>NC_077231.1:222417446-223783696 GCF_027887165.1 Monodelphis domestica | reverse complement strand
TAAACAAGATGATCACAAAAAGAAAACCCTGGAAAGTCTTATATGAAATGATGCAGAAATGAGCAGTACCAGGGAAACATTGTACATGGTAACAACAATACTGTATGATGATCATCTGTGATTGATTTAACAATTATCAACCAGGAAACTCCAAGAGACTCATAATGGGGGAAAACAGCATAAAAGTTCTCCAAATACAAGTTGAAACATACCATCCTTTACTTCATTTCTTCCATGAACTTTTCTCTAGTGTAAGCAATAGGTGTCTTTTTTCACAACATGACCAAAATAGAAATATGTTGTATATAATAAAATAGGTATAATCTATATTATATTGCCTACTTTCTTGGGAAGAGGGAAGGAGTGAGAAGTTGAAAGAGAGAACATAGATGGAAAAATATCAGAAAACAAATGTTAAAAATTATTTTGGCATGTAGTTTAGAGAAATTAAATTTTATTATAATTTTACAAAGAATGTTAACATTCCATGTCTTTTCACTTTGATCAGAATCGTGCCTACTCTGTCCCAAGTTCTAGGAGCTGCTTTTAAGAATTGCTGGCTGGAAGTGCAGGAATCTTCCTCTGAATCATAAGTTTTGGTCATTCTTGGAGATGTGAACAGGAGGCTCATAATGAAGCAAGGAAAGAGCAGATAGAATGAAAACACTTGGAGTCAACCCAGAATGCAAAACAGAGAGTAATTCCAGTAATGAACAAAGGAGGCATTTTTCATAGATACCCTCTGTGTGTAGACTAGAGAAATATATTAGATACGTGCATAAATTTATGCACGTATCTATTATATATTGAGTTGTGGGAAAAAAAATAAGCTTTCTATAGACTAGAGGAAAGAAGGAACTATAAAACTGAAATTCTTTCCCATAAGCCAGTTGCTTGAAAAATTGTTCCTTGGAGAAAAAATAACAACTAAAATCCTTTGTGGACAAATTAACTGCAGGGAATATTGGAGTGGAGTCACAGCAGTGGTGATGAACATCAAAAAGAAGTAAACTTCCTTAACTGAAAAACAAGAAAAGTATTTTAAGTCATTAGTTGCAATAGATGGGCTGAGTCCTGTACTGGAAGGACTTGTCTCCAAAGTCTTTGATATATAAAACCTATGTCTTTTCTTGTGTCCATAACGCTGCTCTGAAGTTTTGGAACATTTTGAGGCTAACTGCCTATAAACAGAGTGGTTGGCTATTTTTGATGCCACTTTTCCACCAAGAGTAATATGAAGTTTCCTGAAATGAACCAAAGTCCTTTGAGTTGCAAGTGAATCTTTGATATAGTAATTACAGTAGCATAAAGGTGTCAGTTGTCTTTGTTTATATGTTAGACAAGGGGTAAGAGGAAAAAACATCCTCTTCACAAGTTAAAAGAATTATAGCCAAGATCCCAGTTGGCTATCATGGAGTGAAACCTTGTCTTATACAAAAAGATTCTCAAAACAAAAGAAAGTAATGATTTGCTCTGATCACATTGCTAGAAAATTACAGTCCTGGGGTTAAATACATTTTTCTATCCACTGGTATATATCTCTGCAACACATCCTCTGATCAGAACACATTATGTTTTATATTTCACTTCAGACTTTGAAGTACAGATCATTTATACTGATTTTTCCCTTGGTTTTTCTTTTTCTTTCTGGTGTAAGTTATTTTTATTTCTTGCAAAAGAGTTGCACAGAAACAGAATTTTCTTTCTTTTTGAAATAACTTTCATTTTATGATTCTTTAAAAAATTTTATTTTTATCTATTTATTTATTTTAAAATCCTTACTTTCTATCTGGAATCCAGGCCTGGTCTATTCACTGTGCTACTTAGCTGTCCCCTATTTCCTGATATTTTAAAATATTATACATTCCCAGTGGAAAATGAGCTCCTCAAAGACAGGTTATTTTCTTTTCTTTTTTGTCTTTGAATCCCCAATACTAGTTCTCAAAAATGAAGGTAATTAATAAATGTTTGCTAAAAAGATGTAGCATAAGGACTTTATCGTTGAGATCTATGGCTCAAGAGCAAGGGATAAATTATGGAGAACACAAGTAGTCTGTTGGTATCCTTCCGATGTCAAAGTCTTTAAGTAATACTTATAGTAGTGAACAGAAATGAGTTGAAAAGGATGAAAAGAAAGGGAAAGCTTTGTGACCTGCATCCTTAAAAAAATATATATATACATGTTGATGAGATTACAGTATTGAAGCATTTCCCCAAGTATTTATTATACTCCTGATGTATACAGATGAGATGTTTAGTTCATGCTTGTGGAATGAATAAATACTTATTTAATCAGAGTTGTGAAATTCTGCTAGTCTGTGGTGAAATACAGTACAGGACTTTAATTGTGGTACAGTATAAAGACTGATGGATTTGGAGTCCTAAGTCCTCAATATGAAACCTAGTTCTTTTACTTACTTTGTGGGTTATCTTGGATGTCACCTTTCTGGGCCAGAGTTTCCTTACCAATAAATTGAAGGAACTAGAGATTTGGACTGTACTTTCTAGGTTATTTTCCATTTATAAATCCTAAGCTCTGAGATATATAAATTGTGTTTTCAAAGCTTTGTTCTATACATTAAAAAACAAATGATTATGTGAAGGTTTACTTGGGAATAATAGATAGAAAAGTTTGTATATTTATAAACTTCCATTTTGATGTGATTTTAAAAATGAATACTATTAGTGAATAATGATGTGTCCCACAGAGTTGCTGGTAAACTTAATGTGTCATGGATATATGCTGGATTGTGAGTATATCAGCATTTGGAGACAACCTGGGAAAGCAATTTGTCAGGGCTTTGCAAAAAACTTAGAACAATAATGATTTTTAGAATGTCTCTTATTTTACAATGATTTTAGAAATATATGCCACTAGAGGAAACATGTATGTTATTCTTCTAGGTTACATCTACATGACCAAAATGGAAAGCAGAGTGGGCTAATTATTGTTGAATGTGGGGAAGAAAGAACTCTCTATTGTTTATTCAATTTTGTTTTGATTAATCTTTAGGGATTATTTTACATTGCTATGGTATAAAATGATGATAAACTATTAGCATGGTGGCTTTTGCTACATCATACATTCATTTAAGTAGTCCAGTAGAAATAAAATATCTTCATATTGCTTAATAAATAAAGATCAGAATCCCTGTTTATCATTCATGAGTGTCTATAATCTGCAATCTTCTGCTTTTCCAGTTTTATTTCTCAATGTTGTACTTTTCCTACATGCTATTAATACTTTAAGGATTTATAATTTTGTCAGTGTGGATATTCCCTACACTCCCACATCTTAACTCCTTCACCCTAAGCATATGAATATATACTTTATATATATATATATATAATTGTGTATATATATGCATATATGATCCCTTAAGAGTCACAATGACCAAACAATTCATAATTCTACATCTAATCTAGTGTTTTTTCCTCTCCACACATGACTACTTTGAACCTCCATCTGTGGACATCATGTATACTCTGTTCCCTTACTTTAAGCCTTTTCAAGAGGGCAAAGCATGTTATGGACTACATTCTTTTGGTGTAGTCTTGAGAATCCAGTCATATCTCTATAATGGTAAGTTCAGAGTGGGGTCTATATTCAAGCCAAAAGAACTATTCATAAATAGTTAGTCCATTGTTCCATTGATTTCCTATCTCTGAACTTCCCATATAACTTTGTATTTAGAAAGCCCTGCCTCTGATCCTGAACAACCTGGAAGGATCTATGAGAAAGAACACTCTCCACATTCAGAGGAAACACTGTGGGAGTAAAAACACAGAAGAAAAACAACTGCTTGATTACATGGATTGAGGGGATATGATTGGGGATGGAGATTCTAAATAATCCGCCTAGTACAAACATCAACAACATGGAAATAGGTTTTGATCAAGGACACATGTAAAATCCAGTGGTATTGTGCATTGGCTACGGGAAGGGCTGGGGGAAGAAGAGGGAAAGAATATGATTCATTTAACTAAGGAAAAATGTTCTAAACTGACTAATTAAATAAATAAATTAAAAAAAAAAAGAAAATCCTGCCTATCTACAACACCCATCTTTGCCTTTGGAAATCCTGGATCTCTTTTAAAACCAACTTAAATATTTCTCTTTCCCAAAGACTTCATTGACATTCTCAATTGGAAAGGATTTGTTCTTCCTCTGGCTTCTCATAATAATCTTTGCTTATCATTTTGCATTCCATTCTTTTAAGTATTACCTTTTGTCTATTATTGTACATCTCTGTATATGACCAACATTATTCATGCTAATTACATTTTTTCAGAGGGTTGGGACTGTGTTTTATTTCTCACTATATATTTTCCTTGTGCTAGTCAAATAATAGGAACTTAGTACATTTGTTATATGAACAAATGAATGAATGTAGACATAGTAATAGTGTAGGCAAAAAATGTGTTATAATATTCCCTATTTAATGATGTTGATTGTATGAATTCATTTCTAAAGTCCTATTTTAGACAAAAGGGGTGTGAATGTTTTGTTGCTATTATTTGGTTGTTTCAGTCAGTTCTGACTCTTTGTGACCTAATTTGAGGTTTTCTTGTATAATAAGGGCATTTAGAGAAGAGAAGATGATAGGAAGAAAGAGGGAATAGGGGTGAGAGAGGATGAAAGGATTGTATTTATTCTTCTCCCTTCCTTCTGGGGGGAAATAAGCCAGGTCCTGTCCCCTTAAAAGGGGAGTCTGTCTCCCTAGAGATGGTTTCTGGGAGATGGAGGACAGGAGACTAGAGAGGGAATGCTTCAGTGAGATAGCAAGATGCCTCCCTCAGAGGAGCCCAGAGGAGCTCCTGAGGTCCAATCTGTCCTTGAGAGGCAAGAAGACCTCTTATGCCTCTGCTTCCCCCAGGGACATTAACTGTCTGCCCCTTTCAGGGTCTTAAGACTATTCAACTGTCAAGGAAAGATGTCAGTTTCTTTGGTCAGGCAATCTTAAACCACTGGGATTTAGAAGTGAACTCTCTTTTGGGGAGAGGTGTGACCCTCCCCAAATCTTCAATCCCCTTAACTATGTTGTTTAGAGAATGGCCCACACCTAAATCTTGAAGGTCAAATAATTTATTGGGGTTCAAACTGGAAAGGGGGTGGCAAGGGTATCAGGTAGGAAAGTGGATAAAAAGAGAAGTTCTATAGATTGTCTCCTCTAGCAGGTTGGCCCTCCAAAGTCTAGGGGTTCAAGGCTTCTCAGCCTTGACCCCTCTTTTATTGCCAACTGCCTTTTAATCCCTACTCTCAAGCTAACTAGTCAAGCTAACTAACTAAGTCTTGAAAATGCAAGTCCAGGGACAGGTAAGGGGGAGAGAGAGGACAAATCTTAGGAGAGGGGTCTGTGAATGGCTCTGCTCAAAAGTCCAAATCCACAGTCCCCCTTGAGGATTTTGGATTGCTGTAACTGAGAGTATTATGGAGGTATTCAGGGGTTCAGAAGGGACAGTAGATCTCCAAAGAAATAAGCTCCTTCCCAGCTTCAGAGAATCCACCTATGGCTCTCAGCTGGAAGAGAAGTTGACAGTTGGATCTTCAAGGTTCTGATTCCCTCCTAGAATTCTCAGTTTTTTCTTTTTGCCCCTCTCCTACTTTCTCTTCAGCTAGTCTCTCTGAGATTATTCTCTCCTTCATGTAGAATGTCTCTTCTCTTGTCTTACAAATAGAAAAAGAAAAAAAAAACTTAAACCAAAAATAATTTAATAACACTTGGCAGCGATATTGGAGTGGCTGGCCATTTACTTTTCCAGCTCATTTTACAGATAAGGAAATTGAGGCAAACTGGGTTAAGTAACTTGCCCAAGATCACACAGCTAGTAAAATGTCTGAAGCCAAATCTGAATTCAGGAACATGAATCTTTCTGACTTCAAGTCTATCACTCTATTCATTGTGCCCCTTAGCTTCCCCTGTGAACTTATAGCAGTACTACTTAGAAAAGAGGAATCTGGTCAAATATCAATCAATAACTGGAGTAGTCCCCACAATAATTTGTAATTATAACACAGGTTTAGGGAGGGATTTTGAACCCATGATTTTATCCATGTTGATAATCCTGGTATAGAAACTTTCTTTACTGATGCAGACCAATGACTTTTGGGAAGATTATCCAGGTTATCTGGCATTTTGCCATAAAGCAAAAATGTATCATAGCAGTATCTGGACCCAGGACTTCTTAATTCCAAGGATAGCACTCCATATATTATGCTGCCTCTCTGCTGAGATATACTAAATATGAGAATATCCGTCATTTTTATAACACTTTAAGGTTTGCCATAGATTTACCTAAATTAGCTCATATGAGACATAAGAGGCTACCTATGAAAAAAACTCAACAGACTTAGTGTCTTGATTAGTTTTACAGTTGGAGAAACTGAAGCTTACAAAGGTCAAGTGACTTATTCATGGTAGAATTACCAGTAAGCATCAGAGGCGAGATTCAAGTCTAGTATGCTATTCTCTCTACTATAATGTCACTGGTGCTGCCATGGTTTATTAAATAATACCAAGAGGAGAGAGACAGAAAGACAGACAGCAGACTGACACAGAGACAGTATCTGAATATATAAATGCATATGTTAGTGCAAAAATAAACATACTGCTATGGAATGTCAAGAAAATATTGGAAGACCCTCAATTTTGGTAATACCATAGAATAATGCAGGACAAAAGATGTGCAGGAGGAGAATGTATGAGTCCCTAGAACTCGGGAGTAGATATTTATGCTAGAAGTCATCTAACTTCCTCATTTAACAGATGAGGAAACTGAGACTCTGAAAACTAAGTGATTTGTCAAAGGTCAAGATCTATATCTTTGGAGTGAGTTATCACATCTGTGAGCTCACATATTCATCTAAGTAGATTTCCTCTCTCTATATGTCCATCTTCCTTTGTCCCATTTCCCTCACCCTTTCTATTCAACACAGGGGAAAATGGCTTGAAAAGCTAGAAAATAGTTTCAAAGTTAGAGGACTAGGGATACTTTTTAACTGTTTGCATATTACAGCTTTTTAAAAAATGTAAATCTTATGACTTTTCCTCAGTTTTATTTCACCTTTTCTTCCCTTTCTTGATTAAGTTTTCCTCTCCTGCATCATATCATTGATATGGGTAACTCTTTGCTAGGCTGGTTTTTGCAATTTGAATCCCCTTTTCTTATCAATCACAAACTGAAAAAGAACAAACAGGGAAAATAAATTATTTTTTGTTTATTTTTCTGAAAACTTTTCAATACCAAGTTGAGGAGGTAAGAAGTCATTCAGTACCTGTCAAAATATATAGCATTTTTAATTACCTTACCACTTCAGACAGACATATGTGCATACTTATTCAGATGTGTTTCTCCTATAAAGATATGTAAAACAGCATCTTGGCAAGGAAAGAAACTCCTCAGAAACTGAGATTGGTCTTAATTGTCTCCCTTGCCTTTTATAAAATTGCTTTTTATGTCTACTTCTGATATGTTGCTGCCTGGGTTCCTGAAAGCTTTACCAATGGGAAAATGGGAAAACCTTTTGGGGTGAGGAATCTTTTGATGAAGTTCGGTGAGTTTCATCAAGGTGACACTCAAGATGATGATTTTTTTTTGTTATAGTCACTCTTAGGAATGATGAGTGAAGTAATTACTAAAGTAAAATAGTTGTACAGTTGGGGAAGGAAGTCTACATTATTGGAGAGCATTCCTAAACTGGTAAACTTTATTGGAGATCATTCTCATTCCGATCACACTCCTGCTATGCTAAGGAAGTCTTGTAGTTGCTGGCGCATATATATTATAAGAGGCAGAATGATCCAGGGGAACAAGAATTGACCCTGGAGCCAGGAAAGATCTGAGTTTGATTTCTGTACTTATTGGCTATGTAACAAAGCACAAGTTACTTACCCTTTTTGAGTCTTAGTGTTTCCTATATAAGGAAAATGAGGTCAATAATACTTACAATTCCAACCTAATCCAGATGTTTCAAGGATCAAAATAGAATAACCTTGGAAAGAGTGTTATGTCATGGGGCAATTGGGTGGCTCAGTGGATTCAGAACCAGGCTTAAAGATGGGAAGTCCTACTTTCAAATCTGACTTCAGACACTTCCTAACTGTGGGACCCTGCGAAAGGCACTTAACCCCCAGTGCCCAGCCCTTTCCACTCTTTTGCTTTGGAATGAATACACAGTATTGATTCTAAGATGGAAGGTAATTTTTTTTTTTAGTCATAAAACCTTTATAAAAATTCGGTTTCTATTTTTCTCATATACCTATCAGGTAGAACTGGATCTTGAATTTTCTTGGTGCTTAATAAAATTTTTAAATGCAATTACATATAATTAATAGTATAAGAAAATTAATTACACATGTAACCAGGGTTAAGAAATAAGCACACTTAAGTTGGATAAACAAAGGTTCTATATTATTAAATGAAAAGATTGTCTGAATTATTCACTTGTGTCTGGTATTAATAATATTTAATGAGTCTCTTATGAAGGGAGATAATAGTTTATTAGAAAATTATGGAGGAGTTTCCAAGACTACTAGTAGAGCATTTCCCAAGAATAAGAATAATAATAGGTAACATTTATATAGAGTTTAAGATGGACTAGGCATTGTACTAAGCACTTTCCAGCTATTATCTCATTTGATCCTCAGAACAGCTCTGCAAGGTAAATACTATTTTAAACCCTGTTTTAAAGAAGAAGAGACTGAAGAAAACATAAGTTATTTTATCAATTCAAGGTCACTCAGATAGTATTTGAACTTGATTCTTCCTGATTCTAGGCCTAGCAGTTGTGGAAAATATTTTATTATTTTCCTTCAGAAAACTTACTAATTATAGACTGTTTAAATCAAATTTCATGTGATCAGAGATTTTTTGAACCTAGAATGTTGTCCTGACCTCAGCAACTCTTCAAGAATGCTAGGGATGGCTACAAGTTTGGAAAATATCAATTGGACTCAAGAAGTTTTGACTGATTTCTGAAGGTAAACAAATGTATGTTGAACTATTTTTAATGTGAAGCACACTAAAGCAGAAAGGATTTTAAATGTCTATTTTAGCACTTTTATTCAAGTTGACACAACTCCTACAGAGGGAAAAGCATAGTTCATGTTATAGATTATGAAATTAGGGTAGACTTTAAATGGTCATTAGTATTTTCATGGCTCTATAGGTTTAAAATGATTATAAATCTGGATCCAGATATATCTGTGAGTTCTGCTGCTCTTAGCGAACAAGGATTTACCTTTAGAGATATTTTTTTACCCATAATCCCTTCAATATACTGAAAATAAAATTCTTCTGCTCCTACAATTGGAGATGATAATGGATTTAGTAATTATTTGGCTTTTTAAAAACTTAAGGATATTAAAAATATTAAGGAGCTTTTAGTGGTCTTTAGAAATAAGTAGCTAGCCTCAAAACTGAAGGTGCAGCTCTAGTTGACATAATTTACTTTCAAGGACTTCTCATAATTTTAATTTTTTAAAACTATACACATAAAAAAATCTTGGAAAGCTTGTTATTACAGTGTTCTTCTTACCTCCATTCTGTGAAGATTGGATTTAGCAATTTCCTGTTTGTAACAATGAAGATACTTAGTTTAACAAAATCAGGAATGTCTTGGGAAATCTAAATTACTCCACCCTACTTAGACTTTACTTTAGGGGAAGATAAAGTGGTAATCTCCTGATTGAACAATGAAGGTACTTAATTCTCACCTTATAGTGAAGCTAGAATTTTAAGCTAAGTCTATTTTTAGATCTTAATTTTAAAAGGTGTTAAATAACTATAAAGTTTAAATTAATCACAAAAAGGTCAAGTAATTCACAAAAGGTGAACTTAACAAAGAAGTGTCAAGTAACTCTAAAGATATAATCAAATCAAAGAAGATGAGAACTAAAAGTATGGGCAGTCCTGGAGAAAAGCCTTTGATATGATTGAGAGATGGGAAAATTTAGAGGAGACATAAGGGTGAAAGGTCTATATATTTGGGATTTTTGCTCTCTCCAGTACCTTATTGGCGGTGGAGAGTTGGCTGATAGCAGTGTGCTGAGCTTTCCGGCATCTTAGCATGGATACAGGTTATTTGTCCAATTTGGTGGTGAGTTTCTGGCTGAGTTTCCTCCTTTACTTTTCCAACTTTATCCCCTTAGAAGCCTCTAATCTTCTTCAGAGACCTAGAGGTGGGAATTTTAAACTCCTCCTGGCACAGACCAGGGAGGAGGAATCCTATATCCTCTTTCCTCCTTCTCCTTAAATTCCTTCCCTCTATATTAATTAAATTACCATAAATTTCTAGACTGATGGGTATTTTAATTGGGTTTTTCCCCAGCGACCAATTAAATCTAGATTTTAAGTCACAACCCTAAAATTATCTTTACAGTCAATCAGGAGATTACAACTTTATCTTCCCCTAAAGTACGGTCTCAACGACATCTATATTTTATCTCTTTCCTTGTACCAGGGCAACTAGATGGCTACAAGGAATTTTGGTCTCCTTAGATCTAAGTCCAGCTGAAATATTTTGTTTTACATCTCCTCACCCAGATCTTGTATTACGTCCATTCAGATACTCACTTGCCCATTCCAGTAGGGGGAAGCCTTAACATGCTTGGGGTAGATAACCCTCTAACTCAACAAGAGGTCTGTGGCCCATCAACCTAATTTAGCCCATCTGCTGAAATGGTTTACTAGGATATGGTCACTGGGCATGCTACAGTTTCTTGGAGTCATAGGTTAGAGGTGAGTGTCACTCTGACAAATAGTAGGTACTTAATAAATGATCATGGATCAATTTATTGATATCTACTAGGATAAAACAGCTATTTTTCATTCACGTTTTTTCCCTCTTAGATGGACCTCCTATATATTGATCAATACATACATCTTCAAAACATATCCCAATTGGCCAAAGAATTATACCCACATTTGAATAGATAAATTATGTGCATTGCCTTTGAAATATTGCAAAGTTATTTTTATTATTAATAATAACATTAATAGTCCTAGCTAAATGTATATAGTTCACTTAGCTTTATAAAGCTCATTTGATGCTCAGAACAACTCTGTAAGGTAAGTATTTTTGTTATTTGAGTCTGAGAGAGGATAAGTGACATCTAGGATCATATAGTTAATCAGTATGTAAGTCAGAATTTAGACTCATGTCTTCCTGCCAACTTTAAGTTGAAGTAAAAGCCTGACCTTTTTTTTTTTTTAAACCTTACCTTCCATCTTGGAATCAATACTGTGTATTGGTTCTAAGGCAGAAGAGTGGTAAGGGGCAGGCAGTGGGGGTCAAGTGACTTGCCTGTGGTCACACAGCTGGGAAGTGTCTGAGAAAGTCTGACTTTTTAATATCAATACTCTCCTACGTTTGGTGCACAGCTCTAACTTATGGAATACTATAGTCACAAAAGACTGAAAGTTGAAAAAGTTGAAGATTATCCACAACACAATGGAAAGACACATTGTGGACACAAGCAGATTATATCAGAGGGAATTAACAAGAGACAATATAAAATTGTCATCAGAGAAAGTATGATTGATCAAAAGAATGACTGGTTGGTCATGAGCAAGAGTTAGGATAAATGATAGCACACTCAAGAACTCCATTAGTATTCTCATGGAGCTGAGAAAAACCAAGGAAGACCCCCAACATGATTGGTGAACATCATAGAGTAAAATTATGTGTATACATGTAATCTTGGACAAGTTTAGTTATGCAGGGCCACCTAAAAAAAGAAACTAAATTGGGTCTATTGATGCAGCAGACCTGATGATAAAATGTGGGTCATAAAGGGAGGGTAACAATGTAAGTAGGGAATGTACCAAGAGGTTGGAGCCCACCAATGAGATCACTTACTAATGCATAAGGATGATAGTGGTCCCTAAATGGAATAAAAGCTATACTCTGAAGAAGGTAGGGGTCTCAAATTGTGAGGAAGTTCTGGGTTCCTATTTGTTGGAGGCCAGTTCCCTCTAATAAATAATCATTGGCTCAGTGCTCTGCCTCAGTTGTTTTATTGCAGATTAGAACAATTTCTGGCGGGACAATAACATAGATAAGGATCCAGTGAAGGAGACAGAGAAGGGTACAAAAGAGACACAACCTCTACAAGAAGAGACATTTTTTCTATACTATTTGTCTCCAAAAATAATTTAGGGAAGTGGCCTATTTGATTTTCCATACTATATATAATCACAACTTTGAAAAACTTATGAGATCCTACTCTTGAAAAATATGAATAGATAAATATTAAAGTGAGGTGAGATACGTAAGGAAGGAGAGAAAAGAAAAGTTTCTTGAGGACCTTTTTGGGGAAGGGGAATTCTTTTCACAGAATCAGTTTAGTCACTTTCAATGAGGCAGGAAAGATGAGCATGATCTCTGTCTCACTAATTTTCCTCTTCTCCTCTGTGAGTGTGCCAGATATTGTTCAGGGGTTAATAGTATTTTATTTTATGTGCATGAACTCAGAAGTTTGAAAAAAAAATCAATGGTCTTTTCATATATCCTAAGAATAAATAATTATTCTGTGCATAAGCCAGTGGGACTACTTGGCTGTCAGCCAATGGAGAAGCCAAACATCAAAACAAGATCTTTCAACATTTCTTGTGATATATTCTTTTATGTCTCTGTTCCCCAAAGGAGGAAACCCAGTGGGGTTCCTGTGTTGCAGGTCATTTTGAACTAAACATCTGAATTCTTGCCAATTAAAATAGAGTGATTCATCATCCAAAAAAACAGCTTATAAAAACGATCACTAATGTTCGCTTCAGATAGCCTTGTGAATCAATCAAAAATGTCAGACCAAACAGAACGTCTGAGAAAAGAGACCTAGTTTTCTTATAGCATATGCACCCAAACAGTTTATTTTAGACCTCTGGTCCACAGTCTATTGTCTATAAGACACACAAAAACTAGGTCACTTTCCAGTATCTTAAAGAGGGAAATGAAAATATGTGATATTTTACTTTTATTTAAACTTTCTTAGGGAGGATAATCAGAAAGGAATCAGAATATCCTTGAGGAAGATGAGCAGGAAGTGGTTCAAAGAATGCTTGAAATATTACTAGCGCTTGAAATAGAATAGGGTCAGATAAAATAACATTAAGGTTATTCTTAGGGAGAGCCTTAGTTCCACAGCAGTAACAACTTCAAAGTGTATATAAACCTCTATAAGGAATCCCATCAATGTTCCATTTTTATCTCTTTTTCAGGATTTCCCCTGTCTTTCCTCCCTGAGAGATGGTATTAGTATTAGGTGGTGGGTAGTGGGGCAGATTCAGTAAAGAAGGAAAAGCTGAAAACAAAGACAGAGGAAGACTACTATTCTTTCCTTTTTTTATTCTTCAACTCAGTATCTCTCTCTTCTAACCTCCTGTGGCACTCAGCAATATATGATCTTGTTCTATTAGTGAAATGATTCAAATGTGTAAATATTATCTTCCTGATGAAACTGTAAGCTTCCTTATGTCCAAGACTATCTCTACTGGCCAATTTGTAATTCTTGTTCGCTCAGAAAAGGATTCAAAGATATATGCCACTGGCCCATAGATAAGTGGCCTTATGAAACTTTGTAAAGCATCTGGACCAACCCCTTTCTTTATTTTACATTTAAAGAAGCTGATAGGTTACCAGACAGGTAAAAAGACTTCCCTGAAGGCATAAAGCTACAAGTAACATAATCTGAATTTGAACCCAGTTTCTTTTACTCCAAATCCAGTACTCTTTCCAGAGTGATTAAGTGCATAAATTATACTAATCCCTAAATCCCTCTTAACTTTTTAAATCCTAGGTCTTTAGGATATGAAATCTGAATAAAACATGTTAAAGAACAGCAATTTTCCTCTACACCTTCCCAAACCTAAAATAACAACACCCTTTCTTTTTGATTTCTCTGTTTTTTTCTCAATGGAACTAACATTATTGTTAAGTTACTAGTCACTAAGGCTCAAAATCTAAAAGTCATCTTTGCCTTCTCCCTTAAAGAGAAGCAGACACTACCAGAGTTTCAAGGGACTTCAAAGGCCATTTAGTCCAGCCTATATCTGACTTCTCAAACATCACTGAAAACTGATACTAATCTAGTCCCTCCTTGAAGACTCCAGAATGAGGCTGAATTCTGGATCCCTCCAATCACTCTAGTCTATCATCAACTATTGTTCAGTTTTCCTTCAAGTGTCTCTCTTTCCCATCCCTTCTTTTCTATTCAAAAGATCACAACACTAACTCAAGCTTTCATTTTCTCATGCCTAGGTTGTTATAAGATTCATTCTTCTATCTTGGCCCTTCTGCTCTGAAATCTTTGGAGACTTCTCAGTATGCAGGACATGAAACTTAGGCATTTCAGGACTTCCATCACATTTTCTTCCTATCTTCTCTTCTAAGACTTTCACATATGTTTCTTCTCCTTGATGTAAATCTTCTACTCTACCTAGACCATTTCCCTCAATATCTCTTGTACACATCATAGTCATTCCTGTCTCTCTTTTCTCTTTAAAAATTTTTTTCTTCCTCTTGCCTAGAATATTTATCTTCCATTTTTCTACTTAGATCTATTTGATCTAATCTTTATTGACCACTGAGAAGGAAGAACCAGTAAAGGAGCAAATCTTTAAAAGGGAGTGAACCACCATTGCTCATTCTCTCCTTTTCCCAGCCACAAAATGTATCAGGTCTCTCCCAGTTGATTTCATTAAAAGTGAGTATTGGGGGGCATCTGGATAGCTCAGTGGATTGAGAACCAGGCCTTCAAATCTGGCCTCAGACACTTCCCAGCTGTGTGACCCTGGGCAAGTCACTTGACCCCCTTTGCCTAGCCCTTACCACTCTTCTGCCTTGGAGCCAATACACAGTACTGACTCCAAGATGGAAGGTAAGGGTTTAAAAAAATGAATATTGGAGGTGATCTTACCCCATCCCACAAGAAGGGGAAATCAACTGGGGAAGTTTTAGAGCCTGGTCTCCTAGCTGGCTTCTTCTCTTTCTGAGAACTATATAGGTGACTGAACAGTAATCCTGAGATGGACATAGATTTATCCAGCCTTAAGTTAGTGCTTTCAAGATATTAGAGATGCTAAGTCCTTTTGCTTGAAATGACTGGCAGAAAGGGGACAGTGAGGATGAGCTCAGTCCTTGCTATGGTTTGCTGGAAGATATCTTTAGCTGCTTGAGTATGGTGAAAAGTGAAATATCTATTTTGTAGTCCCATAAATTCATTTTTGTTATGATATTTAATATTGTCTCCCAAGAGAATATATTAATAGCTAATACCAATGTTTAAGTTTCTCTTTTGTCAGTTTGCACTTGTGAGCATCTTTTGTGTCAATCATTTCTTTTGTATAAAGAAAATGAATGCCTATCAAATATTTTATATACAGTATCTTTCCTCCCCATATTTATTTGAGAAGGTCCTAGATACAGAACAAAACTAAATTTCAATTTTTTTTCTTCCCACGAAGCCACCAGGGTAGGTGTGTAATGAGCCAAATAATGTGAGAAAATGAGTCTGACCTCTTCTTAAGGTGACATCTTACTCAACACTGAATCTAGTCCCCTGTATCTATTTGGGTCCAGAGCAGATGGACTCCTTAGAAGAGGATCTGAGGGTAAAGTGTCCTATCCCCTTGGGCTCAGCAGTGGTTGTTAATGTTAAACTAGTTTTAATTGAATTCTAAACTGAATCTGCATGACATATATAAAAAATTGAAAATGTTAATAAAGAAAGAAGAGAGGCATGATAGGTAGTAGGGGCACATAACTGCCTACAGCTGCCAGTTATGCCCTGGGTTTATTTGCAGCAGGAGATACTGTGAATTGATGGTTCTCCTGAGAGATAGTGAGGTAGAGACTAATCTGTGAGTGTGTGAAAGGAATATTGAGAATCAGAATGCATTCATAAGAGGAAATCATTCTTTTCCCCTAGTTGTAGTACTATGTGGGATGTGTGAAGAAGATGAGACAGAATGGGAGTAAATAGAGATTAAAAGTATTTTTTATAAAGATGTGAGACAATCAGTGTATGTTAAATGTAGTTTCTTCTTTGGTGCCAGCTTCTAGGACTCATGTGGAAAGACTGGGTCCATAGGAGAGACAACAGCATCAAATTCAAGGTAACCAATTTATCCATAATCCAAAACTCACTTTTGATTGTCAACCAATTGAAACAATTAGTTCAAAGAAAAGGGATTTACTGAAATTGCATATTAGTAATAAAACCTTTTCCCCATGAACCAGTGCTGCACTCAGACACAAAGACATAGAACAACAGTGGTAAGACTAGGTAAAAACATACTGCTAAAAAAACCATTTTACAAAACTGGTCCATGGTTTTTCCATACAGACTGAAATTTCACAATCAAACAAGCAAAATTAAAATTAGGATGTTATTTTCTAAAGCCATATATATATATATATATATATATATATAATTATAATTTTGAAATAAAATACCAATAAAGAACTCTAATAGAGAGATTTAAGCATTACTTCATTCTGACTAGCAGACAGGGAAAGGAGATTCATCAGGACTTTTTATCTATCTCTGTTTACTCAAAAACAGAGGATAATTGAGAATAAGTTATTCCACAAGTTGAAAAAAAAACTTAGTTTTAAAAGTGTAAGGCATTTAAGAATCCCAAAAGTAGGGGTGTCTCACCAGTTCTAATTGTAGAATGGCACATAGGTAGGGAACACATATGATTGAGTAAATTCACCTCTCTATAACTCCATCAGAGCATGGCAGGATGCTGGTGTTTCCTCTTATTTTATTTTGGTTTACTTTTCTAACAGTGTCCTTATTAACCCATTGAGTACTGCCTCTTCTGAGATGTATGTGTGGCTCTACTAAACTTCCTGGCTCAAAATCTAGTGCTGCTCTCAAGGGTATAGCATTACCTATTGTGCAAGTTGTATTACTATGAACTACTATGAGATGCCTTTGTCAATGGATGAGTGGTGGGGACTTACAGAGAGAAGGATAAAGAAATATCCTAACCCACAGACTGTCCTCTAGAAAGTAGCCTCCCTGAATATAGGATCCATGTTTTTGTCTTTCTTTGCACCACCAGCCCTACCAGAGTGTCTGGTGTGTAGTGCTTATTAAATACTTGTTGACTTAACTGAATAATTTCTCAGATTTCTTCTACTTAAAATTCTATGATTCTATGAATTCATTTGAAGTTTTATATATTCTTAATGTCATTGATGACTGGACCTCCTCAACCATTTGCACCTCAGGTTATTGGTGAAAAATGCCCAGAAAACAAGTGTGGACTTTTGACCTTCTTCATACCTTTGTGGAGCAAGCTGGACAGAGTCAAAGGGGAATACTGGATTTAGAATTCACTATGGACCTAGGTTCAGTTCCTATTTCTGCCACTTACTGGAGAAAATCATTTCAACTATCTGGAATATACTTTCTCACCTGTAAAATAGAAAGTTGGACCAGATGATATCCCATGTCCCTTCTAGCTTGGCAGTGAAAAACATCCTGGCTTTGGACCCTAAAAGTCAGGTTCAAATCTTAATTCTGTAACTTATACAACCTATCTGACCTTGGTTATGTCATTTATTTATTTATTCACTTATTTATTCATTCATTCATTTATCTATCTATCTGTCTGTTTGTTTGTTTGTTTATTTGTTTATTTGCCCTTCTATGGGCCTCAATGAGGGCCAATGAGGAAATCAAATTTGATGACCTGTAAGTACCCATCCATTTCTAAGTCTATGTACCTATGATTTATGATCTAATGTTTCCAGCCATCACTGCCAGGAGACTGGGTTGAGGCTTTTCATAAAAGGATACCAAAAGTCTCAATTTGGTATCAGTTGAAAACCAGCCTGAATTGTTCCAACTTTTTAATTGTTTATCTCCTTTATTTTGACTCTTGCTCTGATTTGTGACCCTGGGTTTAAATTCAGATTCTAATTTAGATTTTACCTTCTTTACCAGTTTGACAGTGGTATCTAAGAAACAGAATTCAGGTTTAGCTTGACTGATTTAAGGGAATTAATTCTTTCCCCACATTTGAGTTTGATCTTGACTTTGATCTTGGCCTGTGTTAACCCACTTAAGCCTTGGAGACCATTCTGGTTCTGTTTTCTGAACTCAATCTGTCTGCTTTGTTCTTGATTACTGATGCCAGCCACATAAATCTGT
Source organism: Monodelphis domestica (assembly GCF_027887165.1). Taxonomy (NCBI): domain Eukaryota; kingdom Metazoa; phylum Chordata; class Mammalia; order Didelphimorphia; family Didelphidae; genus Monodelphis; species Monodelphis domestica. The sequence goes on along the minus strand of NC_077231.1, from coordinate 223,765,532 downwards.
GCATCAAGGTCTCCTTCCTTTTCTTGATGACCATTCTTAAACTCTAAAAGCATTCAATATTTCCAATACTTTCCCACTCTATTCTATTGTCATATATGTAGCTTTAGAAATTAGTCTACCAATAATACAAACACACACATACAATTTCAGATGTACTAAATCTATAAGAGGATTAAGAAGGATTATGGGACAAAATTTTTAAATAAAGAACGAAATAAAAACTTTAGGGAAGCAATGCCACCTCTCAAAGATATGAAATCGTTTCTAGTCCCAGAAAAATCCAGGGTACTTGGTAGTAATGAAATAGATGATCACAAAGCCCAAATAGTGGATGGGGCATTTCATCTATGACCCCAGAACATTATTTTCAGTTGCCCTCAGAATCATACAAAATGGTTGTCTAGAAGATGTATACATACTGCCCTCTCACACTAAAGAAGATTAAGAACTGTGATCCTGTCAAAAGGGAAAGCCTGTCTCTCAAGTGGAATTTTAAAATATAGCTTCTTAACAATGAACAGTGGCAGATTGAGAGTTATTAAAGGTTCCCATGATCTGTTTTCTTAAATATGCAGTGCTGGCAGCTCCATCACTAGACCTGACCTTTCTGGTATATCTCCTTTTTCTTGCCACAGGACTTTTATTAAAACCCTGGACACTTTACTTGTGACAGAAAAGAAAGACTAAGGGTATTTTTTCTAAGGTTAATGGACTCAGACAGGAAGCCTCCTCCAGACACTTTCATGTTAGGTTTATAAATCACCCAGTGAACCCCAGGTAGAAACAGAATCAACCCAGTTTGCATTTTTAAATTCTTAAATTACATTTCATTAGGTTCTTGATGTTAGAGGGCAAACACCCAGAAGTCACAGCTTGGAGGGAGAAACATTTCAGGCATATTACTATTTTGCAAGATGCATCAATAACCATTGTTGAGGGGGAAAGCTCCAGAAAGTATGCTGCAAAACAAATTAACTGCTATACTGAAGTAGTAGCAAAACTGCCACCAAAGACAATGAAGAAGGAAAAATGGTATGAAAAACAGTGGTAAGTCTTAGAGATAATGCTCTTTGCTTAAACACAAACTGTAACTCATTCCAAAACCTCACCTGACAATGGAGATTATTAAAACTCAAAGTTTGGAACAACCATGAACATAAAAGAAAAATATCAGTTTTTCCAATTTGGAATTGAAATTAATGACATAGAGACTAAGTTTATCATATCTATTACTGAGGAAGGACAAGTTATCAAGTTAGAGAACATAAAGAAGTAGTTGTTTGACCCTATGAATTATATTCTAACATAGTATGGTCCTATTATGAAGGCAAAGAAAGCTACAAGATATTTTTTCTTGAATTCTAAATCATTCCAAGCAAAACCTACTCACTGTCATGGAATATCAGTAACCATTTGACCTTAGATAAGTCATTCAACCTCTCCTGACTTCAGCTTCCTCCTCTATAAAACAAGAGGAGTGGCCTAGATAAATTCTAAAAACCTCTCCAGTTCTAAAATTCTATGAATCTATTAACTAAATTTCTACAAAGTACAGCTCATTGATCACCTCCTGTACAAGAGGCCTTTCTTGATCACTCTAGTCCAGGGTTTTTACATGGCAGCTGTAAACTTAACTTTTTTTTTTGTAAACTGTTAAAACCTGAGTCCCAAAGCCCTTTGGTTTAGAACTCTTTCCTCATTAGTGGAGCTCATTGTTCCATATCTGTATGAAGGGTGAGGTGGAGTTGACAATAGCCAGAGAGTGAAAAGAGAAGAGATTTAGTTTCTTCAAGCTTGAGAGTCTCTTCAGCCTCAATTCAGAACAGAAGACAGGCTATATCAACCCCATTTCAGATTTCTTGAGAGCAAGAAGAAGTTGACATGAGAGGAGCTGACAGTCTTCTGTACTAGATTTGCACCTCTCCTTTCGATGTGATCTAGGACTTTGTTCCCAGGGAAAGAGCTATTTCATTCTATACTATCTGGTATATATTCTATTTGCTACTGACTTGACTAAATGGATTTCTTTGCTGCCTAACATGTTTTTTTATTGTCAAAACTGGTATTTGGTTGAAAGAAAATCATTTATTGGAAACGGAGCTTGAGATCATCCTTTCTCCATTAATGAACAGTAATCAGAAGTTTAATTCAAATTTGAAAATTATATTCCCTTGACTAATAATATTTATGGGAGCAAATAGATGTAATTACAGTTTGATAATACCTCTCTTTGAGGAGAGCAGAGTAGCCAAGCTTCTAGCCCAAACTTGTTCCCACTCCTAACAATAAATAAAGTCTTCTTGGAGATAAGGGATGTGGGATGGGGGGAAGAAGAGGCTAGAGACCCTAATAATTTTGTTTTATGCCCTTAAAAATGTTATGAAGGGGCTTCCATAGGCTTCACCAGTCTGCCAAGGGGATCCATGACACAGAAAAGGGTAATGCCCCCTGGACTAGCAATTAGTGCTCTCACTCATCCTTAACATTAATTGTGTGACTTGTATTATCTGTGATAGATAAGTCTACTCCTTGAGATGGAAGTACCATAGTCTTTTTATATCCTTAATGCCTTGCACTTTTCTTTCTCTATAGTAGACAAAATCAACTAACCAATCAATTTCTGTGTTTATAAGGCTCCTTATTCCCTTGGTCTCTTGCTAGGTGCTAAAGATACAAAAACAAGACTGAAGCTGTCCCTTAAAGTTTGCTAGAGTGACTCACAATATTCACCTAGTTACCTTGGATAGTAGCATTTTGCTTTTCACTCTAGTGATATAAAACAAGTACCCAAAGCAGGAATGCCTGTCTCCCTTTTCCTTTTCTCTTTTTAATCCTGGAAGAAAATGTGTAGACACAGCTGTATTTCTATTGCAGCTTCCATACAGAAGGTGCTGAGTTCTTTCCCAAAACAAATGAGGGTCTAACTTCCCCTCTTCTTTTAATTTAGACCCTTTCAGGGTGAAAAGATAAACTTTACAGAGAACATCGATATTTGAATAATTTAGGGTAGGTTAGGAAACATGTAACCATATCTTTCTGAATTTGGAGATGGGATTGTAAGATAGTGAAATTTAATCATCTAAAATAGTTTTTGCTCGTTTGTTTGTTTTTGCCAAGGCTCTGCTCAACACCCACACATTTTCTGTCACAGTTATGAGTGGCAACTTATGATCTCATATGGATTCCTCTCTAATTAGTATCTCATTGAAAGTACTATCAAAGCACTAAAAATAAATAAAAAAAAAACAAGCCCATTTTATAAGAGCCTCAGTTAGAAAATCCTTTACAAAGTCTTATCTTAGCAAAAAATAATATGCCTCTCTGACCCTTTCCCTTTAGCCCTGAGAATGATTCTGCAGTGTTTCCAACAAAACGAATCTTGGGGCTCCCTAATAAGTCATAATCCGTATTTCAGCTCACTTGATGAGATTCCTCCTTATCAACTGTGACTCCAGGCTGAGACCTTCATTATTGATCATAATATCATCCATTTTGTTCGAAGATGACAATCTGATGGTATGATTAGTGTCTCTATCTATTTCCATGAAAGGGCCAAAATGTGCCCTTGCTGCACAGAGGTTATGTGTAATATCATTCTGGTTAGCAGTGGGGGTGAACTTTGCAAGATTCAGCAATGATTGCACCTCTTTACTAACATGGGCCATCCAAATTATTGCTTCAAATCATGTCTCTTCCACTGCTGCTTCTGAGAGACTAGTGCTGCAGAATTTTAAACTATATCTCACATTCTCAAACAAACTCTGTGATTCACCTTGGCCAAGCAGCCATTGTGGTACTATTGCTGAGGCATGTGGGAAGCTCAGCACTTCAAATTATAGTAAAGAGTATATTATAATCATACCAGTCAACTAAGGTTCATGGAGATTCTACTAAGGGCCATGCACTGTGCTAAGCATAAATGTACAAAGAAAGGCAAAAGACAGACCCTGCTTTCAAGGAATGTATAGTCTAGACCAGTGTTGGCAAACCTATGGCAAATGTGCTGGAGGGTGCTGCTCTCCTTCCCCTCTCCACATGTGTCTGAGGACATTTCTCATATCACCCATCCTCCTGCTCAGCAGCCCAATAGGAGCACTTCCTCCCTCTCCTATCTAAGGTAAGGCAGGGGGCTCACAAGCAATGTGAGTATTGCAGTTTGGGCACTTAGTCTCCAAAAGGTTCATCATCACTGGTCTAAAACAACATGGAAATAACTGTGTACAGATTAAATAAATACAGGATTAGGTGGAGACCAGCAATTGGAAACCAACAATAGAATCTGCACTAAAGAGAATCAAAAAAGGCTTCTTATAGAGGATACAGTTTTAGCTTAAACATGAAGGAAAGTCAAGGAAGCTTTGAGATTTAGATGAGGTGGGACAGAGCTTAAGACATGGGAGAAACCCAAAGAAATGTTCAGAGTTTGGGTGTGGAGTAATATAGGGAACAACAAGGAGGACAGTGTTACTGGATGATAGAGATATGTTTGTATGAGGAGTTATAAAATATAAGACGACTGGAAAGATAGGAAAGTAAGAGGTCAAAGATTGCATCAAAAGGAAAAGAAGGTATTTGAAATTTGGTTCTGGAGGCAAGTAGTGAACACCATAATGTATGAAATAAGAAAACTGCCTAGAATTTCTGAACTCAGAAAAAATATGCCAATGAAAAGAGATCGCAGATTACCTCCAGAAAAGCAAAATAAAACAAAACAAAACACAGAATCCATTCTGAAAACTCTCAGACATAAAATGGTTGAAATTACACTTATAAAATATAAATTTTACAATTACAATTATATATAATTATCAATTCAATTTTATAATTATAATATATAAATATACAATTACAATACAAAAATACAAAATTACAATTATATAATACTTCTGGAAATTGATATTATAACTGTAATAGGAACCAAAAATTTAAAAGTATAGACAAACATGAAATTACATTAGTATCCAGGTTCTGTATAAATGGAGATATTGAACCCTAGACTTCAATCCCCAGAAATCCTTGGTATTTCCCAGACTTCCCTATAATCTCTCCATGTTGGTGAGATTGCAGGATATATTATAGGGAATTCTGAGAAATACCTAGGACTTCTGGGGAATGAAATCTAGGGTTTTCCTCTGCCAGTTAAATACCAAAACATTATCTCATCAACATGGAGATGCAGGAAAGATTATAGGGAATTCTGGGAAATACCAAGGGCTTCTGGGGAATGAAGTCTAGGGTTCAAAATCTCCATTTATACAGTTCTCATATTGACTATATATATGATATTGAAGTCATGTCATAGTTGCTAAATTTGGATTTCCTTATTTGTAAAATGAGGATACTATTTAAAAAAAAGATTTATAATTGTGACTGTAGAATTTTAATTTATGTAGTCTAATGCTCTAAACTCTAGGATTACACGGATTGGATCCAATATTTGAACTCAACAACAAAATTTGTTTTTGTCAATAAAATCATACTTTGACTTATAATGCCTCCACCTAGGAAAGACTGTTTAATTCCCAGTTTAATTTCCTCAAGCATAAGTAAAAGGTTCCTCAGATTCAGTAACAGTAACAAAGGCAATGAAATAACTTTCAAAGAACAGACTCCATTCCACCTTACCATAAATATAGGAAAACAGAAAGGATTCACAAAAATTCAGTTAGAGAATAAAATAAACAAACAAAACAAAACAAAACAAAAAAAAAAACAAAGTATTGACAGGAGTCTATAAATTAAATTAAAATAAAATAAATTAAAATCTCTTTCCTTCCCTCTGAGTTCTCACATTAGGAGGTGTACGTATCTCCTAATACTTACTTACAGTAGCACTTTTAGATTTAGACTTTATCTGGAAGAGAAAAAGACTATTGCTTGTATAAAAAGTAATCCAGCTACTCTTCCAGTCTGACCCATGCTGTCTGAATAAGTCATAGTAATTGTTAGGGGGTCACATCTATGCTCTTTTTTTAAAATTCCATATCATGGTAAGCGCTACTGTTCCATTACTGGGTGCTATTTTTATAATAATTTTTCCTTGACAATAGATTGATGGTTCTATCAGGTGTATCTGATCACATGGAGTGTCTTTAATGATAAAATCACCACTAGGGCTTCAGTGGACAGGGAGCTGTTCCTGGAATCAAGATGTCATTTCAGATATTGCTTTAGACATTTAGCAACTATATCATCTTGGACAAATCATTTAACTTTCCCCAGACTCATTTTCCTCATTTATAAAAAAAAAATCATTGTACCTCCCTCCCTATTTTGAGAGGATAATATAATATCTGTAAGGCATCATTATATAAATGTTCACTATCATTGTTGTTATTGGTTATTGTTTTTAAGGAATGATTGGACAATAAGACACCTGAGTCTCCTTACAGCTCTGAGATTTTGTTATTCTGGACTATTAAATGTAAAACAAACTCAAGAATAAGAAAAGAAAGATTAAATTTAAAAAAACATAGCTAAAATGTGGCTTAATTCACAGCCTGGTTTGCCCCCTACTGTTGGTAGACTGTCAAAGAGAGAGACTGAAAATAGGCATGATCATTGATTTACCCTTAAGAGAGATGAGCAAAAGGCAATGTCTCTTGAGGACTGTCAGGTAGAAAGAGAAAATGTGTGCCGAGGATGAGGGAAGGAGAAATGGAGAGGAGGTGAAGAGAAGGAGATGCGTAGATGGACAAAGAGACCACCCAGGAGAAAACATTGCATTGCTATGATTCCATTTCCCAAATAGTTTCAATCAATACTTGTGACATTAGGAATTCTCTAAGGACTGACAGGTAAGACAGAACCTTAGGGAATCTGTGCCAGCATTTGATGTGAAGGATATCATAGCAATTTTGCAGAAATAAGATGTGGGAGGCTCAGAACATAGTTAGGATAGTCTAGGCTTTACTGAAGAGAATATAACTGAATTGCAAGACCTAGAGTGAAAATATTTGAATAAAGTTCCTCAATTAGGCATCTACCTGGAGGAATGACTAAATAATGGGCATGTAGACTGTGTCACTGGGTTAACTCTCCTATTTCTCCTTTCTAAACCAGATATGGGCATCAATGAAAAAAATGGCAGTAGATAAGGGGATATAAAAGCAAGGGAGTTAGTGTTTCATTAGGAAGATGAGATAACCACACACAAAATAGTGAAGTCACAATATCAGAGAGTATTTGATCAAGTGTCATAATGAGTGGAATAGAAAGGAAGCACTACTTATTGAAGCTCAGAGAGCCATCAAGAATGGTTTCAAGGGGGGCAGCTGGGTGGCTCAGTGGATTGAGAGCCAGGCCTCAAAATGGGAGGTCCTGGGTTCAAATTTGACCTCAGACAATTCCTAGCTGTGTGACCCTGGGAAAGTCATTTGACCCCCATTGCCTATTAGAACCAATTGGTTCTAAGACAGAAGAAGGGTTTACATTTTTTTTTTAAATAAAAAATGGTTTCAAGGAAGAGATGGGACTTTTTAGCTAAGCATAGAAAGACAGCTAGTGTGCCATTCATCTTCGGAATCACACAGATTAGGGCTAAGATGTGAAAAAATTTTAAATGATTATAATTTAACTCAGCTGGTAAATCACTAATCTTTGGCGGGCTCCAGTCCCCTTTCAGTTTCACTGGGAAATTCTCAGGTCAGCTTTCATCATGCTAACAAGGCAAACAAGAAACATACAGTGAAATACTAAAATATTACCCTAAGACTTTAAACAAAAAGAAAAAATAACAGCAGGGGAAACTGTCTCATGTACTTTCCAGAATGAATTCAATTACAAAACAAATTATGAAAGACTGTGAGGATAAGAAAATAGTTTTTATAAATATCCTTGAAGATTTTGGATGGAAATGTCCTGGTGAACAGAATGAATTGTATGGGAAGAGACTGAGGCAGAATGGAAGTTACTATGGTGACATTTGCTTGGGACTAGAGTGGAAAGGAGAAAGGAGGGAAGAAAGGAAAGACGGGAGTGGGAAAAGAGACAGGGGAGACAAAGAAATAGAGACAAAGACACAGAAGAAAGTGACAGACAGACAGAGAAATAAAGGGTCATTTGAAGTTTATGAACCTAGATCAGTACAAGTGTATTATTTATTCCAGAATAAATAATATAAATTATTAAAAAATAACACTAACAACTAGGAGGTGTATAAAAGGCTTCTTGATGCAGGTGGTATCAAAGTTGAGCCTTGAAGGAAGCAAAGGTAATTTAGAGGAAGAAGTGAGAAGGAAGAATGAGTGGAATGCTAAGACAAATGAATAATAACGAAGTTGATTTGGAATGTACTTCCTAATGAATTTTTTTTCAATTAATAGGAATTTATTTACTTTCTTTCCTGACTTCCTTTCCCCATGTGTTTGCCTGCTAGAAGATGCCCTGTGTTCTAGTACTAGATGAAGAGAGGTTTTTCTCCCAGTAAGCTTCAGAGCTAACCAGCCTTTTATTTCATGCACAATTCCTTCTATATAGTAAGCACTTAGTAAATGTTTATGGACTGACTAATTGACTTTTGACATAATTCATTTTTTCTCATATATGGTAAGAATACCATGAAAAAAAAAATTTGAAGTTATTGGTCTGGTCTAGAATCCCTGAAGTCAAAGTATGAATATAAATATTTCCTTTGACATCCCACAGTATTATTACATGCTAAGTTGACATTTCTCTATGCAGAAGCACCAGGTAGAGCTATGAGGCAGAGATGCAACATTAGTCCATAATCATTTATCCTTCTTTCACTTTTCCTCTGGTAGATCACTTAAACAACCACAAAGTATATGATGACTATGACTTGCCATCCATTTCTCTAGGTGTGAGGCTATTTTCATACATTAAATTATTTATCTTGCTAGTCCATTAATATTTTCTGCTCCCAAAAGCCAAAGAATGATCAGTTTAAAGTATATTTGATGAGTTAGTTACTTATTCCTCTGAGGAGTATTAGTTTATTAATATTCAGCTCAAGTTTCAAAAAGCTGATGATATTCTGTCTAAAAGTACATGTTGCCATTATTTTCATCCATCATTTCTAAATTATTCAAGATATACTTACTAGTACTAGCTGACAAAAGAAGTGGTTAAAATAAATCTAAAAGTTTTAACTGTAAGAAAGTGATAAAAATGACAGTCAGAGGATATAGAGCCAGAAGAAATCATATGCACAATTAATACCTCACAGGTGAGTGTCCTGAGGCCCAGAGAAGGTTCAGTGACTTGTGCAAGGTAACAGTCAGTAAGTTGCAGAGCCAAGATTTGAACTTACAAAGCTCCTCCTTACTCAATACTGAAACTATTTTGCTGACTATAGCTTTATATTATAATTTGAGAACTCATACTATTAGTCTTCTTTATCTCCTGTTTTTTTTTCTTTAATGATTCCTTTGATATGCTTGAACTTTGTTCTTCCAGATAAATTATAAAATCATTTTCAATTGACAGGAATTATTTTCTTTCTCTCATGCCTCCCCTTCCCAATTAAAGAAAGAGGGAAAAAATACATCCTTATATCAAATATTCATAGTCAACAAAACAAATTATTACAATGGTCATATCCAAAAGAGTATGTCTCTTTCTAGTATTTGAGTCCATTACCTTTCTGTTGGGATGTGGAGAGTATTCCTCAATTTTTGTCAATTATTTAGTCAATAATTAGTCAATATATTGAACAGAACAAAAAAAAAACTTGAAATTAAGAAATTAAGGGAGTATCTATCAATTGGGGGATGACGAACAAATTGCAGTATAAGAATGTAATGGAATTTTTTTTTGGTGGTAAGAAATGGGTATTGATATAAATTGATGGAGAGGGAAATGAACAAATAAAGAAAGTTAGGAAAGTATGCGGCCACAAGAAGAATTAAGAGATGTTGGTTATATAAATGGTATAAATAACTTCTCTTTCTGAAGAGAAAGATTCCTTTAATATAATAATGGAATGAATGGTCTTAGCATATCTACAGCATGTATATCACCTACTCTACTTGACTGTATTAGTCAATTTGAGGATGTAGGAGAGAGAATGGTTTCCAATGGAAGTTGTTGCTCATCCTTTTTTTTTTCCCACCAAGAGGGGATGATGTCTCAGCTTGCCTGTGAATAAATTAAATGAAGCAGAGTTGCCCAAAGTCTTCAAGCTCTTTCTTTCTTCCAGAGTCATTGAAATCTAGTGGGAAGAAAAAAAGTCAGTATGACTGGTAATTGTCTGGAATGGAGTGGCTGACCTTGAAATCTTCAATGATGTCTGCCCAAACTATCAGTGCCTGCTTTAGCCACCTTCATGACAATTGAATGAATTGTTTTAACCTGTCCACTCCATAAGGGGAGGTCTTCACATGTTTGGTGACTGTCAGTTCTCTGCAACCTGTTTTAGTCTGTCTGTGGAGAATGTTGTATCAGAGTGTGACTCCTATATATTCTATAGCTTTTTGGAGTCACAGGTGAGAGTTGAGTGATAGGTGAACACCAAAAGAATATGAGCAGCCCTGAAAAGAGTTCAATTAGCCCTCACACCAGAGAAGTCCTCAAGGGAGAGTTAAGTTCCTGTTCAGGCAAAGATGGAGAAAAAATTGATTGAAAAATCATAAGTGTAAGAAGATAATTTATTGAGAGTAGAATAATGGAACTCTACAGGGCACAATGAACTAAAACTATGGGGATTAGATGGGAAGCAGAAATATGGAGAACCAACGTAATTATTTTTCCCAACCTCCTCTCTAAAGATGTTTATCCTTACTATTATGTAAATATTGTTAATTCATCAGTTAGCCTGGAAAAATACCGAATGTATAGAAAAAGTGGATCTTCTTTGGTTTCACTATGGTCCCTTCAGATATTCATAGTGGCTCTTCTATAAAAGAATGCAGAATATCCTTGTGCCATATTATAATTAGGGATCATAATATCATCAAGCTAGGCATGAAAAAATACTTTCTAGTCTAACTCATTTTGCAGGCAAGGAAAATGGGTCCTGGGGAAATTAAGTAACCTTCCAAGTTTATATAGGTAGTTAGCATTAGAAGAAGAATTTGAATTATGTACTTCTGACTCTAGAAATATTGTTTTCTTTTTTTTCCAGTCTTGGTTTATCTTTCTTGGGGGCGAGAACTAATGTTTTTTTCAACTGTATAATGCATAGAAAATACCTCCAATGAAAGTACTTTTCAATACTGAATTTTTAAAAATCTTGATGAAAATTGTAATCTTTAAAAATGGAACTGAAAATAATCACATCTCAATTTTATCTGCTCTCTACTAGGTTTTGATCACAATTTTGAAAGCCAATCCTTCTCATCCAACTCCATCCAAAGTCTTGAAGAGCAAATTTTGAGTCTCTTACATAGGGTCAATGGCAATGAGAAGGCACAGTGTGGATTTGATGCAGCAGATTTTAAAGTAACAGGCCAAGACACTCAGAATTTTTTGCATATTCTGTAGCAGAAGGAAGATGAAGAAATCCAGGTCCTACATTGCATTACAACTGCCATCTACAGGTCACAAGAATTAATTTAATCATAAATCAGTTATATTGTCGAATTATAATGTTATTGAGTGGCTAAGGCCATGTTTAATTAAATCCACCATCTTTAGCAAGGAATAAATTTGAGTTTCTTTTCTGAATAGCTTATTAGTCATAGTCAATTCTGGATAGCCTGAACTATAATGATCTGTTTTTTAGTTAATTTTTTTTTTGGTAATTCTTTTATAGTTGAAAACACTTCTTGAATTTGTGAGGAAAAATTAAGTTTCAACTGAGTTAGGTCATTCTTTATTCTGTTTAACAAATGTTTATCTTTTTGTATGCAGCATACTTTCAATTAGCATTACAGAACCTAGAGTCAGTGACTTTTTCATGTCTCATCAAGACTATATTATAAAATATGCCATATCACTAAAACAAAATAAATGTAAAATAAAACTGTTTCACCTTATACCATGCAAATTAGTAAAAGTGGGGGGGAAAAGGAATATTCTACCACTACTGGAAGAGCTAAGGAAAGACACATAACAGCAATACTCTTTTCCTGCAGTTGTGAAGTTGTTCAATGGTTCTAGATATCATTTGAGGAAAATGCAAAAGAAATGACTGTCTATATTCTTGACTTAGCAAATCCTTTGTAATGAAGTTAAAAACAAATCCACGAGGTACCAAAATATTTACAGAATTATTCTTTGGTAACAGAAAAATAGAAACAAAATGAACATCTATCACACAGATGGGGAATGGCTGAAAATAAAAAACCAAAGCAACAATGATTGTATATTAATATAATGAAACATTACTATCCAGTGACAAATGAAGAATAAGAGAAAATTAGAAAAGACATGAAGATTTGTATGAAACTACAGTGAAATGAACAGAGCCAAAGGAACAATATTTATGATTCCAACAATGCCAATGGAAAGATCATCATTCTGAACTTGGAAAATACTTCCTACTAATAATTAATCAATAGTCAATCATTTATTAACTTCCTTTTATCTATGAACCAGGCACTGTTCTGGGAATGCTAAGACAAAAATGAAACAGTGTCTGACCTCCAAAAGTTTACATTCTTCTACAGCAAATGTCTCACATATGGGTATTTATTCTTAGTTTGTCCCAGTTTACTTTTTCTCTTGGTTCTTTCAATGACATGGTAGTCTCCTTGTGTACATTTCTAATTTTTCACAACTCTCCGTCTTTAAGGTTTAAGTCATGTGCAGTGTTTAGAAGGTGAATACATATCACTCATAATTTCTTCAGAAAAGAACTGTTAGGTAAATAAAGCCTAACAAATAAGCTCATAATACAGGGGACTCTTTCCTTTCCTTCTTTATGTAGGCCAAAGGTCATGAATTCAATAAAAAATGCAAAAAATTCAACTAAACGGAATCAATTCAACAGAAAATCAGACTCCTAATTTCTTCTATGAAAATCACTCAGGAATATGTTGAGGAGCTGTGTAATTTCTTGAACAGTCTTTATTCACTTTGAATAGTTTTTAGAGATTATTTTTACATAGGAGAATGATTTACAGAAAGCATTTTTAAACATGGAGCCACAACCTTGGCTGCCCTTTTGCAATGTTTAAGAAATCCCTTTTTTTTTTTTAAAGCATTGTCAAATTATCATTGGCTTTAGCCAGTTTCTGGTGCTATTTTCTAGTTGTGAAAACAGATAAGGTTAATGGCTGCTATGTTTTCCTAACCATGTTTCCTAATCTAGCTGTGTTGCCCTTTAAAGTGTGGAACAGATCCACAGCAGACACATAAATAATAATTTGCTAGGGACCTTCAAAAAGGTGACTGATGCCCTTGCCTTTGGGTTTATTTTCCTTTTATGTGTCAGAAGGGAGCCAAACCAAAACCACACAAAAAAGCCTTTTCTACAGGAAAGGAAAATGTGAATGGTGGAAGGTGGGAGGGTGGAGTGGAAATCAATAGACAATGAAGGATGCAAATGAATCACAATTAAGAGCAATGTGCAAACAAATGCAACTGGCAAGAGACCCCTTCCTGGAGGAGCTAATCTTCCTGGAAGAGAAACCCAAACTGGCATTTTGATAACAAACATCCCTGTATTTATTTGAAAGATCCATTTGGATCAGGCTCTTGAAATTTAAAGGACTGATAGCCCTGTAAAGTTTCACTAAGGGACTTGGAAACCTACCTAAATGTGTATTAAGGAGAGAGTCCAGGGAGATATGTAGCCATAAGCCTGTTCTCCAGAGTCCCACTGGGCATTAGTAACAGCAAGGGATGCACAAGCCTTCAATATTACTATGCCTTTATTGCTACAAAAACCATTCAGCAATTGCTGTGGCACTAGATCTTTGAGAGGTAGATTTACAGCTGGAAGGAATTTTAAAGGATATCTACTCAAACCCTTCCATTTCAGAAGTGAGGAGACTGAGGCCCAGAGAGGTTAAATACCTTCAAAGAACACTTTTAGAGTGGAAGAGGAAGCCATTGAAACCTATCTTCTGATGTCAGAATCACTGCAGTTTTCATTTGACGACACTATGAATATGGAATCTCCCAAGGTACAAAACACTAAAAGGATAGCAATCACTATGATGTATGGTGACATCTATTGGGAAGATTACATAATACTGGGGGCAGCTGGGTGGTACAGTGGATTGAGGGTCAGCCTAGGGACAGGAGGTCCTGGGTTCAAATTGCCTCAGATAATTCCCAACTATGTGACTTTGGGCAAGTCCCTTAACTTTCATTGCCTAGCCCTTACTGCTCTTCTGCCACAAGGTATCACTTCTAAGATAGAAGGTGAGGAGTTTTGTTTTTTTTTAAGTGCATAATACTTCTCATCCCTTATTTTACATCATCTTTGAACAAAAAAGAGCATATTTCATGAGGCTGACCCAGTGTTACATACCAAATGGCTTCCATTCAACAACTGCAGACACCAAAGAATTCTTGTTTGCTCTTCTTGGTCCTTCTCAGGAATCTTTAGTATGTGTTAACTATTCTTAACAACTACAAAAGTGACAATATTTATGGAGTCAATTTAAGATTTGCAAAACAACTCATAAAAATGAAAGACTTCCAGCCATGTACCCATCCCCTTTGGAATAGGTGCAGAAATTCTTTGCCTGGCCCTGGGTGATTTTCTGGGAACGTGGAGCACATAGAGATATTGTGTTCCATCTTCTTACGAGGTAGGATTCATCCCTGTGTAGAATCCCCTTTTGGTTACTGACTGGAGAAGCAAGTGAAGGAGATGTTCTCATAGAAAAGGAGGCTTTCAGCTGGGAGGGTTTCTTCAAAGTAACTCTTGAAAAGACAAGATCTGACTCCAATTATGGGGTTCAAGAAGGAGGGGAAACATAATGACAGGAAGATATGGCATTAGACCTCTGCTTTACATGTGGAGCATAGGTGGAACTCGCTGGGCACATTCCAGAAGTTCCTGCTTGCCTTTGCTATTGTTTTGTGTTGACTTGTCTTTAGCATCAAGTGTAAAATTAAAAAAAACAAACCCTACAAAGAGTGAGCAATGGTAGTAAGGGCTGGTCTACTGCTGTGGTTTTATTTACAACAGCAGGAGCATAATCAGGCTTATGACACAAAAACGATTTACAGCTAAGAGGGAGGCCCTTTGAAGGAGTGGACAAGGCCTGTATAGTAGTGAAACATAAAATGTCTCATTAGTTCCTTTGAAAACACTGTCTTTCAGCGAGCCTCCCCACTAATTATACTAGTATTGATGAGTTACTGGATTCTGTTCTAGTCACTCTCTAACTATTTATTAACCTCATATTCTTTTTCTATGCGGGGATGAACTAGTTGTTTCATACCTGAATCACATTTGTACATTGAGTGCCTTTTTAATCAACCCCTTTGCTGGAGAAAACCCTTAAAATTGAGACCACAACTATTTTTATCACTAAGAACACAGTAAGTAGCAATTGTTTCCAGAGTAGTTGGAGTGAAGTGTGAGAGATATGAATAATATGAGATCTGAGGAACCTAGTTCTGTGACTAAGTCAAGCAACAATGGTGGCAGGTCAAAGTTGGGAACTGGAACAAATCACCAACCCCTGTAGCATTGTGTGGGAATTGGGTCCCCCCTATACCCAAAGGGTCATTGTATTAAAGAGATGTGAGCTTATTTGATCTTCACAGTGAAGTGGATTCTCAATTTTTAAATTATTTTAAAATTACTTTTAATTTATTTAGACATCATTTATTACTTTTTTTTAAAAATTACTATTCTCAATTTACAGATGAGAAAACTGAGACAGAGAGATGAAGAGATTTGCTCCTTGTTAGAAAACCCCTAAATGTCTGACTTGGAATTCATCCTTGCGTCTTTCTGAATCCAAGTCCCATATCCTTTTTACCACAACACAGGGAAGATCAGATACCTCCAAAGAGTCCATTTTTTAATATTTCTGTGCTATTGTCAAGTCATTCTTGGAAAAATGGTTTTCATAGTTCATTGTCAAAGCAATACCCTATAGGATTCTTGGGCCTTCCATGCACAATCTCTAGCCTCAAATACAGTGACAAGAACTTAAAGGGCCTCCCACAAAGTTTGTTATATATATATAAAAAATGAATGTCAGAACAACATTCAAATGAACTATTCCCCTCCCCCCAATACATGCTTATATAGTCTGCATGGAGGTGATTAGGAACCATCCTGAGGAGTTGTCTTACAGGGAGTGCTTTAGCTCAGGTAAGCAATGAGAAATATGTAACAACAACCCAGTACTTTTAGGCTGATAATTATATTTTCCTCTAGGTGATAAGCCATAAGGGTAATCCCTTGAATTCAGGTTCATTTCTACCAATCCCTTTAATTTAACAGGGGGAAATTTAGATCAAGACTCAATATTAGAGACAACTGTGTCTGACGATTCTCAGATTGCAAATTACTGGCACACAGTCAGGAATTTTCCAGGAGAGGTATGAGATGGCTTTAGGACTACTGGCAAGGCATTTTGATAAGGAATTGGACATACTTAAGAAGTTCTCGCCCTGGAGTACCATTATACAAAACGATATATAATTTTCATCAAGGCTTCTGTGTTGTTACCCATAAAAATAGATGTCTTTGGCAGTTGTGTCATGTAGCTTGGAAGGTGTTACACACTGTTACAGGCTTTTCAATGACAAAATCAATTCCAGACCACTAGACATAGCTTCTAGCCAGGGCTTTCATACCAACAATTCCCATATGCAATGAGTATATCATGACCAAGACATAGTGATGAATGCATTCTGCAATAACAATGCAATTTCCTCATAAAAGGCATCTATTATGAACAAACAAATCATGTTTATGATTTGTGAATGATTTGAATTCCTCAAGTGATTTTTCCTCTGGCCATTTCAAAACTGCACAGAATGTTAGAGCTGGAAGGGCCCTCAGCTATCATGTCTTCCAATATCCTCATTTTACAGATAAAGAAACCAAGGCTCAAAGACTGTAATTTGTCCAAGGTGATGTAGCTAGCAAAGAGCAGAATCAGGACTTGATGTCACATCTTAGAACCTCTAAGTCAGTGAATTTTCTACTAGACAAGAATCTAAATCTCTTCATAGATAATGATGGAGTTTGATTGTCTCTACTTATGTGTCTCCTTCTAGGACCTCCATTTAAGTAGGGTTCCCAACTGCCTCTAGAAATCTGGCTGCAGTCTAGATTTCTTCCACCATGACTCTATTCCAGGTACCTTTGTTTTCACTCACTCTTTTTTCATCTTCTTTTTAGGTATCCTCATCATCCATTACAAAAATATCCCTGTGGACAAGAACTATCTTTTTTTTTTCTTTGTATTTCACTGGTATCCCCAGTGCTTAGAACAATGCTAGGCACATAAAGAGTGTTTGATAAATATTTGCTGACCAACTTGACTTGAAAAAGGAGTTACAATTGATCTTTTAATATCAAAATTACAATGGAGGTTGCACAATGTAATAGGAAGCTAAGTGGTCCAGTGGATAAAGTACTGGTCCTATAATCAGGAAGACATGAATTCAAATCTACCCTGAGACACTTATTATGTTATCCTGAACAAGTTCTTAATTCCATTTGCCTCAGTGTCTTCATTTGTAAAATATGCTAGAGAAGGAAATGGCAAACTATTCCAACACCTTTGCCAAGAAAACCCCAAATGAAGATCATAATGGGTGAGACAATACTAATGAACAACAACACCAAATCTGATAATAATCAATCTACAAAAACATGGATATTTCAAACATTAAGTATGAAAAGATAAAAAAAAGAAGGGTGATGATGTTAAGACAAAAATAAGTAGAAAGGGTACAAGCACTAGTCAATGAGCAATTAGTAAGAATTTGTCAGCATGTTATTTAAAATATCTCTCAGTATACTTGGAGAGTTATACATTTCAAATTATTCTTAGGAAATAGGAAGGATAGGTGCCTTTAATAATATTTATATTTGATTATGCTTATTTTGTTTCCCATAGGGAAACCTAATAGTTTTTTAAAAAATATTGTCCAAGTTTATTGCTCTTAGCATTAGAGAGTACCTCATTTACAATTCAAGTATTAAGATAGATTACATAGTGTGCTGGAATGGCTCAGGAGGCATCATTTAATTCCATTTAGAGATAACCCAAGAGCAGCTCTAAAGCATACCCAAATTTAGTACCAGAGTTGTGCAGGAAACAGGCTTATATTTCTAGTCATGCTAGGAACTTCACTTTCACATAGCTATCTTAAATTAACATTAAAAAAAAAAAACAATCTGAAAACTTCTGGATTATATGTATACCTCTAAGCTTAAGGTATTATGATTCTGATAACACAGCACATTTGCTAATTTTTATTGACAAAAGTAGAGGAACATAACCTTGGAAGGAGAACACAGCCATGTAGAATATGTCTCTATTCCCAATTTAGCATATTGCTCTATGAAACAAGTTGACTTTCTCCCTCTTTCTTAGTAATAATACATTTTATGCCATTTGGGGGAATTTTTAGTTATTGAGAGGTTCACACATGAAATGCACTCTATAACACCAATATAATTTTTATTTTGTTTTTTAAATATTGAGAGAAGAAGAGGCATAAAGGTTACAGTGTGAGTCCTGAAGTCAGAGAGACCTGAGTTTAAAACTCACCTCTGGCATTTACTCATTACAAGTCCATTTAAATTCTTTGAAATTTACTTTCCTCCTCTGTAAAATGGGGTCAATAATAACTCATCTTATCTACCTCACAAGTACATGCTGAGGCTCAAATGAGATGATACACATAAATTAAGCTTTAAAATTCTCTCTAAATGCCAGTCATAATTATTGCTGTTACTAAAGTAGCTTTTATTTTCCCAACTTAAAGATATTAATTGCCATCATCATCAACGATCACAGTTTATGAAATTAATGAAATTAAGAAATTCAAATATTTATTTTAAATGGGCTTAACTGATCATTGAACCCAGGTCAAAGCAAATAAAGAAAGAGTCCTGGAGATTAATTTATGAAATCTCCCTTTTTTTTAGACTGTCAAAGAGTTATAGATATTAACTTAGCTATTCTCTACCCACAGGCAGTTTGGAAAGATCCAGAGGCACACTCTTTTATTCCAGTTTGTAGGGCATGGAGGAGAAAGCAGGCACTCAATAAATATTAATTGATGTGATTTTGTGGAAATGCCACAACATTGCCGAAAATGATTTAGAAGTAGGAAATTTAAAGTATAACGATAAAAAGGAGACCTAGGTTTTAGTTAGAACTCTGCTTGTCACTTGCTAAATGACCTTTTGTGAATCTTAAGTCTTTAGTCCTCAAAATGATTTAATTGGTTAGATTATTTTAAAGAACTTTTCTAAGTTGGACATCTTTGTACTTAATTTTTAAAACTCTTAGCTTATCAATATCACAACAGGTAGTGACCAGTGGCTTCTTGACATTGGAAACATCTCAAATCATCTCTTTTGCTTTGGCCAGTAAAGTATGATAATGTAGAGAGTGCTGAACCTGGAGTCAGGAAGACTTGAAATAAAATCCAGTCTCCAAGGCTTAATAGCTTTCCAACCTTGGGCAAATCACTTAACCTCTATCTGTCTCACTTTCTTCATCTGTAAAATTAATATAATATAAAATCTATCTCAAGAGTTGTGAGAATAAAATCATATTTAAAGCACTTTGCCAAACCTTAAACTGCCATATAAATGTTAGTTATCATCATCATTATCCTCATCATTTCTGCTTTAAATAGATCAATAAAGCAAAGACATGACTTTACCATCTTTACTAAGGAAAATTTTAGAGGATACACAGCCTTAAAATCATAGACCTTGCCTATAAGATGCTGCAAAAAATCAATGAATTTGAAACAAATATGCTGATCACATGTCTTTCAGTGAAAAGGAAAGAGTAATCATCAGAATTTCAAATTGTCACCAAATAATAAGAAATTGCTCTTGGGAAAGTAAGGAAAGAAGATAAATGGCCAACCAATTTATGTCATATTTATTAACTGTTAAATAACATCGTTTATTTGGGAAAACAAACAAAAAAATAGAAAGCAAAGGAAAATCACTGAGAGGAGATGGGTGCTGGTCTACAGTCAGGAAAGGAAGAAGGGGAATGGACTGTAGGATAGTTGGTTATATCAGGCATGTCTTATATCCTACAGAAAACCAACATTGACAGGAAAATGAAGTAAGATCAGTTTGACCCAATTTGTTTTGGGGAATACAATCTCTTCATGGGCACACTATTTCCCTCCAAATGTTCAGACTATCAATTTAGTCATCTAAGTAGTCCAACTTGACCAAAGCAAATGGTGTATGAAAGGGAATATTTGGGAAAATAAGAATGAAAAGATATATTTGTAGAACACTATCTAAGACTTAGGAAGATTATGGGGGATAGTCTTTTTTTTTAATTTATTATTTTTATTTTATCAGATCTGTGCTCCAAGGGGAAGCTGGGACATATCCTGTCCTCCATGTTCTAGAAGAGCAAAGTTTTACCAGTTTTCCACTGATCTTTTTATGTTTTTGAGGGACTAGAAGAACTAGGGCCTATTCTTGGTCAACTTGCTAGAGGGTCAGTGATCTGAGATGACAAAAGATCCTGAATAAGTCATTCCTTAGAGTTATGTCATGACATTTTGATGATCCACATATAATTATACATCAACTGTTATTCTCATCCCCTATTTTTATGAACAAAACATGTACTTCCAATATAATTTATTAGTCTATCTAACCAGTCTCAGGGATTCCTATGAGATTGTAACTACCTTCTTAAAACATTATACATTTGTTTTGTCATTTTTCACAGAATTCTATATCTGTAAGTTCTTTTTTTTCCCTATTTGAAATTTTGGGTAAGGACTTTATTATTTTTTCTCTGTTTATTTTTCTTATGCTAAGTCAGAGACAGATTGTCTCCTTCATCTATCTTTTCTATTTCATTGCCATTACCAAAATTCTTGGTCAGGTTTTTGTTATCTCAAACATAGATCAC
Organism: Monodelphis domestica; assembly: GCF_027887165.1. Lineage (NCBI taxonomy): Eukaryota > Metazoa > Chordata > Mammalia > Didelphimorphia > Didelphidae > Monodelphis > Monodelphis domestica. The sequence goes on along the minus strand of NC_077231.1, from coordinate 223,744,569 downwards.
CACAGTATCCTTCTAGCCAGTCTCTGAAGCTGGTCTCTCTCTCCCACTTTTAGTCCATCCTGCATATCCCTCACATATTAATATTTCTAAAACAGTTTTTATAGCATCATGTCACTACTTCAAAACCTTCCAATAACTTTGCTGATTACAAAATGTAATTCTCCAATTTGGCATTTAAGTCTTTTCACAATATAACTTTGATGGACCTTCCATTGTCATATTCCACTTTTTAGCTACTGTTATAATTAAAATAGTTATCTGCCATAAACTGTAATATTTAAAATAGTTAATGCCATAAAACTGTAGTGAGTAAAATAGTGGAAGATATAAATTATAGTAGATATAAGAGTGGGTGAGTAAATTTGTGACCACAGAAAATATGTTTCACTACAGTGTCTTGGTTATAAATCAAATATAAGGTGGTCGCCAGGGAAATATTCCCAATTATAAATATACCCAAGTCAACTGGGTTTTATAGAGATTTTAATTTAATAATACAATGAGGAATTAAAGAAAGGAGAGAAAGAGAGAAAAAGGAAATAAGTATGAAGGACCTTAAGCCAACATGGCCTAGACCTGAGTTTTAAGAGAGAGATCAGTCAATCAGTCTTTTATCACTTACCACAAGGTCTGTCTAAGCAAGGATTCTAGTGACAGAGTCTCCTCAAAGAGAGTTCCAGCAAGAGTCCTCCTCAAAGAGCCTTCCAGCCAGAGACTGTTTCAAAGGGCCTCTCTCAAGAGCCTCCAGAGGGACAGAGTCCCCTCAGAGGAGCTCCAGTGAGACCTCCTTAGAGATTGTCCTCCAAGAGCTTCCCTTCTCCAGAGTCTCTCTCAAGAGATCTCCAAAAGGATTCCTCCAAAAGAATTGCCTTTCAAGAGATTCTGCTTTTTCTTATATAGGGGGTTTTCTCTTATGTCACCTCCCCTAACTTCTTCCATCTACCAATCACGGTAGATGTTTTCCAAAGGACAGCCCATTAGAAAAACACTGCTGGGTAGACTAATCCCTTTAGTAAGCAGAAAAAACTTCTGAATAAGTTTTCACCTCTTTGCTCCTGGCAAGTTTACAAGTTGACTGACCTTTAATAGGTACTTAGCACCCCATTGTATTAATTCTAAAAATAGGCATGGCTTAAAGAACTTTTTGCCTCATTATAAGTATGGGTTAAAGTACTTTCATTGTTTAGCAAGGAGTTCTCTCCCCCAAAGCAGTCCCAAATATGGGTGGAGCAGAGGTCCTCCCATTTATGATCCAAGTAGAGTTCTCACATCCAAATGTGGAATGTTCCCAGTAGGGAACTGTTCCAATTGAGAATTCCCCAATGGGGAAATTTTTAACATTCACAAGTCTGAGAAATTTCAAGATTTACAATCCCCCCTGATGATCATTGGGAGACTAGTCTCCCCATTGATCATTTAACATAATCATTTTGTAATCCTAAATGCACTTCTAACTATAGATATACACAATATTCAATTTTTCTAAGAGGAATTAGAATAGTGAGGGAGGAAATAGAAAAGAAAGCAAAACCAATGTTTTGCTAGGCGCATTGACAGAAAGCCAAATTAGGGGCAGTCCCTTTTGGCATAAATGTGTACATTTACAATAAATGTTCAATCAAAGTTCAGTTCAATCAACCATATCCAAAGTTCATTCTTGATCTTCTTGATTTAGTGTGGGTTTTCTGGCATCTTTCTGTAACAATTCATTCTCTGGATTTAGGAGTTATCAAGCTTCTTCCTTGAAGATCTTTTCTCAAACAAAATCAAAATCTTGGATTTTATGTAAAAATACAATCTTAAGCAAAAAACAAAAAAATTTTAGATTTTAAATTAAAATACAATCCCCCCTGAAGTAGGTGTTAAAAAACATCCAGTTCATCTCAGGATGCAATGTTTAGTTATGGGGGTGTATGAGTCAGTTATCAGAAGAGGAGAAAAGCACAATCAAAAACATAAGGAAAAAAAATTCAAAATAGATCCTTGTATAGGTCCAATTTAAAGTAATTTCTATCCCACAATTCTGTAGAACAGAATGCAGTAATATTTTACTTATCCATTTATACCCAAGACTACAGGAAGTTGCCATAATATAAGAAGGAAAAATCTAGAATTCTATTTTGATAGGGAAGCGTCATTCCCTCGTCTGACTTTTTTTGTCATTCTCAGGGATATAGGGAGCCAGCATGATAGTCAAATTTTGTACTTGTATGAGTATTTTGCAAAGAGTGTAGATACAAGGAAGTCCTACGACTTAACGTATGTCAAGCGTCGCAACCTCGAGTCTCACATTAGTATTTTCTGTGTGCTCTTTTTGGCACTATTCGGGTTAAGTCTGTGCTACATGCTTTTTATCCCTTTTTCTTGAATCAGATACATTAACATTAATTACAGTCTCATAATATTTTATCAATAAATGACAGGTTCCCCTAGTTTAAAGCTTTTGGGTATGCATTGATATTATAGCAAGTATATATATATATGTTAAACTTCTATTACTGCAGAAAAAAATATTAATATTATTTACCTTTAGTACAAGAAATGAAAAAAATCAAATATTCTAATCAAAATAAAGAAAAGCAATAATAAAAAAAATAAGGAAAAAATCAGTAATTCAATGTGTTCTCAAAAAACAGCATCCATTTGTCTATGGATTATTATCTCCAATTCATATGATAGGATACAGTCAATCAGTCTCAGCAGAAGATGCTTTCTTCACAGGTGAGCAGTGAATCCAAGAGTCCTTTTCTCCAATCTTTATGGATGTTGGAGTAGTTAACAATATTTGGAATGGTCCTTCCCATGAAGGCTGAATTGCTCCAGTATGCTTGAAATTCTTAATATAAACTTTATCTCCTGGGTTCAGGTCATGCAGAGAAAAGTCTAGTGGTCCGGCTTGTACTGCAGCTCCGGATTCATGAAGTTCATGTAGTTTGTGCTGTAACTCCTGTATATAGGAAACAATAGTAGTATCTCCCCCTAATAGTGATGTATATGCAGGGGAAAAAGGTTTAGCCGGTATAGGTGGATGTCCAAAAAGCATCTCAAATGGTGAGATGTGTAGGTCTCCTCTAGGCCTGCTTCTGAGATAAAATAGGGCCAGAGGGAGAATTTCAGGCCATTTTAAATGTGTCTCAGTGCATAATTTTCCAATCATAGTTTTAAGTTCTTTGTTCATCCTCTCAATCTGTCCTGAGCTCTGGGGATGATATGGAACATGGAATTTTGGAGTTATCCCCAAGCAAGAATATATCTGATTTAGGACAGTATCAGTAAAATGACTTCCTCTATCTGAATCAATACATGCTGGTAGTCCAAAGCGAGGAATAATTTCTTTTAAAAGTATCTTAGCAACAAAATCTGCTGTGGCTCGGGTCGCAGGAAATGCTTCTGGCCATCTGGTTAGTTGATCTAGCCTTTGGCATTGTTATGAAATCTATCTGTAGATGTTCAAAAGGTGTGTAAGCCAGAGGATGTCCACCAAAGGCTTTTCCACAAAATGCATGTTGGTTATATGTCTGGCAGGTAGAGCAGGCTGAACATACTTTAGAGGCTATAGTAGTTATCCCAGGGGCTATCCATACTCTCTTGACAGAGTCCACGATGCCCTGGGTGCCAAAATGACCATTTTTATGACTAGATTGGCAAATTTGGTTATAGAACCTTCTAGGGAGCAGGGGTTTTCCTTCAGATGACACCCATACTCCATTAATCTGTTTTGCTTTGAATTTTTGTTTCCATTTTTCCACTTCCTTTTCATTATAGGAAAGTGGTAGATTTAAATCATTAGTGGTTGTTAATGTTAAAATTAATTCAGGCCCTTCTATGGCTGCTAGCTTTGCAGTGGCATCTGCTCGATCATTTCCTCTAGAGGCAGGGTCAGTGCCATCTGTATGGGCAGAACAATGAACTACAGCTAGGGCTTCAGGAAGCTGGAGAGCAGGAAGAACTTCATTAGTAATTTCTGCATTAGCTATAGATTTTCCAGCTGAGGTTAAAAATCTCTGGAGCCATAACATTCCGACTGAGTGACAAATGCCAAAAGCATATCTAGTATTTGTGTAAATTGTTGCCTTTTTATCCTTGGCAATTATACAAACTTGCTTCAGAGCTATGAGTTCTGCTCCTTGAGCACTAATGTTAGAAGGTAGTGAAGCTGACTATTCAGTGGCAAATTCTGAGACTACGGCAGCTCCAGTGTAACGTATGCCATCCCTCATAAAAGAGGAACCATCAGTAAATAAAATCAGATCTGCATTGTCTAAGGGAGTGTCCAAGAGATTATCTCAAGGCTTTTCTGCTATGGACACTAATGTTTCACAATTGTGTAATGGTTCTCCTGAAGTTGGTAAATCTGGAAGCAAGGTGGCAGGGTTAAGAGTAGTACAACATTTTAAAGTAATGTTTTCACTATTTAATAAGGTTATTTCATATCTTGTAATTCTCTGATCCGAGAATGCCTGTGTTCTATGTTTTATCAACAATGCTTCTACCTCATGTGGGCACATTATTGTTAATGGACATCCCAATACTAAATCAACAGTTTTTGTCACTAGTAAGGCTGTAGCAGCCACTCTGCTAAGACATGATGGTGCTCCTGCTGCTACTGGGTCCAGTTGAGCAGAATAATAAGCAATTTGGTGCTGAGAAGGTCCCAAAGTCTGAGTTAACATGCCAGAAGCTACTCCTCTTCACTCATGCACATACAAAGTAATGACTTGTAATCTGGGATGCCTAGAGCAGGGGTCTTTATACACTGGTGTTTGGATCCTATGTGAGGCAGCATGACAAAGGGTAGAGAGAAAATTGACTTCAAAGTGAAAAAGACCTGGGTTTGAATTTTGTTTCTGAAATATGCTGGCTTGTGTGATCCCGGGCAAGTTATTTAATATCTTGGTGTTTTAGGAATAATCTCTAAATTGTGGAATGTGTGTTGAATTGGGAGAGGGAGTGTCCTCAGTAGACACTGCCAAGCCAGTGACATCACAGTTCTATTTTATAAAAAAATTTGTTAGACTACAATTAAAGTAGAAGGTTCAAGAACTCTTGAGTTTTCTTACTCTCTTGCTTTTGCTCATGCTATCTTTTACATACAAAAAGTTCTATTCACTCAGTTCTGCCTATTGATTTCTATAAAACTAGTTCTGTTGTTACTCTCTCTAGTCAGGTTTTTCAGATTTTTTTTTTTACTTCTTTCCTACTTCTCAACTTCTATACCATTTTAATTTGATTTATAATATATCATCTTCTATTTTTTCACATCTCCTTCCTACGTCTCTAGATTGTAAACTGCCTGACAACAGAGATCATTCCTTAATTATCTTGCATTTTTCTATAGCACTTCCCATAATGCCTTATGAATAATAGGTATTCAATAAATATTTTTGAATGACTGTTAATGAACACACTATAACTTTTTGCAATGACTTCTAGAAAAGGCATTTGACACAAGATCTGTGCTTGATAAGAGGGCTATTTCTAAAAATATCCAGTTGAGAAATCAATGTATTCAATTTATGAACATCTAAAAGTCCCAGAAACAGGAGTTTTTTCACCTCAGGCAATTTCTCTGCACAAATGAGTTAACCTTCATTTAATCATAAAACCCATTAAAGCAGAAAATTTAGTTGACCATGAACTCAGGCTAGTTAACTGAGAGAGTAATGTATAATTTTTTGCTCTACATTAGAACTCTAAACCAAGCATCCTTGTACCTTCCTATAGGATATGTCATGAGAAGGCCAAAGAATGAACCTAGGTAAGAAGAATGGTCTATGGGATGTGAGACAGAGAATATACCCTAGATTCCTAGGAAAACACTATTGGATATTATCCAGTAAATTTCAATAGAATAGGAAGGACAGAAAGGCAGCTATTCTGTCTACGAGCACAAATTATTCAGTAGAGAAAGGATAAATTTTACCTTGAAACTTTAATGAGACTAATTAGAACTTAATGTGGTCTTCTTCTCATACTTGAAAACTATGGACAAAAAGTGGACACATAGGTGAAGAATATTAAATTATCCTTATAAAATACCTACCCTAACTTAAAAGTGGACACTATGAGAATTAATAAAGTTCTCCACCTACCTATGAAATAATTTAGCAGAGAAAATTTTGTTGAGGTAAACAATTAATACCATATACCAAGATAAATTTCAAATAGATATATAATCTAATTATAAAAGTTCATATCATAAAGTATAGGAACAGAGAGGGAGATAGCTTATACAACTATAGATATGGAAAACGTTCTTGATTAGGAACTGGTTCTAGGCTCTTTATGAGATGTTGTATGCTCTTTAACCTGTTAAGGTCACTTTGAGGCGTATGCCATGGAAGATATGAAAGAAAGAGGGAAATGATCCAAATATACCAAAATATTCATAGCAGCACGTCTTGTAGAGAATTGCTTGAAACAAGAGATATGCCCTGCAACTGAAAAATGGTTATGCAAACAGATGCACAATAATGTAATTCAATATTAGAGTATAAGAAACAATAGAAAGAAATTTAAGAGGTCTGATATGAACTGAGACAGAGTAAAGTGAGCAGAACCAAGGAAATGATTCATACAATGCCAGCAATACTGGAAGGAAAGACATTTCAAGAATATGAATTAATACAATGACTGTTTATAACCTGGAGGATTGAGGACAAAGCTTGTGTCTCATGTCATAGAAGAGAGGTGATTAACTAGAGGAATGCAATGAGATATATAGCTTTCTATAGGAGCTAGGCATGGATTTGTTTTTTCTTGACTTGTTGCAAGGGAGAGGTTTTTTGGGGGTACAGAAAATCTTTAGGATTTAGGTGCTAAAGGAAATTATACTTATCCCCACAAGAATGGGAGGATAAGAAAAAGAAAAGAAAAACAATGAAATTTTTTTTAAACGATAGTTCAAAAGAAGATAAAGAAAAGGAGACAATTTGAGAATAAATGAATCTGATGTACTTATCATGAGGGTGTATATGTCACTCAGCAATCAAACCTGAGCATTTTTATAACACCCTTCTTATTGGTGGAGAGAATTTTTCCTCACTACCATCCCTATTCCTCTGTGTGAGATGGAATTGACAAGAGCTTGGGCAGAAGAGTATTGCTTTGGATTTAGGGAGAGGACACCACACAATTCCTGGATCTCTATAGGGAAAGGTCCCTGAAAGGGCAAAAATACTTTGGGATAAAACTGACAGGTACAGGAGACACAGCCTCAAGCACATCCCCATTTATAGCTTGCCAAGTAGAAGCTTTGAAGAATTTTCTTTCTCTGAGACTAGAGAATTCTGGCATATGGCTGTCTGTCTCTGTCTCTACCTCTGTCTCTTTCTCATATTTCCTTCCCAGGAGAATTTATTCAAGTTTATCCACTGTCTGGTTTATTCTAATTTATATGTTACTTTTTTTGAGCTTGCTTTCAGTTTGGATAAGTGGATTTGTTTGCTACTCAATATTTGTGATGCTTTTTATATAATTAGTATTTGGTGTGAAGGGAATGAAGCCTTCAGATCTAGCTAAAGATATTTCTTTCTGTTTAAGAAATGAAGATCACAAAAATTGCTTGAACCTAAATATCATTTCCCCTAAACTCACAGTTTTTAGGAGGATATCTATATGTATAGATATAGATACACACACACACACACATACACCATACACACACACACACATACACCATACACACACACACATATATATATATATATATATATATATATTCTGATAGTCTAAAGGCAATATATTCCAACTCTTTCTATGTTCTAGATAAATAAACTGACACCTAAGTTCTCCCAGCTAGGAGGTAGCAGAGTTAGGAATAGATCTGAGCACCTCTGGCTCCTGATGAAGTTTCTTTTCATTCTGCTGTACTACCTCTTTTCTTCCAGACACATGTTGTATGTAATGGGTGTGGTAAAGAAGAGGATGACAAAGTAGGAAGGAATTCACCTTATTAATTATAAATTCAGCACGATCCTCCTTTGAGGAGAACAGAAGAGGAAGCTTTGTAACCTCAATCTTGTCTTTCTCTCTTGGCAAAATAAAAGTTTTCCAGAAAGAAATAGACAAAAGTTCAGACATCTGTAGTTATACCTCACTGAAAGCCAGGATTAGTCAATCTCATGTTGATTCACATTTTTATAAATAATTCTATTTCCCTTTCACCTTTGTATACATAAATGTCCATATTTATTATTAATCACATCCAGAACAAAACATCAAAATTAAAATGATTAAAAAAACAAATAATTCAGCAAGCTATTTAAAAATAATTAGATACACACAATTTTCAATGAACCTGCCAACATTTTCATCTGGCTTGACTATCTCTTTTTGGGTATCACTTTTTTCTATGCCCCTTATTACCAGTCTAATCAAGTACCAGCATCTGCCTGCCGCAGCTGGGTCTGACCCTTGGCTAAAGCCTGAAGTAGTTTGCTAGAATTCCACATTTCCGGAAGGCTTAAGCTAGATGGAATTTATAACATTAAGGCATTCAATCCTCCCATCTTTTCAAAGATATTCATCACAATTATCACCCACACAAAAGATGTTTTTAACACTCAGTTGTCTATGACTTTCTATTTCTATTTCATTTTCTGTCTTTATCTACCATCATAGCTAAATATAATCCCAGGAGAGGCCTCATGTCCAAGGGCTGGTATCCTTTTGGTATTTGGGTTGCCCCATTGTGCTATTTATACAGTAACTTGAGTACCTTTGATTGATTGGTGAAGGAGACATATATGAACAGAAAGATCTTTTGGGGCACTTCAAAAGAAACCATAAGACCATCAAACCTACTCTAATCTAACAGACATTGTGTAGGTCTGGCTCTGACTTTTACAATAGACCTCTAACTGGTCTCCTTGTCTCCAGTCTTTCCCTCCTCCAATATATCCTCCATTTGCTAGAAAACATGATTTCTCAAAATGTAGGTATAACAGTTAAATTTGTTTCTCTACTAAAAGTATTACATTTTTAGAGGTTTATTAAAGATTATTAGAAATCAAGGAAATAAGAAAATACAAAATAAGAAAAGCACATGTCTAGGGCTGAATAGCCCATTCCCAGCCACTTACTCTACATCTTGGGAGATGTGTGTGCTTAGAAGCGGAAGCAGAGAGCAAGTAGGTGGTACAGTCAGTTTAAATACAAATTTTGTTCTTGCACTCAGGTGAGGACTCAGATGAGATAATAGGGCATTCTGGGAAGTTCCAAGGACTTCTGGGGATGGAAGTCTGGGGTTCAAATCTCCATTTTTACACAGGTCTGTTGACCTCATCCTTTCCCCCATCCCTGTCAGTGAGTACCAGTAGCCCCCAATTGCCTCTAGTATCAAATGAAATCTTTATTTTATAATTCTTTATAACCTAATCTTACTACTTCCTGTTTTTCTAGTTTTCCTCTTACTTTCCTCCACATATGATCCATCTATGCTGATTTACATATAATTCCTGAAACCCAACCCTGAATTTTCTATCTCTTTTGTACCACCTATCTTCTATTTCCTCATTTCTCTGCCCTCTATCATTGCCCTTAACTTCCCTGGCTTCTTTCAAGTCTTGCATAAAATCCAGCTTTTGTGTGGAAGGCTTCTTTCAGAATACCTTCAATTACTGTGCATTTATTTTGCATGTAACTAGTTAATTTATGTATTGAGTTGTATATTAGAATGTATATTTCTTGAGAGTAGGATTTTTTCCCTTTCTTTTTACTCTTACTATTTTGCACAATATGTGGCACATATAAAGCACTTAATAAATGCATGTTGACTAACCAACCTGTCAACAACATGATCAGATTTATACACAAACATAGACTTCCAAGAAAACCACACAAAAAGAAAAAGTGAATTCATTCTGAAAAGAATAGTTCATTTTCCTATTTCCTATTACGTAGGATGTAGAGCAGAAGGAACATTGGAAAATAAACTTGAAGATCAGCTGGTCCAACTCATTTATTTTATAGATGAGGAAACTGAGTCCCTGATAAGTATATATTCACCTGAATTCTCACAGATAGGAAGTAGCAGAGATATGATTAGAACTCTGAACCTCTGGCCCCTGATCCAGCCCTCTTTTTGCTTGACCATGTGAATCCTTTCCTCCCAGAGACATGTTGTAGGTAATAGCTATGGAAAAGAATAGAATCACATGGTAGGGAGAAAAGTACTTTATTTGTTGTATATTGAATATCAAAATTTAACTTTTATTTTATTTTTTCTTTCCTTTTCCTTCTTCTCCCCCTTTAAAGCATACTAATAGTCTTTGCTATTAAAAAAATCATTATGTGACTTATCTGATTTGCACAATTTTTAGTACCCAGTGCTCACCATCAGCAAATTACTGTTGTTTGTCCTTCATTTTTTAAAAGGATCAATGACATCATGAGGCCATGTCTTGATTTTTGAGTGAATTGGATTTAATTGAGGCAGAATTGCACTAAGTAATCAGCTTCATTCTCTATTCCAGAGTTGCCAAAGTCCAGGGATAAGACAAAAGTCAGGATGCTAAATATGGCCTGGGATGCAGTCTTTGCTGTCTGACTAAGTGCTAAGTGTTCCACAGCACCTGCTTCAGTCTCCTTTATGGTTATTGGAATAAAGTGTTTTATGCACCCATTCCAGAAGGGGAAGTCTTCATATGCTTGGGGTAGACATACTCCTACCTCAGCAATGGGTCTGAGGCACATTTGTTTCTCTCAACTTGACTTAGATTGTCTTCCTAGAAAGTTTTACCTGCTTGTGGCTACTGGGCTTACTATAGAATCTTGGAGCAACATGTGAGCATTGGGAGAAAGGTAGACAATAAAAATGGGGGATCAACCCTGAAAAGTGCTTGGCAAGCCCTCACACCACAGGTACTGGTCCTCCCAGCCCACATATACTCTACACATATTCTAACATGCAAATAGATACCTTTCAATAATTTGTTTGGCAATCCATCTTTTCTATCCTATGTGGTTGTCATGGTACTCTATTACATATTTGTCATAAGTGGTCCACCAAATCTCTCTCTCACCTAAACATAGTAGACAAGAAATAAATGTTTGCTGGTGATCTGTGTGTGTGTGTGTGTGTGTGTGTGAGAGAGAGAGAGAGAGACAGAGACAGAGACAGAGAGAGAGAGACAGAGACAGAGACAGAGACAGAGACAGAGAGAGACAGAGACAGAGACAGAGGGAGAAAGAGAGAGAGAGACAGAGACAGAGACAGAGAGACAGAGACAGAGAGAGAGAGAGAAGGGGAGGAGGGAGAAGGAGATAGAGAAGGAGAGAGGGGGAGAGGGAGAGAGAGAGAGGGAGATGGGAAAAGAGAAAGAGAGAGAGGAAGACGAAGAGAGACAGAGAGAGGTTATTAACAGAATCCATTCATCTACCTCCCAAAGATTTGTCCATTATGTAAACAACACCTTCCTAACTGCTATTAAGAAATGGGAAAACCACTTCCTCTTAGTTGCTTTAGTTTAATTAGAGAAAAGAACAAAGAAATATATTTTGGCTTTATTATTAATAGGATAGATCCAAGTGCTTTAGTACTTTCCCCAAGGCAAACCTGAAAGGTATCCAGTACAAGTAATATTACCATTTCATAGATGAAGAAACAAGCTGAGAAAAGGTAAGTCAATTTGCTTGAGCCTTACATCTCTGATAGTCACTGAGAATTTATTTCATGAAGAAAGTTACAGAAGTATAGAGGCAAATTCAGGGGATTAGGAGAATTGTGTTTTAGTCTTCCCCCTGTCACTTATTAGTTATGTGACATTGGCCCAAGTTATTTAACCTCTTAGACCATCAGTGTGGCCAGTTGTAGATGAAGGATACTATTTCCTCTCTTATGCCATTGGCTATTTGTAAGGATCAAATGAAATGATGTTTGCAAAAAAAAAGTTCTTTGAAAAGGCAGAGTTAAGTAATAAACTAGCACTTACCCAAATAATGCACTAATTAGAATCATGGAATTATAGAATTTTAGAAATGGAAGAATTTAATTCCCCTCCAAACTACATTCATTTTATTTGATTTTCATTTCAAAATCTTCTATTGATCCTTTTTGCTTGTGTATCATAATAATTTTACTATTATCCCATTCACCTTGAAACCTTCCCCCTATTTTTGATAAAGAAAAAACTTAAGCAAAAATATACTATGAAGCAATCTCTTACAGGGAAAGTGTTTCCTTTAAGGTGACCTGAGTTCAAATCTCATCTCTGTCAATAACTACCTATATGAACCTGGGTAAACTACTTCATTTCTTAAGGCCTTAATTTCCTTCTTTGTAAAATAAGGAAGTTGGATTAGATGGCCTCTGACATCCCTTGACCCTATGATCCCATGACTCTATCTGAGGATACCTACATTATCTTGTATCTTTTTCCTCTGCTATGATTTGACTATAATCTCTTTGGCAGCAGGGATAATATTTACACTCTAATATACATAGAAAAAATGTTTCTATATTTTTTTGTAATTACTTGTATTTGTCACTGCTTAGTAAACAATAACTACACAGTTTTATTGATGCAGGAATAGAAACTCAAAGGTGTCAAATGTCTTGTCAAAGGACAACAAACTGGGACAGAAAAGGGACTTTTAAAAAGTCCTTTTGTTATTATGATGCTTATTTTTATGAAGAAATGTTTTTTAAAGCAGGCTCTTTAGCAAAGGAAAGCTCCCTATTTTCCATCTATTTTTATCTTTATCTCAGACTTGCAAGTCCCTTTATCTGAAACTGTAGGACATCTCAAACATCCCTCCTACTCATATAGTCTCTTTAGCCTTTCTCTTCAAAGAATTTTAGGTTCTGATTTACATTTTAAAAAGCAGGAATCTGGACATACAAAACAATTGGACTAATTCTACCATTTAGATTCAGCTCTAACCTTGTCTTCTCCCTGAAGCCAGGGATGAAGATAAAGGCCCAGTTGCCTGGAGCCCTCCAGGAAAATGCCTCAAAGTCAGAGAGTGTGTATGTGTCTGAATGCATGAATAGGCAAAGTATCCTAGAAAGAATTTTTGTATTTCATTAATATTTCTGCTCATATTTTTTTCTGGCTATCATGTAATACTGTGACATGAATTTATAAGAAGATTGTCATAAATCATCCTATTATCTCTTCACTGTATATCACACTGTTTAATTTACTATTTTAGACCTTCTATCATCTACCCTTGACCTACTGCTCCCTTTTAGTTGGGGAACAGGAAAAGTGCTTAATCTAGAATCTAGAGATTTGATTTTAAATTTCTTTTATTCTTTTTCCTGCATCTATGACCTTGGCCAAGTCACATAATCACTTAGCTTTTCTGATCACTACTATGTTCATAAAAGAATAAGACTAGGTGGTTTCCAAGATCTCTTCTCTTTCCATGTCCTGGAGTTTTCTAAATATTATCCCAAAATTATTGTTGAGTTCTTTCTAACTCTTTGTGCTCCCATTTGGAGTTTTCTTTGTAGAAATACTGGAGTGGTTTATTATTTCCTTTTTCTATCTTATTTTACAATGGAAGAAATTGAGACAAACAGGGTAAAGTGATTTGTCCAGGGTCACATAGATAGGAAGTGTCTAAGATCAGATTTAAATGTGGATCTCCAAACACAGAGCTCTATTCGCTGTGCAAGCCAGTTGCCTGTACTTTTCTTTTAACAACCCTCTCTATATAGGGTACAACACATTGAAATTCAATGTAGTCACTGTTAACAATATGCCTAGCGTTTTCCCACTTCTATACTTTATCTTATGCTATCTCTACTGGATTCCTACCAATTTTCTAAGCTTCAATTCAGATGCTTCTTCTATGAAGCCTTTTATGATTTTCCCTAGTCAGAAGCAATTTTCTTTTTTTTTCTTGAACTGCCATAGTACCCCTACAATTCTCATCCTACCACACTTTACATTGGGGTGATATTTGTGTCATGTTATTTCCTTTACTAGACTGTGAGGACAGTAAAGTCAAGGCAAGTCTTATTCATTGGAGGACCTCAAACTCTCCAACACACTGCTTTTCACATGGTAGATGGTCAACAAATATTTGGTGAATGAAAAAACCTTATTTTCTTTGTTGTGTTTTCTAAAAATATTATCTTGTTCCTATTTTGGAGGTATAAAATTAATAGATATGATATTTATAAGCTTTTATCAGATAAACATTTTCTCTGTAGTTTTATTATTATGGAATCTAATTGATAAGGAAATACATAGCAATGAAAGAATGGAAAATTTATAGTCTAAAATTGATTTGAAATGTGGGAAGTTAACCCTAATGGCTAATTAAATTAAATATGGGCTAAATTATACAGTTACTACAAATTAATGGTCAAGAATTTAGTATAATATCTTCCAGAAGAAAATGAACCCAATGATGGGGAAAGTTCAGTAGTAATTATGCACTTATTGATCACAAATTACAAAGAGGAAGTATTGCAGAGTTACTAGAAAGATGATTTCAAAACCAGGAAGACCTGAGTGGCAAGTTCTATCTCTAATATATTGGTTGTGTGATCCTAGACAAGTCACAACTCTTCTGTACCCCAAGACCTAGTAGTGTAAACCTCAAAATTCCTTAGACTTATAAATGTTGGAAATTTCACCATTGGGATATTTCATACTTGGAAAATTTCTTACTGATAGTCTATTGGAATGGGAACCCCATTGGCATGGGAGGTTCCTTCTCTTCCCTTTTTCAGATTACTTTAGGACAGAAACCTTTTGCTGAACAATGGAAAGGACTTTGACCTATGCTTAAGCATAGAACAGGAATTTCCTTGAATCATGATTGATTTTAGAATTGATACAATGGAGATACTTGGAATAAATCTCCACCCTATTCAGTCCTAACAGGATTGAGTAAGGGCTGCAGCCTAGATCAAAGATTTAATCATTTGAAAATATGACCTTCAACAGACATGTGCAAAAGCCAGAAACCTCTGGGCTGTCCTGGGTTAAGCTAGAGCCTCCATTGGCACAGGGAAATTGATGAACAGTGATTGGTAGATGGGAGAACGGAGAGGAGGAGTTGGGTCGGGTTGATTGCAGTGGACTAGGAGAAGCTTGCGCTGAAGGAAGCTGAAGGTGGGGGCCTCTGAGACTGTTTCTCCATTTTGGTCACGTGAGTGATAGGGACTGATCTCTTTTCTTTGCCCAGCTATCTAAGGGCTTAGGCCTTTTGGCCCAGCCTAAACAGAAGGGGTATTTAAGCCCTATTCCCTTCTCTCCCTTTTTCTCTCTCTCTATCTCTAATTCCTTTCTTGCTCCTATTGTAATTAAACTCCAAAAAAGGCTGACTGCTGACTTGAGTTTTTCATTTAGGAATTACATAGATGAATTCCTTGACGACCTTAAATTAATATATATCAGTCTTTTAAAGTGATTCCCTTGTAACAGTAGTATAAAAGAACAAGAAAAGTCCTGACCCACAATGGTAGAGATATATTTTTTTATAGCCACATGTTCCCTAAACAAATGAAATATCAGGTCCAGGCTCTATCCCCTTCCCTAATCTAATTTAAAAAAATACAAACTACCAAAATTGGGTGAATCATTAAATAATTCCCTTCTGCTGAAGAGTCACTACTTCTGTATTCATCTCATGAACACAGGCAACTGGTGCTTCAAGTGGATATTGGATTTGGAGTTAGAGGACTTGGATTCAGAGCTTTATTCTCCTACTTACTCCTTATATCATTTTCTTTTCTTTTCTTTTCTTTTTTAAACTCACCTTCCATCTTAGAATCAATACTCTATTGTTTCCAAGGCAGAAGAGGAGTAAGGGCTAGGCAATGGGGGTCAAGTGACTTGTCTAGGATTACACAGCTAGGAAGTGTCTGAGGTCAGACTTGAACACAGGACCTTCCATCTGTAGGCCCCGCTATCCATACACTGAGGCATCCACATACTCCTCCTTTGATTATTTTTCTAGTTGGGCTAAACTGGACATTAGATTTTCCAGGTACAAATCTGATTCTTCAGGTTACTTTGCCCTCTATTTTGTTTCGACTTTGAAGTCAAACATTAATTCATATCTTTAACCTAGTTTTTGTTTGAGCTATATACATTTCAACACAAGGGTAATTATAATGAACACGAGTGACTACATCCTAATATTTTAAAAGTATGTGAATAGAAGCAAAGGCAACTGAAAGACAAAGCTATTTGGGACTCTCCTGGAGTCCAGAGGCTGTCTTAAAAAAATCCCTCCATTCCCCTTTGTACTCTCATTGTTCATCACAGTGCTTGGCATATGGGAAATACCTAAGAAGTGTGGCTTTGTTCATTGCTGATTCATTTATTCAAGTCAAATAGACCAATATTTATTAATCACCAATTACTCTACTAAGTACTGAGATACAGAGAAAGGGGAAAAATGAAGGCAAGATAAAACTACTCTTCTTATGTAGCATAACTGCAGAAACTGACTGTACCAAGGCAATTCAACACTGGTCCACAACTTATAATAATGTCAAAAGACTTATCTAGAACACAAAGATGAAAAGTGACTACCAGAATCACATTTCCTTTTTGTTAGAGTCAGAACTTGAACCCATTTCTTTTGAGATTTAAGAATGGCTCTCTAACTATTTCATTCTGCGTATCATGAGACTATACTATAAAAGAAACAAAAGACAAACTGGAAGACATAGTTCTCATCCTCAAGAAGCTTAAATTCTCATGGGGGCCAAGAGAGTTCTTTTTTTGACTGCAAAAAAAAATGTTTAGAGGGACATGTCCCATAGATGTATTGATATATATGCACACAGATTATTTCTCTAAATTCTTAGTGTTATAATGAGATAGACAGTTCAAAGAAATCAATATATTAAATACCTATATATAAAAGCAATAGTGCTATGCAATGCATATATAAAGATAAAAAATAAAACAGTCCTCATTCTCAAGAAATTCTAGGACAAAACATATATACAAATATGTAAATAGAAACCCCAAGGCTGACAGGTCTCCATACTCCAGATTCTTATAATCTGGGTCTACCCAAAGGACTCTTGTCTCCTCAATTTGTTTTTCTTTGTTTCATCTGCCCAAGGTTTACTCAGGGAAATTTCTAAAAATACTCACATTTAGATTTCCACACGTATGGGAAGAAAGAAAACTTGGTTCCTTTACAATCACTCAAGGTAACATATGGGTATCAGATATAGAAAGGCATGTATTTCAGTACACAGAATACAAAGATGCTCCATAGCATTCACAGGAATGCATAAAGAGATAAATAAGACATATAAAAAACTTCCTTTAGAAAAGAAATGAAGGTTTCTTCTGATGTGAGAGAGAGAGAGAGAGAGAGACAGAGAGACAGAGAGAGAGAGAGAGAGTTAATATCTAGAAAGATCTAGAGAGGTCTTGTGTAGGAAGTGGCAACTAAGCTGAGTCTTGGAGGAAGCCAAGGATTCTATGGAGCACAAGTGAGAAAGAAGGAACATTTATTCCAGAAATGGGGGACAGATTTGCATAGAGATAGACATGGGACTTAAAATGTCATGCAGTTAATAGTCTAGCTTGATAGAAAAGGAGAATGCATAGAGAGACATCACCTGAAGTAAGACTGGATCAATAGGTTATGGCCACATCAAGAATGGCTTTAAAAGCCAGTGATGACATTATATTTTATCCTTGAAGTAAAAGGGAACCACTGGAAATGTAGAAGTTATGGGTTATAATGAGATCAGGTATATATTTTAGGAATATCATCTGCCAGTTTGCTAAATGATGCATTAAAGAGGAGGGAAATTGGTAGATCATTTAGTAGTCTAATGCTGTATTCCAGGTGAGAGGCAATTAGAGCACGAATGAGGATAGAAACTGTAAATAGAAAGCTGTAAAATGGGAGAGAGGTAGAGTTAGAATCAACAACCCTCAGCAACTTACTGGATAGAGATAATGAGGAAGAGGGAAGAGTCAGGATTGACTCTGAGAACAGAAATCTGAATGGTCCAAAGGGGCTTAGCATCTTCAATAGAAATTGAGCTGGGGGTAGAGATAAATTTTGGAGTCCATATAGAGTTCTGCCTAGGCATGTTGAATTTGAAAGGCTAGGAGATACCCAGGTAGAGGTGTGTCACAATCTGTTGGTGATGCAGAACTAGTGTTCAAAAAAGGGAACTAACTGGATTCATGGGAGTTTTCTGAAGTACTTAATAAATGCTTCTTGTCTAATAGAATATTTAACATTTTTCTTTAGAAATATTTTAAGGTAAAATCTGAAGTAAATTAGATTAGAGATTTAGTCAATATTAATACTATCTTAAATCAGCCACAATAACAGTAATTAGTAGCAGTAGTAGAAAATAGAAGAAATAGTAGGAAGAAGAGATAATTAGTCAAATTTTTTATATTTTAAATGAATGAATTACAATAATAGTAATAATTAGTAGTAGTAGTCACTGTGGCAATAAGCATAAGAAGAGGAAGAGGAGAACCATAATGACATAGGATACTTATGCCTGAAGAAAGCCTCTCTAGTTTGCCTTTAATATAAATTTTGCAACCCCTGACCTATAAAGTCACAGCAAATGTCACAAAGCTATATAATATATGTATGTGTTTGAATAAATATTATTTATTTGATATTTCTAGATTAGGACTGAAATAAGCCATTCTGAAGTCATTGAACTGTAAAATTGTGCTTGATCTTGGAGTAAACCAAATGGCAAGGAAAAGGAAATATTTGAACAACTTGATTAGTCTCTGAGAACTAAAATAACATAAAATAATTAAAAGTCCAAATAAATAGATGGATAGAATATCCATCAAGTAGCAATTCTGATGAGGAATTTAAGATTAATGTATATAAAACTGAACAGAAGAGAGGTTAGGAAACAGCCCTTGAATTCATTTCATCTAGGCTGGGACAGCTTTCTTTTTCTGCAGATTGATTGGTTACTCCTATATCCTCACAGTAAGATCAACAAACAGAATTGTGTCTATCTAAGCAAAACATTTTGTCTGTCTTTCTTAGAATATCTAAGCACCTCACTCTGAGATGTATACTTATATACAAAAACTTACCTGTACATGTGGATTGTAAGCAACAATTATGGCCCATCCAATTTATTCTTCTTCTTTTGGCTGTTGGAGTCAAATAGCCACATGGCCAAAAATATGGGGAGAAAATGGTAGCAACGTTAAGGATTAAGAGTTTCTTGGGGCTTTTGTGGTGTTTATAATTGCTTTAGAACATAACAATTATGCATGGTAATAACTTTGCAGTGATCTGGCATAAAGGGTCAGGATGTCCTAAATAATGTTCAAGCTTTCCTCTAATCAAAGTGGCATATTAGTACATTCTAAAAACTTGACAGAATATTTCTTGTGCAGAGTAGAAATCCCACTTTACCTAATGCTAAAAGACCCCCTTTCTCTTTTGTCTTGAAATATTATATGAGCCTATACCTTCTCAGGACTCTTGGGGTGGGGTGGGATCCAAACCCAACCCCATATATGTGTTTTTTAATTCTCTCAATGGAAATAAACATCTTTGCCACAGATCTGCATGTTTATTTTTTTTATTAAAACCCTTACTTTACATCTTAGAATCAATACGGTGTATTGGTTCCAAGGCAGAAGAGTGGTAAAGGCTAGGCAATGGGGGTCAAGTGACTTGCCCAGGGTCACACATCAAGGAAGTGTCTGAGGTCAGATTTGAACCCAAGACCTCCCATCTTGGGGCCTGGCTCTCAAACCACTGAGATATCCAACTGCTCAGGGTTTACTTGGTTTTAAGGCTGATAATGCTAAACTTTTGAAAGCTATAAGAATGTGTTGAAGTTTCAAATAAACAGATGGATAAATCTGCATCCATCAATTATTCAGAGCTTTTAAAAAAATTGCTTAATTTTAACATTACTTTTTTTTTACATTTCAGTTTCAAACTAACTTTCTCCTTCTATTGCTTCCATTGAGAAGGCAAGTGGTATAATATCAATTAAACATGCGAAGATATGTAAAATATATTTCCATATAAGCCATGTTGCAAAAAAAAAAGCAAAAACCAATTCAATCAATGGTATTTGTCAACATAAGTCCTTTAGAGCTGTCTTAAGTTTTTACCTTGATTAGAGTAGCAAAGTCTTTTATAGTTCATCATCCTTACAATATTTCTGTTACTGTGTACACTGTTTCCCTGGTTCTGTTTTCTTCCCTTTGCTTCAGTTCATGTAGATTTTTTTGAAAGCACTCTGCAGATTTTTTCTCATAGCACAGTAATATTACATCATAATTATATACAACTTTTTTCTACCACTCACCTTTGATGGACATCCCCTCAATTTCAAATTCATTGACACCATAAAAATTTTTTTTTTTACTTTGTGATACAAACCTAGTTGTGGTATTTCTGGGTAAAAAGGTATGAACAGTTTTATAGCCATTTGAACTTAACTCAAAATTGTTCTCCAAAATGGTTGGAAGTTCAAACTATTCCACAGTGTATTGGTATACCTATTTTCCCACATCCTATAAAGCTTTTCTCCTTTTCCTTTTCTGCCATGTTAGCCAGGCTTAGAGTATGAGGTGAAGCTTCACAATTATTTTAATGTATATTTCCCTAATCAATAGTGATTTATAACATTTTTATGTGACTTTTGATGGCTTTGATTTCTTCTTCTGGAAACTTTCTATTCCTATCCTTTGACTATTTATAAGTTGGATAGTGGCTATTATTTTTTTTTTATAAATCCGGCTCACTTGCCTATATATTTGAGAAATAAAAGATTTATCCCAGAAACCTGCTGTAAAAACATTTTCCAAGTTTCCAACATAGGGATTCTTAATAATAATTCTTTCTAGATTCTTTCTAGAACCACTGGTGGTAATGATATAATCCTGAGTAACTATTTTAAATATTTCAATTTCTGCAAACAAATCTATATGAGTTAGAAATTTGTCAATATACCTTGGTTAAGTTCATGTGGATCTGGATTCTGAGGCAACTTTTGTTTCCCTTCTTAGACTCTTAACCTTTTCATTTCAGAGATGAAAGATTTTAAATTTTATCCAATAAAATGTATGAAATGAACCTATTTTCATCATTTCTTATTTTTTCTACCATGAAGTCTATTTTTCCCATAATATTTTTATTAATTTTTTACTTCTTCATAGTTTGCTCTGAACTATCTATTCATTATCTATTTTATTAATACATTTTTTCCTTTCTGACATGGAAATATTATCTTTCTGTAGGTGTCCTAGAGTGATGAACCCTATGTTTTTTTTTTTAATATTGTATAGAGTTATTTGAATACTCTCTCTATCTTTTGTCGTTGATTTTAATCTTCCAAACTATAGATAAAAAAAAAGATGAATGTGTCCATTCTGATAAATTATGATTTTGAGATGCTACTTTGTCTCAACTTCAGCCTTGGTTTTTTCTTGAGGTTTTTTTTGAGATTATTTTTTTATTTGGTCAATTTCAAACATTATTCCTTGGTTACAAAAATCATTTTCTATTACTCCCTTCCCCTCCCCCGACCCCTCCTATAGCCAATGTGCAATTCCACTGGGTATTGCATGTGTCCTTGACCAGAACCCATTTCCATGTTTTTGGTATTTGCACTAGGATGTTCATTTAGAGTCTACATTTCCTTGAGGGTTTTGTTTGTTGTACCTTTCCTAAAGACCATGATGGTGAAACTATAACATGCATGCCAAAAAGGGCATGCAGATTTCACTCTGTGGGCATGCCTGCAGTAGCCCACCAAAGTTCCTTACTAGAAAGCTAAAGGGATTAATGGTGGAGGTGTTTTCCTCCCCCTTTCCATATGCCTAAGGTCATTCTTCACTTCATCTGCCCCTCTTTCCTGCAGCTCAATGGGAGAACTTCCTCCCTCCTTCCCTGGTCTGGGATAGGTGGGTGGGTGAAGGGGAGGCAGGGTGGGGCACTTAATATCTGGAAGGGTGGGCTCAGCACTCAGACCAGGGGTGGGGTCCAGCACTTTGTCTCTAAAAGGTTTACCATCATTGCCTGAAGGAGTGTAAGTTAATTATAAGTATCAAGTTCACCAGTTGGTTCATTTTGATCTCTGAATTCAATCTCAAAACTCATCTTTTTCTTTTGCACAGAAATATATTATACCTATTGAATACAAATGAAATTTTGATGTCATTGGAGAGATTAATAAAGGATTGAAAAGTTATTTAATTTATTTTACAGTAGATCCAATTTCTTATAATAGCATTCATATACAAGAAATATTCACTTATTTCTTTGATGTGAAAGATGTTTGTTGATATTTTATTCTTCTCATAATGTTCAACAGATTTCAAATAGAAGTCATTATTCTGCTATTATTATTTGTATTTAATTTTTATGATTTATTTCATAGATAGATGATGGGTATCTCACCACTTTATTGTGGTATAATTAGTAAGGAACTTTTGGATAAGTAGGGGATAAAAATAAGGGAAATGGAAGTGGGAGAAGAAATTGGGGATACTGAATGACATTAGGATGAGGTGGGGGTAATCACCTGAGACTCCTTTTCTGTTGATGCACATGTGATAGAATAAGAGGCCTGCTGGGTCTGAGCAGATAAATAGTCATTGTGTGTAGAGAAGGGACTAGGAGGCAGAACATGTTGACATTTGCAACTTTTCCTTTCTCTTTTCTTTTATTACTCTTCATCTTGTTCATGTATTTTTTTCATATTCTTTCTTCCTTTTGCTGCTATTCTCTTTATATTTTCATATGTGTGTGTGTCAAAGCAAATAAAAAAATAAATACAACTACCTAAGATGAAATTAATTATAGTTTTCATGTGTCTCTGTCCCTTTTTCTTTGGGTTATTAAGGGAAAAATACTTTTTTTTTCTTTTACTTTTTACTTTTTACTCTTATTTTACTCAAACTAAAGGTTGGAAGAGGAAGACAAGGGAGAAGTGAATGACCTCTATTACTTGGTTACTTTGAACAAGACCTAATTTTATTTGATGATTTACTGTTTTTTATGAACGTCATCCAATGCAATCCTATGTACCTAGTCAAGCATGGTATTTTAGAGAAAGGAAAATAATTTATAAAGGTTTTAACTATTGAAATTTAATGTTAAATGACTGGTCAGTTATTTAAGTATCACAAATTGGTATTGAGGGAACAGAATTTTTCTCTTGTATATACATGTTCAAAGTTGGTGGGGAGGCTGGGAGATAGCTCAGTAAATTGAGAGCAGGAGGTCCTGGGTTCAAATCTGATCTCAGATACTTCCTAGCTGTGTGACCATGGAAAACTCACTTCACCCTCATTACCTAGGTCTTGCCATTCTTCTGATTTGGAACCAGTATACAGTATTGATTCTAAGATGGAAGGTAAAAGTTTAAGGGAAAAAAAAGAATTAAGATGATTTTTAAAAAAGGAATGGGATTGAATATAATACTGAGAAGTCATTTATTCTTTTCCCCTGCTTCTCAGGTATATCTATGTGCTACCATCAAGGTTCTTATATTCAACAAACTTAAAAAAAATACCTTGAGAAAGGACTCTCAATATAACTTTCCCTTCAAATGAGTTCTAATGCCTCACCATCATTGTCATCCTTAATTTGTCTTCAAATTAGCCCAAAGAAAGAGCACTAAGAGTAGAAGGATCCTGGAAGCAACTCAGGTTTCTAAATCATTTGTTGAAATTTCATTGAAAGCAATTCATCTTAGAAATCTATAAATTCAACAAATCAGAGCTTTATTATTTTGTTGGTTATCTGAAATAGAGAAAATATTAATAAAGTAGATTGAACTTAAACAGACATTGTGAATATATTTTTACAAAGCCTGTTGTTAAAAAATTGCCAGTGCATTCCTTACTAGGTGCCAGGATATCTGAGTTAAATAAGAATGCAATAACATAAAGACTACTGGATTTGAATTACTAGAAATTTGAAAGGAATTGAATCCCAGATCTACCATTTACTATACATATGACCTCCTAGAAATCACTTAACCTTTGAGGGCCTTGGTTTATCATCTAAAAAATGAAGATACTGGATAAGATATAATTTATATAGCACTAATTTTCAAAGAATTTTACACATTTTTTTTATTGGATCTTCATAACAATCTTATAAGGTGGTTGTTATTTATATCCTCCTATTGTAGAAGAGCAAAGTGAAACCAAAAGAGATTAGATCACTTGTACAAGGTTACACAACAATTATATTTCCAAACCAGGATTCAAATTCAGGTATTCCTGACACCAAGTATACTTTTCTTTCTATGATTCTCCACTCCTTTCCCACATATCATGAGCCTATGTGTCACTGAACTCACACCAGAATGCTAATATATCTTTAGCAAAATGATTTTTTCTCCTTGGGTTGTGAGGATCAGGGTGAGACAACTGATATTAAAGTATTTCACCAATCATTGAGGCATCAAATATACAAATATGAGCTGTCATTTTTAATAATAATAATAGCTAGAGTAAACATGGTGAATTAAGGTTGTAAAGTACCTTAAAATATCCTTTATTTTTGCCCTCATAACAAAAAATTGGAAGTAGGTGTTATTATTATCCCCATTTTATAAATGAAGAAATTGAATCAGGTAGAGATTAGCTGATTGGCCCAGGGTCACAAAGCCATTAACTACATCATGTCTAATCTGAACTCAAGACTTCCTGACTTTATAGCTATGCTAATATATCACTCTAATGGTGTTTTAATGGCTCTATGATACAGTAATACTTTAGCTTTTAATGTATTTCACTCAAATTCTGGTTCAGAAAACAAATGACAAAATATTAAAATGTTTCTAAAGGAAGATGACATGTAAGCTGGCTTTGACTGAGCTTAAGGGATGATTAGGGGCATATGGACTATATAGTTAGAGGTGGAAAGTACTCTAGAGATCTCTAGATGTTTTTTTTTTTTTCCAGAGTACATGTATATTATTTTGTTTCTTTGTTTGAAGGGAGAGGATACAGTGACATGGGGGGGGGGCAGGAGAGTAAAGGAATGAGGAGTGAGGAGAAAAGAGAAAGAAATTAGGAAGGAAGGAAGGAGATGGATAGATTTGATTTTTAATAGTCTTCTGGTATTTTGTAATATACTTTCTCTTCCTCCTACTCAACCATTCCTTTTCATCAAGATGGCAAGCAAAATGATAAAGGTTATATACTTGCACTATTATGTAAAATGTATAAGAAAGAGAGGAATATACAAAGAGAGAAAATGCAAAAGAAGGAAATCTGATCCAGTAAAGCAAGAAGCAGCCCATGTAGGGGAAGGCCAGAAGGAAGAGATCCAGGATTCCAGTGAGAGAACAGAGGCTGGGTAGAACTCAAAACTGCCACTTTAACTCCCACTCCTCCAGCTGAGAGACTGACAAGAGTACCTCAGAGGCTGGAGATCTCTCCCTGAACACCAACTGCTTCCTAGTGATCCTTGGAAGTCTTTTGCTCACCTCAGCACAGTAGACTTGACTTTGGAAGAAGCCATCTACTGAGGAAATCCTTTCTAAGGATTTTCTTCACCTCTCTCTCTTCCCAATCTGTCCTGAATGCCATAAATTAATCTGATTAGCTCAGGAGTAGGGACAAATCAGCAGCTGACCAGAAAAGTGGTCAACACTGAGAGCCTGGACCCCCTGAGAATTGGGGTGTTCAGTCTGCCAGTCATTAGGGACTTCTGTCATCCACTTTTTTACCCAAACCTCCAAATTTCCCTTCCCTGAGTGATTCTCTACTAAAGTGTTGCTATTAGTGAAAGCTCTGCCTACTTTCTGACACCAAAGAAGGGGACTGAAGATTTGGGGAGAACCACATTACTCCCCAAAGAAGGAGAATTAGCTCAAGACCAGGGCTGAGGAGTGAACTCGGATCTCAAAGGGAAAAGTGGCAGTTGGGGTATTGGGAGGATCCAGAGACAGTAAAATCTATCCTGCCTCTCAACAACAGGTAAGAAACCCTCTTCCAGTCCTTAACCTCTATCTCCCAAACTCAGTATTTGAGGAGATATACTCTGCCCCTCATGGAGACAAACTCAGGTTCTCTTCACTAAGGGGAAGAGAGGGAAAGATCAACCTCTTCTCCCCTCTCTCACTCTCTCAACCCTTTCTCTCCCTCTTCCCAATTCACTAGTGTAGGTGGGGGGTAACCTCCCTTATTGGCCTGTATTACATACCTCATTTCCATGTTTATCAGGTAAAGGAAGTCACTATTGCTTACACTAGGGGGAGAAAAAACTCAAGAAAGAAAGAAGTGAAAAATAATATGATTAAAGCTGCATTCCATCAATTTCTTCTATGGATACAGAGAGCCTTTTTTATTATGAGTCTCTTGGAGCTGTCTTGGATCTTTGCATTACTTATAGTAGTGATGGTGAACCTTTTATACGGGCAGATGATCTTAGAAATTTTCTCAGGTGCTTGTGGAGAGGGGAGACAGGATACTGAGTGCTTCCTCTGGCATGTGTGCTATATGTTTGCCACCATTTGTTATAGTATTTAATTAATTCACTGTGAATCAGGATACATTATTGAGGTCACAACATTTTCCTGGTTCTGCTCTTTTCACTTTGCATCATTTTGCATAGGTCTTTCCAGGATTTTTTGTGATTTTCCTCTTTATTATTTCTTATGGCACAATATTTCATTATAATCATATGCCATGACTTGTTTAGTCATTCCCCAATTAAAGAAAATTCCTTCAATTTTCAATTCTTTGCTACTAAAAAAAGAGCAGTTATTAATATTTTGGTATAAGTAGGTCCTTCTCCCTTGGCTTTGAACTCTTTAAGGTACAGACCTAGTAATGGTATTGTTGGGTTAAAGGATATGTACAGTTTGATGGTCCTTTTGGTATGGTTCCAAATTACTCTCTGGAATAGTTATATCAGTCACAACTCCATCAACAGTGTATTAGCATCCCAATTGTCCTCTTTCATTCCAACATTTATCACTTTCTTTTTTGATTGCATTAGACAGTCTGATAAGTGTGAGGTGGTACTTCAGAGCTGTAAAATTTTTCCTTCAATTTGTCATTTTCCTTCTAATTTGCATTGGTTTTGTTTGTGCTTTTTAATTTAACATAGCCAAAGTTAGCAATTTTACATCTTATGATGTGCTTTATGATAAAGTCTTCTTAACCAAAGGATTTAAATTTAAAACTAGATTGAAGGGCTAAGATATATTGAATGATATAGCATGTTTTTTCCCCTATATAATAGGAAAAACAGAGAGGATGAAAAATTTTAATTTCCAAGTAAAATTATATTCATTGATTTTCATCAATTAACACATCTAGTTGTACTCATGATAATTCAGAATTCCTGTCAGTTAAACCTATTGCTATTCCTAGTATTCAAGTTCTTCAAATTTGCATATGATGCTCAGAAGACTATCAAGCTGATTCTACACAATTAAGGAATTCAGGTGAAAACATATTAGTTTGTTGACAACATTGCTCCTACTAAGGAATTTTGTCAGGGTGGGGAAAAGAGGCAATTATTTTATTATTTTATTATATTAGCTCAGAGGCTAATATATACCTACTAATTGATACTGGAAAGGTGAGCTATCCCTTTCATGTACAAAAGTTACTTTGTCACAAGAGTGGAGAGTCCTGAATTCAAATATATGAAATTCATTTTTCTTATCTTGCAGATAAAAATAGAATCTAACCACTGATAAGACTTATTATTTGTCCATTCTGCCCATTCTAGGATGGGATATTTATTTAGTCATTTTGTTACATAATGAATAAAAAAATTGCTCAGAACACAGCAGAGAGCTAATTACTAGGGATGCAAATAGTAAATTAAGACATTCTATTCTCAAGAATATCACTTTCCATTAGGGACAATTATACATAGGGGTGATTTCAACTGCAAGCAAGACAGAAAAAAAAAACAGTGGTTCTAATGGATCTAAAAGCAAGGCAGATGATAATGTATCTTCAAGAACTAATTCTGTGTGTGTCAACTTTAGCTATGGTTGCTGAGAAAGTGGACATTCCAAGAACCTTTAGAAGCTGTGGCTAGGTCATATTTTCCTTGATGGTAGCTTTATGATCTTGGCTAGAAAGAGTACTATTAATCTGGGCAGAGAAAACACTAATATTCCCCTGGTTCTTGAAAAAATATCTTTCTAGTCAGAGAAGATCTAACAATTTACAATGAGCAAGTGGGATTTTTTAATAGGTCGATATTATTTCTAAAGTTGGTTGGAGCAAGCCTATCTGGGGAGAGATACTTGAACATTTCATCTAGGGAAGTTTTGAGATCACAAAAGTACTAAGTACAAATGCACATCAATCATTGATTGAAGAGACTAAAACTAAATGAAAGTTTCAGGTTTTCCATTTTCACCAAACCCAGGGAAGGAGGTATTTCTGTTTTATTATTTTATTATCCAGTGATCTTTATAGGACTCTATTGTCAAAGTTATATGTGACAAAGGGAAATAGAGGAAATAAAGAGTGAATATAAGCAGATTGAGACATTTTCAAATACAATCTATGCTCAAGGATTTATATAAAGTATTAATAAAATTTATTGAAAGAAAAAGAGGTAAACTGGTCATGAGACTAGTCAGTGATAATGGAGGAAAAGCCAGAGTGTTCTTCACTGGTATTCATAAAAATATTAAAAAGAAAAAAAAAAGAATCTTCACTAAATGATCAAGAAATGCTTTATTGGAAAGGCCTAGAAAGAATATCTAAATGTGAATCTGCCTCATATCAGACAGTCATTTAAGACAGAGTAATATTTTTGTGCAATACAAAATGCTGGTCTGCCAGAAATTTTCCTACTGCCATTAAGCACAAGGAAGGAAGAGAAACTGATTCTATTAGAGGCAGGGAGGTTCTTGAACTAGTTTGGACAAGAGGGTGATATGCATCTGAACTATTGTAGTGGCTACCTGAGTAACAGTAAGAGTGGAGCCCTTAACAGAAACAAGTTCAGAAGAATAGTTGGCTTTGTAGGATGGATAGTGAGACTTCCTTTGAAAGTGATGAATCTGAGACTCTAACATGAAATTTAATTCCAAATGCCTGTTTGTACATCCAAATACTGTTGATAGTTATTTGTGTGTGTGTGTGTGTGTGTGTGTGTGTGTGTCAGATAATGAGCTGTATCTTTAAACAATATGGCAAGTATTATATTGTCTTAAACAGAACTTTGGTTCTGCTTGATCACAAGAGTTGATGGAGATATTATTGGGGATATAGACTCTAAACAATCACCCTGGTGCAATGATCAATAATAGGGAAATAGGTCTTGATCAATGATACATGTGAAACCCAGTGGAATTGTGTGTCAGCTACGGGGGGAAGGAGGGAGGGAGGGAGGACAGGAGGAAAAGAACATGAATCATGTAACCATGAAAAAATATTTTAAATTATTAATTAAATAAAAATTTTCAATTAAAAAATAAAATAAAAATGGGTTGGATGTGAAAGTGTCTGAAGTTCATTCTAACTCTGAGATTATATGATCTGGCATTAAAACATATATTATGTTGAACAATTTCTAAAAGTTCAACAAGGAAATCTAACTTTGAAACCTTAGTGTTGAGAGAAAATCACTATGGAATTTGTCAGTAATTATAGCCTAGTCTTCAATTAATAAAGCATTCATGTTAAAGAATGTGGATCTAAACCCAATCTCTCCCATACTGTTTTCCAATTTTCCCAGCAGTTTTTGTCAAATAGTGGATTTTTGTATGAAAAGCTGAGATCTTTGGGTTTATCATAGAGTGTCTTGCTGAGGTCACTTACCCCAAGCCTATTCCACTGATCCACCCTTCTGTTTCTTAGCCAGTACCATATTGTTTTGATATATGGTTTTATAGTACAGTTTAAGATCTGGAACTGCTAGACCACCTTCCTTCACATTATTTTTCATTATTTCCCTGTATATTCTTGATCTTATGTTCTTCCAAATGAACTTTGTTATATATTTTTTTTCTAATTTGGTAAAAAAAGTTTCTTGGTAGTTTGATAGATATGGCACTAAATAAGTAAATTAATTTGGGTAGGATGGCCATTTTTATTATGTTAGCTCATCTTATCCATGAGCAATTAATGTTTTTCCAATTGTTTAGATCTAGTTTTATTTGTGTGGAAAGTGTTTTGTAGTTGTGTTCATATAATTCCTGTGTTTGTCTTGGCAGATAGATTTGTAAGAATTTTATAATGTCTAGGGTTATTTTAAATGGAATTTCTCTTTCTAACTCCTGCTGCCTGGATGTGTTGGAAATATATAGAAATGCTGATGATTTTTTCATCCCACTTTTAAATAAACATCTTTCTCAACCTACTGGGCAATTATTTAAGCAACCATGCTTGAAGAACATCAAAATGAGGGGGATCCCACCAGAGCTGTAAGTAGGGATGGATCATCAGAATTTTGTTCCAGGATAGGGAATTTGGCTCTAATAGCACTTTACTGGGAGTCTCTATTGTTAAAATTTTCATCTCATATTTATTTATCATATAGCCTATTCACATACCACATGACATGTTCCTTCCGCAATATCATGCTACATCTGTACAATTTAAACTGTAAGCATTTATTTTTCATATACTGTATTAATTATTAGAGTAGGCAGGGCACTAGAGTAGAAAGACCCTAAATCAATTTCTGTATATTCAAAAAAATTACTGTATTTCAGTGTCTGAAGCCTGATTCAGAGATTCCATCCAATCTACTTTTTGCATTTTATTTGTTATTAGGAATCCTAAAGAATGTCTTTCTTTTTAATAGAATCATGAAATGAATGAGACAAAACTTTTTTTTCTCTGTGTATGTTTTCCATGATATTGGTATGGGGAGGAGCATATAGTTTGAGGGACCATCTCTTAATTAGCTATTTGTCAATTAAAGATATCTTGGTATGGCCAAGGAAGGAGCTGAAAAATTAGCTCCTTAAAAGTCTATTAAGCTGCTAGACCCAGCTTCTTGTTCATCCTATAATTAGAGACAACCATGGAGACCTAAATCTCTTTATTGATTATGATGCTGGTCCAATAAATGAATATAATAAATTAGTTAATATTCTTATCCAAGAATGTTTTGAGATAATTTTAATCATAACAAGACAAATGAACCAATCAATAGGTCTTTATTAATTTTATTTTTGAGAAAGTTAAGCACCTTAGTAGATAGAGCACTGGGCCTGGATTCAGGAAGAAAAGAGATAAATCTAGTCTCAGACACACTGTGTGACCCTGGGTAAATCACTTAACCTCTATTTGCCTTAATCCATAGGACAGGGAAATGGTAAAGCCCTCCAGTATCTTCACCAAGAAAATTTCATGGCTTCATACTGGTCCACAGGGTCACAAAAAGTCAGACACTATAGAAGAAGAATAACAAGCACCATTTTAAAGTTTTTTTAAAGAACCATTTTAGTGTTATATATTAAATTGTTTAAAAAGGCTAATTGAAAACTTTGTGGGGAAACAGTCACATTGATGAATTCTTGCCAAAGCAGTGAATAGGTATAATAATTCAGAAGAACAATTTGGAATTATATACAAAAAGTTACTAAATAATGCATGCCCTTCCTTTGACTCAGATTTTCCTTTGCTAGGCCTCTACCCAAAAGGGATCAGAACAATAGGAAAAGATTCTATACGTACAAAAAGTATTTGTATCATCTCTTATGATAGAAATGAAGTGGAAACTATAGAGATGTCCATCTTTCAAGAAATTTCTGAATAAGGTATGGCATGTGAATGAGATGGAGTATTATTATGCTATAAAAATGATGAAATAGATGACTTGAAAAAATTATAAGAAAAATTTATATGAACTGCTGCTGCATGAAGCAAGAAGTGCAATTTATACTCTTACATCAATATTATAAGAATGAATTATTTTGAGGGCTTCTACAAAATGATAAAGAATGAAATGAGGAGAACCAGGAGGATAATTTTTGAATGACATTTATAAAAACAAACAACTGTAGAAGCTGAAGGACTATATAAATTCAATGAGCATTCATATTTCAAGGGAAATGATGATGAAACATATCCATTACTGAGAGATAATGGATTGAGGATGCAGACTGAGATGAAGTTGGAGCAATTGTTAAAATCATATAACATAAAAAAAATACAACCATAAAATTTTTTAAAAAGCCCTACTCTTTAAAGTCATTGTAGATTTTTTTTAAAGTAAGACTAAATATAAATCACAGAGGTAAAGTGGTTACCTTAGAAAATTAGTAATAAAATGAGACTTACATATTTTATGCCTTTGGACAGGATTAAAAGATAGAAACGAGTGCTTCTCTCTCTTGACTTAAAAGCAAAGAAGTAATTAGTATATTTTTGGTGATATAACAGAATGGGAAAGAGCTAGATTTTCAAAATTGGATGCTCAAATGTTAAAATCTTTATTTACTGGCTCCTTTAGCTTTCATGCCTTGAAGAATTATATTCCTTTGGCTATTTGTAGTATTTTCTCCTTGAACTGTGATTTCTGGAATTTGGTTATAGTTGTCCTGAATTTTTAAATTTTGGATTTTTCAGGAGATATCATTGGACTCCTTCCATTTCTATTTTCTCCTCTTGTTCAAAAACATCAGGCAGTTTTCCCTGGTAATTTCTTTCAATATGGTATCCAGTTTTTTTTTTTAAATTTCAGCCAATTCATTGATTCTTCTGTATCAATTTTCCAGGTCAATTGTTTTTTGTTTTTCCATTGAGAGATTTCACATTTTCTTCTATTTGCTCATTCTTTTGAATTTGTTCTATTGTTTCTTGCTGTCTCACAAAATCATTAGCTTCTATTTGCCCAAATCTAATTTTTAGAGAGTCATTTCTTTTTTGAGGTTGTGTACTTTCTTTCTTAGAGAGTTATTTTTCTTTTTAAGGTACTATATTTGCTTAATTAGGAAATTGTTTTCTTCAGTAATTTTTTTCTAAACTGTTGATTTTTTTCTATCATTCTCTTTTCTAATTTTTCTTCTAATTTTCTGATTATTTGTTTTTCTCTCCTTTTTTAAAAGTTCTTCCTGGGTTTAATTTTGGGATCAACAATCTTTCACATTTTTCTTTTGAGGCTTGACACATTTTCATTCTTATATTTTGGTCATTTCTCTTGTACAGATATTTTCCAGCATCAGGTTTTTCTCTTTTCTTTGCTTATTTGAGGATTATTTTTTCACTTGACTTTGACTATATGTTGAAGTTTACCTCTATTCCTGGGATGGAGATAGTACTGAACTTTGTACTGTGCCTGAGGTCAGCTCAACTGTTTCTATCTTGGATTGAGTACTCTATAGGGGCAGCCTGTTTGGCCTGCTGTGTGGAGGTTTGCAGCTATTCTGGACAACTGATTGAATTTACATTCTGCCAAATACCATCAAGGCTCGATTTTGTTGGGCTGAGTTTTTCTCACTGCTACCTAAACTGGGTCATACCTTACCTCTGCTCCAACTGGATTATGCAGGACCACTTTCCTTTCACTGCTGGTTGTTCAGTATCGCATTGGTTTCTGTTCTTCCTGCTGAGGTTGGACTGAGCTGGCTATTCTCTTTCTCTGCCATTTGTGCTATATTGCATCTATCCAAGTCCTGCTGAGGCTCATTTAATGCTCCTTCTTCATACCATACTGAGATGAGTTTCTTACTTTACTATCTTGGCCTTATCTATTGTTGGCCAGCACTACTGTGGCTGCCATACTTTCCCCTGCTATTGCTACTACTCCAAACCTGACCTTTTTCCAGCTCATCATGAGAATTATATTCCTTTGGTATTCTTCTTGGATTCATAAAAACATACATTGTGAGAGACTCATTTTATGTTTTTAGATAAATTGATAGTCAATGTATTATTTTTTTCTTGCGCATGATGTTAACTTGGAGATTAGTTTATTTGGTAGAAAATCTGCTGTTAAAATTCTAAGCATTCCTTATGACATGTCTGATTTGCTTATATGAGACAAAGCTTTCTTACACACACTAACCCATTCTCTAACTAGGAAAGTACAATTGGAATTCTTGGTGATCTTATTGACCCAAACAAGGTTAAGTTGACATTTATTGAGCAAGCAGTAGTTTCTGAAAGAAAGTAAAAGGTTTTTTTTGGTTGATATTGTTTTGTTTTTTCCATATTCTAATCCCCAATTAGGTAGATTTCTCTTACCATAAGCCTAGGCATTGATTTGTAAGTTTCAGTGTAACAGGAAGTAGAGCTCAGAAAATGAAATTTAAGACCAGAATCAGTGGTGGGTGTTTTCTTGATTTGATGAGAAAAGGAGGCATGAAAGTTCTGCTGCTTGAGTGCCACTCAAATCAGTGGGGAAAAGAAGCTGTAAGGTAGCTTCCTACAGGCTGGAAGATGTTAGGCAGAGCAGGGGGTAGAGTGACATGGGATGTGTGGGAAATGTGTCCTCTATGAAGAATAAGCATTTTACTCAGGTTGAGGGGATATATTTACTTACCTTCTTGCAATTTCAATCATATGACTCATATGAAATGTATTGTAAAACCTTTCTACTTCTAGCAGTGGATAGGATATTCCTTGTAGGTTAATTACATTATCTCAGATTCTAATTTCATGTAGGTATTAATATTTTTCTTCTGAGAACCTTTTTATTGATCATCATCAATGTAAGTATGTTTAACAAGGGACAATGTTCCAATAAAGTTCATCTGAATACCATAATCAGAAGTTCTATAAATAGTAAGCAAGATCGTCAGAGGGAAAAATCTCCTTCATAAATATTCCTTTTTTCTCTCCATATCCTAATCTACTTCTCCTCCCAAAATTACCTTGAATTCATTAGGGTTAGATTCTCTATATAATTTCATATAGCTCTTTGAGGGCAGGAACACTCTGATTGTTATTTTTATATCACTGGTGCTTAGCACAATGCCTGGCATACTGTAGGCATGTAACAAATGCTGATTGTTCTCAATTTCCATCATTAAATTTTTATTTCTTTCTGAATTCTATTCTCCCAGATTCACTAATATGACATATGACATAGGAATGGATGGAAATGAAGAGCAGAGATAGAAAATACAGAAAGAGAGATTATGGAGAGACAGAGAGACAGAATGCACAGAGGGGATTCTGGGAGAGTTTTCAACTGACACAAGGGGAGATTCTCTTGAACCCTAGAAGAGAGTGGAAGGTGTATCCTGAACTCTGATGTGAAATCAATATCCAAAGTCATTGCTGAGATCTTCCTGTGAGATTTGGAAGTCTTTGGAGATTAACCCAAATAGGATTTTATCCTAGGAGGGTGGTCTGTGCATCTGACCAGGATATTTTACTATCTCAACTACTTCTTTAGACTCAACTGTTTACTTAGGTACTTAGGCATATTATAATTTAGATTAGGAAAAGAAGAATTTCTGAAAGGACTGATCCCTGTTGATGGCCACAGCCAAGGACTCAAGATCAGTCTGAAGGGTATCCTGATAACCTCTTTCCAATACCCTTCCCTAACTTGTCTTAGTAATAAAACACTGTTTGTTTCCATATAATATGCAATCAGATAAGTCATTGGATATCTCAAAGAGACAGAGGTCATAGGGTATTCTAGGGTATCAGCTATAAGAGACTCTGGGTAAGCCAAAATGTCTAAAGGAGTCCGCCATTGATGATATCCTATCCTGACAGGCTGGTATCAGAAAGATATCAAAGGGGACTTGGTCTTTTGCTAAGTCCAAGCAAAACATCAAATTCTTACCTTTATCTGAATACTACATCCTGTCCCTCCCTGTACTGAATTTCCCTAATAGGGACATACCCTTGAAATCATCTGGTCAGTGAGAAAACCACCCAGCTAGACTCATACATTATCAAGCCTAGCCAGAATACACCAACCTAAGTTTTGTGATGGCTTATAAAGGAAAAAGATATGGGACAGGACAAAATTTTATCTGTAACAATTCCTCTAATTATATTAGAATTAGGAGAACCCCTTGAACTATTGTAAGAGCTTCCACATTGGCTTCCCTTTTGCTTTTCTTTTTCCTTGTTCCTCAGTCTGTTTCTATAGCTGATAAAATAATCTTCCTGAAGTAAAGGTCTAATCCTTACATTTCCCTGCTCAAGAGGCTCCAGTGGCTCACTATTATCTGACACAGAATAAAAATTCTTGAACTTGACATCTAAATCCTTCAGAATTTAGCTTCAGCCTATGTTTTCAGGTTTATTTCATAGTTACTCATCTTTAAATACTCCATGTTCCAATCAGACTGACCTAGTTAGTTTTCCCATATGTAACTGTAACATGTCCTTTGGACATATTTTGAGTATGGCTAGTTTGCCTTTCATTAAATCCACACAAGGAAGAGTCTTACCTGGCAGCACTCACAACAAAAGCAAGAATAAATTCTTTCCTTTGCTCTATTAAAAAAACAAACAAAAACAAACTCCACATTATTGATCTATTATATTGACTTGCCCCATTTGAGTTGAGAGTCAGCCTCAAAGCCAGGAACATTTATATTTAGGTCTCACTCCAGACAAATACTGGCTCTATGATCCAGGGTGTTCTACGTCTCTAAGACTTTAGGTATCAATATAAATTGAAAGAAAATTAATCAAGAGAAAATGTTGCAAAAATACAAAGGACACTCATGACCCCCAACTGACTCAATTATAGATGTCAGAGAGCTATACATATATTTTCAGATTTTTCAATGTATTGATAAGTTTTGCTCATTTCCCCCTCATCTATTTTCTTTTTTTTATCTAGAAAAAATCTGTTTCTAACAAGAAATGACTCTCTGGGAGGGGTAAAATTGAAAGGATTTAAGGGAAACTTTTGTTGATGCCCAAACACAAGATAGCAATAAAACATATGTTTGTTTGTTTGTTTTTTAAGACTTTAAATTGAAGAGGAGGTGCTGAAATTCTTTGGTAGAAAGAGTTTCCTCATATTGAAGTTACCAATTAAATTACAGGTCTATGCAGATTTACAAATAATTATTTTTCCATATGCCTACCAATAGCTATAGAAGACTCTAATAAAGTTTTGAAAACTGTGGACTTTAATTTTCAGGTTTTATGACATTGTAACTATTATTTCTTATTAATTGGCATAAGATATTAATTTATAGATTCATAAGCTTATAGAATTGGAAGGTCATCTATAACTGATAAGTCAAACACAGAGCCAGAAGCTACATACTGCCTTGAACAATGAATGCCTAAACCAGGTGAAAGTAATTGGGAAATGTTTTAACAAATCAGATAAAAATACAATAGAATGTAGTTAATGTTAAATGCTATTTTTTAAGTCAATGTGATGTCTGCAGTAGTGGTCCTGTTTCTATTTAAGTTGACACCATTGATCTAGCCTCAACTTGCTCACTTTACAGATGAATAAATAATAGCCTAAAGGACATGAGTGACTTGTCCAGAGATAAATAGGTAAAAATGGCAAAATTAGGATCCAAATCCATTTCACAAAAGTCCAAAATCCAGCACTTTTCCCAATGTACAACTTTGTTCCTTCTTTAAATCTAAAAACAGCAGCTCTATTACTCTTCAGAACATTGGTTGTATTGAGATTTATAGGAAGCCAAAGGAGAATTGCAACTATGAGAAGGACGATAGATAAGACAAGGGAGTCAAAAAGGAACTGAGTAGTCAAGGGAGTCTGTCCATTGTCGGCAGCTTCTACTTCACCCATTTCCTATTACATATATTTATTTTATATAATTTTTCCAGTCTACTTAAAATACATAGTCAATCAGCATTCTTCAGCATTTAAATAAGCCAAAGGATTATTATTTGGCCTATAAGGAAAGCTCATCAATACATTGCTCATAAGAGGAAACTGAATAGTTTGTTTCTATAACCTGCTTGCTCAGGGAGACTGTTAGTGTGTTTGGAAAACCTCCATTAGAGAGAAAAACAAAGTTGTCATTTTATTTACCCAATATGTTTCAAAAATGGCATGTTTCTTTTTCTTCAATAGTTGGTTCATAGACTTTTGACCATTAGTTCTCTATGTAATGACAAATTCCTTTGGAAACTCACATTTTGTGAGACAGACAGAAAAGTGACACAATTTCATGCCCCCAAATCATGATCAGACATCTGAGTTGAATTCTTCAACAAAGAAAAATTGGGACATGGAACATAGCAGGGTTGTATCCTAGGTAGTTGCTCTATTTTATTTTTAAAAACTAGATCTTCCTGCTAGAATAACATGATATGAAGAGTCATTGTATGCAAACAGATTGTATAGTGCTGTAATTAAATATAACTCCCCCAAATGGGAGCTGGTGGAATATACATTGATTATGGATCTAAAGCTTTTCAGAGAAGGTTCAAAGACTCTTGCCTTTCTTTTCTGTTTAAATTTCCCTTGCAAACCAATCTCTCCTTACTCAGTGGAGGGCAGAAAATTTCTAGTCAAGAAATTCTCCTTTGCTTCCATAGAAAAGCTATCCAAAGCAGAATATTCTGAATCCAGTACCCTAAAGTTTCAGTTACAAGACATTTTCAGTTGGAATTCCACAGAGTAGAGATTAACAAGTAAAGCCTACTCTCCTATAAATGTTCTGTTCATTGTGTACAATGTGGTCTACTTGGTGTTTCTGTATAGGACATTCCATCTTCTGACTTTGTACCTTTGCACAGGATGACTCTCCATATTTAGAATGTTCTTCCTCCTCACCTCTGCCTTTTGGAATCCTTGTCTCCATTCAAAACACAATTTACACACTACTTTGTTTCAGGAGACATTTCCTAATTCCCTCAGTATTTAGTACTCCTCCCCCATCACTGGGTAGTCATATGTTTCAATCAGTTACTGAATAAGCATTTATTATGCACCTATTATTTGATAGGTACTTTGAAAGCTCTGGTGACACAAAGAAATGCAAAAGGCAGTCCTTATTGCAGAGAATACCTGTGGGTAGATAAACACACACACATACAAACATATAATTATCATGTGAATATATATGTATGTACACACATACAAATATAATTGTTGTGTGTATATATACATATATGGTAAATGCATTAAAAAGATTAATAATATATAGAACATATGTTATGTGTGCTTAATATATATATCAATACTGTGTAAAGGGAAACCCTTCCTCCCAGAATCATGAACTTTCTGCTCATCTGAGTCAGCCTATTGCGACCCAGAACTAGGGGTTACAGTCCAGGTTAGAGAGACTTTGATTGGTTCCTGAGATGAGTTAGTCTAGAACAGACGGAAAGGATGTGATATAGAGAAAGACTATAAAAATGAAATTGTAGAGGAGGCTGGGCTCTTCTCAGGAGGCCTTTGGCTAGGTGTCTGTCTGCGATTTGGAGTTGGTGGCTAGGGTGGAAGACACTCACTTGGGCTGGTAAGATTAGGGTGGTAGAGGAGGAAAATTTTTTTTCTACTTCCTTCCCTCCTTTCTTTCTTAGACTATATTTATATGAAAATGAAATTGTTAAAAGTGACTATCATCCTAATGACTTAAGGATTAATTATTTTTATAAATGGCAACCACAATAATCTTTTTAAAAAAACTAATATTATATTTAACATAATATATTTGGTATAATAGCAATTTTCAATATTATAATATGCATATGTCCTGGATATATACTTTTATAGTGTATATATACACATATACATATACATATACATACACACTCACTCTCACATACAAATCAAACTATTATAGTTAATAGCAAACTGGCCCCAGGGTAAGGAAAGCCTAGGTATAGCTCCAAGTTTCAAGAAATACCAGGTAGGTCCCCTATAATTTCAGAGAGTAACCTGAGAGAAATGAGAGGTTTTCAGGGCAGTAGCTATTTGCCCTGATAGAGGAGATTTCCTCATCCAGACACTTATAACAATGAAATTATCTATGATAATGAAACCACCAGCTCTTTCCAAAAATCAACTCTTCATTTATTTATTTGTGTGCATATTGTATCCCCTGAGGTCAATGCCCTAGAGAGCAGATACTACTCAATCTTGTATTTACATCCAAAGTCAGTCAACAAGAAAGCCTTTGCAATATAGATATGGATATATATGTGTATGTATGTATATATGTATATATATAATGTACTGAGTAACAAATACAACTAAGAAATTTTATATGTAAATTAATATTCAAAATATAAACATTTTAATTTAAAGGATTTATATTAAATTTTATATTAAATTCAAATTAAATATATACAAATAAAATATATTAAACATAGATAGATAAATAGATAGATAGATAGATAGATAGATAGATAGATAGATAAGACTGAATAACATGCACCTGGGAAAATTAAAGAAATAGATGAGTTATATCTTGGGGTGGTTCACTTTAATATGTCATTATTATTATTTTTGTTGTTATTATTATTATTATAAAACCCTTACCTTCCACCTTAACATCAATACTATGTATTGGTTGCAAGGCAGAAGAGTGGTAAGGGCTAGGCAATGGGGGTTAAATGACTTGCCCAGGGTCACACATCTGGGAAGTGCCTGAGGCCAGATTTGAACCTAAGACTTCCCCATCTCTAGATCTGGCTCTCAATCCACTGAGCTACCCTGCTGCCCCAGTCAATATTATTATCATTATCATTATTATCATCATCATCATCATCATCATTATCATTATTCAGGAGAGGAAATAAAACTTGGCTGCTGAAGAGTTGTATCACAATCTCTAGAACAACTGTCTCACCTCACAATCATGCTGGTAGATGTTCACCCTGGCCTGCTTACCATATCCCCTTCAGGCTCTGGAGTATGCTCTAAAGAATTAGAGGGACAATTAATTTTAAATCAGGTGGAATCATCAATAGACCTCCATTATTACATATGTTAGATTAATAATGGAAGGGTTAACATCTGCTTTTGCAATGTCAGATCCTTCATGAAAGGGCAATGGCAGGTAACAAAGTAAAATCTTTGAAGAATCTTTAAAAGTACCTTCAAATGCTAGAACTAGTTCTGCACTCTGGACAGAGAGATGGGTTGAATTAGGAATACATGACTTAGAATCAGTCTCAGAAATTTAAGAACTAATTGACCACGAGTTAATCACTTAATCTCTCAGTCTCAATTTATCAAGTGATATATATATATATATATATATATATATATATATATATATTTGTGTGTGTGTGTAAAGCTGTCTGTAAAACTCTAAATTCTATCTAAATGCTCTATAATAATCTAAATGTTTAAAGTGTATTATTATTAAAGAGTGGAAGGAGGAGAGAGTGGAAGAGCAGCTATCTAAAAAAAGAGGAAGGAAAGGGTGTGTGGGAGAGGTAAGTAAGTAGAATACCAAGGACACATAATGACTATTTCACTTTCCCAATCCCAAACTGAATTTAAATAAGCACTTATTATATGCCCACTAATTGCTAGACACAATGCAAGGGACTAAGTACAAAGGCAATGCTTCCCTTCCCTTGTTCTAGGAGCTTAAATTCAATAGGAACCACCCTGCCATTTAACTGGAATTCAGAAAATATCTAATCTTTCAAATCAGAATATCTCTTCTATTAAATGTTTCATTCCTGAAAAGAGTAACCTTATTCTTTACCTTTCCCTGGATAAGTGGAGCTCTGTCAATGGTGTAAAGTAACTAGTTTTGTTCTTAAGTATCCTCTTAACTCTCACCACATCTCTGTCTTTAAAGAGAAGGTACCTCTCTAGGTTAATCACTTTCAAGGTGTTCTGAATCCAGAATTAAAGAATAGTTGTTCACAAGAAGATGGATGGATGCTATGGTTCAAGACTCAGACTTAAAGCAATTAATAGAAGTGGATTTTTGAGATTTGGAATGTTCATAAATTACTGTCTCTCCGTATAATAAAAACATTTTCCCAAACACTGCTTTTAAACAAGCTCTTCTGATTTCCCTAATACAGTCATACAACCTTCTAACTGTTTTAGTGTCATGAAAACTGTAGAAAGCACAAGTTGTCTGGATATTATTATTTATCATTTTTTTTAATTTGGTGGAGTAAGGGAGGGGGGTTAGATTTCTGCCTTCTCTGACTTGGTAAAGAATGATGATTTACATGTGTTTTTCCATTGGTGATAGATTAATTGAAATGAAAGAAAATCAGAAAAAGAAGGAATTCACCTGGAGCATTATGAATTAACCCTTATTTAATCAGATTAAAAAACTAATCAGGGCCATTATTCCCCAGGACTCTTGATGATAAAGATTTTACTATAATTGCATGATATTGCTATGCATCTTTCCATAGACTGCCCTTTAAAAAATTCTTCTAAATTTAATTAATAATGAATGGTGAATACATTTTTGCATAACTTAGTCAATAGCTTATCTTTATTTCTGCCTGGGGCTCCTTGAACTTTAATTAGTATTCACTGCATCTTATAAATTTCCAGCATATCTTTTAAGGAGTAATAATCAGGTTCTACTTTCAATTCACCATCATAAGATTTGGGTTAATATAACAGCAATTACATAGCAAATAGAAAGAATAAAAAAGCAGAGAGGGGCAAGAATTGAAAACAAGTTATACATCATTTGATGAAATATGGAACAAATTTTTTTCATGTATAGTATGATTGGTCTCCCCCAATTTAAGGCATGATCTATTATGCTTATTTCTCTCATGTGAATGAATTTTTATTGTACTAGTTATTTAAAAAGTGAATCAACTCATGGAAGGGCAATAAGAAGTATTATGAATGCATCAATCAATGAGTTTGAAATAGCATTGATGCAGAATATTGTGAAGCTGATCATCCTGTTTCTCTAAAATAGAAGTTTTTTAACTGTTTGATGTATGGACCCCTTTATACTTTTACATTTTTATCAAATTCCTCTTACTCTTAAGCTTTTTTTAATGTGGATTTTATCATCTATGAGTATTTACTATATTAGAAATTAAATTAATATTTGACAAATATAAGCTTCTAAAATATTGACAAGAATCAAAAAGTATAAACTTACTAAAGTAAATGTAGTTACTTTAGTGAAATTAAAATAATTTCTTCACTTGTAAAAGAGGGAAAATAAATAATTGAATATAAAACAAATAATTGAATTATAAACCTCACAGATCTACTAAAAGGAAACATGGCGTAGTAGACAGAATCTTGGACTAGAAGCCAGATTCAAATTTTAGACACTTACTCTTTGTGTGATTCTTGGTCAAGTTATTTAACTTTTCTGTGCCTCAGTTCCCTTATCTATAAATTGAGGTGTGATATTTAACTGTCTATAAGATCCCTTCCAGCTCTAAATTTTTTATCCTAGGAGCCTCTGACACTACTTTGATAAGCTCAAAGCTCAGTGTTACTATGAACTATTGTTATTATAGTTCTCAAAAAGTATAAACTTGAATTTTTCTAAAATTTTGTTCATGTAAATAAAGTGTTATTCTACCAGGATCTTATGGCTATATTTCTTTTTGTGGGAGGAACAGGGCTTGGTTAGGAACACCATTTTATTGATACATCAGTAGTTATCACTTTTACTTGGTTTAGCATATACATTTACATATACATATACATACATATACATATACATATACATATATATATATATATATATATATAAAACATAGCCATGCAGATTCTTAGAGTAGCTCTCATACCACCAGATATGATGGCCAAGGGCTTATGGGCAGAGAAGGGATATGGATACATTGGGGAGAGCCAGATGAACACCCTATTATGAATTTCCTTATAGCTAAATTTCTTAATTCCTCTCTCACTATTTTCTTATACTTATTCCTCTTAATTCTGAAGTGAATCAGATCCTTGTAAATAAAAATAAAAAGCATTACTGAACTGTAGCATATACCATATTTCAACCAAAGATCAAAATGGATAAATGAATGTTCTAAATATACCATAAGGAAATCTGAAAAGAATTAGGTAAGGTAACTATGGGTATGGGCAGGATCTTAAAGCAAAAAATAAGGAAGATTTAAAAGACAAAATATCAGATTATATAACAATGATGACCTTTTTTTACAAACAAAACTAATTCAGTTTCAGTAAGAGAAATTTTCAAATAGGAAAAAAATTCTGTATCACATTTCTTTACTAGGAGCTTGATATCTAAGGTGTATTGTACAAGAATAAACATAAGACCAAAAATCATTACATAATCATTAACAACCATAAACGGTTGCTCCAAGTCATTAATAACAAGAGCAATATAAACCAGAACAACTTGAATTAGTACCTCATATCCATCAATTGTCAAAGATGACAAAAGATAGAAATAGTCACTGTTGGAAGAACTATTAAAAGAGAGGCTCTGCTATGTGGATTTATGAATTTGTCAAGCCATTCACAAATGCAATTTGGAATAATGTGATTTTTAAAAAGCAACTAAAATGCATGCAAGCCTTCATACAGACATTCTACTGCTAGCATATACCTCCAGGAGGCCACAGAATGAATGAAAGATCCCATACACAACAAAACCATTCATAGTAGCACAGCATTTTAGAATTTGTGGAACGAAACTACATTCACCCTTGTCTTTACCCTTGCAAGATTTTTTCACGTGTGTATATATTTATATATGTATATTGTGGAAGGGAAACAAGACTGACAGTTTGTGGGGGAAGGGGCCAACTGGGAGTGGCAATTGGGTCTTGTGACTAGCACTTCCTTCCTGCTGGGTTGGGACTTGCTTCCTGGTGTTGTAGGAGAGAAGAGCTTGTTCAGCCCAGTCTGGAGTGGCATGCCTCTTCATGGTTCAGCCCTAAGATTCAGGCCTCATCTCTTCTGAAGGTTAGAACTGTTCTTGTTGCTGTGTACTGCTA
This sequence comes from Monodelphis domestica, assembly GCF_027887165.1. Taxonomy (NCBI): domain Eukaryota; kingdom Metazoa; phylum Chordata; class Mammalia; order Didelphimorphia; family Didelphidae; genus Monodelphis; species Monodelphis domestica. The sequence goes on along the minus strand of NC_077231.1, from coordinate 223,699,858 downwards.
AGATTCTAAATTAGACAAAACTGGACTGATATAGAGTAGACGGGAGTGGGAGAAACCTCCGCCAGCCTCTGGCCTGGCCTCAATTCTGAAGCTGAGGAAAGAACTCCAAGCCCAACTGGTTATTAAACTTTATATTATTTGAATTCTCAGTCAGATAAGTGGACTATCTTTTCTGGGCATAGAGGGAGCTGAACTTCAGTTCAGTCATTCTAGGACAAACAGTCCTTATTGGACCCCTGCTGTTTCCTCTCAGAAGGGGGCATATCCCTCCCTTGCTTCACTGAGAAATACTCCCTCTCTCCTCTCTCTCCTCCATACCCTGCTAAAAACCTCCCATTATCCTTGTTTTCCAATCCTCCATTTCCTTTCCCAATAAATATTACAATATATGAATATGTACACACATATATACACATATACACATATAAGTACATACACATATTAATGAATATATATATATACATATATATATCTTTTTAAGTGTGTAGAGCCTTAATCTTTCCAGTCTGAAAAGTTTCAATGTTATCAGCTTCTTCTAATCTTATAGCAATTTTAATTCTTCTTATATCATTATATTCCCCCTCTCTGAATTTAATTTAATTTTATTTCATCTTGTGGTTTGTGAAACATCAAATTTTACACACACACACACACACACACACACACATACATTGTCCTTTATCTTAGTGCTATCTGAAACTACTAAAGCAGGTACACAATAGTTCTGTCCCAAGGCATATATTTTCTTTCCATCTTCCTTCTTGATCATCAGAAATAGAGATTGGACTGAACTTGAAGTCATGAAGAACAAAGTTCAAATTCCACCTTTGGAACTTATCAGCTTTGGTACCAAGTGAAATTCACTTAACCTCTCTAAGTCTCAGACAACTCTCTAAATTAGAGTTGGGTTATGGTTATAGTTCTTTAAAAAATTACCTACTCGGAGACTTCCGGTTAAGATGGCGGCTTAGAGAAAGCTAAAGCTCAGATCTCCGGAAAATCCTTCCCGACCGATCTCAAACTAGAAGCTCCTAAGGCGCCGAAATTCAAAAGGATCAACAGCACAGACCCTGGGAACCCTCCTCCTGGACCTGGACCCGGTTCAAAAGGTACGGCTCCCCTCAAAAGCCAGAACCCGAGATCACTCGGACCTCAGGGGTAGGAGCGCAGAGTCCAAGGCTCCCGGAAGCCGCAGCCCGGCCGGGCTCAGAGAGCAGGATCCTCGGAACAACAACCCCCAGGGCCTTCTACCCGAGTCCCGGTGAATGTTACTGCCTGGGGCTTCCGCTGCAGAGAGCTGGTCTAAACAACAGCAACCCTCAGGGCGGGCAAGACAGCCTCATGGGCTGGATCCTGCTATTCAAGTCTCAGTGAAAGTCCTCACCCTCGGAGCTTGGGGAAGCTGCAGCCCATCCCCCCACAGGCCGACGAAACAGCCTCAGGGCCAGCGATTCTGAAGGCAACTTCCGGAAAGCGAGCCGGGGGGAGAGTGTGGCCTCGTGGTCCAACCCTTCCATTCCAGTTCCAGTGAGGCATATTCAGTTTAACCCAGGGAAAGCTCATAGAACCAACATCTGCCCAGGACTAAAGCCTCTGATCACCAGACAGAGATAAGAAAAGCTAATCCTCCACATTCAGAGATGACAAACTCCACCGAAGCACAGAAGCCCCAAAATACCAAGAAAAATAAGAAGAAAGGGGCGACTTTGGACACATTCTATGGAGCCAAAATACAAAATACAGAGCAGATAGAAGAAGATATACAAGAAAATTCTCCAAAATCTTCCAAAGGAAATAGAAACTCTCCACAAACCCATGAAGAATTTGAATCAGAAATGACCAAAAAGATGGAAGCCCTCTGGGAGGAAAAGTGGGAAATAATGCAAAAGAAATTCATGCATCTACAAAACCAGTTTGACCAAACTGTAAAAGAAAACCAGGCTTTAAAGCAAGAACTAATAAAGCAAAGCCAAAACACCAAGAAATTAGAAGAGAACATAAAATATCTCACCGACAAAGTGATAGATCTGGAAAATAGAGGGAGAAGAGAAAATTTAAGAATAATTGGACTCCCAGAAAAGCCAGAAATAAATACCAAACTGGACATGGTGATACAAGATATAATCAAAGAAAATTGCCCAGAGATTCTAGAACAAGGGGGCAATACAGCCACTGACAGAGCTCACAGAACACCTTCTACACTAAACCCCCAAAAGACAACTCCCAGGAATGTAATTGCCAAATTCCAAAGCTATCAAACAAAAGAAAAAATCCTACAGGAAGCCAGAAAAAGACAATTTAGATATAAAGGAATGCCAATCAGGGTCACACAAGACCTTGCAAGTTCTACTCTGAATGATCGTAAGGCATGGAACATGATCTTCAGAAAGGCAAGAGAGCTGGGTCTCCAACCAAGAATCAGCTACCCAGCAAAACTGACTATATACTTCCAAGGGAAAGTATGGGCATTCAACAAAATAGAAGACTTCCAACTTTTTGCAAAGAAAAGACCAGAGCTCTGTGGAAAGTTTGATACCGAAAATCAAAGAGCAAGGAATACCTGAAAAGGTAAATATTAAGGAAAGGGGAAAAATGTTATCTTCTTCTTTTACTCAAACTCTCTTCTATAAGGACTACATTTATATCAATCTATGTATACTAACATGTGGGGAAAATGTAATGTATAAATAGGGGGTAAAGAAAGACCAAATAGAATAATGGTTCTCACACAAAGATTTACATGGGAAGGGGAGGGGAAGAAAACTCCTATAAGAAGGAGAGGAAGAGGGGGCGTTACTTAAACCTCAATCTCAGGGAAATCAACTCTGAGAGGGAAAAACATCCAGACCCATTGGGATCTTGAATTCTATCTTACTCAACAAGGGTAAGGAGAAGGGAAAACCAAGGGGGGGAGGGGGAGAGGGAGAACAAAAAGGGAGGGAAAGAGAGGGGGGAGGGGGAGGGAACAAAAAGGGAGGGACTAAAAAGGGAAACATCAAGGGAGGGGACAAGGGGCACTGATTCAAAGTAAATCACTGGACTAAAAGGTAGAGCCGAAGAAGAAAAGGTTAGAATTAGGGAAGGCAATCAAAATGCCAGGGAGTCCACAAATGACAATCATAACTTTGAATGTGAATGGGATGAACTCACCCATAAAACGTAGATGAATAGCAGAATGGATTGGAATCCAAAACCCTACCATATGTAGTCTTCAAGAAACACACATGAGGCGGGTTGACACCCACAAGATCAGAATTAAAGGATGGAGTAAGACCTTCTGGGCCTCAACTGATAGAAAGAAGGCAGGAGTGGTAATCATGATATCTGATAAAGCCAATGCAAAAATAGACCTGATCAAAAGGGATAGAGAAGGTAATTATATTTTGTTAAAAGGGACTCTAGACAACGAGGAAATATCATTAATCAACATGTATGCACCAAATAATATAGCACCCAAATTTCTAATGGAGAAACTAGGTGAATTGAAGGAAGAAATAGACAATAAAACCATACTAGTGGGAGACTTAAACCAACCATTATCAAATTTAGATAAATCAAATCAAAAAATAAATAAGAAAGAGGTAAAAGAAGTGAATGAAATCTTAGAAAAATTAGAATTAATAGACATATGGAGAAAAATAAATAGGGACAAAAAGGAATACACCTTCTTCTCAGCACCACATGGCACATTCACAAAAATTGACCATATATTAGGTCACAGAAACATAGCACACAAATGCAAAAAAGCAGAAATAATGAATGCAGCCTTCTCAGATCACAAGGCAATAAAAATAATGATTAGTAATGGTACATGGAAAACCAAATCTAAAACCAATTGGAAATTAAACAATATGGTACTCCAAAACCGTTTAGTTAAAGAAGAAATCATAGAAACAATTAATAATTTCATCAAGGAAAATGACAATGGCGAAACATCCTTTCAAACCTTTTGGGATGCAGCCAAAGTGGTAATCAGAGGCAAATTCATATCCCTGAAAGCTTATATTAACAAACAAGGGAGAGCAGAGATCAATCAATTGGAAATGCAATTGAAAAAACTCGAAAGCGATCAAATTAAAAACCCCCAGCAGAAAACCAAATTAGAAATCCTAAAAATTAAGGGAGAAATTAATAAAATCGAAAGTGATAGAACTATTGATTTAATAAATAAGACAAGAAGCTGGTACTTTGAAAAAACAAACAAAATAGACAAAGTACTGGTCAATCTAATTAAAAAAAGGAAGGAAGAAAAGCAAATTCACAGCATTAAAGATGAAAAGGGGGACAGCACCTCCAATGAGGAGGAAATTAAGGCAATCATTAGAAATTACTTTGCCCAATTATATGGCAATAAATACACCAATTTAGGAGAAATGGATGAATATATACAAAAATACAAACTGCCTAGACTAACAGAAGAGGAAATAGAATTCTTAAATAATCCCATATCAGAAATTGAAATCCATCAAGCCATCAAAGAACTTCCTAAGAAAAAATCCCCAGGGCCTGATGGATTCACCTGTGAATTCTATCAAACATTCAGAGAACAGTTAATCCCAATACTATACAAACTATTTGACATAATAAGCAAAGAGGGAGTTCTACCAAACTCCTTTTACGACACAAACATGGTACTGATTCCAAAACCAGGCAGGTCAAAAACAGAGAAAGAAAACTATAGGCCAATCTCCCTAATGAATATAGATGCAAAAATCTTAAATAGGATACTAGCAAAAAGACTCCAGCAAGTGATCAGAAGGATCATTCACCATGATCAAGTAGGATTCATACCAGGGATGCAGGGCTGGTTCAACATTAGGAAAACCATCCACATAATTGACCACATCAACAAGCAAACTAGCAAGAACCACATGATTATCTCAATAGATGCAGAAAAAGCCTTTGATAAAATACAACACCCATTCCTATTAAAAACACTAGAAAGCATAGGAATAGAAGGGTCATTCCTAAAAATAATAAACAGTATATATCTAAAACCAACAGCTAATATCATCTGCAATGGGGATAAACTAGATGCATTCCCAATAAGATCAGGAGTGAAACAAGGATGCCCATTATCACCTCTACTATTTGACATTGTACTAGAAACACTAGCAGTAGCAATTAGAGAAGATAAAGGAATTGAAGGCATCAAAATAGGCAAGGAGGAGACCAAGTTATCACTCTTTGCGGATGACATGTTGGTCTACTTAAAGAATCCTAGAGATTCAACCAAAAAGCTAATTGAAATAATCAACAACTTTAGCAAAGTTGCAGGATACAAAATAAACCCACATAAATCATCAGCTTTTCTATATATCTCCAACACAGCTCAGCAGCAAGAACTAGAAAGAGAAATCCCATTCAAAATCACCTTAGACAAAATAAAATACCTAGGAATCTATCTCCCAAGACAAACACAGGAACTATATGAACACAACTACAAAACACTCGCCACACAACTAAAACTAGACCTGAACAAATGGAAAAACATTAACTGCTCATGGATAGGACGAGCCAATATAATAAAAATGACCATCCTACCCAAACTTATTTATCTATTTAGTGCCATACCCATTGAACTACCAAAATACTTCTTCACTGATTTAGAAAAAACCATAACAAAGTTCATTTGGAAGAACAAAAGATCAAGGATATCCAGGGAAATAATGAAAAAAAAAACACATACGATGGGGGCCTTGCAGTCCCTGACCTAAAACTATATTACAAAGCAGCAGTCATCAAAACAATTTGGTACTGGCTAAGAAACAGAAAGGAAGATCAGTGGAATAGACTGGGGGAAAGCGACCTCAGCAAGACAGTATACGATAAACCCAAAGATCCCAGCTTTTGGGACAAAAATCCACTATTCGATAAAAACTGCTGGGAAAATTGGAAGACAGTGTGGGAGAGACTAGGAATAGATCAACACCTCACACCCTACACCAAGATAAATTCAAAATGGGTGAGTGACTTAAACATAAAGAAGGAAACCATAAGTAAATTGGGTAAACACAGAATAGTATACATGTCAGACCTTTGGGAGGGGAAAGGCTTTAAAACCAAGCAAGATATAGAAAGAATCACAAAATGTAAAATAAATAATTTTGACTACATCAAACTAAAAAGCTTTTGTACAAACAAAACCAATATAACTAAAATCAGAAGGGAAACAACAAATTGGGAAAAAATCTTCATAGAAACCTCTGACAAAGGTTTAATTACTCATATTTATAATGAGCTAAATCAATTGTACAAAAAATCAAGCCATTCTCCAATTGATAAATGGGCAAGGGAAATGGATAGGCAGTTCTCAGATAAAGAAATCAAAACTATTAACAAGCACATGAAGAAGTGCTCTACATCTCTTATAATCAGAGAGATGCAAATCAAAACAACTCTGAGGTATCACCTCACACCTAGCAGATTGGCTAACATAACAGCAAAGGAAAGTAATGAATGCTGGAGGGGATGTGGCAAAGTAGGGACATTAATTCATTGCTGGTGGAGTTGTGAATTGATCCAACCATTCTGGAGGGCAATTTGGAACTATGCCCAAAGGGCGACAAAAGAATATCTACCCTTTGACCCAGCCATAGCACTGTTGGGTCTGTACCCCAAAGAGATAATGGACACAAAGACTTGTACAAAAATATTCATAGCTAAGCTCTTTGTGGTGGCCCAAAACTGGAAAACAAGGGGATGCCCATCAATTGGGGAATGGCTGAACAAACTGTGGTATATGTTGGTGATGGAGTACTATTGTGCTAAAAGGAATAATAAAGTGGAGAAGTTCCATGGAGACTGGAACAACCTCCAGGAAGTGATGCAGAGCGAGAGGAGCAGAACCAGGAGAACATTGTACACAGAGACTGATACACTGTGGTATAATCGAACATAATGGACTTCTCCATTAGTGGTGGTGTAATGTCCCTGAACAACTTGCATGGATCCAGGAGAAAAAAAACATCATTCATAAGCAAAGGATAAACTATGGGAGTGGAAACACCGAGAAAAAGCAACTGCCTGAATACAGAGGTTGAGGGGACATGACAGAGGATAGACTCTAAATGAACACTCTAATGCAAATACTATCAACAAAGCAATGGGTTCAAATCAAGAAAACATCTAATGCCCAGTGGACTTACGCGTCGGCTATGGGGGGTGGGGGGGAGGAAAAGAAAATGATCTATGTCTTTAACGAATAATGCTTGGAAATGATCAAATAAAATATATTTTTAAAAAATTACCTACTCATTATTTTGTTGGAGTTTGTTGAGACAGCTGATAGCCCAGTAGATAGAACTCTGAGTCTGGAGTTAGGAAGACTTAAAATTAGGCTGAGGTACTCATGAGTTATGTAATACTGGGCAAGTTACTTAACCTTATTTAGCTTCAGTTGCCTAAACTATAAAATGAGAATAATAATAGCACCTAATATCCAAGGTAGTTATGAAGATCAAATGAAATAAAATTTGTAAACTTTCCTTCATAGTGCATGGCATAGGATATATATTATATAACATTATTGGTTCTTTATTTCCCCATTATTCATTTTTTAGATTTATTAATCACATAGCCTTCAGGAAACAATATTTAATAACTCTTGGCTTTATTTACTAGATTACTAAATGATAGTTTAGAAAAATCTCATTATCAAAATTGTACAAACAGGAAAATTATTTTTCTACATGCATCTTATAGATGCCCATGGCATTATTCATCTTTAAATTTTCTGCCAATGATGGAAGAGAATCTGGAAATTTAGGGACTTCAAGTATAAACCTGTTAAATCATATGTCCTTTGGCATTGGCACCCAAGAACTCCATTGATCATATTTTCTCATCTCACAAGTGCTTATTGAGAATTGACAATCATAGAATGTCTGAGCAGAATGGGAACTGAATTCATTTAGTCTGTCTGCTTCATTTTACAGATGAAAACAGTGAAGTCCATAATAATAAAGTAACTTAGTAAACATATAGCTGATAGAGAGACTACCTTCAGGTATAGTGTTTCTACTCATGCTTAGTTTCCTATTGGTAACTTTTTTTTATTACACTTTTCCCAACTACATACAGATATAATTTTTAATAATCATTTTCTAACATTTTGAGATCATGTTCTCTCCTTCTTTCTCTTCTCCCCTCCCCAAGATATCTGATAATATGATATAGGTCAGTGTTTTCAAAATATTGGTACTAGTACACAGTCTGCACAGTGTGCTTGGTAGCTTCTTCCTTTCCCCTTTTCCTAGAACCCAAGGACATTTTTTTTGCATGTCCTACCTCTCTGCCCTGCTTGCCAAAGCAAGCACTTCTGCCCTCCAAACTCTTGGGTAATGAGGGGTGGAGGGGGACTAACAGGCAACTTGAAGTTGCAGTTTGGGGACACAAACTTGAAAACTTTCACCATTGCTGTTATGGGTTATTTCATGTTCATCCTGTTGTGAAAGATATATATCACTTATATAAGATGAAAAAACCTCATGAATGAAATAAAATGAAAAATGGTTTACTTCTATCTGCATTCAGAATCTCTCAGTTCCTTTTCTGTTGGTAAACAATCTTTTTTGTCATGAGTCCCTTGGACTAGTCTTGGTTCTTTACCATGCTGATATTGATAACTAAATTTTTATCCATATAATACAATTTGACTCATTATACACTTTAAGGTTCTACTATGCTTAAGATATTGCATTAGGAATGATAGATGAACTTTTTTTCAAAGTTCAGAACCTGAATAACTTTACATTCCACTGAGAGAACAAAACATACACAAATGAGTAAATGCAAAATGTCTAAATTAGCAGAAAGTTATTTCAAAGTTAATTTAATCAATGTACAAGATAAAACACTTGAATTGTGCTTTAGCCCCAAGGTTAGGGATTATGAGTGGTGGAAGTGAAGGGCAAAATGGCAAAGACAAAAATGTGGGAGACAAAGTCAAGAGATTATATAGTTGGTAAGCCTTTTTAACTGGAATGGGATATAGAGGAAGGTTAATAATTTGGAATAAGACTGGAAAACTAAGTGGGTACCCACCTGAGAGAGTTTTTGGAGCTTTTATGAAGTGTGGATAAAGATTTTATGCCTACCAATAAAATTAACTTCAAGCTGACTAAACATTCTACATCAGGCAGATATGAGAGCAATGTGTAGTCATTGCTCACAAAACCTAACGAAGTTCGGCAATACAGATGAGAGCTTCCTCCTATATGATGTAGAGGGTCATAAAAGCATAGAGAAATGTCATTGGCTCATGAGAGTATAGGACAATAACTTTGGAAATGAAAGGTAACTTCAAGATCATTTAGTTAGCTTCCCTTGTTTTACAGATGAGGAAATAAACACTCTAGATTAGTGAAGTGATTTTTCCACTCCAGTAATATAAAAGGTAACATGGAGATACAACCTTGGTACCAAGGCTCTCTGACTGCAAATCTACCACCTTAAGACTGTATCAAGTCTCCTCTCTGATGTTTTAAAGAGACTAAAGGATATATAGATGTCTATAAAGCAGTGGAAGAATATTTCCCTTAAGATTAGCATTGGTCCCTTTAATAATACCTTCAATTTATACCAATTGTACAATTATGAGGCAGTCATTTGTAACAAGAAGATTTAGATTGGTTTAACACATTTTTTTTTTGTTATAGAGGTAACAGATTCCCAAAGGCTGATCAATCAGTAACATAGCCTCAGACTCATGAATTCATGAAGAGTAGAGCCTCTCTTACACACAGATTGAACAAAATTGAGACAGTCACTAGTTGTATGACCCCAAGCAACTTTTATTTGCTTCAGGTTTGTCATCTATAAAATGGTGATAATAATAGCACCTATCTCCCTGGGATTGTTTTAAGGATCAAACAAGATCATATTTGTAAAACATTTAGCAGGAATCTGGTGGATACTAGATTCTATGGAAATGTTAGTTTATTATTATTATCATTTCCTCCTCCTCCTCATTATCATCATCATTATGAACTTTGGTTAGCTGCTAATAACACAGTGGGCTAACAGATATCCTCATCAGTATAGCTCTCATCTAGAGTTGTTTTTTCTTAACTTATATGAATAAAATTCAAAACAGGTCTAATGACACAAAGGAATACAATTATCCCGAATCCTCAGGAGTAAAGGTATTCCATTTCCCCATTTCTGGGAGGAGGCACAGTTGGGCCAAATTGTTCTTCTTGCCATTTAACACTTTAATTAGGCTCATGCAATTAACTGATACACTGCAGGTAGTCAATATCTTGATCTAGGCACTGAATTTTACATGACCAGAGTATTAGAATAAAGCTAAGTTGAGCCTATCTGTGTCTTATTGATTATTATGCTGATATATGGTTATTATAGGTCAATACTTCAAGTATGATAATTCTATCTATCCACTTCAAACAAGATACATTAAACATAATCTTTAATGATGTATATTAGGCAACAGATTTTTTTTTTTTAAAGAATAGCTTATTTTTGCTTTTTCAAATCAGTAATAACATGTACAAAGCACCATAAGTAAGCCCTGCTTAGAAGCCTTCTCAGTCTACAGGGGACTGCAGTATTAATCAGTTCCCTTCTGGGCCTCTTGCTGAAGTGGCTTATGAAATAGGAAAAAAAAAACTGATATTGAAATAGGCTCTTTAAAATGGTTCCAGGAATGTTTCATCTGATCCCTTACTCTATAGTGCTTCAAGATTTTACTTTCTGTTCCCTGCCTCAACATACAAGGGGGGGTTTCAGTGAAAAAATAATCATTATCACCATTCACAGGTAGAGAAAGAAGCAAAGCTGTGATTCAGACCCAGATCCTCTTTTGCAATTCTCCAACCCATCTCCTAGTTCCTACTTCCTTTCTCCCTCCAACCATATATATTATTGTCTTTCATCTCCCCAGTGAAAGAAATCACAACTCAGAATGAGAATCCTATTTATCAGTCTCATTTTTTCAAATTGTCCTCTCTAACCCAAATTGTTTAATTCTTGAAGTTTTCAGTATAGAAATGAGGAAAATAATAGCATATATCTATAGAATGAGAATCAAAAAGTCATTTATAATAATTTTAGAGTTTTTTAATTAATAAAAATGATGGTTTGCCATAGCCAGATAATTGAGTTTAATATTTTAGATATTTTTCATTAATTTCAGGAATGGAAAATTATACATATTTACATATTTATACTATTTACTGTTATTGGTATTGGGATTTTCTTGGTAAAGGTACTAACTTGCCAGTTTCTTTCTCCAGCTTGTTGTAAAGATAAGGAAACTGAGGCAAAAGAGTTAAGTGATTTGCCCAGAGTCACACAGCCAGTAAGTATCTGAGATTTTATTTGAACTCAGGAAGGTGAGACTTCTAGGCTCCAGACCCCTCACTTTATTTACTGAGCCACTAGTTGCTCATAGTATTTATAGAGTATTTAAACAAACAGTGAAAAAGGTATTATTACTATCTCCGTTTTTCATAGAAGAATACTGAGCCTAAGAGAGATTAAAGATCTTGGCCATATAAAAGACCAAACATATAGCAACTAAGAATTGCAGGCAGAATTTGAACTCAGAATTAAATTAAAACATGGTACTGTAAACATGGGGGCCATCTAGCTGTCCCGAATAACAAGAAGAAAAGCATTCCATTTCTGGCTCAATAGTATTGTTATTGTTGCTTCTTGTTTGTCATTGTTGTTATTGGTTATTAGTATTCTGCAAGATTACTAGGACATGTCTCCACAAAATGCAGTGACAATGTATTCTAGAAGTTTTAGACAAATGGATTCTGGGCTTCAGACACTTGTTTCCTGACTGTAAAAGGTTCAAGTGTGGAATAGTCATCACTAACTTTTTAAATCTTAAGTGGGTTGTCATTGGTTCCAATGTAAAAATTACAAAGTTTGGCATTCAACTCATGTTTTGACATTTTCTATAGCTACATATGCCCTTTATATATGGCCTGGTCCCAACCAAACTGGTCTACTTATTCATCTAAATATGCTGTATGATTCTACTCTATATTCTGACTCTTTAATAATTTTCTCTTTTGTATCTTCTTATCTGTCTTTCCCTTTCTTTAAATCCAAACTCAATTCTGCATTCCAGTTATTAAATTTTCTTAGACAACATCAGTCTATGGAAATCTCTCTTTTCATTAAACATGGACAATAAACCTCAGACTATCCTACTTATCTGAATTTTTCATATACTTGTTATTTTTTATTTATTTTCATTATTATTAATAACTAGCTTTTATATAGACTTTAATTTTTAAAAATTCTATCAAAATGACCTCTTTTTCTCCCCTCAATTATCCTGAGAGGTATCTGCTATGATTATCCCCATTTTACAGATAAGGAAATTGAAGTAGATTAAGTGATTTTCTTAGGGTCACAAAACCAGTCAGTCTGAAGATATATTTGGACTGTGGTTACCTGGTCTCTAGTTTGTTAGAGGGAAAGAGAGAGAAATGGATGAAATATAAGCAAGGAAAAGAGTTTTGCAGGAGAAGAAGACCTAGTCTCATGCCAGGAACCAAAGGACAATGGATTCTGGAACTCAGAGAAAGTATTTGAGAGGAACACAAATGCTCCTAGGGGCTCTTGGCTTCCTGTCTCTGGAGTTGACTGGAGGTCTTGACTTCCTGTCCCCAGAGCTGAGGAGATCTTAACATATCTGATTTCTGTGTTGCTGATTAGATAAAACCTACATTGAAGTGAAATTAAGGTGTTACTGTCTGCTGATAAGATTAAACCTAAGAAGATCTGTGACCATGTTGGTGAGGGTCTAAGGCAGAGGTCCCCAAACTATGGCCTGTGGGCCACATGTGGCCCCCCAAGGTCATTTAGCTAGCCCCCACCACACTTTCGAAGGGGCATCTCTTTCATTGGTGGTCAGTGAGAGGAGCTCTATATGTGGTAGTGCTGCAAAGCATGGCATCACTCATGTACAGTACTTCATACGATGGCATAATTCTTTGTGTGATACTTTGTTCTCAGAGTAACTGAAGGAGAACGAGGTGCTGTACAAAGAATTATGTGGCTGCACAATGGAAGATGTCAGTATGGTGAGTGGTAATCTGGGGGAGGGGATTCTGCACTTTGTATACTGCTGCCCGGTATGGTGGTGGCAGTGATGGTGTGCAAGGTGTGACAGGTCCATCACAGCCAGGGCTGCAGCCTCTGCTATCCCAGACAGCAGTATACAGATTTGTTCATAGCTTTTTTTATAGTCTGGTCCTCCAACGGTCTGAGGGACAGTGAACTGGCCCCCTGTGTAAAAAGTTTGGGGACCCCTGCTCTAAGGTAATCTCAAGACCTGGCCCAACTGGGTTGAACTCAGCCATCAAGAATTCAATCCTGCTTATATTTGGAGAACTGTTTCAGCTTATAAACCAGCCTGGGAGGATTAATTAGCTTCAGATGTAGCTAGTAAGGTTCTGGGAAATCAATCAGAGACAGGCTGGGGCCTAGGAAGCATCAAGAAAATGAAAAGATTCTCCTGAGGGAATTTTAGGAAGGGGTAGGCTAGTCAAATTTTCTTAGAGGTAGGGAATCCCTGTTCCTTAATCCTCCCTTCATGCTTCTTTGTTTGTTATAAATAAATGACTGCTACCTGTTTTCACAAACACTATCTTGGCGGCTTCATTGCACTGGTCCCATAGAGTGAGGCTCTCACACTTACTTCACTTCTGCCATGTGACAGAGGCTGGCACTAAAGAAAATTGTCAGAGTGTGGGAAATGGATCACCTAGATGAGGGAGGGGCCCCAGGAGTTGAGAATCCTGAGGAGAGAAGACTCTGGCTGGGAGAGGAGTTGATCATCTCTTTGGTCTCCGGAAGCTGAAGACAGAAGGTGGGAAAAAGACTTTCTCCTGAGGGTTACCCACTTTTCCTGCTGGTGACTGGAAATCCTTCCCTCCCCCCAACACTTCCCCATTGAAGGAACTTTCTGAAGAGAAACCTGATCAGACATTACCTGATTTCCCCCAAAACTCGAGGAGGGAGGGGAAAGGGTTTAGATAGAGACAAGGACCCCCTTTTCCCACTTGCCTTTTCCCATTCTTCCCTACCCATTATTCCTTTTGTATTACCTGATTGAGTTGACATTAAAAGTTATCTGTTCTGTGTGACCCTGGGCAAGTCACTTGACCCCCATTGCCTAGCCCTTACCACTCTTCTGCCTTAGAGCCAATACATAGTATTGACTCCAAGACGGAAGGTAAGGGTTTCAAAAAAAAAAAGTTATCTGTTCCCTAAACTGAGTGTGAGTGAACAGATTAAAGGGAGACCCTTTGGTCTCTAGTAGTGGAGGGGGGACAAGAGGGACTAGAGCAAATTGGGGAGAGCAGCTTTAGCTAAGGAGGGAAGACAGAAGGGGGAAAATCTTCAAACCCCCTCTCCTCTCTCTGGGCCAACCTTAAACATCAGCTGTCTCCCCTGAATCCCACTTTGAGAAGTGGGGGGGGTGGTCTCCTCTCTTTCTTTCTCTCAATGCTGAAAGTCTTAATTTTTTTTTTTAATACAGGTACTGACAAATCAAAAAAATCACAGTCTCTCAAACTATCAGCATTATTAGTATCATTATTTCAAGTTCCAGAATGTTATCTACTGAAGTCACTTAATAGCCTAAAAGTATACTTTCTGTTTATTTAAGTAGACTATAAATTGCTTGAATATTAAAAGTATGATTTAGACCCCCACTCCCCCACTTCCTCCCTCCCACATAGCTAACACATGATAAGGGCTTAATAAAAATTAACTGTTTGAAAAATACATTATTAATGGTTAAGATGATGAAGAAGAAAACAGTAATGTAGAAAATGCTGGCAACAAATAGCTAATACTCACTGCATTTAAAAATAAAAAACAAACAAACAAACAAACTCTTAGAATCAAAACTGTATTGATTTCAAGAGAGAAGAACTGTGGTACAGATTTGATAAAAGTGTTTGCCTAGGGTCACACAGTTAGGAAGTGGCCAGATTGAAGCCAGAACCTCCCATCTTCTAGGTCTGGCTTTCAGTCCACTGAGTCACTGGCTACCCCACTATTACCTTTTTTGATACTGTAAGTTCTGACTATAGAAAAATGGTTACTCCCCTTTTTTTTAAACTATTGAATAGGCAATTCAAATGTGAGTACACAAGATCTGAATTTCATTTTTGATAATAGAGATATTGGGGCAATAGAGGTCTTCACCAAAGTGTGACTATGAAAACAATTTTCATGTTGATGAACTCTTTTTGATTCAGTGCCAAAGAAACAAAATAACTGAGTTACTAGTATAATAGTCTGAAAAGGCATTTTACTCAAGTTAAACAAAACTAATCCTATATACATTCTTAATGGGGGTACTTAAGAGGTTCTACAGAGTACACAACAGTAGATCTTGAGACATTTGAATGGGTTTGTTTACTAATGAATAAATACCCATCAGACATTTTAATTTATTCATTAAAATGCATTCCAAACCCACTTCTCAACCCCTTTCTCCCTACCCCTTCCATTTACATTTATCTCTTCTTGTAATTTTCTTTTGATGTAGTAGTAATTTGGTAAACAATGAGATTTAGAGCTTATGAAGTTCCTCAATGAATTCATAGTCATAATCAATTAATACTTACTGAGCTATGATATAATGGTTGCTTTGTAAAAGTTCAGAATATTGTGTCCAAAAAGATACAGACAGTTCCATCCAATATTCAATAAATGTCCATTATGTACAAAACACTATGGCAGACATAGTTGAGACAAAAAGGATAAAACTTAGAATCTGCCCTCAAAGACCCAATCCATGATCTCATAGTTATTGCCTTTAAAGACACATAATATTGATACAGTTCCATCACCAAGTAAAAGAGGCTTCTGAATATCACAAAGAAGGAGGTAGAGGAAGAGTTGAAAGAGAGTAAGAGAAGAGAAAGGGAACAGAAGAATGCCAAAGAAGTGATTGGGGAAGAGGGATTAAACATTTTGTTTTAGGCATCTTTGTCTTTATTTTCTAAGAAAGCTATCTAAATATTCAATCACAAAGCAAAACCTCAGGCAAGCAAAAAATAAATATGTCACATAAGACCACAGACATTTAAAAACACAAAAAAATTTCTGCCATTCTTTAACATTTCTCCTCGATGTCATCATTTTAATAATATGTGGGTAAAATTATGTGAAATGATATCTAATAAGGCAATTTAAAGAAGACACTGGTCAATGACATATCTTCCCCACCACTTAGCTTTTTTTTTTTTCTTATTGGCATGGGACCCTGCCTTTTCCTCTGGACATGGGAAACTCCATAAATGTTACAAGTCAAAAGGAACCTAAGAAATTCATTTAAGATCCTGGAGAGAATATTCTCCTTGGACTTCCTCCTAGATCTTTGATTAATATAGATATGTACATCCCAGTTCCACCCTGATAATCATTCCTTGGTATCTAATCTAACCATCCTCTGAACTTTACAGGTCTTCTCTAGTGCCCTTAGAACACAAAATATCACCAGACATCCCTTATAATCTCTCAACCCCAAATATTACTTCTTTCCTGATTCTTCCCCCTCCCATTCCTCCAAACCCCCAACCCCAGTCATATAACCAAGTCATGTTGACAAGAGGATATAAGAAGCCAAGACCCCATCTTCTCTGGGAGGCAGTATTCTATCTATTCCTGCCTCCCTCAGCCATTTTAACCTCATTATTCAACTTACATTCAATTTAATAAATTTTTCTTTGATTTTTAAGGGAATTATTGGAGTTGTCATTCTTGACAAAGGTACATGTTTATATCCAGGTTTTTACTTCAAAGCTCTCCCATGTCACTATGGTATAAGAAATGGAAACTTTATTGGTTCTAAAATACAAAAAGAAAAATTATGTGTAGTCTAGTTTCCCCTCTCAGATTTATAGTAAACTTAATATTTTACCAATATTTCCAAGAGGCCTAATGAAAGCAATTACCTTAAGTGGGACAATATATTTTTGTGTGTTTTTTAGGCTAAACTTATAAATAATCTTCTTTGTTGGGAAAAATGGGAATTTCTTTTATTATTTGCAAAAGAATTTTGATTTTTCAGATAATATAAAGCTAGAAGAATTAAAAACTCAACAACTTATTTTTTAAAAACAACCTGTAGATTTTTTTTAAGTAAGATATGTTTTTATTTCTCTTTTCTGCTAATCTTAAAATATTTAGCAGTTTTTTTTTCTTTTGCTTGGATATACCAAGCATTCCTTAGGATTTGAATGTCAAACCACAGAGATATTCCAGCCCAGAAGTAAATAGTTTTTCTTTTGTCCCAGTAAAAGGAAAACAACCTTATGTGCCAACAGGAGGAGGGAGGCTGCCTTTGAGTCTTTAAAAGTGACTAATTTACCTTTTTCTTTCACTGAACACTATCTCCCAGGGTATTTTGCTCTTAATAAAAGGAGCAATACATTTCTTCCTGAAAGTCTGCTGTTTTCTTTGTACTTTAAAAATAGGTACACCACCTCCCTTTTCAGAAGCTCAGATTGGTAAGTGATCCAAGCATAAGTCAATTAAAAATCACTGTTCTTTTTCCAAAGTCCAAGAAGGTGCTAATTGGACGGAAGGATTGTGAGGTTACTGTGGCAAACTCCAAACTCCTTTTCTGTAGGTGTGAAATCTTTGCTATTATTAAGCAGATTTGTCTTGGGTCTACTAATGGTAGCCAACAACCATACATTAAGCAGATACTAGATTTAAAATCCTGTGACTGGCACTAAGGATTCAAAGAAATATATATTATTGAGGTGGGGGGGAGAAAGGAGTTACACAATATTTGATGATTTGAAGAACGGAGAGAGAATACTCATATTTAAGGGAATCAGGAAAAGCTTCCTAAAAAGTGGACAAATGAGCTAAGTCTTAAAGTTGGGAATCTAAAAGTCAGAAAGGAGGGAATTTATACCCATCACACTAGGCAAAGAAAGAGACAAGAGATCAATTGCATACTTTGGGGAAAACAAATAGGCTCATTTGGCTAGATCATATATTTGCATGTATTGTTGTCATAGTTTAATTATTTGTTGGCAAATAAGGACACGTTCTCAGATAGCTAAGGAGTTGAGGGATGTGAGGGAAAGGATGTTTACAAAAACTTGAGAGGCAGAGGAATGATATAGAAAAGGGAAAAGGTTCCTAGTTAGCAGTATCTAACCATCTGTCAGATTTCGTAAACAATTAGAGAAGTGTCATTTGGAGTTAGTTACAACTTGGAATTAGACAGAGACAATAGAGACTTCTATTAGAGTTAAGAAATTGTGCTTTTGGCCAGGAATAGGTCTGACCAGAGGAGAGTGAGGGTGTTAAATGGAAAGAAAAAGAGAAAGGAAATGTGATAGTGCTCGTTAGCAAAAAAGAAACTGGATATCGATATCAAACTCAGGGATCTCAATAAGAATGAACTATGCCCAATCTAGCATATGCAAGGTTTTTGTTACATTCAACCTAAGAATCTATCATCCTTATAATTTCCTTCAGTAATTCCTTGAACAAACAATTAGATGTTAAGGGCCTGTTGTATACCAAGTGGCATATTATGTTGAGGCAGAAGCAAAGATCTTGGACTTTGCTTTCCATCTTTAAGTCTATATATGAATGGGAAAATGAAATACAAATATAAATAACTAGAATATATAATATTAGAGAATCACAAAACCTGTGTTGTAAGGGATCTCAGATACCATCTAGCTGAATCCAGACTTGAACATAAATAGCCTTACAAAGTAGCTCAAATTGTTGTGTAGATTTCCAAATAATCTCCACTGAGTTGGAGCCCACTACTACATCTGAAGGCAGCCCAGATTCCTTTGTATCCACATTTTCCTTAGATAAAACCCAAATTGTCTCACTCTATCTTCCACCAATTATGCCTAATTTTACCTTCTAAGGCCTAACAGAATAAATAACTTCTCTTCTATCTAATGACTCAGTTGAATACTCCAGTAAAGCTTTTATGTTCTCCATTCCAAAGTGGGTCATTCTGTAGCAATGTACAAGGTATTTTCTTTAAAAATACCATACTAATTTGGTCAATAAAGCTTCTTATGATACACAATAAAGGCCTTGGTCTTTATGCTACCCAATGACCATAATAAGAACCGGTAGAAGGAAAACATGAGTGGAAAATGAGTTTGAGTACTAATAGATGGCTCTGGATTGGGCTTTTAAAAGAGTAGTTAGAAATTCTATAGGCAAAGAGGAGGAGGGAAGTCTTTCCAAGAATAGGTCTGGTATTAATAAAGGTGTACAGAGGATATAGAAAGCAGGAGACTGAAGGGGAAGGGAAAAGTAAAATGGTTTGGATGGAGTGTAGAGTGTGTAAAGGAAAACATGATGATGTGCTATATACGATAATGATAATAGCTAACACTGTTAGATTGTCAGAACATTTTAAATTTGGAGTTGCCCTTTATATTTATTACAATGGAGTCACTTTGAACACAAGGATTAGGTTCTAAATACAGGATTTAAAGAATCTTATATAGTAAAAATTATCCTTAAAAGTTGCTTAAATTGTCCATAAAGCATAATATTTATATTTAAATAGTATAATTTTCTGATTCATGCTTTTTCACTAGTAATTCCCTGTACCTGGAATGCTCTCCCTCCTCACCTCCACCTTCTGATTTTATTTGCTTCCTTCAAGACTTGGCTCAAATCTTACTTTCTACAAGAAGCTTTTCCTCATCCTCCCAAACAATAATAATGCCTTCCCTTTGGGATTACCTCCCATTCTATCTACTCTAAACATATGCATATACATATATCAATATATATATATACCAGCCCACATATACATATACATATACATACAACCAAAGCTGACTAGCAGGATAATTCATGACTAGGGTAAAGAACTCTTAAAATGGTTTCAGACATAAGCATGGCACAGACACAACCATACGAATTGTTGCTCTAATAATTTTACCACGATGCAGAGGACACAGAGGAGTCCAAAATAACACAGTAAAGGAATTCTAGTCAACCAGAAATTCTAGGGAGACCAAATTATTTTGAAACCCCATTAGATCTACCAGTATAAACAAAATGAATAGAATGGCTATTCTAAAGAAGAGGTTCTAAAGATCACACTCAGCACCAAAAGGTGCTAACAAAGTGAGAACCACATGGAACTAAAACTCAGAGAACAGGCAGCTTAAGTGGAAAAAGTAGAATTGTTAGATCTATTTAAATTGTTGTTGTTTTCTCTCTTAAATTAAATGTACTCATGTTCATATTGTGGGATGCAGAAAACCCAATAGTTTCAGGGGTAAAATGAAAGACTCCCCTGAACCGATCTGATCAGAGAAGACCATCCCTGATGACCACTGATAAATGGATAAAGATGGCATTCATGTTTCCACCCTTCTGAGATCTGCATATTTCCTCAACCCCAGACCATTCCCCCAAGTCCCTTGACCTCACCAGTTACAATGTCAACCTAAGGCTCCCCTTCCATCATTGTGGTTACATACTGACCACAAGCCCTGCCCAAAGTCACTGAAGTCACCACCTCCAGTCCTCCCAAAAAGTCATCTGTAAGTCACTTGTCTCCTGCCCCCTTTTTTGTCAAATACTCAGCCCTCCTGTAAAACCAATAAAGCCCCCCACCTTTTGTTACTTTAGGCAGGCAGATTTCTACCTGGAGCTGCCTCTCAGCCATCAACCCATTTAATAAACCTTTTTAACATTATTGGGGTTATCAACTTGGAATTTAGAAACCCCAAGTTTGTAGCAACTTGAGATCTTGAGACCCCCAAGTTTGACCTTGTCACAAGAGATTTCCTTCAGGAGAGAAAGCCCAGACTCACACTAGACCTTCAAATACATTAGGTGGGGCTAGCAGACTCAATGGATGTCAAGTACCTCCTTTTTTGTCCTGGTAGTTTCTCTCCTATCAGAGTCCTTTCTTAGATAGCCCAGCCCTTAGCTGCATCTTTCCTTTTTGTGTCCCTTATAAGACATCAGCCTTTCCCTGATAATCCTGTCTTGGACTTCTCATTTCTTGGTAGCCATTGTAAAGTCAACCAACCATACTCTCCTGCCCCCATTTCCCAAAGAGCTATATAAGTTCTCCATGTTCTCTATGGTGTTTCAGAGCTATCATCTCACATGGTGATTCCTCCTAGGGATGCTGTTGGCCAGAATGTCAGAGCCTTCAGCTCTGTGTGGAGGCCTAAATATTGAACCCTATCCCTCTCCTTGTTTTTTCTGACTATTTAATAGTTCTGTGTTTTTTTCCAAGTTAACAGGCTTGTAAGTTATATGCGAACTCCTTGCAAATTGGGATAGCTCTCCCCATTATAGTAAGACATCAAATCTCTTTATATTCTCAAAATAACTATCTCAAAAAGGCTTTATGGTTCCCATCTTTAAAATTTAAATAAATTAATTTGTTTCATTAAAATACCCAGGTAACTTCTTCCTTCCCTTTCTACCTTAAAGAAGCATAATTTGACAAAAGATATATGTATACATAAAAATGTCTTGCTTATTTCTTTTTATCAGTTGTTTTTCTGGAGGTGGACACAAAACTTTACAGATGAGGAATAAGATCATAGCACTATAGATATAGATTTAGAGAAGTCCTCCGAGGTATCTAGTCAAATTTTTTTCATCTTATAGATAAGAAAATTAGTTGTGTCTTGCTCAGATTACAGGGATGACCAGATGGGAACCCATTTTCTCTTTTAACTGCAGAGCAGGATTTGCTCAGCTTGTTTTCTTCACTTTTTTTTTTAAACTTTACCTTCTGTCTTGGAATTTATACTGTGTATTGGTTCCAAGGCAGAAGAGTGGTCAGGGCTAGGCAATGGGGATTAAGTGATTTACCCAAGGTCACTCAGCTGGGAAGTGTCTGAGGCCAGATTTGGACCTAGAACCTCCCAGTCTCTAGGCCTGGCTCTCAGTCCACTGAGCTACCCAGCTGCCCCCTGTTTTCTTCGCTTTCTTGAGAGACAGTAAATAATTTGCCAATGGTCACAATGCTAATAAACATCAAAGGTCATATTCGAACTTGAATTTCTCTCAACACCAGCTTCCTACATTCTTTCCACTTCCCATACTGTTTTTATTTGAATAAGAGGATGCTTAAAAACTGAGGTGTTGGGGCTTAGGAAGAGTGAAGTTTCCTTAGAATATTGCTCTTATTCTCCAATTGGTGGGAAAGCCAGAAAGACTGGAAGTTAACCAGAGTGTGGTCTGTGCATGTTTGCATTCAGGCAGAAGTAAGTACCTCCCAAAGTACTAAGTGCTATTCATATACTTTAATGTGCTTTGCATGTAATGTCCTTTAAATGTATTGTGTTTCATTGCATTCCTATTACACTGAAGTTCTACCAGGCTGTTTATCTACATGACATAAATTGAGTAGCATTTCATTTATCAGAACAAAGAAATTGCTTTTTTTCTCCAATGTTTCATCATGTTCAACAACTAATGTAAATCCATTCTTTTTAAATGAGATCATCTATATACTTCCTCCTGTGGTCCCAAGATGGAATAGTTCTTTAATTCAATTTAAACAACTAAAGTCAATCTTCATGAAATATTTAAATTTTTTTCAGGTTCGACTTAAGAAAATATAATGGTGCTAATTTCTTTGCTTGATTTTTAATGATCTACCTTTTTAATGTCAACATATATAAAAAGGAAATGAACCAATTTTCCTACTATGAAATATCAGTCATGGAAAAATTTGAATGCGCTATCATTTCCTCATAGGATTTGATGGCTTTACTCAAAATGTATCAAAAAATAATCTAATTAAAATTAACAAATGATTAACTTGGCAAAATAAGTGCAAACAGGACCAGGATTTATATATTTGTTCAGTGTTCTTTACCTCTGTGCACTTCTTAGTTACATCTATATATGAATATCTATTTCTACAGGTTTGTTGAGTGAGATTCTCTAGAATATTAATTTAAAAACTGAACTTAAAATTAGAACCTTAATATTTTAATTTTTATTAGCAAATGATAGGAACCTTATACATGCATAGATTTAAATATCATTAGTGTAAAATTTGTCCTGCTCACAAAAACTCTGAATTAAATTTGGCATCATTGACAGAGTTTGCCCTACCACTAAAGTCACTGAAATGGAAAATGAACTAGGCACTAAAATTTTACAACACACAATATATGTATTACCAGGGAGGAAAACCTTTTTGAATGGGTCGCTACTATAATATGCAGATAAGTTAACTAGTATCAGAACAAACAACTTTAAGCTTTCAATTCCTTGCTTTGTCTGCTTATGACTATCACGTTGGCAGAAATAATGCCAGATGCAAGGTTGGCATTTAATACAAGAGGGTAAAACACTGACCAAAAGGTTCTTTTCTGATAAGATGTATCATATACATATAATAAAATTATATGAGACTGTGCACACAGATACACACATATATATATATGATTGCATGTACATATTTTGTATGTTTTTGTATGTATAAAGATAGCATTATTTATGACCCAAAAACGACTGTGCAAAAAGCACATTCTTGCAGAATATTTTCAGTGGCCCTAGGCTTCTCTCTGATGTCCCATCTTTTAATCATTAATATTTTCCCAGTGAGTGAGAGTATGAATGAATGAATGAAAAGGTATTTATTAAATGTTTCCATATACCCAGCACTGTGCCAAATGGGGATTATAGAAACATAAGACAAACACTCTTGTATTCAAGTTTATATTCCAATAGATAACACCTAAGGGGCTTGTGGCTAGGGATTTTGGACTGACAAGTCATGAGATTGTAGATGAAGCCATAGGAATAGTAGTCATAGTGTATGGTTGAAAGCAATGGAATATGATCATTTCTCTAAATTAAAACTGCTATTGGAAAATGGACAGATACTAAGTAAGTGTAAGGAGACTGAAATGCATTACTAAAAATGACTCACACAGGAGGATAAGAGACATCAGCCATGACATGCATGAAAGAAGGATGGCTACTTAGCAAAAGTAATGCATAACAGATCAAAATTCTGAGTTCTGCAGTGGTATTTATGAAATATTATAAGACATGCACACACACACATACACAAACAATATCTCGAATGTTGAGTAGATATACTAATGGAAGATTTATGGAAGAACAAGGAAAAGAACTGCACAGAATGAGAAATCATTGGTGGGTGAAGTTGCAAGATTGCAAAGAGTACCTAACTGACATCATAGATCCATCACAGCTCTTCTAAATATTAAATTTAGTGAGTAAAAGTATACTTCTAAATGAAACAAAACTGCTAGTGAAATGTTTTTGTTTTTTAAAAAATAGCCTGTTAAAAATGAAATGAAGTATAAAAAGGTTAAAATATGAAATAAAAATAATCTTTTAGAGGTTATAGAACTTATAAAAGAAATTTTAAGAATTGATTGAAAAAATAAAGCAAGGATATTATCTTAGTTTTTAATTTATGTTTAGGCAAAGCAGAGAATAGCTAATGTTTATTTAACAAAACAGAAAAAATAATATCAGTATTTAATGCAAACAAACATAGCATCATTCCACTGATATTAAGCACAGTAGACAACAGTTATAAATATTTCTCTTTTTATCTTTTCAATTTGTGCATTTAGTAAGTAGAATCAATTTTGTGTACTATGCATCATTAAATCCTGATGTGAAAGTATGTATATGTGTGGTGAGAGAGAGAAGGAGAGAGAGAGAGAGAGAGAGAGAGAGAGAGAGAGAGAGAGAGAGAGAGAGAGAGAGAGAGAGAGAGAGAGAGAGAGAGAGAAAACAGACAGAGGAAGAAAGAGGGAAAGGAAGAGAAAGAGAGAACAGGTCTGTGTAGCATATGCGTGTGTTTCTTTTCACTTTTCTGCAGACCTGGAGGACATGTCAGAAGATTGTGGCTGGGAAAATTGAAAGCTGAGGTGGTAGGAATAAAATCTTTGAATGATAATCCCTGTTTGCTAGTTTCATGAGAAAAAAGGATTATGGGAAGTTAGGTGTAGCTCATTTCTCTTCTATAAAACTAGAATTTGTTAGGAGGGGGAACAAAAATAAACAAATAAACAAGATGAAGACAACAACAAGGAAACTTTGACTATTGCTTAAACCTTCTGGCTGATTTTGACAGGAAACTGAGTTACAACAAAACATCTTATAAGCTTAAGCATGGTCCTCATATTGGTGGATATTGATTGTATTAACTGGTTTTCATTTATTTGGTAACAAATTCTATGAAAAGTCATAGTTCTCCCATTTTCTTCACTCAAAACCACTCTTCCTACTGAATGAACAATGGCTTAACAGCTTTCATGACGTTTCAAATATTGTATATCACTGTGTAAAAAGGAAGTTGGCATAGTTAAACATCTCAAATATTGAGTAAAAAAATCGCTTACCTGTCTATAATGGCACACATGTCAATACTGACATTAGCAAAGCTGCCTGGCTTTCTTTGTTCTATTTCATGTAAATTGACAAGCTGATCATCCACCTGGATGAGCTGCATACAGCCCTGGAATGAAGCCTGAAGTACAGAGTGATCTGAGGTATTCATCTGTGTAAGAAAACCTGTGAAATGGAAGAAAGAAATATTGAGTTCTGCTGGTGACAGACTGTACTAAAATGCCAACAGGTATCTTTCCTAATGATAACCAGAGCCTCCAAATTATATCTTTCCTTCAAATCTGATAATCTCAGGACTGATGGACATTAGAGATATTCAAGGTGAATCACTCATTTTCCAGATGAGGACATTTGGAACCAGAGAGGACTTGCTCAAGGTCAAAAACCAATTAGATGCCAAGTGCCTGTTCAGCAGTTTTATGGCTCAGGATCTAGGACTCAGTGTCCACTCAGTATCCACTTTGTTAGATAGCATACTGGCTGAGTCAGAGGCCTTGAGTTCAAATCTCCTATGAAATGAATATTACTTATATGACCACTTTTATATAATGAAAGGGTTAGCGTATATGGTCTCCAAGGCTCTACCCTATGGCTATGACTCTATGAATTAAAACAAATATTACACATGAATAAATTTGTATTGATGACAATTCCCCTTCTAAAGACTGAAACCTGGAGATAGGTGGATTGCTTTGGAGGATATGAACTCTTTTCCTATCATAAGAGAGGATGAGTGAACAAAATACTTCCTATTCCTCCCCATTTTATAAACTGTGATATCTTTCCCTGGTTTCTTGACAATTGCTTGATTCTATCTTTCCTCCTTCTATATACACTTGATTCTGGCTTTTCAAAGTGTGAAGAAGAGAAAGGGAAGATAGGCTTCAGACCTTTATTAATCTTCTATTACCTCTTTGTGCCTATTTCCCTAGAAACTCTGCTCTTTGCAGATAGCTGTCTAAAATGGTCAACTAATCCAGGTTATATATTATCTCACCCGGGTAAGATATTTTCATTTCAACAGGAGCCTTATGCCTTAATTTAGTACTCATTTAAAATAAGGCTCATTTTTATGACATTTTTTAGATATAACTTTCATAAAATATGCACATATATTCTTAGGGCTAAAAATGTTAATGGATGAGTCTAAAATGAAAAGTGAATGCTACAGCTCTTCTGAGATAGATACCTAAAATCTGAAAGGCAAACTATGATATACTTTTGACCTTTTGTTGTTTAGTATGTTTAAAAGAATAGAATAATGATCATGTATCATATTTTTCTACTAATATCTTTATGGACAAGAAGTTTATATTGAGAATACTATAGTCAAATTGTAGAGTTAAGCAAAAGTTGTTAAGTTTAAATATTCCAGAATTTTTCTTTTCCATGAATGAATCTAGGAAATTGCTGTTTGCTTGAATGAATAAATGGATGAGTAAAAAAAAAAATCCTACTGAATGTTAATTGTCCTAAGGCCTGGGGTTACAAATAGAAAAGCCAGACCGTCCCTATTCTCAAGGGCTTCACATTCTAAGTGAGGTTGACAACACAGAGGGAGAAAGAAGTATCCACCAGAGCTAGCTGCAGGAAGGGTAACAAGGCCCAGAGGGGCTCAGGGTCCATTGCTCAGGCATCTGAGGAATGTAGTAGAAAGCTAAATGCCAGGACTCAGTAGATCTTGTAAGTTACAAATGTATTTCATTCTAAAATTATTAAGATAATAAAAATATTCATAAAGAATAGGTAGGGGCTCATGGAATTATATAAAACCAGATTTATTATAATAGTAAAAACTTATTTATAAGAATAATTTTCTGGGGTGTCCCAGTGTATCTGAAGGATGACAGGGAATAAAAACACCAGAATTCTTTGATCACTTCTCTATTACTAAGGAAGGAAGGAAAATCTCAATTAAGGATTGCATAAAGGAATTCTCATTCCATCAGTCAGTAAACATTTATTAAGCACCTGCTCTGTGACAGGTAGTAACCTTTTCCGTCCATCATGTTAACTTACAGAGCTTACATTCTTATTAAAATAACAACATAAAAAAACTTCATTGTATTTGAAGATCTACATCTATACACACACATCTGTGTGTATAGATATATGGATGGATGAATAGATAGATAGAGGTTTGCTTTTTTAAAAAATCAGTTAATAGTTCAGACCTTGATCTTCTCTGGTGCCCTCTAGCGACTAAAAAGAAACAGACTTTTCCAGTGAGAAAGCCTCTGTATTTGCATAGAATGAGGCCAATCAGAGAATGCTGATTCTTTGAAAAGGTGCCTGTAGAGACCCCTGCATGCATCAGAACGGTTTTCAAATCATCTTAATCAAGGTACAATTGAATGGAGGCAGTGGTCTAAAACCAGCAGTAAGTGAACATCCAGCTGCAGCTCTATTGAATACACTTAACAAGACTGTCATTAGTTTTGTTTTTTTTGGATGTGCAGCCTCCAAATATCCACACGTTGCTTGAAAGAACCATTACAAAAAGAGTAGATCTATTTGGGTGAATAAGACCCTTATTGAGGCAGCAGCTGCATAAACACACATCAGAACAGATTGGGTATAATTAAGTTCATAAAACGGGCTCTCATCAGTCACTCATGACAATGTTCCTGGTAAGCACTGATCAATTTCAGAGTTTCCATTTGTCAAGTCCTCTCCATTTTTCTGCATGGGTGACATTCTGGAAGAATTTAATTACAGCATTTAATACACACATAAGGTTTTTTTTTTCTTTTCCTTGTCCTTGTTCACCTTTAAGACTTTAAACTAACGTTTATGCAGCTAAGGTTTGCCAAGCCATTTATATTGCTATTTCATTTGATCCTTACAAAAACCCTGTGAGGTAGGGTGTACTTGTGACTTAAGTACAATTATTATAACCATTTCATAGACGAGGAAACTGATGTTGATCAAGGCTAAGAGTTTGGGCCAGGCTAACATAACTAGTGGTTTCAAACTTGGGTCTGACGGAGTCTGGCACATTTTCCTCTACAGGTGTGACCAGGCTGCCTGGTTACAACTGATTTGTCCAGTCTTCTGTGATATTAGAGAATCAGGGACATATTTATTATACATTACACATATGCTGCCCAAGGTAGAATAATGGAGTCACTAATCCAGAACGTCAAAAACCCACTTATAACTGGAAAGCCAATGAACTGAAGCAGTTCTACCAAATTATGGAAATTCTTGAAATTCACTATGTCCTTTGAAGAAAAACAATAGTTGGACACATCATTTTTCTGCTTCATTTTTTACAGTATGTGTGAGGAAATGTTGCTTTTCTTCGGTGGAGCTCTTCTCTTGCTGACATATAAACTCAATTAAAAGAGAGGCATATTAAAGTCTGGAATTCATCATGCAGCTCCTTTGGCACCTTGCATAATAGGTCCACACTTGCATTCACATATATAGTGGCCCTGATTGGCCACTTGGCAAAGGAACAATGGAAATTGCTGGAAAGCACTAGAAATACTAGTCTCTGAAGTTGGGACTAGATGATCACCTGGATTATACACAGAACATTGGTAGGGAAACATCCACAACAGAGCAATTGATAATGATATCTCCTGGTTATTGTTTCTGTAGGTTCTCAAATATGCTAAAGGCTTGAATATGCTTGCAGGTTGATTTCTAGAAATGGCTAGGAGATTGGAAAAAAACAAACAAACCAAAAAACTTTGATTATCCAACACTGGATGACCTGTTCTTCTCCTGATTTTTGTACATGGCTTAGATTTTGCTCACTGTCTCCTGGCAGTGTTGATTAAATCTCTTGAAATTGTTCTTCAGTCATTTCAGTCATATCTGACTCTCCTTGTGATCCCATTGGAGATATCTTGGCAGAGATACCAGAGGTGGGGGGGGGTTGTTATTTCCTCCTCCAGTTCATTTTATAGATGAGAAAACTGAGGCAAGGGTGATTTTATAGGGGCACACAACTTGTGAAACCCAATCTGAACCCATTTATTCCTGACTCCAGCCCTGATACTCTATACACAGTGCCACATAGCTATCCCTTTCCACAGAGAGAAGGGTACCATTGTGAAACCTTACCATTCTTTGTCTACAGCCATAATGTGGGGAAAAAATACCCCTACCCCCTTATACTTGATTGGATTTTAGTGATAGTGATAGGTTTAAGATAATCAACATTGTGATTCTAAAGTGATTAGTATAAATTCCATTATAATCTTAATACAATCAGTAAAAGTAATTTTTACAAGGATTTCTAACTAAAGAATAAAAACTGCTTCCAACAGGATATCTAACCCCTCCCTAAGTTTTTACTTCCCTTTATCATAAGATGCTATCGGAATCTCATATCCCAATATGGTACAAACATCAACGCACCCTATCCTGTTTGGAAATAGTCATCTCTCCCCCCAGATCAGATGAGAGAGAGGTAAGGGTCATTTGATTTGACTTAGTCATTAGTCTAAAGACTAATATGGGCTTTCTGAAATGAACTAACCAATCAGCTTTGTAATTGGGTAACTCTTTCTAAATAAGGTCTATATGATGCTATGTCTTGTGATCTTGTACGGAAGTTTTCATTTTGTTATAAAAACCAGGTCTCAGCCTCTGAGCATTGTCTCTTGCCTGGGTCCAACAATATAATACATGTAAGAGAACACTTTTATTGGAGTACTTGGCCCTCTTCCAACAAAATCTAACTTTCTATCTTGACTTGGAGAAATTTGGCTTTTTGACTTTATTTACCTAAATTATCTATATGGAGTCTGTAGGTTTCTATTTCACAACAATAATCACAGGGTGGAGAATAATTTGGAGGATGTTCATTCATTCATTGGTTTATCTTTAAACTTTGAGGTACTATCTTAAGCAAAGCAATTTGAGACTCTTGCTTCAGTCATAGTAAGAAAGAATAGAAGGAAGAAGCTAATTGAAAATATCATCTGAAAGCCCAAGATTTAATTTAATTTAATTAAGATAGCTCTTTAGATGGTTTAGAATATGAGTCCTTACCCAGAGGTCTATGAACTTTAAACAAAAATTTGATAACTATATTTTAATATAAGTGATTTCTTTTGTAATCTTATGCATGTTATTTAACTGAAAACATTCTTCATACTGTCAAAGGGTACTAGAAATAAAGAGATGAAATTTTAGAATCAAGGTCATAATAGGGGGAAATTGTATAAAATAAAAGTGAGTTATAAACATAAAAATGAAAACCAGTCAAATTTATCAGACAACATAGCAAATTGAAAAACAGTTTAGGCTCTCATTTTCCCTAGCATAGACTTCTTCAATAGACTTTGATAGACTAGTCCCCATGTCATAAGTCTCTTTCTAATCCAATTCATTTTTCACAGAGCTTCATAAGTATTTTTTCCTAACATGCAGGTCTGATCATGTCACTTTTATACTAACTTGTAGAAGGAGCTTTCTATTGCTTCAACTGATGGAAAAATAAACTGTATTCCACAATTTTGGCAAAGTCACTCCAGGAAACACTTCTAAAATGTATTTATCATTAATCTCAATTCAAGCCTTTAAAGAAAAGTCCAAAATGTTATAGTACCTCCATGATTTCATATGTGTATTTACTCCAAAACACCTTTCAGTAATATTTATAGAAATCTTAACAAAAATAATATATTAAAATATAGTTTCAGGTAAACATTATGGAACAAATGTTACTAACAGGAGGCACTTAATCTTAAATTTGAACTACTCAATTTTATCTTTTTTATCCTACTTTTAGAATGGCTTTTTTAAAGGAAAGATTTCCCTTTGAACCAATACTTTAGTCCTTTCTAAAAAAAAAAATAAAGGGCATTTCCCTTTGATGAATTACAAACCCATTATTTCTGGGGATAAGGACAGTAATAATAAAGCTAGGAAATACTTATGTCCTAAATGGGCTTTTTACCAGGTTCTTTAAAAAAGATCTTTTGTCCTCTACCAAATATATGCCTTCTGAAGAGGACAATTCTGAAAAAGGATTAATATTTCTGGAAATTCAGAAAGTGAAAAAGTCCTTTGAATGTGCTTTCATGCTTTTTAGTTAAAACATAAAATTTTCTGTTTTGCTTTTAGAGCCCTTCTTATTCTTGTTACAACTCATCTTTTCAAAATGATTGTAAACTATTTTCCCTCTTTTGTATAACTCCAAAGTCTTCTCTTTTTCTCACACATGATATTCCATGTCTCTCATTCCTGTGTTTTTGCTTTGAACATCTCTTGTGCCTGGAATACTCTCATTCCTTACTTTCACCTCTTAGAATCCTGTCTTACTTAAATATTGAACCCAAAGGCTAGGTCCTTCATGAAATCTTTCCTGGTATGTCCTGTTCCATCTCCACCGCAGCTGCTAGTCCCTTCCCATCTGAAGTCACCTTGCAGTCACTTTTGCTCACGTATGTGGATACACACACACATTCATACTTATACACAATGTGTATCTGTATGTGAATGTGTAAAAGACTTACTCAGTTTTAAGTTACTAAGGTTGTGTTAGGATGTTTGGAACACCCTGCATGCATATATACAAGAATTATTGAGTCTCTATTCAAATCAAAGACTTTTAAAAAATTATTGATATTTTTTGTTATAAATAAATTTTTTTTTCTCCAAGTATTGCTTCCCCTCCAGTTCCCAAAGAACCACATCAATCTTTTCTTTATTAAAGAAAAAGAAGGAAAAATATTAGCAAAATTTGTCAGTATGTCATAAAGTCTGAAAATATGTACTGTGACAGACAACTGTGCATTTCCTCCTTCTAGCAATGAATAGGATGGCAATCTCTTCTTATATCTCTTCTTAGGGATAATGCTTATTCTTTGTAATTCTTTTTAAAAAAATTCACTTTTTGTTTAGTTTTGTGGTTTGTCATACTTTCCATTTAAGTTGTCTTCATTGCTCATTTTGTTTATTTGACTGCATCAACTCATATGTAAGCTTTTTGAAGACAGTGGCTGCTTTTTCTTTGTATTTCTTGGTTTTACACAGCTGCCTAGCATATAGCAAGTGCTTAATAAATGTTTGTTCATTTACTAAAAATAAAACTGTCCTTAGAAAAAGAAGAATCCAGGGTGGATTGTATCTGTCATTTACTAGCTTTGTGAGCTTGGGCAAATAGTAGAATTCCTTTAGGACACTCAATATTCTATTGCATTAAAAGGCTATTATTATAGCTTTTATTCACCAAACTTGCATATTAATAGTTGACATCCATAAGTAATTTTTAAAAATCTTCATCTTTTAGTACAATGTACATTTGAACCTCTTAAGAAAAGCCCAATTAGAAGTAAAAAAGAAGACAGCTTGCTTTGACTAAGAAGATATTATCTTCCTTCTTTGACCTGATACTAATAGTTGTCTTTCAAACTGCTCTTACACAAATTCATTTTAACAGTGAGCAGGTACAAATCATTGATGACATAATGTGAATAGGAAATATTAGTTCCATTTGTTCTCATAATTTATGTATTTCTCATATGTCATGTACTTCTCCCAACACATAGCTTCCTAAACTCTCAGGGTAAACTAAGATAGTTATTTAGAAACTTCTGGTTTTTTATTTAATTTTCTTTGTGTACTCTGATCTGAAAATCCACTTCATTATAATTTATATATAAGTATCATATATATATATATGTATATATATATATATATAAATTAAGAAACAGTTCATTCCCTCTTTTAAGTTACAATTCTAGGAAGAGAAGTATCAGTGGGCATATAGAGATGTGTTTATATGGGAAGCAAGTAGGCTCCTGAAGATAAGCCATTCCTACTGGTATTTATAATATTAAAAAAATACACAATTGTACTATTTTCTCAATTGGGGAGTGACTATCCTAAGGAGTCGTATGTGTTTCAAAAAAGTGAAGAAAGCAATTTACAAATGTACTCTCGGACATTGGCCTAGCACATTAAGGGAGAGAGCAGATTCTACTTGTTCTTTCAAAGCCTTTGAACAGTAATTACATTAAAGAAAGGCAAACCATAGGATTAGATCCAATTGCCCATTTTAGCTGAAATGTAGGCTTTTTTAAAAATGGCATTTATTTACCATGTGCCAAGGAAGTGGAAATATAGTAACCGTGACAAATATTCTAAGAAAAACATTTTTTAAGGAAATAAATGGTATGCTTTTAATAATATGTATACTAACAACCACATGAAATTCTTGTGAGAATCATTTGGGGATAAAAAGGCTTTTTAAATAGGAATAATTATGCTAATATATGCTAACAGTACAATTAAAGGAAAACTAGGAGAAAACATAATGCTAAGTTTTTATTGTGGATATATGTCCTTTACACTCTCATATGTATACCATCTTCCTTCAAGAAAATACAAGCTTTTTGAGGGTAGAGACCAATTCACTTTTGTTTCTTTCTCTAGCACCAAGGACAGTGCTTTATACATAATAGGATATTTAATAAATGATTATTAATTGAATAAAACAATAATATAAATGAAAATAACAGCAAAAGTCAACATCAAATGCTGATTAATATGCAATGATCACACTTAGATCCAGAGAAGAGATGATGAAACAGACACTGTTCTCTCAAGAGCAAGGTAGTAGAGTACTACAGGGACTGAACATTGCATATGTTGTCACATTTGGCCACTTCATAGTTTGGTTATGCTTAACTCTTTGTTATGAAGCAGGATTTAATGTGCACTTTGAGATAAAATCAGAATTCAGAAAGTGAAAAAAATAAAAGTATTCACTGGAAAAAATAATATTATGGATCACTACCATGTACATTAAGACTATGGGTTGCAGTGGTAGGTGGAGTTGGGATGAAGTAGAAGAGCTGTTTATATTGATTAGAGATATACATTCATAGCTGCAATTTTAGAATTCAAAACAGTATATTTAGAGTAAAGTAAGTAATCCTGCAACTAGATCCTCAGGCTTTTTACTGTCATTGATTAATGTGTTAATCCTGCTAGTACTTGGTGAAGCCCTCTTAAATATAACCAGATCTTACCAATGGTAGGAAACAACAACAGTGCAGCTGCCACCCTTGTGGGCCAACTTTTATTGGCAAAGCCTTTGTCGTATTGATATTCCTGACTAATCATATGGGAGTTACTACTTGGTTTGGAATTAACTTAACCTTTCAATGAATTTTTTGACAAACTTTCTATGTACATTTTGTAACTTTCCAAAATATACTTTATAAATACACCAGTCAAAAACATGCTGATATTTATAATGACATTGATTCTAATCTGATTTAGGCTATAAAGTAAATCTCACCATAGAGAGAGACAATTAACATCATGTTATACAGTTCACAAATTACAATGGCTCCCCATTTCCATTTCCAATTAAACCAGGGATGGAGTGAGAGAGTGATTAAACCATTCTGAGAGGACACAAGAACACCATAACACTATGGGCATTTCTATACCTTTAGATCCCTTACTGCCCAATTCAGCAATGAGTATAGCAATAGGAAGGAGGCTTGTGATTTTATCAGTATAGAGACCTCTTAAATATGACAATTCCTATTACAAATATGGGTTTTTTGAAATTTAGTTTTATAGGTAAGTGCAATAGTAGATAGTGGGACTTAAAGTCAGGAAGCACTACAATTGATTCCTGTCTCAGCTTCTTAGTAGTATTATGACCTTGAGCAAATCACTTAAAATCATTGTGCCTAAGTTTCCTCATCTATGGTTTGTAAACCTTTAAGACTTAAGTAAATGCTAGCTATGAATTGTTTATATTAAAGCATAGATTCTTAACCTGGGAGTGTGAACTTGCTTTTAAAAATATATATAAAAATATATGAAATATATGAAAAATATATTTTAATATGATTGGTCTCCTTTGTGAGCTTATATTTATTATATAATGTATTAAAGTATATATTAAAAATCATTACTTTTAAAGGAGATACCTTCTGAAAAGGATCTATGAAACAAATAAAAAATTAAAAAAACTCTTTTTTTTTAGAAGACTAAAGCCCAACTTTCCTAGCTTTGAGGTCAATTATTAATAATAACGTATGTTTTGTTGATTAGCTTCAATAGGACTGGGGCACTAGAGAGATAAGCTTTGATAAAGGAGAAATTGGAGAGAAAAGGCTACCATCTAGAGCAAGTAGACAGGTGACAAATTAAGTACTTACATAAAGCACTTATATTAAGTACTTCCTATTCTCAAGGAACTTATATTCTAATTGGGCAGGTGGATATATATTTAAAAAAAAAAAGCTGAAATGTGGGGAGCAAATGATAGATGGGAGAGCATACCCATCAGGAGAATAACATCAAAGACCAGAAAGTCAGGTGCAGAATTATGAGTAGTCAGAAAGGTAGCTGAGCTAGGATGCTTCTCAAAATAGAGACTTCTAGGAGGACATCACTGTTGAGAGAAGAGGAATGGCAAAGGGAACTGACATGCTGGATTGTAAAAAATAGACTCGAATACAGGACTACAATCCCCATGAGCCTTTGCTCCACTTCCCCAGAATGCCTTGTAATCTCACCTGGGCCGAGATCGAGAAGATATTTAAGCAAAGGCTTTTGAAGGGCTCGGCCCCTTTTGGACTTCCGTTTTTGGAGCAGAGGCGTCTCTTCCATGATGTGAGGTTATTTTGTCTAGGCCTCTGGCCTAGGCACATGTTTCTTACTTGTATATTCTTAATCTTTAACCTTTAATAAACCTCTAAAAATTATAATATTCCTTGCAGAGAGAAACTAATTTCTACCTGCCTCAGTCTCCCCCTCTCCCCTAAATTTTAATCTTTACAGTTTTTGGCGACCACGAAGGGATGAGAACTTCTCAAAAAATGTTTTTAGCCTAGAGAATTTTTTTAAAGCCACGATTCTCCAAGATATTCTTTAGAAAACCATCTTGATCGGCTCCTGTTTCTGCTCCTGGCCTCTCACCTGGTGCCCCGCAGCTCCGGCTCCCGGCCCGACCCACCCCGGCGGTCTGTCTCTCACCCATCTGGCCTCCGACCCAGACAGCTCATCACCCCAGCCCCAGACCCACAAGCGCGACCCAGACGGCTCATCACCCAGATCCTTGGAGCAGATCGCTCAGGACTCATTGCGACCAGCTGGTAACTGTATTGGCCACGTGGGCGGAGGGGAGAGAAGAGAGGGAAAGGAGACCCAGTAATTTTCCCTTAGGCTAAGCCTCCACGTGGCTGGGGGTATTGGCCACAGGGGGATCAGAGAGGGGAAAGACAGAAAAGACTAAAGAGAAGAAACAGACTTTTCAAACAGAAACCTAAAAAGCAATGGGCTGTTTAAAAGGATTTTTGACTCTTCTGACAATTTCATTGATTTTACCTGCCCGTCTGGGAGCAGACTCAGCCCAAAGATTCAACTTTAACTTTGGGGAGGAAAATGGGTGGCCCAGTGAACTGGAAGCCAGGCCCAGAGCCGGGAGGTCTCTAGTTAAAATCTGGCCTCCGATGCTTCCCAGCTATGGGACCCTGGACGGATCCCTTGAACCCCATAGCCTAGCCTTTACTACTCTGCCTTCGGACAATAGACATTTAAATGGATAATTAAAAACAAACAAACAAAAAAAAAAACCCCAAGGAACTTTGAAGAGACTAAAGGCTATATTCTAAGGCATTTCAGACTCTAATGGTTTATAAAAAAATCTCTGTATTCTATTGCATTGTTTAGTTGAAGGTTTAACTTTGTGATTTTAAGTTCATATATTACTGGATTCAATATTATTCTGCTTGAACTGAAGGTTGATTGAATTTATTTTGAATGTACTGAGTTTTGAAATTCTGTTGTTTTTCCCCTATAACTGTGTTGAAAAAATATTATTGTGAATAAGCCCATATATGAAAAAACAGCTTTTTTCTATTTTGCTGAGGATAGATGGACTTCAGAACTGGTTATAATTGTATTAACAACCTTTGGAATTTTAATGTGCTAAATACCTCAAATGATTTGATTTTAAGGGTTTTTAAATATGATTTTTGGAATTTTTTTTAACAATCTGGTTATTTTTGCCTGCCCCTACCACGAGGTAAGGCCCATTCTAGTAGCTGAAGTGAAATGTATTTTATAACCCCCAACCTTCCCACATGTGAATGGAAGTTGGGCAGTTAATTTCAGGGCATTTGTACCCTTAAAAAGCCTCCAAAAGGAGCACCCCTTTATTTATGCTCTTTAGCTCACTATTTTACTTCTACCAGAATGATATATAGATTTCTTGATTATGTTCTAAACCCAAGATGAGTTTTACTTTGTTTAAAAAAAAATATGTTTATTACCAAGGTTGAAAGATTGCTATGTTTGTAAAAACTGTGACAAATGTCCATCAATTCATAGGTTTTAAAAATGTCACACAGCAACTTATGTGAAATATGAAAGTGTGTTTGCTATTGTAATTAATTGGGCTATTGAGAATTTTGGGGATTTTGATCAATCACCCACAACACGGGGGAATGTAAAAAATATCATTATTTAAATTGCAAAGTTTAAATTCCTTTTGAGAAGAATTTTAGGTGAAGAAGATGCTACCTCTCTGAATCCAGAACTGAACTGTTGGAGAAGCCACCATGAAGAAACCTCCAGACCACAAGTTGCACAAAATTGAACTTTGGGTGTGGTTGATTGAACATTTATTTGTATGTATACTTTCATGCCAAAGGGGACTGCCCCCTAACGGCTTTTTGTCAATGTGTTCAGAAATTATTGGTTTTATTCTTTTTTCTCTTATCCTCACACTATTGTAATCTTTTAAGTTTATTATGTTTTTATGATCCTTTTGGGGAAAAATTAATTTTTCCACAAATGATCACACGGGGGGATGTAAAAAATAGACTCGAATACAGGACTACAATCCCCATGAGCCTTTGCTCCACTTCCCCAGAATGCCTTGTAATCTCACCTGGGCCGAGATCGAGAAGATATTTAAGCAAAGGCTTTTGAAGGGCTCGGCCCCTTTTGGACTTCCGTTTTTGGAGCAGAGGCGTCTCTTCCATGATGTGAGGTTATTTTGTCTAGGCCTCTGGCCTAGGCACATGTTTCTTACTTGTATATTCTTAATCTTTAACCTTTAATAAACCTCTAAAAATTATAATATTCCTTGCAGAGAGAAACTAATTTCTACCTGCCTCAGTCTCCCCCTCTCCCCTAAATTTTAATCTTTACAGTTTTCCCCTAAATTTTAATCTTTACAGGATGGATGTTCTAGGGTAAGGAAGTTCAGGTTATATAGAGAAGTTCCAGGATGAGATGAAAGGGGAGATCAAGGGGCAAAATCCAGAAAGTCAGAAGCAGAGCCAGAAAGGGAATGAAGGCTGGGCAGCCTTGGCCTTCCTCAAAAGAAGAAACCAATTAGGTATACTTCACAAACAGAGCTAAGTTCTAATTGTTCTACAAATACACTCAAATATATTCCCAAACTAATTATGCCTATTAAGATGCAATGATTTCCTGAATTGACCAAGGATGAAATTCACCAGAGGAAAAATAGGTTTGGGATAACAGAGAGCTAATCCACGATGAAAAGTCTATAGGGAAAAATGGATGTTCTATGGTAAAGAGACCCTAAATATTAAGGGAAGTTTCGGTGTGAGACTACAGTAAAAGCATAGTGATAAAATCCAGAAGAATAGAAGCAGAGACAGGAAGCAAATGAATGTCAGTCATTTTTAGTGAAATGCACTCCCTAGATGAGGAACTGTACAAGGTGCTACTTGTATTGAAAAGGTAGAATGAGAGAAGCAAGGTGGTGCAGTGGATAGACTACTGTGCTTGGAATCAGGACAACTTATCTTTATGAGTTCAAATCTGGTCTTGTACACTTACTATCTATGTGACCCTGGGAAAGTCATTTAACTCTGGCTCATTTTCTTATTTGTAAAGGTAAGCTGGAAAAGTATGGCAAACCAATCCTCCAGCTTTGCCAAGAAAAACCAAGAATGGGGTCATGGAGAGAGTTGGACATAACTGAAACAAAACTCATCAATAGTAGTAGGAGAATGCTAAATTCTTCATTATTGTCACAGTGGGCATGAGGGAGGCTAAAGAGATTGCTGTCAATAAAACATGAGAAACAAGATAGGTATACTTCGCAAACAGAGATAAATTCTAGTTGTTGTACAAATACATTCCCAAACCATTTATGCCTATAGAGATACAACAGTTTCCTGAAGTGACTAGCAAATTGGGCTTTTAAAGTTTGACTCCTGCCCAAGACATTATGCAAATAATATTTTATTGATGGAATAACAACATATTCTTGTGGGTCACTTTAATGGTTAATTTTATTTAATAAAGCCAGTTGCTTCATTTATAGCTGCCAATGCTTACTTGTTCTTCTGGTTAATGACTTAGTTTGATTATCTGTCCTTCAGAATCTTAATTGTAACCTGTATGAATTTAGCTTGAGGGTAATATAAAAGTACATCAGATATACATCTAGATCCATCAATAATTGAATATATTTATACAAGTTTTACAGTAGAGAAACAAAAACATTCCTTCCTTCAAGGAATTTACAATTTGACTTAGGAACATGTAAAAAGCACATATGATAATGTTGGGAGAAAGTCAATCTTAATTGATGATAGAGAGTATAAAACAATAATATTTTACCATTTACAGCATTTTTTCCTCAGAACCTCCCTGTGAAATAGGTTGCTACTGTTTTACAGATACTGAAACTGACTCAGAGAATCATTCAGTTATCCTGCATTATACAAGTAAGTGTTAGATAGAGCTTAGCTCCCAGTTTAGGCCTTTTGACTCTGCATTCATTGTTTTGTTATTGTTTTTGTTTTCTACTCTTCCACACTTCTTTACTGCAAGAATAAGGACAAAAGGAATACCTTGAGTTTTCAGAAGGGAAAGATCTCTGTGGGATGCTGCATTAATGGTAAGTTTTATGACAGAGGTCTGGTGTTAAGCTGGATTTTTGAAGGATGGGTAGGATTTGGATAGTTGAAAAGGAAGCTAGGTGGCTTTCAGGTAGAGAGAATAGCATAATCAAAGGTGTGACTATGAGAATTGACATGCAATAGATGGGGCATGTTCAAAAATTCATAGCAAAGAATTGATTAGGAAGCAAAGGAATACACGATAGGGTGTCTGGAGACTTAGTATTCTGAACTTATCTAATGTGTCACTGCAAGTTCTTGAACTGGTGAATGAAAACATAAAAGTACTCTTTTATAAAGACCGCTCTTACAGCAGAATGAATGATGGACTCAAGACCAAGAAAGCAGCCTCTACCAGGAAAAAAAACAGAGAGTTAGAAGTGCTAGTCTTAAAGAGAAAAACAAGTTTTTGTGAATTGGTTTGGCACATAAGAGGAGGTGGGCAGATAGTATAAGAGAAGGGGAAATATGGTTTTAAGAGAAAAGGACTTCAGGCTAAACAAAAAGGGGGAAAAAAGGACTGTTACTACTTTCAGTCCCCTCATTTCAATCACCTAATAGGAATAATGTGAGCTTCACATTTGCATGTGAATGATGTAAAATACATGAAGTTTATATATGGGATTACTGAAACATTGAGGTATGAATTAAATTAATTGATTTTTTATGACTCTACTGAACTTCTGGCATTTGGAAAATCCAAATATCTTTTGAATAATGCAGAAGCTAGCATAATATACATATCAGATAAACAGGACTTACTGAGCTGTTCTGGCCCCTCTTCCTATCCTTTCATTTTCTATCCCTCCTTTCTACGAACACAAACACATTATTGTAGCACTTAATAAAATCAACTGGAACCTGAAATGTGCAATTATTACCTTCCTAAACTCCATGAGGGTCTTCTAATAGATAATAGAGGCAATTACACTTATTGAGAAACAGGAAATCAGATGCTTAGACCAGTCATCTAGATGAGATAGACTAGTTATCAATAGGCAAATCAATGTACACAATAGAAGGAGAATTCAAAGTTGCCTCAGGTTACTTTAATCAAAGAAATTGTATAGTAATTCAAGTGAATAGTAGTGTTGGTTTATCCTTCTTATCTTTCTTTTATTTTTGAAAAAAAAAAACAAGTCATTAAGAAAGCAAAGCATAGCTTTGTGGTTATGTTTCTAGGTAGTATATGACAATGGAAAAGAGTTAAAAATTATTATAGTGATAAATTCATCAAACTAAAAAAATGATTCTATAGCCAATAGAACAAAGATTCCTAAACTACAAGAACCTGTTCTGAGTTCTATACCTATTTTACCATCTATTTGATATGTGTCTGGACAAGCCATTTAAAAATCCTAGATCTCATTTTCATGTTATGTAAAATGAAGGGTCATAGGAACATAGATTTAGAATTGGAAGGGACTTTGGCAGTCATTTAATCAGCCTATAATTTTGTAGATGAACACAAAAAACAAAACCTAAATCCATTTAGAGGCAAAATGATTTCCCTAAGATTACTAAGACAGTGAAGGCATTGAAGACTTAATTTTTTCCATGACCTTTTGATCCTCCTTTTCCATTTTGTACACTCTACTTTTCATGGCACTCTTTTCTTTGAATTTTTTTTGCTTCTTTTTCTAAAGGTCAATTCTGATTTTTAAAATATTTTTTTTCTTTTACCAGCTGACCAATTTTGCTTTAAAGCTTTTCTTTTGCATTACTTTAATTTCTTTTCCCCATTTGTCTGCAACCTGTCTTATTTGATTTTTGAATTTCTTTTTGTCTTTCCAGAGTGTGGGACCCATTCCCATTGTTTGTTTGTTTGTTTTTGAAGTTTTTCTCTGCTCTTTTTCCCCATAGAAGTTTTTGAGAATTACATGTTTTTTTCTGTTTGCTCATTTTCCCCTCCTTTTTTTTTTCTTTTTTGCTTGTGGCCTGAGAATTCTGGCAAGCTGCTTGTCAATTCTGTCTCTCCTCTGCTAGTTTGTGGGGTTAGACACTGTGAGCTAAATTGCCCTGGAACTAAATCTTCAACATAGTTCGCTGTGGAAACTTGAAAGAACCCAGCCAGATGTACTTCTGGATCTCACTGCAGGCTGGTGTCAGGTCTTGGGAGTTACAAGGGGCGGGTCTGAGGTGCTCTTTTACTGGTGTAGTCCCTGCCCTAGGATCTTGGAGTTGGCCTAAGCCCAATTCAGAACCTAGCATATTAGGTGGTGGAGTGGTTGACCAACACTCTTCTGTGTGCAGTTTTGCTTCTGGTTCCCCATTATCCCATGAAAATCTACTCTTTCTGCCTAACTTTCTAGTTGTATTCATTCCCCTGACTCTGTCTTCTCTTGGATTTGAATTTCTGTCTTTTTGAAGAAATTTTTAAAGATTTGTATGGAAGGATAGTTAGAGTGGTTTTGTTTTTTTGCTACTACTAACCCTATATCTTGACTCCCAGTAAAGGAATTGAAAAAACAAGGTTTGAACTAATTTTCTTTAGTTCAGAATTCAATACTCTTTCCACTATCATTCAGGGCAAAGGTTGGTTAGGTGATCTCAAGATGATCTTATATCTAATATAAAATGCATTATTGCATTATACAGTTATTGAATCCCAATTTTAGTTGCATGCAATATACCAGTTCTGACATTATATAATTTTATTTTATCATTTAAGATGAATAAAAAACCCAAAGTTGCTGTATAGTCTGATCCTTCTCTAGAAGACCAGTATTAAATAATACAGTATCTCTGTAGTATATCATCATAGATATATTCACCAAATATGTTTCTTTGATTGGATAGAGTTTTTGTCTCATATTTGATGACATTCTGACATGCAAGAAGATTTTCATTGTTATTATTTCTTTTCTTTATGTTGTTTGTAGAAAATTAGAAAATAACCCCCCATTATGCTCATTACTAAATCAAATTTTAACTTTTAAAATAACTGCACCTTCAAAAAATATTAACTGTTATACTATATCTAACTGTATACAAAACTGTTTATATTTTCATTGTATCTGAAATTATGTCAACGAAAAGAATTAATCTCTGAAGTGATTTTGTTTCTAAAACACTTGAAGTTTAAGAATTATAAACATATAATATTTAATCATTCCTACAATGAGCTACAGATAATCTTAAACCATAGTAACAATAATATGTTAAATTAGCATGATGCTTTATAGTTTTTACAACATTTTCATATGTGTATATAAATATATGTATACCCACATATGTAAATGTGTTTGTGTATGTGTATCTGCAATTTTATTTCCACAGTCCTTTTCAGTTAGTAGACATTTATTTCTCCTTCTTTTTAGATTAAAATCCTAAATATTAGAGGGGTTAAATCATTCGCTTATGGTTAATGAATGATTGAAGAAGGACTAAAAACTGGGACCAAGAGCACTTTTCTTTCATTGATACAATCCTGATTTTCAAAACTCTTTTACTTTTTCTGAATATATACAGAAATATACATGTATGGATTTTTCTCTAGGTCTAAGAATACGCACCTAGACATATACTTGTTTGATATTTTAGAAATTTAATCAAAATTATGAAGACACAATGGAAAAAAATATCCCTTTTTTTTAATAATTCCTGAAATACAGCTCTGAATATCTCATACTATTACTCCATAAATCTAAGTGCTTCCATATTGCTCTCATCGTGGAATTTAAGGACATCTATGACCTTAATCCTATTTGTTCCTTCTAGTGTTATTTCATGTTACTTGAATTTGTTCCAGTTTTTAAGATGGAGGAGAAAGAAATGTTCAGAGCTTGCCAGCCATCCTTCAGACTACATGTTACTTGCCTTCATATCCTCTCTGCTTTAGTCTATTGTCCTAATCAGATTTCCCCACATCCAATATTCCATCTCCCACTTCCATACCTTTAAAAAGGTGGTTGTCAAGTTTTACTTGGAACTCTTGGAAACTAGTTTCTTTCAAGACAGATCTCAGCTACCACCTTCACACATGGATATTCTTAGTTGTAAATGTTCTCTCCTTGAAATTATTTTATATTATCATGTCTTTCCATATCTGTCTCTGTAGAGACAATCAGGATCTCCTCAAATATCATCATGTACTACTGTGAAATTGAGCAAAAGGGCTATTGCAATTTTGGCTTTCTATACTTAGTGGCTAGCAGAGACTTTATGCATAGCAGGTATGTAATGCATGTCCAATTTCCCCAAATTTATCACTGTTAAAATTTTCAACTGAATGGTTTTATGACTTTATTGATTTTGATAGCAAATGATCAGACCAGACTATTATACCTAGTCTATCATGGGAATGGACATCATCTTATACTGCTCCCCCTTTTTTTATAAACCCTTACCTTCTGCCTTAGAATCAATACTATTTATTGGTTCCAAGGTAGAAAAGTGGTAATGGAGCTTAAGTGATTAGCTCAGGGCCATACAGCTAGGAAGTATCTGAGGCCAGATTGGAATCTCTGGGCCTGGCTCTCAATCTACTGAGCTACCCAGATGCCCTTTTAACCACTTTATCATGGTAAGTTTTAACTCC
Source organism: Monodelphis domestica (assembly GCF_027887165.1). Taxonomy (NCBI): domain Eukaryota; kingdom Metazoa; phylum Chordata; class Mammalia; order Didelphimorphia; family Didelphidae; genus Monodelphis; species Monodelphis domestica. Next base: position 223,655,053 of record NC_077231.1, on the reverse strand, counting down.
ATCTTCAAACATTTTGTCTCTTTAAGAAAGCATTTCTGTTTTTATAATCTAAGTAGAAAAGTATAAGAGATTTTTTAAACTACAATTTGTAGGCACTAACATGACATATAGGTCAATAGATACCTATATTTGAAACTTTAGAAGCCTTACAACACTTTGTATTCCTCAGAGTATCTTGTACACAGCAGGAGATCAAGATTATGCGATCTTGTAGGTTAGTGTATTTATCTTCAGTTGCTATTGTCAATTATGACCTTTACAATTCTTTTGTTAAAACTGTTATAAGTTTAAGTTTAGAAAACTAATTAGAGTGCATGATTTATATAGCTTCAGTAATCTGCCAATACCATATATCCTTTCTTTTAGGAAATTTACATTAAAAGTAAGTCATCTTAACCTAATTGTAATAAAACTGTTATTCAATCCATTTTTAATTCCTCCTGGAATGACATTATTTTAGATGTCCTCAATAATGGCACCCCCCCCCTCCTTTATGGGTGGAACTTAATTTCTGGAAATCACCAAAGATTTTTAACACCAGGTTTAGTCAGTCAACTGAGTGATTTCCTCTGAACATCATAAATTGCTACTAATAATAGTTCCAAAACCGAAAGATCTCTGTTCAGTTGCAGCCAACAAATGACCATGTGTCTTTTTACTGAAATGTTTCAAATTCATCAGCAAAATTGACATAATAAAACTTGGACTTCCTATCTCAAAAGATTGTTATGAGAATAAAATCATGTCTGTAAGTGACTTTGTCAATAATGAGGTGTTATAGAAATATAGGTTATTATTATTATTTCACTCTAAGAACATATCTCTTGCAGCATCATAACTGGTAAGGCAAGATCATGAAGACTTCAATCTCTGAACAAACTAGTTCTTGAAGTTTAATATTTAAGATTTCTTTTCCTATTTTGGTGCTTATTTTTCCCTTGTACAATATCTTCCACCTGTCTACTCTTAGCAAAGAGCTTCTTAACCTTATTTCTATGAAATTAAAAAAAAATCAACAGCCACATTTCAGTATATCAGTTTCCTTTGCAAGTTTATGTAGTTTCTTTTCTTTTATGTATTTCAAACCACTGTTCTGAGGAGTCCAAAGATTTCACAAGACTGCCAATGAGATTCATGACATAAAAAAAGTCATAATTTTCCATTTTAGGAAACAAATGTTAACTTTCACTGAGGTTGAACTCTGAGAATGAAGCCTTCTATCCTTTCCCCCCCTAAATCTGTACTTGAATTGCATAAAGATCTACTTAGGGCTCTGCCTCTCTTTCCCTCTCTCTCTCTCTCTCTGTGTCTCTCCCTCTCTCATCTCTGTCTCTCCCTCCCTCTCTCTTCCTCTCTGTCTTTCTCTCTCCCTCTCTCTCTCTCTGTGTCTCTCTCTCCTTCTCTCTCTGTGGCTCTCCCCGCCCCTTGCTCTCTCTCTGTCTCTGTCTGTCTGTCTCTTTCTCTCCACACCTTGCTCTCTCTCTCTCTCTCTCTCTCTCTCTCTCTCTCTCTCTCTCTCTGTCTCTCTGTCTCTCTCTCTCCTTCTTTCTCTCTCTCTGTCTCTCTCTCACCCTCTATCTCCCCCCTCTGTCTCTCTCCCTCTCTCTCTTTCCCCCACTCTCCCACTCTGCCATATAAATATTGTGTGTTAGGAAATGATACTGCTTTTTAGATTAACTGAGACTGATTTTCAAAATAATACCCAATTTCATACAAAATAGGAAAAAATAATGAAAACAATCACCAACAAATAAAGTAATGAAGTAAAATGTTTATTAATAGAGTGAAAAGTCAAAAGAAGAATCATTTAAACAGAAGTCAGATAGTGTCAGTAAAATTGATGAGCAAGATTTGCCTCAACCAACTAGTATTGTTAACTATAACAGATAATCAATGGGTTTATTTTTGAACAAATTTCAGGACAGTGATTGGGTCTTGCATAAACACAAATGGTCTTAGAAGGTTTAAGGGAAGAGAGGTTTAGTTTTCTAAATCATACTTCTAACCTGAAATTTTTCTCATATTTTTTAGAGACAATCAGTATCTTCTCACATATTCTGTAGCATCATGGATTCCCCTATCTTTCCCCCCCTATAGCTATCACTGAGGAAGATAGCTAAGGGAGTATAATCACAGAAAATCCCTGATTCCATTTCGCAGCATCATACAGATATGTAAGACAGAATCTGTGAATCATAAAATTTCTCAGACTTGTGAATGTTAAAAATTCTCAGACTCTACTTCAGAAGATTTGATTAAGCTAAACCCATTTTAAACAATGAAGGTACTTGATCAGGAATGTGAGTACTCTAACATTACTCCACCCATACTTAAGCATACTGAGGGGAAGATAAAGTTGTGAACTCCTTATTGAACAATGGAAAGGTACTTAATCCATACTTATAGTGAGGCAAAAGCCCTTAAGCTAGGTCTATTTTTACATCTAATACAAAAGGGTGCTAAGTACCTATGAAGGTCAAATTAATCACTAAAAGGTCAGGCAACTTGCAAACTTGCAAGGGGCAAAGAGGTGTGAACTTACTCAGAAGTTTTAGTCGACCCAGAGAAGTTGAGAACTAAAGAAGATGTGAATTAAGAATGGTCAGTCCTGTGAAAACGTCTGTGATTGATAGATATGAGAACTTAGGGGAGGTGACAGGAGAAAATTCTCTTTAAAAGGAGGTCAGAAAGGCCTCTGGGAGAGAAGCTTGCCAAAGCTGAATTGGAGGGCTCCGTGGCTGAACTTAGTTGAGCTGAGGAGCTGAACTAGTGGGTCTCTCTGAACACTAGAATCTTGCTTGGGACAAATCTTATGGTGAGTGGATTAAAGACTGACTGATCTCTCTTTTATGGCTTAAGCCTAGGCTGGTCTAGGTTGGCCTAGTCTTCTTCTCATTATTTCCTCTTACTCTTTCTCTCCTTTCATTAATTCCTTAATTTGTATTAATTAAAATCTCTATAAAACCATGGGTATATTTAATATTTGGGAATTTTCCCATGGCTACCACTATATTTTTGATTTGAAACCATATTTTCACAGTCTCAGTTTAAGGCAATCACTCTTTTATCTGTAACAAATCTCCAGGGGAAGAGAAATTTGAAATTAATAAAGATATATTAATAAGTTTGAGAAAGAGTAAGTTCAAGTGTTAAAGGAGAAATATCTATTAGTATGTTAAAAGATGCATATATGTCTTGGGTGAAATGAAGTTCTATTGTGTGTGTGTAAGTATATATGTATATATAATTCTATACATTTTGTAAACCTCAAAATTTCTTAGACTTATAAATGTTGGAAATTTCACCATTGGGAAATTTCATACTTGAAAAATTTCCTATTGATAGTGGGTCTTGACTATTGGAATGTGAACCCCATTGGCATGGGAGGTTCCTTCTCCTCCCTTCTTAAGATTACTTTAGGACAGAAACCTTTTGCTGAACAATGGAAAGGACTTTGACCTATGCTTAAGCATAGAACAGGAATTTCTTTGAGTCATGATTGATTTTAGAATTGATACAATGGAGATACTTGGAATCAATATCCACCCTATTCAGTCCTAACAGAATTGAGTAAGGGCTGCAGCCTAGATCAAAATTTAATTATTCCAATCTCTACCCTACTCAGGTTAACAGGATTTAGAAAGGGCTGTAGCAAAGGATCAAAGATTTAATTATTTGAAAATATGACCTTCAACAGACATGTGCAAAGCCAGAGACCTCTGGGCGGTCCTGGGTTAAGCTAGAGCCTCCATTGGCACAGGGAAATTGATGGACAGGTGATTGGTAGATGTGAGGACTGAGGGGAGGGAACTTGGATGGTTTCCTTAAGGATAGGGGGGTCTGAAGACTGGAGGTGGGGGAGGAGTTTGTCGGAGTGGTTGCGGTGTGCTCTGAGAAGCTTGCACTGAAGGAAGCTGAAGGTGGGGGCCCCGGAGACTGTTTCTCCATTTTTGGTCACGTGAGTAATAGGGACTGATCTCCTTTCATTGCCCCAGCTATCTAAGGGCTTGGGCCTTTTGGCCCAGCCTAAACAGAAGGTGTATTTAAGCCCTATTCCCTTCTCTCCCCTTTCTCTCTCTCTCTCTCTCTCTCTCTCTCTCTCTCTCTCTCTCTCTCTCTCTCTCTCTAATTCCTTTCTTCCTCCTGTTTGTAATTAAAACTCCATAAAAGATTGACGGCTGACTTGAGTTTTCATTAAGGAATTACATAGCTGAATTCCTTGTCGACCTTAAATTAATATATATCAGTCTTTTAAAAGTGATTTCCTTGTCACAATTTAGAATATATGATATAAATTTTATTTGTATTTTATATATATATATATATATATATATATATATATATATACTTATAAATAATTTCAAAGTAGTATGAGAGGGAGAGAAAGAGAGACACACAGAAAGACAGAGAGAGACAAAGAGAAAGAGAAAGACAGAGAGCCAGAGAGAGACAGAAAGAGCCAGAGAGAATTTCTTTTCATGGGGCATCTATGTGGCTCAGTGGATAGAGAGCCAGATCTGGAGACAAATCTTGCTTTCAAATCTGGTCTCAGATACGTTCTAGCTATGTTATTCTCAACAAGTCACTTAACCTCATTGCTCAGAACTTGCTGCTTTTTTGCCTTAGAACTGATACTTAGTAATTGATTCTAAAACAGGAAGTAAAGGTTTAAAAATAAAGAAACAAAAATCCCCATTTTTTAAAAACCAAGATTACTATTGAATAATAAAAGCAAAGCAGACATCTAGATGAATAGTGTCAAACTCAAATAAAAATGGGGCCAGTAAACTGTACACAAATATGAGACCCTTTAGTCTAATATTTATTTATTATTAAAATATAATCTTATCTATGTTTTCTTTTATATATTTTGGTAAATATTTCCCAAATTCATTTTTATCCTATTCAGGCAGTGCTATGGGCCAAATATTTGAAATCTCTGATCCAGTTCTAAAGAGTGATGGATTTATGTTTAAATGACCTGGTTTCAATCTTGATTCTGTCTCTTGTGTGATGTTAGCAATTCACTGAAACACTCTGGGCCTTATGTTCCTCATACGTTAAGTTGAGGCTTTTGGAAAAGAGGGTCTTCAGGCTTCCTTCTGCCCCTAAATCCATTACACAGATATTTTTTATTGGAATGTTGTAATAGAAGTAAAAATGGTAAAAATCTTATTTGGCATATGAAAGTTTATAATATACCTCCAAGACTATTATCCTTGATTTCTCACCTGCCCTCCAAGTCATTATCAAAAGGAACAATTGTCAAGGAGAAGGAATGCCCCATTCCTGCCATTTCCAATGTCAAACACTAAAAACCTGCTAGCCATAGCCAGGTAATCCCAATATCCTCACAAAGAGTAGAGCTCACCAGATCACCAGATTTCCTCCCAATGTGGTTTGTCTCTTCAGTCATATTGCAGGTAATAATTCTCATGAAAGGGTGGCCCAACAACTATAGACAAAAGATTAAGCCAAAGAGCCCAAGAAATAGTGGCACCCACCGGATCAGATTCCACATGGGTCCCCCAAGTTGTTATCTAAGGATCAACCCTGGTGGAGATATGCTCTGGCATTGCTCTCTAAGGTGCTGTAAACTGCTGCTTCCTCAACTCCACAACTACAGAAAATAGTAAAAATAAAGTTATTGCCACTAAAGATTTGGCAAGGAGGCATGGTTCAACTTTCAAAATGGTTTTACCAATGGAAATGATGTTAAAGAATACCGTTGAGGACCACGGAGCCTTTCTATTTGCCATGTAGCTAAAGGCTCTTATGTACATGTCTTGTCTTCCTTATTAGAATGTGGGCTCCCTGAGAACAGGGAATGTCTTACTTTTCTATTTGTAGCCTCAGTAACACAGTTGTACTGGAATAGTTGAGACTAATCTCTGGAAAACTAGAAATAAAATTATGCACTTAGTGTGTTTTCTGTTATTTAGACACAATCCCTACCTTGAGCTATGAAGACATTTAAAAAGATCAACTTTCAGGTTATGTTTATTTTCTTAAAAAAGATCTTTTTGTCCCCAAATCACTTTTCTGGAAAGAAGCACAGAAAGTTTTGGCAGTCTCTGTTTAAAAAAATACCACCATACTCATTTTTCAGCAAGTATGAATTCCGCATGCTGAAGGAAAACAACACTTAAAACAGGAAGAAAATTAACCATGACATGATGATAATCCATAAAGGATATTATAGTGAATCTTAGGAATTAGAGAATGGGGAATACTTCCTAAAACTGAGATCTAAACTGTTTATGAACACTCATAATCTCAGTAAATGTTCCAGACCACTCATTTACTCAATATTCAATTCATTTAATATATAGTCCAGGGCAGCTAGGTAGCTCAGAGATACAGGCCTAAAATTGGGCAGACCTGGCTTCAAATTTGATCTCAGATACTTGCTATTTGTGTGACCCTGGCCAAGTCACTTATGCCCAATTGCCTAACCCTTACTGCTCTTCTGTCTTTGAACTGAAACTTAGAATTGATTCTAAGATAGAAGGTAAAGATTTAAAAAGAAATATGTACATATATATTTCTTAGTATTTGTTAGCTACTATACATCTTATATCACAAGCTCTGTGTAGAGAAAGAAAAAAATGTTCCATGTTTGCAAAGACTTTACATGCTATTGAGGGGTTTCAAAGATGTACCTAGATAAGTACAGAGTATTGTGTATAGAAAACCATTGAAAGCAATTTCGAGAAGGCAAAATGTTAAGGCAAGGGTAGTGCCAGAAAAGTAGGAGGTAGCACTTGATCATTATATTGAATCAAGGTTGGAATTTTATGAAGGAGGAGATAAAGAGGGAGTACATTACAGACATGGGAAAGGAGAAAATCTTGTATGGAGAGTCCAAGAGGGAGGAGATAGATAATTCTGTATGGCAAGCCAGTTTGAATGGAATGGAAAGTGTGAGAATGGGTCTAATGTGAAAAAAAAAAAACTAGAAAGGCAGAAAAAAAAGCCAGATTATAGAGGAACTTAAATGCTAGGCTGAAGATTTGGTATTGATTTTTGACCATGCTAGAGATTAGTAATGGAGCAGATGTCATTGCTATAATACATAGCCTATGATGTCAAGAATATTAAAGTATAATAGAATGAATAAAATGCAAGTTCAGAGGATAAGTATATATAAAATAGCATATATGCATGAATGTAACAACATTAATTAGAAGAAGCTATAAAAGTTTATTGGAGGAAAAGAATTGTGGAAAAGAATTGTGTGACTTGTGGAAGTCATGGAAAACTTTATGGAGTTGGTGACTTTTGAGAATCAAAGGATGGGTCAAAATATTGTAGAGAGGGAGCTAGGTAGAGGCAGAAAAGCAAGGGCTGTGTTAGAGGGGTAGAAATGTGTTAATGCTAGTATAAATTAAATAAAAAAGATTTAATTGTGTGTATACCAATGGTTAAAATTTAGTATTTCTTTTAGTTGAATAGTATCTTTTATCTAGGCTGCCCTTACGCAGTGTGACTTTTTCCCCCCCAAATTTTACCTAATATATATCAGTCTTTTAAAGTGATTTCCTTGTCACAATAGGGCTCTTTCACTGCAGCCCTAAATGGTAGGCAGTTCAAGCATAATTATCTTCTTTTTTTTTTATCAAGTATAAAATGAAATTCAGAAAGGGTTCATGACTTTCCAAGTGTTCCTCAAGTCAAACTGATCATCTGGGTGTTCCTTACATGTGATATTTTATTTCTCATCTTCATGTTTTTGCATAACTCATTTCCTATGACTGAAATTCCTTTATTCCTTAGTTTCACCACCAAAACCCCTTACTTTACTATAGGGCATAAATCAAGGTCTTACCTCCCATATAAAGGCTCTTTGATTCGTTCTCCACTTTGCAGTTATTTTCAAATTCTGACTATTGAAATTGACTTACATTGTATTCCTTACTTATGTATACATCATATCCCCCAAGTGGAATACAAGTAACTCAAAGGAAAGGAATATTTTGTATTATTTTGTTTTTCTTTTTGGGTCACCATCACTTAACAGAGAACACTCTACAGGATGGTTGTGTGATAAGTGTTTACTGAAATAAATTCTATATCTAATAAATATTTGGAATTTGAACTTTTTAGTGCTCACTTTATTATGCAAAGCTCTGATGATGCCCCATCATCGTCGAAAAGTGAGCCTGGATTCTTGAAGCTATTTATCCTCAATTTCTCCCAAATTGTAGAGGCTTTGAGTGTGGAGAATGGTGAGGTTCTAGAGAAGGAACAAGGCAGTGGCACAAGGCAGGAGTAGGCACAGCTAAGGCAAAAACAGTCAAGAAAGCTTAGTCCCCTCCAAATCTTGTCATTTTACAAATGATAAAACAGATCCCAAGAAATGAACTTCCTTCCTGAGGGCAACCCCTAAAAGTCAGTGGCTAGACAGGAATGGCTTCATCCTTAATGTGCTTTTTCAGGAATGCTATTCCAGTGGATGCATTACTATGCTTAATATTGAAAGTGTAGAACTGGACTTGCTTGTTTCTTGTGAGGCAGAATTGATTTCTGATGTAGTAGGAAAATTCTTTAGCTATGTTATTATTCACTGATGCCAAACCAGACTTATATTATCGATCATGGCAATCTGACCATCTTTGTCTATAACCACATCAAGTACCAACATCTGCATTGACTCCTAATGATGGCTAATGTTAATTCCTGGTCAAATTATTTCAGTCCTATGCGTTGTATTATTATCATACATAATATGTCATTAAATTAGAAAAAAGACATCCATGTCTAATATATGTCTCAGAGTGTTCCCTAGAAACTTCCCTATTTCTCTGCTTTCCCCTCTTCACCAGTCATGCTCTTTGTGGCCTTAATCGTCTTTTCTAAGAATTTTGCAGACCTTTGAAATCTATAACATTAAAAATACTACAAAAGACTGGATTCAGTGAAGAGGAAAGGAATAGGAAAAGGGAATAATAAATAGTCAGGCAAAATGTCGATTTTCATGAAATTCAAAGCACAGAGAAGTTAAAGGTCCCTTTCTACAGAGGAAAAGAGAAGGCTAACAGTTAATGTAAATGTAATAATGCCTTTTATTATTCACTAGTCTGTGCACCATGCAATATATATTATAAAACTGGAGGAAAAGTCAATACCCATGCACAAAATAACCAACTTAGAAAGGCAGCCTGTGGTTCCTGAGGAAATGAAACTAGGCACTTATTCTTGGGATTTTATTAGCACACAGCCCTGCTGGTCAAACCCAGCCCCACTGAAGACATTCCAAAGTAGATCACCTTGGAGGTCTGTAGGCAATGCATTACTTCAGAGTTGCTACTCTATATATATTCTAGTGACACATATATTTTTCAATGTAAATGCTTTCAGCCACCCTGGTGGATCAGGAAATTACTTATCTGAACTTGAATAAACAGCCAGACTACTGTGAGGTCTGATTTACAAAGTTATCCCAAAATTGAAATTATGAAAGATGAAATTTACTTTTCAGGTGTAAAGTTTCACACTCTTAAGTTATTTACTGCTCTTCTGCTACTGCTACTAAACATTTGTTTACCAATTAAGACAATTTATCTCTTATTTTCAGGATACACCTGATCAAGGCAAGAAACTCAAATCAATTCTATAAATCAGAGATTTTTAATCCATGGTCAGTAATTTTTAAAAAATGATAACTATTTCAATGTAATTTGTTTCATTTTATGGATTTAAAAATATTTTGAGAAGCTATGTCAGCTTTATCAGGCCTTTTATAAAAGCGGTCCATGATACAACAAAAGCCAATAATCCCTTTTATAAATTATGTGAGCAGGCAAGACATCTGACAAATGTCAAAACTGAGTACATTGCTATAGTATTCTCTTGAAGAAGAACTCCATTTACTAATGCAGGGAAATATCTTTTCTTCATGTTAAGAGTCTTTAAGAGTTGCTTAGAGAACTGACAGATTAAGTGATTTACCCAGGGATAGGCATAGTATAAGGGACAGAACTTGAATTTGTTTCTTTATGACTATGAGACGTGCTTTTTAATCTATTACATTACCTGGTCTATATTACCTTATATTACTTACAAGTGAAATAAAAATAAATTAAATAAAAATTAATGTAATTAAGACTGAATTTATAATTAGAAGACTTAGATTCACTTAAGCTATGAAGCTCTGGCAGTCCAGTTTCTCCTTATGAAAACAGGGATTATAAATAATGTAAATAGTATTAAAATTATTTTTAATAAATTATCTCTTAGGAAGAGGAAGGAAATAAAAAATTATTAAGCTTTAAATACATCTGGAATTGTGCTAAAAGCATATTAAAATCATCTCATTTAATATGCACAACTCTGAAAAATAGATTTTATTATTATCTTTATTTTACAGTTGAGGAAACTGAGGTAGGAAGTGGTTAAGTGACTTGTCCAGTTATTCATCTAGTAAGTAACTGGAGGTGGCATCAAATCTAACCTATAGTTACTATGAATATAAAATCAGACAAGTGTGAAAGCATTTTGTAAACTACAACACTATATAGTGAAAAGTATTACTACAAGTACTAATATTAAAAATCAAGGCCCAAAGGGCGCTAAAAGACTGTCTGCCCTTTGATCCAGCCATAGCACTGCTGGGTTTGTACCCCAAAGAGATCATAAGGAAAAAGACTTGTACAAGAATATTCATAGCTGCGCTCTTTGTGGTGGCAAAAAATTGGAAAATGAGGGGATGCCCATCAATTGGGGAATGGCTGAACAAATTTTGGCATATGTTGGTGATGGAATACTATTGTGCTCAAAGGAATAATGAACTGGATGGACTCCATGTGAACTGGAACGACCTCCAAGAAGTGATGCAGAGCGAGAGGAGCAGAACCAGGAGAACATTGTACACAGAGATTGACACACTGTGGTGAAATCAACTGTAATGGACTTTTCTGCTAGCAGTAAATAATGATCCAGAACTATTCTGAAAGACTTATGAGAAAGAACACCATCCACATCCAGAAGAAGAACTGTGGGAAAAGAAACACAGAAGGAAAACAACTGCTTGATCACATGGGTCAATGGGACTATGACTGGGAAAGTAGACTCTAAAAGATCACCATAGTGCAAATATTAATAATATGGAAATAGGTCTTGGTCAATGACACATGTTAAACCCAGTGGAATTACGTGTCAGATACGGGAAGGGGTTGGGGGGAGGGGAGGAAATAACATGAGTCGTAACCATGGAAAAATATTCTAAATCATCTAATTAAGTAAAATTTTCAAAAATTAAATAAATAAAATTGATGATATATAGGTAAAAAAAAAAGTCAATAAACCAACAATGTTATTAAGAACCTTCTATGTAGCTGTGTGACCATGGGCAAGTCACTTAACCACTTAACCACTATTGCCTAGTTCATATCACTATTCTGCCTTGGAACCAATACACAATACTAAGTCTAAGATGAAAAATAAGTTTTTTTTTTTTTAAAGAACCTATTATGTACTAGGAACTGTACTAGGTGCTGGATATAAAAATATAAAAAAAAGTCTACTTTCAGTAATGTTATATTCTAATATGGAGACAAGCATATATGTGTGTGTGCATGCAAATATATACAAATATATACATGCACAGATATATACATATACATATACATACATAAGAATTATTTTAAACATATAAAGCTATCTATTTGCTATTCCACCATTTTTGCAATAATCATTTGGAATTTGTTTATCATATAAAATAATTTATGTGTTACTTTTAGGTTAGACATGATGAATTCCAGGAACCCAAATCCATAAATCAGGAGTCCTTAATCTGAGGTCTATGAATTATTTTAATGCCTTGATAATTTATTTCAATGTAATTAATTTCCTTACTTAGAGGAAATTAAGTGCAAGGTAGTTAAATACGAGACAGGCTGAGAAAGGACAAGAGAAGTTGTTGAGTTCAGTAATGTCTTCCTGTAGAAGGTAGTGCTTGACTTGTGCCTTTTTTATTTTATTTTATTTTATTTTATTTTATTTTTTGAATTAATTTATTTAGTCACTTTAGAACATTATTCCTTGGTTACAAGAATCACATGATTTCCCTCCCACCCCTCCACCCACCCTTCCTGTAGCCGACACACAATTTCATTGGGTATTACATGTGTCCTTGACCAGAACCTATTTCCATGTTGTTGGTGTTTGCATTAGGATGTTCATTTAGAATCTACATCCCCAATCATATCCCCTCCACCCATGTATTCAAGCAGTTGGTTTTCTTCTGTGTTTTTCTACAGTGTTTCCTCTGAATGTGGATAGTGCCTTTTCTCATAGATTCCTCCAAGTTGTTCAGGATCACTGCATTGCCACTAATGGAGAAGTCCATTACCTTCAATTGTACCACAGTGAATCATTCTGTGTACAATGTTTTCCTGGTTCTGCTCCTCTCACTCTGCATCACTTCCTGGAGGTTGTTCCAGTCCCCATGGAATTCCTCCACTTTATTATGCCTTTGAGCACAATAGTATTCCATCACCAACATATACCACAATTTGTCCAGCCATTCCCCAATTGAAGGGCAGCCCCTCATTTTCCAATTTTTTGCCACCACAAAGAGCTTAGCTATGAATATTCTTGTACATTTGACTTATGTCTTGATGGAAGACAAGTATTCAGATAGAAGGTAGAGGGGAGATTGGACAGACATCAAGCTTTTATAAGCATAATAGGTCAACCAACAGCACTAACATAATCCTGGACTAGATGAAAAAAATAAGGCCCCCCTGGACCCCAAAACTTTAATGCCATCTAGCTGTCTTTTCAGATAGTGAAAAACTGCTGTGATTCATTCATTGTTTTTGAAGATGACCAATGAGGCCACGAGGCAGGGTTTGAATTAGAGTTACATAAGGCAGAGCTGCACAAAGTCCTCAGTCTCACTTTCTCTTCCAGAGTTATTAAGTGGGAAGAGCAAAGTCAGGATGATGGGTGAAAGCCCAGGCCAGGATGCAGTGGATGACTGGCTTTTTGATGATGTTTGACCAAGCTCTGAAACCTTCACAGCCCTGGCTTCAGCTGCCTTCATGGCCATTGGAGTAAATTATTCTCATTTGCCCAGTACACAGGGGGAAGTCTTCTCATGCTTGGGGTAGCCATCCCCCTAATTCACTTTTGAATTTAAGGTTCATTGGTTACTTTAGCCTGTCTACCACAACAGTTTTACTAGGGTGTAGCTGCTGCATGTGCATGTTACAGCTTCCTGGAGGCACAAGTGGGTGAAAAGTAGACATGGAAAGTGGATGAGACAGCATGAAATGAGATCAACAAGCCCTCACGCTAGAGGAGCTAGTCATCCCATTACACCCTATACATCCCACCTGGCAATTGATCTTAGTCTTAAATCCTGTATGTGATCTCTTCTTCCCCAGTCCCCTGCAGTGGTCTCTTCAAACCAAAAAACCCTAATTACTTTAATTTAATTTTCTGTGGTATAATCATGAATCCCTTTACCATCTTGGTAACCTTCCTCTACTTAAGATCAATCAAAAGTAAGATAATCAAATCAAAAGTAAGATAAGACTTATAATGGAACCTCTTATTCTTAAAGAAAAGGAAACTGAGTCTGAGAAAGGCTAAATGATTTGCACAAAGCAATAAGGAGCAAAGTCAGAATTTGAATCAAGACCCATAACTCTAAATCCAGCATTCTTTCATCTAGCTCCCCTTGTCCAGGTATGTAAGAGGACGTCTATTTTTAGGTATGTGTGCATGTCTCTCTAATACAGGGGATAGTATGCTGGACTGGATGTCAGTAAGACTGGAAATCAAACCCAGTCAAAAACCTGGCCAAGTCACTTAATCTTTGTTTTAGTTTGCCGAGGTGTGAAATGAACGTAACAATAACACCTACTTCTTGTGGTTTTAGAGGAAATTAAATTAGATCATATCTGTAAGGCACCCAATAAATGTTTAATCCCGCTCTTTCTCCCATTCCTTACAACTCTGGAATTACATGATTGTGATGAAAACATATAATTGCTATTTTGGCATTTTCTGGCCATGTTTCCCACTCAAGGAAAAAAAAAAAACCAAGTCTTTTCAAAATCAGATATGTTGCTATTTTATTACTCTATCTAAATGTTATGAAATCAAGAGATCTATTTTTCTCAAATTTGCGGAAATCTGTTAACACTCACAAAAGGATTAGTACTTCAGGTCCTCCAGTCTGCAGCCTTGCCTTAAGAGGTTTACATGCTCTAACTGAATGTTTGAATCTCATCTAATTAGATTATTGTCACAGAGATGGTTATAAGGAAATACTGCTTTTAATCTCAAAAAGCAACTAAAGATGGAAGAATATTATATCCATGAAACTAATGTTCTAGCTAGTGTAATGCAAATTATGCCAGAGATTCCCTGAAGTTAAAAAAATAAATAAAATCATAACATGAAAAGGGTTTAAAAGCATAGCAAACTCAATTATCCACAGCAAAATTTGTTTTCAAGTTAAACAAAATAAATGAGCCAACTAAGTCTGAATCTTTGCTGTTCATTATTTATCTCAACCCCTTTTTGTGACCCATATCCTAAAAGCTTTTTAAAGCAGGTCAATGATCCTACAAAACAAATGTAGCCTGTTTAGAGAATATCAGACTTGTATTTCATTTAATGGTGAAATCTGAGCAGTGATGCTATTTACCTTCAACATAGATGGCATCAAAGTTTTGTAATGGAAAGGGATAAGAGCCAGGAAAGAGAATTTGGGTACCTTGTTTTGCTCTAAAATATATTGCTTCATATTTAGTAAAAAGCAATAGCTAGCATTTATAAGGTGTTTTAAGGTTTGCAAAGTAATTTATACACATTCTCATTTGATCTCTTCTAGCAATCCAGGAAAGTTGGTGCTATTATGATCCCCATTTTACAGATGAAGAAACTCAGCTTCAAAGACATTACTGGATTTGGCTGGAGTCACATAGCTAGTAAGTTTCGAGAGGCAGGCTTCAAAATTGAGTTCTCAATTCCAAGTCTAGTACACCCTTTCCCATGCATCACAGTGCTTCCAATCCAATCATTATCTGGAAATGTTAGTCAAGAAGCTTCGCTGCCTTCCTCGTGCCACCATGATAAATCATACACTGCTTTCTAATTTAAAACCTTTTGTGACCTGGCTTCTATTTGTCTTTTCATGCTGATTACATATTCCTCTTTCTCTCACAGTCCCTCTTCTAGCTAAGCCGTGCTACTTGATATTCTCCACATCTATCTTCTATCTTCGTGTCTTCGCACAGCCTGATTTTAATACATAGAATGGTATCTCTTCCCACCTTTATCTCCAGGAAAGCTTAGGTGCCCTCTCCTATAAGATATATAAATAAGTATATGTGTATATGTATATTGGTGTATCATTCTATATTATATATGAGTACAAATTCATGTAATTGTGTATCTATGTATATATCTACATTTATCTCTCTCTAACTCTACACATACATTTGAATCCACACAGAGACAAAATCAGATAGTCCCTGCTTTCAACTAGTTAATTACTGGAAAGAAAAAAAAAGGTACAAAAAGGATATTTAAAATTATACAAATTTTGCATATATTAATGATTCCTTTAGCTGTATACATTGAGAATATATAGATATAAAGATGTATCTATATAGAAAATATATAGAAGAGATAGATGGACAGATAGATGTATCTATTTTTACAGACATACATTTATTTGCCCATCTAGCTATTCTTTATTTTGTGTAGAGAGATAATATCTTTTCTTCTACAACCATTATTTCTTCTCATTAATTATGTCCTTCAGATCAGATACTGTTTTTTTGCCTTTGTGTTTCTTGGTGCCTAGCACATATCCTTGCACACAGTAGGCAATCATCAAATTTTTTTTAATTGAATTTAACTATTATTGACACCCAATATGTTTGACATGACTCTTAAAGTAGAAATTCTTAAAAGTACTCCAAAACTAAATATTTAAAAATTGTATTATTTAATCTGACTATATTATGAGTGTAGCATTCCATCTGGGGCTACCTCACTAATTTTGCCTTATTATTTAGTGGTAATGTAGCTCAGAAGAAGATTCTATTTCCAGAATCAAGGGTAATTTGTGGGTCCAGATACCTAAAATTATCAGCCTCAAGCTCCCCATCAGTGTCTTTATTTTTAATGATCAACCAAGAAACAAAATCAGTTCAAAACAAAGGACTTGATCCTTTCTTCAACATTCCTCCACCCCAACTCTAACCCCCAGCCCACCCCCCAAAAAACAACACTCTCCTAAAAATACACACATTGCCATTGGGAAGGGTAGACACAAACTAAGAGTATACTGGTTGTAAAACTAACATATAGGTAATACATGTGGTCAAGGCAACTAAGGCTTTTTGCCTCTACTAAATTTCCAGTCCCTTTGTCTAATATTCTCATGTTGCTCCCCACTGGTTATACAAATTGTTCATCAGTTCACTTAGCTCAGTTCCTTGTAAGTTCTCCCCTTCCTAGCTATAATCTGAATTACTGGAGTTAACCCTCTCTGGAACCCATAGGTGACTATTATTTTTAGTTACCAGAATGGATGCTCCTTAATGCTGTTTTGGGTCCCATCTCTCTTCGTTGCTCTGACTCCAGACTTGAGTGTACTATGTTTTACCAGATGAGTGGCTCCTTTGTAATACTCTGGATAATAAGAGGTCAGGACAAAGAGAAATCCTCTGACTATACTCTCTATTGCTCTCTAGTAGAATCACAGAGACCATATTTCACAGATATGCTTCCTGTCTCCATTGCCATCATCATTGACAAGCTCAGCTTTTTGAAATTTACCAAGGATGTGGTCTATCTTATGTTCGCCATTGGTAAATCACCATTCCCCTTTCATCAAAGATGCTGTACTTTTTGGAAAGGAATAATAGGTCTGAGAAGTTCTTTGTACTCATTTTGGACAGTAATATCTCATTATCTATGCCCCTTCTAAGATTATTTCATCTGTGCTGGGATATGGTGGATGACCAACTTCTCCCTACAGATCTCTAACACATAAGAAAGAAATGAAAACAATAATGCACAGGCTTCACAATATTGTTCTGAAACTGATCTTGTTTCATCGAGGTTATGTCCCAAAGAAGCTTAACGGTTCTCTTTGATTATATGGAATGCTACTGGCACCCTCTCTATTGAGGCGATCAAAAGGAGAGTCACAGCATGGAAGAGCTCCCCCCTCTGAGGCTTGCTGATTTCATATTATTTTGTCCCTTGATTGTGAACTGCCTCCTGTTGGGTAAAACCCTCTAGCAATTTTAATCATTTCTTATCATCAATCACCATCCCTGGATCTGGAGGGAAAAAATGTCCAAAACTCTGAGTTTCAACTCCTGGTAGTTTATAATTACCAGTGTGGCTGTTCTCTCTCTCCTCCAATCTTATAACTAATAAAACCACAAATTAAATTTGCTTTTAGGTTAAAAAAAAAGTTTTCACTTCTGGGGTGTTCTATCTTTTCTGCATGGAAATACCTTGACCAATCTCTGTTCAACTAGAAAAGAGGTATATCTGGGGACCAATGAGGACATTGCAGCAATAACACCTTACTGTTTCCATACTCATAAATAGCTCTCAGGTGAGAGGGATTAGGACAGGGACTTGACCCATGATTTCACTGATATAGTAAACTGTGAGATGAACAAACTCCTTCTTCCCTTGAAGGTTGTTACTTTAACTGATAAAGAAAAGCCAATATCAAATGAAATGCCAACACCAAGAATAGCAAGTAAATATATTTATTTTAAATAATCTCTATTTAATCTTCAGAGAATTCTCTTAGTATTTCCTTTGAATTACTCTGTTGTAACCTTAGCTGTAGAGACAAGTGAATGAAGATGCTTCAGTTTTTCTATTTTGATTCCAAGGAATGTCATTCTTCAATCTTTTGCTTCTTTTAAATTATGATTCTTATGCCATGTCCTAGAAAACTATTCCTCTGGTGAAATATTCTTTTCTATAACTAGTTGTTTTGTTTTTTTAAGGTATTTTTGGTGAGAATAAGCAGCATTATAATAGATTTGGAAGTAGTGAAATTTTATTCATGGAGCACTCCAGAAAGGGGATTTCCAGAAGTATCAGACCAAATTTCAATCTACTGTGATTCCTTATTCCCAACTTGGGATGGGTTATGGAAGCAGCTCTCACAACTCAGAGACTCCAGGGGAGTAATAACTTCTTTTTAAATTTTTTTAAAATCCTTACCTTCTGTCTTAGAATCAATATTGCATATTGGGGTTCTAAGGCAGAAGAGAGATAAGGGCTAGGCAATGGGGATTAAGTGACTTGCCCAGGGTCACACAGCTAGGAAGTTTCTGAATCCAGATTTAAACCCAGGACCTACTGGATCTGGCTCTCAATCCACTGAGCCAACTTACTGCCCCCTTAACGTCTTTTTTGAATGCTCTTAGAATATAAGAGACAGGGCACAGCGAGGTAGCCCAGTGGATATGGTGCCAGGCCTGGAGCCAGGAGATTCAAATTTGGTCTCAGAAACTTCGTAGCTGTGGGACCCTGGGCAAGTCACTTACCTCCAATGGCCTAGGCCTTACCGTTGTTCTGCCCTTGATTCTATTACAGAAGGTAAGGGTTATGTAGAAATAAAAAAAAGGATGCAAGAGATACGTCATTCCACTCTCATTGTCACAAGCATGGGCAGGGAGTCCTAGGGTTGGGATTGGTGATGTCAACTTTAAGACTCTCGGAACAACAGGTGTCCAGGTGCACTTGAGTGTGATGGGAATTTAGAAGTATGGGCTGGGCAGCAGAAAAATTTTTCACTCTCTTCCTAAGTCATTGTACCATTCTCAATTATTCCCTCCCATCTCCGTCCATTTACCAAAGATTGCTTTGACTATCTTGCGAGTTTATTTTTAACAGCGATGTCGCATGAAATAGAATCTCTTGTACGGCATTCCCAATGGTCTTTAACTTTTTGATAATTTAACCTTTGGGTGTGTTCTATCAATTGTTTGATCTTTTCTAAAGAAATCCCTTCAGATCAGTGTACATTTCTGAAAGCACAGAAAACTTTGCCAAGTAGTTCAACTCAACACTAATTCAATTAAACAAATACCAAGCATTTCCCATATGCATGACATGGTACTAGTGTAGATAATGTTTAGAAAACACATGCTTGCCAACTTAGTTCTCTAACAGTATGGGACTGTGAAGATGGAATTAACTCTCCCTCCCCCACTTTTAGATTTAATCACCAGAAGCATACACACCCTACTTATCCTTAAGTATGGGGAGGTCTGTGCAGTAGTGGGTGACGAATCAGAATCAACTGCCTGCCTTCTGGGCAGTCCTAAGCAAAGCTATAGCTGCAGCAATTGGTCCATGTAAAGTGGAAGGAAGGCACAGGAAGTGACAAAAGAAAGGGTCTTTAAAAAGTGGCAAGAACTTCCTGTGCCTAGGTCTCGCCTTCAACTTGACCTTGGAGGAGCACTGGCTTAGAACCGGAGACTACTTTCTATTTTCCCTTAGGACTACCATGTGGGTGAGTGAAAAAGGCTGACTCCCTTTCCTGGCTTTTCTGGAGGTACTAGTCTCTGGAGAGACCCCTTTTTTAGAGGTGGCCTCGTGGATCAAACCCTTGTTTAATTTACCTCTGGGCCCCCTTTGCTGGGGCCTCTGAAGTCTTGCCTGGTTTGGACCAGGCTGGAGTAAATATCTACCCTCTCTGATTTCCTTACCTTCACTATTTCCCTTTATTTTATAAATAAATGCTATAAAGTCATTCTGACTGAGTAATAATTTCTGGTGACCACGTTTCTCATAAATTTAGTCCAGCCCTTTAATTTTAACCCTACATCACCGTCTACTACCACTTCATTTTCTCTTTACTGAGCTTAGAATACTCACTACCAGATGTCTAAATTATAGTGGTAGAATTTAGTAAAGAGGCTATAAAATATACAATTCTTTTGTTTACATGTTTACATAAGTGTATTTCACTGAGATGCTTCTCTAAAACCTCAAATAGCATTAGGTGGTGACTGAATTCTCAAACACTAGTCCTGTAATAATGAATTTTATCAAAGTTTATTATGTTTTAAAGACTTCAAGTAGTTGGCATAGTACCATGAGAAGAATAGTGGCTTCAATTTTATCTTTGACACTTGCAATATAACTTTAAGCAAGTTTCAACCCATGGATGTCTCAGTTTCCTCATTTGTAAAGAGATGAAGCTGAATCAGAAAGCCTCTGCTACTCCCTTTACCTCTAGATCTATGCAATCCATAATACTACATACAAGTCTTATTCAATGAGAAAGTAGAGGGACTAATAAATTTCAAACAAAAATATGCAGTGCTGTTTGAAAGATTCTAAATAAAATTACAAATATTCATAGAAAATTCAGTTAGGGGTCTTCAAAAGGAATGGCTACATTAGTCAGTTCCATGACATCAAAATCTCCTTTGGGAAACATAGAAATATAATTTTTACCTCCTTTCCTATCCTTGGCATTTAGCCTGGTGCCTAGTACATAGGAGGCATTTAATAAATATTTTTATTGATTGATTGATGTTGGACTACTGTTGTCTAGTTTTGCTAAGTTCTGAGGACTGTCATTCACCAGGTTTGCTGCAGGATGATGAACAACAGATGGAAAATCTTGCAAATATTTCCTTTTTCGAGAGGGAAGGATTCTCTGAATTTGCCAACAGCTATATTAAATAAGCATTTGTACACATGAATCCAGGTTCATTTCAGAACTACCAGAACTGAAGACATCTGAGAGTTGGTACTATTCTAAAGTAATATTCTCAGACTTAAATGTCATGTTCGTTAACAGTTTATACTGTTTCATCTTTGTTTGCCCAAATATTATTTTACTTGTGAAACTATGCAAAACATTTCCATGTTAGCGTAGCATTTTTTTAAAAATCACAAATCCTTTGGAATTATCTTGGATCATTCTGTGGATCAGAATAGCCAAGTCTTTCACAGTTGCTAATCATTACAATATTGCTGTTACTGTTCACAATGATTGCTTGGTTCTTTTTTGCTTTGCATTACATCAGGTTCATATAGATGTAGCCATGTATTTTGTTTTTCCTCCCCAAATTAGCCCCCTCATCATTTTTTATAGCACAACAATATTCCATCCCAATCATGTGCCACAAATTGTCCAGCTATCCAGTTGATTCCCTTGATTTCCCATTCTTTGCCAACACAAAAAGAGCTGTTATAACTTTTATTGTACCTAAAATCCCCTTTCCTTTTTCTTTGGTCTATTTGAGGTACAGACTCAGTGAGTAGTGGTACTGCTGGGTCCAAGGTTTTATGCCTCTTTGTGCCTAATTCCATGTTGTTCTCTAGAATGACTGAACCAGTTTATAACTCCATCAATAGTTTATTAGATTACCATGTTTTCTCTCGTCCCCTCCTGCTTTTGTCATTTCTGAAAAGTGTAAGTTAGTACTTTGGATTTGCATTATTTCTAGTCAATAGTGATTTAGAACATTTTCCCATACAACTAATTAGCTTTATTTTTTTTTTCTGAAAATTGATTGTTCATTGTTGTTGCTGTTTTTCAGTTGATTTTAGTCATGACCTTACAAACCTTTGTAACTTCATTTGGGGTTTTCTTGACTTGCCTTTTCCTTCTCCAGTTAATATAAGGTAGTAAGACAAGAAGGGTTAAGTGATCTGTGCAGGATCACACTAGCTAGTAAGTGTCTGAGATCAGATTTGAACTTGAGAAGATGAGTCTTCCTGACTCAAGGTCCAGCACCCCATCCATGCCACCTAGCAGTCTTTCCTTGAAAGTCTGTTCAGCTTCTCATCACTCTTTTCCTTAATCTATACTTTTTTTTTAACCTCTCCTCCCCCAGTGACAGCCAAAGTGCCTTACAGATATGATCTAATTTAATTTCCTCTAAAACCACAAGAAGTAGGTGTTATTGTTATGTTCATTTTACACCTCAGCAAACTAAAACAAAGATTAAGTGACTTGGCCAGGTTTTTGACTGGGTTTGATTTCCAGTCTTACTGACATCCAGTCCAGCATACTATCCCCTGTGTTAGAGAGACATGCACACATACCTAAAAATAGACGTCCTCTTACATACCTGGACAAGGGGAGCTAGATGAAAGAATGCTGGATTTAGAGTTATGGGTCTTGATTCAAATTCTGACTTTGCTCCTTATTGCCAGCCAAAGGTATACCCAGTGACAGCCAAAGGTCTCTGAAATAAGTTTCTAACCAGCTGTTTGCCCCCTATATGTGATGGGATCAATCCCAGCGTTGTTGCAGCAATCATAGCCTCTTTTAGGACTCACTGTATTCTTCCCACACTCTGGGCCCATGCCCACTTTAGTATAATATCTCTCCTGCTTACCTTTAAATTGTTTGAAACTTGAAATCTTTTAATCTGACTCTTTTTTGGCTCTTCAATTATAAATTTAATTTGAGAAGATTTTTTTTTTAAGTTGTTTGCAAGGTAATGCTGGGAGAATTCAGTTGGACGACTATCTCTAATCTGCCATTTTGGCTTTAATTTTATTTGCTCAACTATTATATAAATATTTATTTTTCTGTAGAAAACATTATGAATTGACTTAAAGTTTTTTGGACAAGGAGTCCAAGGGCTGCATTGCATACATCTGAAGAAAAAGAGCTAGAAGGGTTGTTACAAACCCTTAGTCTGGCATTCTCTTTTTTATAGAGGAAGATATTGAACCACAGAAATGAAGTTACTAATCCAAAGTCCCCAAACTTTATGTGACAAAAATCACAATTCAAACCATAGTCCCCTGATATCCTCAGCTTAATGTGTTGGCCTTCAAATATCATAGAGTTTCTAGGTTTGATGAATATGTTGTAGAATTTTCTAGAGTTCCTATATAGTGAGTAAAAATAATGTAGTGAAATGAATACTGACTTTGGAGTCAGAGGACCTAGATTTGAGTCCTAGCTCTGCTTCTTGTCACTGTGTAGCTGTACATTAGAAGGTAAGTTCCCTGAAGGCAGAGATTGCTTTGTTCATATTCTTTGCATCCCTAGTTCATAACACACAAAAATATTAAATGATAATTTATTCATTTTTGGATTGACATTGAGGAAGTTGTATAAAACTCCTTGAAATTGAGGAGTTTTTTCCTTTTAAAAAATTATGGGAATTTCATGTACAATCAATTCCAGGTTAGAAGCCTACCATTTTTGGGCATATTTTCAGGAGAAAAAAATGGATGTTCAGAAACATTCCAGTGGGAATCTGGCAGTGAGAGAGAATGAATGAGAATGCCATCTGGGAGAAATTGCTGTGGTAAATTGACTGCATATTATGAACAAGAAATGGCAGAAGAATGGTCAAAGGCAGTAAACTTGAAAAATGAATTGGATTGAGTCATTCTAAATAAGATCAAGTAAATATTTATAGGTTACACATATGATAAAGGGTAAAGGGAGGCTATGAGTTGATGAACACAACTCACAAGCTAAATAGACCTATGGCTGGCTAGAATTCTTTTGCATTTCATTTGTGGGAGAATCTCATTAGGGATCAAGAACAATAATGTCCTTTTAAGGAATACAATCATGGAATTTAGATATTGAAGGAACATTAAGGATAATGTAGTATAGCAATTATTTTTTTGCAGATGAAAAGATAGAAGCCCATAAACATGAAGTAACTTGCTAGAGGACAGAAAGTACAATTTTTGTACCTAGCTCTGAGACTGACTTTGTGATTCTTGATTTGTAAATCAGAGATTCTTTTGATTAACAATTAACTATTCTAACTAGATATTTATGAAGTGAGATAAGAAATGAAAAAAAATAACTTTTTAAACTATAAAGCAGAATATAAATGTTAGCAATTATTATCACTCCCTGAGATAGATTTACTTGAAACTGAAAAGGAAAATCAGCTTTAAAAATTTTCCCAGGCTGTATCTTCTTTTGGCACCTCAGTTTCTTCATCTGTTAAGCAGAATAATTGTCATCATGTCTAATCTGTTATTTGTATAAAACAAAATCACCCTTGTTCTTATAAAATAGCTATTAAAGTGCTAAGCATTGCTCCTATTAGTCATATAACAATAAACCTGTGCACACAGCTTGGGTTATAGGCAAACACATGGCTACAGTTGTAAATCTACTTTCATTTTTTTTTTATACTCAATAACACTCTCACAGTAGGTAACTAGTTAAGTATCTCTCAGAAGTCTTTAAACTAAAAGTAGAAGCTTCATTAACTCATTTCCTACTGTTCTGACAGAGAAATGTATCCTAGAAGTCAGCAAGGAATAAACAGTGGGTGCCTATAGGTGAAGGAAACTATATGGGAACATGTCAACAGAACTGACAGTGAGAAGAGGGAAACTGAGGGGGAAGCTTCTAGGAAAGACAATATTATGCAGAATTTGTGGCAAAAAGTAGAAAATTGAGATGAGCATCTAATAAAGGGTTTTTGAGACAGTTGGTGAATAATTACTGATCAAGAGAAAACTGGGTGCATTACACATATCTCCAAGAGTAGGGGACAAATACATAAAAACTAGAGAATGATTATACTGCTATAAAGAATGGTCCAGTACAGGAAAGTTGCCTTCCAAAGACCATCAAACCCATTTTCATTTTACTAATAAGAACCCAACATTAGTCAACTAATTAGTAGGAGAGCTGAGAACCAGAGCCACTAATTCTGACTCAGAAGGTGGTGCCTGAATTTCATTTTAAAAGAAGAAAGACTTCTATATGATTATCTTAATCCATTTCCAACCACTAGTTTACTCTTTCCTAATCTCCCAGCTATTTATTTTGTTTATATAATTATTTATTTTATGTTTGTGTTATACATGTGTATCTTTATATGTATTTCTTGATTCTCTCAGTAAAATGTAAGATAGTTGAGAATAGAAATCATTCTATTCTTTTATACTTTTATCTCTAACAACTAGAGAGTGCCTGGCACATAGTAGTTTCTTAATAAATAGTAGTTAAATGAGAACCTCCCCTAAAAGGAAATGGTCCAAAATACCTAACTTGAACAAACAAAATGAAGGGTTCAGGATGCCCACATAATGGCATATTGTTAGAAGGGCAACTCATTGAATAGGTCCATCACTTCACAAATCTTGGACACATATTACAGATGGATAATGAATGACCTAATTCTTGAATAAAATAGAAAGGCTGGACTAAATCACATTTAAGAAATTATGAAACTATTAAATAATTTTCAAAAGACATGAATATAAACACCACTTAAAAGACAAAAAGACATACATGGGAAGTGTGAGAAGGTGCCAACAAATTACAGACAAGGAATTATGAAAGAGAAATAAAGCAATATTGTCAAAGAACTGTCTGAAAGATTAGCAAAGAATTTATGGAAAGAAGAGGACAAGAGTTATGAAGGTCAAGAAGGGAAGGCATAAAAATGATCTGTGATTTGTACTCAGGAAGGGAGTGTTCATAATTACTGAGATCATGGATTCATTATTTAGGGCAGTTTAGCAATCTACATAAAGAAACATCTTCAAAAAATCATGGAATGCAAGACCTGGAAGAGATTTGTCTGGTCACTTGGTTCAACCAACCTGTTTCTATATAGATGTAGAATTTGAAGCCCAGAGAGAGGAAAAGTTTTGCTGAGGGTCATACAACCAGTAAGAAGGCAATGCCAGACACCTAGGAATCTCAATTTAAGGTTCTTTTCCATAAGCTTACCACAAGAGTCTAAATTACCTTTACATTTTTTAATTGCTATAATTGCTTGTCTGAAGTAAACTTGCTATTTATTCCTCAATATTATTCAAAATGTCAATGCACAATAATTCCAGTCGCTTATATTTCAATTAGGTGACTAAGGGGTACATAGAAATACATTTTTTCCTGATGGGAAAAATGTACTATTCCTTCTCTAGAATTACACATTAACAACTGAAATGATTTTAATCTATTCCTACACATAAATTAACAATGGGAATGCTGCCACAGCCTTTGGTCTCATGCTTTTAACCAAAGGAAATTGCCCTAAATCAATGAAACTCTTTCAAAGTGTCAATAGCAAATCATCAGCATCCATTCATTATTCACTTAGCAGATACTACATACAAGCCCAGAACCACTTCCTCCAAACACTGTAGTCCTGGCTGACAAATTTCATAAAGCAAAGACCTTTGACTTGACACTGAAATTAAACTCGACCATCCATTTATTACCGAGTTTAAAATACCAACTGTGATTAGGTTTAGAGGAGGACAAACGGTCTTAACAAGGACAGTTAATTAAAATTACAAGTTATATGAAACATACATTATTAGTCTTCAGAGAGCAACATTCTCTCTCACTGTATCTCCAAAGTGGGTAAGTACACTTGGCATGTAGAACAGTATAATAAATTATTTCCATTTATTTTATGTTATAGCTGTAGCAAGCACCACAATGGCTTACTGACTGAATTGCCTTTGCAGAAAGCATTATCAAGTCTATAACACACTATTGTGCTAGTTTTCTTCTTTTCAAATTAGTCCTGATCTAAGAAGTATGTCACCAGCACAACAGTATCGATCTCAGTTTGGCCATATCCATTCTTCTTCTCTCTCTCATCCTTACACTTTGTGGTTTGAAATCCTTAAGCAGTCCAAGCTAACCTGCCCAGTTGGCTGTGATTGTGATGTCCCTCTCCCGAGTCTACTTTCTCTGGCTTTTCAAGTCTGCAGCCCTATGATCTTCTGCCTCTCTGCAGTACTCTCCCTACACTTGTGTCCAGGTGGAGATGAAACTCTTTAGTTGTGGGTTAGACTCGGAATAAGGAAAAACATGGCTGTAGTCTGGGTTCTGCCTCTCATGAGTGAGACACTTAGCTCTTAATTTTCTTACTCTGTCAAAACTGAGATTGTTGGGTAAAAAGCACAAAATGAAAAGGTTGACAGAAAGAAATGTGCCATCTGGAAATATTATGGGATTTGGGGATTCCTAAGACCTGCTTTCAAATCCTGGCTCTGTTTAGCTTTAGGACTTTCACCAATCCCTTCCCTTCTCTTCACGTCCATTTTATCATTTATAAAAACAGAGGAGGTGAGCATAAATGGTCTCTAAGGTCCCTTTCAACTATCAAGTGTATAACTCACTGATCTCTAAAGTCTCCTGAAGCTTAATAGTTTGGATAGCTTTTGTGAGAAACAATGGCGACAAAGCCACAAGAATGCTTGGATGGGCTTTGCCAATGTCACTCATTCAACCATTATTGTTGATTGATTCAAAACCAAATAGTTTGTCATTAGCTGCATATGAATGGGTGTCTTTCCCTTAGTGTGTGGATGTAACTCCTTTTAATAGGATTTATCTGTGAACACCGAAAGAGAAATTTAGCCTTAAATCACTTGATGCCTAATCTCTTGCCCATTTGGTCCTAATTTATAGAACTCCTTGTCTTCTGGAATCAGATTTACAGAGTCCTTATCTGCTTTATAGTCTCTGCTGAAGATTTAGCTTTGGTGATTTCCTTTTAATAATTCATCATGATAGAAGATGCTGAGGTGCTTGCCTGAAGGTTATGGCATCAATGCAAATGGCTGATTAATTGATTTATAAACGGAGAGGCAAAACAGGAGTTTATAAACTGCTGAATAAAGGTGAATTTGCTTATTAACTTGGGCTGTTCAAAACGGTAGAAAGACCTAGTTTTGTGTCCTGACATCCATTTAATAACTGGGATGTGGGGACATGGATTATATGCTCACAATCTCAGTTTCTGAAACTGTAATATGAGTGAGTTGGTTAAGAAGTCATTTAAGGTCATTTTTTCAATTTTGTATTCCATAAGTCAGCCAATGAGTTAAGAGACCTGAGTTCTGGTTGTGGCCTTGTGAAAGTTACATCATCTCTCAAGGTCTCAAGTTTCTTCATATATAAAATTAGGAAATTGTGTGAGATTAAAGAATATAACTCAGCAAATATTTACTAAGGAACTATTACAAGTTTTAACTTCATTTGGGATAAGTAGCAACATTTAAACTAAAACCTGTTTTTTTTTTTTTCCTGGCTCATACTATTGTAATTTCTGGGAGAAAAAATAATTCAATGGATCACTGAGTTTTAAGAGTTGGCAGGCTTCTTAAAGGTATGAACTACACTACAGTTTTTTCTTAATATGCAGTTTTAAAAATAGGAATAGCTTTGTATTGCTCTGGCTTATGTAAATTGAGAACACTTACTTTCAATTTTAAGACTTTTGTAATGGAGTTTCCTAAACAGCATATACTGCTATTTTTCTTCTATTGCTTTCCTTTTTTTTTTAATAGCACTTCTGTTTTTTTGAAGTTAAGATACTACATAAATCAAATAAATGTATGTAAACGGTTATTTTTCAGGCTGCCATTTTAAAAATGCTCATTTAATTATACTGTTTTGTCATATTTCTCAAACCCCATAGAACATATTGCAAGATCATTTCAGGACTTATGAATGATAATGTAACTAAAATATCTAAAAGAAAGAATTATAGAAAAAAAAAAGTTGAAGTTTCCCATACCTTATAAAATAAACAACAGATTGACTATAAAACAAGAGAAAAATTGCTATCATTTCTTGTTGTGCAATCAATTGTTCTGGTGAATAAGACTGATGTTTTAGCTTTTAAAAAACCCCTTCCTTCCATCTTAGATCAGTCCTGTGCATTGGTTTCAAAGCAGAAGCCCAGTAAAGGTTAGGCAATGGGAATTAAGTGACTTACCTAGGGTCACACAGATATTAAGTGTCTGAGGATAACCAAGACCTCCCATATCAAGTTCTGTCTCTCAAACCACTGGGCCACTTAACTGCCCCCTTAGCTTTTTATGATATTAAAAAGATTTCCACCCCCTAGGCAAAGGAGAAAACCCAATACTTAAAATGCTTGTTTTTTTCATTTTGATCTTTAAAGGAATTAATGTGTCAAGTCAATTTTTTCAAATATATTTTCAGACTGAAGTAAATGCAATAAACACTTATTAAGTACTATTATGTATAAGAAAATTACAAACACTAGTGATAACCAAATATAATTTAAATAAATTTATAATCTTATCCAACTTGTTAGGCATACAGATTACATGCTATACCTGTACCCATTTGTGACATGCTTCCTTTTAATTTTGAGTCATATTGATTTCTCATGTCTGGATAATTTCCTAAATGATAAAGTTTATAGATCAAAAGTCCATTTACCTTCATGTATTTGTCTATAAATTGGACATTCTTCAACTATTTGTTTTTTTCCTATAGGGATTCTTAGACTAAACTTTTTTAAATGAATAGAGAACTTATCTAGAAGGCTCTTAAATATTTCAAACATTAGACTTTCAAGCTTATAACTGAGAGAGTTGGAAGGCACCTCAGAGATCATTTTCTCCAACTGTTTTACTTATAAGAAAACTGAATCCCCCAAAAGTGAAGTGACTTGCTAAAAGTTATACGACTAGCAATTATCACAGGTGGGAATCAAACTCAAATGTTGGTGTAGTAATTTTGATTCAATTAGAAAAAGGAAAGTGGACTTCCAGGTAAGCATGGTGGCAGTCTAGAAGCAGGATGCTTCCCCTCCTCAGACCCACTGATATAGATGACCTAAAAAGACCCAAAAAAACCATCTTCATAAGGACAAAGGGACTCTACAGAAGGGCACAGCATTGAAGGTATATGGAACTTGGGCATTTCCATACCACAAGGGAGTGAAAAAGCTCCCACCCAAACTTGAACTGATCTACCCTCCCTACCCCACCTACAGAGCCAGAGTTAGAGTCAGAGCCCACCAGAATCAACGAATGAGTGAAGGGCACCTCTGTAACAAGCAAGGGGCAGCTCTAGGTCTTGGGAGCTGACTAAAACCACCAAGGACCTACCCCTGAGAGCAGTGACACTCAAAATGCAGGTGGGTAGGTAGGGGAGCACAGACCTTGGGAGTCCCCAGGAAGGTAGCGCAGCTGCGGAGATTTGAGAGCTTGTCTCAGGCAAAAGCCTTGCTCCTTAGCTCCATACACAGAGAGCCTGTCCTCCTCACTCAGATTTCTGACTATAAAGGGAAGGAAAAACAATGGCAAACAGTGCCTAGGAAAAACTTCCCAACACCAAAAACAAACAAACAAACAAACAAACAAACAAAAATAAAACAAGAAGAAGGGGTTGACCTTGGATAATTTTTATGGAGGAAAATTACAAACTACAGAGGAAATAGCAGAAGAGGAAATCTAAATAATTGCTCCAAAACCTTCCAAAAGAAATGGAAATTGTCCACAAGCTCTGGAAGAATTTAAATTGGAGCTTATCAAAAAGATGGAAGCCTTCTGGCAAGATAAATAGGAATTGGCTCAGAAAGAAAATGAAAAAATTATAGCAGAGAACAAAAGAATTATAGCTGAAAATCAAAAGGTTAAGGCAGAAAACCCAAAAATTAAAACAGAAAACAAGGCCTTAAGGACCAGAATTGAGCAACTGGAAACCAATGACCTTGCAAAACAGCAAGAATTAATAAAGCAAAGTCAAAAGACTGACAAAATAGAAGAAAACATAAAATATCTCACTGACAAGGTGACAGATCAGGAAAACAGAGTAAGGAGAGACAATTTGAGAATCATTGGTCTACCTGAAAAACCAGAGATAAACAAAAATCCTGACATCATACTACAAGAAATCATCCAAGAAAACTGCCCTAATGTCCTCAAACAAGGGGGCAAAATAGAAATTGAAAGAGTTCATAGAATACCCTCTATACTAAATCCCCAAAAGACAACTCCCAGGAATGTAATTGTCAAATTCCAGAGCTTTCAAGCCAAGGAGAAAATCCTATAAGAAGCCAAAAAGAGACAATTCAGATACAAAGGAGCACCAATCAGGACCACACAAGACCTGGCAGCTTCCACACTAAAGGACTGCAAGGCCTGGAACATGATATTAAGAAAGGGAAGAGAACTGGGTCTTCAACCAAGGATCACCTATCATCAAAACTGACTATATACTTCCAGGGGAAAGTATGGGCATTCAACAAAATAGAAGGTTTCCAAGTATTTGTAAAGAAAAGACCAGAACTAAGTGGAAAGTTAGACAGAGACAAAGAGCAAGAGAAAGTTAGACAGAGACAAAGAGCAAGAGAAACATGAAAAGGTAAATAAGAAATAAAGGGAAAAGAAGAAAAATGTTTTTTCTTTGTATTCAAACTTTCTTCTTTAAGGGCTACAATTAGATCAAATTATATATATATATATATATATATATATATATATATATGTATATATGGGGAAATGTTATTTGTAACTCTCAAAAACTGTATTTATTATAATAGTAATTAGAAGAATCACTCATAGGAAAAGATTGGGGCATTAAGAGATATAAGATGTTATGCAAAAAAAGAAAAAGGGTGGGGAGGTCAATGATGGTACCAAGAGATACTTTAAGAAATAAAATAAATGGAATAATCTTTTTCACACAAAGATACAAATGGGAAGGGGAGGGGAAGAATACTCTTATAAGAAGGAGAGGAAGAGAGTGCTAATAGGTAATACTTAAAACTTACTCTCAGTGAAATCAACTCTGAGAGGGAAGAGCATACAGATCCATTGGGATCTTGAATTCTATCTTATCCTACAGGGTAAGGGAGAAGGTAAAAATAAGGGGGGGGGAAAGGGGAGGGCATACAAAAAGGGAGGGAAGGAGAGGGGGGAGGTAACTTAACAGAACATAAAAACAATTAACAAGAAGGGAACAAAAAGGGAGGGACCAGAATGGGAAGCATATTAAGGGAGGGGATTAGGGGGATTGATTAAAAATAAAACACTGGTTTAAAAGGATATAGTAAAAGAAGAAAGGACAGAACTAGGAGAGGATATTAAAATGCTAGGGAATTCACAAGTGACAATCATAATTTTGAACATGAATGGGATGAACTCACCCATAAAATGTAGATGAATAGGAGAGTGGATAAGAATCCAAAACCCTACCATATGTTGCCTCCAAGAAACACACATGAAGTGGGTAGATATTCACAAGGTCAGAATTAAAGATTGGAGCAAGACCTATTGGGTCTCAACTGATAGAAAGAAGGCAGGAGTTGCAATTATGATATCTGACAAAGCTAAAATAAAAATAGACCTGATTAAAAGGGAAAGGGAAGGTAAATACATCCTGATAAAAGGGAGTATAGACAATGAGGAAATATAACTAATCAACATGTATGCACCAAATGGTATAGCACCCAAATTTCTAATGGAAAAACTAGTAGAATTGAAGGAGGAAATAGATAGTAAAACTGTGCTAGTGGGAGACCTGAACCTTCCACTATCAAATTTAGATAAATCAAATAAATAAAATAAATAAGAAAGTGGGAAAAGAGGTTAATGAAATCTTAGAAAAATTAGAGTTAATAGATATATGGAGAAAAATAAATAGGGACAAAAAAGAATACACCTTCTTTTCAGCAGCACATGGCACATTCACAAAGATTGACCATATACTAGGTCATAAAAACATGGCATACAAATGCAGAAAAGAAGAAATAATAAATGCAACCTTTTCAGATCATAAGGCAATAAACATATCGATCAGTAAGAGTAGATAGAGAGCCAAATCAAAAAATTAATTAGAATTTAAACAATATGATTCTCCAAAATTGGTTAGTTAGAGAACAAATCATAGAAACAATTAATAATTTCATTGAAGAAAATGAAAATAATGAGACATCCTTTCAAAATCTATGGGATGCAGCCAAAGTAGTACTCAGGGGAAAATTTATATCCCTGAGTTCATATATTAAGAAATTAGGGAGGGCAGAGGTCAATGATCTGGACATACAAATCCAAAAACTTGAAAGTGAACAAATTAAAAATCCCCAGAGGAAAACCAAATTAGAGATCCTAAAAATTGAGGGAGAAATTAGTAAAATTGAAAGTGATAGAACTGAGCAGAGCCAGGAGAATGTTATACACAGAGACTGATAGACTGTGGTACAGTCGAATATAATGGACTTCTCCATTAGTGCAATGCAGTGATCGGAGTGATGTATGAGAAAGAACACTATCCCCATTCAGAGGAAAAACTGTGGGAGTAGAAACAGAGAAGAAAAACAACTGCTTGATCACATGGGTCGAGGGTGATAAGATTGGGAATGTTGACTCTGAATGAACATCCTAGTGCAAATACCAACAATATGGAAATGGATTCTGGTCAAGGACACATGTAATACCCAGTGGAATTGTACATTGGCTACAGGAGGGGAGGGGCTGGGGAAGGGGACGGAGGAATAGAAAATGATTTTTGTAACCAGGTAATAATGTTTGAAATTGATAAAAAAAATTTAAAAAAGTAAAAATAAACTTGCTGGCAAAAAAAAAAAGACCAGTTCTTATCTTCTGAGTTCATTGTTATTTGTATTGGTGCTGAAACAACTAGTGGTTCAAATAGTGGAGAGCCTCAGGATTTTGTTAGCATGAAGTTCCCTGACATCACCCATTACCAGATTTAATTTCCAAATCAGCATTTGTCAAGAGCCACTGAAAGCACCCAAATGGGGCTGGAGCTGCTTCCTATAGCACATCTAGCTCTGGGCTGGGAATAGGACTATATTTGGAAGTGCCATTATTAATTATGCAAAGAATCCTTCCTTGATGCAGCATCTCTTTTCCATACTATCATGGGCTTTGTCCTGTCTGAGATCATGGAGATCTTTGCCCTAATTGTGTCCTTGATCATACTTCACTATATATGTTTCTATACCCCCTTACACCTGTGAATTGGACACCTTTTATGTACCTCCAATCTATCCCTCCCAAGGAAAACCTAAAGAAAGCAATCTGCTCAAGTTTTCAAAGAGGGAAACAAAATAAATACTTATCAATAAGCTAAACGTTTGAGTTTATAGTCTAAATTGCTATTGCCTTTGGCTACTATATTTCTTTTCTTTTCAAGTAAAATATTTTCTAAGTTATTTTTAAAATTACATTTGGTTTCCTAATTATTGCAAATGATTTCCAATGTTCAAGCTTCCTCTGAAATTATATTAATTTATAACTATGTCATATAGCTTTTATCTTTATCCCATTTGGGGGCATCAATAACTTAAAAAATAGTCCAGGATTAATTTTTAAACACATATCTCTTTTGCCCTCTAATGTTTATTCTTTCAAGCTTTATAGTAATCATTTATTTCCTAACAAGACAATAGGTCCCAAGGGTACAGAGAATAAAGTCAGGAAGACAACTTCCTGAGCTCAAATACAATTTCAGACACTTACTAGCTATGTTCCCTGGACAAGTCAGTTAATCCTGTTTGCCTCAGTTTGTTCATCTATAAATTGATTCGGCAAAGGAATTGATGAACCTATCCAGTATCTTTGCCAAGCAAAGCCCAAAAAAGGTTCATGAAAAGTTGAAACAACTAAACAATAACAAAACAAGGCAATGGTTTTACAGTATATGGGGACAGCTGATTGAGGAAAGAATTACACATTAGTAACAAGATGTTTCCCATCAGATAATTCTACTTTTTGTGATGTTAGGAATAGTTGCTATGACTAGTATCTTTGTATTCTTTACTCAAAGAAATTACTCATGAGGTATAGCTAGAAGGGTATGATGTAGTCTCTAGGTCTTTATTCTTTTTCATTACTTCTTCCTGGTCCATATTTTCCAAAATATTTTCTACTATACACAACCATTCCCTTCTTCATTCTAAAGTCACCTAGTATATCATTTAATTTGGATGGTCTTCCATGGTGTTCTTTTTGAAAATACTTTTCACATACCCTGAAATACAAGATATCAGAATAAATGGGATACAATCAATAGAGAAAAAGAACTAGAATTAAAAGGGATTAGATGAACCCAACATTTTTTTACATTGAACTTCTATATTAATTTGTATATACTTGTATATATTATTTTTATCAAAATATAATTATAATTAACATGGCTTATCCAAAAGAAACAAATGATCCTATTAGCTATGTCCATAAAATCTGTCTCCTTTTTTCTTCCTGATATTTTACCCTTCCCAAGAATGAAGGTAATATGATATAGGTTGTACATATATTATCATATAATATATATTTCTATGTTCATCATGTTCTGAAATAAGACATGTAATTGCTTAACCAAGAGAAAAGTTCACAGAAGGAATAAAGAAGATGTTTCAATCTGTATTCAGGCTCCATCAGTTCCTTCTATGGTGGTTGACAACTTTTTTCATCCTGAATCCCTTGGAGTTTCCTGGAGCCTTGACTTTTTGATAATAATTAATTCATTCACAGTTGATCATCATACATTATTGCTGTTAGTGTGTACAGTGTTCTCTAGGTTTTGCTCACATCACTTTTCATCACTTCATATGAGTTTTTAAGGATTTTTTTTGGTGATCATTTTATCATTTTTTTTAAAACCCTTACCTTCCATCTTGGAATCAATACTGTGTATTGGCTCCAAGGCAGAAGAGTGGTAAGGGCTAGGCAATGGGGGTCAAGTGACTTGCCCAAGGTCACATTGTTAGGAAGTGTCTGAGGCCAGATTTGAACCTAGGACCTCCCATCTCTAGGCCTGGCTCTCAATCCACTGAGTTACCTAGCTGCCCCTTATCATTTCTTATAGCAGGATACTATTCCATTACCATCATATACTACAACTTGTTCAGCTTTTTTTTTTTTAAGCTGAACTCAATATTATGTTTTCCAAGAAGCCTTCCCTGATCCTTTTCCTCTCTACTCTTTAATAGTTACCTTCCATTGGGCCTCACATAACATTTTGTTTTGAAACATTACAAAACACTCACTATGTAAGACTATGTATTTTATTTGCCCTTATTTGAATTTTATCTCTCTAATAAAATGTAACTCAAAAATGGAGGGACTATATATTTGATATAACATTTCTAATTCATAGTGTTCTGCACACATTTATATGATTCATGTTTGTTGAATTAAAATAAAAAGAGATCTCAGTGAAACCCACTTCAGCATTAGTCACTCTGATGTCACAGAGTAGATAGATGTGGATTCACTTAGAAGATCAAATTTAAGTATGATTAAACATTTATGATTATTTAAGGGAAAAAGTGATCTTCCCTGTTCTCAAATATATATTCTCTAAAGTGGGAACCTCATCTGTTGTGGTATCTGAAGTATGAATCCTTTTGTACTCTAACATAAAAACATTGAGTTGTTTTGTTTTGTTTTTCTTATTCCCAGTTCCAAATTCACTTCTCGCCTTCCTCTAACCCGATGCAATAATCCAGAAAAAAAAAAAAAAAACAAACAACAAACTAGAAAATTAATGGAAAAAAGCTTCAAACTGCACTTTGGGTCGACCACATATATTTTGAAGTGGACAGTATTTTTATTCATGAGTCCTTTGAAACTGTACTGGATTATTGTATTCATTGGAGTTACTAAGTCTTTAAAAGCTGATTATCCTTACAAGATTGATGTGGCTATGACATTTTTCTCCCTGTTCTACTTATTGCATTTTGGATTGGTTTATATGAATCTTCTCAGTATTTTCTGAAACCATTCCTTTAATCATCTTACAACACAGACACACACACATATACATATACATCATAATTTGTTTATCCATTCCCCAATGGATGAGCATTCTCTCAGTTTCCAGTTTTTTGTCACCACTAAAAGTGCCACTAAAAATATGTTTTTACATATTAATTCTTTTCAACAATGAGTACTAAAGTTAAATATCTTAGAATCAGAATTCTTAATTTTTTTAATGTGATTGTCCACTTTGTCATACTAAGTGAAGTCTGTATATTGTTTCTTGGAATAATATTTTTAAATATACAAATTATTTCTTTTTATGAGTTTGGTATATGAGTTTATGAGTTTGGTTAACATTTCTCTGTACATGAAGAAAATTTTTACCCTTTTAATTGTTCATGTTATTTTCTCTTTATTCCTGGTCTAATGAGATTAGGGTACTACTATCCAACTGTCAAATGAGATTAGGGTACTACTACCACCTGTCTACCTCCTTTTCTCCTTCTCTGTAATTCCACTTATTCCTCCTCCATATGGATAGTCATGCTGCCTCCTCCTGGTCTATTCTACTGCCATTTTGGCTTATTCCATTATATTCCCTCAACCTTGATTCTTTTATCCATACACAACCCTTAAAAAAATTCAGGCAATGATACATTCCACAGATGACATTTTCCCATGTAGTAATCAAATAATTTGACATTTTCAGATGCTTGCAATTAGTCTTTCATTATCTTTGTACATTTCTTATAAGTCAGACTTTCTGCTGAGTACTGGGTTTTACCCCAGGAATAGTTGAAACTCCTTTAATTGCTGAATGCCCTTTTTAACATTTTATAATTATGCTCTTTTTTTTTTTACTTGATATGTTATTCTTGGTTGTAAGCCAGTTCTTTTGCTCTATTAAATTCTATGTACCATGTCCTGTGTTCTTTTAATGTTATAGTTGCTATATCTTTTGTTATTATGACTGTAGCTTCACTGTATTTGTTTTTTCTTTTTTTTCCTTCTTTTTTTGTATTTTGTCCTTAAACTGGGAGCCATGGAAATTAGCAATGATGTTCAGGTACATTTTCTTCTTTGCAACTCTGTTAGGTGGTGAATGGTGGATTCTTTCAATTTCTAATTTACCCTCTGATTCTAGAATTTCTGGGTGATTTTCCTTGATGATTTCTTGGAATTTGAAATTTACACTATTATTTAAATTCTAACTTTCAGGGAGTCCAATTAATTGGACTCCCTGTCCAAGTATTTTCCAATAGTCCAATCTATTTTCCAGATCAGATGTTTTTGTGATAAAATGTTTCATTAAGTATACAAATTAAAATACAGAGTAAACCAATTACACTTAAGTATAGCTATCAGATTATTTTAAAAAGTTCCCAGATCCCATTTTAACAATTCCCATCTTAGAAATGCCTTTTCAAGTATGAACACCTTCTCAACAGCTTAATGACATCTCTACTAAGAATAAATGAGAGTTGTACACATCTAAAGGAAGAATGAAAGAGAAAATGACTCTCTGAGTCATAACAGATAAAACATATGGTCAGTTCCTGTTACACAACAAAAAGAAAGAACCTAATTCTGCCCATCTAGCAGGTCTATAAGGATGTCTTCCCCTAAAAGCAGATCCTTAGTGTTTCTAAAATGTGAGTCTCAATTTTGGGTGTTCTGGACAGATATCAAAACTCCATTACACACATGTGAGTGCTAGAAAGGATACACAAGCAAGGCAAATAATACAACTGTAATAGCTAATGCTTATAAGGAAAAAAAATCAGTGAAAATTAAGGTTATTGTCTGCAATGAAACAGAAAGATTCATCTCTACCTTTTTATAAATAGTAGTTTTTGAAGTAGTTCTTTATCTTAAAAAAAACACATTTTCCTATCACTATAATGAAATGTAATAAACTTCAGAGTTTGGTGAAAACTGACCACTCTTTAAAAATGCTTAATTGAAAGTATGTTGTTCTCTTTATGGAATCTGAAAAGAAAGTTTAAAAAATCTGTAAAGGATAAAAAAGTCTTTACCTAAGAGGAAAAAAAGAAGCTAAGATTTTGATATAGGGACTCTCATTCTCAGTCATGTCTGATTTAAGAATTTAATTTTCAGCCAATTACATACAAAGGAAAGTAGTACAAAGTTAAACATGAAATTATACGATTTTAAAAGTGTTTTATTAAGAGAAATTCATACAGATTGACTGTACTTGAGAGGATCAGATATAGAATTCACGGTGACTCTACCAATTTTTACCATGATCAAATCAGCTTAGAAAACTAATACAGTGTAAACTCAATGGGCCCACACTTATATAGAACTGTTCACCGGAAAATTTCAAAATGCATTACAAATACCGACTCATAGATCCCTACCTTATACCATCACATATCAGAAGTAAACAGTCTTTTGTATAAAGTCTTATAAAAAAGTAGAAAATGTCAGTATTTTTGAGTTTTAAATTTAGTGATAACCTAGATAAGATAATAGCAAATATCTGAGGTAGATATTACAAGTTATTATTTTTAACGCTACAGATAAAGAAACTAAGCACCAGGGATGACCCATTTATCTTTTCTACTGTTAGTAAGTTAACAGAACCAGGTGAATCTAATTCTCCTAACTAAAAAACAAACATATTTCCCAAAAATACTGTATTTCTTGAGAAAATAAAATTTAGTGAAAGAGAAAAAAGTATAAGATGAAGAGTAATTAAAAGGAAGATGTAGAAATATGGTTAAGTTGTGCCAAAACACATCTTCCAAAAACACCATTCCCTGACTCCACTATACTTTCAACCTACTTTTCATTTTGAAACTGTCCATGCTTTAATGGCCAAAATTTCAGAAAGAGTAGCTTTTATTTACTTCTACTTCTTTACCCAACCATTTATCAGCTCCTTGAAATCTGACTTTCATCTCCATTATTCTAATGAAACTATTTTCTTCAATCTCAAAGAAAAATCTTACTAATGCAGTTTATTTGGGTTTTCAAGTGATCCTTTCCACCACAGCCTTAGTTATCTTTCTAATCCATCATTCTCATTATATCAGTCTTCTATTTAAAGCTTAGCAGTGAGTCTCCATTGTCTAGACCCCAATCTATCAGTTACACATGTGAGCCTCCAAAGACCTTCAAAACTTTTCTTCAATCTAGTTTTCCAGGCTTCCTTCCCATTATTCCTTTTCACTATTTTCATTCATGTTTTCTATACTAGGATGAAAGTAGATGACTATATTGTTTGTGTGCTGACCTTGACTCAATTGTCCCTTAGGTCATGCTCTTCTTTTGTTTTTGTTTTTTTCAGACCCTTAACTTCCATCTTGGCAGGTACTTGGAATACTAAGTATTGGGTCAAAGAGAGAAGAGCAGTAAGGGCTAGGCAATTAGGGTTAAATGACTTGTCCAAGAGAACATAGCTAGGAAGTGTCTGAGTGCAGATTTGAACCCAGGACCTCCCATCTCCAGGTCTGGTTCTCAGTTTATGGTGCCACTTAACTGTTCATGATATTTTTCAAGTTTTGAATGGACTATGACTTCCGATTATAATATGTTTCTTCCTTCCTTTCCTTTGAGTCCTAACTCAGATATCTTTCACTTTAGTATCTAATGAAACATATTATTAACCACCCCCTCCAATTTCCAAATGATCTTTCATTTTTTTTCTTATCTTGCTTTCTGAGATCTCTCTTCTGAATTTATTGGTGCAGGGAATTCCAGGGAGCAAACTTCTTGTATCAACATCTAACAGAAACTGTTCTGCAATTTATCATCTCAAAACATTATCTGAGGAGATAGAGAAGTTATAAGGAAAGCATTTTATAAAACATTACATTCTATATAAATATAAGCCCATTGTTC
The DNA here is from genome assembly GCF_027887165.1 of Monodelphis domestica. NCBI lineage: Eukaryota > Metazoa > Chordata > Mammalia > Didelphimorphia > Didelphidae > Monodelphis > Monodelphis domestica. The sequence continues at coordinate 223,614,700 of NC_077231.1, read as the reverse complement.
TTTCAAAAAATTCTACAAACTCTTTCTACTTTAGTGCCTCAAGCTAGTAGGGAGGTGATTCTGGATGCATAAATAATGAGCCAATAATAAAAAATGAATTTAGCGGCTTCTCCAAAATGTGAAAAGTTTGAATATCCAAGGTCCTACAACAAGTTACATAGCTGTTGTCAAAACATCATCAATGTAACTAAGTTTTAAGGGAGCAGTTAACTAAAAATGCTGGTCAATGGATGAAGCTGTTGAATGTTTTGTCATAATAGTTCATGAAGGACACCTAAGGAGAGGAAAAGATTGGCATCTGAATTGTTTAAGAAACTTCTAAGACAATAATGGATTCTTGAAATATTCAAGAGAAGATTATTACTATGGATAAAATAAAGTGATAAATTTGAGTTTTTGGAAAAGTTCATTAGGTATCCATGAGATTAATAAAAATTTAAAAAATGAAAATATTTTGTTTGACCTTGATAACCTAGAGCCTGTCTAGAAGAGAGTGACCAAGATGGTTAAAGAACTAAAGAGAATTCTGGAAAGAGATGGGTTGGATTTTAGACTAAAACAAAACTTTGAGTAGATACAATAGCTTGGTCCAAGTCCTGAAGGATTGTCATGGTAAAAGAGACTTATTCAGCTTGACCCCAGAGGACAAATGCAGAAAAAGTGATGGGAATGGCAGAAAGGCTAATTTAGAACAAACTATTAAAAAAAAAAACACTTCCTAAAAACAAATTATAATGAGCTGCCTCAAGTGGGATTATGTTTTCAATCATCAAAGAATTTTATGAAAATACTCTGCAAAATCTTCTTGGATATGTGATAGAAGGGATATGTTTTTAAATTCTGGATTCAGTAAAATGATCTCTGAGAAAATTGCCAGTTGTTACATTCTATATTTCCACAATATGTTGATGTAAACAAGATCTAACTAGAGAGATACTTAAATCACTTAGATTTCTCAATCTCTAAATAAAATTCATTAAAGGGAATTTTAAATTTTCTTTAAAAAAATAACATGACTATAAAGACAACATATACTCCTTCACTTCACAGAATGTTACTCTGTTGGGTAAGATGCCCTACTCATTTTTTATAATATGCCCTTGTGTTTCCTTCATGGTAATGAAATTTCAGCAAGGTTATGTCAAAGCAAAACTGGAAGGTAGGATGAAGATTACCTACAGAGATTCTGTATCCTTTCCTTGGAAATACCACTTCTGAGTTATCTAGTGTTATCTAGTGTAAGGCCCCATAAAACTTATTTTGATCTTGCTTTTGTATTTATTTGGTGGTATTTTTTGTGAGGTAAGGAATTCTTTATTCACACTAAAATATAAATGTGAATAAAATAAATATTTTCTCTTGCAGGGGTATTTTCATTTTTATGAGAATTAATGGCTATAGATAAAATGACTGATTTCTCAAAATGGAATTTTAAGCAGAATCCAGCAAGCAGTGGAGGGGTTAGGAAGGGCTCTGGCTAGGAAGAGTCCCTGAAGTTGGCCCATTAAAGGGGCTTAAGAAAGGTTATATAAAATCAATTTAGGCCCTGAGGATATTTTGCCCAGCAAAAATGGATAAATGACCGGAAATGGAAGAATGGAGAGAAGAGGCAAATTGATGCTTACAGTTTTATATGGGGTTATTTTGGCTTCCCTCAATCAACTTTCCTTTAAGAGACATGAACAGAGCTTACTATATAAGTTCCCATCCCCTGCTCCTCTGTTTCCCCTCCCATTGATTTTGCAAAACATTAATAAAAGTAAAAACTTGTATTGCAGAGTTAGAAATAATTTAACACTTAAAGTGAAGCACTTGGTGTATTTCAGAGCAACAAAATAAATGCCATGAAATAAAAGTAAATAAAAGCTTTCTCAAGAGTATAAGGAATTGCCCAAAGTAAAATTAAATATTAAAATAAGACTCAGAGATAGTAGACAATTTGTCTTTTTATCCAAATGTTTCATTTGCAAAGCTGTCTCCTTTTGCCTGAGGAAGACATAGAGTCTTATGAAGGGTGGGAGTAAGGGGAAGACCAACTTACAAATAGCACTCCATCTGTTAAAATGTTTTCTGCTCATCATAACAATGTCATATAATAACATTTATAATCAGAAAAATATCTGTAAAATTATTTTTCCTATAAAAACTATTCAAAAAAGGATTTAAGTTTTATTTAAGGAATAATGGAAATGCATTGCCTTAAATTGTCTCCAATGATAACTCCTTAAAATTAAAAAGTAAAACAAATAATATTTAGACTTGTAGTTAATCCATTTGACTCTGATTATAGAATCTGTTTCTTATTTTAGAAATCCTTTTCCCTGGATTTTATTTTGTGGGGTTGTTTATTTATTCTTACCTCTACTTTTACTCTACCAGTGAATGGATAATACATATTATCTAGATTATGAATATACTTAAGCAGGCCAATGACCTTGTTTACTTGGACAAAATAGGTTTAGAGCTGAGAAAGATTTCAAAGTCATCTGGACCTATCCTTCCATCTCAGCACTGAGGCAATGGTAGACCAAGACTGGTAAAATGACTTGCTCAAGATCATCTAATAGGTAGAGATTCTCTGACTACAAAATTAATCCCTTTTCATTGAACTGAGCTGCAGATTGACAGTGAATAATAATAAGAAAAAATGGCTCGATTACAAGTGGGAAATTACATAGAATTTTCAATGATATTTTGCTTTTGGATGCTGCAAAAGCTCATTTCCACCTTTTTGTGATTCTATTTGGTTATTTGGTTGCAAGTCAAATTACAATCTTATTTATATTTAATCTCTGAAGATTTCAACTGAAAGACAATTGAAATACTCTTTTTTTTTTCTTTTTTGGTGTAAGAGTGATAAAGAAAAACATATTAATTAAATAATGATAAACATCTTTGATTAAAAAGTGAGTTTAAATGGACATTGATCCATCCTACCACTGAAAATTTCTCTGATACAATCCGTTTCCACACTCAATTTATCATATTCCCAAACATAAGAGAAAATTCCATAATGAAGAATAGACAGAAGAACCATGTTTAAGTAACTGTTACTATTCATTAAACTGAAAAAACAAAAGACCTTTTTTATACTCCAAAGTATCATTTCACTAGAACCAGCAAGAATTTTTTGAACATTCCTTCTAAGGATTCTCCTTTCAGCTTGGACATGGGTGAACCCAAGGGATACCTTTATTAAGAAAATATACTAAAAATATTTTTATTCTTAGTCTGATCAGCATCAGGAAGAGAAGTCCTTCTTCAGCTGATCAGTTCTATCCCTTAGAAATTAGTTAGATCTTTTATTAAAATGATGTAAAAAATCTCTGTGAAGACTATAGTTTCAAATTTATATTTAGGAAAGACTAAAAATTTCTCATTCAGATTAGATCAAGGATTTTAAAGTAATGCCCTGACATTGTTTTGTACTATGTTGCTTATAGAAAAAGGAGACTTCAATATTTTTCTACAAGGGAAAAATAATGTAATCAAAAGACAAATGGTCTCTTTCATAGGGTGTAGCATATAAACAAAGATAACTTTAGCATGTGAGAAACTGTGTTGAATAAACTTTTTGAGAAAAATGAATGTTTCAATCACTATTCATTTCTAGGATATCGTACACTACAGAACATACAGTAGGCACTTAAATGCTCACTGACTGAATGTCAAAAATTTTTTTAAAGGAGTTAGTCTGGTTATTCAGTGAAAGTATGTGAAAACATCTGAATAGTTCTGATGATACCATAATCACACTAATGAACTTATTAAAGGAACTATATAATCACCTTCATTGGGTTGTATCAATTCTTTGTGGAAAATTCATTAAAAAAAAAACCTGGGAAGAATCATAAAAGATGAAAAAATTTGGATATACTTGTGATGTGTATATATGAAGAGAGAGTGCCCACAAGAGTGATATCATAAATCTACAAAAGTACAATTTGATTGTGTTTTTAGAGTTTCAACTATTGTCACCATCCTTGTTAATTTCAGTACTGGCCTTAATTATTATAGTAAAAAGGCTCGCTTCTCCCTACCCCCCAAAATATTACTTTGTGCTTTTATTATTCTCAGGTAAACAAGTTCTTTCTATTTTATGATGCCACCCTGGTTAAATCCTCAAAGCTAATTTTGTCCTTGGATGAGCACAATGGAAATCACTCTGGGTTTTCTCTGATTTGTTTCACTGAAGTAAATGAATGTCCCATGAGTAATCACATCTCTGGGAATAATATGGTACCACAAATCCCAAACAGACAAACTGCAGAGATGCATATCTGACAAGACACTGGCTAATGAAGTAGTGATAAAGGAAGAATTCAAAGTATGTCAGGGCATCTCAAGGAAGCTAAAAACACATAGGATGTGATTGAAGGGAAATAAGCAATCACAAGAAGAAGCGTTTCAACCTCCAAATATAGAATTACAGAATCTTATAAGTCATCTATTCCAACCTTTATGGAAAACTTAGAAAACTACTATAGGAGAGGACTCTGATTAAAGTGACAGCTAATCATGAGACAGTTTCTTTGGTAAATATCCCCAAGAGAAATATATTTTTTGAAATGATGAGGGAAACACGGGGGAAAACTTGAAACTTGTTTACACACTCAGTCAATGCTGGACAAATCCATGCCAGCATACTTCCTACCCAATTTTTTTGTTTGTTTGAATGATTTCTAACATCTTGAAAGAGCTGAGCAAAAGGGTAAGTGAAAATTCTAGAAACACAACTCCCTCAACTTTAACTTTTCCTAGCATCTTCTTAGAGCCTCTCCTAAAAAACAAATGAGATGAAATGCATTCACAAAACAGAATGCAGCCATCTAGCCTATTACTTGCTATTTTTAAAGATTTAGAAGCTGCTTGACTAAGGCCCCAAATGAGTCCCATATATCAAACTGAATGAATTTCATAGCAAGAGTCGTTTTCCTTGCAAAAATCAAACTAGTTTCTTAGGGATGAATTTCTTGAGTTTTATTTATAGATATGAATCTTTTTTTAAAAGTCCAAACCCTGATCCACTCTTGCCAGTAGTCCCTTTAAAGCATTTTATAAACTATCCATTCCAAGGGTATACATTAAGTATAATGATAACCCCTGGTTCCCATATAATTATAACAGCAAAAGACCAAATGTGAATTACTTCAATTAAATTTAGCAAGTATTTATTAAGCTTCTGTAGTATGTAGAAGGGATAATAATAGAATGAAAACAGTCCCATCCCTTATATTCTTTTTAGGGAAAACAACTGTAAGTAATCAAAATGACTATAAAATAAACTCAAACTAATATCAGAGTGGACATATGGAGAAAACTGATGATATAATATGATGTAATAAAAACTACCTTTACTCAATTGCTGCATAATAGAAGCCCGCCACCTCAATATAGACAATTTGCATAAATAAAGTCAAAAAGCCAAATTTCCTCAAGTTGAGTTAAAAAATTAGAATTTATGAGAAGAGGGCCAAGTGTTCCAATAAAGTTCTCTTGCTTGTATTACATTGTCAGACTCTGGCAAGAGATGATGCCAGGAGGAAAAGATCTGGTTTATATATCGAGATAGTAACAAAATGAATATTTCCATACAAGGTTAATGACATATCACAAGATGTAACATCCAACAAGATGTAACAGTTACCCAATTACAAAGCTGATTGGTTAGTTCATTTAGCAAAGCTCATATTAGTCTAAAGGTCAAATCACAAGGCAATACCCTTATTTGGACAGAGACTTATCTGATCTGGGGGGAAGGATGGTTATTTCCAACCAGGGAGGGGTGCAAGATGTTTGAACCATTTTTGTTCATGAAACTCAGATGGTCAGCATCTTATGTTAAAGGGGAAGGACAAACTCAGGGAGGGGTTGGAACTCCCCTTAGAAGCAGTTTTTATGCTTTAGTTAGGAATCCTTATAAAAATCATGAACTCTACTCTTATAAAAATCATGTACTCTACTGATTGTATTAAGATTAAAATGGAATTTATACTAATCACTCTGGAATCACAATATTGATTATCTTAAACCTATCACTATCACTAAATCCAATCATGTGTAAGGGGGTAGAACACAATTATTTAAGGTTTGCAAAGAGTTTTAAATTTCCTATTGTTATCTCATATATTTGATCCTCTCACCAGCCCTGTGATATAAAAAAAGACCTCATGTAGCTTATGATATGGACAGTTAGTGGCAAAATGGATAGAGTATCAGGCCTAGAATCAAGACTATTTCATCATCCTAAATTCAAATTTGGCTTCAAAACACTTATAAGATCCTGTGGCCTTGGGCAAGTAAATTAACTCTGTTTGCCTCACTTTTCTCATTTGTAAAATGAGCTGGAGCAAGAAATAGCAAACAACTCTGGTGTCTCCACAAAGAAAATCCCAAATAGAGACAGACACAACCAAATAGGACTGAACAACAACAGAGAATTACAGAATGCAAGGAGTAGAATTGAGGAGAGAGTTTATTCCTGGCATGGAGAACTGCCAAATCAGAGGTCCAGAGAGGGCTGATAGAATGCCATACATATGATGGAAAGGTAGAGCCAGGAAAGCTTCTTTGAGCAAGAAAGTGATATCCCTTTGGTGTCTATGTAGAGAATGAAAAAGAATGAGATAGAGAAAAGGGAAGCCTACAGACCAATATAGGAAGCTATTTCAGGAGTCTACACAAAAAGTAATCAGATCCTGAAATAAGGTGTTGGCCTTATAGAGGAAGATAAGAGTGATGGAACTGACTGAAAAGGAGATTTTAGTGTTTTAAGTAACTCACTGGGAAGGGAAGTCCAACTACCAATGAAGAGTAGCACTTTCTATGCAAATTTGCTATCTTAGTTGCCTAGAGCATTGGTGGCTCAAGTGATTTGCTCAGGGTGTACTCAGCTAGTGCATGTCAGAGGAATTGTTTGAACCCAGATCTACTTGTCTATTTAAGTGGGATTTCTAACTCGTACTCTATATTCCTGTGGGAGGGAAGAAAAGAGAATGATATGTTCTAATAATTTTAAACATATGATTTATTATTCTACATAAGCTTTTATAGAGAATTATATATTGTATGAAAATAAATTACATGTGTATATATAGAGAGCCATAGATTCTATACATATGTATTTTGTATATATCATATATAGTTATTATATGTGTATATGTATGTGTACACACATGTACATACAAGGATCCTTTTCTAACTAGTTTTAAAGTTCAACTGCCAATAATGCTAAAATATTCAATAATTTAATGAAAAGAATTAGGAAGCCTTAAAGGCAGACCAAACACCTTCATTTCCAACTGAATTCAAACTTCAAAAGGCAGGCACACCCAATTAAATATCACTAATTAGTTCCTAAAAAAAGTTACTTCTTTTAACTTCACATAGCAATAATACTATGAATGGAAGATGCTTATTTGGGCAGGCAAAATTCTGATAGTAAATAAATTAAATCTTTTTAAATAGAATTTTGAAATTATAAAAGGAAAGAATAATAAATATGTGTTGGAATGGATGAGGTGACTTTGATGGACAACAGTCTCATGCTATAGAGGAGTTGCATCCCAGGTTATTAGAAGGATCTACTGGGTTTTGTGACTAATCAGGGATCATTGGAGTGAGAATTGAAAATATTTTATGGATAACTGAAAACCAGAGGATGGAGTAGAGCAATCAAGAAATGAGCAACTTGATAGGCAATCCATTGGGAAGGTACGTGTGAGTGGCACAGGAACATGAATCAAGGCTCCCTCATGGGGATAGAGAAGCTATTTGACAAAGAATGCAGGAGATAAAAGAATTCAATGACATTCTTCAAGGGAAGGGAGAAAAGCAACTCTTTCTCTTTCATCTTCAAGAATTCCCTATGCTCTAAATTCGAGCTATAGCTAGTGATGCTGACTTTCAGCTAAACCTGGAAATATTCCTCCTACCTTAGACCCCCTCTATTTGCCCAAAATCTTTTGTTCACAGCTGGGGAAGATCTAATCCATTTAATTTACTCAGAGATGGATGGAAAAATGCTGAGCTCTAGTGCAAAATATGGAACAAGAAGGGGAATTGATTAAGGCAGTAGCCTAGGGAGTTCAGGGATTAAATCTCCACAGCCATCTTTCTTCAAGAGAATAGAGGAGTCAGGCAATCAATGGAACATTGACTTCAAACTTGGCAAAAGGAGGGCTAAAAGTTTCACAAACTTGATTATCTTTTTTCTTCTTTTTGAGTTCTAGAAGCAGCTAGGTAAAGTAATTAGCATGATATCTCGGCATGTATGCAAATGTAACTGTTATTAAAGTGTTTACATCATGTGCTTGAACTTTCTGTTGTATTTAATGTTAAGCTTGATAAATCAAAGAGAAAATAAACTGGGCACTGGGACTGAACTGTCCTGATCTGGCTTGGGAGATTAGAAAAGGGCACTAGAACAGATTTGGAGATAGGCTGTATTGACAATATGATGGAATGATACCACTGGGGCAACCTCATGACTATATCTGGAAGTAAAATTGCTTTAATTTATCTACAATTTCTCTTTTAATATACAGTTAATATTATTAGCAATAAATGGATCATATTACTATCAAAACTTGAATAAGAATAGGCTAGTTCAAACATAGGTTTAATAATGTTCTACTTTTCAAACCATTTTACTTTTCTGTAAAACTAAATCTACCAATGTTCTCTCTGACCTGCCATCCAGTAAAGGACAGTTGGCCTCTCAATGGAACACAAAAACACAAAGGGTTCTCTTCTACACATAACAGCAACAAATATTTAAGTAGAGTTTGAAAGTTTTTGAAGCCTTTGAGATAAGCTGCTTTGATTTCATAGGGTTATAGAACAACCCTTTGAAGTATGTAAGAGGAGTTTGGTTGTCTCAATTCATAGAGGAAAAAACTTAAGCCTTTAAAAGTTAAATGACTTGCCTATGATCATGTAGATAATAACAGGGTAGGAAATAAAATTGAGTATTTCTGTCTCCATTTTGAGCCTTCTTTTCCCCTCTACCATGTTGCCTGTTTGGCCAGAAATGTGGATACTGAAATATCTTTACTCTTGCAAGTTATCAGATAATTAAGTAATTTTTGGAAGATAGGTAGGGGTGTATATGTATATATGCATATTAAAAAAAACTCAACTTCTGTCTTATAATCAATACTAAGAATAAGTTCCAAGGCAGAAAAAAATACTAAGAGTTAGGCAATTGGGGTTAAATAACTTGTCTAGCCAGTGTCACATAGCCACATAGCCAAGAAGTGTAGGAAGCAAGATTTGACCCTCCCTTCTCCATGCCTGGCTCTCTATCCAGTGAGTGAGTCACTTAGCTGCTCTTATGTGGGCATATGTTTTAGGGTTGCAGAAGGGAAGTACACATGGTGTACTTTCTTTGACTTGCACAAGCAACATCTAGTCAAATTCCTAACACACATCCTTCCAAGACCATATGTGATTCTAGGTTCTTTCCTTTACTCCTATCAGCTTAGTAGAATCTGATACAAAAAAAGAAAATCACATTTTTCTTTATCCATAATGGACTAATAATAATAATAACCATGAGATACTGAATAGTATGTTATAGTCGGGGAAGAAGTGGTCTTATCTGGGCAAAACTGGAATAATTTAATTCATTTCTGAAACCTAAAATAGGAAAGATTTTGTACCTGATAAAGATGTAAATCTCTAAGAAAATTTATTATTAAAAGGAATTGGGAGAATCAAAGATCTATAACTATAACAAATGTGAAAATCCATTTAGTTCAATCCCCTCCTTTTACACATGGAAAAGATTAGGGTCAAGGAAATTATGAAACTCCTTAAGGTCAACCAGCTAGTAATAATCAGATTTGGACATTGAACTCGGGACCTATGCCTTAAAGTTCATGGTGGTATTTTTCCCCCCTACTGTATAAGATATAAGAAGTCATCTCATTTGACAACCTTAGCTCCCTCCACCCCACCCCACCCCACCCTTTTTGCAAGTGAGGAAAGTGATAAGAATAAGGATGAACAATTTGTCCAAAGTCATATTGCCAATAATTAGTAGAAAAAAAATCCAAATATAGATGCTCTGACTCCCAATTGGGTGTGACTTCCACTTTAAGGAATCCCTTAAGGAAAGGACATTCTTAAAAAAAAATAAAATAAAATAAACAAGCCCAGTTTTTATTGAAGACCACTTTCATTCTTTCTAACTTTTCTCCTCCATCTTTGTTTCACTTTAAATACTGTGAGATTAAAGTCTCTCCTTGCCATTCTTTTGTTCAATCATTTATTTTTTTCCAGGGCCAGGAAATTCCCAAGGAGTTTGTCTTTTCTATAAAAGTGGATTTTTTATTTTAGTTCATGCTGGAAGCCAAAAGATTAATCTTTTAGAATCTCAATGAATCACCTAATTAGAAACTTACTAAAAATGAAATAAGTTAATTATGTTTAATTTTTTTCACAAAGATCAAATAGTAGCTAAATCACTTTCCCAAGGCAATTTTCCTTATTTGTACCATAAATGAAAGAAATTAAAATTCAAACCAAGCCCTTACCACTCTTATTGTAGCATTACAAGAATGTAACAGATCCCTGTTTTTTTTCTTTTTTGATTAAAAGATCTAACCCAGCATGAATCTTTCCTCATGTATTAGTTAGTGTTTACAGTCAAAAAATATCTAATGGTTGGAAGGATAAGCAAATGATTTATAGAGCTAAGAAAAGTCAAAGCTTTGGAGAACTTGCTAGGCATAATTACTAACCATGAAGGATTTGACCACATTACATATAAATAGAGCATATGACAGCATTTGAGAGATAGGCAAAGAACACCCCTCCCAGGCTAAAAATAATCCTTCCCAGACTCTTCTTCACACTTGAGAATGGGGTTTCTTGTTTGGACTGAAATCCACAGTATTCGATTTACTAGTAAGCTGGACAACAACAAAAAGGTCTTGATGACCAAAGACCAGATTTAAAATGCATCCATGTTACCTGGTTCAGCAAGACAGAGGGTATCAGTTGAGAGTAATGTAGTGGATTTGGAACCTAGATTAGTGACTGTTTAGTCAAGGTGCCCTGCCATTGACAGTTTAAAAAGTGGAGATCAGGACTGGCAAGTCAGATATATGGCATTTGGAAAATAACCATCTGGCTATAAAAGTGATTATAAACTATATTCATTCATTTAGTGAACATTGGTTAGGTACTCTGTGCAGAATATTATAAATGGTGCCTAGAGAGGGACAACATTCAGATAAAGTGTGGGTCTAGTCTTCATCAAAAAACTGTCTGATCAACAAGTATATTATTATACACCAATGCCAGGGTTACAAATAAAAAAAAAAATAGCACTTGTCCTCAAGAAGAATTTATTCCAGTGGGAAAATTTGTGGTTCAGTAATTTCAGTTGGGGCTGACTATTTGTGGCTCCATTTGGGGGTTTTCTTGCAAAGATATTAGAGTGGTTTGCTATTTCTTTCTTCAGCTCGTTTTACAAATGAGAAACTGAGGCAAAAAGGGTTAGTTTACTTGATCAGAGTTACACAAGCTAGTAAGTATCTGAGGCCATATTTGAAGTCGAGAAAATGAATGTTCCTGACTGAGGGTCCAAATGTGCCTCCTTGTTGCTTTTCTAATTGGGGATATAATAAATATTAACAAGATATGTAAAGCATATATGCATGGTAAACTTGGGGAAAAAGGCACTGTCATGGGTAGAGGTCAGAAGGGGGAAGAGAAAAGGGAATAAATATTTATAAAGAATTATTATATTCCAAGAAGTGCCTGTGTAAGTACTTTTATACATATTATCTCATTTGATCCATTCTGAATCATAGATACTATTATCTTCATTTTATAGTTGAGGAAACTGAGGCAAAAAGAGGTTAAGTGATTGTCCAGGGTCACATAAATAGCTAGTAGGTATCTGAGTTCATATTTGAACTTGATTCTTCCTAATTCAAGGTACAGTGCTCTATCCACAACCAACCGACTTGTTTTAACATGTTATATTTTGTCTGAAAACTCATGGTTGATGATAGATCAACAGCAAAATTTTCTTATGAGGCAAACTGACTTAAAAGTTATTTAATTTTTCCAGATTTCATGTTGGTAGAATTTTCAATAATTTTTTTTCTGACATTTTGGGATCCATGTTGTCTCCCTCCCTTTCATCCCTTCCCCTTCCCCAAGATGGCAGACAATATGATATAAGGTTTTACATGTGTTATCATAGAATATATATTTCCATGTTGTGAAAGAAGACACATATTACTTACATTAGAGAAAAATTCATGGAGGGAAGAATGGTATGATTTTATCTGCATTCATTGTCAGTTCCATCTATAGGAATGGATAGCCTTTTCTATCATGAGTCTCTTGGAATGCCCTGGATCTTTGCATTGTGGTAGATTCACAACTGATCATAGTACCTTATTGTTGTTTCTCTGTACAATGTGCTTCTGGTTCTACTCACTTGATTTTGCATCACTTCAGGTTTTTCTTGAATTTCTTGTTTGCCATTTCTTATGGCAAAATAGTATTCCATTACAAACATCTTCCACAATTTGTTTAGCCATTCTCCAACTGATGGATATTCCTTACATTTCCAGGTTTTTTTACCACCACAAAAAGCTGCTTTAAATATTTTTGTACAGGTATGTCCTATTTCTCTTATCTTTGGGATACAGACCTACCAGTGGTCTCACTGGGTCAAAGTTTATGCAGACTTTGATAATCCTTTGGGCATGGTCCCAAATTGTTCTACAGAATAGTTGAATCAGTTCACAGCTCCATCAACAATATAGTAGTGTCCCAATTTTTCCATAAATCCTCCTTTTTAATTGTCTTTTTTTTTTGTCATATTAGCCAGTCTGATAGGTGTGAAGTAGTGCTTGGTGTTGTTTTTCTTTAATTAATGTGTATTCCTCTAATTAATAGTGATTTGGAGTATTTTTGCATATGGTTAAAGAGAGTTTTCATTTCTTCATTTGAGAATTGCCTGTTAATATACTTTAATCATTTATCAATTGGGTACTGCTTTGCATTCTTATAAATTTGATTCAGTTCTCTCTATATAAATGAGAAATGAGGTCTTTGTAAGAAACACTTATAAATTTGTTCCCCATTTTGTTTCCCTTCTAATCTTGCTTGCATTTGTTTTGCTTTTTTTAATTTAATACAGTCAAAGTTATTTATTTTACATCTCAATGTTCTCTGTGTTGTTTTTTTTTTGGATGTAAATTATGTCCTAAAACCATAGATCTGCCAGGTAAACTATTCTACAATCCTTAATTTGTTTATGGCTTCACCCTTTATTTCTAAATCATGTAACCATTGAGCAGAGCAATGTGATATCATAAAAACAATACTTTGAAAAGTTTAATTTGGCAAAAGTTTCTGTAACCACAATTGGGCAAATGAGCTATGGGAGCAAGAAGGCAGAAGTTTCTGCCAAATAGCCCTAACAATTATTCATTGTCATTCCCACTCTCTATAAGTTATAGCAACAAACAAAAAAATTAAAAAAATCATAACAAAGATCCAATATTCCTAAACTGGGGGAGAAGAGAACAGAAGTATGGGACTAGATAATGTCCTGGATGACCTTCCCAGGGTATCTATTGTGGTGTTTTCCTTTGCTACTTTGGGGGAAAATAGGAATTATAATAATTCTGCAAAAATTTGATGGACTAATCCACCATTCACCTGGTAGGCTAACAGGACAAAATCCCTCAACTTCTATTGAAGGAGAAATAAAATATAACAAACTATGCAAGGCCATGGTAGAGCAGACATTCCATATTTTAACAACTACTTCTATTTTGAATAAGAGACCATGCAGTTTTGTCTAAATGAATTTCTTTTGCAAAAGTATTTGTCTCCTGCACTTGAACAGGAAATATTTTCTCATACTAAATCCTGCTAGTTTCATTCCAAATATTCTCCTTTTCTCCCATGAATAAATTCACCTTTCTCTAACCTTCCCCCTCTGGTGAAAGGCTTTATTTCTCTATCCTAAGGTACTGCAGAATGCTGCTGATTAGCTATGCACTCTAAGTTGGCCTGACAGGTTATAAAAACCAAATCTGTACCCTAGCAAGCTGAATCTGCTGTCAGTGAGTGCAGCATTTCTTAGCAGGTTGATAAATCTCTTTGGTTCCAGTTTGGCCACCTATCTTTTTCATATAGTCATTGGACCACTGTAGGTGTCTATGTCTCTTCAAAGAGATACCATTCCTCCTGGTAGAGAGAATTTTGTGACACTGCTTTAGGCCTCTATAAAAAGATTTGTGGGTAGGGGTGGCACAGCAGATAAAATGCCACACTTGGAGTCATGAATACACCTCTTCCTGAGTTCAAATCTGACCTGACATTTACTAGTTGTATGGCCCTTAGCAAGTTGTTTAACTATGACTCAGTCTCCTCATCTGTAAAATGAGCTGAAGGAGGAAATGGCCAACCACTTCAGTATCTTTGCCTAGAAAACACAGAATGGGATCAGGAAGAATCTGATACAACAGAAATGATTAAATAATAACACTGTGGTATACCAAATGTTATTTAAAGTCTTAGGCATAGAGCTGATGACATGTGTCCTTCTAAAGATCCATCTTTTAGTTTTTCTATGAGAATTCAAGAGACTTAATAATTGTGAGAGCTTGATATTAAGTAGAAATGAATAGAGAGAAGAACTAAAATCAGGAATGCTAACCAAGAGATTTTTGAAATATTTCAATTATGAGTTAATAGTAGTGTTTAGTCATATGGTGGAAGTAGAATGGGAAAAATAAGGAATACAGTGAACTGTATCTATGAGATTTATTAATGATTACTTAAAAACAAAAACTCTGGGAGGTTATTAGTATTATCCTCATTTTATAGTTGAGGAAACTCAGACTGACAGAAGCTAGGAGATTGGATCAAGGTTTCACAGCTGGTAAGTTTCTGAGACTCTATGGAAAGGGGAAGAATTTATGTCCAAAGAAGACATACAGAACATTATGAGATGTAAAAAAGGTAACTTTTATGATAATAGATTGTGAAGGTTTGGCATAAACCAAACCAATGCAAACATGGTTAGAAGGGAAACAACAAATGGGGAAAAATTAGAGAAAATTTATCTGACAAAGTGTTTCTCAACCACATAGAGATCTGAGACAAATTTGTAAGAATACAAAGCATTCCTTAATTGATAAGTGGCTAAAGGATAAGAACAGGCAATTCTCAGATGGAAAAATTGAAACAATCTTTAGTTACATAAAAAAAAATTAATCCAAATCACTATTAATTGGAAAAATGAAAATTAGAATAACTCTGAGATACCATCTCATACCTGTCAGACTGACTAATATGAGAAAAAGGAAATTATAAATGTTGGAGGACATATAGAAAAATTGGGACACCAATACTGTTGGTGTTACTGTAATATCTTGTGGAGCTTTTAACTGATATAACCACTGTGAAGAGCAATTTGGAACCATGCTCAAAGGACCATCAAATTATATATATATATATATATTTTTATATATATATATATATATATACACCCTTTGACCCACCAACTAGATCCATATTCTAAAGACATCAAAGAAAGAAAAAGAATCTACTTGTACAAAATATTTCTAGTAGCTCTTGTTGTGGTGGCAAAGAACTGGAAACTTCAGAAATATCCATCATTTGGGGAATAACTAAAAAAGTTGTGGTATATGATTGTAAGGAATGGCAAACAAGATAACCACAAAAGAATCTAGAAAGACATGGAATGTGATAAAAAGTGAAGTGAGAGGAACCAGGAGAATATTGTATACACTAACAGCAATTAGATACTGTGATCAACTATGAATTAACAGCAATGCAAAGATTTAGAAGAACTCCAAGGGACTCATGTGGAAAAAGGCCATAAAAGAGCTGACTTGAATAATCTGAATACAGATTAAAGCATATCATTCTTCACCTTATTTCATCCAAGAAATTTTCTCTAATGTAAGTAATATGTGTCTTCTTTCACAATATGATGAACACATTTTATGATAACACATGTTCAAACTATATCATTTTATCTGCCATTTGGGGGAAGGAGTGGAAGGAAGGGAGAGTATATGGATTATAAAATGTCAGAAAATAAATATTGAAAATTATACCTATATGTAATCTTGAAAAAAATTAAAAGCTTATTTAGAAAAAAGTTTCTGAGGTCTCAGTCTTCTCAGGTATAAAATGGGAACATTGGACAAGATGACTTTTAAATTCTTTTATAAGTCTTAAATCTATGATCCAACATGAATTTGAGTATGCTAACAACATAAAATAAAACAAGGGACAAATATTTTTAGAATTTCTTCTGAACCATTTTCTTTATCAAGTAAAATGACCAAAATCATATGATCTTTTCATATTATTTAGTTACCACGAGAGAATTCCTCATCAGTTAATAGGTACTGTAAAGATTAAAATTTAGGGGAGACTGGGGAGACTGAGACAGGTGAGGCAGGTAGAAATTAGTTCCTCTGCAAGAAGTATTATATTTTTTAGAGGTTTAAAAAAGGTTAAAGGTTAAAGAATATACAAGTAAGAAACATGTGCCTAGGCCAGAGGCCTAGACAAAATAACCTCACATCACGCAAGAGACGCGCCTGCTTCAAAACAGAAGTCCAAAAAGAGTCAAGAGAGAGAGACCCCTCAAAAGCCTTTGAATCAGCTTAAATAATTTCTCCATCTCCGCCCAGGTGAGATTACAAGGCATTCTGGGGAAGTGGAGCAAAGGCTTGTGGGGATTGTAGTCCTGTATTCGAGTCTATTTTTTACATTACACAGTTGCTTTGCTGATATTTCCTTTAAAGTACTTTTTGCTTGTAATACTATATTCTTTTCTAGCTCCAACTATTACAGAGAGGTCACAGAGAACAGAGCCCAGAGCAGAGCCCTGACAGATAAGATGATTAGTTGCTAGTGTGGGTGATACTATAGTAAAGATGGCAAAGAAATAACAGTCAGACAGAAACGAAGGAGCCCAGGAAAAGGTCCCTTCACATAAGCCATGGCAGGATTCAGTATATTTGATGAAAGGGTAGATTGTTAACAGTAGCTGCAAAAATAGTCAGGAAGTATGGGAACTGTGAAAAAGCTATCAGATTTAGGAGATGCCAAATGGGCACTCCACTGCTGGTCTGTGGGATTAGCTGTACTTTTAGAGGTAGAGAGAGCTTTAGCAAATTACTACTTCTGAAAACAGTGTGGCAATTTTCCTAATATTTCATGGATCCCATGAATTCCAGAGCATCTCTTCATCATGGCCATACTGCCCTAATTAAATAATCACTCATTTTATTTGTGTCCTTAAAATGTGCCACAAAGATATAAAGAATATATTGCTGATAGGATCTGATCAATACAGAACACAGCAGGACTTACTATTATGCTCTATATACTGTACACACAGATATATTTGACAAATGATTCAATGAAGCATTTATTAATCAATTGCTATAGGCAAAAAAAGCACTGTATTAAGTGCTGGTGATATAAAGAAAAAAATAAAAAACATATTCGAATGCAGCAGATGTCACATAGGGAAGGTTTTGGCTGCAATTCAAATGAAGGGTTCCATGGTCCTCAGAGTACATGGACAAAAGAGATGGTAATGTCCTTCTTTAATGGTATTTCCATTGATAAAATC
Source organism: Monodelphis domestica (assembly GCF_027887165.1). Lineage (NCBI taxonomy): Eukaryota > Metazoa > Chordata > Mammalia > Didelphimorphia > Didelphidae > Monodelphis > Monodelphis domestica. Next base: position 223,597,038 of record NC_077231.1, on the reverse strand, counting down.
ATGTCAGTTGCTAATATTATATCATTTGCCAATAAGTCATCTTGCATTTTTCTTCCTAGTCCTTTCTGTTGTTACAAACATACATTGTTAAAGCCTTTTCGTTTCCTTTAGTATTTTGGGGGTGAGGGGGTGCAGGTGCAATTCATTCTGGGCTTTTTAGCTTTTCTGTCACTGTTCTTTCAGTTAATTCCCTTAGGACATTTTGTTTTCTGATAAATAACTTCCAGCTAAGGTGTAGGTGGCTGATAATAGCTCCCAGGTAACATGTGCATTTTAATAAATGCTTTCAATGTCTTAACACACAGTACTAAGCAATGTAAGAACTTCTGGTACTATTTCAGGCACTGTAAAGGGTATGCTTTGGGGCAGGAGAGCCTTTTGTGCAGCTCCACTAATCAAAGAACAGACATATAGCTGTTCTATTTATTCATGAATATTTCTACCACAAGTAACATAAGAAAAATCAATGTGAAAAACTAAAAATGTTGCTGTTTGCAAACACAAATAGACATAGGTTGAGAGAAGGGGAAGTTCTCAAGTGTAATTAAACAGTTTTAAAATGGAGTCACTTTTTGTTCTTGTCATCCATCTCTCATCTCAAAAGAACTTGAGAACTTGTAGACACCATCCTTAGCTCTCCAAAAAGTTTCTTTTGGAGTGTTTGCTTCTGAGGGAAAAATATTTAATTTCCCAAGACTGTATTCATTTTGTAGATAGATAAAAAGGGTTAGAAGTATTTTTCTTCATGACTTTCATTCTCTGCCCGATTTATAACATTGGGAGAAACAATGAGTAAGGTGAGTCCTCTTCTGTGTGCAAACCTTTCAGATTTTTAAAGATGTCTATCATGTTTTCTAAATCTCCTTTTCTTAAACAACTCCTATTCTGCATGATCCATACAACCAAGTTTTTAGACCTTTTGCCTTCTTGGCTATCTTTGACATAAGCTCTAGTTTGACAATATCTTTGATGGAAAAGTGTTTCAATGGGATTGATGGAATTGTTAGTTTATGTTCTTGGTGTTATAATTCTAATAATTTATTCTAGGGTGACATCAATTTTATCAATCACCATACTGGTATTTAGATGTAAAGGTGTGCTAGAAAAGATTTAACAACCAGGTTTCTGATATTATGACACTCTATTAAGTTCATATTGCGTTATTAACATTTCCTTACTTAATCTTAACTAATCAACAAAGCAATAAGTCAAGCCTTGATTTGTAGCCTTTGCTGATTTTTGAGTTAATTAAACAGAGGGAGCTGGCTCTAACACACTCTTGTTACTGACCTTTCAGTAACTAAAAACATGAGGATCTTTTCCTTCTTTTTCTTTCAGAAGGCTCTTTCTTCTTATATGGGATTGATTAAAAACAACAAATTTAACTTCATAACTTCACATTTAATTTTATACCATTATTCATGATTCATTTTTCCAGGATGTTTACATTTTTTAAATGTGTCATCTTTCACATATTTAGAAGACATCTCCTCTAGTTTTATGTCCCTTACAAACTCAATAAGTACTTTTTCTGTGCCTTCATTCAAATCCTGGACAAAAATATCATATAGGATAGCAGTATATTGCCAGAGTTTCCACTGCAGATGAAATTTCTGGTCATGGTGACTCAATCTACTCAGTGGGTGGTGCAACAGTAGAGTAGTATGCCTAGAGTCAGGAAGATTCAAATTCAAATCCAGCCTCATACAATTTCTTAGCTTAGTGAATATGGATGAATCACTTTATTTCTGTTAGCCTCAGTTTCCTCATGTGGAAATACTGAAAGCATCTGCTTCCCAAGGTTGTTGTGAAGATCTAATGAAACAATATTTGTAAAACATTTAGCATAGTGCTTGGCACAAAGTAAGTGCTCCATAAATGCTTATTTTCCACCAATCTCCCTCTCCATTATCACTTAGCTCAAATTTCTCCTCCTTGTCCACAAGGATATTACGAGACTCAAGTTTCACTGTAATCCATATACAGCTGGAATGTTGAAAGCATAAGTAGAACACATATGTGTCTATAGCATCTTCCTTTTATACTGGTCTAATATACCTTCCTAAAAAGGAAATGGGGTTATTTGGGGATTTTATTTTTCTTGGTGAATCATGTTGGATCTTAGTTAAGGTATTTTTTCCCAAAGAATTCACTATGTCTAACTATGATGCCATATTTTGGTGTGGGGGGTAGCCTGCAGTCATATAACATTAAACCATTGTAACAAGAGCTACAGCAGGCACTACCCAGCTAGAACAGCTTTAAGGGCTGTCTAATAATTATATTATATATGTCTCCAAATACTAGTCTAGTAAAGTCTGAAGTTTTGTCACCAAAATTCATGAAGTCCTGTTTACTAAAATATGGAAGGGATTCTTTTTGTATTATTGAAGGATATTAAAATATTAAGACATGGAAATTTTACCTTACATTTACACAGTGCTATAAAGATTATAAAGTTATTTGTTTTCAAAAAAGACACATATACATTTAATTCAATGCAACTACACATTTCAGAAGCATAGACCAGAGTTATCAAACTCATTGGCCACAGGCTGTGAAAAAAAACTTCTAAGTACAGTCTGAATCAGATTATAATGTATAGTTAACAAAAGTAATTACAAATAAAACATCATTTTATGTAGCAAAGGCTGTCCACTACAGGTAGCATCAGGGTACCATTATGTTGCTCAAAGAGGCAGAACAGATAACTCTGGCCTCTTCATGTCCCTCCTTTTCTCCATACGTGACCTGGGGCAAATCACTTGAACTTTATAAGCCTCATTATCCTCATGTATGGCATAGGGAAGTTGTACAAGATGATCTGACACCCCTTCTGGTTCTAAATCTCTAGTCCAGTGAAAAATTTATTCTAGAACCCTACAATTCAATGGGATTTTAATCCGGGATCATTTTTAGGGTAGTTGTAGCAAGGATTAAAGTCAATATTTGAGGAATCTGGGGGAATCTAAATGTGGAGAAAGAGAAAACTCAATGACTTACTATTACTTCTTGGAATCCTAGAGAGCTATTCTGTAAGAAAAGGACCCAAAGTCAATGCCAGCTACAATTTCAGACCAGAGCCAAAATCTTTTTCCTGTGAGACTTCAAGACAACTGGACTACAATAGAAACTCAGCCAAGCAGAAGGTGGAGGAGCAGCCAGAAGAATTTAGCCCTAAGCTTTTAGCCTTTTGGAATGAAAGCACCATGGATCTGTTTCTTTAAAAGCCAGAACCCACAGTGATGGAGAGGTCTCTCTATAACTATTTCAAAATAGGCTTCAAAGACAGTAAACTAACATGCCGATCCATGTCAGCCAGAAGGCTGCAGTGTTTAGTTTGGCATAGGATTTAAATCCAGAGTATTCAGAGGTAGAAAGGATCTTAGATAAGGACAGTGAGCTGGTTACAGAGGATGGATTACTGAACCCTGAGTCAGGAAGTTGTTGATGTTGGATCATTTCAGGCATGTCTGACTTTTCATGACCCTATTTGGGATTTTCTTGGCAAAGATACTGGAGTAGTTTGTTATTTCCTTCTCCTGATTCATTTGACAGAGGAGGAAACTGAGGCAAACAGGGTTAAGTGACTTATTTCAGGACCATAAAACTAGGCCAGATTTGAACACATAAAGATGAATCTTCATTTTTTTCTACTGCGGTACCCCATTCAAATATAAACTCAGCTATTTCCTACCTGTGGAAGCTCAGGTGGAGCTCATGTTTTCTGACTCAATTTCCTGCATTATGAGATGGAGATAATAGCCCCCAAATAAGATAATAGTTATAAAGTACTTAGGACAACTCCTGGCACAGAGTAGGCATTTTATACATATTTGTTGCCTTTGTCCAACTCATTCATTTTACAAATGAAGGAACTATAAGGGTCCATGTGTGTGTTTGTGCATGTGTATTTTTGAATATTTATGTAGTAAAACATTTATATTATTTTTATAGTCTGAAAATTTAGCATTTTCAGTAGTCTCTGACCTTTTCCCCAAACCAGGTATCAAAATTGTTTTATATACAAAGTGGTTATCATGACTGAGTTATCTATTTTGACTCACAGATTTTGCTATATTTGATGGTTATTTTAAAATATAGTTTAAACTTACTTTTAAGTAGAGATGGGACCTGTGATTTCATAGGTATAAGGAAATAATGATGGTATGTGGGGCCTTTGGAATTTATAGTCTTAGAGAGTTGTGTACCGTAATGAGAAGTTAAATGATTTATCCAGGGTCTCTAGAGGCAGAACTTGAACTTAGGTCTTCATGGATTCAGGCTTGGCTTACTAACTACTCCACAGACTCCTTCTCTACTTTAAAATAATACATCTTCATTTACTTGGAAACTAATTTAAAAAATTAAAAGCATCCCCTACGTTTCATTTTTCACCTTCCCCCTATTTTGTGAAGTTTTTATTTTGTATGTTTCTTTTTAAAAAAAAATTACATCCCATATTTCCTGATGTAATCCTCTCCCCTACCCCTGTCCATTACTCCCAGGAAGAAAACTTAAAAAAAATTAAATAAGGGAAATAAGTTGAAAAACTATGTTTTTTATATTAGAGCTTGTACATTTGGACTGTGAATTTCAAAACTACTCAACCCTGTTCAAACCATTCTTTAGAGGATGGGATTTGGCTATTTCCTGATCAATAACAAGAGAGATTCTTGGAATGACAGAATCAGGTCTTGGAAACTACAATCTCCACCCTACTCAGGGTAACAGGATTTAAGAAGGGATGCAGCAAAGCTCAAGATTTAATTATTTGAGAATATGACCTTCAGCACACATGTGCGAAGGGGACAGACCTCTGGGAGGTCCTGGGTTAAGCTAGAGCCACCATTGGCACATAGGAGACACAGGAAGTGAGGTAGAGGAAAGCTCGGGAGTGCTGGAACTTCCTGGGTGGAGGAGAGTGTGGTTGTTGGAGCCTGCTGCTTGGAGTGGAGGCCCTCAGACTGTTTCTCCATTTTGGTCACATGAGTGATAGGGACTGATCTCTTTTCTTTGCCTCAGCTATCCAAGGCCTTGGGCCTTTGGCCCAACCTAAGCAGAGGGGGTATTTGAGCCCTATTCCCTTCTCTCCCCTTTCTCTCTCTCTCTCTCTCTCTCTCTCTCTCTCTCTCTCTCTCTCTCTCTCTCTCTCTCTCTCTCTAATGCCTTTCTTCCTACTGTTTGTAATTAAAACTCCATAAAAGGTTGACTGTGGACTTGAGTTTTCATTTAGGAATTACATAGCTGAATTCCTTGGTGACCTTAAATTAATATATATAAGTCTTTTAAAGTGATTTCCATATCACAGGACTTCATATTCTGCATCCAGATATTCACCTATTAAAGTGATTTTTTCTATGATGGCTTACTTAATCTGAGGATTGAAAGTGATCTTCCCTCCCTATACCTTCTGCCAAATTTTCTAGACATCTTTGATTTTATTGTTTTCCATCTTGTCCTATGTTTATCTGTGTACCTGACACAAACCTACAATTTCACTATATAGGAAACCGATGGGGGATGGGGGAGAAGCTCTCAATGACAGAGCTCTGCAACTCGCAACATATATAGTCTTGGAGAATTGCTTGAGGCATGAAGGATTTATGTGATTTTTCTAGTCACAAAAAACTTAGTATGTATCAGAAGTGAGACTGGAACCAACAGGGCTTTCTGGTCCTGAGGGAAGCTTTATATTCATAGTATTTCTCTTACTTGTCATATTACCTTATTATAATATGTTATCTTGTTTTATGCTACATTACATTATATCTATTATGTTATGGTACATTACATTATGTTACAGTATATTATGTTATATTATGCTGTGTTATGTTATGCTATATTATATTACATTATATCATATTTATTATATATGATTATCTTTATATTGCAAGTTATTGGGAAGCAAAAGACATGACTCTTCTTGGCCTTATGCACCTCAGATTTTACATGTTGTAAACAGAATCAAGGTTTATTTATATATTGAATTTACTGATTTGAATTTTTTGATGATTTAGACGAGTACAAAAGTGAGGACAGTTTTTCTTTAAAAAATAAGTAGGCTTACTTTTCTTTAGCAAACGAGTTCTTCAGAGACAGTATGAATTAATAGCATGAACATGTGTCTTAAAACTAATTGGCAGACCTTGAAATTTGAAAGACCTCAGGTCCAGTCCCAGTTCTGCCATTCACTGGATGTTTGGCTTGAGATAATAAGTTGCCCTTTCTAGCCCTTAGTGTTCTCGTCTGGAAAATGAAGGTGTTGGATTAGACTACAATAAGGTACATTTTGGCTTTGATATTTTATGAAGTAGCTTTAGAAAAAATAAAAGGGAGTGTTAGTTTTAAAAAGAGTTACAGATAAATGCAATTTAGCACATAGATCTTGACAAGCTGAAAACATTTAATCAGTTAAATAAAATCGTAGGAGTAACTCATGTATGGGAAAATATATAATGGAGCAGTGAGGGTAAATCAAGATATTTTAAAGGTGTATAATGTTACAATCATTTAGATTTTGAGGATGGTGTCGGGAGAAAGTGTTCTATAAAATACCTGAATTGCCATTATCAGAAACTGCATAATATTAGAACATAAATCTTAGGGGGCAGCTATGTGGCTCAGAGAAGTGAGAGCCAGGTCTGGAGGCAAGAGGTCCTGGGTTCAAGTGTGATCCCAGATGCTTCTTAGCTGTATGATCATGGGAATATTACTGAACCCCCATTTCATAGCCTCTTCCTTAAAACCAATAGATATCAATGATTATAAGATGAAGGCAAGGATTGTTGTTTACTTTATTAAAGAACATGAATATTGCATTTCTTTAATTCTTAGAAGACTTCAGAGAAATATTTAACTGTAACACAGGGATACCTCCACAAAGCAGAGACTCATAAAATGTCCTAGATACATCCGAGATAGTATAGAGATATAACCAGATGCATCATAATGATACGCAATAAAATAGCATTTGTTAAACATTTATTATGTGCCAGGCACTTCAGATTAACTCTGTTAAGAAATTCATAAATATTATCTCACTTGATCTTCACACCAACCCTGGGAGGTAGGAGCTAATATTCTCACTTTACAGTTGAGGAAACAGAATGAATGAGTGTCAGTAATGCTCTCAGCTCAGTCACCAACTATCAGAACTTTATCTGCTTCTTACCTTCCAAATTCTGATCTCACATACAGCACTCTGCCTTGCCTGCAACCTCAGAGACACCCTTTTCCCAAAGTTTTTATTTTATCAATACCTAATCAATATATTTCCTAACCCGTTTCTCCAGTATACAAGTGTTACAAGCCACAGTGGTGCCCCATGTTGGGACCTGTTAGCAAAGTTCTGTAGCCATTCAATTCTTTATCATTGATCAGGTGCTTTCTGCTCAATCACTCTGTGAGGAACAGACTATCTCCATTTTACAGATGAGGAAACTTAACTTTTCATGACAGAAAATGTCCAGTGTTTGGAATCACAGGATCTAGACCATTGATTTTCTCTGAGTTTGTCTTCCCATCAGTGGAATAAGGGGCTTAGATTCTGTGATCACCAAATTCCCTCCCACCACTCTACATTCCATAATTCAGAGACATTTTATGTTTTGTCCATGGTCACTAATATTTGAACTGAGGTGTACGGAAAATAAGCCCACTGTTGCTTCTCTCGTTTCATGCTTACTTACCTCAATGGTCCTTGATAAGAAAATCTACCCTAAAACTAACCCAAATCTCAACTGTTAGAAATGAAATCCAGATCCTCTTGTGAGTTGAGGGAAAAAATAGTTAATCACATTCCTCTATATAACTGTCTTTACTCTTTCTTTATTTCCCATTTCTCAGGCTAAATAATCACAATAATTTTGAACTTTACCTTATATTTCTGCCAGATGGTAACTAAGGACATGTAGAAATGATTGGATTTTTAGTCAAAGGAAAAAATGTTTTGCAATGAATGTGGAAGGTGACTGAATTGGTTCTGGCAGGCCCTAGAGTTTTGAGGAAGCAACTAAAATGTTTCTCTTTATGACACAGAACAAGATACATTTTTCTAATTAGACATTTTGGGGGATAAAAATGTGATTGGAAATAATGGAAAGATTTGAGTGTATGGCTAGAGGCTTTCTTTACTGACTATAAAACTACTTCATTTTTACAGTTCTAAATCTAAAAATAAAATGGCTTGAGGCGAGGATGGTGGGTAATTGAAAACTAGGAAGAGAATATTTAAATTAATTCCTTAAATCCAGTGTCCTTAGGTAAAAAGACTATAAGCACACATCTAAAATTTTCAATCTGATAGAACAGCTTTATTTTTTACTTACTGAACCCAGATACATTGTCTAAAGTCACCTACCAAAAATATTCATAAACACTTTATCTTTTGTTATATCAAAGTTTCAATTCATTTAAACAAGCTTTTAGCAACTGTCTACTTCATATATGGAGGGACAGTTAGGTGGCACAGTGGATAAAGTGTAGTGCCTAGAGTCAGGAGATCCTGAGTTCAAATTCAACCTGAGACACTTACTAGTTACGTGACCCTAGGGAAATCATTTAATCCTGTTGGCCTCAGATTCCTTATCTATAAAATGATATGGAGAAGGAAATGACAAACCACCCCAGTATCTTTTCCAAAGTCTAAAATGGGGTCACAAAGAGTTGGAGACATGTCAACCCCCCCCCCCCAAAATGCATAAGGCACAGTGCTAGATGCAGCACATTCAAAGACAAAAAACAAAATGATTGTGAACTATCAGATATGCTACTGGATATGCCATTTTGTCAGTGTGGGTATAACTTCTACCTAAATTGATCACAGGAACCCTCAATCTCTGAGGTGATTGTTTTTGAGAGGCTAAAAAAGTCTATCAATCCACAATCCTTTAGGTGATAAAAGCCTCTCTAAATCTGGACTGGTTTCCTAGAATTTCATAACTAGAAATTCTGAAAACAACATTTTTTTCTTCCTTAAATAATCCCATTTAAAAAATCGAACATATAATCAATGAATTCCATTTTAAAAAGCCCCAGGGCCATATGGATTCACAAGTGAATTCTAGCAAACATTTAAAAAACAATGAATTTTAATACTATATATTATATATTGTGTAACATATATAATATAGTATATAAATAACTATAAAACTATATATAAACAATTTGGAAAATAGTTAAGGAAGGGACTTTACCAAACCCCTTTTACAATATACATATGGTATTGATACATAAACCAGGAAGAACAAAAACAGAGAAAGAAAACTATAGACCAATATCTGTAATGAATATTGATTTGAAAAATCTTAAACAAAATACCAACAAATAGATTACAGTAATATATCATACACTGTGACCAGGTGGGTACTAGGAATGCAGTTTGAAATCAAGAAATTGATCATATAAGTAACAAAACCAATAGAAACCATGTGATTATTATAATAGATGAAAAAAACTTTCAACAAAACACAGCATCCATTCATATTAAAAACATTAGAAAACATTGGAATAAGTGGAACATTATTCAAAATGATGAATATCATTTATGTAAAACCATCAGCAAGCATTATCTGTAATGGAGATAAGCTAGAAGACTTCCCAATGAGATCAGAAGTCAAACATGGATGCCCACTATTACAACTACTATTTAATATTATAGTAGAAATGATAGCTACAGCAATGAGAAAAAATTGAAGGAATTCAGATAGACAATAAGGAAATAAAGCTATCACTCTTTTGCATATCATCTGATGGTCTAAATAGATAATTCACAAAAATAACAATCAAAATAATTAACAGCTTTAGCAAAGTTGTAGGATATAAAATAAACTCACATAAATCATCAAAATTTCTATATACTATCATTAAAACCCAACAGCAAGAGATAGAAAGAAAAATCCCATTTAAAATAACTGTAGACAAAATAAAATACCTGGGACTTTACCTACAAAGACAAATCTAGGAATTATACTATCATAACTTTAAAACACTTGTCACACAAATAAAGTCAGATCTAAACAACTAGAAAATTAATTCTTTATGGATAGGCCAAGTCAGTATACTAAAAATGACAATTCTACCTAAATTAATTTACTTGTTTAGTGCCAGACCCATCAAACTAATTATTTCATAGAAATTGAAAAAAATACATAAATTTCATCAGGAAAAACAACAGACATAATATCAAGAAAATTCATGAAAAAATATAAAAGAAAGTAACTTAGCTGCCCCCAATCTATGTTAGAAAGTAGTAAGAAATAGAGTTGTGCACCAATGGGATAGATTTAGGCACTCAATGCACAATGGTAAATAACAAGAGTATCTAGTATTTGACAAACATAAATGTCAAAGCTTTTGGGAGAAGAATTCACTATATTACAAAAAACTGCTGGGAAAACTGCAAAGCAATATGGTGGAAATTAAGCATAGACCAACATCTCACCCATATACCACAGGAAATTCAAAATGGATATATCATTTAGAAGAAATAGAAAGTGATATATGTTTAAAAAAAACAACAAAAACAACAACAACAAATGAGGGGATAACAAAAGAGTTTACTGATCAGAACTATGGATAAGGGAAGAAATTAGGTCAGAACAAGACAGAAAACACAAGATACAAAATAGGTAACTTTGAATACATTGAATTAAAAAGGTTTTGCACAAACAAAATCAATACAACCAAGATTATAAGGAAAATAACAAAATGGGGAAAAAATCTTTATAGCAAGTGTCTCTGAAAAAGGCTTCATTTCTCAAATATATACAGAACTGAGTTAAAGCTATAAGAATAGAAAGCATTTCCCAATTGACAAATGGTCAAAGGATATGAACAGGCAATTTTCAGATGAAGAAATTTAAACTATCTTTAGTCATATGAAAAAATGCTCCACCACTATTAATTAGAAAAATGCAAAATAAAACAACTGAGGTGCCACCTCTCACCCACCAAACTGGCTAACACGATAAAAATGGAAAATGATAAATGTTGGAATAGATGTGAGAAAATTGAGAAACTAACATATTGTTGATGGAGTTGGGAATTGATACAACTATTCTGGAGAGTGTGGAAGAGAGAAATGATAAAATGAATTCAATAACTGGATTTTGCAAGGTTATCTCATGGTAAAAGAGATTAGAACTCTGACTGTCAATGGGATGGAAATGGAACATTCCAGTTGTGAAAATGAAGAGCAGTTGGGGACTGCTAGTCTTTCCTCTTTGACTTGAAGAGGGAAGGAGCAAAATCTTCATTGAACCTACTTAGCTACCAACCTACAAATCCCTTGTTGAACAGGAAAAGATCTAGACCACTCATCTGTATTACAGTAGTGGGATAGAGACTTTTTTCTCTTTGGGGAAGTCAATAGCCTATCCTTCAGAAGACTCATTCAAGCTATATCTTTTTGACAAGAAATATCATCATCTTGACCTATAAAGACATTAAGAAAATCTAGGACTTAGTCCCAAGACTTGTACCTCAAACCCCTGAAGACATCTATAGGAGGGAGATAGCTCAGTGACTTCCTGTTTCCTCTTTCCTAAATTTATACCCTAACCCTTTATCCAATAAATAGCTAATTTTACTTTACTAATGACTCAGAAATTTTAGATGTACTAGAAGGGGATTACAAATACCATCAACTAAAGAATAAAGACTGAAGGGGATTTTCTCTTACCCTTCAGCTATAGTCAGATCTGACTCCATTGTTCAAACAGCTCAGTCTGGGGGGTGGGGGGTGGAGGGAGAATTAGTATTACTCTTTATCTGTTCCCTCTCTCTCAAGTACCTGTCAAAACTTTGGTTCCTCTTGATTCCCCACTAGTACAAGAACAATCATCAACTATGCCCAAAGAGCCAAACTTTGCATACCCTTTGACCCTACCATACCACTACTAGAGTCTTTATCCCAAGATTAAAGATAAGGGGAAAGAATTTAGCTGTACAAAAATATTTGTAGCAGCTCTTTTTGTAGTAGCAAAGAATAGAAAATGGAAGGGATGTTCATCATTTGAAGAATAAGTTGTAGTACATAGTTGTAATGGAATAGTATTGTGATATAAAAAGGAGTCAGGCCAACTCCAAGGGCCTCATGACAAAGAAGGAAATTTCCCATCACTGAAGGAACAAAGTCTGAATATAGATTGAAATATACCATTCTTCATTTTATCTCCTCCATTAATTTTTCTCTTGTGTGAGCAATATGTAAGTTTTCCCCAAGTAAGCAATATATAAGTAACATGGCAACAATGGAAATACATATATGATAATATATGTACAATCTATATCATATTACCTATCATTTTTGGGATGTCAAAGGGGAAAGAAAGATGGAGAGAACATGGATTTTAAAATGTCAGAAAACAAATATTAAAAATTATATTGATATGGAAAAAATAAAAATAAAAAATCTTCAGAAATATTTGTACTAATATCTGAAAGATTTGTTAGCATCATTTAACTCCTCAGATGCAGATGTCTAAGCATATTATGAAACTGGTTTATGATTTTATGGTCTATCTGGGAAGTGATGAGCCCCTATTCTTTAAATGGTCTTTTTTAGAGGACTTTAAAGCCAGATTTATTTGTGTTCAGGAGTTAAAGGCATCCTAGATGTTTGGAAGAAAAAGCTTGGGTATTGATGCAAAGAAGACTAAGATTCTAACTTAATATAGAGAGATGTGCACATGCTAAATCTCGCTATAAGACCTAATTCAAAATTCCTATGAGTGAAGTAGACTATAGTCTTCGACTTCATTGATTTCAAAACAGATAACAGCAAATCCTCTAGACCTTCTCCACAAGTAATATTTTCCAACTCTCAAACCAATATTGCTGTTTTTCTGGGTCCTTAATAAGAGCAGACATTTTTAAAATCTTTTAAGTTTTGCGAAGTGCTTTACATATCTTATACCTCTTAGGCTCACAATAACATTGTAAGGCAAGTTATAAAGATATTACTATTCCCATTTATGAAGTGGAGAAATAGTGAGTCAAAGAGTTTAAAGAGACTTACCACTCATCTAAAAAAAGTTCAGGATAAAATCTTAACACAAATCCTTCCTGAGTACAATTCCAATGTATTTTCTCATTGCCCCACATGGTGTCTTTTCTCTTTTTATATCCCTTACAAAGCCAGAAACTCTAAGTATCCTTTATATAATTATTGGTTTGAATTTATGCCATTTACTCTGTCTTCAGGTAATTGAAATTGTGAAGTAGAAGACAGATCAGCATTGTTTTGTTTGGCAATAAGCATCAGAACCAGAAATAGTAGATGGAAATTACAAGAAGAAAATAAGTTCAGGCTGATTTTAATGTGTGTGTATGTGAGAGAGAGAGGGTGTATTCATGTGTGTATGTATGCATATATGCATGTATGGTTGTCCAGGGAGCTATTGATCAATTTAATGTGTCATCTAATCATTGTGATGAGATAACGTGCCATGTGCCTTTGTTTGAAGACCTCCTTCCCACAGAGGGTGGTCATGCTCACTAGTACACTGTAAGGAATATTTGTTAGTACTATTGTAAAAGTTAGAATTTTTAACAACGCAAATATCCAATGACAGAATGGGCTACTTTGGAATCTAGAAATTTCCTATTATTGGAGGTCCTTAAGTAAAATCTGTATGAACAGTTGTCAGATATGTTATGGAGAAGATTTTTATATCAGTATGGAAGAGATGGTAAGTTATCCATAGTGCTTTACAACTCTAAAATTATGCAATTTAGTCAATTGTTCATTCATCTATTCAACATTATTGAGTATCCAGTTATATGTGTCATATGTATGTGTCATATATGTTATATTTTATACATGTTACATCAATAGAGAGATATAGATATACTGCATGTTACTCATAGTGAGACACATAAAACATAAAATAATATTTCTACCTTTAAAGAACATATAATCTAAGAGAGATAAAACATACATATTCTCCTTCAGTAAAGTTAATTTATTCACTGTCCCCATGTATGCTTCAATAAATCCTGTCACTATCTATAATCATATTATTCCCTCTATCTAGATTATTCTCTCTGATCACTCCCTTGTTAAATTGTAGCCATCATTCCAGGCCCAGTTCAAATTTTGCTTCCTTCATAAATTATCTCAGCCTACTAATTCATCATGATCTCTCCCCTCCTGGAGAAAAAGCATCATTTGTACCCTTATTTTTCACAAGTGTGTAGTATTGTCTATCATTATTTTACTTTGTCTTCATTTCTATCTTAATTATCTAAAACAAATTGTCAGGTACTACGTTTTAAAGTACGGAAGGAACTGAGCATTTATTAGGTAGGCATTGTGTTATTATAAATGATTCCCCTGGTTCTGCTCACTTCACTCTATCACTTATATATGTACACATTTCTCTGAAACTTTTGTCTTCACCATTTCTTACAACACAATCATATTCTATGACATATTACCTTTTTAGTTATTACCAAGTTGATGGGTATCCTTATAATTTCCAATTATTTACCTCCAGTCTTGACATATTCAAGTAGAAAAACATCCCTGAGTGCATAAATCAATATTATCTATGCCATATTGTAATTTTCTTGATTTTGCTAAATATTTCAGAAAATCATTTTAATTTGTTTCAACCCAAACTAGTTCTGCCTTATACGTGAGCAGAGTGTTACCTTCATAAAAATGTTACTCTAAATTTATTATGTGATTATGGGTCCACATCCTTTTTGTTTATTTTATTTTTTCATTTGTTCTCTTTTGAGTGCAGACCTAGTGTTTTCTCACATATTACTCTGTGAAAGGAAATGAATGATTCAAGAAGTTTGGAATTTAGTTTTAATTGCTTTTCAAAAGAATTGGCCCAACTCCCAGTTCAAGTAAGAGCACATTACTGTGCCTATTTTACTGTAGCCCCTCCAACATGTGTAATTTCTTATTTTGGGGGCAACTTGGTCAACCTGATTTTCATCTTTTCCATGACTCCATTCCCTCTGTCCATCAAGCCTTTTCCAGGTCATCATCTTTGCAATGACTACATTTTTCTCCCTTCCTTATATCAAGTCCTTAGCAAATCGGTTCACTGCTACACTGTCCTCAATACTTGGGTTCCTTTTCCTCTTCTTCTATGACTGATCATGAATTGCTAAGATTCATTCTTAAATTACTCCCATCATTCCATTTTCACTCCAATTCACAAGTTGTTGAATGAAAGTAGAGGAAACATTCCAAAACAATGTTTACCAGATCTACTATAGATATATATTATATCATTTCAACTGAGCATTGCGTCAAAGAAATCTTTTACACCTCTCTAATAAATTCACTTTGCCACTCACAAAATCTTTTCATCCCTTATCAAATGTCCTATATCATCTCTCCAATGTCCTCTCAACTGAATACTTTGATTTATACTTCCTTCCCCCCAAAATAATCAAGCATTCAACTCACTTTTTTCCTCCTCTTTGTTATATCACTCAAATTCCCATCATGTCCTTATCCTTTGCCTGCTTCACTTGAAGTGGGAGTCCTTATTCTCCTCAATACCAAGTTCTTTGCAAGTATTCTTTATCATACTCTGCCTCCTTTTTCTAACAAATTTCTACCTATAATTTTCCTATTAATTTTTGTTTTCCCTATTTTCTGGCTGATTCAAAATATTCCCATATCTTCTCCATTATTAAAGAACTCTCACTGTACATTACTACTCATGATCATCTACACTGAGTATAGAATCTTATATCTCTCTATAATTTTGTTGCTAAACTCTTTGAAAATTCTCTGTAAAATCAGGGCCTTCACTTCTTCTCCACACACTAAATCCTCAAGTCTTGCTTCTTATTTTATCATTCAACAGAAACTGCTCTCTTAAGTCAATGATGGTCTCTTAAAAACCAAGTTGAAAGGTCTTTTCCCAGTCCTCATTCTTTTACTTTTTGAAGTCTTTTCCATTATTAATCATCTTCTCATCCTAGATATGCTTTCATTGGTATTTTCCTGTCACTGTTCCCATCCTATTTGTTTCATTACATTTTTTACTCAACTTTGTGGATCTTCTTACAGATCAAGTACACTAACCATCGATATTCCACAAACGTTTGTCCTTTCCCCTCTTTATTATACTTTTTAACTTATCCATCTCATCAGTTTTCATGGATTCAATTGTACAAACACAAAATTCAATTATCATCTCTAAACAGATAATTCTCAAATGTATTTTTTTCAGACATTACCATTTTTCTGAGATCCATTCCTGCATCATCACTTACTTATTTCACATTTTGAACTCAAAATCCCATAGACATCTCAAATTCAACATATCTACACAGAACTAATCTTTTTTTTTTTTAACAGCCCTCCACTTTTCTAAATTTTCCTATTCCTATGGAGGGAAACCACCAACCTTCCAGTCATCCACACTGGGTAATACTGACATTCTTAATTCCTCATTCATAATTTCACTTCATGTCCAATATGGTGCCAAGTCTTATTATTCCTACTTTCACAATATTTCTAGTATGAGTATCATTCTTTCCAATCACATACTGGCTACTTTGGTACAGGCCTTCATCACTTTATGTCTTTATTACTAAAATAGACTTCTGATTGCTCTTCCTGCTTTAAATCACTTCCAAAGGCAGTCCATTCTCCACTCAGTTGTGTAAAAGGGAATTCTTTGTTCTCTTTGTCCATTCTGAGATTAAACTTGTGAAAGGGAATCCTTTGTTCCTTTTGTCTATCCTGAGTTAATCTGCTTAGTTGAATCAATACAAGCTTGAACTACATGGAGGAGTTCACAAACCACTTAGTGAATTCACACCCTCAGAAACTCAATCAGCCAGAAAACTGTGAACCCTTTTGATGAAAACTCATACCTCCAGAAGGTAAAAAGTGGATCCCACAGACACTGCCTCCCTGGGCAGTCCAGGGCAATTTGGAAGCTCTGATTGGCCCTTGTGTAGAGGGGGAGGGACATAAAGATACTATAAAAGGCCCTGAATTTCTGGGGCTGGGGAGGTCAGCTTTAAGAGAAACTCAGCTTCAAGAAGAAAGTCAGTTTAAGGAAGAAAGTCCTCCTCAGGAGTCACCTTCAGCTCCAGTGATTGTCTTGACATGCCTCTTGGAGGGAACTTAAGTGAGAGTGAATAGCTGACTTTCCCTTCCTGTCTTCTGGAGAGAATTTAATGGTTGAATCTAGCAGAAGAGTTTTTTTTTTTTTTTGGTTAGATAGGCTAATGTCATCTCTACCCTTTTGTATTTCTCTACTTTCACTCTTTCCACCTCTTTTGTAAATAAAAGCTATTAAAGGTCATTTGACTTTGAGCAATAATACTTTCAATCAGAGACCACCATCATTATTTATAATTTTTATATATTTTAGTCCAATTATTAATTTTTAATTCCTACAGTTGCCAGTCATATTCCTAGGCTACATGGTTGACATTCTTTCTGCTATTCAATAGATAGTCTTGGCTCTCTATTACCTACAGGGTTAAAAATAATGTCCTTTGTTTTATATCTGCTTTGTAATCTGATTCATTTCTATCTTTCTAGTCTCCTTATACTTTACTCCCCATAATGCACTGTACAATTGAATCACATTGATCAACCTGCTGTTCCCTACACATTTTTTTTTTTGTTTCTGCAAAGGATGACAACATAAAGAGGAATGCCACTTCTGGGAATCTTCTTCTGACTCCATTCATTTGCATTGGGTGTCCTCTATGGTAGGAATGCTCTGAATTCTCAATTGGATTTCCTGTCTTCCTTCAAGACTCAGTAAAAATCTTGCCTTCAGCAGGAGAGCCTTCCAATCTGCTAATATCCTCCTCCCCTCTAAGATTACCTGCTTTTCTTTTCAGATGTTTTTCTAATATGTATTATTTGATAAATGGTTATATTTTTTCTTCTGTTATACATTATGGCATATTATATGGTAACATCTGCTACCATAACAGAGGATTAGCAGCTTGTATTATGATTCATATTATATATGCAAAAAAATCTAAAATATGCACAAATATATACTAACACATGTACCTATAAATGTAAACATAAAAATTTAGATAGGAGGAATTTAAATATTTTTATTAGGGGAAAATGAAGAAAACCTTAAGCTAGTTTGCCAAAATAAGCATTTTTTGAAGAACATTTTCATCTATTAATATTATAACTTTCCCATTCTTTTATTTGTGGTTAACAAAATAAAAATATATATTTATATTTAGCTATAGCATATTGATTTCTTTTTATTACTTTTAATAATTATGATCAGTGATGGTCACTGTAATTGCTCAGTGTCTAATTTAATATAGCTTCATCCTATGGAGTGTTTGAATCATATAGATATTAAGCAGCTTGTACTGGTCTTGCTTCTAGGTAGGATTAGAGATAGAATTTGAATACACTTCTACTTGATTCAAAATTCCATGTTCTACTTACTATGATATGCTATTTTGAACAATTCTATCAAGGACATTTGTGTTTCTTTAAAAAAAAATTATTTCTATGTCTATCAAAAATAGAATAATAAATGTACTGTCTTATCTGGTCTATGATTTCTTTAGTATCTGGAGCCACTGCCATAAAAATGTTCTCCTTTAATGACTCGATAATTTGTAGTCTTGCAGAGTTTCATCGTCATTTGAGAAATTAGAGGAAAAAAAAAACCAAGGAGTAGTAGATAGATGGTTAACTTCTCAATCAGAAACAAACTGGATCAACTTCTGCTTCTATAACCAAGAAACAAGTAGCATCCCAGTGGTCTAGAATGATACTAAGTGAATATGCAATCTTTTTAAATTTTAATACATGTAATATTTAACTTCCTTATATTTCTTAATGAACTGGAATGAATTTGATAATTTTTTTTCATCAGCATAGATCATCACAAGAAGCATATTTACTGGTGGGAATCTTTTGAAAAGTAAATTTCAAAGCAAAGTGTGACTGAATAATTCTGAAATTGTATGCAACAAAAATCTTTCTCTTTTCATTAAACCTGTCTAGTGCATATGGCACCATATTTCGGTAGGCCCTTTGCCAGGAAGCACCATCTGTCCATCAATGTGCAAATAAGACCTTTAGTTTTGTGACTAAGCCATTGCAGGTTCTAAAAGAATAAAAACATATTTAAAATACAGGTGTTAGGTTAAAGTGTTTTCAACTCATCTATTTTTACTTTCTAAAAAAAAAATGAGCCTCATGAACTCTTTCCTTCACACTTCCTCATCTAATTTCTATTTTGCTGAAAAGTGAAATGCTTTTCTTTTTACGGTGAGAAAGAAAAAATTTCTGAGGTAAGAATTTTTCTTCTAATTTCTAGGTAACAGAAAATTATCATATAATTATATAAGTAGAAATATTTCTATTATACAATATTTTTTAAAAATCATAATGATATTATATGAGATATTTCTCATTTTTAACACTTTGAAAATAATTGTATGATTATTGCATTCACATATATCTTGCCAGATTGTGGGATTATACCACTGGAGCTAGAAGTAACTTCAGAATATTGTAAACCTCAAAATTCCTTAGACTTATAAACCTTGGAAATTTCACCATTGGGATGCTTAAGCATAGGTCAAAGTCCTTTCCATTGTTCAGCAAAAGGTTTCTGTCCTAAAGTAATCTTAAGAAGGGAAGAGAAGGAACCTCCCATGCCAATGGGGTTCCCATTCCAATAGACTATCAGTAAGAAATTTTCCAAGTATGAAATATCCCAATGGTGAAATTTCCAACATTTATAAGTCTAAGGAATTTTGAGGTTTACAATATGTTGTAACATTCCATGATATTACAAATGGGGAAATTGAGACAGAGAAGTGAAATCATTTATCCCAGGATAAAAAAGTAGAAAGAGTCAAGTTCAGATCTGAAAATACTAAAAACGCCTGTAGAAGCTCTTTTCATTCTCCCACACTGCTTTATGTATAAAATCAAACTAAATTATTCTTTGAAGGAGCCTAGTGATCATTGCTTTTTTTTTTTTTTTGATAATGCTCTTCTTCCACTTCTGATTTTGCGTTTATTTGTTTTTTTTTTTACCTCTGTCATCATGGCCCTCTCCTATTTTTAGTGGGATTCAGCCTAATATCTATTTCCTGAGTTACTCAGTTCCTCCAATCTGCAATGTTCTGCCCTTTGTATGCAAAACTATTGTTAGATAATAGGATACTACTTATCTTCTTTTTATTTCAAGTGTGTTATTTTTATATTTTATATTTTCAGTCAATTATAAGCACACCGAAGACACGGATCATGACTTATATTTCCTCCGTTAGGCACCAAACACTTTGTAATAAATTCTTAAAATATACTCAATATAACACTTTCACTTGAGGAAGCAGAACTTTTGTGTTGCTTCAAATTTTAAAAAGTAATTGAAATAAAATCTTGAAAGTTAAAAAGGATTTTAGAGGAGAGCACTTCCTTCAAAAACTCATTAATTTAATATCTAGCAATCAATTCTTGCCCCAACACACCATCATCAAATTTTCATCATTATAAAAACTAGCCACTCTTCTAAGCTCAGAACCATCTCCTTCTCCACATCTAAAATTTTTATTTTCTATATTTTAAAAATAAAAACACTTCTTTTATATCTTCTTTTTCCAGGGGCACCCAAACCCACTATCTTTTTTTCTGCTCAAATGAATAATTCATTTGCATGGTCTCTTGTTATAGTAAAAGCACCATCATTTCCTTTCTACTTTTTATTTATCCTATTTTTTCCCTTTATATAAATCTCTACTTTATGGTCTTTGAATCAAATACAAATATCTACCAACTAAGGAAAATATTTTCTCCCTGTTTTCATGTACTTTGAGTAAGTTCCTATATTGAGTTTAACAAATGTAATTGAAGCAGTGTAATACAGTAAGTAGATAGAAGATAGAATATTGGAGAAAATGTGGGCTATAGCTACTGATATATAAGGACAAAAACAAAATTCCCAGAGCTCAAATAAATTATGGTGACACTGAAGGGGACAAGTAATTGAATCAAGAGTTATACAAGTTGTTTGAGAGAGGATTGAGTCAATGCCTAGAGCAGTGATGGTAAACCTTTTAGAGACCAAGTGCCCTAACTGCAATCCTCATGCCAGAATGTGATGGGGAGGAGGAAAGTGCTCCAGTTGGGTTCCTGGGTAGAGGGTTGGGTCTTGTGAGGAATGTCCTCAGGAGCACATGAAGAGGGGAAAGGGACCAGCCTCCTCCAGGACGTGTGCCATAGGTTTGCCAGCGCAGGTTTGGAGAATCAGGGAAGAAATTATAGGACTGGTACTTGAGCCTTGAAGGAAGATAAGGACTTTCAGAAATGAGTATGAGAAGGGAATATATTTCGAGCCTGGAGGATGGTGATTCCAAATGCATGCAAGTGGGAGGTAGAATGCTGTCTGGGGAACAAGTATTAAGTAGTCCTTGATATCTGAAATATTCCTGAACTATAAAAAGGTGTTGAACAAGATATTTTCTAGTTCTAAGATGTATGATGTAAGAGGTTTGAATGGGGCAGGGAGTCATTTCAAATAGAGCTAGAATTTTGAATGGTCCTTGGCTCAAAGTCCACCTCTGATAGAGAAGTGGTTGTTACATTCTGCATAAATTACTTTGCCTAGCGTTTGGCAATTTTCCAAGATTCTATGTTGCAGAGAACTAGTCAACTAACAAGGATGAGATTTTTCCTCACCAGAGAATTCCCTAAACATGTAAAATAATACTTTCAGTGCCTATCCTTTTGTATGGATCTTAAAAAAAGAAACAAATTAATAATGTTATTTTCTTAATCAAATCTCCTTTATACATTGAAATGTTTGTATTTAATGACTATTGCTTAATACACAAATAAAAAAAATAAAGTCATGTTGTCCATTCTTCCTTAGTTTTCTTCTTTCACCCAAAATTGCCTTGACTTAAATGTTTAATGTTTGATGTCTCTAATTCAATTCAGTTCAAGGAAATGTTGGCATATTGCTTCTTATTTATAATAATCATGCTATAAAAATGTGAATATCCTTAGAAGGCAGTTAAAGGTTTAGTACAAGGATTTCAATTCAGATCAATACCAGAGTTTCTATCCTAGGTCCTCAAAGTTAAAATATAAAAAAAGCTAACAGTCTTTGCTCTCAAAGGATTTTTATTCTATTTGAGAATATAAGGGCTTGGTGGAGATAAGGCACAGATCATCTGCTAACTACCACCATCTATTCATTTATACAATTATACAGCTGAAAGATAGTCCTTGAAACTTTTTTCAGTTGTAATAATATAAAATAAATGAAGGAGATGGATGGAAAATATTGAGGTAGAGAAGAAAAAAAAAGGAGAGGAATTCTGAAAGGGAGGAGAGAAGAAAGAATCCAGAGACAAATATGTCTGTTTCATAAGATTGCATTTGTAAGGCGTAGTAGCTCACTGACTGTGGATAAAGAATGTATTGAAAACAATGGAACTTCACAAAAAAAACTTATTGAAGGAACTTCATTTTTTGGATCTAAAGGAGAATAATGTGGAAGATTTATTAGAAAATAGTTACAAATATTTTATCCAAGAGCAAAAAGCACGGGGTTTAGATTCAGATCATCTGGATTTTAATCTCAGTCTGTGAGACTTTGAACCTCATCTCAGTTGACTGGCTTAATTTTGTCATCTGTAAAATGATGAACTTGGACTATATGAACTGAAATTTCCCTTTAATCTGAAATTCCATAAACCTATAAAATAATATGTTCAGTAAAGAATTAGGGATTTATAAATTTTACTTGACTATAAACTCTTTGAGGACAGAGACTAGGTCAATACCTTTTTTTTTTTTAATCACTATAGGCAAAGTGTTGTTCTTTCATGAAGCTAAATTCTACTCTAAAACAGGTCTTTCATTTTGTATTCGAGGACAGGCTGTGACACAGAATGAATAACATAACAGACAAAAGTATTCCAGAGAAATAACCTAATGATTATTTCCCCATGGTTAGAAAATTGGGTCAGTAAGTAAACTCAATGAAAACATCAACAATGATTTAATTCCACCAACATTAGTAGGTCACTAAAAACAATATGTAAATCTGCATACATATTTAGGCACAAAAATTCAAGGTGTAAAAAAAATTTGGACTTGGATTAAGTTTTTCTCATATCCTTTATTATAGCAGTTTAACTCTATCATTCTAAATGTGCATAGATGAGTTTGCCCATGACATACATCTATACGCATAAATATACCAATAAAAATTTCAACCCTATGTAATTCAGAACATTTTATAAACAAATTACAATGATATATATATGTAATTATATATTATATATAATTCTGGATTTGTCTTTTGTTTATGATATATAAGCACAGAGAATTCAATTTTAATTTTTGTATTTCTGAAGAAATTATAGATACTTGAGAAGGGGGGTAAACTACCACTTACCACTATACAATGGGCCAATATAACCTTTATGAGTGAAAAAAAAAATCTACAGGGCTTATTTTTTATTTTAAATGATGTTCTAAAACCCAATTTCTTCAACATAAGTCAATTATCAAAATCCAGAAAAATTTCACATTCATTATAATTAGTCCTAATGATGGACCCATTCTAATTCCCCCTCTGGGAACTATAAAAATCCTCCAGAGGAAGTTTAAGCTACATAATGAATGCTTTCTTATCTCTAAGCAGGCAAACACTTTTGTTGAGGTTAATGGATTCATTTTCACTGCACAATTCACTTCCTCTTCTCTGCCCTTTTCTATTATGCATATAATTGGAAAACAAAAAAAAGACTAAGGTTCTTCAGGGATTCCTTTGAGGAGGAAAAAGCCATCCTCTTTTAAAAAGCCTCTGTAATCAAAATAAATAGGAGAAAAGCAAAAGGTGTGGGGGGAACAAAAAAACTAGCTTAAGGAGGGGCAAGACTGATTTAGATTCTTTGAGAGACAAAAGCTTCTTTGCTGAACTTGGTCTATTAGTATTTTTAGGATGAATAAAAAGTCTACAATAAAAGAAGGTTTCTGTTCTGGGGCAAAGATAATTTAAAAAACTTGTACTAATGTGAAACTTTAAGATTTTTTCCTTTAATATTTATATAGAAAAATTTCTTCTTATTTATTAAAGGACTATCAATGGAATGGTTTGAAATATTTATAATCACAACCCAGTGTTGATCATATTAACAGGATAGGAAGGGAGATTTGGTTCTTAAAAAAGGATATGAGAAGCTTAACTATAATTAAATGCTATTTGGCCAATTCACATTTTAAAAAATTATCAACATTTTACAGAAATTCACAAATGTTTTCATTGACAATTGTCCCTTTTTCCCCAGTGATTATTGAATAAATTGATATTCCAGTGGTGAAACAGAAGCTGAAATAGCTATTAGCACTAAATTAGTAATTTACAGAAGCACAATATCAAAGTGAGACCCAGGTAACCAGGTGTTCCAAAGTAAATACATTCTATTCAGCACTTATGTAAATCTGGAATCTAATTTGTTAATTTTCACATTCATTATCCCCAATTGTAAATTTGATAAACAGAGTCTATTCTTTTTGCTTTATACTTTGGGGAAAGTATATCAAATGTAGATGCAATAAAGACTAGGAGTAAAAAATGTATTAAGGACATGCTTTTATGCACATAGAATATTAGAAAAGGACATTTTCTTTCTCAACTAATATTTTTTTCTCCTCATTCTTGGTTCTTTTTTCCTTTTTAACTGATTTTCTTTTGACCTTAATAAATATCAAGGAACATGATCATTTGAAGATACAAGAAAGATCCACTCTGTGTGTATGTGTGTGTGCGCATGCACACGAATGTAATACTCATAGCCAAAAACAGTAATTAAGGCTTTTACAATATGTTCAGGAGTGTAAAGTGTTTCATTTATCATACCTTGTTAGATCCACACATTTGCTTTGTGAGGTAGGTGCTATTATTATCTTTATTTTATAAATAAGGAAACAGAGAAAGACTTTCACATAGCTGGAAAATCCTGAAATACAGAATTTCAACACAGCTCTTGTAGATTCCACACCCAGAATTACACCTACTGTAATACCTATCATCAGTGAATCATGAAATTCTGTTATAGAGTTGTTGTTTTTAACAAAAATATATAGTATATAATAAATAAAATAATGCTTTATTTTTGTCTGCTATACTTTTTATGAATCTTTTAAAATGCTTTATTCATATACTTTTTTCCTTCATGTTTATATCTATTCACCTTACCAAGGTATCTTCCCTCCTCACCTCAAGTATCCTCCCTAGTAGCAAATTTATATAATCCAGAAAAACAAATCCACATACTGGCCATGTTTGAGTCTGTATGTCTTAATCTACACTTTTAGCCCTCTACCTTTTTGTTAAAAGGTGAGATTATATATTTTATCATGAGTCTTATTCTTTTTCTTTGTTAGTATTTTCTTAATGCTATTTTCTTTTTTGTATGACTTTCACTTTACAAACACTACTTTGCCCATAAAAAATACATACCATTCCCCTTTCCCATTACACACCACCCCTACACATTGTAACAAATAATAGTCAAGAAAAAATTAATGAAAAATTGAGAAAAGTATCATTCCACATCTATGTTAAGAGATAAGAGTTGTACTTCACAAAAATCTTCTGATATTGTAATTGGATCATGCATTGTTCCAAGTTCAGAAGTGTTTTCATCTTATTTTATTTTTAATTTAAATTAATTTATTTAGTCAATGAACAACATTATTTCTTGGTTACAAGAATCATATTATTTCCCTTCCTCCCCTACCCCCACACTTCCTGTAGCTGACATGCAATTTCACTGAGTATTACATGTATCCTTGATCAAAACCTATTTCCACGTTGTTGGTGTTTGCATTAGGATGCTCATTTAGAGTCTATATCCCCAAACATATCCCCTCGACCCATGAAGTTGTGAACTTTAGATTACTCCACCCTACTTAGTCTAACAAAATCAGGAATGTCTACACCCATACTTAAGGATTAAGTATTTAGGAGGATGACCTATGACAGACATGTGCTAGCAAATGACAAATCAGAAACAACTGACAGACCCCTGGGCTGCCCTAAGTCAAGCCTAAGATATCATTGGTACATGTGAGATGCAGGAAAGTGATGTAAAACCGTCTATATATTTCGTGTTGCTTCCTCTCTTGGGCCTCTTTGATGATGGAGTGGTGGCTGGCGGCAGCTTGCTGAGCATGTTGATATCTTGGCATAGCAGCTGCTATTGTCCAGGTTTAGCAGTGAGTTTTCCTTGATACCATACTGGAGGAAGCCTAGTAACCTAGTTTGGTGAGGCTCTTCTCTGAGATCTTTCAGAGTTTAGGTTGATTTTTCTTTCCTTTACCTTCCAAACACTATACTTTTAGAGAAGCCTCTAATCTTCAAGGACCCTGTGGCTCTCCTGGCACAGGCTGGGTGAGAGAAATCCTATACCTTTTCCCTCTCTCTTCTCTTTGATTTCTTCCCTATATATTGATTAAACCACCATATATTTCCACACTGGCTTGGGTATTTTATTTGGAATATCTCCTAGTGACCAAAAATCAAATTTAGATTAAGTCACAACCCTAAATTATCCTTACATAGTCAAACAGTTGTTTTTCTTCTGTGTTTCCACTCCCACAGTTTTTCCTCTGAATGTGGATACTGGGTTTTTTTTTTTGTTTGTTTGTTTTTTTGTAGATCCCTCCAAGTTATTCAAGATCACTGCATTGCCATTAATGGAGAAGTCCATTACATTTGATTGTACCATAGTGTATCAGTCTCTGTGTACAATGTTCTCCTGGTTCTGCTCCTCTCACTCTGCATCATTTCCTGTAGGTTGTTCCAGTCTCCATGGAATTCCTCCAGTTTATTATTCTTTTGAGCACAATAGTATTCCATCACCAACAGATACCACACTTTGTTCAGCCATTCCCCAATAGAAGGGCATCCCCTCATTTTCCAGTTTTTTTGCCACCACAAAGAGCGCAGATATGAATATTCTTGTACATGTCTTTTTCCTTATTATCTCTTTAGGTTACAAACCCAGCAGTGCTATGGCTGGATCAAAGGGCAGACAGTCTTTTAGTGCCTTTGGGCATAGTTCCAAATTTCTTTCCAGCATGGTTGGATCAATTTACAGCTCCACCAGCAGTGAATCAATGTTCCAACTTTGCCACATCCCTTCCAACTTTCATGGCTTTCCTTTGCTGTCATGTTAGCCAATCTGCTAGGTGTGAGGTGATACTTCAGAGTTGTTTTGACTTGCATCTCTCTGATTATAAGAGATGTAGAACACTTTTTCATGTGCTTATTAATAGTTTTGATTTCTTTAACTGAAAATTGCCTATTCGTGTCCCTTGCCCATTTATCAATTGGAGAATGGATTGATTTTTTTGTACAATTTGTTTAGCTCTTTGTAAATTTGAGTCATTAGACCTTTGTCAGAGGTTTTTGTTATGAAGATTGTTTCCCAATTTGTTGTTTCTCTTCTAATTTTGGTTGCATTAGTTCTGTTTGTACAAAACCTTTTTAATTTGATGTAATCAAAATTATTGATTTTACATTTTTTTTAATTTTTTCTTCCTCTTGCTTGGTTTTAAAGTCTTTCCCAAAGATATGAAAAGTATAGTATTCTGAGTTTATCTAATTTGCTTATAGTTTCCTTCTTTATATTCATGTCATTCACCCATTCTGAGTTTATCTTGGTGTAGGGTGTGAGATGTTGATCCAAACCTAATCTCTCCCACACTATCTTTCAATTTTCACAGCAGTTTTTATCAAATAGTGGATTTTGGTCCCCAAAACTGGGATCTTTGGGCTTATCATAGACTGTCTCACATCTTATTGTATTTTTCAAAATTGAGTGCTTCATATAAATTGTTCTCCTGATTTTTCAGAAAAAGCAAAAAAAATATTTTAACCTGTCTTTTAATTGCCTTGCAATCTATTATGTGACTAGTATTAATATTAAGTGACATTGTTGAATTAGAGATTAAAAAAAGCTCAGTGATTTTTAAAGACAATTCCAAGTCATTTTCTATAATGTTTAGGCCAACTGATAGTTTCACCAATAGTGAACTAACATACTTGTCTTCCCAAAATCTCTGAAATGTTATAATTTTTGTCACTTGTTAGTTTTGCTAATCTTTTAATTATCAAGAAAATTTCAGAGGATTAAAATTCATAGTTCTCCTTTTATTAGTTATATGAACATCCTAACTACTATTTCAACATAAAATTTTAGAATTTGTGACTGTGTCCTATTCCATGTCTAGTTCATCTTTCTTGTTTTAGATGCCCAACTAGCCTCCATGTTTATAAATTTTCATGGTCATAGTCAACCATGATTCAATGATTTTTGATCCACTAGTATATCTATTCTAGTGAAGATATCTTTGGGAACATAACTGTTGGGTCAGGACACTCAAGTACTAGTCCTAGATTGGCCACTCTTTGGCAATCAGTTTCTTGAACCTACAGCATGAAGAGAGCTTGGGAGAGATTCCTTATGATGGAATAGAGTGTCAAATTTGGAGTCAGAGGACCTAGATTTGAAATCTGTGCCGGTGCTAAAAAGTACATTAGGAAAAGAGAAAGAACAAGACTGATGAACACACTTTTACAAATTCAGTGATTTTTCACAAGTCCTCCATCTCTTTGAATGTCTATATCCAGGAAATAAAGGTGTCAAGTTATCAATTTATTAATCATTCAATAAACATTAAGTTACTACTGTGTGCTAAACACTATTCTAATTGCTTGATACATGAAAATTTTGTTACCTTTATTATTCTCTCTCCATTATATTTTGTTCATAGACCATTTTCACTTCTGAATTTTGTGATCCTGAGCTTCCTATAAGTTTTAACATTATATGATTTGGTACTCCTAGCAGTAAATGTTTTTAAATATTAAAATCAAAGAACAAGAATCTTGTAACCATGGAAAAATATTCTAAATTAATTAAATAAAATAAAAATTAAAAATTAAAATAAATATAAAAATTTGCTGTACATCTGAGTTATTATTATCATTTCACAGGGTTACTATGAAGAGTGTCACTAGTTTCCCTTCTGTGGATGATGGGGAAAGGGGAAGGAATATGACTGCTTTGGCAGAGAGATAGAAGGGTAGAAGTTACTCAAAAAAGAAATTGTAGCTAGAAAATGTTTGAAATACAAAATGATGACAAGTGCCCCACTCAAAAATGAGCACAAGTGCCCCACTCATTCAAATAAACATGACCTGGAATCAAAAGGTAGTATTAAAAGAGACAGTTGTTTATTCCCTTCATGAAAGAGACCACTTCAGTGATGGACTAAGAAGTGTCAGTTGAATAGGCAGCAAACAGGCAATATATTCAAGTTCCCAACACAAGTCTCTTCCCCCCTTGCCCCTAACCAGCCCTTGACCTACAATGCAAAATACCTGTTCAGGTGAGGTAAAGGGAACAACCTAGTTGTTTATTGCCCTTTCTGTCTTTCTGTCTCCTTTGCAAACTTGTCCTGGAGTCCTCAATCAACAAAAGATAACAAACTAGCCTTTGTAAACTGAATTTTCATTGGGAGAATAGCACACTCAGTTCTGTTCACACAAAAAGGATCCTATGACATATGGAAATGGAAATTGAGGCCCAGTCCAATGATATTTAGTGATTTGTCCAAGATCATATATTTCATTTTTATGGAAGAGTTGAATCCTAGTCTTCTGACTATCACCCCAGGCCTTTTGGACGTGGGAAGGTAACCTAGTAAAAAGAGGTCTGAATTGCTAGTTAAGGGAATCCTGGGATGAAGTTGTGGCATATTTTCTATGGGCACATGGAAATAAATCACAGACAACAAATTTCTATTCTCCACTCTTACTAAAAGAAATTATTACACTGAAGCAGGAGAAGAAAAATGGTAAGGGAAGAAAAATCAGAGGAAGTTTGGGAATGGTTTAAAAAAAAGGAGTTCAAATTTCTTCAATTCAGTCATAAACAGGAATACTAGACTCTGGAGGCCTTTTAGTAATACTACTCAATGTGAAAGAGCCTTTCTTGGAGTTAATGAGATAAGGAGGACAAGAAAGAAGATGAGATAGAGCCATTTTGCATGTTTCTTTTCCTTCAGTTCATTGACAGAAAGGTGAATAAAGGCAGCTGATGGAGTTTATTTCTGTCCTGGGAATCCCAGATAATTCAAATATACAGGGGATTCCAAGCTTAAAATGGCACTAACATTTTTGTATCTTCTACTGAATAAAGATTCTTGACTCATTGGTGTATATAGACACTATTCTAATACAATTTGGGCATGGATAAGCCACTTACCTTCTCAGTGCCCCACTCTCTATGTAGTAATACATATTTTTAAAAATGAAAAAAAATCAGGGAACTAATTTGATGATTACTAAGTCCCTCTGAACTCTTAAAAAGAACCATAAATTAGAGATAAAAATTTAATCCTCATCAGTGATATGAATATTGAGAATGGGGAAACTTTACCTTGACTTTTAAGAATCAAATCAAACACACAAACAAAAAAAGTATTGCTTGGGAATTTTTGCTTGCCTTGTTATACTATTGACTTTTCTGAACTTGTAGTTCATTAAAATCCTGAAGTCTATGGTTAATTAAGAATGTTAACAGGCAATACTTCTTATATCCCATACAGGTATACTTAAATGTAAGTGAAAAACCTTAAATTTATTTTTAAATTCAATTTCATCAGATTGAAGCCATCATTCCATATTGAGATCTTCAGAGAAACCAATAATCTCATTATTTGTGTGTTTCATAAGAGAAAAAGGCAGAAGAGAAAAAACAAGAAGGAGTTAGGGAGAGAAGGAAAGTGGGAAGAATCTGGGGAGGAAGAAATGGAAGGGGCAACTAGGTGTTGCCAGTGATTGACTGCTGAACTCTAATTAAGAAGAGCCTAGTTCAAACCTTGCCTCAGACACTAGCTTTGTGATACTGGGCAAATCACTTAATATCTATCTGCCTCAGTTTTCCACCCAGATAAAGGGGGATAGGAAGAGCCTCTACATTCCTACATTGCAGTTATTTTGAGAATCAAAGAAGATAAAATATACATCACTTAACAAATTTGAAAGTGGTATATTAATTCTAGCTATAATTAATGATGTTTTATATCTTTATATCTTTATATATAATATATCTTTATATCTTTATATATAGGGGTCACTTAGAGATTTGATAATAATCTATGTTTTTAATAAAATATGTGATTAAAAAAAGCTAAACAATATAATTAATGAAAATAATTCTATGGCACTAAAACACTAGAGTCTTCCCTCTAAGTTGACATTATTCCATTCTTCATTGTTCTTCAATTCTGGTATAGTCAAAATTCTGAATTCACCATATGCAATCATCTAGTCCAAATTTCTTTATTTTGTGAATGAGATAGTTCAAAGATACTGTTAAATGTTGCAATTATTCAAGGAAGAAATTACTTTTGGAAAGACCTCAGAAGTCATTTATTCCAGTGGTGTCAAACTCAAATAGAAAAGGATCTCTGCAGGCTCCAAATCGATTTAGAAACCCACAAATTAACACCAGGTATTTTTTATTTGTTTTGTAAAAAATTACCAATTTACATTTTAATCTGGTTTAGAGTTTTGCTGGCCATGGCTAGTCACTTTGACTCCCCTCCCCCCACCCCGTGTTTCTCTCTCTCTCTCTCCCTCCCTGTCTCTCCCTCCCTTTTTATTTTTTCTCCCTCTCTCTCCTATTTCCCCATCTTTCTTCTATCTTTGATTATTTATCTGGCATCTATGAATAAAATTTATAAAAATGATATGTTCTTTCCTATTCACCTCTTTACCCTTCACACAGCAGATGACAAGTTCTTAATATTACATCCATATGAATTGAAGACTCCCAGAAGAAGATAAAATAGGATTAGAATGTATTCTTAAGTAAACATACATTCATTTCTCTAAGACTATTTATAACCCTAATTTCCATATATATTTAATGGTTTCCCTAATAAGGGATAATGAGACAAAAGCAGTCTTGAAATAGCTATTTTGTATTTTTCACCCTTTTTACATTAAACATTTAAAATTATAGTTTCTGGGAAAGTTAAAAAAAGTAATATTAATACTAATAAGAATAACTCTAAACATTTACTATTTGTTATGTACTAGACACTAAGCAATAAGGTTGTATCAAGGGATACAACCTTAAAAATAATCTTATTTCTTCCCTCAATGAACATGAACATTAATATTTATATATCACTTTAAAGCTACAGGGTACCTTTATCATATTACACATCAGAGATCTAATATTTTGTAACTTTGGTACAAAACTCTTATTTGGACAATCTCACATTCCTTCTTTTCTCCTGATTTCTAACCCTCTGCTTGTGCTCATGTCAAGTAAATCTAACTAAAAGCTATGATGTGTATGCATTTAATTCTCAAGTTAGCTATTGCGAAAGTGATTCTATAAAGCTGCTTTTTCATATCAAGCTCTATTTCTTCCATTATTAACATGTTCTCTCTTCCAACAAAGCCTCTCCCCAGGGATATCAGAGAAGAGTTTGTGTCATCCTTCCTCCAGAACTACCATGACGTTTCTCTCTCCTGATTCCATCCATCTTGTTTTTACATAGTTACTTGAATGTTGTGATCTGCATCCATTATGATCTCCTTGAAGGCAGTGAAAATTATTTTTGTCTTTCTTTGCATTTCCCTTGCTTATCCCAGTGCACAGCACATAGTGGATTTTTGATGTATCCTTCTGGTCTTCATCTCCCCATGATTAAAAATTGAATGCACTTCCACATTGAATCTTTCTAGTTTATGTCATTTCATGTGTCTCTACTAATATCCATGTCAGATGATACACTTGAGAATTGTGTGGAGTCCAGTGCTCCAAGAACAAGCACTCCATGCTCATGAAATCACTTTAATAATAGCTGGCTGGAAAACGAAATGTAGGGTTTTCAGTGGTTCTACTTGAGACAAACTGGGAAAACATTAGAAATCAAGAAAAAAAAACCCAAAGAAAATAAGGTTGTCTTGGGTATGATATTTTAACATAGGTAGAGAACAGATCAAAAAGTCTGTTCAAAATCGTGAACAGTTAGGCAAGTAAAACTGTTGGGATTTTTTTCATGTAAAAACTCCTAAAATTTTTATGATTGTTTGTGTACATATGAAAGCTCAATGTTAGCACAAGATGAGAGGCACTGAAATGGAGAAGAGAGAGGGACAGTTTTGGAGTTTGGTAAACCTAGGTTCATGTCCCACCTCTGAAACATACTAGTTGTGTGATAATGGCCAAGTCAGTTCATAGCTCTCACACTTTTCTCTTCTGAAAAATGGGGATATGATATCTGAAGTACCTATCTCCACAGTTTTGACAGTGACCAAATGAGTCCTCAGAAAGCCTTAAAGTTCATGTTTGTTAATAGATAAAATATTCAGATAATTTTGAAAATTTGCAGTAGTGAATTTGAATTCAATTTAACCAAAACTTATTAAACTATAACTACAGTCATTGCTATAGTAGTTACTCCATACTAGGCACTAGGGACACAAAGATGAAAATTAAATAGTCCTTTGCCTTTCTATCTTACTGGGGAAGTAAAAACATTTGCATAATAGACTGAAGATACAAAACAAGTAACAGAAAGTGATTTCAAGCAGGACAGAACATGAGCAACTATATCTATGTAATACATACATATATATTTAATGTCCATTATTTTTAGGAATTAAAATGACTATGGGATATCAGAAAAAAGTGTATATTTCAAAACTCCTATGTATCAGTATGATACCTTTGTAGTAGTACCTTATCTTTTTCATTTTTAATCATAGGAGGACCTCTTAAATTTTGGGAATATAAACATATTCAGACTTCTACATATTTTAACAGCTAGGAAGATTTCTAAATTTTTTTTTGCACTTAACTAAAAATATTCACTTAGCAAGTTCAGTAATCTTATTTTTCTCATACTTAAAGGGATCTCACTTATGTCACATTTTAACAGCTTAATAGTCTACAATTTTACTGGTGTATAAAGTTCATTTTTATGATCTTTTCTAACAATGAATATATCTTATCCTTCACAGAGAAATGTAACCATACATGCAAACTTGAAATAAATGTACTATTTTCATTTTGTTGTTCTTTTAAAATTTATACCTTAATAAAGTTTCATTCATTAAATGAATCAAGGCTCAAAATAATTATGAACTATTTGAAAATGTTTCTTCATTTTTTATCTTATCATCTCTACATAAGACATGGGGCTGCTAGCTATACAGTGGATAGAGTGCTGGGCCTGGAGTTAGGAATGCTCTTCTTTGTCAATTCAAATTTGGCCTCATAAATTTATTAGCTGTGTAACCCTGAGCCAGTAACTTTTCTTTGTTTGCCTCAGTTTCCTTATCTATAAAATGAGCCAGAAAAGAACTCCATTATCTTTGCCAAGAAAACCTCCAATGGGGTTACAAAAAGATGAATACAACTGAAATAACTAAACAATAAACACGAGGCAAATGTTTGTAAGTTACCCAGTATGTTGGGCTCTATTATAAAGTGAAGAAGGGTATTACAAAAGGATAAATAGACTGAATTTGATCTTTGATGGGGAATCATCGCTGTTTCAGTCAGATGTAGGGTAAAATTCTCTTATTTATATTTGTCCTTATTGTCCTAATCTGAATCAAATTATAGCTGTAGAAGAATGGATATTGAGTGAACATAATAATAATTACATTTTTTCTTTTAACAATTTGTTCAAGGGTTATACTGGAAGGAAGTACCTTGGCCTCTTTGTCATGGATAGAGCCATAAAGGGAGTTACATGCCATGAATTTCTACAGAAAAGAGGAAGAGAAGAAGGAATGATTTAAAAAAAAATTATTGAGTTAGAAAATGTTCCTACTTTAGTGTTCAGTAAGTGAATTCCTTCCTCATCCTAAAATGTTAAGTCATTCAGCATTAAGACAGAATATTTGGACCAATGAAAAGTTCAAGATCCATCTCTCCCTAGAAGGGGCCAAGCTCACAGACAAGAGTACACAAAGGGACCAAGCATCAAAGTATGCTCAGCAGAGGTCACTCTAGACAAAAGCCAGTGTGTGTGAGGGTGAGGAGAGGTACTCCTCAATCATATTCATTACATGTATTTCAATAATGAAATGTCCAACTGTGAGCAACTTCTGTTGGGAAGATGATACCTAAATGAAGCTTGGCTACTGTAACCTTGAAGCCAAAAAACTGGGTTTGAAATCTACCTCTAATACTTATTTTCCAAGTGTTATGAGCAAGTCATGCAACCTCAGAGATTCAGTTTCGTCATTGTTCAAAATGTTCCTATCCCCTCCTTCACAGAATTGTTATTAAGAAAGTGTTTTGCAGATCTTACAAAGGTGGATGGTCTTTGTTATTGGAATAAAACTGAGAAAGCTTCTCTATGAGTCAGTCATTTTCTCATTTTATTTTCTATCCCGACAAAACCAAAAATACAATTCAGAACCAAGGAAGGATGATTTGGAAAGGCAAACACAGGCCTGGGATTCACATAAATTAGTAGGAGAGAGAAGTTCTTCCTGGGGGGGAAATAGTCTGTAGGTATGAAGGAAGTTACAGAATGGGAACTTTAATGTATGCAAAACCTGAGATTAGTTATTGACACATCTTGGGTTTTAAATATCACATTATTTAAATGAAACTATAAAATATAAAGGAAATAGTAAGACTGCTTTTATTTAAATCTATGAGATTGTGGTAAATAGCATACTGGCAGCTCAGATAGAAAAAAAAAAAACAAACCCAATAACTATGAGCAGTAAAGGAAAGAAGAAGGAGATATACTTTGGAAACCAACCTGTTCTGAAGTTCCAAAGTCATTCTTTAAAGGGATTAATATAAGATGACTTAAAAAATAAATTAAAAATATGTTTTCTTTAAGCCTGGAGTATTCTATGGGATAGATTCATTTAAAAATGATAATTTCTAGGAATTTTTAAGAAAGGTGTCAAAGTATATCTAGGTGTTTTTTTTTAAATAATGATTACATAAAGCCTCAGAACCTTATAATTGAGATCCACAACCACACAAAAGAATTAGGCTTTACAAACTACAGAAAAAAATAAAAGTGGATACATGAACATCTTTTGTCTTGAAAAGGATATGCATTTGAATGGTCAGCTTTTTAAATTGGTCCAATAAATATATTTCTTTCAGACACTAGAGACCAAATATGATCAGGAGACCAAGGTGTATTAAAATAAAAAACATAATGGATTGCATTTAGAACATAGGTCATTGCTTTCAAATATTCTTAAAGGAAAAATACATCTTTTTAATAGATGTATAATTTCAATGATGCAATATGACTAAAATTCTAAAACATCATAATATATGATGAATTATAGTTGTAACTGATCTGCAAGACAAGGGAGAAATATATGGTTGCCATAAATAAAATGCAGAATATAACAGATGAGGGTATACTAATAAGTGGCAGAAAAGATATGATCTAGGAGATCATGAAATCTCAGATTTAGAAGAGACATGATTTATATTTAAAAAGACCTCACATTTCAAAAGGCCATAAGAGTCTAGTACAAACCTATATAAAATTCCCTTTTGAACATATTTAAGAAATTATTATCCATTCTTTACTTGAAGTCCTCCAATAATGACAAAGTACTACCTCCTAAGGCAGTCTATTCTCCACTAAAACAGCTTAAATTCTATCATTCAAGCTTAAGACCAGGAGAAAAAAATGTAATCTTTTCTCCATAGGACAACCCTTCAAATACTTAAAGACACATCATGTCCCTACTTTCCTCTGAAAGGTTTTCATTTGTCAGGCTAAATATCCTCGCCTCCTTTAATCACTCCTCACTTCTCTGAATCTTGAGGCCTTTTGTCATCCTGATTGAACTCCTTTGGATTCTCACCAACTTATTATCATCATCTCCAACCATGACATAAAGAACAGAACAATATATGACAGTCTTACTAAGGTAGAATACAGTGGAATAATACCTTCTGCAGTGCCAGAAACCATACCTCTCCTCAATGCAGATTAAACCAGCTTTCTTGGCTGACATGCATATGGCGGACTTACTGAATTTATAGTACACTAAAATCTCATACAGATCTTTTTCAAAAGGACTATTGGCTGAAAACCTTGACCCAGATACTTAGGAGGTTGTTTTTCTTATCCAAAGATAATACTTGACACTTATCATTCTTAAATTTAATTATATTAGATTTGACATAATATTATATTCTAGCATTCAATGTGGTTGTTTTCCTTTCCAAATTTGTATCATCTTCAGACATTATTAGAATACCACTGATGCTATCATTGAAGTCAATGATAAAATAGTGAAATATCACAGAGCTGGCATAGAGTTTATAAGATCTCTTAAAAACTTCTTTAGGTCATATTTGTTTGAAGATCCTATGCCACTCTACAAAACAGGTGAATATGGGGGAGTCACTTCTCCTCTGAACTTCAATTTAATAGTATTATTTTTGTTTTGATTGAATGTTTGTAGGTCCCATTTGGTCCTCACAGCAATCTTGTGAAATTGCTAATCCAATCATTATTTTTCTACTTTTTACAGAGTGAAGAAATGTGCCAAGGCCATATTTGGTGAGTGTAAGAGGCCATAGAAAAAAAAAACTGAAGTCTCTGAATTCCAAGCCCAAAGCTGTTGTCATACTACTGTTTATTTTTTATAATATGGCAAGCTAACACCTCCCTTGTTGATTAGGTTATCAGTATAGACATACCATGAAAAGTTAGAACTGCCACAAAAATATAAAGTATTACATGGATTAGCAACAGCTAATTACAAGCCTAGGATAATTTGGACCAGGATCTTTTCTTCCAGATGGCAGGAATAAATGTTTTGATGAAAGATTTCACAGGGAACATCTTGTTTATAAATTGAGAAATTTATACATTGAGAAAGGCACATGTTAATTCTGTCTCAAGCTGTTTCTTTAAAATCCTATAGAGTATACACAACTCTAAATTCACAGTATTAGGAAGAGCTAGAGAAAGATAAGCCTCTTCAGAATTAAGAATTTGCTCCTTAGGAAAGACAAAGATAGAGGAAATGACCAACAAGGGTTGTAGAAAAATGAGTGTGATGCTGCTGCACTAAAAACCATTGCCCTACTCTGCATGGGACATGTCAACAATTGGGTCATTTTAATTGTAGTTCTTGTTTTTAGACTCTTTACACACATAGCTCTAATATATAAAATTGTAACATATCAGATCTTGTATTAGGTAAAAGGTAAATGATAAATTCATTTGTGGATTTGTCAAACGTTTATGGGTTCATTAAAGTCTGGGAGTGCTAAAGAACTAGAGAGTTAGACTTATAGTAAAAAACCCCAGAAAAGCTCCTAAAGTCCCAGGGAAAAGAATAATCTCTCTGCTCACAATATAACCATTTCTTTCTTTTATCAGTATCTGAGTTCATCTATCTTGGCATCCATATTAAAAAAAAGGTGGAGAAGGAATGACAGTATGAGATACTCTTTTGATCAGGACTACTCTCTTACCTGATTCACTTTTTTAAAAATTTAAATTATTAATTAATTCATGAATTAATTTTTTTTATTTACTACATGAGTTTTAAAAATTATTTTAATTGAAATTTTTAATTAAATTAATTAATTTAGAATATTTTTCCAAGGTTACATGATTCATGTTCTTTCCCTCCACTTCCCCCCCATAGCCAACACACAATTCCACTAGGTTTTGTATGTATCATTGTTGATTCAATTTCAACAAATGAAATTTATCTAAAGACATTTAAAGGTTAGTATGGGATTCGACCATTATCCAAAGTGTTGGCAGAGTCTCCATCTTAATACAAGTGTCCATGAAAGGTTATGTATATGTGTGTGTGTGTGTGTGTATTTTGTGTATATATATATATATAATTCCCTACTACTTCTACATCTAGCTAGAAAGACAAAGCCCTTTTATCCAGAAGTGTAATCTATTTAATTGCAAAGAATATTTTAATTGTGATGGAATTTTTCTTGCCACCAAACAAATCACAATGATCTTTGAGATAGAAACCTAAGAGCCAAATTCCTTTAATGTTCAGCTGCCAGTCTGATAAAATTTCAATATTTTATGTAATTTTACACTGCCCTTATGGTGTCTCAGTACTAAAGATGATTTTACTTTGTTTGATTAACAATACTTTTGCAGCAAGTATAACATGGCATGAGGATAATCATTCCAGATCCTCCATTTTCACAAGGGAATGAAGGAACAGCCAGTTCAAATAGAAATGGTTATTTCACTTCAATTTAGAGGAAAACTTACCTTTCTGCAAAAATTTATACAATAATAGTTTTTACTTGATTCTTCATGTTTAGGACCCAAATTATTTGATTAAAAGTCTGAGAGACATTTAATGGCTGATGGATATGTCCAACAATCTAATGAAAGATTTCACTGGGTATAATACAGGTTCTGACAGTATTAATTTCTTAAAATGGAGAATAAGCCAGAACTCGACCTCAAAGAACTATTCATTATACATCTCAGTATAAAGTAAGTCTGTGATAGGACTAAGTATCTTAATTTGCAAAAAAGGTCTCATTGTTAGATAGACTTGAGGACAGAAATGACACAGAACATATTTTAAAATTAACACAACAAATCTCAAAATGGACCAATTAAAATAAAGAATATAAGAATTTTTAAAATTATCATACTGTCTCACCTATGTGAAATTTTACAGAAAAATTCTATTCCTTATTACCATCTGGTCAACAAATATGATAAAACATCCCCTTCAAATGACTTCTTGACAATCTAATGAAATGTTGGATTTAGCAAAGTGTTAAATAATTTTTAAAAAACCCAACAAGATGAATTCTGTTTTTACCTCCAAAGAAGTACTTCTCTCCTGTCTTAACCTGAAGAGGACTGTTAGTTCGAACTGCTGATGCTTCATCCCCATCAATGGTAAGGACAGCAAAATTTTCCTTGGCTAGGAACCGAACTTCATGCCACTGTCCATCATTCAACCCAGAGCCTAGCAGGAAAAAAAAAAAACATTTCAAATTATTTTGATAAGAAAATACTTTCTTAGTTATTATTTTGTTAACATATATATTTTATTATTGCAATTTTCATATTTTTAATCTTTCATATGGATATGTATTTCATATTTTGTTTTCATCTGTTATATTACAAAGTGTACAATAATAATAGTAAAGTTTTTTTAAAGACATAGTCCTATATGTAGAATGTTACAGTTTTTTAACAGAAAGAAAGCTATGATTTTACATTGGAAAATAGACAATTTTTATGCCAATTTATTCCAAATATTTCCTAATAATGTTCCTTTCAGCTTTCTTTCTTTTTCTCTTAACTAAACTATAAATTACAGATTAAAACATGTTCATCATATATTTGTATTAGACTATTTGAATTCTACTTTTAACATCTGATACAATAATACATGTACAATATATTCAGAATTGCATATATTATTGAATAATTCAAATCTTTTTAACTGATAATTTAATGCCCTAGAAGTCTGTCAATAAATTACACTGATTACTTTGAAAGTTTGAACTAGTTTGAAGGTTGTAAAAAAGATGAGGTATTTAATTTTTTTTAAATATTTTGATTGTTAAATCTTAACTTCATCACATGTAGGAAGCACAATGAATTCTGTAGTATATATGTCTCATTTTTGTTTATAACTTAGCTACTAATGACAAAGTTCACTTTGAAAAATATGAATGTTAAGGAAAAATATTGTGTGTGTATGTGTGTGTGTGTGTGTGTGTGTGTGTGTGTGTGTGTGTGTGTGTGTGTGTACTAGCCTAATGTGGAATAATAGAGTGGCACTTCAGCTGGATGAATCTTAATGAAAAAACTCTTAATAATAAAATTTCTAGTATGAAAACATAATGATCCTTTAAAGTTTGTGAAGAATGGGCATAGAAAGGCTTAAGAGAAGGAAGATAACATCCACTGCTCACTGCAAGATTTTGGCTACAGATTTTTTCTTCAGGTAGATGGTAACACGTCTTGTCCTTTTCCCCAAGCTAGGTAAAAGCTGGGAGGACTAGAAAACGACTCTTCACCTTACCTGATGGGCTTTATAAACCCTTCCCACTTTTCTATAAACCTTTTCCACACTCTTATTAACCTTTTCCACACTCTTATAAACACTGAGTCAATCAAGCATCCAGGATACAGAACAAAATGCTGTGGTTGGTTGCCTTTCAGCCAATAGTGTGCCATGTACAATTTCACATTGGCAAACTTGCACAAGTGGTAGTGGCGTACTGCATTTCCATTGTGCACAGTAAGGTATTCATCCACAAAGTACTGTGATATAGCGAAAACTCTATGATTATATATATATATATATATATATATATATTTAAATCTGGGATACAGTGAAGTCACAATAAGTGAACTGTGATATAGTGAGGGAATATTGTACTAATGAAAGTAGCCCCTGGCCTAGAAGGTGTACTAAAAAGCTTAAGAAAACGTATGTAAACAAGTAAAATAAAGTCAACAAGTATTTACTCTGTATAATTGAAAAGAAAAGCAGTCCTGAGAATACAGTACAAGGAAAATGAAAGATAGTCCCTGCCCTCCAGGTGGCCACATTCTAAATAAAAATAGGCAACACATAAAAAGGAAGCTGAAAATTTGGGGAAGAGAATGTAAGAAACACATAGGCAGTATCCTTCTGCACTAAGCAGTCTCTTGACCTCAAGATAATCACAAGATACTATTATTGCTGGAAAAATAAAATGACAAATTGTACAATGATCTTTAAGTTTTTCACTTGTAGAATTAGCATCACCTTTTTTTGAGGCATTTATGATGCCAGAGAGGAATTAAGATTGACCCAGAATATCCATGGGTTGATCAAATAATTACTAAATGCTACATAAAAGTGGATCTCAATGTTATGGCCTTGGATCTGTTAAAACATTACAGAAAGTAAAAAAGGGAAGGGAAGGGAAGGGAAAATAAATGTTTCTAGTAAAGAGGCCATTTTATTTTTCAATCAATAATCTCTAGCAGTCATAACAGCCTCAGGTTGCATGTCAGCAATTATTTTCAAGTTATTAACTTAAAAGAAAACATATATTTTTTAATAATGTTACCTATTTCAAGAACCAAATTCTATATAATTGAACTAAAAAAAATGTGTAATTGAAAGAGCATCTAGACTGAAGAGAAAGGCACAAAACAAGCATGAGGTACTTGTATGGGAAAAGCATAGATGGTGATTAATAAGAGATCACTAAAAGACTGCCAAATGGCGGTCAGAGCCCAATTGAAATAAAAGTGAAATGAATTCATTGAGGACCATGTATATACATGGTTCTTTATTATTTTTCTAAGAAATTGTCAACTGTAGCCAAGAGAGCTTGTTGAATTGAGAGGAGTAAAATGGTAGGAGAAGCCAGAGAGGGAGATCAGGTTTCTTGGGTGAAAAGTTAACAATGGATGAAATAATTTCCAAGAACAATAATAGTATACTTTTATAATTATAAGCATTATAATATTTAAATCACTTTAATCAGTCAATATATAAAGTATATATTCTATAAGAAACACAGGATACAAAAGCAAAAACAAATGAGATTGAAAGAGTAGTATTATTTTCATTTTATAGATGCTAAAATTGAGTTACAGGATATCTGAATTTTCCAAGGTCACATGGCCAAAATGAATTGGATTTAGACAACTCAAATCTAAATCTTTTTATTCAAATCTATGAGAAGTTGTGGTATATTGTAAAGAATGTCAGATATTTTTAGATTAGAATAATTTATTGTTAAATATTTTAATAGGCAGAGGATTCAAATTCTTTATCACTATAAGTAGTCTATTACTTGAGGAACCAAAATTGTTTACAGAAGGGCTGTCCTTTAAAGAGTTTATATTTTAAACCAGAAAGGAAATTGAAAATTCCTTTTTCCTTTGGGATAAATGGGATTTAATTTTAGACTCTGTCAGCAACATAAAATTCTGCCTTACAGAAAATCACACAACTTCCTCAGAAATAGCAGAACTTGAAACATCATTTTGTGAAACAAAATTATTGGATAAGACAAATGACAAAAAAAATCTGCCCTGTGGAGTAGAAAGTCTTGTCCTAAACTGCATTACCCATATAATATGATAGAATGCCACTGGCAGGGTCTTTTAAGCCATCTTTTTTATCTTAAGCATTAGTGAACAGAAAACATTAATGAAAATCTTTTTAAAAACTATTTAAAAACTATCATCTATAACAAAATTAAATGTATATCGAGAGTATTATAGTCTCTACCAAAAAAAAGACAATTTTTATAAGAAAATGATGATGGTAAAGTTTATTTAACTTATTTCAAGTAACTTAGTAACAAGATAAGTTAAATGCCAAGTGATCAGATAAAACCAAATTAACTGATACAATGGAAGTCTGTGGATTCAATTATCATTTCTATGCTGTGGATTCTTAAATGAACTTATCCAACCTAACTGGCAGACCTCCAATCTTGTATCTCCACCTGCCTGTTAAATATCTCAAACTGGATATCCTGTAAGCTATCTTGATATGTTAAAAATGAATTCCTTATCTATCTGTCCCAAACCTTCCCTTCTTTCTGACTTCCATATTACTGTTGCGGGTACCACCATCTTTCTAGCCATCCAGACTTGCATCTTAGATATCATCTTCAATTCCTTACTCTCATCCTCTACTTCCATATCTAATTATTGTCAAGGGTGTTAATTGAAGCTTCACATCATCACTCCAATGTTAATGATTCTTTTATTTTTCTAATCCCACTACCAATCTCGTATAAGCCCTTATCACTTATCATCTTGACTGT
This sequence comes from Monodelphis domestica, assembly GCF_027887165.1. Taxonomy (NCBI): domain Eukaryota; kingdom Metazoa; phylum Chordata; class Mammalia; order Didelphimorphia; family Didelphidae; genus Monodelphis; species Monodelphis domestica. The sequence continues at coordinate 223,553,172 of NC_077231.1, read as the reverse complement.
ACCAATAATTTCCCTGACAGATGCACCATACCAATACATCTGACAATGGCTATTTAGATAGAAGCCTCTTTTTACTTTAGTCCATCCTTTACTTAGATGAAAAAGTGATTTTCCTGGGAGCAGTTCTGACCACATCACTCCCTTCTCAGTAAACTCCATCAGCTCCAGGATCAAATATATAATCCTTGAGCATTCAAAGACATTCAAAACTTTTCCCTCTCTACCATTACACTCTGCTTACACTTTAGACCCTTCAATATACTTTTTTGATCCAATGACACTGACTCCTTTGTTATTCTTCAAGCAAAATCTATCTCCCAAACTCTGGGCACATTCACAGGCTGTCATACATGCATGTGTGATATCACTTTTCTTCTTTTTCTCCTGGCTTTCTTGGTTTCCAATCTATGGTAAAATCTTACCTTTTACTAAAAGCCTTTCCTGATCCTCATCAACTTTGGTGACTTCCCTCTTGAATAGTTTTCCACATTTTCTTGTATGTAGCTTGTTTGTACATACTTATTTGCTTATTATCTTCTCTATTAGACTGGGAGCCCCCTGAAAGCAGGGACTGTCCTTTGACTTTATGTCCTCAGTAAGGTGCCTGATACATAGTAGGTCCTTAGTAAAAAGTTACTGAATGATTGACCTCATTTTTATTTAACTAATGCATGGCTTTTGGGGCATTTTTCCAAGATTACATAGAAATAATTTTAATAATTATTTTCTGACATTTTGTGATCTATGTTCTTTCCCTCCCTTCCATACCATCCCTTCTCCCCAAGATGGCAGATAATCTGATACAGGTTGCACATATGTTGTCATGTAATGCCTGACTTCATGTTTATGATGTGAAAGAATGAATGACTTACTCCTGAGGATAATTCTTCAAGTACCTTTCCTCAAACTTATAATCTTAGATAGTTTCCTAGGACTCCCAGAAACTGAGTGACTTGAGAGTAGCTAGGTATCTCAGTGGTTTGAGAGCCAAGCTCAGAAATGCGATGCCCTGGGTTCAAATTTGTCCTTAGATACTTCCTAGCTGTGTGACCCTGGACAAGTCATTTAACCCCCATTGGCTAGCCCTTACTGCTCTTTTGTCTTGGAACCAATTCACAGCATTGATTCTAATGTGGAAGGTAAGGGTTTAAAAAAATTGAGTAACTTGTTGAGGATCACATAACCAACACATGTCAGAGTTATGGCTTAAAAGTGCCCCAGAAGAGTGAATAGTTCTCTTATTATTACAAGAATTTTTGGGGGGAGTGGGGTACAGATTTGGACTTGGAATTCCAATCACATAAGATGCTTCCTCTCTACATGAATACAGATCAACTTAAAATTTTAGAGTTACCTGGGATGAAACCAAAATTTGGAATATCCTTCTACTATATCTACTATATCTTCCACTACACAGAGAGATGAGAAACCATAAAATCACAGACATTTTAAGACCTGAATCATCCAGTCCAATATTCTCAATTTATAAATGAAACAAATTAGTCAAAAGAAAGCTAAACTAATTACTCTTGATAATATAAGTAACAAATTCCTGCTTTGAAATATAATATAAACTTGAGGATAGGCATTGTTTCCTTTTTCCATATCTTTCTTTTTTGTTTGTATTTATATTCTTACTACCTAGCATAATGCCTATAACAAAGTAGGATCTTAAATGTTGCTGAATTAAAAAGAAAGAAGGAGACAGAGACAGAGAAAGACAGACATTAAAATGAATGGACTATAAATTCTGGACCAATGTTCTTTCCTGGTTAAAGGGCTTATTTTCTGGATCATCTAGAAAGTAAAAGATACTAGAGACCTCAGGATGCTCCTTTCCCTATGTGACTATATGAGCTTGGAAGGGAGGAATTAAGTATCTCACCCAGAAAAAAACAAAACAAAACACATTTTATGGGCAGTACGAGCTTCAGTATCTGTCTCCACTGCTTAAGTATTATTCTCTCTGTGTCATTTCCCCAGCCATCTGTTACATGGGGTCAGCAGAGCAGATTACTTTTCTCCTTCAAAGATGTTGTAAAGATTAACCATTCTGAGACACTTTATAAGAGTAAAGTGCACCAGAAATGTTAAATTTAAAATAAAATCCATTCAAAACTGAGCACTACTGAAATTTGGAAAGTTTTGGTGTGTGAGCTCCGGAATCTTAAATGGGGTTTGGTTGGCCTCTGAGATTAACTTGACTTGAAACCACCAGTGTAGATCAATTCTATACCATTAGTGTATATAAAATATACTAATGTATTTGTACAGAAAAGGAAGATGGAGGCATTTTAAATCTTACAAGTTATTTTGTGTGTCATAAATAACAAAGAGAACAACCTGGACCAGGAGGAAGGCAGCCCTTCTTTGTACTATTTGAAGTAGTAATTCTTTCTATTTCCTCCTTCTTCCTGAGGCCAGAGCCTTAACAGAAGAATGTGAAAAATGGACCAGACCTCTTGTGAGCTCAGTTCTTAAGTGGAGAATGAAAACTCTCAGTCTTAAAAAAGGCTAATGGATTCTCTCAAATGTTACTTATTCTTCCCTTTCCACTCTTCATTAACTGCCTCGCACAAAAGACTGACAAATGAGGAAAGCCTTGTGTTTGAGAAGGAACCCTATTCCTCTTTGTGTCTGTGGGATACAGGTTATTGATCGTCTTTTTAAAAGTTTTTTTTTCTCCATATAACATGTCATTATAATTTTAATTTGTCCTTTTTTGACATTTTTGATTCATTTTCTCTCCCTCCCTCCTGTACCTCTCCCCTCCCGAAGATAGTAGATACTATGATATGGATTGTACATGTGTTATTATACAATATATATTTCCATGTGCATCATGTAGTAAAAAAAAGATACCTATCACTTATATTAGAGAAAAGTTTGTGGAAGAAATAAAATGAAGAATGGCATACTTCATTCTGCATTCAGATTCCATCAGTTCCTTCTATGGGAGGAGATAGCCTTTCACCGTGAGGCCCCTGGATCTGTCCTAGATCCTTCTTTTGGCTTTTTGATCCTTTTTTTGGAATCCTTCCAGGAGTTCTAACACCCTCTCACATTTACCCTTGAGGAATGCATCACGTTCTTATTTTTGTATTACGGCCCTCTTTTGAGCTTGCATTTTGGTCTTCTCTGTTGCTGAATTCTTTTTCTATCATTGGGCTTTTTCTCTGTCTTTTGGTCATTTGGGGGTTATTTTTTCCCTTGATTTTGTCTGTTTGCTCCATTTCTGGGGTGAAGGCAGTATTGTCCCATGCTTTTGCTGTTTTGATCCCAGATTGAGCACTCTGCAGAGGCAGCCTGTTTAGACTTCAGCGTAGGAGCTTGCAGCCATTCCATTCCGATGCCATTCATGCTGGGTTGAATTGTGTTCTGGCCAACCCTACATAGGCTAGCCCTTGTTGTGCTGAGTTCCTCTCACCGTCATACCCACTAGACCATGCCTGGCCTCTGTTTATGGCTACAAGGGGCTATTTTTCCTCCTATTGCCACCTGCTCTGTATTGCACTGGTTTCCACTCTTACCCTGCTGAGGCTAGATCAAGCCAGCAGTGTTCTTATCCCTTCCTCTTGGACCATCTCAAATCTGAATTCTGTCCAGGCTCATTCAGTGCTCTCTTCTCAAACCCCAGCAAACCTCACTATCACTCTGCGTTGTTCTAGACCAGGGCACTGGTGCACCCAGACTTCCATTGGTTCTGCCCTTCCAGGATTCATTTTGAGGCATTTTTATTTTTCTGTGGCTGTTTGGAGGGTGGTTGACAAGTTCTGAGAATTTTTTACTCCTTCATCTTGGCAAATAGAAGTCAACTCAGATCCTGATGTTGGTGATCATAGTTTAAAACATTCACAGTTGCTTATCCTAATTTATTGCTATTACTATGTACAATATTCTCCTGGTTCTGTTCATTTCTCTTTGCATCATTTCATATAACACTTTCCAGTGGTTGTTTTTTGTGATCATCTTGTTTGTCATTTCTCATGGTGCAATAGTATTTCATTGCAATCAGATACCACAACTCATTTAGCCATTTCTTTAACTGATGGACGTCCTTTCAATTTCCAGTTCTTTGTCACCACAAAAAGAGCTGCTACAAATACTTTTGCACAAATAGGCCCTTTTCTCCTATCTTTGATCTCACAAACCAAGTAGTGGCATTGCAAGGTCAAAGGGTATGCACAGTTTTTTACCAATCCTCTCTAAGTAAGTCATTGAATATGTATTCATCTCTACTGTATCAAGTCTGGAATCAAAAGAATTTGAGTTTAAATATGGTCTCACTTTATAGCTTTGTGATTCTGCACAAAACTTTACCCTATTTGCCTCAGTTTCTTCATCTATAAAATGTACTTAAAAAAGAAATGGAAAACCATTCCAGCATCTTTGACATAAAAACTCAAAATGGGGTCATAAAGAGTTAGATATGACCAAAATGACTAAATAATCACAACAATAAAATGTGAAAGGTACTGTTCTCTGAGTTAGACAGATAAAGATAAAACTGGTTCTTTTCCTGGAGCATGTGGCCTAATAAGAGCATAGATCAGCACAACATGGAATTAAAGAGTGAAGGAAATATTGAAATCTAGAAAAAAGCAAAAGGTAGAGCCAATCCTTTTAACTAAGTTCTTTGGATAAGAGAACAGGGAAACATATTTGGAGGAGGTAACCACTGAACAACTCAACTCTGCAAAGATCAGAATAGAATCATTTTTATCATAATACAGAGGAATAAATCTGAATTAGGAGTCAATTTGGAGTTAAAAGACCTGATTTTGAATCCAGACTTTTCATCTATGTGACCTTAGAGTAGATGACTTCTGAGGTCTTTTCTAGCTCTGAATCTATGAGCTTGTAAGCTGGATCTTAAAAGAAGAGAAGGATTCTGAAAGGCCAAGAAGAACAATGTACTTTATCCTGGGATTCAACATCTGTGAGTACAATAAGGCAAGAGGAAATAAACTAAGGCCAGGGACCTTTTAGTGGTTCAGTTTTACAAGAATAGAGAGAGAGAATGAATATTGCTCATTGTAAAAGTTATATTTTTCTAATATTTGGTCATCACCACCATTATAGACAGGAAAAGATGCTTCTAAGAAAATATAGTGTGGTCTCTGATCCCTCTGATCCCCATGTCTTCAGTGTAGTGATGAGTTATCTTCAGAGGACAATTGTGAGCATCCAAATTATCATGAATGATCACTAGAAAGGTGGCAGTGAGAGGGTTTTTATGAAGGATGTAGAACTTAACTCAGACTCAGAAACAACTAAATTTAAATCTTGAAATCAAACAAATGATAGTTGTGTGACCCTGGGCAAATCAATTAGCATCTCTGCCTCTCAGCTTCTTATCTGTAATTCAAGGAGGTTGAATCCTTGAAGACCATTAGAAATAGGTTGATGCTTTGAGCTAGGAAACTGGCAGGAATAAAAATGAAAATAAAGAGGAAAGGTTGACAAGGGATGAGAAATGAGGAAACCTCTAGAGCAGCAGCTTCTGATATGAAAAGAGAGAAAGGCTTCTAACCTCATTCCTTCCAACCTCTCTCTCTCTCTCTCTGTCTCTCTCTGTCTCTCTCTGTCTCTGTCTCTGTCTCTGTCTCTCTCTCTCTCTCTCTCTCTCTCTCTCTCTCTCTCTCTCTCTCTCTCTCTTTCTCTGTCTCTGTCTCTGTCTCTGTCTCTCTCTCTATACATATATATATATATATATATATATATATATATATATATACATATCTGGCTACCAAAATTACTCTAGAATAAATACCAAGGGACACCCATTTGATTCCAATAAGTTTTGTTTCAAAAAAAAATTCTCTATTTGGTGGTACCTCTCATTATCAAAATCCTAAAATAGAGGCATATTTCTTGGGAACTCCCAGAAGAACTTTCTTCCAAAGTGGGAGAAGTTTCACTATAATAATTCCAGGGGATAAAAGGATCTGTATTAGTTGCCAGACTGCCAGGAGTTAGAAAAATAAATAGAGGCAAGAGGAATGAGAAATAGATGTGCTTAGAAAGGGACAGTGCAGGTCCATATTAATTCACTCTAGGACTATGGAAATAGCCTATTGGAAGGTCTGATTGTCCCAGTTTTATCCTCACTCCTTCCATCCTCCATTTACACACTGAAACATTGTTTGTTTATTTTTCTAAAGCATAGAACTCCAGTGTGACTCTGGGTAAGTTATTTAATCCCCATGGCCTAGCCCTAACCACTCTTGCTTAGAACCAATACACAGTAACTCTAAGATGGAAGGTAAGGTTTTTTAACATTTTAAAAAATAAGTCAAAAGCATATGTACAACCATGTCACCTACCTAGTCAATTAACTGCAGTGGCTTTCTGTCATCCTCAGAATCACAACAAAAATCTTTTTTATAGTGTTCAACATCCTTCATAAAAACCCTTTCACCTCCACTTTTCTAGTGATCATATGTCTTCCCATCATGCACTCTATGATATGGTGACATTGGCCTTCTGGCTGTTTGTTTAACAATGAATTCTATTCTATCTCTCAGTCACAGGCATTTTCTTTCAACATTTTTCCAGAGGTATGTAATGCTCTCCTTTGCTCATTTTTTTCCCCCTGGATTCCTTCAAGTCTGAACTAAAATGGTATTTTTTATATGAATTCTAGTGCCTTCTCACTTAATTATTTCCTATTTTTTCCTGTTTATAGCTTGTTTGTATATATTTGTTTGGTTATCATCTTCCTCACTAGATTGTAAGCTCCTTGAGGGCAGAAACTGTCTTTTCTCTCTTTTTTTTATCCCCAGAGTTTAGCACAATGCTTGATATAGAGCAAGAACTACAATGTTTATTGAGTCACTGAATGACTAGTATATTTAAGAATCCTCATCAAATGATTTACTCCTCAATCTACTTGTTAAAATTACAGGACATTAAATACAAGTAAAAGTGAAAAATGGTCTTGAAGTATAAACATATTCACACTGTTATTCTTTTAGGAAAAGTAAAATATACCTAATTCCCTTATATCCCTAGTAACAATAATAATATCAATAATGAATCCCATGAAATTCATTATTGGAATTCACACAAAATTTTTCTATTGATCTATCATACTTTACATCATTATAACTTTGAATAGTTTGTTTTTGAGAATCTGTATGCATTTCTTGTGTTAATGCATGCTGACTGCTCTAAGAATTGAAATAATATTTCTACCCAGATATATATTTTACACATTTTATTAGAAAGGGTAGACAATTATTCCTCTAAGTAACCTGATCACATGGTCCCTAGCCTGCAAGTCGTTTCCTCCTTCCCTCTCACCTACCTGCTCTGTTTCCAACTACTTTCTTCTTGGTTCTCTTCTCACATCTCCCCACCTCAAACCCAAAGCCTTGACTTTTATTGATGTACAGCACCTACAGAGATGCAAACCTGGTGCAACTGTGTTATGTCAGGAATGTTTGATGGACAGGTCAAGCTACTCAGGAGGGGGAGGGAATGAACATCCTTGACAAAATCCCCTCTGTGATCCTTTGGGAGACTTGTCTCCCCAATGGATCATTTAAATATAACTATCTTATAACTCTAAATACCTTCTAGCTAAGGTATTTTATGCTCATCTCTAATTATTGTAACTTCCTCTTAGAAAAATACAATAGTTAGAGATGAGAGTAAAATACAAAAACTGGTTGATAGATGCATTGACAAAATGCCAATTAGGAGGCAGTCCCCTTTGGCATAAGATTTTACATTCAAAATAAGTATGTTCAACCCTCTTCAATTCAGTTCATTATATCGCAAGGTTCATTCTGGATCTTTTGATGCAATGTGTGGCTTCTTCAGGCATTTTTTCAGCACCTTCTCCAAAAGGATCTGCTTTCTTGATTCAGGGTATTAGCAAGGTTATTTTCCTGAAATTTCTCCAAAAAATTTTAAATCTTGCATTTTAGGATAATTACACAATCCTCCCCCCAGCCCCCGAGGAGTGTGTTGACCATCACCAAATCGCATTGGGATACATGACTGAATTATGAGGTATATGAAACAATTGTCAAAACAAAAACAAAAACAAACCACCTCAAAAAATCCCAAATTTAAGAGCAAAAATTAAATACTGTATAAAAATAAGAAGTACAGAAATGATTAAAAAATATAAAAATCTTATGTGTATAAAATTCTGAGTAAAAAATAAACCTGTAACAGGTTCTTGAATTGCTGCAAGGTTCAATTAAAGTGACTTATGTCCCACAAGCCTGTAGGACAATAGCAGCAATACAGCACTTTACCCATTTGCATCCAGGACTACAGAAAATTGCCAAACTATAAGAGAGAAAGGACTAAGTTTCAGCAGCAAATGGGAAAAATCATTCCCTTGTCTGATTTTACCTTCATTCTCAGGGATAAGGGGAGCAAGGATGATAGCCAAACTGAGGAACTTGACTCAGAATATTGCACATGCACATGAAGTGTGGTTCAAGGGAGTCCTGGATCTTAACATATGTCAAGTGCTTCAACCTCGATTCTCACACTAGGTTCAAGTCCTTTCATACTGGCATAGAAGTACAACGATCTTCCCTGGATTGTGTTTGGTCCTTTTTGACTTTATGCTACTTGAAACTGAATAGTGGCTTTTTTGTTCCCTTTTCCTGGAATCAGACATAATCATTAAACAAAGTCCCATGATATTTATCAATAAATGGCAGGTTTCCATAGTTGAAAGCCTTTTGAGTATGCATATTAGTAGGCTAATAGATAATGTAAGCTTATACTGTAAACCATATACTTCAAAGTAAAAAAAAAACATTAATACTGATTTCATGTACTTCAAGTATCACCAAGGTTAGGAAAAAAGAAAGAAAATAAATCAGGTGTCCTATTACAAACATAAAGAGGAAAAAATAATTTAAAAATTATAATTGGAAGACAGTATGGGAGAGATTAGGTTTGGATCAACATCTCGTACCCTACACCAAGATAAACTCAGAATGGGTGAATGACCTGAACATAAAGATGGAAACTATCAGCAAATTAGGTGAACACAGAATAGTATTCTTGTCAGATCTTTGGGAAAGGAGAGACTTTAAAACCAAGTAGGAGCTAGAATAAACCATGTAAAATGAATAATTTTGATTACATCAAATTAAAAAGTTTTTGTACAAACAAAACTAATGCATCTAAAATTAGAAGGGAAGAAACAAATTGGGAAAGAATCTTCATTTCAAAAACCTCTGACAAAGGTCTAATTACTCAAATTTATAAAGAGCTAAACCAATTCTATAAAAATTCAAGCCATTCACCAATTGATAAACGGGCAAAGGGCATTAATAGGAAATTTTCAGTCAAAGAAATCAAAACTATCAATAAGCACATGAAAAAGTGTTCTAAATCTCTTATAATCAGAGAAATGCAAGTCAAAACAACTCTGAGGTATCACCTCACATCTAGCAGATTGGCTAACATGACAGCAAAGGAAAGTAATGAATGCTGGAAGGGATGTGGAAAATTAGGGACACTAATTCATTGCTGGTGGGGTTGTGAATTGATCCAACCATTCTGGAGGGCAATTTGGAACTATGCTCAAAGGGCAATAAAAGACTGTCTGCCCTTTGATCCAGCCATAGCACTGCTGGGTTTGTACCCTAAAGAGATAATGAGGAAAAAGACTTGTACAAGAATATTCATAGCTGCGCTCTTTGTGGTGGCCAAAAATTGGAAAATGAGGGGATGCCCTTCAATTGGGGAATGGCTGAACAAATTGTTGTATATGTTGGTGATGGAATACTATTATGCTAAAAGGAATAATAAAGTGGAGGAATTCCATGGAGTCTGGAACAACCTCCAGGGAGTGATGCAGAGTGAGAGGAGCAGAACCAGGAAATCAATATACACAGAGACTGATACATTATGGTACAATCGAAGGTAATGGACTTCTCCATTAGGGATAATGCAATGTCCCTGAACAATCTGCAGGGATCTAAAAAACACTATCCACAAGCAGAGGATAAACTGTGGGAGTAAAAACACTGAGGAAAAGCAACTGCTTGACTACAGTGATTGAGGGGATATGACTGAGGAGAGACCCCAAATGAACACTCTAATGCAAATACCAACAACACAGAAATAGGTTCGAGTCAAGAACACATGTGATACCCAGTGGAATCATGCGTCAGCTATGGGAGAGGTGGTGGGAGGTGTGGGGGGAAGGAAAAGAAAATGATTTTTGTTTCCAATGAATAATGTTTGGAAATGACCAAATAAAATAATGTTTAAAAAATAAATGAAATTAAAAAAAAAAGAAAGTAATGAATGTTGGAGGGGATGTGGCAAAGTCAGAACATTAATGCATTGCTGGTGGAGTTGTGAATTGATCCAACCATTCTGGAGGGCAATTTGGAACTATGCCCAAAGGACGGTAAAAGACTGTCTGCCCTTTGATCTAGCCATAGCATTGCTGGGCTTGTATCCCAAAGAGATAATGAGGAAAAAGTCATGCCCCAAAATATTCATAGCTACACTCTTTGTGGTGGCAAAAAATTGGAAAACGAGGGGATGCTCTTCCATTGCAGAATGGCTAAACAAATTGTGGTATATGTTGGTGATGGAATACTATTGTGTTCAAAGGATTAATAAATTGGAGAAATTTCATGGGGACTGGAACGATCTCCAGGAATTGTTGCAGAGTGAGAGGAGCAGAACCAGGAGAACATTGTACACAGAGACTGATACACTGTGGTACAATCGAATGTAATGGACTTCTCCATTAGTGGCAATGCAGTGATCCTGAATGACTTGGAGGGATCTACAAAAAAAAAAATAACACTATCCACATTCCGAGGAAACACTGTGGGAGTAAAAGCACTGAAGAAAAACAACTGCTTGAATATATGAGTTGAAGGGATATGGTTGGGGATGCAGAATCTAAATGAACATCTTAGTGCAAACAACAACATGGAAATAGGTTCTGATCAAGGACACATGTAATACCCAATGAAATTGCATGCCTGCTGTGGAAAGGGTGGATGGAGGGGAGGGAGGGAAATAAAGTGATTATTTTAACCAAAAAATTAAATAAAATTATAATTTCAGGGGGCAGCTGGGTAGCTCAGTGGATTGAGAGCCAGCCCTAGAGATGGGAAGTCCTAGGTTCAAATATGACCTCAGCCACTTCCCAGCTGTGTGACCCTGGGCAAGTCACTTGACCCCTATTGCCTAGCCCTTACCACTCTTCTGCCTTGGAGCTAGTACACAGTATTGACTCCAAGAAGGAAGGTAAGGGTTTTCAAAAAAAAATTATAATTTCACAGTTCACATTCCATGTGACAATATGTTAGCCAAGCAGAGGCACAACACAAAAGGTGCTCATTCAAAAATGAAATTTATATCCCTCTTAACTTGGCCAGGATCCACAGTGTTAGTGTATATAATTTTTTCATCAGGTAAAAACCTTTTAAAAGCAGTAGTACAACAACTAATACAGATCCTAAGAAGTACCCAAATCCCCAAAATTATAAGAGTCCACTTAAGGATAACTGCAAACAAACCTAATTAGGATTCAAATAACTTGTGGTGTGACATGTAAAAAAACCTTTCAAATAATGAATATTTGTCACAAGTTTTATAGATTCATCCAGTCTTTCAACCTTGTATGAGATATTATTAACAAAGTCTATTATTACCATCATTCCAACATTTGGTGGTAGAGAAACCCAGAAAAACCTCTGTAATGTTGATGAAGAATTACAAATATAAGAAATCCATTTTGAAGCTACTAGGCTTCACTGGAAAAGACTCATTCCCACCTACTGGATGACGTTGTAACACATCACAAGTTAACTAAGCCACTTGGGCACCTCCCTCCATCTTGGTATGAGACTCTAACAGTGTAACAGAACTGTCTCCAATATGTCCCAGTCATTTTCATGTGAAGCCGGGGACTAATAAGTGAAAATCACTTCAGATACGTCATTCATCACATTTATAATAAACTCAGAGAGGGGAAAAATACAACAATGCCATTGCATTCTACTTCAACTACAAATAGAGCCTTACCTCTTATTACAAACAGTGCAAAGGCAAGCAAATAAATGATCAGTCAGAGGTAGGTATGCTCCCAGATATATGAAAATCACTTTTGAAGACTCATTAAAATCAATTTAAAATGTTAGACAATAAATTCCCAAACTTGTATTCAGGTTGAAACCAATGTGATGGAGTCCATTTATTAGCTCTGTGTGACAATTGACAAAGGTAAAAAAGGGAAAAAAATCTGTTTATGGGCTTTTACAATGATATTCTTCAGTAGTACAATCATAGGGGAGGTACAAATAAAGATAATTTAACAGAATATTTCAATTTTGATAGCTTATGAAGTAGTTGGCAGTAAATTACATATATTTTGTATTTAGAATTGCGTTACAAAGACTTCTTCATTCTGGGGAGGGGAATAAACTGAAACAGTTAACATCAATAAGGCAATGAGGTTTGGAAAGGCTTAAAAATTCACCTCCAGACTCATTGAGGTTCCTTTACCTCCCAAGTACCATCAGTAATCACAGTCCCTTTATCCACACCTCTGGGATCCCCTATACTGAGGGGATTTCCCACACTGAGTTTGGGTGTGAGTCTTGATTTGTCTCAGTTGAATAATTTATTCCTCCTATCAATATTATTATTATTCCCGAAACTTCTATTCCTATTTTCCTCATTCCTCTTCTTACAATTCATAATTACATGACCAACCTTTCCACAAAAATAACATGTTAGCAGTTCTTTTGTGGATTCTTTTAAGGGAGCTTTGATCTCTCCTTGCTTTGCCTTTATAATTGTTTCATTTAATTCTTTCATTTCCTTCCTCAATGTCTCTACTAAAGTTGAATTCTCCTTATCCTTCTCACCCTGTTTAGAAATCAATTCCTTTATTTCTTTCCTTAATGCTTCCACTAAATCAGTGTTCTCCTTCTCCTTTTCCTTATATCCCTTAAAAGCATAAACTGTCTCTCTTTTCAATTCTTCAAGGTCCATAGTAGGCCAATTTGGGCAGCTAGTCATAAAATAATTCCTAACTACCTTACAACTGTTTTTCACAAATTGTATTCTGATTTGTCTAAGGTCCTTTTCTCTATCCAGATCAAGATCAATATATCTTCCTTCCATCTCAATAAGTCTATTCACAAACTGGGAGGGATTTTCACTGTCTTCTTGCTTTAAGATTTTCAAATTTAGTCTATGCATCAGGCCTATCAGAACAGGCTCTCATAGCTTTTAACAATGCATTTCTAGCCTGGCATAGTTGTAAGTAATCTTGCTCTGAATTTGGGTCCCATTTTGTATCTTCAATTGGCCAATGAGCTGTTCCCTCTCCTTGGGCCTGATTAACAAGAGAAAGGGTCTCATTCCTTTCCCTTTCTGTTATCAAGGCCTGGAGTAAATCTTCTACATCAACCCATGTGGTGTTATATGTATGAAAAATGGTCTCAACCCTATTTAGTAACAAGATAGGGTCTTTTTCAAGTGAGGGAAATTTTTCTTTGAATCTCTCAATTTCCTGTGGAGAAAAAGGTGTATGTTGTCTAATGTTCACTAAATCTCTATGTCTGTTATATGTAGGGACATCTCTTAGATGGGAAAAAAACACCTTTATTTGAATCAACTATGGCAACTGTTGCTTGGCCTGTGTTCTGGAGTTCAATGGATTGGGTTGTAGTGATGGTGGTAGGGGAATGGGGTGGGGTGGTGGAATGGAGATAGTCAGCAGGTGGGAAGGCAGAGTGAAGGGATTAAGGGCATGTCTGGGGCATGGTGGAAGTGGAGAGGAACAGAGGAGGAGCTAGGGGTGGATAGGAATGGGGGACGGGCTGGGGCAGGGTGAAGAGGAAGGGGGATGCAACAGGGTATGGGGTAGAGGGGAGTAGAATAGGTGAGGTCTAGAGGAGTCATAGTAAGTTGGGTGGGAAGCAGTACAAAAAAGGATTAAAGTAGGGATGGTACAAGTGGGCATAGTTAGAGAGAGGGTAAGAGTGATAGGATGTTAAGAGAGGCTAGAGAGGTAGAGTGGGGGGAAAGGAGATGGAAGGAGTAGGGGATAGTGAAGTCTGACAGGGAGAGGAGCTGAGGGGTTCAAGTCCTAGTTTGGGTCAGTATGAAGAGAAACCTCATAGGCCAGGTGGGATGATAAAGTGTGTTTCTTGCTAGATTTCATTGAAAGAGTTAAGTTAGAATGATTTGGTTCCAAAGAAAGAATGATTTCCTAACTGGAGAGCATGGTCAATTTTTCAACATGATATGCCTACAAGAACCAGTATTTATAATCTTTGGATTCTTCGTTTTTAATGGCTAACTTCAAACCTTTTAAGATTTGAAGTCAAAAGAGCCATATTTTGGCCAGGTAAAAGATATGTCCATCCAGGCTTTACAAAGCTCTCTAGCTTCTTTCTTTGTCATCCAATTCTCCTTAGGTAGATTGGAATCAACCCAAGAATTAAGAAATTTATTCAGGGGTGAATCAGGAGGAATATTTCCTGATTTACCTTGATTTGTTGCAGTATTTCCCATATTGTGTAGTCTGTATGTCCTATTTAAGCTAGTTTGAGTTTTGCTAAATGGTCAGCTTAGATAATGAAAAGTCCCTAAAACATTAAAAAAAAAAACGGAGACAAAAAGTTCTTCAATGTTATTGTGGAAGGCAATGAGAAGAGGTTTAAAACTGAAAACCTAATGTAAGGAAACAGTTATGGTTGCACAGTAATAATATCAATAATGAATGTGTATTTAGTGTAATAATTGTTGTTATTAATAACAAAATGCATTTATTATAATTATTGAGTATATTACTAATAATTATTATTGTGCATTTATTATAACTATTGATAATGTCATCAATAACTAATAATATATATTTTTATAATTATTGTTATTAATAATTAACAACCATAAATATCAATCACCAATAATAATTATTAGTAATTAATAATAGGATGTAGTGACTAATAGTAGTTATTGAAAATTAATAATTATTGTTATAGATAGTATTATTAATGCTATTGTGTTCTAAAGTTATTCCTTATTATTGCATGTAATTAATTTGATTTAATTTTCGCTTTGTTCAATTTTAGAAATTTGGTTTTAATTTAAATTCAATATTATTAATATTTAGCTATTAATAATCCTTTTATTTAAATGTATTCAATTTAAAAGCATTAGTTTAGATCACTAGTAGCAGGATCAAAGGAATTCTTTTTATTTTCCTGCAGTTTTAATTCTGGACAGTAAATGCATGTAGAATGGAAGGCACTTGTGGGTAGTTCTATCTAAAGAAGGAGGGGAAAAGGAATGTGTGTGAGGGGGAAGGGAGAGACCAAAATGAAGAGAAAGAAAATGTGACTTTTTGATATGCTAAAGAAGGCAAGCAGTCTGCAAGGACTGTTTGAGGGGAGAAGGGAAAAGGGAAAGAAAAGTGGAGTTAAATCCCTTCCCCTCCCCCAGAGAAAACAGCCCTGTGTTTTCAAAGTTGGGGGAGCAGGGGGCCCATAACTCTAGTCTATAGCCTGGAAGGACCCCCCAGGATTAATTTAATGGGTGTCTCCTAGCTTAGTGTGGCACTCTAGGAAAGTCAGGCAGACATTTGGCTGGGAAAGACTTGTTGGGTCCTAGTGTCCTTGGGTTTGAAACAAAACAAAACAAAACTCAGTCCTGTTTGGAATGGGAGGAGAATGCTGAGCTGAGGAAAGGCCTCAGGCATGGGGAGCCCCTGTCAGTTTCCCCTGTATGGAGCGCCTGGGGAGAATGCAGAGGCTGGGAAGAAACAGGAGTCTGTATTTTTCCGCCCAGGAAAGTCAGACTATCACAGGGCATGCAGGATCCTTCCCTATCCCCTACTACCCCACTCTGGTCCAAAATGGGTCAGGTGGGTTGGTGGGGTGGGGAACCACATGGGTAGAGTCCTCAATGATTGGGGGAAAAAAAGCAGCTGCTCCCCCACATGGATCCTAAAGACCCCCAGTTCTGTTTGGGCAAAAAACTGGAACTTGTCTCTACTGTCCCAGGGAGCCTCTAACTCAAATCCACAGCCCAGAAGGACCCCCTGGATTAATTTAAAGGTTGTCTCCTCACTCAGCACAGTGTCTGGCTGAGCAAAGTGGCAGTAAGAGCCAGTAGTTTCACTTGCCCAGGGAAGTCAGGGGCTGGGCTAGCCTCTAGTTAATTCAAGATTCAACCTTATATCTGTGTACCTTCAAATAGTAAGGCACCCCGTAAAGCATCAATTAATCTAGGTAGTTCTTAGGACCATTTTCTAGTACTGCTCAACAAAGGGAAGGGGATTTCCCCCTCCTTTTACCTCTTGGGTAAATGCAAGCTACAGCAAACCAAACTATTGCCCAATAGAAGATGTTCCATTCCACAGAAAGTAAGAGCAGAGAATCTGTGTTTGAAGTGAGTCTGGCTTATGGAAAGGAAAAGAACCAAAGAGATCATCTAAATCACTTGCCCTGTATAGGCACTGCAAGTGAAGAGAGTTGATTAGAATACTACAGAAAGAGTAAAGGCATAAGGATCCTTTGGTGGCAGAGATGCAAGTGTCCTTAATACTCTATGAATATGATCAGTCATCATACTGATGATGTCTGTTGTGGTGGGAGAATGTCCTCCAAATTTAGGGGAGGGATGTTCTGTTGTTGCTACTCTGTATGCCATGCCATTTTTAGTAACTGCCTTTATTTTAAGTTAACGACGTCAAGTGAATTTTAAAGAGGGGGGCTCAAGATATATAATTTTGGGCATGTGGATCCACTGATTATCTTGAAGATGGGGTAGTTATAACAAGAGGAGGCAGTTTCTAAGTGTACAATAAGAAGAAGGGATTCCATGAAGAGTACTCATAACATCTTGTTCACTTGTTTTTCACTTCATCTGTCTTTTTTATTCATCTAAATTGGATTTCATTTGGGTAATAATGATGCTTTTATGTGTGTGTGGGAGGAGAAATAAAAGGAGGGGAGAGGGAGGTAGAGAGAGAGAGAGAGGGAGAGAATGTGAAAGGGGTTTTTTAGGAGACATAGAATGGCTCTGCTTGAGATCCCATATGCCTCAATATTATAATCTAATAACTATGGGATGAGAATGTTTATGTTTGGCATAATAAATAACATATTCTAATAATTTGAAATTTGTGTATTGGTTCCAATGATGTTGCTAGTGTTCCAAACATCCCTGGAATTGAATTGGGGAGGACAGGGGAGGCAAGAATTACCTTCAGTTCCAATGTGTCTGGAGTGTAATAAAATAAGTTCCATTTATCTTTTGTCACTTAATTTTGAAACTAACAAGTTACCATCCAGCTTTTTCACAAGGCTTTTCATCATTCTTGGTTCAATCATATGCATAAAGTCAAACAATTATCATCCAGCCTTGACTTAAATACATCCAGTAACAGTATACTCACTGCCCTTCAAGGAAAATAATTATATTCATGACCCAGGAAGTTTTTCTTTCTATTGGACATAAATCTTGGTTCTGAATGACTAAGTTATTTCAAAAATCCTATTAGCCTTCAAAAGTCAAAATTTTGTCCCTCTCATGAGTGTCCAAGCTCTGGAAAGTTACTTAAGAGATATTCCAAGAGGTTTCTGAGACAACATGGATGGAGCCTCTCAAAGGTAAGATTTTAAAGGTAAAAACATTCTTTTGGATATAAACAATGACTGTGATTAAAAAAAACAATTTTATTGCTATATAATCATACTTCATAGGTTTGTTTTATACTCACATAGATTATTTGAATTGGATTTAAAAGTAAACCTTCTTTTTCGTACATGATTCATAATGGTAGAACAGAGACAAACATAAGCTATAGATGGAAATTAATGATTTACACCAAAAGAAATTTGTTTAAACTAACACCAATGTCTTTGAAGCCATACCATAATAATATTTTTTCCTCATTGCATTTTATTTTTCGAGGGGAAAATAAAATTACTTGCTTTTAGTATTTTTTCTCATATTTCCTTCACTTATAATTGTTAGCAAAACTTGTTTCATATGCAAATTTGGAATGTTAATGAAGCATATTCTATCTAGACTTTCTTCTTAATGGCATTATTTTAAAAGTAGGACTCTTGAGGTAGTTGCTTTGATTGAACAAGAAGAAACAGATGTTTCTGTTATTAGGGACATGAAGGAAAGATTGGTTTAATGAATATTGAAAAATGCAAGTATTTAAAATATAGTAGGAAGCAGAGATATAACATCTGCTAGGCAAGCTCTTCAAATAAAATTACAGTGGCTAGAGCCTCAAGTCTTCTGCTTAGCATCCAGTCTTAGGAGAGAAGAACTCTGAGCATGAATCCATCGTAAGGCAGTTAATTAAAGTGTTGCACTTAATGTGCTCATGACACTTTTCATAAATTATCAATTAAAATGATATTCAGTAAAATGGAAAAAGTATCCACTTGTATGTGTTCTGTTCACATATATATGCATACATTGGTTTTGGGAGTAATATTGGTAAGTATATCATTAAGGGAACAGATTAGTTTTCATTTTATTCTGTTTAGTAATTTTAACACAGAATGGCTTTATACTTATGATTCTTTTTCAGTAGGGTATGATTTCAATAACATTTCCCTTACTTGTAATCTAAAGTGAAGTCTAATATGAACTAGAGACAGATTGATTAAACCATCTTTTTACTGAGAGAGTAATATGCTGCTTTTCTGGACCTAAAATTATATTTAAAAGATCAGAAGCCCAGTTCTCTAACTTTGTAAAATTTCAGAATAAAGCCTGAAAAGCAGTCATGTGGATGATTCAGTAACTATCTATGTTTCAAATGATTCATCTTAAAAGTATCAATAGTTCAAACCTCATTTCGTTCCCCCACTAAAGTATTATATTACACTAAATTATTATTTCCCAAACAAAGATTTCTCCTAGTAGGAATTATTTCCCACTCTACATCCCCTCACCCCAGTAAGATTGGAATTAGTACCTAGGAATAGAAAGCCCCAGTCATTTTCTCTTCATCTGAGCTGTTAAATACTCTACTGATGCCTTATAAAGGCCTCTGATTTTACAGAAGTCATCAGTTCAGCAAACAAATTGACTGACAGATTCAGGATTCAAAAATATCATTGATGGCAATAATGATAGGCTGAATCAAAATAACATACTCAATAGCAATAAATGTGAAGTGCTATACAGGTTTAAAGAAAAACTTCACAAATATAGGATGAGGTAGGCATGGCTAGACTTATATTTGTATGAAAAGGATTCGTAGCTGATATTGGAGTATAGACTCAACTATCAGAATTAATAGAGTAAGAAGATGAACATATACATTCTAGACTTGTAGGAAGAGGTACAATAACCAGATTAATGAAGATTATATTTCCACTATATTCTATCCTGGTCAGAATGCATTAGATCTATTCTCTTTAAGTCTTTGGTGTCTCATTTTAGGAAGGATGCAGGGAAAAGACTGGTAAGAGAACAGGGGAAAATGATATAAGAAGATTGAAGGTATTTGGATCTTTCCCTTGAAAAGAAGCCTAGGGAGAACATGATAGCAATCTTTAAGCAAAAGGGGAAGAGATTACACTTACTATATTCGGTACCATAGAATTAATAGATGAAGACAAAATAAGTCAGATTCAGGTTTTGTGGTAAGGCAATGTTTCCTAATAATTTTAGGTGTCTGAAAGTGGAGTCAGAGGCAGTAATTTTCCCCTAATTGAAGTTTATAAAGTGGAAGCAAGAGGAACATTGTTGGGTATGTGATAGAGGGGGTTCCCAATCAATAATGAGTTCAACTGGAGAGCTCTTAACTTCCTTTCAATTCAGAGATTCTGTGATTCTGTGAGATGGGACAGGAAGAGAATGAATAAAAACAGGGGTGGAAAGGAATCTCAAGGTATATGTTGACCTTGAACTGAGAAAAACTTTGGAATATGAAAGATGAATTTTATATTAAAAGATATAGTATCTCTATATATGCATATATATGTATACATATATAGATGTTATCAAGGATGGCATAGATATTTTCCAAAAAGAGATAACCCCTATAAACAGGTCCATCAGATTTTCCATATATTAAGAGGGTACTACCACCATTTTCCCCAATGAAGAATAAAAAGTTTAGAATCTGGATTCTGACTATTCATCAATACATGTGTTCTCTTCATGACATCATCACTCCTTCAAATGATAACAGCTCACCAACCTGACATACCTTTTCATTATGTGTGACTCAAGGATATTTCATGGAAGTTCTTCAACTACCATGTTGGGAAATCCTCTAGAACTGATAGGAACCGTGAACAGGAAGTATTATTGGAATATATTCAGGAAGGCCAAATCTCACATCTCAAACCCAACATTAGCTCTGTGACCTTGGATAAGCCACTTAATCTTTTTGAGACTCAGTTTTCTTTCTCAGTTGCTATATAAGTATATAGCACCTACCACATAGGGTGCTTGTGACACACAAATGGATAATGTTTATAAAGCACTTAGTAATCTTTAACATGTCTGACTCTTTGTTCCTCCATGGACCATACTGGCCATAGAATTTTCTTTGAGAAGATATTGGAGTGGTTTGCCATTTCTTTTTTCATAACATATATCAGTTTTGGTGTCATGACATTTCATAGATATTAACAGAGCAAACAGGTCTTTGATATTCAGTTAACCCTTACTACCTTTACCTCACTTGCCAACAATGCCCTTTGCTTATGACACATTTCTTTAATAATCATTATTCCCACTATAAATATTCATATTTTATCCTTTGACTTAACATTGATCACAATTCATATATCCCTTACTATCTATTTAAAATATGACTCAGTAAACCTTTAAATAGTCCAAATTTTCTTTTAAATGAATATAATTAGCCACATTATTTATTTATGAAAAAAGGTTTGCTGTCAAAAGAGAGTACAAAGCATGTGTATGTACACTTAAAGAGATGGGAGAATTTGATTCTTTTCTCCTCTTCTACAGAATAACTTTCCCCTGTGGTAGTAGTCATCAAGCACCTTTGATAGTATATTCTTATCTGCAAACTGTTTTATGAACACACATTCCAAATATGCATTAATTTATAAATTGTATTTATGTACATCATTAATACTATTATATATCATGTAACTTAACAGAAACTAAAAAGGATAAGATAAAGATGAAATAATATTTGAGCCTGGAACCAATAGGGATTCATCAGAATTTACTGAGTGGTATGATCTGTTAGATATTATTAAGAAAATCAATTGGGTAGCTATGCATAGGATGGAACAGAAATATTTGAGGTAAGAAGAATCATGAGGATACTACTGTAATAGTCTAGGTAAGTAGAAATATGGGTCTAAAATAGAATGGTAACAGAAGAGAAATTAATGGAAAGAAATTGTGGCAGTAGAAAAAGGAAATTTGGCACTGATCAAACACATGAGGTTAAATAAATTAAGGAGTCAAGGACAACAGTGAGGTAACAAATTTGGTTGATTATAAAGATAGAAGTGCTCTAAACAGAATTAAGAAAATTCATAAGAGATGTGAGAGTTAGGGAAAAGATTAAGAATTTATTTTGAATATGTAGTTTGAGTCTATTTTGGTTATGAGTTTGAGATGCCTATAGGGCAATAAATTTGAAATCTCTAATAAGAAGTTAGAATAGGATTGAGGTTCAGAAGAGAGATTAGGAGTAGGATAAGAAAATATAGGGGATCTCATGAAATCAGCTATAAAAGCTAAAGGGTATGCAATGAGAGGGGGGAAACACAAGTAGATGGCATCCAAAGGTGAAGATTCAGCAGTGGAAGATGAGATGATCAGTCAGTCAGGGAGAGGGAGGAGAGAAAAGAAATATAGAACATGTTGATGATGATGATGATGATGATGATGATGAACAAGATGATATAGAACATAAAAGTGATAATGATGATGATGAAGAGGAAGAGGAGGAGGAAGAAGAAGAGAACTAAGTGTCCAGGACAAAAAAGGTGAGTTATCAATGTCATATAGTGAAGAGAGGTCAAGATGAGTATTGAGTAAAGGTCATCAGATATAATTATGAAGAGATCATAGAAAAACAAATTTTTCACTTGATTGAGGAATTAAAGAAAAGTGTGAGATCTTAGGAGATTCCTTGATGTATGAGTAAACGAATACATTTTTATTAAGTGTTTATATATGAGTCAAATTCTTGTGCTAAATGGCATAGGGATATAACTAGGGGGGAAATAATTACTGTCAAGGAACTTAGGTTCTAATTGGGGAAAGACAACAGATAGAATAGTTTAGGTATAAAGTAGATGGAAAGATCCAAAGGTCCTAAGGTTATTAGGGGTGATGAATGACAGGGATCACCAATCTTTAGGTAGGTCTACTTATAATTTGAAAGATGGAAATTTGGAATAGGAGTGCGTTTGATTGGAAAGGTAGGATAATTTCAAGCTTTGTCACTATTTTCTCTTTCTCACTGAAAAATTAAAAAATGAGTTGTGGAATTTAACTGATGGAATTTATTTGCTGCTACTCTGGGTCAGGAACCCAAGGATCCACTGCTCTGAAGATTGGGAGTCACAATTTAGAATTACAGCAAGGGAGGGGATTACAAGTGAGGAAGTTTTGCATATAGAAATGTTGAGAGTACCTGGATAGGGTTTTGTTATAACCTTCTTCATGGGTCCATATCCCTATTGTAGAAGGGGATTAAAAATAGTGGGGTGGTCAAACATTGAAGGTAGTGGGTGGTCATGGAAATAAGAAGAGACTAGCCTGGATGTCAGAGGAAGGTAGGGAAATGCCTCTCCTCCTGTCCTCTGATTGGTTGTTGACAGATCCTATGAGGTTATTCCTCAACTTCCACAACTTTCCCGTGGCACCTATTGGCCTTTTATGTTGCTAAGCTGTCAAGTAAAAAGAAGGCTTAATTCAAAAAGGGAGAATACAGAATATGGATTCAATGATTTTTGACACCCCTGAATTATCCTACAGGGACAATGGTGAAGCAGTGACAAGGACCAATTTGACCTGTAGTCCTTTCCTGATTATAAAAGCTAACACTGTAAGAATAAAAGCTGCTGTCACTATTGAGTACCCTTGCCTCCCCTGCAAGGTAGAATAGATCTGCTATTGGGATGCTTGTGCTGGAGGGATCATAGGGTGATTCATTATTTCCAAGTGTTGAGGAGGCAATATAGCTTTTTCACCCTTTCATGAAAAAGGAAGATTGGAACCAATTGTTTCAAAAGATGCTTGGTCAAAATAATATAATTTAGAGAAATATGTGACTCCTTCAAAAAAAAAACACAAAGAACATTTTAAAAGAAGAGAGCAAAGGCAATTTGGTCTGGCACATTCTCAAATCCTTTTTTTTTTTTACATTTCTATAAACTATGATAGTTGAGATTAAAGCCCACAATGTCATGAGTTAATGATTGCCTTTCTTTAAATCAGCATGTATCATGCAACTGACTTCATTTTCATTAATGCTATGCAAAACACTGGTTTCATAATAAGTATATTGAACTATGAATATAAATGGCCTAGGTGAAAATATGCTTTTTGTTTTATGTATCTTGGATAAGTCAAGTGAGGGAGGTATACTATAGTCAAGCAAAATGTCCAAAATACCTTGAGATAGAGAATATAGAAAAGTTTCTTAATCCACAAAACAACCAGGATCACATTGTAAGTACTGAAGAAAAAACCTAAAATATTATCTTCAATTATAATTCTTGATCATTTAAATGGAAAACATAATTTTTAAACTGCTTTCATAAAAGACATAATCAAACATTTCAGGGTATTCTACCTTACTGCCCTTAAAAAAATATTCCCATGTTTCTTTATTGTCACTAGAATAATTATAATGAGGTGGGGGTAGGGTGAATGAATTAAGCAACAACAATATATTAACATGGTATGTAGAAGACACAGACCTTGCTTTCTACATAAAATCCACAAGAAAACTTTTAAAAGGATCTCCAAAATGATCTAATGTCAATACCAAGTGGGAAGGTGAAAATCATTTTTGGCCCATAAATTTTCTTTAGCACATAATATGCATTCACAAAAATAAAAAAAAATGATCTCTGTTGGCACTAATAATAAAAAAAATTAGATCAAGAAATTGAAAAATCAAAATTCTTGGTCACAATTTCCATTTTATATACTGATTCACTTCTCTATTAAGTGATTTCTTTTTTTTTTCTTTTTTACAAAAAACAAATCAACATTGTGTGGATGGTATTTCTTAGTTGTTGTTGTTTTTTTTTCTACTTCCATACTTCTTACTATGTAGAGGCAATATCCCATTTTCCCAACCACATTCAGCATAGTGCAATTAGAAGAATGATGAACCAAATAAGGAAACATGGGCTCAGGTTTCAATTAGGTTATCATTTCAGTTTATGATTTTGTACTTAATTCATCAGCTTGCCAGGATTTCATTTCCCATTTTATAAAATGTATTGACTGGACTGTATATATTTAGAGACATTTATACATATGTGCACACATCTATAAATGCATAATTTGACATGTATACATGAAAATGAATATATACTATTTATATATAATTTTTGACTGTACTGCTAATTTCATTGTTATTGTAATTTCTCAGTGAGAAAATTCCCTCTGCCTTTGTAGATGACTGTCATGGTTCTAGATTAAAAGCTTTTGAGAATTTCCTGGACCATTTAAAAGATAAATTGATAAAAAAGATAAAAGATAACTCTAAGGTCCCAAAATACAGTTTGTCCCAAAGTCTTCATTTAGCTACAAATCGACCACAAAGGATACATATTTAAAAATTTGAAATGTATTTCAACATAACCACTATCTTATACTAGGAATGGTTGTAATAATTTTTTAACTTTTGTATAAAGCTTTCATCTGTTGCTGCTCAGTGACTGAAAAGATTACATGCACAATCTTAGGTTGTTATGCTACCCCAAAAATGATATTTTAATACATACATAACATTTTGGACCTAATTAAACAAGATAAAGTGAAATAGAAATCAAATCAAATGACTGAGAGTGCTGAGGAAGAGGACTTTACCAATCCATAGATCTGAGTGTCATCTAGGAACTGTGTCACACCTACTGAATAATAACAGACTGCCCTGCCTTATTAAAACTAAAATGAAAAAATAATATTCAAAAATAAATCAGCATGAAACTTTTAATAAATTTTCAAATGATTTTAAAATTAAATCATTTTAATTTTTAAATTAAGCCTTCAAATGAATTTTTGGAAATAAGTTTGTAGCTTTCATAACAGCTCAAAATTACAACACTTTTGGGTCACATTCTACATAAAAAAAGTTAGAATCGCTATCAGATGAATCAATATATACCAATATTAACAACTCACCACATTTTAATTTACATTAAAACATTTTGGCCCAGAGAAAGGAAGTGACTTACAAGTTTACACAGATATTACTTAATAGTAGAAGAGAGATTCAAGCCTAAATCTTCCAAATCCATTACTATTTTTCACTCTACCACAGCTCATACTCTTTGTCCAACTGAAGGGTGCCATTAAGGCAGTCCAACTAATGGTAGTTTGACCCAAAAGACAATGAAATCAGAATAAGGTAATATAGCAAAGTTTAATGGAGGAAAGAAGAAGGGGGAGTCCAATGCCAGTAGTGGCTGGGGAGTCCCATCAGTTTGGGGGAATGAAGGAAAGAAGTAGCAAGGGGAAGCCCAAAGCCAGTGAATGGCTAGTGAGTCCCAACCAAGTGGGAGAAAGATATGGGGTCTTATGGGGTTAGGAAAGAAGGGGTAGCAGAGAACAGGACAACATGGGTTACCTCTAATGATTGTCTCCCAGGAAGGTGATCTACTTGGATTAGCTTTATTGGATGTACCTTGAGGGGGTGGGATGTTGGCAACCGTTAACCATGGCAATTTTTGTGTTTATTTTCTGTTGCCTAGCTAGGGTCTGTTTGTTTATTGTTGCTTTGCTCATTCTCCAGATTTTATATACCTCTCTAATATGTGTACACTTCTGAACACACATACACACACATAGCAGTGTGAAGATCATTAAATTTGGAGGACCTGCATTTAAATTTCTGCTTTCCTCCGTGTTATTCTGCAATTACAAGCAAGTCATTTCTCTTTCTTTCTAGAGTCATAGTGTTCACAGTCATAAAATAAGAGTTAGAGAGAGGATAACCTCTAAGACTCCCTCAAGCTTCATAGCTATACTTCTAAAATAACTATTAGTATTTATCATGAAGGTTTCTCTTTTTTTCTTTTTTTTAATTTTATCAACTAGAAAACTAATAGGAAGATATAGTTTGTTTTGCATTTGCTGTGGTTATTTATCGAAGGTATTTCTTCATGTTTCACTCCAGTCTATTTTACCTGGTCTTGTCCCTTTTTCCAAATAGTCTGTCTGTCATCCTTGGGGTGGGGTCCCTATTTTTAGTCACTTCCTGAAAGAGATAAGCACATTAAACACAGGAGTCCTTCCTGTGTTCTGGCTTGGGATTTGAAGTCTTAAAGGTAATTAGCTGGAAATCAAGGTCATAGCCTATATATACCTGGGCACAGAGATAGAACACATTCAAAGATTTACACTAATGGAGGGAGCTGTGCCAAGGAGAATCCCAAACAGTGACAACAAAGTATTAGCTTGTATATATTCAAATACTCTGAAATTCTTTGCTACTATAATGTGAAAATGTGGACACTCCATTAATGCAGGGAACATATCTTCTGTAATATGGTTTCTCCTCTAGTACCTAGGTCATAGTAGCTACATCCAGGGAAAAATGAAGAATTAAGGAGAAAAGGAAATTTGGGATGGAAAGATTCTAGGAAGGTAGACAAGAAGGAAAAAAGTCAGGAAAAAAGATAAAGAAAGGTAGAATAGAAAGATAAACTTCAGTGTAATTGAAAGGCCATTAGATTTTCAATTCAGGAGTATGAGCTCAATTTCCAGCTCTTTTCTTTATAACTGTTAGTTTTCTTACCCTAAAAAGAGGTGAATAATTTAAATCAGTGATCTCAAATTAAAATATAAATTCAAGGATCCTTTCTTGCTGAATACTGACTCAGATACCTACATGATCTACCTTCTATTGTATTTTTTGTCTTGTTAATATTTCCAAATTACATTTTAATCCCATTGGGCCACTCTTTGGAGTATTATTGATCTAGTGTTTGTCAAATTTATATTAATTATATTATAGATTTAGTTATCTAAATAATATAATTTAGAAAATACCTATGTTCTCCTACAAGTCTAAATTTTATGGTTTTGTTTTTTAATAATGTGTGTAAGAGACGGGAGCAGGCATAAGGAAAGGTAAATTTGACATATCTCCTGGAATGCCAATCTCCATTATTAGCAAAGTCTTCTCAGCATTTAACCCAATTGGTTCCCTCTAACTGCCCCTTTCAATTTGCCTTTTGTTTTACACTTCACTTAAGTTTTTCATTTCCTACTTTATGCTTCCTATATCAGAAATCAAGGCAAGTATTAACAATTAACTGGGTAAAAATAATAAATAAGCAAACAGTCAAATTAGTGTCTGTCTTGAAAGGGTCAAGGAGATTTTTAAATATTAAAATTGGATTTATCTACTATACATTTAGGCATATTTTTCTACTATCCATGCAGAAAGGTCTTTGAGATCCAAATTTTTTTTAAAATTCCACAGATTTTTGCCAAAAAGTCTCAATATTTGAGGGGCCCTCAAACATTAAGTGGATTCCAGTGGTGAACTCATGAAATGTCAAGAAAATTGGACAGTCAAGAATAAGTTGTGTCTATACCATTGCAGTTATAGAGGGGAAATAATCTTTCAATTACAATGCGCTGTCTGATTGAATGACCTCATTGTGATGCAGAATAAATACACAATATGTAGCTGAACTAAGAGTCCTAATATAGGTTGACTATCTAAAACCCTAATCCAAGTGATGCAATGAATACACTGCACTTCACCTCATGAATGGTATAACTAAAATGTTTCCAGGGATATTCCAGTCCAACTGCCTTAGGCAATGTATCCAATTCATCCAATTTATCCATTCAATTATCATGGAATATTTATAATTGCTTATATCTTCTTAGTAATTCTAAAAAATATCCTATGTAAATGGAGCCTAGGAAGTTTCAGCTACTACCAGTGAGCACATTTCCTGAGCATGCTAATAAATTTCTCTTTCTTTCAGTTTGATTATTCATTTTATTTGTCTTCCAGGCTTTTGTACTAACGGAGCAATAAAATACTCTGTGATGAAATGAAATATTTAATGGGGGAATGGTCACTTAGATTACTAAGGAGATAAAAGGATGTTCTTGAAGAGGTAGCACAAAGGAAGGGTACAGTGAAGGACAGGGATAGGGAATGGATATATGATTTCAGTGGACTAGGAAGCTCTTAAAGGAGAAAATTCCCCCTATGCATTCTGAT
Source organism: Monodelphis domestica (assembly GCF_027887165.1). NCBI lineage: Eukaryota > Metazoa > Chordata > Mammalia > Didelphimorphia > Didelphidae > Monodelphis > Monodelphis domestica. The sequence continues at coordinate 223,524,746 of NC_077231.1, read as the reverse complement.
TGGCACATTCTCTGCAACTACTGACTTTAAAGAGTGGCCTAAAGCATTGAAAGGCCAAATGAAGTGACCAAGATCACATGACCAGCATAATGTCTATAGTAATACTTGATGTCAGGTCATTCTGGCTCCAAGATCAATACATTATTCTCTGGATCATCCTGCTCCTTTAGACTTCTAAGCACTGGGATGCTTTCAAAAGGTAAAGGTACATAAGACTATTCCACATAAGGGAGATCAGTTCATAAAGACACAGGAAAGAGCAGGAGAAGACCATAAGAGAGGGGAAAGGGAGCAGTTCAGGTTTACTGATGTATAGGCTATGTAGAACTGGCACAAAGAAGGTATTTAATCAATGCTTGTTGAATACATAAAGGAGAGAAATGTGCAATAAGCCTAGAATGGCAGGTTGTAGGGAGTCATAAGTGACAGGTTTGAGGGTTTTCATTGAATTTCCTTAGTAATAAGGAGTCAGTGAAGGTTTTTCAAAAAATGAAGTACACGATCATCCTGACAGTAGTAATACTAGCAAATGGAGAGAATGGTGAAAAGCATACCTTTTAGAGTGTTCTAATATTTCAGGTAAGAAGTTCCTGTACCTTGTACCAAGGTGATAGAAGTTAAAGTGAAAAGCAAAGGATAAATGTGAAGAATACAGATATTTACTTGAAAGGACTAAAAATGTGAGAGTATATGCTATAACTTTTGCCCTTACATTTGCCCCAAGGTCAGAACTAGCATTGGAATTCTTTTTTTGATTATTATTAAAAGAGAACCTAGAGATCCTCTTTTTTTTATGGATGAGGAAACTAAGGTCAAGACGAGTGAGGTGATGACCAAAGTAACATCCTGAATTTGCAACTGAGGAAGCATTGAAATTCAAGGGTCTTTACTCTCAGGTCGGTGCTGATTTCACTGTTTACTACCATAATATTTGTTAATATTTGCAAAATTTCTACATAGTCTGTTATGAAGATTGTCATTGCTGAGGTATCTTCCTCAGTAATCAGGAACTGAATTACATTGGGGAGGGTATAATATCCACATTTTTATTTTTCATATAGCAAAATGGCAGTCAGAATTTGAACCTTGTTTGCTTACCATTTGGTTTATCTGTACATTAGAGGTGAACATGAAATTTCTGTTCACTTTCCCTACGTGTCTCCTGGAAATCTTTATCTTTGGGGAAATAGAAGCTTTCCTGGATTTGATTTCACAAAGAACCAAGTTCAAATTCTACCTTAGAAACTAAAGAAATGACTTTACACAAATTACTTATTCTCTATATGCCTCAGTTTCTTCTTCTGTTAAATGGAGATAAATATGATACCTTCCTACTGAGATTGTGATGAGAATAAATTTAGATTTTATAGATAAAAGTTGATTAAGAGTAAGGGAGAGAAGAGGAAAAGGAATGATCTGGAGGACAGAGCACTTCCAGAAGGAAGGTAAGTTGGAATGGTGGAATGTTCATGTCTGGAAAATCTTAGGAGTAGTCAAAAAGTAATGAGTAAAAAAATGGGTATAAGTATTGCAGGGAATCTATTTAAAGTAGATTGGAGGAAGCAAAAAAGGTACCTTGATCCCCTCACAAAAGTGCCTATCTGTGTTCCCCAGTATATTCTCTGGCAAAAGGAAATCTGTTAGGAACAAATATTTGAAATATTTATTTATGGTAGACCACTACTATATTTTTTAACTAATTTCACCTGGATAAGCCTCTAACTTTTCCTAATGCCAAGACATAGGATAAAAAGAAGGAAGAGATAACTTAAAATTTATACAATTGGATAGGTAAAAAGTTCAGAAAATTTGATATCTGAGACATGTTATAGGCCCTATTTAGAAAACAAATGACAAAAATTTCATCTTCACAGTTCCTAGAGACTAAAAAACTATATTTAACCCACTGTTCTCATTCTAGTTAGTTGGCTGGTTTCTTCTTTAGTGGATCCCTGACCTTTGTCATGAAGGTATGAATAATAAATTGACAGTCATTTATTAAGGATTTATTAAATGCCAGAGATCCTCACTGGTTCCTATATTCAACAAATATACCAAAACCTAAGACTAGATTAGGTCTAGAGTTAAATTTTTCAGAAGTTGCCAATTGTTTGGGCAAGAGTCAAGGAAGACCATGGTTCACATCTTGCCTCCATCCTTTGATAGTTTTGATTTCACACACACACACATACACACACACACACACAAATCACTTAACTTCTCCATTATTACATCTGTAAAATGAGAATAGTAATATTTTTAGTGCTTAATTCATAGAGGATCAAATCAGAGAATGTATGTCATTGGTTTTACCACCTTGAAACCATTATAAAATGTCAGTTATTATGATTATTGGTGTTACCTTTGTACTTGGAAATATAGATAAATGTTATAAAATAATATAATATTACATATATAATATAAAATATTATAATAAATTTATAATAGATAAATATAATAAATATAAATATAATAAAATAACACATTTCTTTGGCCTTAAAGTGACTGTTGACTGGCTGGATTAAACTTCAGGACCAAGAACTAATCAAATAAAAAAAAATAATAATTACAGTGTGTTCCTCCTAAGAGCAAGTTTCAACAAGGTACTGTCGGGGATATCCACCATATTATAAAGCATAACTTCTTCCTTCCTTCCTTCCTTCCTTCCTTCCTTCCTTCCTTCCTTCCTTCCTTCCTTCCTTCCTTCCTTCCTTCCTTCCTTTGTTATATTTTTTCATGGTTACATGATTTATGATTTTTCCCACCCCTCTTTCTTGCGTCCTCACTGAGCTGACAAGCAATTCTACTTGGTTATACATATATCATTGCTCAAAACCTATTTCCATATTATTCATATTTGCAATAGAGTGATCTTTTAATGCCCAAACCCCAATTATATTGCCATCAAACTACATGAACAAGATGTTTTTCTTCTGTGTTTCTACTCCCACAGTTCTTTCTCTGGATGTGGAAAGCATTCTTTCTCATAAGTTCCTTGGTGTTGTTGGATTCTGGTTTTTAATCCACTAGGTTATCTGCTTCCATTTTATGGGTGAGTTCATCCCATTGTGAATTTTAAAACTATTCTACCCTATCAGACTGTACTTTAGAAGATCTGATTTAGTTATTTCCTGATCAGTAACAATGGAGATACTTGGAATAACAATCAGGTCTTGGAGACTCTACATTCTCCACCCTTTTTAGTTTAACAATATTAGGAAGGTCTGCATCAAACTCAAGATATAATTATCTGAGGAAATGGCCTTCAACAGACATGTGCAGGAAAACAGACCAACCCCTGGCCTGGCCTGAGTCAAGCTAAGCGATCATTGGTACAGATGAGACACAGGAAAGTGATGTAAAACCATCCATATAAGGCACGTCACTTCCTCTCTCTTCCTCTTTCCCTGGAGAGGCGACTCTGGCTGGCAGCGTGTTAGGCGCTCTGACATCTTGGAGTGGTGGCAGTTATTTTTCTGGGTTTTGGAGGTGAGTTTTGCCCTTGAGCTGTTTCAGGTTCAGGCATCTTAGCTGAGCCCCTTTGGAGGTCAGGCTGATTCTTTCCTCCTTCACACTCAAAACCTTACTTTCTAGATCTCCTAATCTTCCCACCCAGTACTAACCCCTTCCTTCTTCCTTCTTCTTAATCTCTTCCACTATATCAATTAAATCACCATAAAATTTCCAGCTGAGTTTGGGTGTTTCATTAGGATTTTATTCGTAAAATCCTTGGCGACCAAATATAATTATTACATTCAGTCTCAACAATAATTTTAACCTTTACACCATTCACATATAGAGTTATGATTACTAACTGTGTATTGCCCTTCATTGTATTATCCCCTGTAGTTCCTTCTCTATTCCCTTTCTTTCTGTTTCTCTTCACTAGTATTTTGCTTTTTGTCACCCCCCCCACACATATCCTTCCCTCAATGACCTCCCTCTTTCCTTCTCTTATTTCCTTTCTACTTCATTGTAGGGTAAGATAGAATTCTATACTCCACTGAGCATACTTGTTTTTCCCTTTCTGAGCCAGTTATAATGAAAGTAAAATTTAAGCATTGCCTGTCATCACCCTTATCCTCCCCTCTCTATAATGATTTTTCATGCCTCTTTGTGTTATATAATTTACCCCATTCTATTTCTTTCTTCCCTTTTCTCTCGGTTCAACCCCCTCTTTCAGCCCTTGATTGATTTTTAAAAACATATCATTCATATACATACATATCATATATACATATGATTCTGTATTGTCACATTTGTATATACATTATATACTTTGTGGAAAGGAAACAAGACTGACAGTTTGTGGGGGAAGGGGCCAACTGGGAGTGGCAGTTGGGTCTTGTGACTAGCACTTCCTTCCTACTGGGAGTGGCAGTTGAGTTTTGGGACTAGCACTTCCTTCCTGCCTGGTGGGGTCTTCCTGCCTGGTGTTGGCAGAGAGAGGAGCTTGTTCAGCCCAGTCTGGTGTGGTGTGCCACCTCTTCATGGTTCAGCCTGAAGATTCAGGCCCAATCACCTCTGAAAGTTAGACCTATTCTTGTTTGCTTTCTATCTACTGCTAAGATTCCGAATTAGGCAAAGCAGGACTCCAGGAAAGTTTGGAGAAGCTTTGACTTGTCCTAGTTCATGTAGGCAGTATCAAATGTTATATATGAGCCTATAACCTAAGGCTCCAGGGTCTCAGTTTTATTCCTCATGCAATACTATCTTCCTAAAGTGAAGAAAATGTGGAGTAATGCACGGAGGACTAATCTCAGCATGAGTTCAAATCTTTCCTCTAAAATATACTTGCTATGGGAAATCACTTAACCTCTGTGGTCTCTCAGACAACTCTTTAAGACTAAGTAGTGAGATAGAAACACATTTGCATTAGCAAAGGGAGCTTCCCTATTAAGAATTTTCTAGAGGAGGAGATTTTAATCTATTTTGTGAATTAGATCCCTATGCCAGTGTGATGAAATCATGGGACCCCATTTCAGAGTCATGTTTTTAAAATATAAAAATGAAAATACATATAATTAAAAGGAAACCAATTATATTAAAATATTATTATCAAAACATATGCATTACATTCAACCTTCCCTTTTTCCCAGGTTAGGAATTTCCATGTCTACATCAAGGATAGCACAGGTCCACTTTGTTCCTCCATAGATCATTGGTGACATTACAGAGTACTTTATATGAGCTATATAATTTGATGATAAAAATGGGATATGTTAAGTCAAACTAAAATATTAAAATAAAAATTCAAGACTAAACAGATGAGATTTCATAAAGTAGTACATGGCAGATTAATGGATAAGTGATACAGATGAGGACACAGAAAAAGAACACTTGAGAATTCATGGAGAGCAAAAGTCAAGTTTGGGGAACAGTGAGTGATCCTGTTTGGGTGAAGCAGACAGGGAACCCAACCCAGGTTGCTTAGAGCAAGGATAGAAAGAGAAAAGGACTTGAATTTATATAAGCTAACTCTCTCATTTTATAGGTGAGGAAACTGAGGACCAGCATGTAAACATTGAAGACTATATATGGATGATACATTTTTACTACTACTTACTACTACCACCACTTCTTCTACTTTGGATACTAATACCTCTACCACTACCATTACCATTACCATTACTACTACTACTACTACTACTACTACTACTACTACTACTACTACTACTACTACCACCACCATCACTGCCACCACCACCTTCATCATACTAGAGTCAGGAAAATCCCAATTCAAATTATATATCAGAAAGGTGGGGTGGTAGACAAGCCTCTCTTGCTTATGGAATAGTGGGCAATTCATTTAACAACTTTGTGAATCAGTTTTTTCACATGTAAAATAGAGCCAATCACATCTATCTCACAGGATTGTTGTAAGGGCCAAATGAATTAATACATAAAAAAGCATTTTGTCAAAGTGAATTGTAAATGCTAACTCTAGTTTATAATATAACTTTTATATAGTATCTTTTACGTGCTGGGCACTGTGCTAAGTATTTAACAAAAATGGTCTCATTTATTCTCATTTAATTATAACAGCAAACAGTGAAACAAAGTAAGAAAAAAAAAGATTCTTTTTCTTAGAGGCCATAATTTTAAATCATTTGGTTAAATTAATACGTAATGGAGTAATGTGGGAGAAGTGAAAGACAAAACTGTGATCATCACTTTTTTAAAGCTTGTAAACAAATGGAAACATAGAAAGCATATTAAATATTATGACATAGAAAAAATAGTAGCTTCTATTGCAATATTAACAATGAAATGAAACAAAATAACTCAAAGAGTTAAGGAATACGGTTTAAACTATCTTGAATTCTGATACATAAGAAGTGGTTTTAATTAGAAAGATGAGGATTTCTGAAGAGGTTCTGCAGGGTAATTTTAAGGACTTTAGAGGTCAACAAGACTGGGTCATCATTAGATGTAATTCCACTTTAAAACTTGTAGTCTTTCTTAAAAAATTTTTAAACTTATCAAATATGATTAGTCCCACAAATGGTTGGAAGGAATCCATACTTCTGTCATTCTGGAAGTAATGTGGTTTCTGGTTTGGTAGATATACAGTTAGAATCACAAAGAATTTCAGAGATAGAAGCATCCTCAGTGACCACCTCTTCCCAATCATACCTGAACAAGGATCCCCTCTATGACATATCCCCAAAGTGGTCGTCTAACTCTTTTTTGAAAGATGTGTGTTTGTGTGTGTGTTCATATAGGCAGTCCCATGTTTCAGGTGGCGTTCTCTTTCCCAAGATAGCCTATTCCACTTTTTGGGTAGGTCTCAAGTTTGAAGTTTTTCTCTTCCTCAAGCCTAGGTTCTCCTTGTTTATGCCTTTTTACTGCTCCTTTTTCTGCTCCTTATTCTGCCCTCTGGAGTCTCAAAGATAAAGTTTAATGCAATAGTTCTTCAAATGCCTCACCAAAACTGTCACATTCCTCTCATCTTTTAACCTTCAGTCAATGATTAAAAGACCTGAATTTGAGGTCCATCATCGTCCTTGTCAACTTTCTCTGGACAAACTCTAGTTTATTAATATCCCTCTTGATATGTAACACTCAACACTACACACACTGCTTTGTGTGTAGTCAGAATCATGGGTCTTTGCCACATTAATGGGCTAGAGATTATAGAATGGACTTGATAGCGAGAGCTCTTCCACAGTTCCCTTCTGGTGACCATCCTGGCTCTAAGCTCTATCTACTACTACTACAGGCTCATACTCACTAACTAGGAAACAGACAGTTGGTATGAGTCTATGTCTCAGAGGCAGAACTTGAACCCAGGTCTGCTTGATTTCCAGGCCAGCTCTTTCCAAGGTATGCTTAATCATCAACCAATGTTCTAAAAATGAAGTTGTATTCTAAGAGGACAAAGAATGTGAAAAGGAGGAGACTCTGACCTCATCAGTATAGGGTAGTCTTGCCACTCTGAACATGAGGCAAGACTACTTTTAGTTCATATAAAGAAAGAGGAAAAGTGGAAAAGTGGGGACCATTTAGGGACCATGGTAGAGAGAGGAAGCCGAATAATGACTAATTGGATACCCAATACAATAGCCAGAAAGCTAGTTAGGAGCTAAGGTAGAGAAGAAAGATATTGGGAATCACATTCTTGGGGTTAGAAGGGATCTTGGAAGTCATTTGATATAACTTGATCCAAATCATCAATCATACTCATAAAATCAAAAAAATGATCATCCAGCCTTGACTTAAATACTTCCAGTGACAGGGTACTCACTACCCCTCAAGGAAACTAATTTTATTTATGGCCTAGCAAGTTTTTCTTTCTATTGAACATAAATCTTTCTCCATGTACCAATTGTTCACTGGCCCTCTGGGATGAAGCAGAACAAGTCTAATCCTTCTTTCATATGACAGCCCTTCAATATTTGAAGACAGCAATCATGTCTTCTCTAATATAGCCTCTGTTCTCCAAATTGCTCAGGGGAAATATCAGAAACAGAAGGCCAATCACTGATTTAGCCATTTGTACTTAAAAGAAAACAAGTCAGATATCTGTGAGATGTAGGATTGTCAGTAAGTGATTTGGTTAAACTTACTGTAGCATAATTATCAATATAAATGCTTTGTTTTGTGGATTTGTCTCATTTATGTAGATATTCTTTAGTCTCAGGAAATCTTGACTGGGGTTATTAAATGTGGACACAAATAAAATAAATTTATAGTGAAAATTATTCAATAAAGTAAACAAAGGCAAAGGCAAAATCATATATGACAGGGCAAATCTTGAACTTGCCATTTACATTCTCTCTTTTTCTTTAACTTTTCTTTTTTGGCTATTTGCTTGGCCTTAGCCAAATCCTTTCACCTTATTGACCTCAGTTTTCTTACCTTTCTATAAGATGGTTAGACTAGCGTGGTGCTCTATAAATGGTCTTAGAAGTCTTAGAAATCAGCAAATCTAAATTTGTATTTTAGCTATGCTATTTATTCCCTATATACCTATAGAAAACTTATTTTACCTTAAATGGCTTCAGAAACCCTTTCTATAAAGTGAGCCATTTGCCCATCATAGAATTTAGAGCTAGATAGGTACTAAGATATCTTCCATTGACAGGAAAAGAAAAACAAAACAAAAGACCATCATAGGTTATAATTCATATAGAATATATTAGGTTTGCTCCAGCAAAATGCTATTTAAAGGGCAATAAGCTCCCCCTAACTATCACAACTTTCCAAAACCATGACTCTCAGTCCATTTGTCCACTAGTGGTCAGTTGTTCAACAGCTAAGAAAATTTTGGGTTCCCTGGGGGGAACTTATTTCCTCCATTAGATTCAGTCCTGTCTCATATTTCTCTCCTACCTCTTCCATCGTATTCTCAGTCTTTCTATAATGCCATAGGAACATAGGGTAATTTGTTTAGTACTGATCGGGACTTTAGAACTCCTCCAATACAACCTCTTCTCCCTAATTTAATAGTTAGCATTTGAGAATGAGTATTATAATTTTTAGCATTGTCTGTGGTTGTTATTAAGGTGTCTGGATTTAACTATTAGTTATTAACTGCAATAATGGAAAATAAGTAAACAGAAAAAAAAAGAAACTTCAGCATGGTTTTCCATGAACTTATCTTTCTTGTGAATATCAGTATTAGAGGTATCAAGGTACGTATGGTTCAAGGACCATACATTATATGATTTTACTAAAATTGTATTAAAATGTAGAAATCAGGATAATATGATGACAATAATGGTTTTTAATACTTATTCTTCATAACTAAGCAACAGAGAGCTTTATTGAGCAGTATTTATTTTATATTTGTTAGTTTCATGGGAACTGTAAGAACACAAGTGCTGGAGTTAAGTTTCATCTGGTTTTTAAAAGAGAAAACATTCTTTCCCAAAGGACATTACAAATAAAGAATAACCAAAAAAAAAATCAGAGAGATATGTTGTTATTCTCCTAGAAAGTCATTGAAACCAAATGAAAATGTTGGCATCTGAGTGGATCCCTCTGTATTTTATTGAGCACTGTTCTTAACAGCCATTTTTTTTTGTGTGTGTAGATTATGTAAGAGATTTGTGAATATAGAGCAGAATTGCTGGGGGATGTATGACCTTGGCTTTTGTTTCTGAACTGTACTTAGACAAAAAAAAATGCCCTTTTCTGGTTTCCTGTACATACTTAAGATGTTTTTTTCTACAACTAGCGCTCAAAGAGAAATGATGCTTACAGGAATATCAAACTTGGCATCTCTTTTGACTATGAACATTTACAACAAAGATCTTTAAAGTGGGTATGTCCTCACTAAAGGTCTTAAAGGCTGGATGGCCACTTATTGATGATATATTGAGGAGATTTTTGTTCAGGTATGTGTTGGATTTAGGTGTCCTTTGAGGTATTTTCCAACTATGAGCTTCAGTGATACTGTAGTACTTTCTTGGCACAAAAATAAATAATGAAGATACAGGGAATTATATATATTAATATACATTATATGTATATTTTACATATATATCTTGCAACTATTTCTATGTGTTTCCAAGAATAGCATTAGAATTGTTCCACATTTTTGTAAGTACCCCCCAATAAAAAAGATACAACTCTCTAAGGCTATATTTGCATGATAACAAAAACATTATTGGAGAAGAGAATAAATTAGTGCCAGTAGCAGAGTCTGGGCACAGAAATCAATTTGTCCACTTTATTGACTGTGTCTATGTGCATAGTATCATTTCAGTCCCAAGAGCCACAGAGAGCATGACCTTTAGCCCCATTGATTAGTGCATCCTTCAGCTTCACCATAAACATAACTTTTGTGTCAATGCCATTAATACTATTTCTCTCAAAAAGGATTTATTAAGTGATTGCACACTTAGGATCACAGATTTGGAGTTAGAAGAGGTCTTAGAGGTCCAGACCCTCATAGCCCCTTAGGTTTATCAATTAAGAGTTGGAAGAGACTTTAGAAGTCATCTGGTGTAACTCTCTCATTTTATAGATGAGGAAACTGGAGCCTAGCAAGGTAGCACCTAGGAGGAAGTTGGGTGGCTCAGGTGATTGAGAGCCACATCCAGAGATGGGAGGTCCTGGGTTCAAATGTGGTCTCAGGCACTTCTTAGCTGTGTGATCTGGGTAAATCACTTAATCCCCATTGCCTAGCTCTTACTGCTCTTTTGCCTTAGAACCAATACACAGTATTTATTCTAAAAAGGAAGGTAAGGGTTTTAGAGGAAAAAAAAGATAGGAACTAAATAAGGATTTAAACCAAGGCTCCCTGACTCCAAAAACAGGAATATTTCTACTTTATCACGTTATTCATTCCAAGTCCAATTTGTCTCATTTTACAGATAAACAGAGGTCTAAGGAAGAAAACTGACTTGATCAGATTCATAGTGGTAGAAAGAGGCTTATATTATTTATCATTAAAACTGATTTAAGAACAAGCTAACAGTCTTGTTCTGAAAGTCCATTAAAATCTAACATGCTTTACTTGGAGCTGCAGCTATAACACATGTCCTGATACTTAGAGCATCCCAAACTACCTGGAATATTTCTGGTCCTTCCAGATATACCAGTGTTCAAAGAACAAGGTCATTTATCTCAAAGACAAATAGATTTGTCATACTAGAAGGGACAATGGAAATGATTTAGTCAAGTTCCAAGATTTTTATAGCTAAGAAAACAGAAGTGCAAAGATATTGTGACTTGCTCAATTACATGATGGTGAGTAACAAACAGAGCCAATGCTCAAAGTCAGGGCTCCTCAATCCCAGGACAGGATTCACTTTGCTTAAAAGGTGATGGAAGCTTCTTGACCCTCCTAGGATAGGGGGAAGTTTGTGCTCCACTGACGGACCAACATCAGACTGGTGGAATAAACAAGCCACTCTCCTCCCATCATCCCCCAATCCACCTTTTATATTAAATATCAGTTTGATTGGTTAACTGTTATGTTATTCTTGTTGATATTTAGTAAGAAAACCCAATATCAAAAATGAGTTAGGTCACACTTAGTACTATTTGAGCACTTGCCTTCCTTTCAGACTTGGATAGAAGGTGTTAAAAATGCTATCCCATATTCAGAAGAGAAAACTGAGGCTCAGAGAAGTTAGATGGATTGGACTCACCTAAATGGTTAATTCTTGTCAGAGTCAGAACATTAGCCTTTGTCTTCTAGTTCAAGAACAAGTATTCATTCTACTCTCTACGTCACACTGTTTCTAAATAATAGGTTTACTTTACTTGGTGACTTCTCAGTTATTTGCCAGATTACTATTATTGTGGTTTTTATTTCTAGGTAGGCATATTTATATTTTTGGATGCAGTTATATAGATATCTAGAATGTAGTCTATGTTTCAAGGCAGGCCCCCTTTGCCTTAATTAAATTTAGGAGTAACAATTTGAGTGTTTGAATTTTACAAATGTAAAATTATAAAATTATACTGTGGTCATGAAATTATAAGTTGCATTTTTTAAAAAAAAACTTTTAAAGCTAATAGGATAAAATGCTGTGGAATGATTAGTTCACTTTTATCATTTAACTGTGAAAGGATAGATAGAACTAGTTCTAAAGAATTAATTAAGAGAAATCTGATAAATACTATCACACTGAAATGAATTCTACAGTTTAATAGACATATAGTAGAGAGGACAATTATGTTCTTATTCATGTTTATTTTTAATCTTCAGTGAAAGATCACATTTTTCTTTTTAAAAGAAGAATCTATTCTATAAGGAAGAGCAGCATATATGGTGTGAATACATTTATCAAAATCAATTTTTTTTTCTGTATTTATAAGATTCAATAACACAATAATAGTAATTCTTAGTAAATAACTATTTCTTGTTCTTTCTACTTTCTCTCTTTGGCTTTAACCCATTTTTCTTGGGTGACTTCATCCTAGAGTCCCTTCCATAATCTACATCCTAAACAAAATTGTATACTTGCTGGACCTGATACATTCCATTTTATTTCTGACCAGTTTTCCTTTTCCCAGAGCTGACCATTATGGCTGTAATGGTTTCTTTCTCCACGCTGGACTCTTTCTATCCCCAATTCCCTTAAGAACATTAAGTTTACTTCTACCTCTAATAAGAAGCCTTTTCCCCATCTTTCTACAATTTATTAGTTTTTTTTCCTTACCTACAAAAATTACTTTGCATATACTTATTTATTTGTGCAAATCATATATACTCTAGGAGAATATAAGCTCTTCGATGGGAGAGTTTTATATCCTCTTTTACCTCTAGAACCTAACACAATGTTGTGCACTTAATAAGCATTAAATTATACTGTGATAGGAAAGGTGTGAGGAAAAGGAAGAGTAAGAGGGAAGAATTTTGAAGTTATCTTTTTCCCTATCTCTTAATTAATGCCTTTCCTGTTAAAACACCCTGACCAAAGAATCAGTCTGTGAATGGTATTCAACCTCCAAGAGGTCAAGAATTTTATAAGGTACATATGCCATATTATTTTGGGAGAGCCTTGAAATAATCAATCATTCCTTAATATTCTGAACAAAGTTCATCATCTCCCTCATGGGACATAAAGGAAAAAATTAGTCAGTCCATTCTTCAGAAAAACATTATCATTAAATGCTACTTATATGCTATTACTTTGCTAAGAACTGGGGATACAAAGGAATGTTGAAGTCAATCCCTACTTTCAAAAAATTATGTACAATTTATATTTAAGGAAAAAATGGAAAGACTCAACAGAGTGAAGGCATGGAAATTAAGGGGGATCAGAAAAGGCATCTTGCTGGGATTTGAAACAACCTAGGAAATCCAAGAGGAAGAGACAACAATTCCAATCCAAAGTGGAGTTGGGAGGGACTTGTGAAAATCTCTAGAGTTGGAAGATGGAATATTTTGTTCAAATTACAGTAATTGGATCAAAGAATACATGGCACAGTGTTAGGTGCAAGATTACTAGAGAAAATGTGTAGGGAAAGAGGTTATGAAGGGCTTTGAATGCAGAAGGTTTTATATTTGATCTGGGAGGGCATAGGGAGTCACTGAAGTTTACTAAGTAGTAGATGACATTATAAAGTTATAGTGAGTAGAGCATGATTTGAAGTTAGAATAACTTGGAGAGTGACTGTAAAACCAACTAGCAGGCTAATCCATTATGGTATTAGTTGTGAGGGTCTGAACCATGGTGGTGACAGTATTAGATATTTTGGGGTAAGGGGAAGTGATGAGAGAGTGAGGAAAGATGGAATGATCAAAGCAAAGTACCATCAGAACTAGGATACAACACAGGGTTCTATGAAGTGCTATGGCATGTTTTTAACCTGTCATTTACTAAGAAATCACTTTAATGTCTCTGAGTCAGTTTTTTCATCTGTGCCAGAAACAGTAGATAGATGAAGTAGTGAATAGATTTATGGGGTTACAGTCAAAATCAGGGTTTGAATCCAACCTCAAGATATTAATAATTGTGTTACCTCGGGCAAGTCTCAACCTCAGCTTCCTTATCAGTAAAATGTAAAGACCACCTGTAATGACCTAATAGATTTTGATCTCATGATCCTGTGATGTTTAAGATGTTATCTAGCTCCAGATTTCATTACCCTTATCAGGTTCAATAGAAATTATAGTTCTTGATACCTTGATTTCTTTGCTATAATTCATCTGTGAAAACACCTTTATTTTATCATGCTATGCTTTTGTTATTAATTTTTTCTAATATATCCCCAATTAATTCATATATTTTCATAAAGGACTGCAAAGGGTCAGAGAAGGTTTAAATTTAACTTTAATTGATTTTTCTTTAATGCTATTTTAAGATATTTAAATTCTTGTTTATATGTCAGTTACTCATGCAAGAGCCTGATTACAAATTGTTAGTAAATCTCCCAAACATATTGTCAGTCCATAATATCTTGCCCAAAGTAGCAGCAGAATATCGGCTGTCATTGGTACATTATGAAGATAAATTATTGAACCAAGAAAATCATGATATGAATTGTAATATATCACTTGCATTTTTATCCCTCCAGGCATTCTGACTCTGTCAGTAAATGAATGTGAACACAACTTAGTTTTCATTTCCAACAGTAATGCTGTCAGTGCTGACAACTGTACCCGTCATGAGGGAAGAAGTGGGCTATTCCCAGAGAGCCCATGGGGCCAAATTGTATTATGCATTCTGTTCTCCCCCATGACATCTGTGCTTCATTTATTTGTTTTGTCATTTGTCCATGACATCTGAAAACACAATTTCTTTTAAAGCACAAGCGCTGATGTACAAATGCATCACTTCGGCACAAGAAATCAGTCATTAATACTGTTATCGCTTTCAAGAGAACAGTATGAAGAGTACATGTTTCCTAGAACAGTGATGGTTTGATCAAATGTCATCTTGTGGCATTACCAAATCTTATTTCTGCCATACTATGACCTAAAATGAAGTTGTACCTATAATAAGAGCATTATAGTGATACCCAGATTGAGAATGAAATAATGTTCTTGAAAATTACTAGAAATTTGAGGCTATCATAGAAATCATCTATCCAAGATTAGCAGCAGTTCATAAGAAACAGTTTCAAAAGAAAAAAAAAACAGATTTAATTCATAAATCAAATTATTTAGTTATTAAAGCTAAAAGAAGCTTTTCATGTCATAGAGTCCATTTCATGGATAAAGAAATGAAAAGCAAGAAAGGTAATAAGGCTTGACATATATTATATATAAGTATTATATATAATATATAATATATAATTATATATATATATATATATATATATATAAAAGTAATGGATCTGGGGATTTGAACCCAGGACTTCTGACTCTTAATTTCACTTCTTTTTAAGAGTATATGTCCAAACTCTCTCTTTGTATATGTGCAGGAATTCCAGTATATCTGACAGCATTAATGATGTTCTCTCTCTAGATACTAGCTTTTCTATAATTTCATAACATTGTTTTTTGTTTGTTTGTTTTTGCCCTGCTGGATGCTTCCACTTTTTAGTTATATTTATTGATTTCATAACCCCTAAACCCTGAGTCTTCCAATGTTCTGTCTTTGACCCCTTTCTCTTTTCACTTTGTGCTATCTCACTTGTTGGTCCAGTCACCTCCCATGGCTTCAATTATTATTTTAAACTCAACATTTTGAAAGCTAAACTCATTATTCTCTCCCATTCCCAATTTCGGCCTCATACCCTCTCCTCTTCCAAATTTTCACCATTACTGTTAAGGGCACCTCTATCTCATAGTTACCCAGGCTCACAACTTCAATATCATCCTAAACTTTTCATTCCCACCCATTCTACATATTCAAACCATAGTCAGATCCTATTGTCCCTGCTTTAGGCTTAGCACAATGCCTGGTAAATGCTTAATAGATTATCAGATTAATTAATAAATTAAGCCCTAGTAAGTGCTTAATAAATGACTGTTGGTTTTTTTTTACCTTAAAACACTGATAGTGAATGTTTTAGAGACTGAATACCCAAACTGTAAAACTCACACCCCATGTGAATCCTATGCCTTACCCCAGATAGGGAGGGAGGAAGCACTCCTATTGGGTTACTGGGCAGAGGGGTGGGTGATGGGAAAAATGCCCTTAGATGTGAGTGGTGAGGTGGAGGGGAGCAGCCCCATCTGGCATACTCTGGCATGTGTGCCATATGTTCACCAAAATAGCCTTAGAAGCATCTAGTCTATACATTGCCATCTTATCACTCATCCAACAAAACCTTAGGTCAGATCTTCATTACTTCTTGCCTAAACTACTGCAGTGCCTTTTAACAACCCTCATCACTTTGAATCTCACTATTTCAGTTGTCAGCTTTGTTTTATGGAACCCTCAAATTTTCCCCTATGCCTTGGAAACTTGCCTTAGGGAAATCCCAAACTGACCTTGTCTTAGACAGAACAATAAACCTTAAATTATTAAATGATATCAGCTTGGATAGAATTAGTAGATATAATAAAATCTAAACTACCCTTTTGTCTTAGAAGTTTCTCCCATTTTATCAGAAGCCTTTCCCAGATAGTCCAGTCCTTGGCTGGAATCATCCTTCCCTTTTGTCCAATGTAAAGTCAATCAATTAAACCTTCATATCCTATATTCCCCCAAAGTATATATAAGACCCCCAAGTTCTATAGATCCTTGGGAAATCTCCTCTTAAGATGTTTTTTTTTTTTCTAGGAGACATTGCTCCCAGAGTCCCAGAGCTTTGGGTCTCTGATATCTAGTACTTGACTCTGCATTAGTGATATCAGAGATATCTTATCAGAGATATCTTATCAGAGCATTGTTTTCCTTGTTCTGATTAAGGGACTTTGTTCTTTCTAACTACATTAGTGGTTCAATGTTTTTCAAGGTTGACATATTCCTTCCTCAACTCAGCCACCAAGTTATTTTTCTGAAGTGTATGTCTGACCATGGTTTCCTTTCCTTCTCTATCTTCTCCCATGATAATTTTTTTATAATCCAAAAATTTATTAAATATATTTGGGTATACACACACACACACATATATATAATGTGATAGGCTTTACAGAGACACATTATGTATGTATGTGTGTGTGTGTGTGTGTGTGTGTGTGTGTGTGTGAGTGTTTCTGTTTATGGCCACATAGTCAGTAGGTATTTGATAGAATTTTAAAAACAGATCTCTCTAAATCTAACACTTTTTTCTATTGAGAGTACCCTTGGTAGACATGTAAACAACTGGAGGTAAGGAGGGACAAAGCAAGCCTTTAAAAATCATTTTCTTTTATATACATATATATATATTTTTTTTAAACCCTTACCTTCCATCTTGGAGTCAATACTGTGTATTGTCTCTAAGGCAGAAGAGTGGTAAGGGCTAGGCAATGGGGGTCAAGTGACTTGCCCAGGGTCACACAGCTGGGGAGTGTCTGAGGCCAGATAAAAATCATTTTCTAAAGCTGGTCACATCCTCACAGGCTTAGCTAAGAAGTGCAGACAATGAAAGATCCTACTTAGTATTTGCATTTTCTTGGCAAAAACAAAAATAAACTTAACATGTACCTAGAGAGAGAGGACAAGTTCAGCTTTCCTAGCTCTCCTTCAACGAGGCTCCTCTCGTGCACATCGTAAGATCAGATAGTTCTAGAATCTGAACCTAATGTCTTCTATAGAAGCTCAGGAGGGAAGCCAACAAGAAAGATGCTCCTTTCACTAGGCAAATGGTAACACGTAAAGATGGGAAGCACTTACTCCATTTCAGAAATGCTAGTTATGGCTAATGGTATAATAGAATAAATCTGCTCATGTAGTGTGTATTTCAGGAGGTGTAAACAACATGTGTCTGTTCTGAGAAGCTGTCATCAAAAGTGAAATTCTTTTCAATTGTTAGATAATTTGCATGGATGGTGACACGCCATCAGCCTGAGTCCTCCAAATTTCCTGAGATATTTGTTTAAAACCATGTAGTAAGAATTGCACATTTCTGATGCAGAGTGAAATGAGCAGAACCAGGAAAACATTGTACACAGAGACTGAAACAAAGGGGGATGATCATACGCAATCAACTTTGCTACTGATAGCACTGCAAGGTTCCAGGTCAATCCCGAGGAACTTATGAGAAAGAAGGCTATCCACATTGAGAGGAAGAACTGTGGGAATAGAAATGCAGAAGGAAAACATTTGATTTCTCACTTGTTTATCTGGGCATTAGATGTGGGGTTTGGGTTTTTTAAAGATTATTATAAAAATAATTAATATGGAAATGGATATTGAGTGATAACACATACACAACCCAGTGGAATTGCTTGTTGGTTCTGGTGGGAGGGGGAGAGGAGGAAGGAAAGAACATGAATCATGGAATCATGGAAAACTACTTATAAGAATTGCTGGATTCTAAGGTGAAAGGCTTTTTCTCTTTATAGCAGCAGGAACTCACTCTTGCTCAATGTATTTCCCTTCTGACATCCAAAACTTTTCTTCCAATGTTGTGATTACTTCCCTTAAGTCTTGGCTATCACTTAAATTTTTTTTAAATTTATTGATTAAGAAAATTTTCCCATGGTTACATGATTCATATTCTTTTCCTCCCCTCTTGGAACCCCTCTCTCATAGCCAATGCAAATTTGGCTATTACTTTAAAATTGGATGTTGTTCTCCTTTTTTTCCTGGATGTTTTTTATTTCTTCCTGGGACCTGTGCTTTTTCAACATCTGCACTCTCATTTTCTTCATCATCCACTTTCATTAGATTGCATATATCCTCTTCTTCATCACTCAGGAATTCTTTTATTTCCTGAAAATTTTCCTCAAGTTCTTCTCTTAGTGTATCAACTTGTTTTGTCCACACTTACTTTTGGGATGAAATATAGAGGCCTGTGTTAGGCTTTTAAGTTCTCCATAATCTGTCCCCTTCCAAATTCCCAAGCTTCTTAGATCTAACATCTCCAAACACTCTACTGACTTTTGCCATCTCCACACACTTGACTTATCTTCCTATCCTGGCCCATTTTCAGGCTTCTGTACACAAAACATTTCTTCTCATTTCCTTGCTTTTAATGTTTCCTTTCCCAGATGTCTGGTATACACTGTCCCTTCACCTCTTCAATGTGGTGTTTCTGGCTTCCTTTGAGATTCATTTAAAATCCCAACTCCTGGAGGAGGCCCTTCCAAGTTCCCTCAGCGATAAAGACTAAAGTTAAGTGGGCATTTCAGCATGGCAACTTAAAAGACTGCATTTTGGGGGGCAGTCAATCTCAGTGGATTGAGAGCCATGCCTGGAGACAGGAGGTCCTGGGTGCAAAACTGATCTCAGATACTTCCTAGCTGTGTGATTCTGTGCAAGTCATTTAACCTTCATTGCTTAACCCTTACCACTCTTCTGCCTTGGAACGAATACACATTATTGATTCTAAGATAGAAGGTGAGTTTTTTTTTTTAAACTATGCTTTTTACAAATCAACAAAGCAAATAGCATCCTCTGAATTCTATAATTTTCTAAAATCATTATGTTAGTTAACCAGTAGTTTTAGGAAAAAAGCAATTTAAAGAAAGGCATCATGGAATTTCTTGTGCTTTCCAAGTGAATCTGTGAATATAAAAACTTTTTCAACCATTTACCCAGCTAAGAACAAGTCACTATCTACTTTAGAAAAGCTTTTACTGTTAGAAAACTCCTTCTAATCTCCACTGAAAAATCTTGTTAAATTTTCTATATGAGACTTTTCAAAATGTAATTATCTGATAATGATTGTCAATTAGAATGATCTTCTCCAGAAGCAAATAGGGTGAAAGAAAATGTGCACAAAATATTTCTAAAAATAACTGACTATATCCATTTTTGTGGGAGTTTTGTAATTTTATCAATTTAAAATGCTCTCTGTGTGGAAGCTCCTTCCCCTGATCATAGAGCCCTGGAGAGCTGCCTGAGGTATTGACTCATCCAGGTTCACATAGCAAAAATATATCAGAGGAAGGACTATTTTTTTGAGCCCAAATTTTCCCATTTTTAATTATGGCCCCATATTGACTGTTCCTGGAAGTCTGTTTCTCATAGTGTGAATAAGGGAACACATAAAGAATGCTTTCTGAATTGTCTCATTTGATCCTCACAATAAAACTATGAGGCAAATACTACAACTATTATGTTACCCATTTTATTTTTTAATTTAATTTTAAATTTTTCATTTTTTAATATTTTCCCCACATTTACATGATTCCTTTTTCCCCTCCCCCCTTCACACCTCCCTCCCAGAGCTGACAAGCAATTCCACTGGGTTGTACAAATGTTATGTGATACCCATTTTAGAGATAAGGAAACTGAGTTTAGAGATTTGTTCATGTTCACATAATTATTAAGCACCAGAGGCAGCATTTGCAACCTGGTTTCTGGCTCCAAGTCCAAAATAATTTTTCATATATGCTGTACTGATTCTTGTTAAGAGGAAGAAGAAAACACCTCTGTGTAAACATCAGTTGAATACTTGGCTTAAGTGAGAATGAAGATGCATCAGAATGGAGTAAACAATAAAGAACTTCAGAGACCTCTATCTGAAGGTGAAAGATAGTCGCCAGTGTTCATACTGTATTCATAGAATTATAAGTATAGAAGTAGAATCTCTCTTTGGGGGTTTCTGAAGGGAAACCAATAGAAAGGCAATTCAAGGTTTCTCCTCTGATTAGGTGGGAGCACTCAAATGTGAGATACTATGAGCTAGTAACTGATTAATCAATAATTATGACTATAGGTAATTAACAATTATAATAGCAAACTAAAATTGATTTCCTCTTAATGGATCAATCAAGAACTTGGAAGAACAAGGTGAAATCTGATTTGTTGTTACTGAAATGAGCAAGAATCTGGATAAATGGAAGAAAACACACACCTACCTCTCCAGTATTTTTGCTTTTCAGGTTGTAGGGAAGTTTTGTGGAATGTATAGAGGAGGTGATAATTTGTGAATGTCAAATAGAATTTCTGAGGAGACGTGGATCAGCTGCCAAGTACATTCCTGGGAGGCCAGGGCATCTCTAAAGAACTGGGCTGGTAATGAACAAAGCAGGTACCCAGAGGTACCAAAGCCAGCTAGACACAAGCTCAGCAGCCCCATGCTGTTGAAAAGATCTAGGAAACTACAACAGGGGAAGACCTCTCATCCACAGGGCCTATGCCTTTGACTGCATAAAGAAAACAAGCCTTCCGGGAGGCACTCCCTTGAAAAAGACATCTTTGCTTTTCTGTGATGCAGGGAAGGTCTTGCCCCTGTTGCATGAGCTCAGCTCACCAGCTAATGATAAACAGGACCCATGTGGGGATGCATAAATGAATGAATGACTGTGTGGATGTTAGGGCAGATGAAGTTTTCTGAAGATGCATCTTTAAAAATCAGAATTCTACACCCACTACTGAATTGTTCTAATCCCCCTTCCTCAGGACTCACATGGCTGATTTGAGAACACTGTACTATTACTCTTTGATCCAACCACTAACTGGGTAAGAAGAAAGTTTATTGTGGGAGGAAAGTCATTAGTAGATAACCAAAAGTGGACAAAAGATTTTATTTTTAAACTCTTATCTTTTCTCTTAGAATCAATACTGTGTATTGGTTCCAAGGCAGAAGAGCAGTAAAGGCTAGACAATGGGAGTCAAGTAACTTGTCCAGGACCACACAACTAAGAAGTGGATGATGCCACGTTTGAACCCAAGACCTTCTGTCCCTAGACCTGGCTCCACAACCTCTCAGCCTTCTGGCTGCTCACCTGCATAGGAATTTAAAGCTACAGTGTCTGAAACCCTAAAACACAGCTTGACTATGTTCCAGGAAGGACTTTCAAAACTAAGTCAAGAAAATGAGATGAGTGACAAAAAGAAAACTCAAACTAAAAATTGTGAATTGTATTACAATAAATAGATACCCATTAAGGATTAGTGAGAAAGTGTCCAATTACATTATTTATTTCTTTAATTTCTACTCTATCAGTGTAATCTATACAGATAATGATGATGATGTTTATACTTACAATTTCACTGATTCACATTTTATATAACAGTGATTAGGTCTAGAAATGATGAGGAAATGAGTAAAGAGGGGGTAAATGTGTGCCAAAGCTTATATCCATTTATAAAGGGCTCAGAAATGTCAAGTACAAATCTGTGACTTCTCTCAGAGATAGCAAGATATTAAATATGAACACCTAAGGAATATATAAATGGCTGGAAGAAAAGAGGTCAAAGTTGGGAAGACATACAATAATATTATTATTTCCTTTGTTGGGAGATAATGAAAATTTCCTGATAGTAAAAATACAGAATTGGGCTACCAAATTTGCTGCTGACATATACATGATAAAGGAAGGCATTTGGGTTCAGTGAGTACAGAACAACAATCTTGCCTCTTTTGCTTTACTTTTGGTCTGGTTCAATTCATTTATATGTTAAGTCAGAAAGGATCTTGGGAATTTCTATCCCCAAATCAAGTAGTTATCTGAGTTGGAAGAGTTTTGTTGTTTTATTTTCCCTCTGCCTTATATGTAGCAAGAAAAAGGATAGATTATAACAGCCTGAAGACTCTTCTGTATACTCTATATTATTTGTAGTAGTTAATATGATCTGGCAATGATTAAAGGGCTGGGAACCTGCCTTAATTAGGCTAAGCTTACTGGAGTGATGCTCCAAGCTGAGGGAAGATAAACACTCAGGGAGGGAGGGAGAGTCAAGGAGAAATGAAGACATGTTGGGATGGCCAACAGCCAGAAAAGCAAGCCTGAGAAAAAACCTTGATGATACCACCAGAAGGCACTGGTGGCCCTAAAGCTATGTCTGTGTTGTTCTGGCACATGTGTAGCCTGGCAACAATTGTTCATTATGTGTGCCCCTTATGCATCATCCCTATCCATATCTACTCTTGCTACCAGCAGTTATTTGTAGTCCCAGACATGAAATCAGAATTTTCAGCTGCTACTTTTCTTACTTAACTATTTCAATGAATGTCTATGTTTAGATATAATTGTGTTGTTTATTCAACTAGAATATATATATATATGCATATATCTATCTATCTATAAATATATATCTACCTCCATAAGAAGTCATGAGCTAAGGCACTGAGTGCATGCAGATCCCCAGAGTTCTGCATTTCCAACCTCCTCTCTTGTGAGAGGTGGGTAGTCTTGATGCTCTCCCTTCTAGCAACATGGAGAAAGTGTTAAAGACCTAAATATTGACATAGCGAATATTTCCTAATGAGCAAATGTCCTTTGAAACTACCCTGCAGTGGGTGACTGCATAATACAAAACAATTCTTTGAAGAATGCATATGACCTGTTGATAACACGTCAGATACGTGAACACTAGAGTCATTTGATTAAACTGATGAATGGGCAGCAAGTGGATCAGTTCACAGGGAATAATTAGTTGGATTGTGTGGCACATAACAAGGGCAGCTAGTCAGTATTGTGGATACAGTGCTGGGACCTGTCAGGAAGAAACATTTTCCTGATTTTAAATCTGGCCTCAGACACTTACTAAATATGTGAACATGGGAAAGTCACTTAATCCTGTTTGCCTCAGTGTCTGCATCTGCAAAATGAACTGGAAAGGAAATGTGACCATAAAGTGTCAGACACAACTAAGTAATAACCACAAGGCATATAACAGTAATGTTTTATTTCTCCCTTTCCTCTCCCCCAACCCCCCAAATCTGACCAATATTCAACAGGATTGGCATCTTTCTAATGCCTGATTTGTGTCCACACAAATTTTTAGGGTTCAGCATGGCCCTTATGCTAATTTCAAGTCTGACCACTTAAACCCCTAGAGGCAAGGCTACCCCTCAGCAAAAATGGAAAATGAAGGGAATTTGGTTTTGGTATTATTTGATTTCTTTTCTCCTCAACCAAACCTTTCTCTTTATACTTTTTATTCATATTTATTTATTATTTATCATATCCTTCCTCAGGAGCCCAATGTCCTCAGTAATAATAACATTTTATAGCATTTTTATAGGACTTTCAAGTTTTCAAAGCATTTTACATCTATTTCAACTATGTCTCACCATGATGACTTTTGGTATAGTATAATTACCTCCATTTTATAGATTGAGGAAAATAAGACTCAAAGAAGTCTTGTGACTTTCCCATGTTCTCAAAGCTAGTAAATCCAGTGACAAGTTTATTAATACATGGTTTCTCTCAAGCAATGTTGATAAGAGCCTAGACCTATCTAAAATTTAATAACCATTGTTTGATTACCTAGGGTTATATCATGGCCTGTATAATAGCATATACAGGTTGGTACCTTTTTTTTTCCTGTAGTCTGAGTCTATGACATAGCAAGCCCCTGGTGGGGAAAGCTCCTTTCTTTAATGCAGATGAGGAACTGCTGAAGCAACTTATTTTACAGAGATGCCTGAAACACTAGGACATAAAATGATGGCTCTGAGACCTTGAGCCTAGAAGACAGGAATAATAGTATCTTAATATTACTTACCTTTCTAAAACTTTATGTTATTTTCCAGTCTCATCCTTAAAAACAAACAGCTTTACCTAACAGAAGTTTATAGGTTCTTATAATTCTTATTCTTTGCCTTATAGTGAAATGTTTGTGTTTGCTGATTGTTATAGTTATAATAGTAGAGAGAATTTAAAAAGAAAAAAATGCTAACTTTAAAATAAAGCATGAACATGCTCTCAGTGGTGGCAAAAATTGGAAAACGAGGGGGTGTCCATCTATTGGGGAATGGCTGGATAAATTGTGGTAAATGATGGTGAAGATATATTATTGTCCTGAAAGGAATAATGAACTGGAGGAATTCCATGGGAACTTGAACAACCTCCAGGAAGTGATGCAGAGTGAGAGGAGCAGAACCAGGAAAACATTGTACACAGAGACTGGTACACTGTGGCATAATTGAATGTAACTGACTTTTCTACTAGCTATGCAATGATCCAGGACAATCCAGAGGAACTTATGTGAAAGAAGGCTATCCACATCCAGAGAAAGAAACACAGAAGAAAAACTCTGGACTTATCACGTAGTTCAATAGGGATATAAATAGTCTTTGGATGTTAAACGATCGCTCTACTGTAAATATGAATAACATGGAAATGGGTTTTGAACAATGATACATGTATAGCCCAGTGGAACTGCTTGTAAGCTTTGGGAGGGGGGAGGAAGTTGGGGTTGGGAAAGGAATCATAAATCAAGTTACGATGGGAAAATATTCTAAATATTTTTTTTTAATAAGAACTAAATCAGGAAGGGAAGAGGGAGGAAAAGATGATTAACAAATATGACTTAATTGGTGAGAGAATGTATCAAAAGAAAAACAGAGGATTAACTAACCTTAGGGAAAAAGCACATTTAAGTACAGCCCTGCAGATGGTTTCAGAAGCTAAGATTGATGAGAATTTCAAGGAGGAGGAGTGGGCAAACAGTCAAATACTGCAAAAAATGTCAAGGACTGTGTCATGTTAGTACAGTAGAACTTAAGCTATTAGAGCAAGTAGAGTGTGGGAGAAGTACAACAAAACATCCTTGTGTGAATCAAAGACATCTAAATATCTACAATTATGTAGATGTCAGACTAGAACAGCTCTAATTTATGTGGTTTAAGATTGAGATTTCTCAATCCAAGGAACCTGCAAGGAAGGGTAAATATAAAATGCATATTATAATGGCACATGAAAGAGGGTCACCTTTCAGGGATCTGCAGGGATGAGGACCCGCGAACATAAGTTAAAAATCATCATTTTGGGATATGATTGAGCCTGGGCCCCTCCCAAATTGGCCTGTTGCTCTGGAAGGAAGCCTGGGACACAGCTAAGGAGGGCAGCTAAGTGGCTCCCAGTGATTTCTTCCTGGAATAAGAAACATAATTATAGCCAAATCTGACATGTGTGATCTATGCACACATCTATCCTCCCTGTTAAGAAACTTTAACTCCATATGCACCTTTCTGTTGTCATTTAGTGATCACTGGGGTGCTGAGTAACTCCAAGTAGACAAAAGACAGCAACATAGTACATCAAAGGATCATAGGCTTAGAGCTAGAATGGACCACAGGGAAACCTTTCATTTTACAGATGAGAAAATTGAGGTGTAAAGAGGTTAACTGAATTATCTAATATCACAAACTCAGGTCCAAATGTATCATTTTGCTTCCTTTTTAGGAGACTCTTAAAGAGAGACCAAGCAAATGTGAAAGGGAAATGTATTGAGTAAAGAGACGAGGTTTTGAAACTACACTTTATTCATGATAAATGTTTTAATAAAAGATGGGGGGAAACAGTGGTTATAACTACTTCTTTTCCCCCACCTTTGCTATAAAACTCAACGATAGGTCAAAACCCCCATTTTATGCACTGTTATCTGAAAGGGTTTTACTCTTTTTAAATTTTTTATTAAAGCACACAATTCTTTGTGAATGGAATACTAGAGAGGAGGGATAGATAGCTCATTTATTACAAAAGCACCATTTCTAGCATATTATAGGAATATCTTAATCAGGATTTTCTTCAGAGTAGCATTATTCTTAAATACCTGAACAGTGGGAGATAGGTCTTAGCAAGATGTCTAAGCTGGAAACCTCCCAACAAGGGAGGCAAAATTAAAGGAGAGAGAGAGAGAGCATCTGGGTGGCTTAGTGGATTGAGAATCAGGTCTAGAGACATGAAGTCCTAGGTTCAAATCTGGTCTCGGACACTTCCCAGCTGTATGACCCTGGGCAAGTCACTTAACCCCCATTAGCCCTTACCACTCTTCTGCCTTGGAGCCAATACACAGTATTGACTCCAAGATGGAAGATAAGGGTTTAAAAAATAAATTAAAGCAGATATACTATGCTTTTAGGATCTCTGCTTAATAAGAACTTCATGCCTGACCTCAGTGGCTAATGCCAAGTTTTTCTTGAAAGCAACAGGACAATCTACTTCCTCTGTGGTAGAAATGAACCATCTGAGTCCTGGGGAGATAAGGTATAGTGTAAATAGCAGGTACTAAACAAATGAAGGATGGTAATCTCTCAGAGAAACCCGATGATTTGTCTCTCCCACTAGATTAACAAAAATTTTAGGGTGAGCGAGGAATAACAGTAACAAATAATTAGTCACAGTATAAAAGTGATTCACAAGATTCTACGCCTTTTAATTTCTTCATAACAACTTAAGTGGCATAGGCACTGTAAATTACTATGCCCATACAGACACTGAACCAGGGCTAATGTCAGTAGCCACTCACTTTTCCTTAGCATTTATGATGTTTCTTGTGTTTTCTATGAACCTCAAGATAACTTGTATGGCATAGATCCACGTATCAGGAGAATTTAGATTCTGGGAAGTAATAACCCTTGGGTCAGTTGGGAGTATCACTGCTTTCTGACATGAAGAAGTGAATGGCATCCACTTACCTTTTCTGGGCTAGAAGAGAAAGGATATGACAAACTCCTTCTAAGGAGATGTCTGGGGACACCAAGTTATTTTTTAAAAAATCCTTCTAGACGGAGAACTTGAAGGAAGAAATCGGGGAACAAGTAAGCCAATAGAGCCTTCAATTATGAGATTCCTTGTTCGGAGGTTTCTATTTTTCCCCTCAAGGATCCTCCCTTCAGTATACCATATTGTGTAGGAAACTGCCTATGTGGTATACACAGAAAGTCAGTTCTGCTTTGTTTTTGTTTTCCATGTCTCTAGAATTGGGTGGTCCACTTAGAATGAGATTCAGTAATCCAACATTTATTTATCAAACTGGCTACATAAATCGTTGTCCTTTTAAAGAAAACACGTTCAGATAGCTAACTGGCAAAATAAATGGAGACCTGGACATTTAGCTTCTGTTTGCTTCACTTTCTTCATTTGTAGAGTGTGGATAATAGTAGCATCTACATTATAGAGTTGTGAGAATCGAATGAGATAATATTTGTAAAGTGCCTGGCACAGAGGAAGCACTGCACATTAGCTAGTATGGATTGATCTAAGTTTTTGAAGTTGGGTATACAAGGTGATATTCTTATTTTTTGAGACTCAGACTCCCAAGGATTATTTACTGGAAAGAGATATCATGAACAGAAGTACAAACATCCCCCTCCCAACAACTCTCTCCTTCTGCTAAATTAGACCAGCAGGTTGCTTGACTTCATTCCTCACTGTTTGGATTTCTGAATTGAGATTTCTGGGCCTCTGCTCACCTTTAAAACCTTATAGAAATGGAGCCATATCAAATCTCTTTTACCTAAAAAGGGAATAGACAAAACAGAGACAGAAGCAATAGCAAAGCTATACTCTCATGACTTCATGACTTCTTTTGGAAGAGTCTTACCACAAAGCCCTCAACAGCAGCCAGGCTGGAAAAAGCCAAAGCCAAGAGAGTCACCCTGGTTGGCTAGGGTAATCTGCATGCACCTCAGTTCTGGCTGAAATGAAAAAAAGCCTCCTCTTCACCATATGCTTAGTGGAATGGAATGAGTTATAAGATATCTGCACATGCTCCGTATCAGATAGGAGGTCCCAATCCAGGTCAACATGTCCTTCCACAAGTGAACTTCCCAGATTTTTCCCCAGGATGAAAGATTGTCTTTATTTATTCCAGGACCTTTTGTAAATATAAATTTAATTAGATTGTTCATTATTTGGGTTAGCAGTGGGGAGAAACTATTGTAATTGGGGCAAGAAAGCAAAGTATTAAGACATATAATCACACACTTTCCATGGCACCCTAGAATCATATGTGGGAGATTTAATAAACCTCATTCTGGAATGGCACAAGCATCTCACTACCCAGAAGGGATAGAAATCATACTAGACTTTCTGTCAGAAAATGTGGGTTTCAGCTTCTCTACTAACCTTTAATGAATAAGTTTTCCCCCCAAAGTCAATCATCTCACCAGAATACAAAGCTTCCATATACAAATGCCTATTTTAGATTAAAAAATAATAAGAATAGTGAGCAAATAGTGATCATTTATATACTGTATTAAGATTTGCAAAGCACTTAATATATATTATCTAATTTGGTGCAACAGACTTGTAAAGTAGGTGCTATTATCCTCATTTTACATATAAAAAAACTGAGGGTGAATTAGTTCAGTGACTTGTCCAAGGTAACAAAATTATGTAAGTAAGCATGTGAAATGGGATTTGAACTCAGATCTTCCTAATTACAAGTGTAACTCTTTATCCAATGCATCACTTAGCTGCTTAAAGTACCTCTATTTTCACAACAAAAGTTTTGAATTTCAAAGACTTTCTATATGCCCTACTTTCCAACTTGTTTTTTATTCTATAATATGTTTCTCAGAAGAGTGAAACTGATTTTTAATTTGGGAGGAATGAGCAGGATGGATAATAATAAATAAGTGTCAAAAGAATTCATACTTGTGACTCATCTTTAGAACAAATTAATTTCTGGATGTCTTTTCTACAATTCATCTGAATATGATCTCTTGGCCTAATTCACATTTCTGTGGAATAGCATGAGCAGGGTGACAAAGGACAAAGGAAATTTAAAATCACATAGAGATCATGCAATGAGATCATTGGTTATCAGGTGCAATTCAGCATAACGAAAGACCTCATTTAGATAATCATACCTGACAATGATAAGGATGTTTGAAAATAGTTCTTGTTTCCCTGCAATGAGGAACTACTAGGTAATAGACAGAGAGCAAGCTTCAGAGACAGGGGAAAGTGGGTTCCAGTTCTGTCTAATTTGTATTGGCTGTTTGATCCTAGACAGGTCACTTAACCACTTACTGTTTCGAGGCAACTCTCTAAAACCATATTTTGCAAAGCAAGTCGAGATCTTCACTGGTAAAAGGAATTTCCTCATTTACAGCACCTCACATTCATGCAATGAAATCACAAATCAGAGTAAAATGTTGACATATCTCATGTGAGTATCAAGACAATTAAGGGGTATGCATGGAATGTATTTTAATCTATATTTCAACATATGAAAGACTGGAAACTTAAAGAAGTGAAATGATTTGCCTAGTCACACAGAAAGTGCGTGACAGAGGGAGGATATAAATTCATGAGAAGAAAATGGAGGGAGGGAGGGAGGGAGAGAGAGAGAGAGAGAGAGAGAGAGAGAGAGAGAGAGAGAGAGAGAGAGAGAGAGAGAGAGAGAGAGAGAATAAGCATCAAGGTCATGAGATCAATAAGATGGCAGTATATATATACTGCCTCCAGAAACTATTAACTCTCAAAAACTCCCCAAGAGAGGAAATGTGCACCATCTTTAGAGCAATTATATCTGAATCTATAGGACAAAAAGGGGAACCTGGATAAGTGATGAGCTTTGCTGAATTTATCCAACATGTAAGTAGATTCAGAGAGATTTGCAATTCATCCTTAGAATCTATCAGAATAGGGGAAGGAATCAGAAAGTAAATGATGGGAGACTAAAGAGGGGGGGAGGTTGAAACACTGAAATTTTAAAGAGAAAGAATGAAATAGCAATGAATGCTATCATTCTTAAAGTATTCACTCAGCATCCCTTCCCCTAAACAACTTCCACTCTCTCAGCAGGAATCTGAAGACTAATCTGTGACTGTTTGCCTGGGGACCACACTAGAATCCCCTTTTACTGCAGAATCTTTGCCAGTATACTTTACCATTTGCCTGTCCATTTTCTGA
Organism: Monodelphis domestica; assembly: GCF_027887165.1. Lineage (NCBI taxonomy): Eukaryota > Metazoa > Chordata > Mammalia > Didelphimorphia > Didelphidae > Monodelphis > Monodelphis domestica. Next base: position 223,494,196 of record NC_077231.1, on the reverse strand, counting down.
CACCAATGAGTCAGATTTTAATTCTTTCTGTGGATTGAGGGAGGAGGAAGTTAGTTACCTTTACCTTGTATCTTCAAAGGCTTCCATGTTAGAGAACCCCAAGACTATACAGATTGCTTGGGGGGGGGGAAAGAAACAACTCCATATACGATGGAAAAAGCAGCAGATACTCATTCTTCCCAGGCACAGAAGGAAAGAAGATCTAAGGAAGTGACTCTATAAGAGAGCAAGTTTATATACCTATGTTATTCTTGAAGGAAATGAAACTAAAACACAACCAGGGTCAATTTTTCATGTTCAATTGCCCCACACCCAATCAAAATTCAAGGCAATGGGCTTTGCTGAATTTTTCCAAGTTGGGATTAGGTTTAGACAGCTTTGTAGTCCATCCCTGGAATCTATCAGAAAAGGGGGGGGGACCAGAAAGTAAATTATAGGGGAATATAAGAGGAAAAAAAAAAGATGAGACATGGACAATTTAAAAAGGAAGAATAGTCCAAGTGCAAGCAGAATGTAATTAGATAAATTAATGGAATCTTAAAATGTTTAAAAAAAATAGTGAGGAGACTCAAGGGGAACATGATAGAGCCATCTTCAGTTTTTGCAGGGTTATCAAGTGTAGAAGTGACTAAATTTGGTGGGTTTGGCACTAGAGAGAAGAATCAGTTATAATGGGAGGAAGTTGTAAAAAGGTGAATTTAAACTTGATTTCAGGAAAACCTTCTTCATAATTAGAGATATCCAAACTTTAACTCAGGGAACAGTAAGCTTCAAAAGAGAGTGGATTCTCTTTCTTTGGAAGACTTTAAGTAGAGGTTGGTTGTGTATGAGATAAACTGAATAACCCCTGTGGTCCCTTCCAGTTCTTAGATTCTATAATTCTGTGAAGTTGGAAGGGGGAATGTCCCTTACCCATTTCTGAAGTATCTCTCCTCTTGTCTTTTAAACATTCACGATAATGGCTCAGCATTCACATTAGCAAGTTCCATCATTTTCTCTCAGTGGCTCTCATTTCAACTTCATAAGCATGCCTCCTCATCCAGGATAAATTCATCACCTGAAATCTCATCCTCATGAAAACTGACTCAGTTTTGATACTCAGAACCCCAGTTGTCTCTCCCTCTGATTGTGGGGCTGGAGAAATGAACTCCTTCCAAAGCCTTCCTTTTTAGAGGACTCAGAATTTTCCCATAACTCTTCAGTATTCTATCAAAGGCTTGGCTTGATTTCAACTCCACAACTATCATGCCCTCCAAACCTGGCTCCCTTTAGCCCTTCTAGGACCATATTCTCCTTGCTTTTTTTTCAGTTTCATCTTGTGTGTTGTCTTTCCCAACTATATTTTTAGTTCCTAGACCTAGGGACAGTCTTTCTTTTTCTTATTTGTATTCCCAGAGCATAGCACAGTGCCTAGAAGTACTTAATAAATGTTTATTGGTTATTGATAATTCTTTTCAAAGCTTGGTAGAAAGTGCAGATGATCTTGGTGACTGACATCTCATGAAAAGCAAGTTCTCTCTCCCTTTGGGCATCATTTCTCTAATTATATACTTTTCTCCTTTTCTTTCTAGACCAATTATCATTCTCCTTGATAAAGTAATAGAAGTACAATAAGACCTTAAGAGTATGAGTTTATCTAAGCCCACTTATATTTGTGATAAGCAGTGGACCTACATTGTCTTTGATCCTGTCCTTTAAAAAAAACACTTTGGTTATTGTTTTTCTTTAACAATTTCAGCTCATTCTAAACTATATTGAAACTCTTGAATCTATTCTTTAAGAACCAAGTCAGACTTTTGTATTCAGTTTTTAAAAATCCCTCCCCTTCTTTATTAATTCCAAGGCAGAAAAGTGATATGGGCTAGGCAATGGAAGTGTAAATGATTTTGTCTGGGGTCACACAGCTAGGAAGTATCTGAGGCTAAATTTGAACTCAGGAACTACCATCTCTGGGCCCAGCACTCAACTCACCAAACTCCCTAGGTGTTCACTGTATTCACTTTTAAATATTCCCTCTCCTTTCCAATACTGCTGTTATCATGATAGTTTGGCTTCTTGTTATATTTTGCCTAGACTATTTTATTTGCCTCTCAATAAATTCCTCTAATTTTATTTTTCCTTTTTTTTGCTAATCCAAAGTATGTGGTATTGTCAAGGCAGCCTTCCTAATTTTCAGTCTGCCCAGAATTCTCTCCATACATTTAACATACCAGTTGTACCTCATTGAGTACAGCTTAAAAACCAAACCTTAGCTTGGAATTCTAAGACATTTCCCCCCGAATTTTATCTCATATACCATTGCCTGCTTCAAATTAATTATTTTATAACTATATCTGAATATTGAAGGTAAACTTGAACACTGTCCCTTTTTTTAAAACCCTTATCTTCCATCTTAGAATCAATACTATATACTGGTTCCAAGGAAAAAGAATGGTAAGGGCTAGGCGATGGGGGTTAAGGGACTTGACCAGTCACTCACCTAGGAAGTGTCTGAGGCCAGATTTGAACCCAGAATCTCTAGTCTCTGGGCCTGAGTCTCAATGTACTGAGCCGCCCAGCTGCCTCCCACACTCCATCCCTTTCTTTCTGATGGTTGTGCATGTTATTCCCTACTTGTGGAATAGCCATATATATATATTTCTTTTTTTCTTTTAAACCCTTACCTTCCGTCTTGGAATCAATACTGTGTATTGGCTCCAAGGCAGAAGAGTGGTAAGGGCTAGGCAATGGGGGTCAAGTGACTTGCCCAGGGTCACACAGCTAGGAAGTGGCTGAGGCCAGATTTGAACCTAGGACCTCCTGTCTCTAGGCTTGATTCTCAATCCACTGAGCTACCCAGCTGCCCCCCCCCAATACATATTTCTAGAGTCCAAATTGTTCCTGTTCTACAAAGACTTCTTTTGGTTTACCTGGACAATTTACTCAATTTTGTGTAAAAAATATTAAATATTACATTTTATTACATTATTATTCATGTAAATGTCTCTTGCTGTGTTCATCATTTTGTTTCACTAAGCATCTTTAAAACATCTTTAATACAGATGATGCCCAATAAATGGTTTGTGTAACTGAACTGATTTAAGACGTAAGGGATTTGGGACCTGACTAGAAATGAATATGGCATGTAGTCATATAAAGCTGAAATTTTGAGTAAAATAAAACTAAGCAGGATCCATATGTCAAACCTTCTATTGAACTGGTCTTCAAGGATTCTTTAGAATCATTAGATCATATATAAAAACTGGAATGACCATGGAGATTCCCCTAGGCCAATGAAGTTTTACTGATGAAGAAAGCAAGATTAAAAGAGGTAAAGTGCCTTGTTAAACATTATATAGGTAGTAAAGAGGCATGGCAGAATTTGAATTAGGGTTATCTGAACCTAAATCCAGCAGTGTTTCCACTGTATTACTTCTCTTCCTCTACATCTAAAATAATCTAAAAGTAGAGCTGCTTCTTCTATTAGAATCATTCTGGAATGATGAAATCTATCAAGTCCCAGACTTGTCTCTGGTCTCAGGTCATTGCTTGCTGAGATCCCAGAAAGGAAGCAAACTGGGTTTTTTTTTTTTTTTTGATTGACAAAATTATGGATCATTTGTCCCAGTCTCAATCATTCTGACAGATGGCATGCCATTTCTGTGTTTTACACAATGTTTAGCAGATTTAAAAGGCATTTCAGCACCCAGATTCACAGTTTGAATTGAGAGTGTTCTCAATTCTAGGTGTCAAACACACTCTCTCTGTCTTTCTCTCCTCCCTCCCTCTCTCTCTCTCTCTCTCTCTCTCTCTCTCTCTCTCTCTCTCTCTCTCTCTCTCTCTCTCTCTTTCTCTCTCTCTCTGTGTTTTTCTCTTTAACTCACTCTCTCTCACACATGGGCACATGCACACAGATACATACAAACATATATACATGGATATATATGTGTGTATATGTACACATCCAATACATATACAACATATGTACACATATATTCTTTCTCTTTCCACTGCCTTTCTCTCCCTCCTCCTCCTCTTTCTCTTTCTGGATTTACCTTGAAATTCATAGGATAAGGAAATAATAATTTGCAAAAGCTGGTGTCTAGCATAGAATAGTCTATCTGTCAGATCTATGGATAACAGAAAAGTTCAGGACCAAAGAAGAGATAGAGAACATTGTAGAATTTTAAAAAAAAGATGATTTTGATTATATTGAATTTAAAATATTTGAGATAGAGAGCATTGTAAAATTTTAAAAAAGATGATTTTGATTATATTGAATTTAAAAGATTTTGTATAAACAAAACAAATGCAACTAATATTAGAAGAAAAGCAGGAAGCTGGTAAAAATGCAGAAAGAATGTGATAAAGGACTAAGAGAACTAAGTCATATTTATGAAAATAAAGACATTCTCTAATTGATAAATGGTCAAAGGATATGAACAGGCAGTTTTAAGATGAAAAAAATTAAAGGCATCTATAGTCATGAAAAATTTCTCTAAATCACTTAATTAAAGAAATGGAAATTCAAACAACTCTGAGGTACTACCTATCAGATTGGTTTTGTGAAGATTGGATTTAGCTCCTCCCTGATTGTAACAATGAAAATACTTTGTTCTTCCTTTATTGTGAAGATAAAATTGTAATCGCCTGATTTTAATAATGAAGGTACTTAGCTCTCCCTTTACTGGGGAGATTGAATTGTAATCCACAATCTATTTTTAGATTTTAATACTCAAAAGGTGATAACTCAGTATTTAAGTAGATCTACCTATTTTAACTACAAAAAGGTGTTAAGTAACTACAAAAGGTGAACTAACTGAGAAAGGTATTAAGTAACCCAAAAGGTATAATCTAAACAAAGAAGAAGTGAACTAAAGAGTGGGCAGTCCTGGAGAAAAGCATCTGTTGTGATTGGTAGATGTGAAATTTAGGGGAGGTGACACAAGAGAAAAAGATCTTTAAAAAGAGGACAAAAAGCCAGAAGAAGATATTCAATTTGTTATTCAATTCGAGGAGATCAAAGAGACTAGGTGGAGAGACTGTGGAACTCCACCATGGAGGAGGTCTTGCAGGAGACCTCAGACTTCTTTCGATTAAGACTGTCACCATTGGTGAGTGAAAGGATGACTTAGTGACCCCACCTTTCTGGAGGCATAAAGCCTCCAGGAAAGGCCCATTGTCTTGAGACTCTCTTCTCCTGGCTGGGGCTTAGAATTTCTAACTGGTATCAATGGAAGCCAGAGCTCGATGTCTCTCTCTCTCTCTCTCTCTCTCTCTCTCTCTCTCTCTCTCTCTCTCTCTCTCTCTCTCTCTCTCTCTCTCTCTCTCTCTCTCTCTCTCTCTCTCTCTCTCTCTCTTCCCTTTTCTCTCTTCCTTAATATCTTCCCTCTATGTAAAGAAATTACCATAAATTCCATTTACCTTAGTAATTCATTTTGGGATTTAGAAATTAAATCCCTGCAACCACCTATATAAATATTCAGAGTCCAACAACAATTAATTTCAACATTAATATGACAGACAAGAAAAATGATAAATATTAGAAGGAATGTGGAGTGGCAATCTGATCTAATAATTCTGGAGAGCAATTGGGAGTTAAGGCTTAATTGATTTTAAAACTGCATAGACTTTTGTCTCCCAAAAAGATCTAAAAAGGAGAAAAAACATTGCATAACAATTTTATTACAGATCTTTTTATTGTAAATATTTGGAAATTAAGGATTTGTCCATCAAATGGGGAACGTCTGAGTAAGTTGTGGTATGTGATATGGAATACTATTGTGCTATGAGAAATGACAAGTAAGATGATTTCAGAAAAGTCTCAAGACTTATATGAATTGATGCAAAGTAAAGTGAGTAGAACCAGGAGAACATTGTATGGAGTGACAATATTTCTCAATGAACAACTTTGAATGACCTAGTTATTTTCAGCAGTTCAGTGATCCAAGAAAATTCTAGAGATTTATGACAAAATATTCCATCTGCCCTCCAAGAAATAACTGATAGAGTCTGAATGCAGAGTGAAACATACTATATTTAATTGTGTTTCTTCTTTTTTTTTTACATTTGAGATCTCTTCCTCAAAATGACTAATATGGAAAATATTTTATGTGATTATTCATGTAAAATCTATATCACACTGCTTACCGTCTCAGGGAGAGAGTGAGAGTGAGAAGAAGAGTGATAATTTGAAACTCAAATTTAAAAAAAAGAATGTTTAAAAAGTTGATTTTACATATCATAGGGGAAAAATAAGATATCATTTTTAAAAAGCTAGTGACTGACTCTTAGCTATAACAGACTAGGTAAAAGAGTAGATCTTTGGAGTTAGTGGGGTTTAGAGTTAATAAACCTGATCAGACCACCTCACAAAATATCCCTCCATAATCTATTATTTTGGATTAATGTAATCTTCCTTCAAAATATGAATTGATTTTTTGGGAAGGGACAATATTAACTCTTTCACATATCACTATAATAGAAAAAAATATCAAACACTTTTTAGGTTCCTACTTCAATGTCCAGGACTATGTACTGAGGGAAGAAATACACTTATCCATCTTTTATACCATGAGTATAAAGAACAGTAATAGTTAACTTATAGTGTTCCTAAGAACTAGGCAGTGCAAGGATCTTCCAAATGAAGAAACTGACACTGAGAGAAGTGAAATATTTGATCATAGCATCAACGCTAGCAGAAAATTGCTGAGAACTTAGATATCGGGAAGTGTTTTTTGGTGACAAGGAAGGAAAAAAATGGAAAATAAAAGACAGATTTGTCTTGAATATAATGGCATTGGATAGCAAGAAAACAGTACAAAGATAGGGGCACATGAGGACTAGGGAAATGAAGAAGCATCAAGACAGAGAGAAATTCAATAAAGGAAATGGATGACACAAAATAAAAATTTTCTCTTTTAAAATTTACCTATTTGTATCAAATAGTTTAATGATAAGATTCACTTCCTTTTTGCACAATAGTATTCCATAACCAACATATACCACAATTTGCTCAGCCATTCCCCAATTGATGGGCATCCCCTCGTTTTCCAATTTTTGGCCACCACAAAGAGCACAGCTATGAATATTTTTGTACGTGTCTTTTTCCCCATTATCTCTTTGGGGTACAGACCCAGCAGTGCTATGGCTGGATCAAAGGGTAGACATTCTTTTATCACCCTTTGGGCATAGTTCCAAATTGCCCTCCAGCATGGTTGGATCAGTTCACAACTCCACCAGCAATGAATTAATATCCCTACTTTGCCACATCCCCTCCAGCATTCACTGATTTCCTCTGCTGTCATGTTAGCCAATCTGCTAGGTGTGAGATGATACCTCAGAGTTGTTTTTATTTGCATCTCTCTGATTATAAGAGATTTAGAATACTTCTTCATGTGCTTATTAATAGTTTTGATTTCTTTATCTGAAAACTGACTATCCATGTCCCTTGCCCATTTATCAATTGGAGAATGGCTTGGTTTTTTGTACAATTGATTTAACTCTTTATAAATTTGAATAATTAAACCTTTGTCAGAGGTTTCTATGAAGATTTTTTCCCAATTTGTTGTTTCCCTTCTGATTTTAGTTACATTGGTTTTGTTTGTACAAAAGCTTTTTAATTTGATGTAGTCGAAATTATTTATTTTACATTTTGTGATTCTTTCTATGTCTTGCTTGGTTTTAAAGTCTTTCCCCTCCCAAAGGTCTGACATGTATATTATTCTGTGTTTACCCAATTTACTTATGGTTTCCTTCTTTATGTTTAAGTTATTCACCCAATTTGAATTTATCTTGGTGTAGGGTGTGAGGTGTTGATCAATTCCTAATCTCTCCCATACTATCTTTCAATTTTCACAGCAGTTTTTATCAAATAGTGGATTTTTGTCCCCAAAGCTGGGATCTTTGGGTTGATTGTATACTGTCTTGCTGAGATCACTTGCCCCCAGTCTATTCCACTGATCCTCCTTTCTGTCTCTTAGTCAGTACCAAATTGTTTTGATGACTGCTGCTTTTTAATATAGTTTGAGGTCTGGGACTGCAAGGCCCCCATCATTTGTGGGTTTTTTTTTCATTATTTCCCTGGATATCCTTGATCTTTTGTTATTCCAAATGAACTTTGTTATGGTTTTTTCTAAATCAGTAAAGAAATTTTTTGGGAGTTCAATGGGTATGGCACTAAATAGATAAATAAGTTTGGGTAGGATGGTCATTTTTATTATATTGGCTCGTCCTATCCATGAGCAGTTAATGTTTTTCCAATTGCTCAAGTCTAGTTTTAGTTGTGTGGCGAGTGTTTTGTAGTTGTGTTCATATAGTTCCTGTGTTTGTCTCGGGAGGTAGATTCCTAGGTATTTTATTTTTTCTAAGGTGATTTTGAATGGGATTTCTCTTTCTAGTTCTTGATGCTGAGCTGTGTTGGAGATATATAGAAATGCTGATGACTTATGTGGGTTTATTTTGTATCCTGCAACTTTGCTAAAGTTGTTGATTATTTCAATTAGCTTTTTGGTTGAATCTCTAGGATTCTTTAAGTAGACCATCATGTCATCTGCAAAGAGTGATAACTTGGTCTCCTCCTTGACTATTTTGATGCCTTCAATTTCTTTTTCTTCTCTAATTGCTACTGCTAGTGTTTCTAGTACAATGTCAAATAGTAGAGGTGATAATGGACATCCTTGTTTCACTCCTGATCTTATTGGGAATGCATCTAGTTTATCCCCATTGCAGATGATATTAACTGATGGTTTTAGATATATACTGTTTATTATTTTTAGGAATGACCCTTCTATTCCTATGCTTTCTAGTGTTTTTAATAGGAATGGGTATTGTATTTTATCAAATGCTTTTTCTGCGTCTATTGAGATAATCATGTGGTTCTTGCTGGTTTGCTTGTTGATGTGGTCAATTATGTGGATGGTTTTCCTAATATTGAACCAGCCCTGCATCCCTGGTATAAATCCTACTTGATCATGGTGGATGACCCTTCTGATCACTTGCTGGAGTCTTTTTGTTAGTATCCTATTTAAGATTTTTGCATCTATATTCATTAAGGAGATTGGTCTAAAGTTTTCTTTCTCTGTTTTTGACCTGCCTGGTTTTGGAATCAGTACCATGTTTGTGTCATAAAAGGAGTTTGGTAGAACTCCCTCTTTGCTTATTATGTCAAATAGTTTATAGAATATTGGGATTAACTGTTCTCTGAATGTTTGATAGAATTCACTTGTGAATCTGTCAGGCCCTGGGGATTTTTTCTTAGGGAGTTCTTTTATGGCTTGTTGGATTTCATTTTCTGATATGGGATTATTTAAGAATTCTATTTCTTCTTCTGTTAGTCTAGGCAGTTTGTATTTTTGTATATATTCATCCATATCACCTAAATTGGTGTATTTATTGCCATATAATTGGGCAAAGTAATTTTTAATGATTGCCTTAATTTCCTCTTGATCGGAGGTGATGTCCCCCTTTTCATCTTTGATGCTGTTAATTTGCTTTTCTCTTTCCTTTTTTTTTAATTAGATTGACCAGTACTTTGTCAATTTTGTTTGTTTTTTCAAAGTACCAGCTTCTTGTCTTATTTATTAAATCAATAGTTCTATCACTTTTGATTTTATTAATTTCTCCCTTAATTTTTAGGGATAAGATTCACTTCCAAAAGTTGCTGATGACAGAATTAAGATAGAAACAATAGTTTAGAAAATAATGATGAAGATAATGATAAATAATTTGGTGATAGGCTCGTCTTTTTTCCTAAACTTGTATGACATTATTTGCTAGAATTTTATTTGGTGTTCTATATAATAATTCCAAAGCTTTCCTTTTCATCCTTTTTACTTTGTTCTTTACCCCCATCAGTCTAGTGACTATGGAGTAGTTGCTTTGGGTCTTATGGCTATCAGGGGCGACTACTAATTGTTAAGAAGTAAATCCAATGCCCTCATCTTCTGGACAGCAATTGTACAGAATATTTCTTTAAAAGAGAATATTATTTATAATCTAGGGCACATTCTCAACCCAAATAATTTACTTAAGAGAGCCTATCTTCATAATGTGTTTTCTTATTTTTTCTCTTTTCTCTAAGAATCAGCATCAGACTAAGGAATAACATTTCATAAATCAAAAAAGACAGAACAACTTTTTCAAAGACTAATACATAAATTCTCTATGGATATCTACAACATGTACTTCAATTCAAGGGCATTTTCTCCTCACTCAGTGGCAGCAATGTAATCACTTATTTCCAATGTGTGAGGAACAGCAGTTCAAGTCCCTTGAGAAGAGTAAATAGTGGATCCAATAAATTTTTAAAGCTAAAAACAAATTTTGAATAATTTGACTGAGGTAATGTTTATAGATAATACACAATGTTTTAACATTAACATCACTTCTGAGTTTTACAAGCTCATGTTTAAGTCTCTTAATCACTGTGATTATCTACAATGATCTTGTGAGATAATAGAAGATGATTTTGCTAAGTCAATTCAGACAGTGAATTTTGGCTTATCTTTGCTTTCATAATTAGTTGACCTCTTTGGCCTTGTAAAGCTCACTGGCATAAATGATGTCGAGAGAAAGTGACTGTCAATAAAAAAGTTCTTGGAAGAAGGAAGACTTTTAAAAAATTTTTGAGCAAACAAAATGGACAAAAGATTTCATACTAGGAAAAATAGCCTGGGTGTTGCATTAGTATTTACATTATGTCAAGAAATCAATAAGAAGGTTCTCTCACACAATGGGGGGGGTCTTTTTGAAGAATTTTCAGGAAAAAATTAACAGAATCATGAATGATGAATGGTTAGGTAAGGTGTATTGCATCTGCCATATTGACACAAATATCCATAAAGATGTGGTCACATATCTATCAAAATAGCCACATAATGATAGTAGGAATGGTGTAGGAATTATATTTTAGGGAAAAATGGAAAATTATTCTGAGAAACATTAATAAATTAATGGATTTTTAAAATTCCAACATGCATTTTGTGGAATACAGAGATTTTCCCTTTGTTGAGTAAATATCTATAACATCTAATATGTCATAAAATTGCTAGTGTGAAACAGTATGAATCATCTTTCATACAGAAATCTATTTTTAATTCATCCTCTCTAGTTTTAGCTACCTATAAAGTAGAAGAAAATTGTTACTCCATTTGTGACTGATGACCTACTTAAAGCATAATAGTAACTCTTAATAAATCATTATCTATATTAAATGAAGCCTATCTGATATTCTTATCTCTTACCTAAAGGATTAGGTTAGAAGTTGACAAACTATGGTCTTTGGCCATACTCTGTAAGGAAATTAAGAATGTGTTTTTCTCCTTTTTTAAAGACAATAAAATATTATTTTTTTAAAATGTGAAAAAAGCATTCGTAGATTGCAAAGCCATACAAAAAACAAGTTGTGTGTGTGTGTGAGATGTTTGGTCCATAGTTTGCTGACCTGAGATTCATTAATGCCCCCAATTAACTGAGTTAAATATAGAAACTAAGCTCTGTTCTCCCACTGTGAGACAAGAGAACCAGCTGGGCTACATTTATTTCCCATCACTCCTGTTATTAAATATGCACATAAGTTTTTATATTATAAACTAAACTGAAAGTAGAATAAAGTAGTTGTTCCCATTATCTATTTTTCCAAATTAAGTCATTTAATTATACTGGTATGGGGATATTTCCTGAACCTTTGATTTTTTGTCAGGAAACCACATCTACCAATGAAAGTCAGCAATTTTTCTGAAACTTATAGTAGTAGAGCATTGAAAGTTTAAGTGACTTCTCAGTCATGCAGCCAGTATATGTGATAGGCAGAACTTGAACCAAGGTTGTCTTTATTCTGAAACTGTAACTCTGAAATAGACATACACACACTTATATACAACATTCAATATTTACCAAGTTGGTCATATTAGTCAGGCTGATAACTGGGAGTTTTTTTAGTTTATATTTCTCTAATTAATAGTGATTTGGAGCATTTTTTCATGACTAAGATAGTTTTAATTTCTTCATCTGAGAACTGCCTGTTTATATCCTTTCACCATTTATCATTTAAGAATACAAAATATACTTATATATTTGACTCAATTCTCTATATTTGAGAAGTGTCAGAGCACTTTCCTAGAGACACTTGATATGCATTCCCCTCCCCCCCCAGTTTGTTGTTTCCCTTCTAATCTTCATTGAATTAGTTTTGTCTGTAGAAAATCTTTTAATTTAACAGTCAAAATTATCTAGTTTATATCTCCTAATATTTTTTATGTCTTGTTTAGTCATATATTTTTCCCTTTTCCATAGGTCTAACATGTAAACTATTTCATATTCCCCAAATTTTCTAATTATATCGTCATTTATTTCTTACTTAAATATCCATTTCCTTTACAAATATCTGTGATAAAATGTAACAACTGGCAACCTTGTTACTCAATATCAGTTTTATTGGGGTCATCTAAGTGACAGCATGGATAGAGTGCCAGGTCTGGAGTGATGAAGACTCATCTTTATGAGTTCAAATCTAGCTTTGGAAACTCATTGTGAACCCAGACAAAACACTGTTGTTTTCCTCAGTTTCCTCATCTGTAAAATGAGCTGGAGAAAGTAACGGTAAACTACTCTCAGGAGATTGTTCTTCTTGGGTAATAGTGATAGAAATCAGTTTTTAGGTAAGATCATTTTGTAACACTGAAAGGTTACAGTGCCACAGCCTGAGCATTGTCTGAAAGTCTGGAATGTCATAACAATTAATCCTCTAATAAAATAAAAATAGCACTAGCCTACAAACAGCACAACTCCAGAGGTGTAGAGATTCTGATCCTCATATAAAGTCTGAAGTTAGAAAGTAGGATGCAAGAAGAAATAAACAAAAAAAAAAATCCCACCTATTATGGGTGCTTTGGGGACATAGAGATGCTTAAGAACCAAAAAAAAAAAAAGAGGAAATGACAAATTAACATCTTCCAGAAAAACCTCAAAGAAAAACATAGATTTGATTCAAATTCAATATAAAATAAAAATGTTAAAATATTTTTTTATTAATGAAATGATTTATTAGGAAAACTAGAAAATAAGTTAGAATTATGGAATAAAGAATTGGAAAGGTAATTTACAACTTGATACAAGTAGAATAAAATGTTGCCCAAATCATAAATTCCTCATAAAACAGAATGAAACAAATATAAGCCAATGACTGCATGAAAAGATATATATCAAAATGAATTCAAAAGACTGAAAAAATAAAAGAAAATACAAGCACCTCAAAAAAAACTGACCAGAAAAAGAAAGATAAAAACAATATGAATCTTTGGAATGCCTGCTAGAGATGACCCAAAAGAGAGCAAATATTTCAAGAAAATCTTGGGGGAAAACTGATGATCTCTTAAAATGAGAGGACACTAATCACTTCATAAAATGAAAACTCCTAGAAACAATATCCATACCACAAATGCAGAGCTTCCAGACAAAAGAGGGGTAAAATGTGGAAGTAGTCAGAAATAATTTGAGTACTTAGGAGCCATAATCAGATTCATGTATAATTTAACAATTCTTTTTTTTTTTCAAATAAACCCTTACCTTCCACCTTAGAATCAATACTTTGTATTGGTTCCAAGGCAGAAGAGTAGTAAGGGCTAGGTAATGGGGGTCAAGTGACTTGCCCAGAGTCACATAACAGGGAAGTGTCTGAAGCCAGATTTGAACATAGGACCTCCCATCTTTAGGCCTGGCTCTTAATCCACAGAGCTACCCAGCTGCCCCCAATTTAACAACTCTTTAAGGAGCAAAGGACTTGGAATATGATTTTCCACAAGGTAAAAGTCATTGGCTCACAGACAAGAATAATTTACTAAGTAAAACTGATCATAACTCATTGGGGTAAAAATAGAATTTTAGTGAGATATAGTACTTCCAAATTTCTTCAAGAAATAGCCAAAGCTAAGTAGAATTTTTGAAATTCAATTATGTGAGTTAAGAGAAACATAAAAAGGTAAATAGGAACTAATACTGATTAAAAAGAAAAGAAAAGGAAAGAAAAAATGATAAAAGCTTACATAGCAATACAGGGAGATGATATAGGAATACCCAGTGAAACCTACAGCCAAATGGGACCATTAGAGGAATCTAATTAGACAAGGCCTTGTAGCTATCTTGATAATTTTTTAAGAACAATAGAAAGAGAAATGAAGAAAAAAGTACTATGGAGTTAAAGGAAATGAAGGTTAGAGGAAATTATCTCACATACTGTTTGCATGTATATGTTTGTGCAAGAGATGTTTATATTAACAAGGAGGAGGCAATGAAAGGAACAGCTGACATTTGAACTTCACCAAAATATGAAATGGTCAGTGGAGAGAAGAATATACATGTATAAAAACCACTGTGTACAAAAATACTTTTTACTCAACAGGAAATAGGAGAAGGGGCAAATGGAGGGTAGGAAATTATATGGAATACAAATTAGAGTTTTAATTTTTACATTTTGGTATAATTTTTAATAATCATTTTTTGACATTTTGTGATCTATGTTCTCTCTCCTTTCCACTCCTATTCAAGACAGCAGGTAATAGAACATGGGTTGAACTTATTGTTTAATACATATTTTTGTGTTGGTCATGTTGTGAAAGAAAACCCATATTGCTTACACCAGAAAAAATACATGGAGGAAATAAAATGAAGAATGGCATGTTTTAATCTGCATTCAGGCTCTATCAGGTACTTCAGTAGCAACAGATAGTCTTTTTTGTCACGAGTTACTTGGAGTTGTTATAGATCCTTGTAATGCTGCTAGCAGTCAAGTCATGTATAAAGTCCTACGTAATTTACTAGAGGAAAAGAATTAAACAAATATGGTTCCTTCCCTTGAAACAACATTAAAAGAGAGGCATTGGCTAGTATTTACTGTAACTCTGGAAAAGTCAAGAGTCAGGAAAACAGGGAAGCTATGATAGTTATAATAATCTTTTAAGTAATATTTATAGTTAATAGAAAAATGTGTTGAAGGAATTAGAGAACACAGAGAACATCTGTAATGGGATGTATTAGAAAGACAGAAGAAGTTATATATGTATAAATATAAAGAGTTAGAAATAGTAGACTTGAAATGGGTTTTTAAAATTTTTAATATAAAATCATAAACTCCTAAATTTTAAGCTGTGGGGAGACCAGAGGTGACCTACAGCAATCCCATTATTTTATAGATGGGGAAATTGTGGTGACATCAATATGTACATGAAATCTTCAATTTATCAGCTTTAAGAATAAAAATTACTTTTCCTGAAGTCTTTCTAACTTTGTAGAGCTTTATGTGGCTCACTTAGAATACATTCCAGAGGAAAATAATAAAAGAAAGAAACTTTTGCTAGCAAATGATCTGTGTTTTTGTGACATAAATGATATTGTGGCACTAATGCATTTCCACCCAGAAATTTAAATAGCTGCAGTCTGCATTCATTTTCTTTGACAAATACATAAATAAACAAGGGAATGGTAGTACAACAAACACGATGTCAGTGTTTTGCTGCTGGCCAAATGAACAGACGTTAGGATCCATCCCACATTCTGGGCAAAAACTATTGAACATAAGGAGTTTCCTGCAGGTTAAAGCCCTAATGTGATGGTAAAAGGTAACCTGATAAAGTAACTCAAGACACCCAGACATAAGCCTTGGGAAGAATCAGCACCCATTCATCTATTAGTTTGTAAAAGCTATTTATTTAGTCCTGACTATGGGTTGGGTGCTATATGGAAGTAAAGAATGAGATACATTTTTGGCCCTTTGAGGTAAAAAAAAGATGATTTTACTATACAGGAAATCATAAGCAAACAGTGGCAAGTTAAGTATAAATTAGATAGGGATATTTATTTTACCTTTTGTAGATTGGGGGTGAGGAAAAGACCAATGAAAAAAAGTTTAAGGCCTCATGCTTGGGGGTCAAGATAGAGGAATAACCAAGGCAGCAGAGCCTTTTCACTATGAAAATCCTCTCTGCCCAAGAGTAAAATATGGCCACAAAATGAATACAGGAGTGAAAGAACTACCAAGGAGATAGAGTGAAAAGGACTTCTACTTATGGACAATACAAGAAAAAAACTTACAAAATTGGAATGTGCTGCCTTGAAAAGCTGCCAATTCTACATGAAGAAAGGTTTCAATGAGAAGCCAGATGACCACTCATAGGGGAGTTTATAAAAGACCATTATTTTGCAACATGCTGGTGAACTCATGATTTAATGTTGGTTATTATAAGTTACCTACATTTATTTCTTATTTCCCCATGGGTCAGCAAACTCCTTCAATGCCAGGGCTCTGTATTGTCAAGATTTTGCATCTTACTTTTTTTCTTTTCCCATTCTGGAACAGCATTCTGCACATGGGAAGTGCTTAACACTTGCTTGCTGAATGAATTAATTAATTTTGGTTGAATTTAATAGGGAGAAGGCTCATGATTCTAGTGGATTCTATTATCTTCTTTCCCAGTCTTCATTACGAGATTAATCTTCCTAAAGCAACATTTCCATAATATCACTTACTTTACAATCTTGAAAGACTTCTCTTCACCTAAAGGAATATATTTGAAATGTTCTATCATGATTTTAGTGCTCTTAATAGCACAAATCCTCTGCTTCATTTTGGTTAATCTCTCCACCATCCCCGGAACATATCATTCTCATTCCTTCCATCCATCTTTTGCTTAACCTATAATTTAAACTAATCCCTCAAGAATGTTTTCCTATCTACCTAACCAGAGATTCTCCACCTTATGTGTGTGTGGATATGTTTGAGGGAGAAAGACAGCAATTACGTAATTGATCTCTATGGCAGTTTGGCAAAGCCTCTGGAACCCTATTAACATTGTTCTTTAAATGCATAAAATATATAGCATAAGAAAGATAACAAAGTAAACCAAATGCTTTGAAATATAATTCTCAAAATATCTTTAGGAAAATGTCATGGATGTAGGTTAAGAAATGAGTATGATAAATCATACTTTTATATGTATATTCAGTTGTTTTCAGTCATTTCTGAATCTGTGATCACATTTTTTGTTTGTTTTTTTTCTTTTGTCAAGGAAACTGGAGTGCATTGCTGTTTCCTTTTCCAGCTTATTTTACATATGAGGAAACTGAGGAAAACAGAGTTAAGTGACTTACTCAGGGTCATATAGCTAATCACCTTCTGAGGCCATATTTGAACTTGGGAATATGAGTCTTCCTGATTTCAGAATTGGAGTTCCATCTGCCATGCCACTTAGCTGGCTCTACATTCATATATACTAGCATATATGAAATGAAGGTAAGCAAAGAGATGTCATTTTCAGGAAACTCTTTGAATAGGAGCCTAATGAACTTAACTAATATTGTAAGTTTCAGTCCAACCGATCAACAAATGTTTATTAAATGCCAGGCATTATGGTACATGTCTGAAACAAAGAAAGTCCCTGTCCACAAGTAATCTACAGTGTGATGGGAAACAAACATCAATAAATAGACATATACAAGATAAGGGGCACTTGGTGGAGTCAGATTCAAATCTGACCTCAGACATTAGCTGTATGACCCATAGCAAATCAATTAATTCAATTTGCCTCACTTTCCTCATCTGTAAAATGAGCTAGAGAAGAAAATGGCAAACCACTCCAGTATCTTTGCAAAGAAAACCCAAAATGGGGTCATGGTTAGAGATGACTGGAAAAAACTAAACAATAATATAAGATAAAGAACTAACAGAACAGAGGAAATAGTTCTATCTAGCACCTGGGTGGACCAGGAAATATCTCCTGCAAAACATGACAGTTTAGCTTAATTTTGAAAGAATAAAGAAATTGTAAATCACAGAGAAAAGAGAGAAGTCGGTGACAACTTGGGCAAAAGAAGGGACAGGAGAGATGAAGTTATACAAGTCAGGAAAGACAAGTAGGTGGATAGTAGTTAAACATCTGTGGAGGAGACAAAGGTCAAGAACAGTGGAAAGATATGGAGAAGCCATTTTGTAAAGTGCTTTAAAGGTCAAACAAGTTACTTTCCATTTGATCCTTTAGGTAAAAAAGAAAGTGCTGGAATTCATTAAATAGTGATGTGACATAAGCATATACTTTATGAAATAATTCTGGTGTCTATATGGAAGATGGATTAGGGAAGTGAAGAGATGTAGGGCAGGGAACCTAGTTTGAACATCTCCTAAAACAGTTCAGAAAAGAGGTGATAAGGAATATTATTAGAATGATAGTTATGTAAGGAGATGAAAGAAGATATATATGTATATATATATATATATAATATATATATGAGTGATATTTGGTAGGCAGAAATGAAAAGTTTCAGTGTTATTGGAAATGTGGGTCAAGTAAGGAATTGTGAATGAAGGTTGCCAAATCAAGTGACTGAGAGCATAGTATTTGCCTTTTTTTTTCCTTGAAAATATTAGTTAAAGTTTGGAAGGGATGAAGATATTGATTTTAAGATGCTTTTGGCATCTACTTTGAAATGTCTAATAGGCAGTTATTAATACAGAGAAGTAGATCAATTCAATTTAATTACAAAATCATTTATTTAAATGTCTATTCATAAAGCATCTTTCCAGCCTAATTTAATGCAAATCTACTGTATGAACACCGACTTCCAATCAAACTAGACTTATCATTCCTTGAATTCAAGTCTCCATCCACTCGATAAATTAATGCAATACTCATGACAGGAATTTACTATCACCTCATCTCTACCTTTCAGGATTCTCCTTTATTTTTCAGATTCAACTCAGGTACCATCTCTTTTAGAAGTTTTCCTGATTACCCTCACTGTTAAAGTTACTCCCTCCTCGATTTCCCTTATGTTATTCTAAATTTGTGCACTTGCTATATCTTCAAAGTAGGAAGGTTCAAGGATTTTTCACTTTGTTATTTGCATTCTCAGTAACTTGAAGCTAGGAAACATTAAATAAGCAGTTGTCATATTAAGCTGGAAATACTTTCTTATACATATAAGTCCTGAGGAAAAAAGGGGGGGAAAGCATCTACCAACACAGAATTTAACATTCAATTTTACTTTCTAGACATCTTCACCACATGTTGCAACTATTTAGGCCATCATCTTCACCTCTCTTCATTTCCCCCTTGAATTTTGCCACTAAAATATCTGATAGGTAAATTTTTCCTTGATCTTTCCCAGTGCTAAAGTTCCACATTACCATTTCCTAGCTATCCCCACACCATCATGCCAGATGTATCCTCCTCTCATTCAAGGTCCATCTTATATATTGTCTTCCCCATGAGACAGTAAATTCTTTTAGGGCAGAGATTTTCTTCTTTTTTTGTATTTGTATACCCATATCTTTTTTCTATCTTAAGAACATAAAACTTTTAATTTTCTTTAAAAAAAAAAAACTTTATCTTCTGTCTTAGGATCAATTAAAAGATCAATAAGGTCTAGACAATGGGATTAAGTGACATGCCCAGGGTGACACAGCTAGGAAAAGTCTGAGGTAAATTTGAACCCAGGACCTCCTATCTCTAGGTCTGGCTTTCAATCCACTGAGTCACCCAGAATTCGAATTCTTTCCACTGTTCCATGGTAAGAAAAGTAATTATCAATTTCCCTACATGGCCTTTATACCTTTTAATATATCAATAGGCAATGAATTTATATCAATTATCTTTTACATCATATTCTCTGGTGGGCTAGTAAGGGACTTAATGGCTTTTGGGGGGTGCCTATTATTTATTCCCTATCTTGTTTCTCTAAAACATATCTTCTCAGATCTCATAAAATATATTTTCATTTTATTATTGAAGTTATTGATAGAAATATTAACTTATATTTATGTTATATCCAAGAGTGGTCAATGATTGGGCCTCTGCAGATTATCAGAGTCCTTGATATTTGTTCTTCATCTGATATTTTTCCTGAACCAAGGAAGGACCTATTAAGATTTTATATATTTTATTTGCTTATGACATCAGAGAGTTTGAGTCAAAAGCCATTCATGATTACAAATACATGATAGATTGCATTTTATCTTTTCTGTCTACAAAATGTATCAGTGAATTAATAAGGAGAGAGATTCATATTTGCAGGATACAGTTACAATATTAACATGCTCTTGAAAGTATTTACTGAAGACAATTTTGAACAGCAGTGGTATTCATATTAGATACCTCTTTTTCCAAGATTTTTAGATTATTTCTCCATTAGCATATATTTTCAAGATCAATTTATCCTAACTACTTATCAATATACACTGCATCATAGAATATTTCTAGGAAAATATAACATGCTTGCATTTTTTATATTTGGTAACATTTAAAAACAGAATGCTACACTTGGAATTAGGAAGACCTGATTTCAAATTTTACCACTGAACCTTACTAGTTATGTGAGCATGAGCAAATCACTTAATATTCCTGAGATTCTGTAAAATAAGATTGATTGCATATACAGCACTTTCTTTACAAAGTTATTATAGAGATAATATGATGTGAAATACATAAAGCCCCCTTTGCAAACTCTGAAACACTATGTAAAAGTCAAGAATTCTTATTTATAGGGTAGCTAGGTGACATAGTAGATAGAGCACTGGCCTTGGTGTCTAGAAGACTTGAACTCAAATCTGGTCTCAGACATGTATTACCTGTGTGACTCTAGAGAAGTCACTTAACCCTGTTGGCCCCAGTTTTCTCATTTATAAAATGAGCTGGAGAAGAAAATTGCAAACTAGACTAGCATCCTTACCAAGAAAACCTCAAAGACTGAAAATGATGAAACAACAAATTATTTACAAGACATTCAAAATGAATAGTTTATATGCTTTATCACTTTGAAAGTATATTGTGTAATTCATTATTAAATGAAGTAGATTCCAGACTTCACTAGGTATATATATATATATATATATATATATATATATATATAAATATATATACACACTAAGATACTCAAAGAAATAATGCTATTCTTATATATTTTATTATATACATATGATAACTTAAGTAATACTGAAATGATTTTGTAAAGTTTATGTATTCTTATATTAAAGGTAATAACTTTAATTTTTTAATGAGTAACCTTTCAAGATAGCCATATGCCAAGAAATAACTGAACCAACTGACCTGATTTTTAACCAATAAATGGGCAGGCATATATCAGACTAATAATTTTTTAAAAATTCTAGTTTTTCCTTAGGAGCATTGATATAGTCCTTTGCCTTTGATATACAAGGAAATTAAGGGAGTAAAGTGTTCATCACATAAGGAATTGCAGGACCAGCATTCAAACCAAGGGCTATGATTTCAAAAACTTTTCCATGACTTTAACAAATATACTGAATGGCAACCCACTGGATTAGCCAGTAATTTTACAGTAAATGTATGATTTATCTAGTGCCAAAAAACTGGACATCATTGAGTAGTTAGTCTTCAGTGACTTAAAAGAGAGTTGAAACTAATATTCTTGTTGGTATGGAAGGGCACAAAATGAATTTGGTAAAAGACTAAATATGTCAGATTTGCTGAAGGAATGTGCTCTTCATTTGCCACTTGGTGAATAAGTGCATCAATGAAATCATTTATCCAATTGCATATCAATGCTAGAAAATTCTTTTTTATCTTTACAAACCACTTCCCAAGTACTATATTCTCACATAAAAGCTTTGTAATTGTGTTGTGAGGAATGGGAAGTCACTACGAAAACTCCTTGATCATTTCTGCAAGATTTATGTTTAGTATTCAGGGGAACGTTTTTGAACTACATGATGAAACAAGGCAGGCTTTTTTTTCTAAGCCAAGTGTTAGATTTTCGGTGATTTTCTTTCATCTTTAAATAGCATTTATCTTTACTTCTTTATCATATTGAGAGTACAGATTCAACTTGGGGATATGCATATCAACAGAGATCATAGACATAAATAATAAACTCTGAATAAGAAAATATGGTAGCTCCGTCTCATTAAAAAAGAGATTTTAAATAGAAGTGTTCTACAAATAGAAGATAGACTTCCACATTAGTGCTTTCCTAAGACTGTGTATAAGAGTCTCCACAAATGCAAATTAATCAACCCAGCACTATAAAAAACATAGGAACTTCCTTTTGAAAAAATAGAACAAACTATTCTTATGAACAGGTATAAGTACATTCTGAAGAAAATATTTTTATTGTCAAATTCTTTAGTGGTAGTATATAAAGTCTTATCCTATACCAGTCCATTTGCAAACAAATCCAACAACTTAACTCAAATGCCAAGGAATTTTCCTAAGGGGGATTTCACAAACACACACACACACACACACACACACACACACACACACACACAAACCTTTTTTCCACACTTGGAAAAAAACAGGTCTGTTTTCAAATTGGCTAATTTTAATCATTATTTATCCTGGGTATGGCTCCTGGTGCTATTTTAGTAGAACAACTAGATTACTTTTATAAAAAGATAATCTTAGATAGATGCAACTTTTAATCAGGGAAAAGAAAAGAAAATTAAATTACAATATGTTTCATTATCAAAGGAACTAAGAGGACATCCAGACCAATGCATTTCTTATTAAGAACTCCCTTTTTCTTATCCAGGGACCACACAGCCTCTTTTAGACTTCCTTTAGTGATATTTCTTCCTTAGGTAGTTTACTCTAATTTCAATATCTCTAGTTGCTGAAGTTTGTCATGGCAAAATTTCCTCTTTTCAACTCATAGCCACTATTTTATTTTTGTCATTTGAGAACAATCAGACAAATCAAATTGTTCTTTTATACTACAGCCCTACTAAAACCTGAAGATAACAATCATGTCTCCCCAGGGTCTTATTTTCTTCACTGAAAACACTGTTAGATGCCTTAAAACTGATTCCTACCTAGAATGTATTCAATTATCTGCTTATTCACCTCTGCATAATTTCCATTTTATCAATGTCCTTTCTGAAATGAAATGCATTAGGACTAAAATATTTTGTATTTGATCTATTTAATATTTTTTCTCAAAATATACCCTGTGAACTCTCATCTCCAAAATTTCACTTGTACTCTTGCTTCCTGTGGAATGTCCTTTCCCACTGTCACTTTTAAGTTAATTTATACTTGTATTTCCAGTATAAATGTTGTCTCCTACAGTAACCTTCCCCATTTTCCACATTCGGCAGTGATCTCTCCATTCTTGGCATTGACATAGCATTTTTATTTTCTTTATTTTTATATTTATATCTTTATAAACATATAAGTTTATATATTCATATTATATGTTTATATGGACATGAGTTATGGATATGTTACTGCACTTCTTTGTTATATTTTGTATAATATTTATCTGTGATATGTCCCTGTATGAACTATGAAAACATTGCATAAATGCTTTTAAAGTCTAGAAGAGATATTCAATTTCACTGTATAGTGTAGGTGAGGATGATCTACATTAGTTTAGACTGTAAAATAAGGTCATTGAAAGTAGATCAGATGTTTTATTCTAATTCATATCCAGAGTGTGCCTACTTAGTGCCGTATCTCACATATAGTTGTTGTTGTTCATCCTTCATTTTCAGAGGACCAGTGACATCATGGAGTGATGTCTTGGCTTGCATTCACATTGGATTTAAGAGAGGGAGATCTGAACAATTCATGAATCTCACTTTCATTTTTTCTTCCAGAGTAATCAAAGTCCAGTGGCAAGACAAAAATCAGGACAACTGGCAATGGCCCAGGATGCAATGGCTAACCTTCGCAACTTCAGTGTCTGACTAAGCTCTAAGCACTGCATAGCACCTGCTTCAGCTACCTTCATGAAGGTTGGAGTGTATTGCCTTGCATAGAGTAGTTAGTGAATAAATCTCTGCTGAATGATTACAAAATAGTTCTCTTACTCTACCCCTCCCCCTCACAAAAATGAACACCTCCACATGGAAATAAATATTACATAGACTGAAACATGTAGTTAGGAGAATAAATGATGAAAAATATCGCTATTTTTAAGTTGATCTGCCTGACTTCACTATTCTGGCAAGGGCAAGTATAAATGATCCAACATTTAAGGCAATTACCAAAAATTGGACCATGAAGGCATATAGCTTGGGGTGGAGAGTTCGATGTCAGTAACAGAATACATTATATATAGAACTCCAAATGCAATTCAAGTCACAATAACACTAACCTGATTTGCAAAGATTTCCTCCGAATCAAGGAGTTGGGATGGTACTCAGGAGATTATCTTTGATAATATTCTGCCTCTGGAAAAAATGCCTCACCAAAATTATAATAGACAATTGAGTAAATCTTCTATGTTTTGTATCTCCAAGCATTCATGCAATATTTTCACAGTTCATAAATATGAAATTCTGAACCATCAACATTCTGCTTTCATTTCAATTCAAGGAATTTTGGTAGCTCAGCACCATAAGGAATAAAGGCAGAAAGGGAATAACTCATTTATAGAAACTTGAATGTGGCTTGCATCAAAGATTAAATATTTTAACATTTCATCTGCATTTTTCCAAACTTTTAAGAAACTATATATTAATTTGTGTGCATGTATGTGCGAAGATACATGCACATACACAGGGATAGTACAGGATAGGACCCATAAGAGAGGATAGTATTGAATAGGATTGGCTCTGGCTATAGTGAACATTGCAATGATTTCAATGGTTTGGGGAAATTCAATGAAACTTCTCAACAAAGTGAGCCATCTGTTCTTCATTTTATACTATTAGTGAGCTTTCTTTCACACTTAGAAATTAGGTAACTTTCCTAGGATCACACACAGTATGTATGTATCAAAGGTGGCTTTCCAGGTTTTTCATACTTTAAAGGAGAGCTTTCTAACTACAAGTTACCCTGCAATTTTGGTGATATTGCTTAGTTTTGTGTCATTTAGATTTCCTACTGCAACCTCCCTCTTACTCTCCCCAAGAGAGCTCTAACTTATACTTCAGTACTCAATGAATTTATTAAATATAACACTTTTAACAAGAACTCAGATGAACATAGAATTCATTATCTTAAAAAGGCAATCAATTTCACTCCTCATTGGGAAGATTGTTTACAACCTTGAAAATTATTATAATAGTCTCATGGTACACTTGAATGAATTATTTTTCTTTTCATAATATTTTCTTTTTTTTTGTCTCACTAGAATCTCTCAATGATTCTAATGGGTAGCTCTTCCATGGGAAAGAAGAAAGATTTGAAAAATCTTCAGTTAGTGACTAAGCATTTGCTATGCATTTACTTTGTGCCAGACACTGTGTTAAGGGCTGGTTGTACAGAGAATGAACCAACAGGAGAATTCAGCTTAAATTTAAAAATATACATGAAAATATTTTTAATCTTTTAAAATATTTTTTAATCCAAGTTACAAATACTTTGGACTTTAACATTAATTTTGTTGCCACTTCACCTATATTGACTGCATCCAGACAAAAATAGAGATAAAGTTAATAACATAATTATAAGATTTTTCTACGTATCATTTTCTTCTAGACTATATTTTTGCCAAAGGGGTTGCTTGCTCAGGAGACTAAAAAGCCTGGAAAACCTTCTCTGACCTTTAAGTGTTCTTATCAGTGTTAGAACCGAGGAAAGGAGTGGGGGAGTGGGATTCCTTAGAGCTAAATAAAACCTATGAGAAAGTTCAATCTGAAACTGAGTCTGGACACTAAAGTGGAACAAAACTATGACCAATGATTTAACAGGCATATATGGCAGAAATTGAGGTATAAAAGATTTCTGAAACATTATTAAGGAAGACGGAAGCTAAAGGGAGAAAAATTCCATGGGTCAGTGCCTGCACAGATGGACTGGAGACTCAAAATTTTTTAGTCAAATATCAGTAAATATTTCATTTCTATTTAAATACTTAAAAAAACCAACAATTCATGTGTGCCTTCATTAAGAAATATGACCACAGCGTAAGGAGTGGAAATGTGTTCAGAAGCTAAAAATAAATGCCACAGATTGTTTATCAAGACTTTTCTCCTCCCAGCTGAAACTTATATCATCACAGTTACTTTGATGATAAAAGTTGAGATAAGAGACAATGTACCTTGAAGAACAATCTCTATTTTAGATAGCATGTTCCATGGAAATGAACCCCTTGTCTATTGTTGTGAAAATGAGAGATAATACACTTATAGTGTAAATATCAATCTTAGGCAATGAAATATCTAAATAAGCAACTCATGATATTATTTCAGGATTAAAGGGCCTAGCCCTGGACAAGGAGGGAAATGTTTCTTTCCTTGAAGGAAGGATTTTCATTTATGAAAAAAAAGATAATAAAACAAGGATGAAGCTTTCAGCAGCAGCTTAATATGCTGTAAAGGCCTCAAGTTCTCAATAGGTTCCTATAATTTTTTAAAGCATATTATCATGGCCTAATATTTGGAATGGACTGCTGAATGTCTCTTTTAAATACATACCTCTGAATTGAAAATGCAAGATCACACCACAAAATAGTCTAAGTAATCACAACTATAATGGATCAAAACAAAGTTGGGATTTATAGGCAGTCCAGAGCTGACCACAACATTGTAGATGACCAAGAAATCTATGAAATATTTCTTAATACCTCTGAATATGCATTAAAATAACTTCACTAATTCTCATTTACCTCAAGGAGAACTTGGCAGTTACCCTTCTTTTTGACTTTTGACAGTGTCGTTTCATCAAATCTGATATTCTTTTTCTGTTATAACATAGCAATTAATTATAGACACTGGACACATATTCTGCCAACAGTTGTCATTGCTCATAGACAATTTGAACATAGGTTATAAGTTAGAACACTGTTAAACTCTTCTACTTTGCTACTGTCACTGGGGAAGAGAAAGTGTACTTCATAGTATAGTAGCCATTTCATACTTTTATTTATTTCCCAAGTTGCCATGTTGAAGGAATTAATTATTAAAGACCAACTACTGGTGATGAGATTCTATACTTAGCCAGACTTGTCCTTGGGAAGCAGCCATAGTTTATTGCCAGAGCCTTAATCAAAAGTCATCTTCATGTTCAAATCTGGCCTCAGACACTTCCCAGCTGTGTGACCCTGGGCAAGTCACTTGTTTGCCTACCCCTTACCACTCTTCTGCCTTGGAGCCAATACACAGTATTGACTCCAAGACTGAAGGTATGTTTTTTTTAAAAATAAAAGTCATCTTCATGATGGTACGGTAGGGCATAGAACCTTCCAAAGCCTGTGATCACAAGCAATGCCATTTTGAACTCAGGGTCATCTCCAAGTTGTGATAAGTCATTGGAATAGAACTTTATAAAGGAAATACAACACACATCACTTCAGTGTGAATGAAGGAAGGGAAGACAAGCTGATCTATCTTTGAAGACCAGTCATGATGATATATAATGTTCTAGATGGCGTCATTTTAAGTCATCCTGCATTGAAGTAGATGCAACTCACATAGTTCTACCTGGCTGCCTATTGGCATCTATGTAGCAGAGTGGACAGAGTGTTGGGCTTGATATCCGAACGATATGAGTTGTGTGTGAGATCATGGGTAAATAGCTTGACCTCTCTCAGATTCAATTTTGCTGTTGCTCAGTTGTGTCCAACTCTTTGAGATCCCATGAACCCATACATCCATGTTTTCTGTGTTTTTTGTTTTTTTGGCTAAAGAAACAAACAAAACCACAGGAGTGTTTTGCCATTTCCTTCTCTAGTGAATTAAGACAGACAGTGACTTGCCTAAGTGACTTGCCTAGGTTCACACAAATAATCAGTGTCTGAAGCCTCATTTGAACTACAGTCTTATGAACTCCAGATCTGGTCTGTTATCAGATGAACCACCTGGTTGCCTCCTAGGTAAAAAATGAGGTTAAGTTATTTGTCCAAGGTCACATTATATCTGAGAAAACATCAGTTTACTCATCTGTAAAATAGGGATATTAATAATGCCACCTCATAGGGTTGTTATAAGCTTCAAATTAGCACCTTCAAAATGGTTTGCAAATCTCAAAGTAATATGTAAATGGTAGCTTTTTACTGTTTATTTACTATTTACTATTTATTATTTTTGTTGTTATACTACCTGGACTATTCAAGTTAACTTGAATTCTGCTAGTCAAGTCTACTCTCATTTTGAACAAATTCACATTAAATAATTTAACTTTATCTGAAGAATGTGATAATAGGATATTGTTTGTATATAAATGTAAGGAGGGAATGGTCTTATTATTTATTTATTTTTTTAAAATATGAGATGTAGCTAGTGGGTCAATAGATAATAGCATGCTTGACATCAGGAAAACAATAATTAAAATCTGGCCTTGAACTTACTAGTTTTGTGACCCTGGGCAAGTCATTTAACCTCCATTTTCTTTAACTGTTTTACAGTTTTCTCAACTATAAAATAAGGATAATAAAACATTGACTTCACAGGATTGTTCTGAGAACTCGATGAGGTTTTAAAAAAAGACAAAAAAACATTTAGCATGATGCCTGGCACATAGTAGGTACTATAGAAATGGTTACAACTTCTACCCTTCCACCAACCTCACACATTTTCATTTTCCTTTTAAGTTTTGTTTCTGGTGAGGATAGCAGCTTATTAAGTCAAATGAAATGAAAAAGTACTTAAGACAAGGCTCCTCACTACCAAAAAATAGTACAAATAGTACAAAAGAAGGTGAAGGAGAGATGGTCACCCTCTATGTGACTTAAACACAGAGTATGCCACTCTGCCAGATGTGATTTCAGGACTGATGGGTTGGTTTAGTATTCACCAATTTACCTTCCCCACAAAAGATTTTAATTCATCAGATAATTTCCTGAGGGTATATTGTATTTGGTGGGGGAGACTATCCTAGATGAAGAACATGGGGTGACTTGATGGATTGGAGGAAGGAAGAGAAGCTAGGAAAAGGGCAAAGCAAGGATACAGAGGTTATTCTAAAAATTTAACTGAATTCTTAGCAAATTTTATTCTTTTTAGAGATAGGCCTTTTTATATGTAGTTGTGAATTCTAATACTCCCAATAAATTCATTTCAAATACATTCAAATACTAGGCATACTCATTAGGTACATGTAAAGGAAATAACAGTATGGTATATAAGAAGGCAGGAGTCAAAGTCAACTTAAGAATGGGATAAAATCCTGCTTCTGCACCATGGGAGCCTGGGAGCCTCATTGAACTTGTCAGTGTCTCAAGTAACTCTAAGAATATAAGTAGCAGTTGGGGTGCCAATTTGCTGTAGTAGAGGGAGCTTTCATATTGGGACTAACTTAAATGAATAAAATCACAGAACTGAACAACAGTAAAGAAACCATTTGAGGAATACTTTGCTAGATGCTGAAATATATTTAAGAAATAAAAGTCTTTTACTTTGAGGTTCTAGGAGGAGAGGTGGAAGACTACCACATATGCTGTAGTTGACAGATAAATGTAAGGTAATTTAAGGAGAATGAAAATACAGATAAAATGGGGATGGAGTGGTGATCAGAAAAGACTTCCTCTAGGAGGTGGTAACTAAATTTAGCTTCGTGAAAACTAAAGATTCTAAACGGCTTTTCTATGGGGTGTGTGTAATCCTGTCTTTAGGAAGCCTGGAGATGCAATGCCAAGTGTAGAGAACAGCTAATATGCCATTTTGTTTGGAACAAAGAATGTGTGGAAATACATTAAAATAAGTTTGTAAATCACTGTCCAGGGTTTTAGCAGCTGGCTACATCCATAAATCATCAGATTTTGCCTTATCGACCTAAAATAATGCCTTCTTTGTGACAATCAATTCCCTAATACTAGATGTCAAGGTACTGGAACCAAATGAAAAGAAATGGAAGCCAGTTGTCCAAATGATTTTATATTACTCTAAAAGTTTAGTCATTTCTAGACCTCTGCATTTTCAAGACTTCCCTCACAAATTGCTAGAACTAAAGCCTACAAGACAAACCCATTACTACCAGGAATTTCAATATTCATCAACCATCTCTATGGGACTTATTTAAGTGACAGTAAATACAAAACCAAGTATTCAAAAATATGCTCTATCCAAAACTGTCCTCGAAATTGCCCTAATTGTAGCAAAGCTCTTACAGAGAAATTATCTGTTTAGAAACCAGCAGGAGATAGTTATGTGCTGAATAATTAGCAAATGAGGTTGACTACTGTACACCCTTTTCCCCTTCATTGAGAATCACCTGCAAATGCAAATTCTGATTCCTTAATGTCTATAGTTCATTTTCAGTTTATTTTCATGAGATTGCTGTGCTGAGGATTTAATATTCTTAATTATAAAGATTTAATAGTTCCCATCTTGAGTTCCTCAAAATTGTCATACAGCTACTGCTAAATTATTACCCACAAACCAGTATGTTGCTAATCTTTCACCATTTTTATGAAGCCTGCTTGAGGTATTACCATGAGGTAAAACAGTTAAGCTTTGATTGATTAGTCAGAATGTTATTTTTTTTCTGGGCAATTTAATTCTGGTTAACTCTTAGCTAGCCAGAACCACAATCTCACACCCCCTTTTAAAGAAAAAGTGAGTTCTTTTTAGTATATTTCTAAAAGGCAACAGCTCCTTTCTAAATAGACGAAATCCAACATAGTAAACATAAAATAATTTTTCCTTGGTGATAGAGGATACTGCAAAGCCTGTTGAATCATCACTGAAGCATTGAGCTGGCTCTTTATACCTCCATGAGGTCAGAGTCAAACTCTATATGTCACATTTATCCACCTTGGTGTCGGTTAGACAAATAGTCCTATTTATTGTCTGTAAAGACAAATTTTTGCTCAAATGTTGGGAAAATGCATTTGCCAGTTCTATCCCTTCCATTATGCATGACTCCTTGATATCTGCTCGATCCTGTTTTAGTCTGTGACTCCACATTTCAGTTTTCCCCAATATTTATTTTTTTACATGGACTTTTCCAGCTCTGAAAGTCAGGTAATGTCTCCCTAACAAAACTTGACTTTCTTTGGATTACAATTCCCAGAATACCCCTGGACTTCAGAGAGCTCTGTTGCTTATCAGACTTGTCTTGGTGACTGTATTCACTCCAGAAATATTTTGTCTTTATGTTTAAAACAAAATCCAATATATGCAGTCTTTCTTGTAATTTTCTTCTTTTCTCCAAAAAGTAGAGTCCAAAGTAATTTTCTTCCAAAAGTCAAACAATAAAGGATCCAGTTTAAATTGAGATTCAGTTAGCTGAGATTTCAATACAGCTGATTTAATGGCTAGAAATAATTAATTTTCCTATGTGCTAAAGTTACTTTAAAAATTAAAATTTTATTAAACAATTTATTCCATTAAATCGAAATTAAACAAACATTTCCTTCAAGTGCACAAAACATTTGCTTCACTATTAAGGGTTTAAATATAGTACAATATTTAATATTCTTTATGTGATGTGGCACTCGGGCAAGTCTTTTAAAAATAGCTGTGTAAATTTTAAAACCAGTTACCAACTTGAAGGTTAAGAATTTGCTTCAAAAAAGGAATTGAGGAAGAATCCTAGCTGAGACATCATCTTAACAGCTTTAGCAAATGAGCCCAAAATAAAATAGATAGCTTACTGGTTTTCAAAATAAGGACTAGACAAAGGTGTGACTCTCTACAATAAATAAAAGTCAAAGTATGTTTAAATATTAGAATTGTTAAGTAGACAAATACAGTGCAAAAATCATTTTTAATGAGTCCAATTTTCTACTTCCTGTGGTACAAAGCGGGTTGTTATAAATTTTTCTGGACAATTTTCCCATTCACACAGGAAACCAGGGATGACCTTTTGCTTTGTCATATTTATAAAGGTTACTGCAAACATAACGTATTGGCTGGACTTGGCCCTCCCCGTCCCTGAGTCAAACAAGGACAACTCCATGAAAATTGAGTGTTTCCTCTTTTTAAGTTCAAATGAAAGTGACAGAGGAAAATGGATTCCTGGGAGTTTCTTTTGCCTGGACTACTGGATTTCTACATGAATGATTTTTCAAGAAGGCATGAGAAACTAGGGGAAGAGAAGGGAAGAGAATTGTCTTCATTGTTTAATATGGCAGAAGTGCATTTCCCCACTCTCCAGGAACAGAGATTTAGCTTAAAGATTTCTTTTGACTGGGGGATACAACCTGACTTCCTAAAAGTTTACATTGTATTCTACTATTAGTAAAGACAAGTCTCCTCTCAGTAAAGGTTGGCATATGTTTGATACAGGGAACTCTAGAATTAATAGACTCCGTCCATTAGTAAAGATCATTGCCAATACTGGAAGTTAACAGTCCTTTAGAGTTTTCCTGGAGTATTAAATGACTTATTAAGGGAGGCATCATATTTGTATAAGAAGAAGAATTTGAACCCAAGTCTTTTGGACTATAAAGTCAGTTCCTATGTAAGTAACTCTTCTTAGTGAAATAATATAATTTGGTTATATGTCATTTCTTTACAATGATGCCTTAAATTTAATATTAAACAGTCTTTCTTATGTTTTGGGTTTTTTATGTTATGCTATCATTTCATATTTCTACTGAAGTTCTTTCCCTTTTCTTCCTTATGGTGTAAAAGTAACTGTGGACTCTCACAGGATATGTCAGGGCAAGTCCAAGGTCTATCAGATTCTATTAAGCAGTAAAGACTTGAGGGATCAATCGGATTACTGTGCCTCTGTCATCTGAGAACACTTTAGCCCATTCCAGTAGTGAAAATTAAGTTTGCTCTGTGCCTGTACTTGTGAAGAAAGTGAATTTGATGACATCTTGGTGGGATGTGACAGTATGTGGGCTGAGAGTAGAAGAGAATAAGTTTGGAAAGACTTCACCAGAAAGTTCTCCATAATATCTATAGTACTATCTAGAGCAACACAATTCTCAATACTTCCTACTTAATTATCAAGGAATTACAATATGTGTTGGTAGAAGGCCTATCCTAACCTTCAAATTTATGGACTCTGAAGTATTGATAGATGTTACTTTCGCCCTTAAGCCATGAGAGAATTTTCTTGCCATGTTTCAACTTGGCAGAGTGACCATCAAACATTTGTTGGATATGATAATTTTTGTTCTTTCCTAGCTATGGTCACAGATTTTTTCAGTTGGATTTCCCTAGGAAATAGTGATTATCTATGTTTGTTCTTGTATCAGTGCTTTCTTTTTGTCAGCAATCTTCAGGGGAAAAAAATCCTGAAAATCACATCAACCAGCATTTAATTTAGTAACTTAATTATTAATTGACTTCCCTAGTATCCCCAAATGCTATTGCCTTCCCTTCCAAGCCTAGAGCAACTTTATATATTTATATATATATATATGTATACGAATATACATAATATTTATATTTTTATAAATAAATATTTTGTAAATAATTCACATGTTGTACCCCTATTGTAATGTCAGTCTAATAAGAGCAAGGGTTTATTTTTTTATATTTGTATCCTCAGCACCTCAAACAATCCCTGACACACTGTAATTGTCTTACAAATGTTTGCTTAACTGCTTGTGTGCAAGAATAAGATTTACAAATTTTTGTGGAAAGAACACTGATTTTTGCTTCAAAAGAACTGAGTTAAAATTCTGCTTCTGATCTATACTACCTGTATGACCTTCAACAAGCCATTGAGTTTTCCTGATTTTCAGTTTCCTCATGTAAAATGAAGGGGTGATCCAAGTGGTCTCTGTTGTTTCTTTCCAATTGTTATGGTCCTATGACTTATTTCACAAGTAAAGGTAAATATTACCTTACTTTGGGAACTATCCAATCTTGATCATGTAAAGACATTATGAATTGTCTATAATGCCCAGTATGTCTATTTCAGGAAACCATTGGATTCCTTTTCCTTCAAAGTGTTGTCATCTTAGTTACATACAACAACATTTGTGATTTTCTGTTTTTATTTTTTACACAAATGTAACTTCAATGCATTTTATGCAAATGAAAAACCATAGCCTTCTCTGTTTCAAACCAAGAAAATTATTATCCAGAATTAAATTCAAGCATTCAAAAATTAAGTTGTCTTTTCTCCTTTTTTTCCCCCTTTAGGAATACAGCATCTGGCGTATGTGCAAACTCTCACCGTTTAGAAGTCTACTTTTTCCCTTTTCATTTAAATTTAGTCTTTTAGTTGCCTTAATGGGCTTAAGCCAAAAGAGTGGCAATTTCCAGCCCCAGTATTATATTGCATTCATTGTTCAGTCTTCTCAGATTGGTTCAGTTAACATTTTTCATATCTCTAGCACAAAGCACTTTATGTGAGTATAATGTTACAGTGAGTTTAATCTGGCTAACAGTGACATAGTTTAATGCTTCATAAATTCTCTGGTTTGCCAACCAAGTGAATGAAGCAAACTAACTGACAAGGTGATTGGTATATCATTGCTTACGGTGATTTATGCAGAAGGATTATAATTAAATTCCTTTATTTAGGACACTTCATGCCCAGAATCTATATTAGTGTGTCTTTAGCCCTCAAGCTTTTACTACTGCACTGCTAATGTCACATTTAGTTTTCATTGGATAGAGTAATAATATGCAAATGATATGTGATGATGACCCCAAGAAAAATCTATAAAAATTTCTTACTTTGACATTCTTATGGTAAGAATATTGCAATACACGATATTCCTTAAAGTTCATTCAGTCTTGCTGTGACATGGGTCTATTAACATGTGAGAAGTGAAGCAACATTAAGGAGATTCATATTTGGCTTGAACAACAGATCAGGGTAAAAAATTAAATCCTGGCACTATGAGAGTACATATTTAGGGAAACATATATGCAAATAATATTGCATATGTAATGAATAATCCCTGTAATCTGTTGACTAGTTGATTTTTTTTTCTGACTGCCCATCTTGTTCTGAGCCATATAAGCTCCAGAGATTATAAGTATGATGGGAGATTCCTTCTGAGTTCCTAGGGCTCTAAAAGAGTAATGCGTCTGATATTTTTCATACAGAATGGAGGTAGTGCTAAATGCTGCTGTGATGGAAGTAACTTCAGGTGACAGAAATTATCTTCAAGGAAGTACAACAATTAAATGGCAGGTAGGGCTATGAGAATATCATAAAGGTTCAAATGTAGTAATATATATTAAGTATTTTGCAAGCCTTAATGTGTTATAAAATGCTGGTTAATTTTTCTTTGTTATTGCAAGCCTCAGGAAACTAAAGAGCACAGCTGAACTTTAACATTTAGAATTGTAGAAAATAATTAGAGGTTATTGTTTAGAAATTATCCTATTATATTTTATTGGTATATATACATATAATGTGTACATAATCTCTTATAGATTTAGATATATGGCTGTGTAAAATGTGCTTATTTGAGCTGCACCTACATCCAAATTTATAGTTCAAAATCATTTGCACTGAATGTTGTATTTTAGGTATGTATTCTCTTCACTTCTACAAAGGAACTACAAAGGTATAAGTGAAATAGTACTAGATCTGAAATAAGAGGACCAGGATTCCAATTCTGGAAAAAAAATATGTCCACGTTTACATCATGTAACCTCTCTCAGCCTAAGTTTCCTGATTTGCAAAAAGATGGGTTCATATTAAATGACCTCTGATCTCTAAATCTTTATATCTATGACAACAAAACCCGGAGTAATAAATACTCATTGAATGCATTATGTAATTGCCCCCTTGATTTGTTTCTATGGAAATCAAATTATCAATGGCAAAGTGTTTATTAGGCACATACTTTGTTATTGATGTCTACCAGGGGATGTATAAAATGGAAATTAATTGTAATAAGTCATCCCCATGCTCAAGGGACTTACAGATGGATTTTTTAATAGTTTAAATGGTTTAATGGTTTACGTGGTTTGAAAATTACTGATCAGTAAATGGTTATTTCTACAAACTTTCATGATCATGAAACCCTTATATATCTTATTATTGCCTTTATGAGCTCATGGGGCTCAAAAAAAAATAAAATCAGTACCTGGTATTCATCTTTGTGGTAATGAGCTACCATGAACCTGACTAGGCTAGTCTTTGGACAACACCTCAACAAGGATGTACCTGAAAGCCTTTCTTACTTGGTAGATGTGTCTGAACTTTTGTGCTATTGCCATAGACTCAAATACTGATATTTACTCTCATTTCATCATGAGGCAATAGAATAAAACTTTCATGGAGAAAGTAGGGATGAAGTGAAAAAATGGAAATAGATGTACTTTATAACTGCACTGTTTTGTATAAATGCAAGATATTTTTTATCAGAGTTAAATATGTGCTGCTTAGGGTGTATGTAGGTGACTCTTGAAATGGATCTTCCATGTTTAAGTACCTCATATGAAGCATACGGATACCTACTTACTCTCTGGATTGACTCACTCATCCTAACATGTTCTTATCCTGAAAAGGGTAGATGCCAAGATGTAAGACTAGCACCATAGCATTACATGCACATTCTCTCTAAGCCCTGTGGTACCATGTTGAAGGAGAATTAATTTTCTCTAGTCATCAATCTGGCTGTTAAGCCTCTACTAAAATATTAACATTCCCAAGAATGATACTTCTAGCTCTTAAACATAACAATTTACTTAGTGATAAAGTAAAAGATATGATGCTATCTTAGGTACTCATATATTAAGCACATGTATAATAATAAAAGAGGTTACAATTGACATAAACTCAAGTCCTACTCTGCTGTTAATGCACTTAGTGTCTGTGTGGGGGCTGTGTATGCTCTTATAGAAACCTGGTAAAGGAAAGGACAAGAGAGGAAAATCCACATAGTTATGGATAACTCACAGTTCTACTTCAAGTTTACATGTGATAAATTCATCCAGAAACACCAGCACTCCAAGAAGACATTTCTTTTTGAGCTGCTTGTCTGTTGATTCTCTACATAGTCTAGCTGAACATATATTCTTTTCTTCTTATATACAGCATATAAAAGCTCTTAAAATTCACGATCACACTATCCTTAAAAAGATACTTAGAAAATAAGACCTCTTAATCTGAACAGCAATTCCTTTTAAGCTAGAGAATTACAAAAATCTTTAGGTGGGATATTTCTGAACTTTCCAGATCAGACTAGCCAACTCTTCATTTATCTTTATGTTGAATAAGAATAGAGTGCATAGGCTAATGCTTTGGACAAGGCATATTAGCTGAGCTATTTCTCTTTATTTGTAAAGTTGAAGTAAAACATGTGTTTTCTCATTCTGATTTTCCTTCTCAAACAGAGGAGAAACACATTTGAGAGAATTCACCTCTCTTCTACTTTAGAGGGTATTGTGAGTAATAAGGGTAAGTGAGATCTTTATTTAATGACCAAGAAACCAATCATTAAAGTCTTCTTTTCAGTTATATCCACTTGATGCTGGTCTCTTCAAATGGGTCTGACAATTTGATTTTTGTCTCATCTTGTTTATTCCTCTCTTGTCATTTCTTTAATCATTCCTCTCAGTTTCTGTTTCTAACAGTTCCACATTTCCCTTTACCAAAACATTGTAAGACTGGAGGAGATAAATAATTGTTTGGGCATCATAGAAGGAATGACTCTATGATGTGTACTAGTTGCTCTTTGTGGGTTCTTTAGATCCAGAAATTGTGATATAAAATAACATATTTTTGGATCAACCCTAAGATTTTACAGAAAAGTAGTTCATCTTTCCTCTCACCACAATTAATAGAAGTAATGATTTCCATGACATTTGAAGCATTTCAAGTAGTCTCATGAACAGTATTGGTTTATTAATGCTTTCTTTGACAACAATGCTTGGTGGAAACCATCAATGAAATTCAGGTGTTGTTTTTTTTCAAAATTGTTACCACCTTTTCCTGTTATCATTACTTGCCCACCACAGGCTTTCTGTTCCCATAGCCAAGGCCTGATTTCTTTCTGTAGGACTCTTTCATTAGATTCAGTACTACTTCACAAAAGCTCAGAACAAAAGAAAACAGAATTAAAGACTATCTTCTTTAATTTGTGTGCCTGATCAAAAATATTTTTGCCATTATAATTCCAACAAGTGGAAACACAGCTTTTGCTCAGAGTACTGACTGAGGGTGAATCCATTAGCTCTTGAAGTAGCTCATTTTATTTTGGGGCAGTTCTAATTAGTAGGTAGCCAAAACATACCACGTCTCTCTTTCTCTCTCCTCTCTCCATTGCTCCCAAGTCTTCCTTCAGGGGACAGAG
Source organism: Monodelphis domestica (assembly GCF_027887165.1). Classification (NCBI taxonomy): domain Eukaryota; kingdom Metazoa; phylum Chordata; class Mammalia; order Didelphimorphia; family Didelphidae; genus Monodelphis; species Monodelphis domestica. The sequence goes on along the minus strand of NC_077231.1, from coordinate 223,456,144 downwards.
AATAGCCTTTAATATATCTGAAGAGGACCTCCAGGTACCCTGAATTTCTTGTGTTTTCTAGGGAAAACACATCCAAATACTTCAAGCAACACTTGTGTCGCTTGTTTTCAAGTCCTTTAAACATCATTTATTCCTCTCCTGTCATTTTTTTCAGTCATTCTTTGGCTTCTGTTTCTAACAGTACTGTGTTGCCTTCACTAAAACATTGTAGAGGGCTTCAACTAGGTCTTTTCCTGTTCTGTGATTACCAATGACATTATCCATCTGTCATCCCTTGCTCTTAGTTTCAGGGACAATCCATTTCCTTTTATATTTAAAATTTCCTGGATATCATTTACATGACTTTCTATATTCAAATCTTGAGAATGTGCTACTGTACAGCCTTCTCAGACAAATGTTTCTTTCCCTTGCCCTGTCGTCTTTAATTTTAATTCTTTGGATAATGGTCTTCTGTGACTCTTGGTCTAACTGGAAGATTACTGGTCCCAAGCAGTTATATTTGTGCTCAAGGAGAAGCTCATCATCACTGAAAATTTGGTACAGTTTGCCAAATACTATCCAGTTTGCCCTGGTCTTCCTAAGTAATTCTGACTGCAGATTATTGTTTGAAGGAATATACATATACATATACATGCGCATATGCATGTATACATATGCATCTGTATAGATGTATTATATATTTATGTGTATATGAATGCATATATGTGTGTATACATGCACCCAAACTCCTTTAAAGAAGATGTGTGTTTATATATATGCATATATACAGGATATGCATTTGCATATTTGTATATATGTATAATATATACATATTGGATACAAGTTGATATGTATAGAACAATTCAATGGATTAACCAATTTTCTATATTAATTCTCCTTATAATATTTCTATTTCCATTAAAATCCTGTGAAACTCTCTATGGATCTCTCTATTACAAGGACACTCCTTGGCCTCAGGTCCAATGTCTTTCTTCAAATGACCCCAAAATTCTCTATTTCTTTCTCTCCATCATTCCTTTTATTAGTAGCCTGACACCTTTATTACCCATTTCCCCATTTTTAGCTTGATTTGCTATGTCTAGAATGTCTACCATTTTTCTGATATTTAGGATTTCCTGATTTTCATCCTGATAATTCAATTTTAATCATATTCAATAAACATTTATTAAGCACGTCCTCTGTGTTAGGCACTGTGCTAAGTCCTAGAGATACAACTAAGAGGAGAGATTAATCCCTGCCCTCAAGACAGTTTAATAACTAGAATGGAAATAGCTTTTTAAAATTTGAAAAACACTTACCATAAATGTCATTTGACATGTCATGAAAACCCTGGGAAGTAGGCACTATTATTTCCCTCCACTTTGTGGTTAGAGAAACTGGGTATAGTTAAGTGACTTAACTAGTGTTACATAGCTATTTAATATCAGAAATAGCATTTAAATTTAGGATTTATTTGGTCTCAATTTTTTCCAAGTTCATACTTTATTTCATGGATATTCAGTATTTAGGAAAGTAAATTTATAGACATGGAGGCTTAATAGAAGCAATGACCAGGTAGAAGGATTTAAACTGCATATCACTATTCCCACCTCATCTACCTGAGTTTTGTTCCTTATGCTTCATATCTGCCAAAAGATGATGTGTCATATGTTTGGTATAGTACAGTCATAACAGTCTTAATTTAGTGGTGAAGAATAGAGAAATGTACCTATATAGTCAGTATCATTAATAATTTCTATAAATAAAAATTCCTCTTTAATTGGAACAATGTGACATAAATTAGGTGTATCAACTTTATAATTACATGATCAAAATAATAGAAATAGAATTTAAAAGAAATTTAAAAAGAATTTAAAAGAAAAATAACTAAGCATTAATGTTATACTTTGTCATTTAAATTATATCTCCACAATTTAGTTCCCTCTTATTGATAGATTGACTATACATGCTTATAAAACCCAATCAAAACATGATAACTACCTATAGGCTATTCAAAAGTCATTGCTAGCTTACTTTCAATTTTTCATAGCTTACTTTCAACTATTTGTGGAGGGTTTGTGGGGGTGAAGAGAGTCATTGCCTCAGAAAAAATAGAGAAACTTGGACCTCATCTTACTCAGATTCAAGTGCTGCCTCTGACACCTACTGATGGTTTGGAATAGTGAGTGAGAACTTTGATCAATTTGTCAATATACAAACATTTACTATGTACCTATTAAGTGGCAGGCACTAGGCTAATTTCTATGGATACAAAAAAGGAGAAAAACAGTCTTTTTCCTCAAATAGCTTATAATCTAATGATAGAAACAATCTGAAAACAAATGCATACAAAGTAAGCTATATACGTGATCAACTGGAAATTATTAGCAGATGGAAGGCACTAAAATGTTAGAGGACTTGAGAAAGGTTCCTGTAAATGATAGTATTTGAGGTAGGGCTTGAAGTCAGGGAAGTTAATGAGGAGGGAGAGCATTCTAGCAGGGGGATAGTGAGAGAAAAGGCCGGGAGTTGAGGTGGGGTATCTTGCTCATAGAACTGCAAGGAGGCCAGTGTCATTGGATTAAATGTAGGAACACTGGATAGGTAGGAGGTGGCTATACTATGGAGGCTTTGAATTACAAACATTCTGTATTTGAATTTGTAGTTGATAAGAAGATATTGGAGTTTATTGAATAGGTTGACATGGTCTGACCTAAAACACCAAATAATTTTCATGGCTCAATGAAGGATGGTTTGGGTTGGAAAGAAATTTGATTCCATTTATTAAAATAACAATTAAAAACAAAACAAGTTTTAAATTATGCAAAACCTCCAAAAATATTCACAATGTGAATGTTTAATATTGATTTTTCACTGGTTAATTAGGGAGCCAGCATACTTTACTTAGGCAAAATGCTTCTGGTCTCTTGCCCTTATTAATGTGGATGTTAGTGATATATTCCTGCTGCTTCAGTAAATGATAATGAAAAAGTTGTTTTGATTTGCAAGCCTACTTAGTTTACAGAACTACTTACTAAGAAATATTAAATTTTCCTAAAACAGATATCTCAGAATCCTTTTGCTTACAAATTCTTTTTTAAACTTTTTTAAAATTTAGAATATTTTTTCAATGGTTACATGATTCATGACATCCCCCCTCCCTAACTCCCCTACTTCCCTGCTCTTTCTTCCTGCCTCCTGAAGCTAACAAGCAGTTCCACTGGGTTATACATGTATTATTGTATTATTGTTTAAAATCCATTTCCACATTATTCATATTTGCAATAGAAGGATCTTTTAACATCAAAACCCTAATCATATCCCCATTGAACTATGTGATCGAACATATGTTTTTCTTCTGAGTTTCTGCTCCCACAGTTCTTTCTCTGAATGTGAATAGCATTCTTTCTCATCAGTCCCTCAGAATTGTCCTGGATAATAGCATTCCTTCTTGTAGAAAGGCTGTTACATTTGGTTGGGCCATAGTGTATCAGTTTCTGTGTACAATGTTATCTCAGAATACTTTTGAAATGGCTTTGGAAAAGATTAGACGATGAAAGCTATCATGGACACTGATATCTTGGATTGTGTCACATGCATGTTGATTAATTTTTCCAATTAATAATATTCTCCTAAGTCTCTTAATATCTTTGTATTATCTGTTCCCAACCATTAGGCAAAAAAAAAACCCTCAAAAAATCTCCCACAATATTAATTATCAATAGCATTACTCTTTTTTAAGTTTCTTGAAAATCTTTCATTTTTTATAGGTATATCACTAGCCTAACCTGGATAAGCATCCAAATACAAATATAAGAAACTTAGCATAGCAAATCTTTTTTTTTTATTATTATTATTTGTGGAACTTGCATCCTAGCTATATCTCCAATAATCTCACTTCTCTTTGTTCATCCCCAATTGTTTTGATACAGGCACTAACACAATTCTGGTCCAAACACCATTTTCTGCCTCTGACTTCTCAACTCCCAAGTTATGGACTTGAACTGGTATACAAACCACCTCATATGTCTGGCCCATTCCTTTTAGACATAGCGAGTGATCATATTCCAGCCTCTAATATTTTAGCCTGTATTGTGGAAGACATTTCGATTCAGCCTCTATCTAGTCCCATTTTGGGCTGGGGCCAAGAGAAATGGTGAAAGTCAGCATGAACTATAAAAATGCCAATGAGAACACAACCCTGGAGATTCACCACCACAATGAAATAAAACATTTTATTTTCATTCTGACAAGTGTATGCTTTTGGTCTGTCATTCATCTTCTTTCCCTCTCTTCTGGTTGGAAAAAAGAACCAAGATAAATTTACTAGCTGTTACACTGTTCACTCCAACTCTACACGAGCCAATGAACTTTCATTCATAGGGTTTTCTTGGCAAAGATACTTTATTGATTTGCCATTTCCTTTTGCACTGTGCCCCCATTTTACAGATAAGAAACTGAGGCAAATAAGGGTTGTGACTTGCCCAGGGTCACACAGATGGTATCAGAAGCTGAATCTAAAATCAGATCTTCCAGACTCCAAACCCAGGGCTCTATCAGCTATACCATCTATCCTCTAAATGTAGTAGTACTAAATCAATATGCCATGCAAACATGCAACATGGCAACATGTATATATTTCCTAGCATAATTAAATAATGATTTTCATGCACTTCTTTCTTCACAGGTATAGAACTGCTTCCTGTGAAGGAATCTAACACAGTTTTTCAGGTTTGTTAGATATTGTTCCCCCTTTACTACTCTTGAATCCAGCCCTACTGGCTTCTCTTTGTGGAAAAGTCCTTTGACAACTAAAAACGTTATGCTAATATATGCAATAAAATTATGCATAGAAAGAAGGGCCCTGTTGAGTTGTAGACAGTTTCTTGGACTCTGAATCAGGGAGAACTAGTTGAAATCCCACCTCTGACCCTTACCTAGCCACATCACCAGGGCAAGTCACAACTTCTTGGCACAATTTTCTCCATAAAAATGAAGATAAAATCAATTGCAGTATCTCCCTCATAGATTTGTTTTAAGGTTCAAATAAAATAATATACCAGAGCATAAAAACTACTTTTGGAGATTTTCTTGTCATTTCCAAGAATGAAGGAATTCCTGTAGAGGAAACAGACTATATATATGTGTGTATGTGTGTGTGTGTTACTTTAGTATCTGCTCTGAAATATATTCTTAGAAATTTGCCTAGAACAGAGTTCTCAAAATATAGTCCCAGTTCCCCTAGGGATCCCTGAAATACTTTCAGCAGATCTATCAAGTCAAAAATAGTTCATAATAATTCTGAAACATTTTAATTTCTAACACAATAAGATATACAAAATCAACCAATATAAAAGAAAATCTTCTGGCAGGGTTCCTCAATAATTTTAAGAGGTCCTGTGAGGGGGCAGCTGGGTATCTCAGTGGATTGAGAGCCAGGCCTAGAGACAGGAGGTCCTAGGTTCAAATCTGGCCTCAGTTACTTCCCAGCTGTGTGACCCTGGGCAAGTCACTCGACCCCCATTGCCTAGCCCTTACTACTTTTCTGCCTTGGAGCCAATACACAGTATTGATTCCAAGACAGAAGGTAAGGGTTTTAAAAAAAAGCACTGTGAGTACAAAATTTAAGACTCAATAGATGACTTAAAGCCCTGACACATGAAGTGATTTTCCTCAGGCCACACAGCCAGTATATATTTCAGAGGCAGATCTTGAACCTAGGTTTTCTTGGCTCAAAGACAAGTTCTCTATGTACTCCCTGCATCACTGCCTTGCTCAGTATCCCTGGTTGAAGGCACCACCCAAATAAAACAGTACAGTCCCTTCCTGCGAATATAATGAACGATGCTCCATTATCCTATTCTAATTCTTTTTTTATTTCCATTCTCCCTTACATGGGTCTCCAGAGGAAAAGGGCATGCTGAGATCTGATTGCAGACTTTGGAAGGGGAGGAGTGGGCAGGGTGAATGTCTTCTGCATAGCATTGGAAAGTTCCCTTTATTCCCTCTCATCCACCCAGGTGGGAGCAGCTGGGAAATTCTCTTCACTAATTCTAAGTGGAATTTTATAGGTGCTAATATTAGGGGGGAAACCATGAATTGGATGATTAAAATCCTTATCAGTACTGTGAATGTTAGAGAATGAAGGGGAAGGGTACATGACTGTGGTGAGCAATGCCTTATCTGGAATGAGGACTCAAGTCAAGTTGGGGAAGAATGTGATATTGACCAGCAACCAGAGGGTGCCAGTTTTTGTCTGGTCATCTATCTTTGTGTTGTGATATCCTGGGAGTCTTGTTCAGCTTTCCTACCCTGACAAGTCAAAAGCAAGGTTTGGTAGCTTTTAGGTTGATTTGATTGAGGATGAAATTACATCTTTAAATTCTATCAGCTATGCTTGCTTCCCTAAAGGACAAAGCCTGGTGGGGATGAAGGATAAGATTCACAACCTGCCCTTGTACAAAGTATAAAGTACTTCACACATATTCTAGTGCCCTCTTTCCATTATTCCAAGTTTATTTTAATTTTGAGATGACGGTGAGAGTTAATTGATCATGTATAAAACAGCCATCCAAGAATGACTCATTCTCTCTGGACACATTCACTGAGAGATTGTTCCTTATAGAAGCAAAGAGAGTAATAAAGTGTGTCTTGGAATGTCCCAGTGTGGTGCTTCCACAAATCCTCTATAAAGAATCACAGAATAATGTAGTTTGAAAGAACATCAGAGGTCATCTGCTCCCTTACCTATACAGAGTCTGAATCTTCATGGTAATATCCCTGACACAATGCTCACATCATTCTCCACTTGATGACCTACCTCCATTGGTGAGTATAGTTGTTTATAAATATGTGAAGTAATTAATTACATTTTAAAAGTTTCTTTTTTCATTAAATTATATTTTTTCAATTGACATACACTTATTTTCCTCTCTCTCATTTGACCTCCCCCCCCGACCACACACACAAACAAAAATACAAATACACCTTGTAACACATACCTAAACTGAAGCAAAACAAATCCCCAAGAGTTGTCTGTGATCAAAATGTCCTTCAGTCTATCTCTTAGTCAGGAGACAGATGGCATTTTTTATCTTCATTCCTCCAGGATCATGACTGATCCCTGAGTTGATCATCTTTCTTAAGTCATTCAAAGGTGTTTGCTTATAAAATATTATCATTATAATATAAAGGTTCCCCTGGTCCTGATCACTTCATTCTAAGTGAAAACTCTGGTTGTTAGTTTACCATTATGTAAAGCTGAAATAGACTTGCCTGTGATTTCTACTCATTGATCCCAGCTCTATAAAATAAAATAAATCCAATCCCTCTTGTATATAATAAACTTTGGATGTAATAATCTCAGTTTTTTTAAATCTTTGAACAACCAAGTTTTGAGGTATCGAGTCCACTAAACTTCGTGACTTGTCAGAATGGAAAATAGCATCATGTGTATGGTCTGACTAGGGAATAGTATTACAGGACTATTGCTTCCTTTGCTATGAATACTGTGCTTTTAAAAACATGACCTAACATTGCATTGGGCAGGTGGTTGGCATAGTGCTAGAGCACCAGGCCTGGAATCAGGGAGATGTGAGTTCAAATATGGCCTCAGATACTAATGTAAAAAATTAAATTTAGTTTTTATGTTAAATATGAGATTACTAAAGTAATATTGTGGTCTCTAACTAAAATATATAACTTAAGTCAAAAATGACTTTTAGTAGCTTTATTTACAAAGAGGTAGAAAGAGTGAAAATAGAAAAGATAGCTAAAGAGACAGGATTTAATAAGCCTACTAGTCCTTTTCCAGTGAAGTGATGCTCAGCCCTGCAGGGGCTTCCCCATGCCCAGGGGTATCTTCAGCTAGAGTTCCACCAATGCAGCCTTTTCCAAAGCCACAGCAGAAATCTCTGGAACCAATCTCTTCAGAATCCAGGAAAGGAAGGCCAGCTACTCACCTACCCAAGAGGAACTTCAAAGGAGAAGGCCAAAGGCCAAGTCCCAAGGCAGAGTCCTCCAACTTGGAAGTCCAAAGGAGAATATCCAGGAGCAGTCTTCTAAGAAGCATTCCAAGAGCCAAAATCCAAGGTCCAAGTCCAAGGTCCAGGGTCCTAGGAGAAGTTTCCTCAACAGGAAGTTTAGGACTTTTTTAGTCCTTTCTCCATGTCATTTATTTTTTGTTCCTTCCTCCACTTTATGGGAACCAATTTCAGTCTTTCAATTTGCCTAGCACTGCCCAGGGGCAATGCAGTGGGCCCTGGAGTTGTCACCCATTTTAGTAAGTGATTTGCAAACTCTCTTACTTAGTGTAAAGTAGGGTTGTTAAGGTTTTGACTAATAAATTTAAAAATTACTGATGGATAGCCAAAGAAAGTTTGATTCACTCTTCACACTAGCTAGCTGTATAACAGTGGACCAGTCACTTAACCCTGTTTGCCTCAGTTTCTGCATCTGTAAGACAGAGCTGGAAAAGTAAATGGCAAATTGCTTTTGTATCTTTTCCAAGAAAACCTCAAATGGGATCATGAAGAGTCAGATATGTCTGAGAATGACTAAACAACCAGATTGCATTAGATTTTTAGTTGTCATTATACTATTGATTTGTATTTTGCCTTTGGTTACATACACAAAGCAAAGAGATGTTTCATGATGTATTTTTATCTCCATTCTACCTTTGCAAATTATACTGTCACATTTTCAAAAGCCCTGACTCCTGCTGATGGCAGGTAGGAATGGAGGTTCTGAAATAGATTTATTTTATCTACATCAGAAACCACAACGTAAGCTGCATTAAAGTTATGTATCATTAAAAATTATGACATTCTAGGAATGACATCAAAGTGGTTTCTACTTGGTTTTCTCATTGTCATCATTAATAGTAGAGCATGATTGTGGCAAATGCTTTAATGTATGATGAAGTCATTGATCTACTTCATGAGATAAACATATATATTATGGTGCACAAAATAAATACAGTGCAAAGTATCCACTGGAACAACTGATTCCAGAGAAAGTTTATATAGTCATTGGGAAATTGATTCATGCAATATTGAGAAAACGAACTCATATATTAACAGAATTTCTCTTATCCTTATAACTACTCTTCTGTCCCCTATCTTTGTTATTCAGTCATTTCAGGCAAGTCCAACAATTCATACAACCCCATTTTGGGTTTTCTTGGTAGAGATTCAGGAACGGTGTGCCATTTTTTTCTTCATTAAGTGTCTGAGGATGGATCCAAACTCAAGTGTTTATGACTTCAGGCCTAGCAGCCAACCCACTGAAAAACCTGCCTCCTATTTAAGTATTCACTTAAAACTTTCTTTTTTTCAAATCATAGCCAGAGCCAGAAGAGATCTCAGAAGTCAACTAGGTCAATTTTCTCATTTTCCATATGCAAAACTGAGGTCCAGGGAAATTAAAAACTTACCAATGTTATTTAGATGCTGTGACCAAACAAAGATTTAAACCTCCTTTATCATTTTTTTGCTCTGAAATGAAGCCCTTGACATAATATAACTTTTAAAGATGATTGTAAAGGGCCAAAGTAGCACAAATATAAATTTAAAACCCTCAACTTTTTTTTTTAATCTTGAAAGCAATAGGTAGAACTTAAAGCTATGGCCAAAAGCTATGTAATGAAATAAAAAAAAATTAACAATTAGAACTACTCCAAAAAAGAATAAGATGCCTATGAACTTAGCAAGTTTCCCAGGATTGTAAATCATGTGGGCAGCTAAGTTGCAAATGAATAGAGTTTCAGGCCTGGAGTCAGGAAGACCTGAATTCAAATCTGAACTCAGATGCTTACTGGCTGGGTGACTGTGGGCAAACTATTCCAATATCTTTGCCAAGAAAATTCCATCTGGGGTCTCGAAGAGTAGGACATGCCTGAAAAAAACTGAACAAAATAGCTTCATGTAGAGATCAGATGATCTTTCGTCAAGGATACATAAAGGGGAAGCTATTTGGATATGGATTGAACTGGATGGTCTCTGAGGTCCTTTCTGCCTCTAAGGTTTTCCAATCCTGCAATTTAAAAACATAACTTTGAGCAAATGATACTTGGTTGCTTTGTTTATAATACAAAATGTTATATTTTTTCAGAGAGGAAAAACGGAATGCTATTATTCTTAATGTTGAAGAAACAATTGTTTGACTTCACAATGAAACTTTCACTATGATTTCAACAGCTGCAGTCATGGAAACAGTACAAAGAATATGGTGTCAAATATAGGAGAAATTGAATTTTTTTATGAAGGCTATTCTCCACAGAACAACCCAAAAGAAGTATATTTTGAAGACAGGCATATTACAAGTCATTTTTCTAACTATATTTCATCACATGCCCTGTCACTCATCTCAATCAATTGTCCATGGGCTTCATATGCCCCATGATTTTAGAACTGCAAATTACTGATATGAGAAAGACTGATTGTGGACATTGTAAATAAACATGAAAAGGAAGAAAAAATAATGATAACCAACAGTGCTCTACCTCCATTGTTATGTCATCATTCTAAACTGGCTTTGATTACAAAGTATTATGTTGTCTATATCCAAATGTTTACATGGAAAACCTATTCAGTGAAATATCAGTTCCTTGATGGTGATGATTTTATTTTCATTTTGGTAGCCACAATTTCTATATCATTAAAGCAGAATTAGATCTAGAAATTAGAAAAGTTGGAGTAAACAGAAATCAAGAGCAGTCATTTTGCAGAGATCATGTAGTAGTCTTAAATAACAGAGGAATATTGCTAGTCATTCAAAGGTATTATGAAAGAATGTTATCCCAAAATAACAAGAGATTCTGGAAATTCATTTTAATTGATTTATTTTTTCTTTGAAAAACTATAAAAGGTAGATGGTAAATGGTATAAGTAGTATAATAGTATAATATAGTATAATAGTAATAATAGTCAATAGTATAGTAGTATAGTAAATAGTATAATAGTAAATAGCAAATAGTATAATAGTAAATGGTGAAGGACTAGAAAAAAATAAGCAAAAAAAAACCATTACAGGTATATTCAAAGTATGGAAGGAAGCTGTGATATTTAGAGATATAATCATATATGTATATATATGATTCAATTTAATATATCTTTTAGGAACCAACACTAATATGATATTTTTATAATAAGAATTATTTGTCTTGGGCCATTAAAGCCCAGAACTGCATGCCATGAAAAATTATATTTATTGAAAACCCAAAGAGCAAAAAAGAGATCAATGGTGTCAGGAAGCCCTGGGATGATGATACCAATAATTGTTCAACAGAGGTGGCATGAAATATATAGTTCTAGAAAAGTATAAAACTTGAAAAAGGAATGAAACAGTAATGTAATAAGTGCAGAAGAATATCCAATTAACACTTAAAGTGACCCCCAATGGACTATAGGTTGACCAAAATCTAGAGGAATGCCCTTACTAAAGTATGTAAGCACCCTATAGAGAATTTGTACAATAACCAAGGACAATTTATAGGAAGAAGACATGGACAAGAGTCACAAAGGTTGTGAGCATAGCTCTAGTGAGGTATCTCATAGGACTTCATCTCTGTTATATGCTGTTTTAATGTTTACAGAGCATTATAATTACCATAATCCCATTAAGCAGATAGTAGAAATATTACTCTTCCCATTTTTGAAATGAGGACATTGAGGTACTGTGTGATTTGCTCATAATAATGCAACCAGTGCATGATAGAGCCAAGACTTGAACTCAAGTTCCTCCTGATTCCTTGTCCAGAACTTTTTTCTTTCCACACCTGATAGATGTTCTACATAACTACTCAACCACCTGAAAAATTAATAATTAAAATAGCATTCATTAAATGCTTCCTATTTATTAGTAATAAGCAAAGCATTCAGTGTCTGCCTTCAAGAAACTTGTAGCTTACTAAATGATGATTATACATGTTAGGGAGAAATAGTCAAGGAAGACTGTACTGGATTGGGAAGTTAAAGAGATGATTTCAGTAATAGGGCAATTGTTTGCCAAACCCTTCTCAGGTAAAGGAATTCTGAGTTGTTTACTGCATTCAGAGGTAGACTGGAAGGTTGGGAGAAAATGGATGTGGCATCATGTTATGAATGCTAGATTCTAAGTGAGAAAAATAAAACACTATGTCAGAACTGGCTGAGCAATCTGTCAGAAGTAGATGCCAACATGGATGGTTGGAATAAAAAGTCACTGTTCAAAAAGGTATAAATGGAAAAACATTGACATGCATTCAAGAATGGAAAAGAATGAAGCCCATATTTCTGCATAAAAACAGAGGATATTTTCAAGTGAACTGGTCAAATGTGTCTGACATAGTGGAATAAATTGAGTTGAAGAGTTCTTCCTAATCAATTCATTTATACTCTACAGTGAAACTCATGTAAAATCTTTCTAGAACACTTTCTGAGGTGGCTAAAGAGCATTACTATATAATTAATAAAGTCAAATGCATTCATTTCAATAGGATTAAAATTATTCCAAAATGTCTTTAATCTAACATATTCACAAATTATGGTAATTAACTGAGATAAAAGCAATGTAAAATTTAAAAATAATATAATTTTTTAAGTTTGGGAGAAGTGAAACTTGTATCTCTGTACTATAAAAATCATTAACTTTCAGATGTAAACCAAGGGTGAGGAATATAATTTATATATGGCACAAAGAAATACTGGGGAAAGGATTATAATAATCATTCAGGATTTTTTCAAAGCTAACAAACAGAAGCAATGAATTAGAATTTTAACATCATTCAAAGTATTGCCCAAATAACTAGAATGATGTCGAGGAAAAATAAAAGGTCATTTTTAAAAATTCTGATTTTCTATCAATCCTTAAAACTGTGAGGTTATAGCAATAATGAAAACTTCTACAATCTTCCATTTAGAATGATAGAGAGAGGAAAGATTCTTAGCATGTATAAAATCTAATATGGGTAAGAAATGAAGGCTATCACTTCTTTTGAACATGAAAAAAGGATATCTGAAGAGGACAAGAAAATGATGAGTTTGCCATTACTTTCTTAGTGAACTAAAAAATACTCATTTTCATTTTCTGAGGTGCAAGTGATTCAGAGCAATGAATTAAATATCACTACACAGTAGAAAAAAAGCAATTTATCATAGATTAACCACTTAAGTTAAATACTCAAGAAGTTAAGAAGTCTTTTTGAAAGTAATAGAATGATTCAAGTTTTGTTCATTTCTAACATAAGGCATCTGCAATAGCATGGAGGTATGAATATACAGTTTTTACTCCTAAAATATAACATACTTACTTGAGAGTTACCTGGATGGATGGTATATCCTAGAATTCAATAAATTCCTAGTATTTCATTTACTTATATTTTAGATTTACGGAATTTTGGAAGTTTGAGGGACATGCTATTATTCTCAGTACTATAAATATAGAATGAAAAAAAAACTTTAAAAATTATCTTATCCAATCCTCTCATTTTACAGATGGGTGAACTAATGCCCAGCAAGGTTAAGTTATTTGATTAGGCCACAAAATGATGGAGTTGAAATTTGAACCCAAGTCCCCTTGTTCCAGAGTCAATGTTCTTTTCACTTAATCACATTGTTGCCTATATGGGGAAACTTGGGTATATAGGAAGTTTGTGGCTTGTCCAAGGTTACCCATTTGATACATCTTTTAAGACTCTTAATAAGTTAATTCTTGGTACAAAGTTCTTTACATTTTTTCACTTCCAGAGAATTAGACTATATGTATATCTTGTGTGTATGTATGTCTTTATGTAGGGAAGATCCTGTAAGCAAGATATATTTGTGTAGCAAGGATTATTATTTAAAGATAGTTTATAGTAGCAAATATTCTTTTTGCTATATCAATTCTGTAGGCCAACTACTGAATTATAAGTATAAAATGGTTCATGCCAGCAATGGACTATCCAAAGCAAACTAAATCCTAGGTCCTCAAAATGACATACTCTAATAACCAATCAAATGGAATTTTTGGTGATGCTTGTGGAAAAGGCATGGAGAGAGAGAGAGGACTTGCAAGTCAGGGCATACAAGAAACAAGGCTGGGGACCTGTCTGTCAATCAAGGAGAAGGTTACAAATGGAATGTTCCCAGGAGGAGGAGGCAGTTGAAGCTGGAGGGGACTTTGATTCTGTCTCTCTCTCTGGGGTTCAATGACCAGGAGACTTTGTCTCTCTGGGATTTTACTGACCAAGAAAGGAGGCAAGCCTGGATGAAGGGGGAAGAAGCTGAGAACTAATATTGTTAATTTCTGTCCCAGGCTGAAGGACCCTTGGGGGGGGGCTTTTGAAATTAGGCTGAGAGACCTTGATGGCTTTGTGAAGAAGAAAAGAAGAACAATTGTCCTCCATCTCTCTGATTGTTCCTGTGTCACAGTTGTTGACTGGACTGATTTTCCAAACCGTCAAATTCTCTTTATAGTTTAGGGAAACCCTCATCCCTCTTTCCTCAGTTCTCTATCCTGTTGTTTCCAATAAACCCCTTACCTGAGAAAGAAAACAAGAGTATCTTTGTGTCCACTCAGGGGGGAGGGGAGAAGCCATAAGCTTCAAGAAAAAAGTGGGAGGGAGAGGCTGGAAGAAGGGAAAGGGATGAGGGAGTGTGGGAGGTCTGGGAGTGAAGGGAGGTGGAGGTTAGGAAATAGATTGATCCATTAGCCTTTAAATAGGGATCAATAGGCAAACCCCAGAGCATTCCCCTGTGGCAGCATTTCTCTCTATCTCTGAAGTGGTACCTCTATCTCCATTAGAACTAAGCATTCACAGGTTCCCTTAGCAGCTCTACAGTCAAGCCAGAGTACATTAGTCACTGCAATAAGAAATAGTCACACAGATTATCTACTTTATTACATGCTTCAATTCTCCACAATTAGAAAAAAAGGATGCTTTTCACTGGGGTGTATCCAGTGTGTCAGAATCCTGAGAGAAGTGTGCCATTAAAGTAACTTTCATTATTGCTTGAAAAAGGCAAAGAAGAGATAAGAGTTCATACAGAGGTGATCGGGTTCATTGATCATGAAGGGCTGGGTTATTATTGAACAAATGTGAGTAAAGAATCAAGTCTGAGCATAGAAATTTTTAACAATCCAGATGAGGCAAGGATGGAAAGAATTCTAGGTAATTCTGATGAACCAATAGCCAACTTGTGATACCATTGATTAGGAGTTCTGATACTGAACCACATCTTATGATACAATTATGATAATTTTGTAATTTTTTTCATTTAATGACTTTAAGTTGGGGTGTCTACGCAAATCAACAATTATGCCCTTAACTACCCTGAATGTCAATGGTGTCTTCTTATCTCCTTCTCCAATACCATTTTTCTATTTTCCCACCTTTATAAATTTTCTAGGATACTCCTTTGAGGACCTGTTCTTGGGCAACATGCATTAATCAGTCTTGTTATTCAGAAGCTAATATAACAAATCATTAAAGAAATCCAAGCAGATATACTCTTCCTTTCTCTCCTTTTTCTCTTCCTTTAAAAAATGAGCACAAAACATTATATATATATATGTATGTATGTATGTATATTTTGTTATGTCACCTGTATTTCTCAATTTTCCTCAATCTCTACCCCCACTCCCAAAGAGCTATTTCCTACAATAAAGAATAAAAAGAGGAAAATAATTCAGCAAAATCAATGAACATACAAAAATATGATATGGTCCAACACTCCAAATCCCCAACCTACATAAAGGAGTGAAAGACATATTCTTATATCATTTCCTTATCAATACAACACAACACAAAACAAAATGTAGTTGAAATAAGAAACTCATGAAAATTGACATTGCCATTATACAAAGGCCAGAAAAAAGGCCTGTATAAAATTATTAAAAACAATTCTACTACATACTTTTAAAATATAGATTAAATTTGAAGCATGATACCAATATTGCCTTGCTTGTGTCCTTTGTGAATTTTATATTTTCTATGTCCTGATTAGTTTTTAACATCCTAACAAACAGGAATGTCTACACTCCTACTTAAGGATTAAGTGTTGAGGAGGATGGCCTATGATCGACATGTGCTAATAAGTGACAAATCATAAACAAATGACAGATCCCCTCGGCTGTCCTAAGTGAAGCTTAAGCTACCATTGGTACAGGTGAGATGCAGGAAGTGATGTAAATAAAGAGTCTATATATTTGTGTCACTTCCTCTCTCAGCTCTCTTCAGCAGAGACATGGCTCTGGCTCTTTCGCAGGATGTGGCTTTGGTTCTCTCATGGAGACATGGCTCTCACTTTGTCTCACTTGTGGAGACGTTGGTCTCTGTCAGCAATGTGGAGAGTGCTGGGCTGCATTTGTCATCTTGGGTCTTGGCGTCTTGGTGGCTTGGCCTGAGTGTGCTATGTGAGTTTAGACTGATTCCTTTTTCCTTTACCTCCTAAAATGCTATCCTCCTAGGAGATCCCTCATCTCGGAGGAGGTCTCTTGACTGGAAGCAGAGCTAGATTAAATCTTCTGAGGTATCATGGCTGAGTTCTCTGAACTTCCCTTAGCTTAGGCTAGGCCAGAGAATTATACCCCTTTCTCTCTCTCTTCTTCTTAATTCCTTCCCTTTATATTAATTAAACCACCATAAAATTCCCAAACTGACTTGAATATTTTTATTGGGATTTGAATTAATCCCTGGTGACCACTATTATAATATATTCAGTCAAAACCCCCTAAATTTTCCCCATACACTTTTTATGAACTTCCTTCTGTTTTCTTCTTATTTAATAGATATTTCATTGAAGCTCATTTCAAATTTTCTCCTTTTCCACCTTTTTAAATATCATTTTCTTTACCCACTATTTCCCTGATTACTCTCACTACAAAATAACAATCTCCACTATAATAATAGCTAATATTTCTATAGCGCCTATTAAGTGACAAAAGCCTTTTGTTACCATTATTTAATTTGATCCTTACAATAACCCTGAGAAGTAGGTGCTACTATTATCCTAATTTTTACAGATGGGGAAACTGAAGCAAATAGAGGTTAAATGATTTCCCCAGGGTCACACAGCTAGCAAGTGTGTTGAGGCTTCATTTGAACACAGATCTTCCTGACAACCAACTAGAGTCTCAGAACTCTATCTACTCTGTCTTATGACAAATCAACCTAATCACACAAGACATTATATATAAGCACAACTTGTTTAGCCATCCCATAGTCAATGATCTTTTGCTTTGTTCTCTATTCTCTGAAGCCCAAAAGAACTGCTGTAATTATTTTGGCATATATGTAGCCCTACCTTTTGCCAATGACCTTCATGAGTATATGCCTAAAGGTGGAATTAATGGGTCAAAGAAAATGTATATTTTAATCA
Organism: Monodelphis domestica; assembly: GCF_027887165.1. Taxonomy (NCBI): domain Eukaryota; kingdom Metazoa; phylum Chordata; class Mammalia; order Didelphimorphia; family Didelphidae; genus Monodelphis; species Monodelphis domestica. The sequence continues at coordinate 223,438,826 of NC_077231.1, read as the reverse complement.
CTTTTTCATTTTTAATCAGTCCTTTCATCTACCCCCACAATAGTTATAGTAATCCAGAACTACATCAATAATGCATTAGCTTACCTGTCTTTCCACAATGCCTCTAAAACTGTCTCTTCCCATTTTTTGTCATTTTTGCCAATTTTATGTGTGAAAGGTAAAACTTCAGAATTATTTCATTTAGTGTTTTTCTGATTATTAGTGATATTGGGAATTTTTATATGGTAGTTATTTCATGTTATTATTTTGAAGACTGTTTCTTCATATACTTTGATGACTTATTTATTTAGGCAGTGACTTCTGATCTAATATCTTTTGGTTATCTGTGTCTATATTTCAGATATTAAACACTTATCAAAGTACAAGAATAAATAAAAATATCAAATATATTTTTCTGCCTTGCCACTTTACTAGTAATCCTGGTTGCAATAATTTTGTTATGCCAAGACTTTTTGATTTTCTGTAACTAAAATTATATAGTTTATCATCTGTAATCACATCTATTCCTTGTTAAGCTGAGAATTCATTCCCTAGCCAGAACTGTAAAGTGTATATGCATCTATTTTTTCTTTCAAATTTTTATACTATTATTCTTAATCTCCTCTCATTGTTATGCTTTCTTTCCTTCTTTCCCTACTCATTCTGTTATTTCTCCTTAAATTTTATCTGGAATCAGATTTTATTTAGTTTTTTTTTTCCATTTGAATAAATTCATTTAGTCAATTTAGAACATTATTCCTTGGTTACAATAACCATATTATTTCCCTCCCTCCCCTCCACCCACTCTTTCTGTTGCCAACACGCAATTCCATTGGGTGTTACCTGTGTCCTTGGTCAGAACCTATTTTCATATTGTTGTTTACACTAGGATGTTCATTTAGAGTCTACATCCCCAACCATATATCTTCAACCTGTGTATTCAAGCAGTTGTTTTTCTTCAGTGTTTTTACTCCCACTGTGTTTCCTCTGGATATGGATAGTAGTTTTTCTCATAGGTTCCTCCAAGTTGTTCAGGGTCATTGCATTGGCATTAATGGAGAAGTCCATTACATTAGATTGTACCACAGTGTATAAGTCTCTGTGCACAATGTTTTCCTGGTTCTGTTCCTCTCATTCTGCATCAATGCCTGGAGGTTGTTCCAATCCCCATGGAATTCCTCCACTTTATTATTCCTTTGAGCACAATAGTATTCCATCACCAACATATACCACAATTTGTTCAACCATTCCCCAAAGGAAGGGCATCCTCTCATTTTCCAATTTTTTGCCACCAGAAAGAGCACAGCTATGAATATTTTTGTACATGTCTTTTTCCTTATTATCTCTTTGGGATACAAACCCCAGCAGTGCTATAGCTGGATCAAAGGGCAGACAGTCTTTTAGCGCCCTTTGAGCATAGTTCCAAATTGCCCTCCACCATGGTGGGATGAGTTCACAACTCCACCAGCAATGAATTAATGTCCCAACTTTGCCACATCCCCTCCAACATTCATTACTTTCCTTTGTTGTCATGTTAGCCAATCTGCTAGATGTGAGGTGATACCTCAGAGTTGTTTTGATTTGCATTTCTCTGATTATAAGAGATTTAGAACACATTTTCATGTGCTTATTGATCATTTTTATTTCTTTAACTAAAAATTGCCTATTCGTGTCCCTTGCCCACTTTTCCATTGGAGAATGGCTTGATTTTTTGAACAACCGGTTTAGCTCATTATAAATTTGAGAAATTAGACCTTTGTCAGAGGTTTTTGTAATGAAGATTGTTTCCCAATTTGTTGCTTCCCTTCTAATTTTGGATGCATTTGTTTTGTTTGTACAAAAACTTTTAATTTGATGTAATCAAAATTATTGATTGTACATCTTGTGTTTTTTTTCCTAGCTCTTGCTTGGTTTTAAAGTCTTTCCTTTCCCAAATATCTGACAAGTATAGTATTCTGTGTTTGCCTAATTTGCTTATAGTTTCCTTCTTTATATTCAGGTCATTCACCCATTCTTACTTTATCTTGGTGTAGGGTGTGAGATGTTGATCCAAACCTAATCTCTCCCATACTGTCTTCCAATTTTCCCAGCAGTTTTTATCAAATAGTGGGTTTTGGTTCCAAAAACTGGGATCTTTGTGTTTATCATAGACTGTCTTGCTGATGTTATTTACCCCAAGTCTATTCCACTGATCCTCCTTTCTGTCTCTTAGCCAGTACCAAATTGTTTTGATAATCATTGCTTTAAAGTATAGTTTGAGAGTCTGGGACTGCAAGTCCTCCTTCCTTTGCATTTTTTTTTCATCATTTCCCTGGACATCCTTGATTTTTTGTTCTTCCAAATGAACTTTGTTATGTTTTTTTTTCTCATTCAGTAAAAAAGTTTTTTTGGTAGTTCAATGGGTATGACACTAAATAAGTAAATTAATTTGGGTAAAATTGTCATTTTTATTATGTTAGCTCATGCCACCCATGAGCAATTAATGTTTTTCCAATTGTTTAGATATAGTTTTAATTGTGTGGAGAGTGTTTTGTAGTTGTATTCATATAGTTCTTGTGTTTGTCTTGGCATATAGATTACTAAGTATTTTATATTGTCTAGGGTGATTTTAAATGGAATTTCTCTTTCTAATTCTTGCTGCTGAAATGGTTTGGATATATAGAGAAATGCTGATGACTTATGAGGGCTTATTTTGTATCCTGCAACTTTGCTAAAATTGTTGATTGTTTCGACTAGGTTTTTGGTTGATTCTCTAGGATTCTTTAATTAAACCATTATATCATCTGCAAAGAGTAATAGCTTGGTCTCCTCGTTGACAATTTTAATACCTTCACAATTTCTTTTTCTTCTCTATTGCTATTGCTAGTGTTTCTAGTACTGCAATCAGATTTTAAATTTATTTAAAATTCAAATTCTGTGAAGAAGAAACTCAACAAAATGAACTTGAAAAAAGATAGTTATGATCCAAATTTATAAAGAAAAAATAATTATGATAAGGAATCCAACTTTTTCAAAAAGGTAAAGATGGCAAGTAAAAAGTGATGTGCATTAAATGTTAAAGTTCTCAATGTCTGTCACTACATGGGAGGAAAAGTTCCTGTTTTAAGAGGAAAAAAAGAATGAAATTCATATAGGAGATAAGAGAATAAAGAATGGATCATGAAAACCTATAGAGAATGATGGACACTTCACTAACTGGCAAGAAAATAATTCTGAATAAATATGAGAGAAACATAATCCCACATCCAACAGAGATAATGCTTTAAGAAATGAAGGAAAATGTTAATAAGTACACTAATAAAAATGGGGAATAATTCAAAAGGAAACATTTTAAGATCAGGTAAAAATGAATTAGGAACTAGAAAAAACTTTTTCATTATTATTTTAGAGTTTATAATATTTAACTTCACAACATTCTATAAAACAGGAACTAAAATTAAACATTAAGTATATTATGTGTACAACAGAATAATATCACAGTATTCAAATTAAGGATATATTTGCTCCTGCTTTATGTTAAAAGGAATCAGTATGATTTTTTATATGTGATTGTATGCAAAAGAGAGACCTTTGACAATATTTAGTCCAGGGTTACCTGAAATGGTTGAGATGTATGTTCTTCCTGAACTGATTTTTAATTTTAGCTCTAAAGGCAAAATATGTCATAAAATCCCAGCCCAAATCTAACTTAAGTCTATCTGTTGTGGTTTTCTACTGATTAGAAGTATTATCTACCACTTAGAAATTTATTCATTTCTCTCCTATTTCTTCACTTTTACTTATAGTTATTTGTAAACATTTTATTGTCTCAATTTGATCATAGGCTCCTTATGTAAAACAACAATTTTTAATTTATTCTGAATTCTAATATCTCCCTTATTGTGAGCATCAATCAGAATTTTAGAAATGATAGGTTTTTAATGCTTATTGAATGAATGAAATATCTATTTCTCACTTTATATCTATATTAATTCAAATATATATTTATATTCATTTTTAGTAAAGGACCCTTGACCCAAGAGTTATTATGCTCTATAATGTTTATGGTAATGTGTTATATTGGGTCATTGCCTAGAGGGCATGAATGATAACTCTGTAACCTGTGGGAAAATAGTATATAACTACTGTGCAGAAAATCACTTCTATCCAAGTTGTTTGGAGAGAAAGAAATATATTCATCTCTCATCCATGTCATTCAGATGTATTACCGCCTAACCTGAAGCTTTTACACATTATATATTAAAATAAGATATGGCCCCAGGTGTTCATCATATTCTATTGATTAGTTTGAATGAATAGATGAGAAATAAATTGAATAGAAGATTGTGGAACTATGTTGATAAACATTATGGTTCACTGAGAAACAATGAACCAGAGGAGTAAAAAGCAGGAGGCAAGAGTCTAGGTATAGTGGTTGAGTCTCACCTATCACTGAATTCCCCTCCAAAAAAAGGAAGCAGCAATTATCAATTGTCTAAAATGAGCTAGGGATACAAAGACAATAAGAAAAGAACCCATACTCCTGGGGATCTTAATCCTATTCAGTGAGTTATATTGTTCACTTTTTATAATGCTTATATTTTAAAAGAATCAAATAATAATAGAGCTATAAAGAACTTTTGTGTTCATCAAGACCAACCCTCCTATTTTAAATGAAGTGAAACCCAAACAGGTTAAGAGACATGCCAAATGTCATGAAGCAAGAACTTTCATAGCACCGTGTGGTTTTAGATATGTAATTAATCACATCCTTTCTTTCTTACATTAAATTACTAGGTCTTCAAGGAAAGGAACTGCACTTGGTGCCTCATTACATCCCCCATGGTGTCTAGCATTAATATGTATACTTTATTTCAAGTGAATTAAGTCATCAAGGCTTTACCCAAACTAAGGTACTAGGAATAGGAACTGAAAGAAAGGTATATTGATGAACTGTGTTTTATGTTTTCCAAAGAGAGTGTTGTAGAATGGATGAAGCCAGGGAGTGGTGTTTTCCATCTGATCTAATACAATAAATATTTAGTGAATACTTGGTATTTTCAAGATACTGTTGATACAAAGAAAAAAATAAAGGAAAGGTTTTTGTCCTCAAGGAATTTATATTTGACTAAGAGAAAACCACATTGAAATAGATAAGTGGATAAGCTATGATTTGAGAAGATGGAGAGTAATCCTGATAAGGTGTGAGGACAACAGGTTCACAGAAGTAGCATGTTAGTTGAGTCTTGAAGAAAGTCAGTGTTTCAAAGAAGTAAGAGAAGAAAGCCCTCTTTGGTCCCACCTAATAGCTCTTGAAAAGCATACAGAAGATATATTGAGTAATGTAAACATATGTTAATTGTGAAAAGTAATGTTGAGTTTTTGGAATGACAAGTAAGCCATTTTGGCTGGAATGTAGAATATATAAAAGGGAATATTATGAAGGGAAACAAAAAACTTGAGATGCATGGTTGGTGTTGGATTCTGAATGGATATAATTACCTACCCAAGAAAAAGAAGATTCATGAAGGAAATTGTTTTGGAGTTGAATACTGTAGAAAGGGAAAGCCTTTAGAGAATCATATCTAAGTAGGATGTTTGCATTTCTGGAAATCCAAAAGACACAGAAATGGAACAGGGATGTTGGAGAGGTAGTAATAAATGTAAAGGTCAGGTAAAAATATGCATTATAAGGACTGAGTTCAGGAAGTGTTAATAATGAGTATATTGTCCTTATCAGTGAATTTATTGGCAGTGTTTAAAAAAGAACACTAGATAAATAATTCATCTGTTCCCATTATCATCCAATTTATCAGTTGTTTGTTGCCCTGGTGAAAACCCTAGCTTTCTTGTGACATTTTTCATGCTAAATATCATCTGTATCTATTTGTAATAAATTGTATTTAGCCATGCTTTCATGTTGTTACAGGTGCAAAGAATGTGAAAATGTCAAAGAAAGCATAAGCCTTTGTCCTTTTTCACAAAGACAAATACTAATAAATAGCTCTGCAAATAGTACACATTTGAACATCTCTGGCAAGATGTGCTCATCTTCAAGATGATAACCTGAGAAAGACAGCACAAAGGAAGATTACAAATATGGATATCAAAATAAAGAAAACACAAAGGATATATTTAGGATCAAATCCAATGAAGGCAACTTTTTACACATCTCAGCATTCATCACACTATTGCTTTATGGCAGACACCCCTGAACACAGTAGGAATCCAGTCAATGTTGAATGAAGCAGAAAGAGGGGTATGGTGCAAATAACTCTGGCTTTAAATAAAAAAAAGAAAAATGAATTCCCCAGCCAAGCTATGCTATTTATTTGGGAAAACTTTATCAGTTCACTTAAATTCTGAGAGCCTCAGTTTCCTCAACTATAAAATGCAGAGACATGTACTTCCTACTTCAGGTGAAATAATGTAAGAATAATGCTGAGAATTGGCTCATTTGTCTCTTGTATGGTTACATTTTTTTCTAACTCCACAGAATTGCAATATGTGGTCAGAAGTTTTAAGTGGGAAAAGATGTCTAAATAGATTTTCTATGATATCATAGACTAAAGTACCATTTTGTTTTTGCCTCAACCCCCTCCCCCTGAAAACCTTTGTTAAATTAATCATAGGGTGCTTTTAGTTATGCCAATAAGAGTACATGAAAATTGCAGAATTGTTTGGACTTTAATGCCCAACCTGACTGACAGAAAGGTTCTTTCACCTTGTATGCAGCTTAACTTTGTTTTTGCATGGTTGGTTTTGAAACTGTTGATTTATTTTCTCTTGGTTTCCCTTTTGAAACATCTGGACTTATTCTCTCTGGAACTGCTTCATTGTTTTAGGACGTAAGGCTTCATAGAGCAAAGGAACATGATTTGAGAGAAAAAAAATCTCATACACACATTTCAGTATTACAAAAGAATATAAACACACACATACACACTCATTTATTTCCCCACCCTAGCATTTATATTTATTTATTTATGTATGTAAGGTCTTTTGTTGCAGCAACACAGAGTGATAGGAAACATTTTGGATGAAATCTTTAAACTAACACACACACCCCCATATATATGTATGTATATATATATATATATATATATATATATATATATATATAAACTGTAAATAGATGGCAGTTCCCTGTTATCAATGGCACGACAGTAATATATTTCAGCACATTTTTAGGAGTTGTCACAATTCAAGGTCCCGTATATCAAGAAACAATTCTTCCAATGCCATGGGCATGGAGGTGCCCATGTGTTCTTTAAATTGCCTGGAAAACAGAAATATTGGCACATCTTTCCAAGATGGAAAAGCTTTTGATATAGAGGGTTGAGAAATTGGACTACAGCATCTTGTGAAATTGTCTACTCTATGTCAAAATCATGAAGAGAGAAAGCATCAAAGCCCAAAGAAATGCATTCATCCGCACCACAGTAAAGGGTACAATAAGCCACAGAAGGCTGAATTTTGCTACCGTTATGGGAATGTTCCCGTTACATACTGAAGAATTTTAAAGAAGAGGAAGAATAATATCAGTTCGTGTTAATTACTTGACTGGCTACTTTTGTGGAGCCTTTTGGCAGTTTAGATGCTTGCAGGAAATAATTCAGAACCAGGTAAACCTCTAGAGTGTGGGAAAAGTATGGCTTCATTTAGTGGGAATATGAGTGTTCATGTGTTGCTGCAAATATCTCCAAACATGCTGAAGTGTACCTAGTGCCAAAAACATTCTGCTTTGGGTAGGTATTTTTTTTTGTTTCCTTTTGTTCTGATAAGACATTTCTGGAGTCTCCAGGGGTCTTGAGGGGGTATTGGTAGTATAGAGAGTCTTCTTGTACAATTGATATAATCTGAGGAAGAAGAGACTGCATTTTTGAGAAAGTGACTGTCTGATACTTTCCCACAAGAGTGTGGATGTGTTTTTGAGATCCAGATATTTGAGAGGAAAAAAAAGCAAACAACTGAATTATGAAGAGATCATTCACTTTTATGAAATCTAATTTTGAGATGACAATGTAAGCATAGTGAATGGCATCATTTGAAGCAGAAGTTTAATTCAAATAAGATGTTTCTTTATGGTGTCCTACAGTCATCTGAATGTAGTGCATGTATATTTTATACATTAAATACATATATATATATATATATATATACTACATGTAATGGCCTCTGTTCTATAGGGATTATAGAGAATATTAACCACTAGATTTATTAATAACTTATGATTTTATGGTTTTAACTTCTTAGATATAATTTGGTTTTTCCTTACCAAAATCAATGCAAACTCTGTTTACAGAGATAATGGGATACAATATCAGTAACTCATGGATTAGAACCTAATGAGTTTGTATTTAGTACTCTTTACACTGAAACTGGTACACTTAGTAAAATATTAATTTGCATTTATAATCAGGTAAACAAGGTTATGTAAGAAGAGGTTTATTATTTACTTCTCTGTACTGCCTTAGAGCCTACTATATATATATATATATATATATATAACTTTCTTTCCTAATATACTGACAATCTAGTGAAATTCAAAATGCAATTCTAATATGAACATAAAACCACTTTACAGATGTTTAATTAATTAATTTACTTTAATTAATTCTGTTTCTTCATATAGCCTATTCTCCTTTGAACCTAAATCACATTTAGTCATTATTATATGGCAGCAATAGAAGAAATTATAATATAAGAACAGGAAAGTTATTCATTGATGGATAATGTAATTTCTACATTAATTACCCTAGGGAAAAAAGTTGTCATAATAATTATAACCAAAATGCCTAGAAGCAATTTTCTATTTGGTGTATAAGAGTGTTAGATTTAGAATGAAGAAGACAGGAGTTCAAATCCAGGCTTAGGTACTTACAAGCTGTGACACCCTGGGCAAGTTATGTATTATTCTTCAGTTTCCTCAACTGTGAAATAGGAATCATAATAGCATCTACATTACAGAGTTGTAGTGAGGACCTAATGTTTAAACTACTTAACACAGAACCTGGTGTAAAGTAGGCTTATAAATGTTTGTTTCCTTCCTTCCTTCCTTCCTTCCTTCCTTCCTTCCTTCCTTCCTTCCTTCCTTCCTTCCTTCCTTCCTTCCTTCCTTCCTTCCTTCCTTCCTTCCTTCCTTCCTTCCTTCCTTCCTTCCTTCCTTCCTTTCCTCCCTCCCTCCCTCCCTCCTCTTTATCTTCCTTCTTTGTACATAGACCTTCACAACTGCAAATTCCATCTTGTCCAAAGTGGGATCCCATTTCACTTGATCACTTTTCTTGGAGTTGTAGAAATCTTAGAATGTCTTTCACATAAGAATTCTGTTTTCATCAAATTCTGCCAATTTTACCTATTTTGTTTGTTAGACTAAAAAAACTGTGTTCATGACACATTAATCAATATAATTTAAACAGTATATTAGAATAATGTTTAAATTAGGCTTTGTTAACTTTTTAAAAAGGAATCTGTAATTTCAGTGGTATTGGAAATTCCAAGTTTTGGTACTCCCTTTCCCCATACAGTTTGAAATTCACCTATAAATTAACTGATAAATTCTGTGACTCCTATGAATCATTATGGAGGTTAAATAACTTGTCCAGAGCAAGATAGCTGTTATGTTTCTTTAAAACCCTTACCTTCTGTCCCAAGGCAGAAGAATTAAGGGCTAGGCAATGGGGGTTAAGTGACTTGTCCAGGGTTACACAGCTGGAAAGTGTCTGAGACCAAATTTGAACCTAGGACCTTACAACTCTAGGCCTGGTTCTCACTGAGCTACCCAGTTGCCCCCTATTATCTTTTAAAGATAGGATTTTAAGCACAGATGTTTCTAACTCCAAACCAAAAATTCTAGGAAGAGGCCCAAGGGAGCATCAAGTTCAACCCCTTAGTTTTTGTGGATAAAGAAATTGAAGCAGGGAGATTATTAATTGACATGTCTTTAATAATTTTATAGGGTCTGTTTTGCCACATAATAATGGATCTAAAAACCAAGTTTTCCCCATCCTTAGTAAAAGAAAAAAATGCTTTCATTTCTTCAAGCTATTGCTGTAGATATATTTTCCATTCCTTAGAAAATATCCTTGAATTTGAGCTTTCTCCAATTCTCTCACTCACTGCTAAGTATTTTGAAATATAATTCCATCTTCACCAGTCTCTATTCTAGCCAGTCACCCCTTATCTCTTAATTTTCCAATCAGATATTTTTTCTCAGTTCCCTTCCTTTTTGAATTATTTGTTACCTTTGATGCTGTTGGCCACCTTTTCCTTCCTGAATACTCTTTCCCCTCTGTTGTCTCTTTTTTTGCAGTGCTAACTTGTTAGCTCACTCCTCCATCTCCTTTGATTGCTCATTACTATTATGCTCTCTAAATGTCAGTGCTTCTGTCCAAGAACCTCTTCTTTTCCCCCATATAAAAAATTATCATTTGCTATGAGTTTTAACTATCATCTCTATGCAGATGACTTATACACACAAACACAACTCTCCAGATATAATAGCACTCCAGAGCTTTATTCTTTCATCACCTACCTACTGGACATTTGTAACCATTTATCCCAGAGAAATCTCAAACTCATCTTGACCAAGATGGAATTCATTATCTTTCCTTTCAAGTCATCCTCTCTTCCAAACTTCTTTCTAAGCATCACCATTTTAGCTTCTTAGTTTTATAAATGTTGCATTATCCTTCCTTAATCCTCAAAGACCCTCACTACACATGGCTAATCAGTCATCAAATCTTAATGCTTCTACTTCCACAATACCTTTTATCTGGGTGCCTTTTCTCTTCACAAATAGCTACCACCTTAATTTAGGTCTTGATTACACAACACCCAGATTACTGCAAAAATCTCCTAATCATTCTTTCTTCTTCAGAAAGTCTCTACTGCATTGGATTCTATAGTTTCCAAAGTGATTTTCCTTAAACAAAGATAACATGTCATTCCCTTGTTTAATGAGCTCTCTTGTACAGACTATAAATGCTTCTGTTTAGGGTTTGTTTGCTTAGGATTTTTTGAGGCAGGCAGCTCCATGTTACAGGGAATAGAGAAGAGACCAGAAGGCAGGAAACCTGAATTCAAATCTAGTCTCAGGCTATTATTTAGCCCACAGTTTTTATTATTCTCATTTTACAGATGAGGGAACTGAGGCAGAAAGAGGTATATAATTTGCCTAAGATCACACCAGTTGTCAGTGCCTGAGACTTGGTTTGATCTCAGGTATTTTTGACTTTAGGTCTAGCTTGCTATCAATTCATCAACCTAGTTATTTCTAATTCTATTAAAAGTATAAGCATAAAATCTAGGCAGAAATGAATAGCTTCTATGAGGGGGCATGGCATAGTGGACAGTCTTTATTTTTATTTATTTTTGAAATCCTTACCTTCCATCTCAGAATCAATACAATGAATTAGTACCAAGGCAGAAGAGAAATAAAGACTAAGCAATGGGTATTAATTGACTTGCTCAAGGTCACAAAGCTAGAAATTATCCAGCTATCTGCTGCCAGTCTTTATTTTTAAATGAATGATTGAAATCCTTTAGACCTATCAGATGAAGTCTTATTAATAGACCAATGATGTTGATTTGCATGAATATATCCTTATAATATGTGCACATGTATGAATATACATATATGTATAAAATGGTTTAGCAAGGAATTAAGGCTAGCAATGGACATTCTCAATTACTTCTCAGATTTGCTTCATTCTGCCACTCTGAAAGCAATTTTATTTAATAAATACCACAGAGTATGAATTGCAAGTGTTAAAAACTGCTGGATTCTGAGTCCGGAATGAGGGATTATGCCCTTTTTTCTCCTTTCTATCAGACTGTATGCCTTGTGTTGAAGAGTGGAAGTGGGGGGTGGGGAGGTGGACTCCACCAGATTCTGCAGGCAGCAAAAGGAGAGCCTTTTAGCTAATCATATAATAGGAATCTTGTAGATAATTACTAGAGGCAGGAATTATTTGGAAAGGGAGAATATCGTCTCCTTTTTTGACTGCTCTTTTATTTCCAATTCTTAGAACTTTCAGAGTTTTTGTCTATTAAAATCATTTAAAAGATGATTCAAGCTTCAGAGATAAGTAATATATTTCAACCAAAGTAAATAAACAAAATATTTATGAGAAATACAGACATCACTAGAATGGTACATCAGATATTAGAGAATGAAAATTGCCTCTCATTTTCTTATCAATAAATGTTATTTATCAGCAATAATTTATTAAGTACTTATTATATGTCAGGTCCTGTACAAAGCCAGGAGGAAATTTATATCATTATCCTTATAGGAAGTGGAAAAGTGTTCAGAAATATATCATTCACTCAATCAGTAAGAACCTCTAGGAAAAGGACTATAGGCTACATGATCTTTCTGTCCCAGAGATTGACATTATGCCTTCCTTTAGTATAATAGGCATTTTATCTAGTAATTGAAGAATGTCATAGAGTATTATAGCTGAAATGAACTTTAAAATTGTCAGGTTCTACCTTCTTACATGAATGAAGCAAATTTCTAACTCATGAAGAAAATACATTTCTCTATTTCTTCCTGAAAAGTAGTTAAGGTTTTATCATTGGCCAACTCACCCATTATTAGTCAGGGTCAGATAGATTTGGCAAGTTTCATTTAATTAAATCCATCTCAGACTTGGTTCTTAGAGATTATCTAATGTTCTGCCTTCATCTTGCACTTGAAGAAAAAGACGTGAAAGAAGACTGAATATGACTAATATCATACCACGGGTCAGTAATAGCACCCAATTAAAATCAGATCTCTGGAATTCCACATCCAGAGTTCTTTTTACAACCTTCTTTAAAATAAATAATGATTTATAGTTACTCTTAATTACTGGTTCTGTTCTCAAATGTGACATATTGTCTATCCTTCTGCTTTGTGCCTATCTAAGTTGAGGGTAGCACAGGATAGTGCAATAAATAATACACTCTAGTCAAAGGGTTGTTAAAATCAAAAGGTTTTCATCAATAGTATTCATTTCTCATTGATAAGTTCTCTACACTAATATGTGCTATAAGAACTAATGAATCATAGTAACAGAAGATGGCATGTGCCATTTGTGATAGATTAGTTAATTATTAACAGTTCAGAAGCAAGAACAAATATTAGTTCACGAGTAGAAAATTAAATAAAAACTATCATTCATAAAAATGTAAAAATTGACAAAATGAGTTCTGCAGAAAATCTAAAGATGAAATCAATATAGGGCAGTGATACTGTTTAGTCTTGTCTGACTCTTCATGACCCTATAGACTTTGCCATCTGTGGGACTTTGTTGACAAATGCACCAGTGTACTTTTCCATTTTCTTCTCTAGTGAATTAAATCAAAGAAAGGTTAAATAACTTGTCTAAGGTCACACAGCTAATGAGTGCTTGAGATCTATCTACTCTATCTACTGCTCTACCTACTGAACTACCTTGCTGCTTCCAAGGAAAAGGCAAGTGATTTGCCCAAAATCACACAGTTATTAAGTGTCTGAGGTCATATTCTAACTTGGATCTTCCTGACACTTAGCCCAGCATTTTATTCACTGAACCATCTAGCTACCTGTAAGATAGTAATATTTTAATTTCAAAGCATAGTAATATAGATATAGAATATAATAATCTAATATAGTAAATAATAATATAGAGACATAAAAAGATTCTAGGTTATTTGATCTAGGCAAATGCTTGTTTTGCAAATGTTTATTGATGTGTAAGGGTCTGTGGAGGGTAAAGGTACAAGATGTGATCTCTGCTCTCAAGGAGACTATCCTCTATGATAATACATGAATAACCCAGTGGAATTGCTTGTTGGCTCTGGAAGGAAAGAGGGAATAGGCAATGGGAAAGAACATGAATCATGTAGCCATGGGAAAATACTTCAATAATTGTTTATAAAAGTAAAAACAAAAGACATTATACTCGAGTTTTAAATGTTTGTTTGTTTTGGTAAATGATTATGAAGTCAACACTGACAGCAGTGTAATTAATTCTATTTGCTTGGTAATCTCTGATATCTAAATAAATGAATTCTAATATGTCAAATGTTTCTAATAACTTTGAAATCACTACTTCTAAATTCCCATTAGAATTCCCCATTCATTCATTTCCACCTATGTTTCCTTTAGTGTGGTTGGTATATATACTCTTTCTTTTTTTATATATATCATTTAGTTAGTCAGTTTAGAACATTATTCCTTGGTTATAAGAATCATATTATTTCCCTCCCTACCCTCCCCCACCCCTTCCCATAGCTGCTGCGCAATTCCACTGGGTTTTACATGTGTCCTTGATCATAACCTATTTCCATGTTGTTGATGACTCTCTCTTCTTTAGGCTTAATAAGACAATAGTAACTTATATACATATATATGTGTATATATAGAGAATATTTCCTATAGATTATATCAGGTGAATTTCACAGTGAATCTATTACTTCCTACAGATATTATTATTAATTATAATTAAATCCCTTATTTCAGATGAGGAAAATAAAAATCAGAGAGATTTTATTTTGCCTATTATCAAATCTACTAAGTAAAAGACATGTAATTTTTCTAAAATTTAAATACAATTTTCATTTCTGTTTTAAAGATTGTCACTTACTCTCAAATTCCTTCTCCACAAAATACCCAATTTATTCTCATCTTAACAATCAACAAAATTGGCCATCTCCATATGCATAACCATAAAAAGATTGTACATGAAATTACACATCTCTAATGTGTACTATTTTAATTTTTATTATCTAAATCTTAACCTCAACTATTACCTTTTTAAAATTGTCCTGTTTGTCTTTCCTTCTTTCAGACTTGCCCTCTGTTGTCTTTGGTAAAAACAACATACAGTGAAGAAAATGCTTTTTTTGTGTGTGAATCCAGACACTGGAAACACTATATCTACTGCTATATCCACTATGCAACACTGGATCACACAGTAACAAATTTTAAGGATAAAAGACTCGTCAATTTTTCAAAATGTATGTAATAAGTACTATGTGCAAGGTCTAAGATACTCACATTTATCATATTCACTAACTCCAAGTTTTTCTTTGACAATTTAAAAATGATCTCAAAAGATACTTCTTCCCTCCCCCAACCCCATTTCTCCTTCACAGAAATGGAAGTCAAAATTCTACAAAGATTTTTGTAGGTTCCTTCATGCAGGAGGTTCTGGGCTGTTACCCTCAGTTGGATATTGGGTTAGGAAGAAGGTTCCACTAATGAGTATTTTCTGCCTGCTTTTGAGCTCACCAGAGAGAACTCATTAGTTTGCCCTGACAATATTCACAGCTTTCAGATCTCTTCTTTTTTATCTCACTGTGACTCAGAAGCAGAACCAGCATCTCACCCACAGGGCATATAAACCTTCACTATGTTCCCTGAAATCCTGAGGGTTTCTTTCTTCTCTCTTTCTTTTTTTTTTTCATTTTTGTATGAAAAATGGGAAATAATTTCTTCCTTCTCTTGCTGGAGAACTGCTCACTGGATTAACATATGATGCTTAGATGATAAAATATATACTTTTTAGTCATTTAAATTTAATATCAAGTTGTTTTACTTTCTATAAAATATCTTGGATAAAAGGTCCCTCTCCTTGTCTCCATATGTGCTTGCTACTTTTTTATTGCTCCTGGATCACAGAAGTGAGAATCTCTTTTCCAATGATCATACCCCTATATGTACAAACCTCTCTGCTTTCCCTTCTTCAGTAATATTCTTCCTTCATTCTGTCCATTGTAGCAGAGCTGTCCCAGAATTCTTTGAATGTACTAATAATTTTACCTTTAATGTGATAAAATCTTGGAGGACACAGACACATTATTGTATGTTTGATTTCATCATACAAAGTCATACATTGCTGAATTAGCTTGGCTCAGGTTTAAACAATATTTTGATCCATTCCATTAAGTTAAGAAGAGATGGGTTTCTCTCTTCCACATTTTCCAGGCAAATGATCATGACCAAATCAATTCACTTTTTTGATACTCAATATTCTAATCTATAAAATGGGAATAGTAATAACCATGATAACAATTGTACCTCACAAGGTTGTCTCTGTCAAATGAGATACCACATGTTAAGTGCTTTGGAAACCTTGAAATCTCTGCATAAATGTGAACTTCTTGTCTAGATCAAACCTCTGAGTCTAGATGCCAAGAATTAGGTTATATTATTTTTCCATCACCTTGTATTCCTGGGGAAGTGAAGCATTTTCTTTTTCTTCATATCTAACTGCTTTCACTAGCCAACAAGGTTAGAGGATTTTGATGTGTGCTCAGAGGAAATCACCCTGATATGGGCACTCAGTGACTCATTTAGTTTCACTGATATGAGCGGCTCATCATCATTAGCACATAAAGGATTTCATTTCTTTATTCATTTCTATTCTCTGTTCCTTTATCCCCACCCCAGGCAAGGAGATTACTGTCTCCTCCACTACAGACTAACTCATTCTAATTCCTCATAGTCCTCTCTGAATCCTTCAATTCTACACTCAAAGCTCCCTATGTCTTTACAGCTCTAGATTATGTATTCACTAGTTTACTGGGTTCATCCTGGAATTCTCACTATATATTTTTTTTTTCTTAAAAAGGTATCTCCATGCTCCATCCTGCAGTTTCCATGTGACTATCTGGTGGAGCAGAGGTGTGAAACCTCTAGCCTGGGCCTGTAAAATTCCCCAAAGAGGCCAAAACTAGACTAAAATATTATCGAGAAATGTTTAGCAAAATAAAAAAAAATATAGGAAAACATAGGAAATGTTAATTTTTTGGTTTTCCAAGCCAATATTCCACCCTCTAGGATCTGTTTATATTTGAGTTTGACATCACTGGTATAAAATTAAACCACTAAACCATAAAAAGTGTCTCTGCGGGCCAAGTATTGATTTAATAAATCACATGGTAATATTAACTATTTGATATTGTATTTTTACTTATTTTGTTAAATATATCCCCAATACATTTTATTCTGATTGAGGATATACACAGGTGTGTTGTACAGCTGTGTTTGACACCTCTGCTCTACAGGTTTACAATGGTAAAATAAATCTTTCATCAATTTGTAGTTATTTATGATTGTCTCCCCTATAAAGTCTGTCTGATTAAAGATAAATTCCATTTGTTACTTAACACCTTCTCCCTTTGGCCTCATTAGTTCAATTAATTTGTAAGATAATGCAAAATAGAACCAAAGACAGCCTCAAATCCTGACCTCTGTTACTCTGTACATTGATTCACTCATTGAGGTTCAAAACACACCACAATGAATTGACATAAGTGAAACGCCATTTTTTTTTAGGTCAAGGTATGCCCCAAATATACTGACCAGGTTTCAGCTAGTGAGGTTTTCAGAGTTTTCCTTTTTTTTTTGTTTAATTTGAAAATATGAAAGGAGTTGAAAGAAGCATTTTTATTGTCAAACTTGACAGTAGCAATTGACATTATGTACTTCCTGAAAGATCTAACAGAAGCTCAAAGGAAAGAATCTTTCTCTTTTCTTAGCCCACCTAAGGATAGATTCATATTGCTCACAAAGTAAAATTTATATAGCACTTTTAATGAGTGCTGCTCTACATTAATTATTTCATAGAAGGAAGAACTGTTGAGAACTCCTTTGAACAGAATCCTTTTTATTCAGGGTTCAAAAATTTCGAACCTTGGAAATCCAAGCATTGTTCAACAAAGAATATCTTATTATGGTATTACTTTAATTCCTTTAAGAAACAAAATTTGAAAGGTAATGAACCAGAGCCATAACCAGATTAGAGTGATACCAGCTTTGTTCCACAGTGATGTTTAGAATATTCAAAATTTTAACCTTGTGAACTTCAGTGGCAAAGTTATAAGAGTAAATAATTTTCCTTGCTTTTCATATAGATACTTATAAAAATAAAAAAAATTTCATTTAAAATTTTTATTTTTAATTCCAAATTCTATTCTTTCCTCCACACTATTCCCCACTCACTGAGAAGACAGTGAGAATTCCATAATATATATTATATTGATATATATCTGTGTGATATATTTATATTTGTGTGATAGTGTGATATATATATATATATATCACACAAAATATTTCCACATTGCCCATGTAGCAAAAATATTAAAAAATAAATTCAATTTGATTCAATTTGTACTCCTAGTCCAGCAGTTCTCTCCCTGAAGGTGGATATCAGTTTTCCATCATTAGTCCTTTTGGATTGTTGTGCATCATTTCACTGATTAGAGTAGCCAGGTCACAGCCAATTATCATTACAATATCCCTGTTATTGTGAACAATGATCTGCAGTTTTGTTAACTTTACTTTATCAGTTCACAGTAGTTTTTTCAGCTGTTTTTCTGAATCCATCCCTTTCCTCATTGCTTAATGTTCAATTTGTTCAATTGGAATCTATTACAATCATATACCACAACTTGTTGAGCCATTTCCCAGTAGACAAGCATCTCCTCAGTTTCCTATTATGCCACAAAAAAAAGCTGCTATAAGTACTTTGGGGGCATACTTTTTCCTTTTTCTTTGATCTGTTTGGGAAACTGCCCTAGTAGTAGTAATTTTGGGTCTATAATTTTTTTAATATCACCCTGTTGAATTATTTTCAAAATGCATATCACAAGATTGATTAGCAAGCCTTTGTTCTTTTTTTCTTGAAGGCAAGGGTTGAAAATTGGGGCTCTTTTACCAAGAACAACAACATCTTTGCAAAGTAAGAGGAAGACACAGACCCATAATCACTTTTTACCAGTAATCAGACTTTAAGATTTGTTTTAATTAATTCACTATGGCTGGTCCAGATGATCATATGAGTAGCCAGATTAGTCTTCCTAGTCCTACTTTCTACATATTTGATGAAAAAAAATGGAATTGTCCAAAGCTTTTCACTGCAGCCATTTCAATCCTGATTATGAAATAAAGGGTAAAGCTCTTTTGAGAGATTAGTATAAGAGTGGGAAAAAGTAAAATGAATAACTGATTTTCTTTTACTTTTGTCAACATATCAGTTCTGTCTTGACTTCTTAATGTTGAAGAAAAAAGTAGAAAACTCCTAGACTGATATTTCATTTTCAATATCCCTTTTATTTCAAAATGGATTAATTACACTACACCTTAGGTCAGTGCTTAGCAAATAAAAGTCAATTAATAAGTGTTTGTAGGCAGAATAAGGTGGGCTACAACTTCTTCAAATGAAAAGCATTATTTTTTCATACATATTAGGCAGGCAATCTGTTGTGAAGGTTCTAAATAAAAAAATAAATATCTACAAGGCAATTATCATAATTAAGAATTTTTAGGGATGGACCAAAATATTTTTATTCAGCTTATCAGTGAAAATGGATTAACTAAAGCATTATAAATCCTCTCAAGCTTGGAAGAAACTTGTTTTATTAAGAACCAAGGTACTTATTATAGGCCACTTCCATGACAATATTTCCAAAAGGTCCACAAGATTTGAATTTACTTTAAAAATGAAAATACAGAGATATTTTTTTTGACATTTTTAAACATTTCCTTCATGTTGGTATTAAAATTGTAAAATAATGTGGAAAAGTAAGAGAGAAGGCAGCCTTTTAATATGAATTGTTCCTCATTTAAGAGATGAAGAAAAAGAATGAGAGATTAGTAAAAATGATAGTTCCATGTCTTAAATTGCATTTCACATGTGCATTTTTGGATTCCTGTATTAGAATAAGGAAAAATAATCAAAGTAGTTTTTTTTTTATAATTACTGAACTAATCTGTAATTATTAAATTACCTTTGAAAAAAAGCTTCTATTATTTCCTTCTGTGTGCTACTAAATTGGATGCTGATAATCAAAATGTCAATATTTAATTTAAAAATTTGCATTGAACATTGAAATCATTGTATCTTTTATAATTATAGTTAATAGTCAGATACACGTATTTGAAAGGACTATGAGGGGAAATTCCTTCTAACCAGTGATAAAAAAGACAACTAATGAAACATTTATGGAATGGGTTGGCCTTCAACAAAATTGTGAAATATTTTTATAATCATCTATTCTTTAGAATTATTGAAACTTTAGAGCCAGAAGAACTTCAGAGATCATCATATATAACATTCTCACTTTACAGAAGAAGTTGGAGGTGAAATTGTTTTCCTAAAATCTGACAAATATTGACCATGAGCCAGGAGCAGAATTTATATTGTTTAATCCCTTGTTCCTCAGGGTTATCTATTGTACCCAAACTGGTCCTTCTTCCTATATCACCTTTATCATTAATTATAATTTTCTCATCATTGTTCTTATTTAAAAAAAACAATTCCCAGGTACACATTTATAAAAGTAATTTTTTATTGTTAAATTAATGAGAGTGGGGCAGCCAGGTAGCACCAGGAAAAGAGTGCCTACCTTGGAGTCAGAAGGAGATGGGTTAAAATCTGGTCTCAGACAATATGTAACTGAATGGCCCAGAGCAAGTCACTAAAACATCATTTGCCTCAGTTTCCTCAACTGTAAGATGAGGTTAATGTATCTACGTACCTTGCAGTTCCTGACATGGAGCCCTTCTTCTTCCCTTATTAGTCTCATTTCTACACATTTTTGTTGCCCAAAAGAATGTAAACACCTTGAAGGCAAGACTATTTCATTTTCATCTTGTTTTTCAGCAGTAAATCAATTGTCCTGCCCAGGAGATGTATTCAATAAATTTTAGTTGAAATGAATTGCAATAGGCTATACTTCATCTACTTGCCCATCACTTTCATCATAACAAAGATCACAATATTTTCATTCAACTCTTTTTCTCAGTGTGTATACTCTCACATGTATGTGTGCTTCCCTCCTTTCTTGACAGTTTTTGCTAAAACATCAAAGTTGTTTTATACTAAAAGGAAAGAACAAAATAGTGTCTCTCACCATTATGATGTTCAAAGTATAAACTTAAATTAAGTTTTCAACAAAATTGTTTTCTGTGGTAACTCAAACAAACAAACAAAAAGACACAAAACCTTTAGGCTAATATTATTTATGTACTTAGTATATATTAGTTCCTTGTGAAGTAGACAGTATGGTAATTTTGTTATAAAGAATATGACTAATTCTATTGTCTGACTACTAGACTGTAATCATGCAATTCTATGAAGTGAAGCCATTTGTAGGATTGCATTTGTTTCTCCTCTATAAGTTTGGGTGGATATTTTTATAGAAGTATCCATGGATATACTAATATAAATGTCTCTCATATTGCTTTATAGGGTGTTATTGAGATTTAGTTGAATTGGGTCAAAGATAAAAGACATTATTTCTGCTTTTATGGTATTATAGAACCATAACAATTGCTGCTACTCACCATCAAAATGGGTGATTTCTTCAGAAGGCAATGCAAATTAAGTAATCCAGTGCTTTTAATTTCAACAAAATTTTTGAAATTCTCTTCAGTGCCCACTTATGCTGCTGGATTCATTTTAGGTACCTGGTACCATTTACTCTCTCCATATTTTTTCCCTCAAATCATCTGATTTCACCTTAAATTTAATGTGAGAGTGCTACTTCCACTTAAAAAAAAGCATTACAATCTACTTAGAACACAGATTCTCAACTGTTTTTGTGTTATGGACTCTGGTAATCTGTTAAAGACTATTTATCTCTTATTAAAATACTGTGTTTAAATGCAAAAAAAATGATGTACAGTTACAAAGTAGAGAGGTTATCATTAAAAAATAGATATAATATTTTTCCATCTAAGTCCATAAACCTACTAAAACCTATCCATGAATCCCAGCCTAAGAAATCCTGATTTAGATGAAAACTTTGCTCTTCTACTTCTGCCTATGACTCTGAGCAACTCACTTGATATTTCTCATTTCTCAATCTTCTTATCTGTAAAATGGTATGCCTGTTTAAAATCTTCATTATAATCATCATTTCCACATATACATGCATTGATAAATAAGCACCCATCAACACATAGAAGAGAGCCCTTAATGGGACCTCTAATTTCATGTGCATTTTTCACCACTACATAGTCACAGAATATATAAGCACAAAATAGTCAAGGGACTCTGTTTGGATATGAAGTATTCAAGGACATGGACAGTCTGCCTCTTAAATATCATTCCTATCTCAGATGCTCTGATCTGCTCTTTAACTATTAAAGGAAGTCTTAGGTAAACCTATATTAATTAGTCTCTTCATTAGTCTTTGACTAATCCCTTTGTTCATAACATTTTCTTATTTAAAAATAATTTTATTTTATTGATTCATCTAAATGTTTTTTTTACCATATTTGATTTCCAAGGTACCTCCTAATTACCTATAGAATTATTAACAAAAGGAAATAGAAAAGGCTAAATAATGACCATGGCTAAGCGCAAATGCAACATTTTACAATTATAATCCGTCCCTACCAAAAAGTAGATGCATTTTATTATGTAACTTTTGTGATGGAAGGCTGAGTATTTCTCATTCTATTTTCTAGATGTAATCACTCTCATTTTACCTATTTGGATCTCATACATACTATATAGCACTGATCGAATAATGTGTAGATTAAATTTGACTCTCCCTTGATTGTAAAAATGAAATTAATTAACTCTCCCCTGATTGTGAAGATTAAATTGTAACCCCTGCCCATTTTTTGATTTAATCACCAAAAGTATAAACATCCCACATAATCATTTAGTGGAAAGGTCTGTGACCCATGTGTGCAATAGTGGGTGACAAATCAGAATCAACTGACTGCCTCCTAGGCTGTCCTAAGTAAGGCTTTAGACTATGATTTGTCCATAGAAAGTAGAGGAAGGCACAGGAAGTGATGCCAAAAAGTGTCTTTAAAAGGAATTACAACTTCCTGTGAGAGTTCAGTTCTTCATTCTTTGGAGTTAAAACTGGAGAAGAATATGTTGACTGGACCTGAGACCCTGATCCTTGTGAGACTATCCTTAAATCTCTCCCTTTTGACTGTACATGGTGAGTGAAAAGGCTGACTCCTTTCCTGAATTTTCTGAAGAGACTAGCCTCAGGAGAGACCTACCTCTTGAGAGAGGCATCCTTAGGTCCTCAACCTTGCTGAGGCCACTCTGGCTAATGACTAACTCTCCCTGCCTGGGTTGAGCCAGGGGTTGGAAGTAAGTTACTTAGTTCTTAGGCTAGCTATCTCACCCTATCCTCTCTCTGACTTTCTTACTTCACTCTTTCTATATTTTGTAAATAGATTGTAAATAAATCTCTTTGGAACAAATTAAATTCCTGGCAACCCTATTCTAAAATAATCCAGTCCAACCTTTTATAAAAACAAAACAAAACAAAACAACCTATTTCCCCCTACAGCATGATTACCTCAGAAAAGATGGTCCTCACAGTTCTAGCCTGAAGTAATATTACTCATTTGGCTATTGATCACACTATCTTATGTCAACTCTTACCACAGCATTTTCTCAAGTTCTTAATTATCTTTATTATTTACCTTCTCTGACAAGATACATTTCTGAAGAACTTGAAGTCTTATAATCTGATACTGATAACAACGTTAGAGATCTAGCCTATCCTCTTCAATTTACAGATGAAGAAAAAAGGGACTCTGAGTTGTTCAAGGTCACACAAGCAGTCAGGATAAGAAATAAAATTCGAATCCAGTTCTTTGATTTTGAGTCTAGTAGTCTTTCCTCTGGACCACTCTAAAGGAGATAGTGCTAGCTAACATTATTGTAAACGTAAATATAACTGTTTAGACATGATGAAATTAGCCTGCACATTCACAAAGAAAAGTTTAACTCCTTTCAACAAATTATTGATTCTGGTTACTGGGCTACTTCCAAATTAGTCCACTGGTTAGTAGATTTAACTTTATAGTTGGGGAATATTAGAAATTCTAGTTTCTAGAGTCTTCCTGTTGGCAAAGTACAAGATAGAACAGCTTTTATAGAGCTACATTAGGGAAAGGCAGTTTGGATGCCTAAATACATTAAAGGCACAAAATTAATGGTAGAAGCTTCCCAAATTATTCCATTCTGAGTTAAGCACACCAAGCCAAGGAAACAACCCAGCTGTACACTTTAGCTCTCTGATACAACTAGATCCGTAACACCAGAGACATATTGGAGCAGCCTGTAAACAAAGTCGAGAAGGAACTACAGTCATTTGGAAGGGCACATGAAGTAGATTGTCAGAAATGTGCATAACAGAGCTCTCTGTAGGATGGCTTTTCCTTTAAGCAGTATTCTTCCAAAATGTATTTAGGGGAAGTTCTTGTGGTTGAGAGGAGAACCATGGTTACACAAGTAAATATAAAAAAAGAATTATGAAGTAAATAGGATTACTTGGTCAAAAATGTATATACATATATATATATATATACATATATAAATATATTACTTGAAAAACCTTGATTGAAGTAAAGATATTGGGAGGAATTTTGGTTTTATGCTAGTATGACATATATAATTATGTTATATTACATTTATATAAAATCTACAAAGATAAAACAGAGAAAAGATGTTTTTTAATCATACCCATTATGAATATATGAACCTATTTCAAGGGACTGGTGGTAACATCAATACTATCAATTTTAGTAATGATAGAATTGAAGGATAATAAAAAAATTTGTTATCTTATTTATAATATCAGTTAAAATACAGAATACTACAACTCTTAAGGAATCAAAATTCAGTTTGACCTAAAAGACCATGAAATTATTCATATTTCCTACAAGGACATTGAAGCATATTTTTAAGATTTACCCCTTTTGATGTGGCAAAATTGGGACATTAATACACTGTTGATGGAGTTGTGAATTGGTCCTACCATGTTAAAGGGCAATTTGGAACTATGCACAATTGGCTTTAACAGAATGCTTACCCTTTAATGCATTCATACCACTTCTGGGTTTATACCCTGAGATAAAAAGGAAAAAGACTTGTACAATAATATTTATAGCTGCACTCTTTGTAGTGGCAAGAAATTGGAACATGAAGGGGTGTTCATCAGTTGGGGAATGGATGAACAAACTGTGGTATATGTTGGTGATGGAATACTAATGTGCTGAATGGAATAATGAACTGGAGGAATACCATGTGAACCAGAAAGATCTCCAGTAATTGATGCAGAGCAAAAGGAGCAGAACCAGGAGAACTTTGTACACAGAGACCGATACATTATGGCACAATAGAATGAAATGGACTTCTCTACTAGTGACAATGCAATGACCCAGGACAATTCAGAGGAACTTATGAGAAAGAATGCTATCCACATCCAGAGAAAGAACTGAGGGAGCAGAAATGCAGAAGAAAAACATAGTTGGATGGGAATATGATTAGGGTTTTGGCATTAAAAGATCACTCCACTGCAAATATGAATAACATGAAAATAGACTTTGAACAATGATAATGTAAAACCCAGTGGAATTGCTTGTCAGCTCTGGGAGGGGGGAGAGTGAAGAGGGGTGGTAAATAATGTAACCATAGAAAAATATTCTAAATAAAAATGGGAAAAAAATAAAAAATAAAATCCCCCCCAAAGTCTTATCCCTCTACATCTCTTTGAGGTCTCCATCTCTGATTTCTCTTATTTCTTCTGTTGCCTAACTTTAAGTATTTCCCAGATTACTCACTAAGCTTTGAAAATTTTTCTTTACAATTTCTTCCATCTACTTTCTTCTTCCTTTCTTTACTTCCTTCATTTCGATGACTTCAGTAATTATTTCTACTTCACTACTAGTAGTAACAGTAATTTAACTCTGGCCACTATCTGCCATCCTCTACAATACCATCAGGTTCTAATTTTGCTCTTCCCTTGTGTTGTTGAGAATACTATGACACCAAGAGGCAAAGAGTTTTCATCCAGGTTCCATAGCTCTTAAGTAACACTAAAACCCAGTCTTTCAGATTCCCATTTCTCCTTGCTCTTCATTAAAGTCTTACCTATCCTTCAATTTCAACATGACATACCATCTCTTCCAACTTAAATTTTACTACTGCTATTACTGACTGGTTTTCTCCCTTTTCTGCACTATTGTATCTCATGTTGTTTCCTCCCCTTATTTAGCTTCAATCCCATTCTATCTTACACTGTTATTTTTCCCAGTGTATGAATTCATATGGTCTAGCTAAGTGGAACATGGGATAGGGTGCAGGAAAATGAGTGAAGAAGACCTGAGTTTAAATCTAGCCTCAGGTACTTACTAGCTGTGTCATGTTGGGAAGTCACTTAACCCCTGTTTGCCGAAGTCTTATTATCTATAAAATGAGGATAATAAAAGCAACTACTTCCCAGTGTTGTGAGAATCAATTAGGACAATATAAAGGACTTAGTACAGTCCATGACATATAGTGAGAGCTTTATAAATGTTAGCTATTGTTATTCCCTCCCCTCTCTGATAAGACACTGAGATCTTTGACACACTATCTTTTTCTTTGATATCTCTGCATACTGCTAAATCACTTCATATAGAGTATTTGCTTACTTGGATTAGAGAATGGCATAACACACCAAGATTAAATTACTTAAGTGTTTCCTTCAAAATTAATGGAATAAGAATGGATAAATGTAAGTGGACAACACCCAACTATATACTGTTCACTACAATTCAGTTTCCATAGTAGACCTAAGCTTTTTATATTAAAAAAGAGAACTTCCTGGGATGTTCCTTATTATATATGTGATTATATATTTATTTCAATGAAAACTCAGAGAGAGAGAGAAATGCTTCAAGTTTTTTTTTTTGTGAATTACTGGCCTACGACTTCAGTAAATGCATTTAATGAAGGAGAGTAAATTCTAATTCACATGAGAGAAATTAAACAGACTTCTTTGTAACTTGGACTTCTCAATAGAAACACAATTTTCTTTTGTATAAGTGTATAGTTCTTATGTTCTTTTCAATATAAATAGCTACTTAGTAATATAGAAGGAAAACTATTCAAATAACCTTAATCGTTTCAAGTTTGAGTCTCAGCAGTAAAAATGTAACCTTGCATACAACTGCAAGGACTCAGATCAACTATTAACAATAACTAGAATTTATATAATGCCTAATATGTGCCAGGAAGTGCACTAAGTGCTTTTCAATATTATTTCATCTGGTCCTGACAACAACCCTGGTAGGTAGCTGCTATAATTATCTTCATTTTACAAATGAGCAACCAGCGGCAAACAGGAGTCAAATACCTTGTCCTGGGGCACATAGTTTTCCTGACTATAGCCCCAGTACTCTATCCACTGTACCACCTAGCTGCCCCACAGTAATATGAGTTATTCATACATTAGTAAACTAAAATAAAGTAGGATCCAATTCTTAAGCTAAATATGTGTGGAAAACGATACAGGGTACTAGAGTTCAGAGAAGGGAGAAAAGCAGCAAGTGATGTCAGTGACAGAAGGCATTGATGGAAGATGTGGAATGTCAACTAGAACTTGAAGGATGGCTAAGAATAAAGGACAGCAAATGGAAATGAGAGTCAGAAAATCTGGGTTTTAGCATAACCCCAATGGATTATGAGCAATGGGCCCTTGATGAAGCCCCTTTATGTCTTGAAGTCATGGTATCTTTAGCTCAAGAAAGGAGGAACAAAGTTAAACGTCATAGTATTTTAGAGTAATCTAAAAAAATGGTCAGAATAAAATTACTGTTATTATCAGTAGAATCAGTGGCACCAGAGGTAGTCATTGAAGTCATGAGAATAAAGGAAATTTTAACAAAAGGAAGGAAGAAAGTAGAAGGAAGAAATGGTAGAGAAAATTGAGGCTTAGGAAGGAATCTTTGGGAAATGACTACAGCTAGGCAGTAACAGATAGAAGGCAAGTTAGTGATGGGGTCATTGCAGAGATATAGAAGGAAGAGTAATAAAAACATGCTTCTGCTTCCTTCCAGCCACACACATAATTCTACTGACCTTTGAGTAATGTGGAATTTTGATTCTTTGGAAATGATAGTATTCTAAATGACATGATATATTAAAACTGATCTTATGAAGAGATAATCTACATTTAAAATTAATTTTATACTATTCTTCCCTACTAATGACCTCTCAAATTTCACAAGGCCATTAAATGTTAGATGAAAAAGTTGAACTAAGTATTCTTGACCCTACTTATTGCCTTATCAGCTGAACCATTTTGTCTTTCTTATTTATCATTCCTTCTGCCTTGGTGCCCAGGACCTCCTCTTGTAAGTAGAAATATCAATAATATTTATTTAATTACAGTATAGTCAATTGCAAATGTATCCTGTTCTCCACAAAGATAGCTCTATGAGGTCTGAAATGACATATTTAAAAATCTTTGCATTGTCTCCTTTGCCTCATTCTTCATGAAGCAAGCAAGTACCTACTTTTTTTTTTAACTTCAGTAAAACTAAAGAGGGCTCTGTAGTAATTAAATGTCATTTCCATATTTATAAATTATGGTAAAATATTGAGTGGTATAAAGTAAATGGCTACCTGGAATTTTACCTTATTTTCTAAGTATTTATCAGTAATTTCCTTAATTTTGATGGTTTGCCATCTAAACATAAAAAGAAGATACTTAGAGAAAACTGAATTTAAAGTCTAATCCCAGTTCTGTCATTGATTAGCTGTATGAGCTTGAATGACTTGGTCCTTCCGGACCTCAGTTTTCTCATCTGTGAAATGAGGGTGTTGAACCAAATGACCTTTATAGTTTCTTACAGTTCTAACAGTCTGATTCTTCAATTCAATTCTTTTCCTCTAGTAGTTTGCAGAGTCATATGCCAGAGGCCATGTTATTGAAAACTTCCCCATTGGGAACTTTAAACACACTCACACACATACACACAGATATGCAAAGAAGGAAACCTTTTTTTAGCTGCCTATGTTGTTGTCTCTCCTCCATAAGAAAAGTTTGTTTTTGTTTTTGCTTTTGTTTATAGTGAGCTGAAATCTATCTCCATGAAATTTCCATCTTACTGTTCTTCCAGTGGAGAAAACAGCCTCCTTTCTCTGATCTATTATAATACACTTAATCCTTTAAACACAACTTAACTCATATTATTGTAATGTAATTATCTTTCATCTACAACCATTTCTAGCCTCATTGTAGATTATGAAATGAGTAATGTCTTGTGATCTCTACCACTGCCCTTATCAATGAGTTTAGAGTTTTAATATTTCTCCATCATCCCAAAGTTGAAAACTAAACCTTATCATTGACCTTCCTCTCTTATTATCCCTCCCATTTGACAACATTATGACCACGACTTACCAGATTGATTTCCTTTTTTAGATCCATTACCAGAAAATTAAAATATAAGACAAAGATTGAATTAACTATGAACTGAATTTAAAGAAGACAAACTTTTCAATCACCTAAGCCAGTATTCAGCTAAAGAAAATCAAAATCTCAAGTACCTAAATCACAGTAGGCTCTGGCCATTACATCTAGGCCATTGCAAGTCACCCTAGCTTCTGATTACTTCATCTTTCTTAAGATCTTTTTTCTTACTTCTTTTGAACTAATGTAACTAGTTGGTTTCCCTTTCCCCCTTTTTCTCCTAAAAAAAAAAAACTATTTAAAGTCCCCACTATTTTTAAATCAGTGGAAATTCCTAGCATTACAATGCTGTCTATCTTTCCCCAGACTATAATCTTTCCAGGGTGGTGGCTCTGAGCAGTGTTTTTGATTGTTAACTTCCTTGCCCCAATGAATGTTAATCCATCCAATTTTTCCTTCAGATCCCTCTCAGTTCATGCTATTGTTATCCCCTCTCTAGATTATTGCAACAAATTTGCCAATGGTTCCTACCTGCTTCATTTGTCTCACTCCTTTACCTGGTCCTGTAAATCTCAGTGTAAATTTTGTGATACATAGTTTTGATCACATCACTCAGCTGCTCCCAAATTCAAGTCAATCTATTAAGCACTTACTATATCCTGGGCACTGTTCTAAGAGCCTGATGGAGGAAGATCTAAAGAGGCTATTCAGAGACTATACTTGGTTTTTGCTAGGCAATTAAGTTTTTAATCTTTGTATCTCAATGCCTACCAAGATGTCTGACAGAGCAAGTTTTAATGAATTGTGGTTGAATTGTATGCTTTTGAGGAATTTTATATTTTTAGGAGTCTATGCTATTAGTGTTGAACTTACACACCCACCTGAACAGATTGTCCAGTTCTCTAATCCTTCTCTTCCTGTGCAGCTCTTGCCCATGACTTTCAATAAATCCTCTTCAGAAAACACCCGATGCTCAGACACTTTCTTATAGTTATTTTAATCTTTTGATATGCCATTTAATTAACACTCGGCTTGTTTATCTGTCACATTTCATTCTTTCTATGTGACTGCTTATATGATATTCTTTTATGGTCACATATGTCCCTGGTGATACCTTTTATACATTACCAACCATTACATATATCCATGGTATGCTGACATAAGTGATAAGAAAAAGAATAATTTGATATCATTTCATCAGAATAGAGCAAAAACAATTGAATGCTAAAAATATACTGCATCATCATATTACTTTTAAAAAGCATTTAAATGAACTGCCTTAATAAAGTAGAAATTTTATTCATATTACTATTATTAGGAATGAAAAGTATATAGATTTAAGAAATAGGTTATGTGCTCAAGATTTCAGATAACAGCCATCTGCATTTTAAAATCATTATATTATTAAGAGATATAAACAGTATCTTATATATTAAAATATAGCTCCTCCTCAAAAAAGTCACCTCATGGAAAATCAAACCAGAAAAAGCAATTCCTCTAAGTCAAACATAAAAAAATCAAACAGACAAACAAACCCTTATGTTTAGTCTTAGAATCAATAGCATGTGTTTATTCCAAGGCAGAAAAATGGTAGGGTCTAGATAATAGGAGTCAAATGACTTGCTCAGGGTTACACAGCTAGGAAATATCTGAGGTTGAATTTGAATCCAGGACTTTCTAGGCCTGGTTCTCAATCCACTGACCCACTCAGCTTCTCCATAATTCAAACATTTTATAAAATATAAAGAAAAAAGGTAGAATGTTATTGGTGTTTATCATCTTCATATTGTAGAAAAAGGAATAGTTAAAAGATCCTGGTTTGAGCCAGTCATATCATTGTCAAGTAAGTCTTTTCACTCTAAGTCTCATTTGTAAGATTTCAGATTAAACTAGAGTATTGAAGTTCATTTCAATATCTACCAAAGCATGAATAGAAATGATTGCCAATTAAGACATTCCAGATTCTGAAATATATTTCCAAAACACAGATAAATTCCTCCCGCAGAGCACAAAAACTTATGAATTTCATGGGGAAATAGTTATTTCAGAAATTATCTTTGAAGATATTTACAAATAAAAGGCTAAGAACAAAAGCTGATATGTAAAAAGGGGCTAATGTTAGTTGTAATAATAAAATCATAGCTAAAATTTATATAGCACTTCCTATCTGCTAGGTACTAAGTTAATAGCCCAAAGAGGTAGGTACTATGATTAGACCATTTTTACAGACGAGGAAACAGAGGCAAGTAGAGGCTAAATGACTTTCCTAGTCTCGTAGTTAGGAAGCGTCTATGGCTGAGTTTGAACTCAGATCTTCCTGATTCCAGACCAGTGGGCACCCAGCCACCTAGCTATGCAAGACTATTAGAAAGCTTAGAAGACTAGTAGAAGATCTACATTATGCCTCAGGCATGAGAGATTATGTGACAAGATTTGAGGCACTAAATTAGGCTTCATTTCTTAAAAATAAATAAATAAACAAACAAACAAACAAACAAACAAACAAACAAACAAATAAATAAATAAATAAATAAATAAATAAATAAATAAATAAATAAAAGGAAAGAAATTTGAACAATGCTTGATATACCTGCAATTCTAATCTGGTTTTATGTGTTTTAGGAGGACAGAAATATAACAGAATAGCTTCATAACTACTATTTCCATGAATCCATAATAATTTTGACATTTCTTATAGTTCTTTTGCCCTGATTTTCCATAGGCAGTTGTACTAGATGAACTGAATGCCCTTTGAGTCTTATACTTGTATGACTACATCTATATAGACTATATAATATATAGTTTATATATGCAATCTATATATATATATCACATATCATACATATATGTCAAAGAAGTGTATATGTGTAAGAATCTGTATAATATGGCCAATTAAGGCTATTTTTCAATAACTGACTTTTGACAATTTTACAGAATTAAAATGATTATATTATCCATTTAAGCATTTGGATTAAATTGAATATATGCAAATAAAATGATTATTCCTGACCAGGCAACTAGATAGAAGAGTGGATAGAATGTCCAGCCTGGAGTCAGAAAGATTCATCTTCCTGAGTTTAAATCTGACCTCAGATACTTACTGACTGTGTGTCCCTGGGTAAATTACTTAACTTTTTTTTTTTTTGGCCTCAGCTCTCTCATCTGTAAAATGAGCTAGAAAAGGAAATGGCAAACTACTTCATTATCTTTGCCAAGAAAACCATAAATAGTATCAGGAAGAATCAGACACTACTGAGACAATTGATTAGCAACAACACTACTGACAAATGAAAGATGTGCTTTTTTCTGAAGATGGGCAATTA
This sequence comes from Monodelphis domestica, assembly GCF_027887165.1. Classification (NCBI taxonomy): domain Eukaryota; kingdom Metazoa; phylum Chordata; class Mammalia; order Didelphimorphia; family Didelphidae; genus Monodelphis; species Monodelphis domestica. Next base: position 223,406,346 of record NC_077231.1, on the reverse strand, counting down.
TACAAAGAAAGATAAATGTTAAGCTTTGGTAATCAATTTACTTCAATTCAATTTCAGGACCCTTTACTATTACTTGGTAGTACATGAAGCTGGACTTGCCTCAAGGGATACAAAGAGAGGCTGATGCCTTAAAGACCCTGTTTTAGAGGATCTTAACATTAAATGGAGAGAAATTCATGCATAGAAAAAAAACAATAACAAGATAAAGGGATCATATGCTAAGTAAAAGAGGCCAAAGAGGAATAGCCCAATAGCTTAATAAACAGGTTAAGGTGACCTATACAAAACAGTAACAAAATCTTTCTTTAAGAAAGTCAGAGAAGGTTTCATGGAACTTGTAGAGCCTAAACTGAGACTTAAAAAGAAGTGGTAAGCTTCTTTAGGAATCACCAAAATTATGCCATTTACCTATTTTTGTTTTATAAACAAAACAAAACAAAACAATAAATATAACTTCAGTTATCCCTTAAATAGTGTAAATTGTTTATGCTGCAATTTATTTATTATTCTTCATAAATAGTTCCAAACTTGAAAGAGGGGTGGGAAAAAGCCTGATCTTATCTGGTCAATCAGAAAAAGCAGGTTTTCCAGCAAACTCTGGCACTCATCAGTTAGACAACTTTTAGTATGTCACTTTCCCCTACTTATCAGGGCTTAAATTCCCTCATCTGGAAGCTAAAAAAGTTGGACTAGGTCATCTTTGATATGCTTTCCAACTTGAGTATTCTGGGATTTTATCTAGCCTCATGTCACAAAATACTTCTCACAGACTACCTTCCAACACCCTGCATAATCAACATTCTCTGTTGTGTGCTTTTCTCTCCCTATCTCTTGCTTCACATTACCTTTCTTGCCTGAAATGAACAAAGTCTTTCACTTTATAAAATCCCACCCATCCTTTAAGGTCAACTTGGGTGCTATTTTCTACTTGAAGTCTTTTTTGATCTACCCAGGAGAAATTATTTTTTTCCTTCATCTTTTCTTATAACAGTCTATTATTAAAAATATTTCTGTAAAGACATGTACAGATGGCAGTGACTATTGTATTTTATCTTTCTATTCCTCCTACCTAGTCCAGTATATAAGACATAGGTGGGGGTAAATAAATATTTGTTGAAGTAAACCTGTCCACTTCTTTCTCTCTCCAAATAATGCAAACTTAAAATACAGTTAACCATATGACATAATTAGAAAAACAATGGGAAATTTCAAAGTTTGGATTACATTAGAGACTACTATATTTTTTTCTTTAAGTATAAAAAAAAAAACTCATACCCCAGAAAGTAGTTGAGAGGTACACTTCAATCAGAATAATATTTTTCACTCTCTTTGGCTTTTACAAAAAGATATGCCTGCTGGCAATTCTGTATAATAAATCTCATTTTATATTATGGAATAGCTCTAGGCAGTCATACAATGTGTAAAGATATAGAGCATACTTTTTTCCTCCTTCAATTTCCAGGGGGAAATATTTCTTATAGAGACTATCAAGGGTTTTATTTCCCTCATCAAGCTTTTTATGAACAAGCCATTTGTTATGTATGTCTATGGCAGTGATTATATGGCATGCAATAGTATACAGTAGCTATCTGAAGGGGTTATGGATGTAGCTGCCAATGGATCTACAGGTATGGTGCACATTTCAAACCCTGATATGTACTGTTACATTATAAACCATATAGAAATTGTAGTGAATTCATCCTCCCTAAAATGTTTAAGAGCAATAAGAATATATTACTTGCCCTTATATTCCTTTAAGAGTGAATATGTACTTGTGTGGGTGAGGTTAAGTTTGCAAAGTCCCAACTAATATTTCCCCCCACTGGAAGTCTTCCCTAAACCCTCAGACTTCTAATGTCTTCTCTCTGCTAATTGTTTCATATTTATCTTGTATATAGCTTGAGCTTAAAATATTTATTTTCAGGTTGTCTCCTCCATTAGATTATAAGCTCCTTATGGGCAGGGGCTGTTTTTTACTTCTTATTTCCTTAGTTCTTAGTGTAGCAACTGGTACATCTATTGGGCTCTTTCTCTATTTGATTGGCAGGAAAGATGGAAGAATGTTATTCTACAAAATGGCTCTTATGAAAGGCAGTGTGCTTAGTGAATAGAGTGATGGGTTTGGATACACAAATACTTAAATTCAAATCTTGCCACTGAATTAACTAGCCATTGCTAGAATTTACTAGGACAACTACCTTCATACTTCCAAACCTCAGTTCCTTCATTTGTAAAATGAAGCTAATAATAGCTTGCAGTAGTAGTTTCAAAGGATTAATATGAGGTTCAAATGATATAATTTCCACGGAATTCTATATGAAAGCATTATTAATAAGAAAAAGCAGCGCAACTTGTATAGGGTTCCATAAGTACTTAAATTCAGAACGTCTTATCACCTAGTCGAAAGTATGAACATCAGAGGAAGGTAGAACTAGGTCCATTTGATTATCCAAATTAGTATCATCAACTTTAGTTTAGCAGGAGAACACAATAGAATATGGCAATCATCCTGGGATTTCTCTATCTTAATAGGTACCCTTCTAATTGAAGTGAGGGAGGTCCCAGGTTCTATTGAATCCCAGGAAAATCCACATCCATTACACTCCTGACTTTACAAAAGATCATAGAGCTAAATTATTTTAAATCCTATACCTTTTTATATTTTTGCTCTTCCTGAAATAAAGACAAAGGAAAGCTCACTTATTTCAAAGCTTTTTTTTACTGTCATTACTGAAAACATATTGTTCTACAAAGAAATACATTTTAGAAGATTCTTATTCATTGACACAGCTCTATTCAAGGTTGTAAGTAGCATCTTATGGAGGAAATGTTAATATAAAAAATAACCAATCTAAATATAGAACCTAACAAGTTTCTGAGATTTCTCTCCCACAGCAAGCAATTATTTTCTTTGACAATATGATTTATTTACAATTCACAATTTTTCTTTATGGAATGTAATGAAGGAACAAGAATTATAAAGTTATATCTTTTTAAATCAAGTAAACAACGGATATCTAATTCTCTACTACTTTCAAAAATAAAAGTAGGAGCTCATTCCAGATCACCCTCAGCACCATCATTCACCTATTAGTTACTACATGGAAATTTTTCTAATATATATAGACAGAGAGAGAGAGAGAGAGAGAGAGACAGAGAGAGAGAGAGAGAGAGAGAGAGAGAGAGAGAGAGAGAGAGAGAGAGAGAGAGAGAGAGAGAGAGAGAAGGGGAGAGAAACTAGGGGAGTAAGGGAATCATGGACAAAATAAAATTATATTTGTCCTGTTATTGATACCTTTTTATTTTCAAGTTTAATTTGAATTAATTTTTCTAAAAAAGCAACACTTTATCATTATACTTAATGTCTAGTAAAGATTAAATCTTTGTTGATACAAAATAAAAAGCAGTGCATGGCATCATGAAGATTTTTTCAGAATGAAAGATAACAGATGGTTCTCATCAGCAAGAGATTTATAGATATCATCAATAATAATCTCTGAAGAGATAATGGAGATTTGTTGCTGTTGCTGTTGTTATTGTTGTTTGTTTTTGTTTTTACATAATTTAAGTGCAACTATAAACTAACAGTCTTGGATTTTTTATTCCTGTATGAAAATCCAATACTTTCTTCCTTTGATTCTTAATATATACAAGTTGAAGACTTTACTACTCTCTTACTGTAGTTAACGTTCTACCTACTTTTAGGCAGGGGTAGTCGAATGTAAAGAAAATTGTCTACAGACATGACAAAGAGAATTTTATATCCTTTACAACTCTAGGAGGAAAATGCTATGCCCTGAAAGAAAGAAAGGAAAGAAATATTTCATGCTTATTCATGATTTGCTTCTATTTTCCTCTTATTCCATACAGAAGTCTCACACTTATTGGAGACATATTCTTTTTTATATTTTCTAATCCTTTCTTTTCTTTTTATCACTTCACCTGCTGTTACACCCTAGCAATAACTTGCTAAAATAGTCTGTCCTTGGATGATCTTGCTCAATTAACCTTTAAAAATTTTGAAATATAGGAAAACAGTATTGTATCACCGATTGAGTCGCATGTTCAGTGGAATGTGAAAGACAAAAGGGTTTTGCATGCTAATGAGACTGGGACTAGCCTCCTTGGGAATGAGATGAGGGGACCTGATGAATGGTTAGGGACAAGAAGTAAATATTCTTCATGGAGGAATATTCCCAGCCCTGGTGAACTATAGCCAGTGCCATTGTTCAGGACCTTGCAAGCTGATTCACGAGGCAATATAGAACAATCCCAAACTGACTCTTCCTTGGTGAAGTAAAGTATATTTCACATTCTCTGAAAAAAGATATTAGATTTCGAGCTAAGTGACTCTTGTTTCTCAAGAGCTGACTTGTCAGAAACCAAGATCTGGTCAACCATAAGTGGAAACACATTTTACTTGTGATAGAGTGATCACATTCTTCTTTCTCACTGACTCAAAGGTTGTTTTATTATTTAATTTCAGTCAGAAACTTCTATGAATTCCCAAAGTAATAGAGATCACAAAGAAGAAACATGTCATTACTTTCCAAATCTGTATAAACACAACCCATCAAACCAAAGTAAATCAACAGGCAGCTGAATAAATGGAATGAAATTCAGGCTGTAATATCCATATTTTACTGGGCTCCCAATTGCCTTGGTCACTAATCTCCTAATAAACAAACAAAGAATGTTTCTTCTATGGAGTATATTCCTCTCTGAAAGTTGCCCTGGAAATGAACTGTCCAGATGTGTAATAATCTCCTTGGCTCCCAAGGAAAGAAATAGAAACAGCATATGTAAGTTACAAGGAAGAAGAATTTGTTTAAAAAATAAAGAACAGCTTTCTCTAATTGGAACTGTCTGAAAATGGAAAAAAGAAAACTTTTTTTTTTGTGAGGAAGTGAGTTCCTCATTACTGGGTGTATTTAAGCAGAAGCTAGATAACATTGTGTCAGAGATGTTTCATCATCCATTGGTTGGGGTGTTGGTCTAGGTGTTCTCTAAGATTTCTTCCAGTTCCAGGATTCTAAGATTCACTGTGCTGCCGGGAAACCCTTATTCCAAAGCTATTTTTGAAAGGATAAACTTTAAAATTCTAGCTATGAACTTTATGTACAATGTTTACAAGACATCTTGATTCTACAAGAGACATAGAGAAATGGTGAACTGGGGTGGATAAATGCTTGCCTTTCTTATTTTGAGGTTCTAGATTTCATTTCATTGAGGAATTTAATGTGGCAATTGTCTCAATTCTGTATTTTTCTTTGTACGCATTGGCATAGCTTTCTTATTAGCAAGTTGAAGTGGGAACAAAAGCATCTGCTCCTGCTCTAATCACAGACACTGCTTCCTAATTGAAATGACTTCACAATAGAAGAAAAATATACTATGACCATACCCATAATATAACTTTAGAAAAAGTGACACACTCTACCAACCATTTGGAAATTCTATATAAAAGACAATAAGCCCTGGACACTTAAAAACATCTCAATAATTGAACATTCAACATTTTATGAGAGGTTTAGGGTAATGAAGATAAAGCCTGTTTGATTTCCATTGAAATATAATTGAGTAAATAAGTCAAATCAATTCAAAGTATTAAGTTATTTCTAACATGTGACATCATTGAATAACCTCTTTTTAATTCTCATGTTCTCTCTCTCTTTCTTGCTCTCTGTCTATCTCTGTCTGTCTGTCTGTCTGTCTGTCTGTCTGTCTGTCTGTCTGTCTCCATCTTCCCTATTCCCTTCTATAGTTCTGACCTATATTGGAGTCATCACACTTCAGTTCTATATTTTATTTCTCATTTACATGCTTCCTATGTGTATGTAATTCCCAAACTTTGAAAATTCTAAGCTTTCTTCAAGAAAGCTAAAATATCATCTTCTTAGAAAGGCTTTCCCAATCTCTTAGATACTAAAGTCTTCTCCTCTACAGGAAGGGGATATAGGAATACTCATTTATACCATGCTGACTATTTGCCAAGCCCTGTGCTAAGTGCTTAAACGAATATTATCTCATTTTTTCCTCACAACAACCCTGTGTGGTAGGTCTGATTATTATTCTGATTTTACAAGTGAGGAAACCAGGGCCAAGAAAAGTTCAGTGACTTCGCCAGCTCCCATAGCTAGTAAGTATTTGAGGATAGATTTGAACTAAAGATATTCTGACTACAAACCCAGTATTCTATCCACTGTACCACCAGCTGCCTAAGAGTAACTTCTATCTATTCTCGATGAGTCTTACATACCTACATATGCATACACATACACACAAATGCAAGCACACACATATGTATATGTGTGTGTATATTGTGGTAGAGGCACACCCACTTCTGGAGGCCTTTTGGCTTCCTCCCTCTCCCCTGAGTGGACTATAAAGATACTCTTTTTCCTTTCTCAGGTAAGGGTTTTATTGGGATAGCAGGATGGGAAACTGAGGTAAGAGGATGAGGGTTTCCCTAAACTACAAGGAGAATTTAGGAGGGTTATGGAAATAGTTAGTCTTGTCACAATTGTGACTCAGAGGGACAGTTAGAGAGATGGATGGAGGACAACTGTTTAAAATCTTCTTTCTTCTTCACAAAGCCATCAATGTCTCTCAGCTTAACTCCAGAAGCCTCCCCTCCCCTTCTCCCCTCCAGGGTCCTTTAGCCTGGCTTTTCTCCAACTCTTGGTCACTCAAATCTCAAAGAGAGAGAGACAGAAATCAGAGGTTTCTCAGTTTCTCCTGGCCAGTTCCAATTCCCAGAGCCAGAGAGAGAATCAGAAGTTCCAGTTTCTCCCTTGGTTAGCTTCAACCGCCTTTTCCTCCTGGGAACATTCCATTTGGAACCTTCTCCTTGATTTTGCAAATCAGGTCCCCAGCTTGTTTCTTGCATGCTTGGCTAACAAGTCCTCTCTCTCTCTCCATGCCTCTACCACAATATATATATATATGTATATATATATATATATATATACATATATATATATATTTGCTTACCTATTGGTAATTTTTTCTGAGAGAAGAGGAAATATCTGCATTTTCTTAGTATCTTCTAGCTATGTTTTAGTGACTAGCACATGGAAAAGACTTAATAATTGTTTGTTCATTACTTTATTCACTCTATACATTCTATCCCTATGTGATCTCATCCAATTTAGATTTTTATATATAGTTCTTTAGGTAGCCCTATAAATCTATATTTCTAATCCTACCCTCTCTGTAGAGTTCTTGTCTCATTTTTCTAATCATCTGCTGAACAGTTCTACCTATAGAGTATATCCTGTTGATATATCACATTTCTGAAACAAAATCACTATTATTTGCACAAACCAAGTCTTCCTTCCTTCCTTCCTTCCTTCCTTCCTTCCTTCCTTCCTTCCTTCCTTCCTTCCTTCCTTCCTTCCTTCCTTCCTCTTTCTTTCTTTCTTTCTTTCTTTCTTTCTTTCTTTCTTTCTTTCTTTCTTTCTTTCTTTCTTTCTTTCTTTCTTTCTTTCTTTCTTTCTTTCTTTCTTTCTTTCTTTCTTTCTTTCTTTCTTTCTTTCTTTCTTTCTTTCTTTCTTTCTTTCTTTCTTTCTCACCATTATGCTTTTAGGCACCCAGATTCCCAAACTAAGATTTATCTCTGATCTCTTTCCCTTTCTTGCTCCATACAACTTTAAAATTGCCAAGTTTTTTTCAAAATAAATTAGAATGTCTCTCATATCTGTCCCTCTCCACTCTTCTCACTTTACAACAATCTAGAACAGATCCTTATCAGTCATAACATTAGTTTTCTTGCTGATCTAACATAGAAAATAGTGATAGACAGAATCAGAAGGACTTCCAAATTTTCATTTGGAAAAAATTCTAATTGGAAATTTGATATAAAAAATACCAAGGGCATACTTAGACATCTCTCCCTTGAGCTGGGAACCAATCCTTTTCAATCATTTGCCTTCTGATGTAGGCAAATCAAACAAGATGTGTCCTTTTGCTGATGAAAACTTCTGTTCTTCATCTGAATAGTCTTCCTTGGCTCCCTTCCAAATAAAGGATCAAGAGGCCCTCATGTGAACTCATATGCTCCTTGTAAAAATGCTGTGGTTTGTTTTATTTTTTTTTTTGCAGTAAGTCTATCCCATCATTTATTCATCTTTGACTTGTTGCTGCTATCTATTATATTTCTAGAACAGACAGAACCCCCTAAAACATGTCAAGGCTGGAAAATTTCACCTTTATATCAGTCATTTTCACTCAAATGGGATTCTCTGACTTTAAAAAAAAAATTATCTATAGTCATTATTTATAAATCTTGAGATTGAGGGGAGATAAAGAGATAAAGATAAAGAGGAAAAATGGTACATGTGATCTAACTCTGAATCAATGTGGCCACTTTAATCACAAAAGAATATCAAACTTAATCCTACAAATTTACCCTCCCGTCTATTACTTTCATTTATTTGGGATGTAACACCCTTGCAGGTTTGCATATATAGTTTAAAATCCAACCAACATGTAAATATAATTAAGAGAAGGGTCCTTCTCAGATTGTCTGGTAATAGCATAAACTCCTCGGAAACAAATATAAAGTCATTTATGTGAAGTTTGCCAGAAACATCACACTGTTCCCCAATCCCTTTTTTATATGATGCTATATAGCTCTCACAGATAACCTCTTTGTAGATTATTAATAATGGAACTAGAAAAAATACTCTTATAGAAATTTCCAAGGAAAGAAAAATATTAACTATGGCTCGTGATAAATAAGAGAATGCAAATTGCACTAGCACATTTCTTGGTTCCTACAGTGAACACCAGGAAAATGGATGCTACAATATATGTAAACTATTTATCACACTGTGTTATCCCCAGACAATTTTGATTTCTATTTTATTTTGTCTGTCTCATCCCACACACTGCAATCTTAAACTATAGCCAGTACAGTTAGGAGGTAGCTGTGTCAGCTCTTCAAAAGAACCAAATCAAACCAAGATAACACAAAAACCTTTACAGATTCTTCTCTGGATGACTACACATTCCAGTTATTTGGAAATAAAAAATATTTAAGTTGATTCACTAAGCATTAAAAAGTCAAACAAAAGACTTCTTTCCTAGATATTTTGACTTTTCTATTTTTTTCAACCCCAAATTCCATACCTATACTCATCTGTACTTTTTGGAAAATAATACTATAATTTCATGGAAACAAGTGTTACTAGTTTAAGAAAATCTCAGTCTTTTATTTTTAAAGAGTTTTTTTTATCAGCCTCAGTTGATAAGTAAGCTGAATTATTGTTTTTGGGAGAGGGCAATTAAGTCACCAAACAATAACAAATTCACAAAACAAGTCTAAGAACAAACTCTATTAAAATGAGGAAGATCCAAAAGCATTTCCATCACCATGTCAGCAGGTATATATTTGTGGTCTTGCTATGCTAGGCCTGTTTTGGGCCAGAAAGAGGTCCTTTTCCACAGGAGTTCTTAAGCTTTCTTTACATCATAGACTAGCTAATAGATGGGATAAGTCTATCAACACCACCTCAAAATATGTATATATGCATATATATGTATATAAACATTTAAGGAAATATCGAATAGTAGTTGGAGATTTGTGAAAATAAATATGAAAGTTTTTCCCCCTTACCTAAGTTTAAGATGAAATCTCTCCACAAATTTTTGACTACAGAATCATGAAAATAAGGTTTGCATTTGACGTATTTAGGCAATTGAAAGGAAATAGACTTGATCTGACTATAAACAACCAGAATTTACTAAGGGCATTGTTTGCTTAGTTTAGCAAAACTACCCTCTTATATGTGAGAAAAGATTATGAGTATTGAGGAGGTCCAGGGATGAGATGGCAAATGTTAAAAGCCAGCTCTCTAGAATGAAAGAATAAAAGAATATATGCCAACCATATTTTCTTTGTCATTTTCTTAAGTCTAGACAATCAACAAAACAGTAAATCAAACTTCATTTTGTAGCATTTACCAATTTATCTATGTGTAAATACTCATGCAAAAATAAATTAGCAATTGGCTCTCTCAAGTCCATTAGAAGTTGCTTTATTATGCCCTGGATAGATGCCAATGACTATAAGACTTAAAAGGTGATCTTGAAGATAGTCATTAAGCTGAAATAAAATCTTATTTCTACAATGTTCTATGGACTTATAATCATAGCAGTGTCATTTTCTTCAGGTAACTGTTTTTCTTAAAATAACCATAATGACTATCTTTAACCTAGTGTTTTAAAATTTGCAAAAAAATTTATAAATATTATTCTATTCTTTTCTTCCCACAACACTGGGAGGTGGTACTATTTTACTATATAATAGTTAACAGATAACATTTAGTTATCACTTAATAAATTCTAGGTGCTGTTCTAAGCACTTTGCAATTATCATTTGCTCATCACAATTACCCTGGGAGGTAGGTACATTTTTCAGATGAGGGAGCTGAAGCTAACAGGTGTTAATTTACTAATCCTGGACCACAGAGCTAGACTTTGATATTATATTGTTTCTAGGCTAGCACACTAACCACTGTACAATATAGCCAAAATAGAGTCATAGTTGTTACTGATTCTTTGATACCTTTTACTGAGAAACATTTTAAAAAATCATCTAAAATATAAAATATTACCTCAGATAAGTTACACCATTAATTCAAATAAAATTCATTTGTTCCCAAAATTTCACAATATCACCACAGTTATGTAGGTTTTGGCACTAAAATCTATTTATTGCTAATAAAGACCAAAAATATAGACAGTTTCAGAAAGAAAGGTTTTTTTTTTCCTTTTGTTTTTACCCCAAATTCTCATTTTAGCAAAGCAATCTAAAGAAAGGACTCAGAAAAAAGGAGAGATGAACCTGTCACTGAACACTGATAATTGGTATAAATTCATTCATTGGGAGAAACAGTGGTATGCTTGCTGAATTTTGAAATATTTATGAGAGTGAAAGAAATGCTAACTGATAGTCAGATTCCAACTAATTTATAGAATTCAAACTGAATCTCAGAAATAAGCATCAGAGAGGATTCAACATACATACCTCTTTTCTCTTTCTTTGCCCTCACATTTCCCAAGTCCTTTGTAAAGGTCTTTAGATTCTGTTCATACATTCAGATTATATTAAAAAAGCTACTGCTTAGTGAAACATTAAATATTCTTTTAAATGTGGTATTTTTTCCTCTGGAAAACAATTTAGAAAAAATAAAGACATATATGGCCTAAAGCTGTTAATTGGTTTTACAAAACTACAAATAGATATGTATACATATGCATATATATGTATATATATATATATATATATAGAGAGAGAGAGAGAGAGAGAGAGAGAGAGAGAGAGAGAGAGAGAAGAGAGAGAGAGAGAGAGAGAGAAAGGGAGGGAGAGAGAGAAATGTCATACTTTCTTGGGAGTAGGGGGTTGGTAATTAGTTCCATAAATACAAAACTTACATGCACACAATAAATAATATGGCAATGATAAGCATATTTTCACTGGGGATGGGAAAGAGATATTTGTTTGAATTGGGCAAAATCCTAGTACCAAATGTAGTTGTGGAGTGGGCTTTGGGCCATTAAATATCATCAGAATGGTGTTTCACAAGATTTGGTTATATTGGGGGGAAAAAGAGAGGTCAGGCCAATTTAATATAAAACATTTCTGACTAACTTTTTCAATATTAAAAGAAAATGAAAGAAATGTTAACTCTTCATTTGCAACAGAAGGAGGGAATGAATCTATAATTTCATGGAGCATGGAGACCTAGAGGAGGAACCTTCTTGTACAATGTTAATTCCATCATTCTCTACAACATGATTGTTTAAGGTCTCAAACTTGAGACCTATAGGCAGCAAGAAGTAAACAAAATTCCAAGTGTAGCAAAGCCAGATTATAATGCAATTAGAAAATATTTTAAATGGTAGATAAAAATAAAATTCAACAAAGATAATGAGAATTTGAGGTTTTCTAAATCAACATGTGGCTCACAGGGATTGTTATCCATTTGAGTTTGCCAACATTGGTTTAGTGTTATTTATATCACAGAGAGGTTAAGTAACTTGCCCTCAGTTACTTAGCAAATAAATGTCAGATATGGGCCTTACCTCAGTTCTTCTTGGTGTTTATTTAGTCTGGTTCTTTGTCCAGTACAAAATGCAATGTAAGTGTATTACAAAATATGACTAATTTTGAGACTTGAGTACTATGCCAAAATTGAGAGCCTTGAATTTACAAATGACATACAAAAGAATAATTAACATTTTACTTCAGGAGCTCTATTAATGTTTGGAGTAATTGTCCTCTGTTCTCCCAATTCAGAACACCTAGGGAGTGGCTGATTTTTAAAGTGGTATCTATTAAGATTCATGTCTTGAGAATTGCAGAAACCCAGAATACTTGTTTGCCCTTTCCCTGAAACCTTTGCAGCTATCTCCTCACAGGAAGAGAGATGTAATACATTATCAAGATGGTGTAAGAACTACCTCCACTAAGGAGACTCTGACAATCTATATCTCTAACAAAATAAATCAAAGGCATTTGTCTGGGCTTTTGAACAGTTAAGGGATTTGCCCAAGACCATATAGCATCTAAGTGTCTGACATAGTTATGTTTATATGGAATTCTGAATGAATTTTCCCATGAAAATAACATGGTAGTTAAGAAAAGCTAATGTAAAATATTATCTACTTGAAAGAAGTTCCAAGCAAGGTAATTAGGACTTCCGGTTAAGATGGCGGCTTAGAGAAAGCTGAAGTTCAGATCTCCGGAAAACCCTTCCCGACCTATCTCAAACTAGAAGCTCCTAAGGCGCCGAAATTCAAAACGATCAACAGCACAGACCCTGGGAACCCTCCTCCTGGACCTGGACCCGGTTCAAAAGGTACGGCTCCCCTTAAAAGCCAGAACCCGAGATCCCTCGGACCTCAGGGGTAGGAGCGCAGAGTCCAAGGCTCCCGGAAGCGGCAGCCGCGCCGGGCTCAGAGAGCAGGGTCTGAGGAACAACAACCCTCAGGGTCTTCTACCCAAGTCCCAGTCCGGGTGAAAGTTACTGCCTGGGGCTTCCGCTGCAGAGAGCCAGTGGGTCCGGGTGAAAGTTACTGCCTGGGGCCTCCGCTGCAGAGAGCTGGTCAAAACAGCAGCAACCCTCAGGGCGGGCAAGACAGCCTCACGGGCTGGATCCTGCTATCCAAGTCTCAGTGAAAGTCTGTGCTCTCGGAGCTTGGGGAAGCGGCAGCCCATCCCCCCGCAGGCCGACGAAACAGCCTCACGGCCAGGGATTCTGAAGGCAACTTCCGGAAATCGAGCCAGGGGGAGAGTGTGGCCTCGTGGTCCGACCCTTCCATTCCAGTTCCAGTGAGGCATATTCAGTTTAACCCAGGGAACGCTCATAGAACCAACATCTGCCCAGGACTAAAGCCTCTGATCACCAGACAAAGACAAGAAAAGCCAATCCTCCACGTTCAGAGATGACAAACTCCACAGAAGCACAGAAGCCCCAAAATACCAAGAAAAATAAGAAGAAAGGGGCGACTCTGGACACATTCTATGGAGCCAAAATACAAAATACAGAGCAGATAGAAGAAGATATACAAGAAAATTCTCCAAAATCTTCCAAAGGAAATAGAAACTCTCCACAAACACATGAAGAATTTGAATCAGAAAGGACCAAAAAGATGGAAGCCCTCTGGGAGGAAAAGTGGGAAATGATGCAAAAGAAATTCACGCATCTACAAAACCAGTTTGACCAAACTGTAAAAGAAAACCAGGCTTTAAAGCAAGAACTAATAAAGCAAAGCCAAAACACCAAGAAATTAGAAGAGAACATAAAATATCTCACCGACAAGGTGATAGATCTGGAAAACAGGGGGAGAAGAGAAAATTTAAGAATAATTGGACTCCCAGAAAAGCCAGAAATAAACACCAAACTGGACATGGTGATACAAGATATAATCAAAGAAAATTGCCCAGAGATTCTAGAACAAGGGGGCAATACAGCCACTGACAGAGCTCACAGAACACCTTCTACACTAAACCCCCAAAAGACAACTCCCAGGAATGTAATTGCCAAATTCCAAAGCTATCAAACAAAAGAAAAAATCCTACAGGAAGCCAGAAAAAGACAATTTAGATATAAAGGAATGCCAATCAGGGTCACCCAAGACCTTGCAAGTTCTACTCTGAATGATCGTAAGGCATGGAACATGATCTTCAGAAAGGCAAGAGAGCTGGGTCTCCAACCAAGAATCAGCTACCCAGCAAAACTGACTATATACTTCCAAGGGAAAGTATGGGCATTCAACAAAATAGAAGACTTCCAACTTTTTGCAAAGAAAAGACCAGAGCTCTGTGGAAAGTTTGATACCGAAAATCAAAGAGCAAGGAATACCTGAAAAGGTAAATACTAAGGAAAGGGGAAAAATGTTATCTTCTTTTACTCAAACTCTCTTCTATAAGGACTACATTTATATCAACCTATGTATACTAATATGTGGGGAAAATGTAATGTATAAATAGGGGGTAAAGAAAGACCAAATAGAATAATGGTTCTCACACAAAGATTCACAGGGGAAGGGGAGGGGAAGAAAACTCCTATAAGAAGGAGAGGAAGAGAGGGGGGGGAGGTTTACTTAAACCTCAATCTCAGGGAAATCAACTCTGAGAGGGAAAAACATCCAGATCCATTGGGATCTTGAATTCTATCTTACCCAACAAGGGTAAGGAGAAGGGAAAACCAAGGGGGGGAGGGGGAGAGGGAGAACAAAAAGGGAGGGAAAGAGAGGGGGGAGGGGGAGGGAACAAAAAGGGAGGGACTAAAAAGGGAAACATCAAGGGAGGGGACAAGGGGGACTGATTCAAAGTAAATCACTGGACTAAAAGGTAGAGCCGAAGAAGAAAAGGTTAGAATTAGGGAAGGCAATCAAAATGCCAGGGAGTCCACAAATGACAATCATAACTTTGAACGTGAATGGGATGAACTCACCCATAAAACGTAGACGAATAGCTGAATGGATTAGAATCCAAAACCCTACCATATGTTGTCTTCAAGAAACACACATGAGGCGGGTTGACACCCACAAGGTCAGAATTAAAGGATGGAGTAAGACCTTCTGGGCCTCAACTGATAGAAAGAAGGCAGGAGTGGTAATCATGATATCTGATAAAGCCAATGCAAAAATAGACCTGATCAAAAGGGATAGGGAAGGTAATTATATTTTGTTAAAAGGGACTCTAGACAATGAGGAAATATCATTAATCAACATGTATGCACCAAATAATATAGCACCCAAATTTCTAATGGAGAAACTAGGAGAATTGAAGGAAGAAATAGACAATAAAACCATACTAGTGGGAGACTTAAACCAACCATTATCAAATTTAGATAAATCAAATCAAAAAATAAATAAGAAAGAGGTAAAAGAAGTGAATGAAATCTTAGAAAAATTAGAATTAATAGACATATGGAGAAAAATAAATAGGGATAAAAAGGAATACACCTTCTTCTCAGCACCACATGGCACATTCACAAAAATTGACCATACATTAGGTCACAGAAACATAGCACACAAATGCAGAAAAGCAGAAATAATGAATGCAGCCTTCTCAGATCACAAGGCAATAAAAATAATGATTAGTAATGGTACATGGAAAACCAAATCTAAAACCAATTGGAAATTAAACAATATGATACTCCAAAACTGTTTAGCTAAAGAAGAAATCATAGAAACAATTAATAATTTCATCAAGGAAAATGACAATGGCGAAACATCCTTTCAAACCTTTTGGGATGCAGCCAAAGCGGTAATCAGAGGCAAATTCATATCCCTGAAAGCTCATATTAACAAACAAGGGAGAGCAGAGATCAATCAATTGGAAATGCAATTGAAAAAACTCGAAAGCGATCAAATTAAAAACCCCCAGCAGAAAACCAAATTAGAAATCCTAAAAATTAAGGGAGAAATTAATAAAATCGAAAGTGATAGAACTATTGATTTAATAAATAAGACAAGAAGCTGGTACTTTGAAAAAACAAACAAAATAGACAAAGTACTGGTCAATCTAATTAAAAAAAGGAAGGAAGAAAAGTAAATTCACAGCATTAAAGATGAAAAGGGGGACAGCACCTCCAATGAGGAGGAAATTAAGGCAATCATTAGAAATTACTTTGCCCAATTATATGGCAATAAATACACCAATTTAGGAGAAATGGATGAATATATACAAAAATACAAACTGCCTAGACTAACAGAAGAGGAAATAGAATTCTTAAATAATCCCATATCAGAAATTGAAATCCATCAAGCCATCAAAGAACTTCCTAAGAAAAAATCCCCAGGGCCTGATGGATTCACCTGTGAATTCTATCAAACATTCAGAGAACAGTTAACCCCAATACTATACAAACTATTTGACATAATAAGCAAAGAGGGAGTTCTACCAAACTCCTTTTACGACACAAACATGGTACTGATTCCAAAACCAGGCAGGTCAAAAACAGAGAAAGAAAACTATAGACCAATCTCCCTAATGAATATAGATGCAAAAATTTTAAATAGGATACTAGCAAAAAGACTCCAGCAAGTGATCAGAAGGATCATTCACCATGATCAAGTAGGATTCATACCAGGGATGCAGGGCTGGTTCAACATTAGGAAAACCATCCACATAATTGACCACATCAACAAGCAAACTAGCAAGAACCACATGATTATCTCAATAGATGCAGAAAAAGCCTTTGATAAAATACAACACCCATTCCTCTTAAAAACACTAGAAAGCATAGGAATAGAAGGGTCATTCCTAAAAATAATAAACAGTATATATCTAAAACCAACAGCTAATATCATCTGCAATGGGGATAAACTAGATACATTCCCAATAAGATCAGGAGTGAAACAAGGATGCCCATTATCACCTCTACTATTTGACATTGTACTAGAAACACTAGCAGTAGCAATTAGAGAAGATAAAGAAATTGAAGGCATCAGAATAGGCAAGGAGGAGACCAAGTTATCACTCTTTGCGGATGACATGATGGTCTACTTAAAGAATCCTAGAGATTCAACCAAAAAGCTAATTGAAATAATCAACAACTTTAGCAAAGTTGCAGGATACAAAATAAGCCCACATAAATCATCAGCTTTTCTATATATCTCCAACACAGCTCAGCAGCAAGAACTAGAAAGAGAAATCCCATTCAAAATCACCTTAGACAAAATAAAATACCTAGGAATCTATCTCCCAAGACAAACACAGGAACTATATGAACACAACTACAAAACACTCGCCACACAACTAAAACTAGACTTGAACAATTGGAAAAACATTAACTGCTCATGGATAGGACGAGCCAATATAATAAAAATGACCATCCTACCCAAACTTATTTATCTATTTAGTGCCATACCCATTGAACTACCAAAATACTTCTTCACTGATTTAGAAAAAACCATAACAAAGTTCATTTGGAAGAACAAAAGATCAAGGATATCCAGGGAAATAATGAAAAAAAACACATATGATGGGGGCCTTGCAGTCCCAGACCTCAAACTATATTACAAAGCAGCAGTCATCAAAACAATTTGGTACTGGCTAAGAAACAGAAAGGAAGATCAGTGGAATAGACTGGGGGAAAACGACCTCAGCAAGACAGTATACGATAAACCCAAAGATCCCAGCTTTTGGGACAAAAATCCACTATTCGATAAAAACTGCTGGGAAAATTGGAAGACAGTGTGGGAGAGACTAGGAATAGATCAACACCTCACACCCTACACCAAGATAAATTCAAAATGGGTGAGTGACTTAAACATAAAGAAGGAAACCATAAGTAAATTGGGTAAACACAGAATAGTATACATGTCAGACCTTTGGGAGGGGAAAGGCTTTAAAACCAAGCAAGATATAGAAAGAATCACAAAATGTAAAATAAATAATTTTGACTACATCAAACTAAAAAGCTTTTGTACAAACAAAACCAATATAACTAAAATCAGAAGGGAAACAACAAATTGGGAAAAAATCTTCATAGAAACCTCTGACAAAGGTTTAATTACTCATATTTATAATGAGCTAAATCAATTGTACAAAAAATCAAGCCATTCTCCAATTGATAAATGGGCAAGGGAAATGGATAGGCAGTTCTCAGATAAAGAAATCAAAACTATTAACAAGCACATGAAGAAGTGTTCTACATCTCTTATAATCAGAGAGATGCAAATCAAAACAACTCTGAGGTATCACCTCACACCTAGCAGATTGGCTAACATAACAGCAAAGGAAAGTAATGAATGCTGGAGGGGATGTGGCAAAGTAGGGACATTAATTCATTGCTGGTGGAGTTGTGAACTGATCCAACCATTCTGGAGGGCAATTTGGAACTATGCCCAAAGGGCGACAAAAGAATATCTACCCTTTGACCCAGCCATAGCACTGCTGGGTCTGTACCCCAAAGAGATAATGGACACAAAGACTTGTACAAAAATATTCATAGCTGCGCTCTTTGTGGTGGCCCAAAACTGGAAAACGAGGGGATGCCCATCAATTGGGGAATGGCTGAACAAACTGTGGTATATGTTGGTGATGGAATACTATTGTGCTCAAAGGAATAATAAAGTGGAGAAGTTCCATGGAGACTGGAACAACCTCCAGGAAGTGATGCAGAGCGAGAGGAGCAGAACCAGGAGAACATTGTACACAGAGACTAATACACTGTGGTATAATCGAATGTAATGGACTTCTCCATTAGTGGCGGTGTAATGTCCCTGAACAACTTGCAGGGACCCAGGAGAAAAAAACACTATTCATAAGCAAAGGATAAACTATGGGAGTGGAAACACCGAGAAAAAGCAACTGCCTGAATACAGAGGTTGAGGGGACATGACAGAGGATAGACTTTAAATGAACACTCTAATGCAAATACTATCAACAAAGCAATGGGTTCAAATCAAGAAAACATCTAATGCCCAGTGGACTTACGCGTCGGCTATGGGGGGTGGGGGGGAGGAAAAGAAAATGATCTATGTCTTTAACGAATAATGCTTGGAAATGATCAAATAAAATATATTTAAAAAAAAAAAAGAAGTTCCAAGCAACTTTAGAAATGCAATTTGCCAAAAATTTGAGATAAATGGCCTATTTTTCATAAGTTTATGGTAAAATAGCTACTGTGAATAGTGAGGACAAAAAGTATAGCATAGATGATTTGTTCATTGGTTGACTGTCTTTTAAACTCAGATGACCAAATAACATCTCAATGTTAGAGGTTAATGTATAGTGTGTTCAACTGTTGCCAATCAGATCAACAGGAGCTTGGAAGGCTCTACCAGAGATAGGGCACAAATAGTATGTCTCTAAATTTGGACCCATCACATGTTTTTTTTTTTTTTGAGTTACCAATTAACAATGCCTTCTTTGATGTGTGGAAAGAAAAACTGAATCAAGCTCTTGACTTTCTGCCACTGAATTAGAACAGACAGTAGTTGGAAGGTTAGATTGAAATTGGACAGCAATGACAATTGGTGGGGGGAGGGCAACTTGGAGAGTGACAGTTGCTCTTGAAGATTCTCTCTTTCCTGGCCCTCAGACTCTCCCTGTCTCTCTATAGAAGTAACTCTATTCCTGTACTTTTCGCAACTGTGCACTCTACCTGGATTCCTGTGATTCTACCATTAAATAAAAGGATTTAAGGGAAGCAGTTTGAACTGTAAGGTCAGTCTTCAGGGGTGTCAGCCAGAACAGAGAGGCCGAACCAGCTCTGAAGATCAGAATCTTTTCTTCCTCTTGCTGTCTACTGCTAAAGACTTTGACCTTAAGAAAGCTAGCATAGATTAACATAGAAAGGACTAAAAGAAACCCTCTACCAGCCTGTGAGGCCTGGCCTCAGCTCAAAAGCTGACAGAGACTCAAACCCAATCTAGGGAAATCCTGATTCCCTCTTCCCTGATATCTTCCCAATCCAAATGTGTTATTAAATTCATCTTGAGTTAAATAACCCATAGTCAGATAAGAGGACTGTCATTTTAGGGGGACATAGAGGGAGCTGAACCTAAGGACAGCCATTCAACCATAAACTGTCCTTATCAGACCCCTGCTGGGCAATTTTGTTCTGGGAGAAGGCTTGTCCCTTGGGGGGTCTGTGCTCACCTGCCCTGGGGTATCTTCAACATTAATACAGAAGACATCCCCTCAGGCTATCATAGTTGGCCCATTTCTCAGGAATCCCATTTTTCAAAGGCAGATTCTCAGCAGTTGGTATCTCTCTCCTTTTACCTCACCAGCATCCATATTCCCTCTATTCCTTCAACTCTTCCATTCCCTATTACAAAACCTTCCTTATCCCCTGTACTTCTTCAATCCATACAATCCCTTTATTATTACAGTTTTGGCAAAGTCAGCTAGGTTTTCCAGCCTATTTAGCCAAGAATTTGGGAAGAAGAAGGCAGTTGGAGGTGTCAGGAAAGTTTCAGAGAAATTGGGCCTATATACATTTCAAAAGCCTATGAGCAGTGTTGAGTGTAGCTAATCTTCCTAGCAACAACACAGCCAATAAGAAACCATTCCTTCTGAAGGGAGGAAGCAACTCTTAAAGGGCCAGACTTCAAAACGTTTTTTTTTTTCCATTGCAAAAGGCTTTTCAAGATACAAGATGGCAAATAAATTATTACTTGCCATGGGTTATCTAGCCTTGATTGGACATTTCTTCTATATGGTTTACAACTCATTTTTTGTCATCATTCCAGATTATATTTATTTTTTGCTTATTTTTGCTTAACATTTATAAAAGCTTTCAATGGCTGAATATTAGTGTAGATTGCTTGAGTTCATTCATTCCCACATATTCTGGAACATTATTCCCCTTAATCCAATTATACTATGCCCTGAAAAAAGGTGTGCATCTAATGTATGGGAAAAAAGCAAACGGCAATGAAATGGAAGTGATGATTTTAGCCATGAGGGAGGAGATGACACAACTAAAGAATATGATTAAGCAACTAACTGAGGAGAAACAAAGTTGTAAAGATATTAACATACAACAAGACACAACTAAAAATAAAAATATAACTGAGCAAGAAAGGACAGATAGAGCTGAAGGGGAAATATAAGTGAGCTTGGGAAGGTCACAACAAAAAAGGGGACGATTGTGGAAAGGAAAACTGAATCAAGCTCTGGACTTTCTGCCACTGAATTGGAGCAAGCAGTAATTGGAAGGTTAGAGTGAAATTGATGGACTGTAATGATAGTTTGTGGGGGACGGGACTGGGAAAGTGAGGGACTGGCCCGCAGACTGGAAGGAGACTCTCTCCCTGTCTCTGGAATGAAGTACCTCTACTCCTGGACTTTTCCCAACTGTGTGCTCTACCTGGATTCCTGTGATCCTGTCATTAGACAAAAGGATTTAAGGGGAGGGGTTTGCCACTAAGAGATCAAACAAGCCTACAACCAGACAGCAGCATAATTCACATTAAAACACATAAGTCATTTACAGCAGCAGTCCTTTAAAGTCTGAAAAAAAGGATGCCTTCCTGGTTTTCAGATCCTGTTTGATGTTTGAAAGAATTTAAAAGAGAAATTTGACTTTATGATCCAAATGTCCAGAACATTGAATTTCTTCTCTCAGAATTATTTTCAGAAAGGTAAAAGCAACAATTTATTGATGAAACTAGAAACAATCCAAATTTAACATCATGGTCAGAGGAAGGAAAAGACTTAGAGTTATCTAATAATGCAAACCTGCATTATCTAAAAAAGGCCAGAGAAGATCTATTAGAGGCAATGAGAACTGTAAGGCCATTCTTTAGGGGCATCAGCCCGAAGAGACAGGCTCAACCAGCTCTGAAGATCAGAACCTCTTCTTCCTTTTGCTGTCTTCTGATAAAGGTTTTGAACTTATGAAAACTAGTATAGATTAGCATAGACAGGAATAAAAGAAACCCTCCACTAGCCTGTGAGGCTTGGCCTCAGCTCAAAAGTTGAGAGACTCAAACCCAGTCTAGGGAAATCCCAATTCCCTCTTCCCTGATATCTTCCCAATCCAAATGTGTTAATAAATTCATCTTGAGTTAAACAACTTGCAGTCAGATAAAAGGACTATCATTTCAGGGGGATATAGAAGGAGCTGAACCTAAGGACAGCCATTAAACCATAAATGGTCTTTATCAGACACCTGCTGAGCAACTTTGTTCTGGGGGAGGCTTGTCTCTGGGGGGGAGGGTCTGTGCTTATCTGCCCTGGGGTATCTTCAACATCAATCAATAGAGAAGACATGCCCTCAGGCAATCAGAGTTGGCCCATTTATCAGAATCCCATTTTTCAAAGACAGCTTCTCAGCAGTTGGTATCTCTCTCCTTTTACCTCACCAGCATCCATATTCCCTCTATCACTTCAACTCCTCCATTCCCTGTTATAAAACCATCCTTACCCCCTGTACTACAATCCTTTTAACTATTACAGTTGCTGGCAAGCAAGGCAGGATAGGATGTGCTACTATCTCTCATCTCTCACAATTCATACCAGAGCATTTCAGAGAGACCTTGATAGTATCCTTGTATCACTTCTTCTGACCTTTGAGTAAATGAGTTCTTCTATGAGTTCTCCATAAAATAATCTTTTAGACAAACATACATTTAGCATCTGAACAAAGACCAGACCACTCTTCAGGAGAATTTCAATCCTTGGCAGTTCGGCTCAAGAAAGGACCTCACTATCCAATATCTTATCTTCCCAGATGATCTTCAGAATCTTACTGACAATTCAAACAAAAACAATTCAGTTTTCTTCCATGGCACTGGTATACTGTCCAGTTTCCATAGGTATACAAAAATGAGTTCTGCACAACATCTCTTTAGACCTTCAGTTTGATAAGTAACCAAATATCTTTTCTTTCTCACACTTTCTTTCAAAGTTTTGCATACACTGAGTGAACTCTGGCAAAGTACTCATGAATTTTTTTTATCTATATCAATGTTCTGGAAATTATGAGGCCAAGATAAGTCAATTTACCCATAGCATTTACAGTTTCTTACCAATGTCCTCCTTAATAGATAAACCTTCACTTGAAAGATGACCACCTACCCAAGAATCAGTAGGGATTGAGAAATGGCTGAGGAATGCCTAATATGGTGTTTGCTGTTCCACAACTCCAGGAAAAATGCTAGGAAGAAAAGAGAGGTCTATACACAATATTCACTGATCTGATCATAGCAACGTTTGCTTATAGAAGTTCATCAATATTGTCTGATAGCTCCAAGATTACTTGTTTGCATGTATTCTGGATAAAGTAAAAATGATCCTGTGTTTTCCTAGTCACCAATGCAGTGAAACAGGGCTATTTGTCTACTCCCATGCTTTTTAGAATGATATTTTCTGTCATGTCATACATTTTCATTGAGGATGAAACTGGCATCAAGGTTTGCTACCACACTAACAGTAAACTACTTAACTTGAAAAGGCTACAAACCAAGAATAAGTGGAGTGACAGTTGGTACATGATTTTATGTTCACAGATGATTGTGTACTCACTGTAGCCTCCCAGACTGAGATACAAAAGAGCACAAATTGATTCTTTGCCACCATGCTAATTTTGGACTGATAATTAACAAAAAGAAAACAGAGGTTTTCCACCAGCAACATCATACCATCCATAGATAGAACCATCTGTTACACCAAATGTAGAAATTTTGAAAAGCATAGCTATTACTACTGAGAAAGAAGCAAACCATCCTGGCTATTCACTCCATTATTGAAGTAAGCCTTAATATTCTTCTTATCCAGGGTGAAAACATTAAAAATAAATAAAAATATGGGTTAAGCCACTTCCTATTATTACCACTATTCTACTTCTCAAAAGAAACAGAACCTATCAGTTGAATGAATGAATAAATTAATTTTCAATTAGTTGTTTTTTCATCAAATGGAAACAGCTTTGACTCTAGGTTTGACTCAATCTTCAATCTATATGATTTTGAAAAGATTGGTAAGTTTTGTTGTTTTTGTTATTTTAATTTTAAAATGAATACACTTTTACCTGTACTCAAAAAAAGAAATAACTGTGATTATTGTTTAAAATCTGAACCCTCGATGTTGGTCCATTCATATGATCTCAGATGACATTATCTATATTACAAAGATTCTTATATGACCTTAAACAGCTACCAATTTCAGATGATATCAGGTTGATTCAATAAACATATATTAAGAACATACCCTAGGTTCTGGGAATACAACAACAGAAATATAACAGTTCTAGCTCTCAAAAGTTGTTTCATTCTACTTGAGAGACATAAAATGTACATATATCAGAAAAATCAATTAAAATTAGTCATTTTGTTTGGATGAAAAAAAATCACCAACACAGGGTAGTTTGTTAAGGTGAATGATTAAAGATTTAGGATTTAATAGGTACAAGTGAGAAGGGAGAACCTTAAATTTAAGCAATCGGACTCATATAGGGGAATGCTGGGTATGAGGAATAGCAAGTAAACTAGACTAGCTGTGACAAACAAAAATGTATTTGCAAGTGAAAGAAGGGAAAGCCATTCAGAAAGGTAAATATGAGCAGAACTATGAAAAGCTTTATGTACCAAATGGAGAAATGTGTACTTTATCTAGGAACCAAGAAAGAATCAATGAAGATTTTCTCAGCAGCTCAGGGACATGACTATAGCTATGGTTTAGGAATATCAATGTGTTGGCTATGTATAAAATTAATCAGATAGGAGAGAAACTAGAGAGAGGCCAAGAAGAGCATTACACCAATATAAGAAAAAGGTAATAAATGCTTAATCTAAAATGGTGGATATTTGAGCAGAGCAAAAAAGACAGAAAATCCAGTGAGTAGAATTAATAACACTTAGATAAGAGTACAAAAAAGGTGAGAAGATATAAAGTTAATACAAATTGTTTACTAGGCAACTGGAAGCTTCAGTCTCTTTTGTTGATTAGGAAGCTACTTGCTATTTATATAAAGGCATATAATTTACTCACATTTCTAGATATACGACTGGTTAATAAAAAAGCAGAATTTATTAAAAGATTACTGTATACGGAGTATACTAAAAAAGAAAATGAAGGAGACTAATAGTTTAATTTTTTTCCCTAACTACATGGCACATATATAGATGACTAGAATAAGAAGTAATACATTGTAAAGTCATAAGAGAACTGTGAGCAAAGTACATTGGGAGGTCTGGGGTGCAGGGAAGAGGTTACATATGAAAGGAAGTACCAAGGAAGACTTTGTAGAGGAAGGAATACTTAGCTTGAGCTTTGAAGACTGCTTAGCATTCAAAAGACAGAGAAAGGGTTCTTTTCCAGGTCTAAGGAAAAATGTGAGCCAAGGAAGAAATGCACAGAAGGCCAAAATGTATTTGGGAGTTTGTGAATTGTGTATTTTGACTGGAGGATAGATTGTGAGGAGGAGAAGAGTTAGAAATAAAGCTAGAAAGTTAAAAAGAGAGAATAATGTAATAATGGATAGAGTCTTAAACTTAAAGTAGAGAAGACCTGTTCTAAAATCTTGCCTCTGAAAGATATTGGCTGTGTAAACTTGAGCAAATTCAATTTTCTTTGAGTCTATTTCCTGTCTGCTAAATAGGTGGGGTGGACTTTCTTGCTATTGGTGGACATGACTCCATATAAACCAAACAAAGCATCTTGAAAGAGCAACGATAGTAACACATCCAAAGGTGTGATGCTAGAGAATCTTTTGACAATCTGCTGAAGCCTAATACGAATGCCATTTATTGTCTACATTTATAATTAAAGGAACTGCTAAATTTCAATTAAAGGTCATTAAAAAAGTATTTTTTTCCTTATCCAAGTTCACAAACCCTAAAAATCTCTGCATAAGTAAGAACTCTTGCTCTATGACAATGGTTTCCAAACTTTCTAAACAATATACTTCTATCAGTAAAAACAATTTCAAACATATGTTTATTTATAAATCACATACCTCTATGCTAAATTAGATGCACTGTAAAACTGATTGTAAACAGAAATGCAAATGATAATGAAGAATTATTTTAAAAACATTATACTTACTAATGGAACACACAACCTCTTTGCTCTTACTAAAACATTACTAATAAAGACATTTTAGTGAGGAAAAATAACAGAATGAATCTCATTATTGTTGAAAATATTGCTTTAATATTTTTTGACACAATGAGGGCTAGTTCTGAGTTGTTTATTTTGATACTTGGTTTTCATGATTGGTATAGCTAAAAATTATATATCACCAAGATATATAAATCACAATGATAGAAATATACTATTGTATATACTTACTAAATCCTGATACTCATTTTTATTCAAGCATTTTGTAAAGATTTCATTGAAATTCAGCTAGGAAATTTCCATCTTCCCTAACGATTGTTCTTATAAACCAATCTGAAGGTGGTTACATTTTTACACATTTTAACAAATTATCCCAAAATGCATGTAAAATCTTAATTTGGAAGATTTTTTAACAAGTCAGAAAAATTATATTTATGAAACCTTTGAGTGTACATAGATGAGAGTTTTTAAAGGTGATAAAATATACAGAATATTCAGGATCCTGGAAAGAAGAAAGTAAGTATCCAAAAAGAAAGGAAGAGGGGACACTATCAAATGCATTAAAGAGGATAAGGAGGATAAGAACTGATTTTAGAACCTCTGAGTCTTAAAAGTGGCAGTAACCCAAAACTACCTTGGGCTAAAGATTTGAACAACTTTGTTTTATAGTCAAGCCTTTTAAAAATATGTTCAGACTCAGGAAAAATTAATTTCTGTCCTTTCAAATCAAACATTTATTTTTTTGAATTTTTTCTTTTTAAAAATCTTGGTTTCTTGGTAAAACTTCTTTTAAAAACTTTAATCTGATTATGAATTTGTCAAAGGAAGGTTTTCCCATGTCTTGCCTGGTATAGATTGAGAATAGAGTATATATCTGAATGTCTTTTAAGTCTGGGAAGATAAAAGTATTAGGTTCTACAATGAGAAGAAACAAAGTAGAGACAATGTCAGGCTAGCTCTGGAAACTGGGGCTTTGCCAGTTGGCCAATCCTATTATTTCTCATCTGCCTGTATTGTATTTCTGATTGTATACAAGGCTGATAAAAGTAGACTCCACTCTATTTTCACTCCCAGTTTTAATAAGTTAAGTAAAACTGGTATCATGTTACAATATAGATGGAAGAAGATGTACCCTTTGATCCTTTACCAATTATTCTTTGCCCAAACTGAAATCTTGGCTCATTGGAGCTGGGAAGTTATCATTCAATTCACTAAACATATTATGGCTTCTGGGCAATTTAGCAATAATTTCTGTATAATCTTATAGAAATATACCTTGCAATTCCAGCCTCAATCCTGTGAAACCATCAAAGAATGGGCAACAGGAAGCATTTTTTTAAACTGTTGAATGTCAGTAATTCCATTCTGCATTCATTTTAAAGACTCAGTTTTGATAATTTAGTTTATTCTCTTTTAGATACTTCTCATACTCATGCAGTGGTAAGTATAGGGCTTTTTCATATAATCACAATCACTGTCATTTCATGACAAGTCAGCGCTCATGGAGCACTTGACATTCATTATCTGTTGCTGTATACAACACTATGGAATAAGTCTTGTGCTTAACTAAACTCGGTAGGTTGTTGGACTTGGAGTGCGGAAGATGTGAGTTCAGATATTTCCACTTACTAATCATGTGAATCAAGGCAAGTCACTTAAACCTCAGCCTCAATTTACTCTTCTCCAAAATGAGGATATTAATTACATCTATTTTTCAGGGTTTTTGTGAGGCTTAAAGGAGATTTTCAGTGCTTTGCAATTCTTAAAGCATTACCTAAATGTTAATTACTATGTTGCTTATAGATGAAAACAAGTCTAAGAGACTTTAAGTGACTTTGCTAAGGATTATACAACTATTATTAAGTATTTGAGGAAGGATTTAAATGAGTGTATCCTTGACTAAATCCAACTACAGATTAACCTACATCCTCTCAGAGAAAAGGGATTGATTCATATTTTTTTTATTTTATTTTAAATGAATTAGATCTATAAATAGGTGGCTGGGGTCTCCATAGCTGCGTATACATGAAATCATATAGAAGAGGAAAAATGATATAAAACCACAGCATTAAGAGAGCCTTACTCATTTATTTTAGGATAAATTGTCACTTTTAACCTGTGCAGTGACTGTTTTCATTATTATAGATAAAACCCAAATTTAATTCTAAGCAGATGATGGGAACTCTATTCTTTTGAGATGAATTCTCCTGTCTTTTACCTACATTACTCTGATGATTCCAAAGCTATAGAATACCAAGACTTTGTCAAAGTGGAGACAATTTTCTATACCTCTTTGTATTTTTTTTTTCAGTCAAGCAGCAAGAGTTCTCCCACAGATAATGCCACCTTCGGAAAGAATGACATGCCATTCTTCCTAGTTATCATTAGGCCTGCATAAAAGCTACAGTGAAGTAAATAACACAAGTTAGAGGAAGCATATGGTGACTTTCCTTCCTTATTTTGAGATATGTAAAAGGTCATAGTATCTTTTCTCAATAAGGACATCTACATCAATAGATGGTAAATAATACTTCTTTATAACCTCAATCACTGTCATCCTTGGGTAATTTCTTTGCTGCCATGGAAAAACATTATTTCAACACGAAGACATGGTGCTATGTGCAGAAGCAGAAAGTGTAATTTGTAAAAACAATGACGTTTTAAATAAAGAAATTCACCATTATAATGAGTACTTTTTGAAAGAAAAAATCCCCTACCTTATGGATCATAGACTCAGATCCAGACTCGGAAGGAACCTGAAAGGCAAACAAATCCCAACCTTCTCATTTCATATATGTAGAAACTGAGCAGAGATACTTAATTAATATTGAAAGTCCAAATAAGTAGTGAGCATCAGAGAACAGTCAAACCCCTCTGTCAGAAGGGAATAGGATTAAATCACAGTGGATTAATTCTAAACTTTTATCATTCATTTGTTCAGTCATGTTCAACTCTTCATTACCATAGCACACCAGCCCTTTCTTTCCTCCACTGTCTCCCAAAGACTGTCCAAGTTTATATTGGTTGCTTCCATGGCATTAACTAGCCATATTATCTTTTGCTTTCCCTATTTCAATCTTTCCCAACATTAGGGTCTTTGCCAAATGAGTCTGTCTTCTCATTATGTGGCCAAAGTATTTAAGATTCAGCTTCAAGATTTATCCTTCCAACAAATAGTCTAAATTATTTTATTTAAGTATTTATGGTTTGATCTCTTTCCTTTCTAAGGGATGCTCACAAGTCTTCTACAGCACCAATTTTTTTTATTTTAAATTTATTTCATCAATTTAGAACATTTTTCTTTAGTTACAAGCATCATATTCTTTCCCTCCCTCTCCTCTACCCACACGTCCATAGCAGACACGCAATACCACTGGGTAATGCATAACTATTTGATCAGAACCTATTTCCATATTGTTGGTGTTTGCACTAGGATGTTCATTTAGAGTCTACCTCCCCAACCATATCCCCCTCAACTCATGTAATCAAGCACTTGTTTTCCTTTGTTGTTTCTACTCTCACAGTTTTTCCTCTGAATGTGGAAAGTGTTCTTTTTCGTAGATACCTTCGGTGTGTTCAGAATAACTGCATTGCCACTAATAGAGAAGTCCATTATATTTGATTGTACCACAGTGTATAATGTTCTCCTGGTTCTGCTCATTTCACTCTGCATCACTTCCTGGAGGTCGTTTCAGTTCACATGGAATTCCTCCACTTTATTATTACGTTGAGCACAATAGTATTCCACCACCAATATATGCTACAATTTGTTCAGCCATTCCCCTATCGAAGGGCATCCCTTCATTTTCCATTTTTTTTTTTGCCACCGCAAAGAGCGCAGCTATGAATATTGTTGTACATGTCTTTTTCCTTATTATCTGTTTGGGGTACAAAACCAGCACTGCTATGGCTGGATCAAAGGGCAGATAGTCTTTTAGTGCCCTTTGGGCATCGTTCCAAATTGCCCTCCAGAATGGTTGGATCAATTCACAAATTCACCAGCAATGCATTAAAGTCCGGACTTTGCCACATCCCCTCCAGCATTCATTACTTTCCTTTGTTGTCATATTACCCAATCTCTTAGGTGTGAAGTGATACCTCAAGAGTTGTTTTGAATTGAATCTTTCTGATTATAAGAGATTTAGAACACTTTTTCAAATGCTTATTAATAGTTTTAATTTCTTTAACTGAAAATTGCCTATTCATGTCCCTTGCCCATTTATCAATTGGAGAATGGCTTGATTTTTGGTACAATTGATTTAGCTCTTTATATATATTTGGTTTTGTCTGTACAAACCCTTTTTAATTTAATGTAATCAAATTATTGATTTTAAATTTTGTCATTTTTTCTAATTCTTGATTGGTCTTAAAAATCTTTCATTTCCCAAAGATTTGACATGTATACTATTCTGTGTTCACCTAATTTACTTATAGTTTCCTTCTTTATATTCAGGTCATTAACCCATTCTGAGTTTATCTTGGTGTAGGCTGTGAGATGTTGATCTAACTCCAATCTCTCCCTTACTGCCTTCCAATTTTCCCAACAGTTTTTATCAAATAGTGGATTTTTGTCCCAAAAGCTGAGATCTTTGGATTTATCATAGATTGTGTTGCTGAGGTCACTTACCCCAAGTCTATTCCACTGATTCTTAGCCAGTATCATATTGTTTTGATGACCACTGCTTTATAGTATAGTTTGAGATCTGGTACTGCAAGACCCCCATACTTTGCATTTTTTTTTTCATTATTTCCCTGGATATCTTTGATCGTTTGTTCTTCCAAATGAACTTTGTTATGGATTTTTCTTATTCATTAAAAATTTTTGGTAGTACGATGGGTATGGCACTAAATAATTAAATAAATTTGTGTAGGATGGTCATTTTTATTATTTTAGTTTGTTCTACCAATGAGTAGTTGATTTTTTCAAATTGTTTAGATCTAGTTTTAATTGTGTGGAAAGTGTTTTGTAGTTGTGTTTATATAGTTCTTGTGTTAGTCTTGGCACATAGATTCCTAAGTATTTTATATTGTCTAGGGTGATTTTAAATGGAATTTTTCTTTCTAATTCTTGCTACTAAGATGTGTTGGAGATATATAGAAATGCTGAAATTTGCTAAAGTTGTTGATTATTTCCACTAGCTTTTTAGCTGATTCTCTAGGATTCTTTAAATACACCATCATGTCATCTGCAAAGAGTGATAGCTTGGTCTCCTCATTGCTTATTTTAATACCTTCAATTTCTTTTTCTTCTCTAATTGCTACTGCTAGTGTTTCTAGTACAATGTTAAATAATAGAGGTGATAATGGGCATCCTTGTTTCACTCCTGATCTTATTGGGAAGGCATCTAGTTTATCCTAATTGCAGATGATGTTTGCTGATGGTTTTAGATATATACTGTTTATTATTTTTAGGAAAGACCCTTCTATTCCTATACTTTCTAGTGTTTTTAATAGGAATGAGTGTTACATTTTGCCAAGGCTTTTTCTGCATCTATTGAGATAATCATGTGATTTTTGTTGGTTTGCTTGTTGATATGATCAATTAGTGGATGGTTTTCCTAATATTCAATCATCTTTGCATTCCTGGTATAAATCCCACCTGATCCTAGTGAATAACCTTCCTTATTACTTGCTGGAGTTTTTTTTTTTCCTAGTATTCTATTTAAGATTTTTGCATCTATGTTCATTAGGGAGATTGGTCTATAGTTTTCTTTCTCTGTTTTTGATGTGCCTCATTTTTGAATCAGTACCATATTTGTGTCATAAAATGAATTTGGTAGAACTCCTTCTTTGCTTATTATGTCAAATAGTTTGTATAATATTGGGATTAGTCGTTCTTTGAATATTTGATAGAATTTACTTGTGAATCCATTAGGCCCTGGGGATTTTTCTTAGGTACTTCTTTGATGGCTTATTCTTCTTCTGATATAGGATTATTTAGGAATCATATTTATTGTGTTAATCTAATCAATTTATATTTTTGTAAATATTCATCCATATCACCTAGATTACCATATTTGTTGCCATATAATTAGGCAAAATAGTTTTTAATGATTGCCTTTATTTCCTCTTCATTAGAGGTGAGGTCTTCTTTTTCATCTTTACCACTGTTAATGTGGTTTTCTTCTTTCCTTTTTTTATTACAATGACCAGTACTTTGTTTATTTTGTTTGTTTTTTCAAAATATCAGCTTTTATTCATATTTATTAATTCAATATTTCTTTCACTTTCAATTTTATTAATTTTTTCTTAGTTTTTAGGATCTCTAATTTAGTTTTTATCTGGGGTTTTTTGTTTGCTTTCAAATTTTTTGACTTGCATGTCCAATTATTTGACCTCTGCCCTCCATAATTTGTTAATATATCAACTCAAGGACATATAGTAACCCCTGAGTACTGCTTTGGCTGCATCCCATAGATTTTGAAAGGATATCTCATCATTGTCATTTTCTTCAATGAAATTATTAATTGCTTTTAAGATTTGTTCTTTAACAATTTTGTAGAATCATATTATTTAATTTCCAATTAATTTTTGAATTGGTTCTCCATGTACCCTTACTGATTATTATTATTTTTATTGCATTATGATCTGAAAATGTTGCATTTATTATTTCTGCTTTTCTGCATTTGTTTGCCATGTTTTTATGCCCTAATTCATGGTCAATCTTTGTGAATGTGACATGTGCTACTGAAAAGAAGATGTATTCCTTTTTGTCCTTATTTATATTTCTATATATATATATATATCAATTAACTCTAATTTTTCCATGATTTCATTCACATCTCTTACCTCTTTCTTATTTATTTTTTATTTGATTTATCTGGATTTGATAGTGGTAAGTTCTGGTCTCCCACTAGTATAGTTTTACTATTTTTTTCCTACTTCAACTCCACTAGTTTCTCCTTTAGAAACTTGGATGCTATACCATTTGGTGCATGCATGTTCATTACTGATATTTCCTCATTGTTTATACTGCATTTTATCAGGAGGTAGTTACCTTCCCCATCGCTTTTAATCTGATCTATTTTTACTTTAACTTTGTCAGATATCATGATTACAACTCCTGCCTTCTTTCCATCAGTTGAGGCCCAATAGATTTTACTCCAACCTTTAATTCTATCATTGTGAGTGTCTACCTGCCTCATGTGTATTTCTTGTAGACAACATATGGTAGGATTTTGATTTCTAATCCACTCTGCTATTTGTTTTCATTTTACGGATGAGTTCATCCCATTCATATTTAAAGTTATGATTGCCACTTGTGTATTCCCCAGCATTGTGATATCCTCTCTTAGTTCTGTCCTTTCTTCTTTTGCTATATCCTTTTAAACCAGTATTTTGCTTTTAATCAGTCCCCCTAACCCCCACCTGGAATATGCTTTCCTTTCTGCCCCTCCCTTTTTGTTCCCTTCTTATTTTTTTAGGGTCTATTAAGTTCCCTCCACCCTCTTTCCCTCACTTTTTCTAATCCCTCCCCCCTTACTTTTCCCTTCTCACTTTCTCTGTAGGGTAAATTGAATTCAACACCTCAATGGATCTAGATGTTCTTTCCTCTCAGAATTGGTGTTACTGAGAGTAAAGTTTAGGTATTACCTATTAGCACTCTCTTCCTCTCCTTATAATAGTATTCTTCCCCTCCCCTTCCCATGTGCCTCTTTGTGTGGTATAGGTTATCCTGTTTATCTTATTTCTTCAAGTTTCTCTTTGTGCTATCTTTGATCCCCCCTCCCTTTTTCTTTTTCTTTTTGCATATCATTTTATACCACTTATTATCCTAATCTGTTCTGTGAATGATTCTTCTAATTACTAAAACAATGAATATAATTTTTGAGTTACAAATAACATTTTCTCCACATATTGATATAAACAATTTGATCTTATTGAAGCCCTTAAAAAAAGTTTGAATAAAAAAAAAAAACATTTGTCTTCTTTGGCCTCTTTCTTATTTACCTTTTCATGTTTCTCTTGAATTTTTTGTTTGAATATCAAAATTTCTACTTAGTTCTGGTCTTTTCTTTACAAATACTTCGAAACCTTCTATTTTGTTGAATACCCATACTTTCCCCTGGAAGTATATAGTCAGTTTTGATGGGTAGGTGATCCTTGGTTGAAGACTCAATTCTCTTGCCTTTCTGAATATAATATTCCAATCTTTGTGGTCCTTTAGTGTGGAAGCTGCCAGATCTTGTGTAATCCTTATTGGTGCACCTTGATATCTGAATTGTCTCTTTTTGGCTTCTTGTAAATATTTCTCCTTAGCTTGGAAGCTCTTGAATTTGGCAATTACATTCCTGGGAGTTGTCTTTTGAGGATTTAGTGTAGAGGGTGATATATGAACTCTTTCAATGTCTATTTTGCCCCCTTGGTCAAGAACATCAGGGCAGTTTTCTTGGATAATTTCTTGTAGTATGATGTCAAGAATTCTGTTTATTTCTGGGTTTTCAGGTAGACCAATGATTCTCAGATTTTCTCTTCATGATCTGTCTTCATGACCCGTCATCTTGTCAGTGAGATGTTTTATATTTTCTTCTATTTTATCAGTCTTTTGAATTTGCTTTATTAATTCTTGCTGTTTTGCAAGATGTTTGGTTTCCAATTGTCCAATTCTGGTTTTTTAAGGCCTGATTTTCTGCTATAATTTTTTGATTTTCTGCTATCATCTTTTGATTTTCTGCTGTAATCTTTTGATTTTCCTTTTCGGTTTGGTCTATCCTGCTTTTCGTGCCTTCCAGCTGTTTCTCAAATTGGGAGTTCTTGTCCTTTAAACTATTATTTTCTTTTGAACTATTTCACACTTTTATTGCCAGAAGGCTTCAATCTTTTTGATAAGCTCCAATTTAAATTCTTCAAGAGATTGTGGCCAATTTCCATTTTTTGCAAGTTTTTAGAGCATTTAATTGGATTTCCTCTTCTGCAATTTCCTCTACATTCTGGATTTTTCTTCCATAAAATTATCCAGGGTCAGTGCCTTTTTCTTGTTTTTCTTGGTGTTGGGAAGTTGTTCCTGGGCACTGTTTGCCATCACTATGGTTGTTTTTTCTTCCTTTCCCAGTCAGAAATCTGAGTGAGGAGGGCAGGCTCTCTTTGTATGGAGCTAAGGAGCAGGGATTTTGCCTGAGTCAAGCTCTCAAGTCTCTGCAGTTTCTGCTGTTTTCTTCCCTTTTCTGTACTATCTCCCTGCAAGAGCTCACAGTCTGTACTCTTCAGCTTACTAGGGTTTCATGTTTTTCTCCTCTCAGTTTGTCAGCTGCCAAGGACCTGGAGGTACCCCTCACTTGCTCTAGAGGTGCCCCTTGCTCACTGACTGATTCTAGAGAGCACTGGCTCTGACTCTGGCTCTGGAGGTGGGGTGGGGGAGGATGGGTCACCTCAGGTTTTGGTAGAAGCTTTTTCACCCGCTTATGGTGTGAAAATGCCCAGATCCCATGTACCTTCAATGCTGCACCCTCCTGTAGAGTACCTTCATTCATACGAATTTGTTTTTTGGGGTTTTTTCGGCTTTTTGAGGTAGTCTATATTGGTAGGTGGTGAGGAGAGGAAGAGTTCTGCATCTAGACTGACACCATGTTTACCTGGAAGAGCTCAGCACCACAATTTGAAAACAGTTTTAAACTAAAATATGGAAAAATAGCCCCTGAAAAATTATAACATGAGAATTACCTCAGACTAGAAAAGTATTCCATTTCCATTAAACGATAAACTCTTTCAAACTAAAGCTTGATAAATTTATATATATATATATATATATAAAATTCTTAGGAAGAAATATTGGAAGTATTCTTAAAAGAATGATCCTTTAAACATTTAGAAAGGAAATCAGTGATTATAAAGATTCAGTATGATTTAATCAAGAATTGTTCATAATAATAATAATAGGCTATAGTTACAAATTGCTTCTCTGGATAAAAAGTTTATAGAAATCTGAATCTGGAGAAAGTAAAAAAAGGACTGATTGTTCATTGTTTGAAAGGAAAATAGATTTTATGGAAAAACATTATATTAACTATTTTTCTGTGCTTAGTGATATAAATAAATGGATGATTGACAGTGAATCATTTTTATGTTGCATAAGTCACCATCCCAGAACCTCTATAGAATCACTATTATCTTCTGCTATTTCTAACAGTCTCTGTGGATAATATATGACAAAGCTATTCCCTTAGTCTCTGACAGCTCTGAAAAAAACATTCTTGTTTTCAAAGACATATTTCTTCCTGTGGTTGTCTTGGGGTTGATAATCCTTTCCTCCTTAAAGCTAGGGAAAAAGGTTTCATTTTGGCACCAGTCATTTTTCTTGGGAAGGTCCACTAGTGCCATCTTTGTTTCAAGTTTTTTTCAACATTTTCCTACACAGGTGAATCATCCTCCATCTTTCTAGGTAGGAAGATGAGGATCCTCAGGTACTTAATTTGAAAGAGAAACTCAGAATTTTATACCTTCAATCATTCATGGAGCTCTAAAAAAATATAGCTTCTGTATTTATCACCTGGATTGGCTTAGGTTCTACCATTTTGATTCTGAATGGACTTTTTTTGTCCTTAAAATTATTTATATTTTCCACAGATTGCCAGATTGGTAGGTCAAGGGGATGCTAGAAGCATATTATATTTAAACAAATTATTTCACAAAGTTTATCATACTATTTTTTAATGGAGCTAGATGATCTAGATGTTAGGTAGTACACTTTGATGTACTTATATAAGGTTTTCCAAAAGTCATAGCACAGTTTTGAGCCTTAAGAACTCAAGAAGCATAAATGCTGCAAGCTTGCATAAAATATTTTAAAGGTTAATTAGTAAATTAAAAAAAAATTAATCATTTCTCAAGATGATTCAACGTAATCACCATATGGTGCTATGTACCTCATTATAGTCAATTCTGTATTTGTTGCTCATTGACTGAAAGGATTACATGGTTAATTCGCATCTTAAGATCATCCAAAGAATGAAATTGTGATGCTTATGCATAAATTTCGGTATATGGAGATAGACTAGGTGACTAAGATGGACAAATAAGAGGTGACAAGAGGGAATAGAAACTTGGACAGAAATAGAAGGATTAGCTTTAACAAGAAGATTGGCAACTTCATTCCAGGATGTAAAAGAAAATAGAAGAAATAAAAAAAACTGTTTGTAATGTGGATAAGACAAGTTGGTAGAACTCCTGGGAGAATGATTATGTCTTCTCAAATAAAATAGGAGACAAGGTCATTTGTTGAGACAGTGAAAAATGCAGTTGGGGAATTTGAGGGTAGCTGAGAAGGTTTTAAACAAGTTTTGCATAGAATGTGATAGGGAATTAAGAAATGAATCAAATTATCACTGTGAATCAATAACATCTTAAATGAAGTTATAGAGAATAAATTTATATAGGACCTAGTTATTAAGATTTCAGAACTTCTTCCAACAATGAGTGGAGAAGATGGATGGAGAATCCAGGTCAAATATTTATCAGGGAAAGAAAAGCCAAAGATCAAGGCACCATAGAATTCAAAGAGGAGACAAAAATATGCCTGAACATAAGGTTAAGACTATGAAAGATATGAAATAAACCAGAAAACGAGTAATAGACAATGTGAATAGGAACCAGAGATCAAGACAAACATGAAGAGTAGTTCAGGATGAGTAAGATTTTGGGAAATTTAGAAGGAGATAAGTTGGGTGTAAGAGAGAAGTTCAGAGTGAAAAAATTTCAGAGGCTGGGAAATTTTGAAAGAAAAAAAGCATCTTAGAAGTGCCTTCTGTGGGTGGGCTATAACCATATTTTAATTTGCTGGAAAGGTTTTTTAAAATCCCAAATGAGTGGTTCAATTCGATTTTGAAAATGCATATTCAATGCCAACTATTTGTAGAACACTGTGCTATGTGAAGAAGGAAATAAGAAATTTAGATATGACTCCATCTGCCTTCATATACCATATAATCTGTTGGGGAATATGACACACAAATAATAACATAAAAATAATTCATGATATATGTATTAGAGAAAGAAAATGAATAACAATGACTTTATAATTTTTTTCATTTATTTTAACTCCCATAGATATGTGTCCTTCTCTGGAAAATTACTAATAGGTATATTTAAGGAACAGGTAGAGCAGTAAAAATGGACTTCCTATTTACATAAAATAAATTTTCATTCTGGATAATTTTCATTCTGTCATTCAGTCATCATACTGATTTTTCAAATTATGCTCAGGGATTTCACATGCACACAGAGACAAAATCTCTCCAAATTTCATACTTAACATAAAAAGTTTTATGCTTCTAATTTTATTAGATTTATTTTAGTGTTAAAGAAATGAGATAATATTTTTTCATATGTTGACAATGATTTGTTTTTTCCTAGTTACAATTCTTTGTAAAGCTCTAAGAATATTACCTATAAAACTAAAAAAAATATACTCCCTTCTCCAAAATCCTGTTGCAACAAAGAACCTTCCCATTAGTATAAACAAGAATGAGAGAATCAGAAATCTAGAGGCAACTTCAATAAAATCATCTGGTCAAGCCTTTCATTTCTAAACTGGCTTTCACTCAAAACCATTGAAATCAAATGACTGTTTCCTGGAAACAAGTCTTGAGGAAAATCAATAACCAATTTCAGGATTAAAAAAATTCACTGCCTTGCTTAAACCTTCCTTGTTCCTAGACAAAATCTCTTGTAATACTTGAAACTAATTTCCTTTTTTAA
This sequence comes from Monodelphis domestica, assembly GCF_027887165.1. Taxonomy (NCBI): domain Eukaryota; kingdom Metazoa; phylum Chordata; class Mammalia; order Didelphimorphia; family Didelphidae; genus Monodelphis; species Monodelphis domestica. The sequence goes on along the minus strand of NC_077231.1, from coordinate 223,367,615 downwards.
CCCTCTTCAGTGAAGATAAGAACATTACCTCAGACCATTTATTGCTTCTTTTAAGAACAACTTTGCTGAGGATGATGGGGTGAAGGCAGGGATTTGGCTCCGTTTGTCCTAATTCTCCTCTAAACAATGTTAAAATAACATCTGAAAACAAATTCTGAAGCAGCAGAACAAAAAAGTTGTATGAGGTGAAACAATCTTTCTTCTTTGTTCAATGAATTGAATGGTCGGTAGGAAAGGTCTGTCTCATCAAGGGGTGGACTATAGTCCATCCACCAGCCATGCCAACACATGTAGACCACAGCAAGCCAGCAGAAGACTTTTGTGGGCTACTGAATTAGAAAATGGATTAGAAAGAAATTACATGGCACCCTGCTGTCCAACTCTTACTGACAGCAGTGCCATGTAATTTCTTTCTAACAAATTGTCTAACCCACTTATTCTCCTTTGACTGAGAGTTCCTTATGATGCTAGTGATTCAGTAAATATACTAAATTAGCAAAATGAATAACATTTTGCAAAAATCTAAAAAGTCAATAAAGGGGCTGGAAATATTAAAAAAAAAACAAAAGAAGAAATGACCATTACTATGAGGACATGGGAATTTCACATACATATATGTATATGTGTTTGTGAAATATACATATATCTATGTGTATATGTATGCATATCTACATTAATATATTAATTAATATATATTCTTTATTTCTTAATTCAAATAAGATCCTGTTTTTAAGAGTTGGAAATAAGTCATGGGCAAGGCAAAGAGTCAATTTTATATGAAGAGTGGTCCAACATCTTTTTTTATCTTATTTGAAATTAATACCCATACTTATTATAAAATATTTACTTGAATAAATAAAAATACAGAGATAGAGAAATGATAACAATGAAATTAAATCTCAATAAATACCGAGGGCAATTTTCTAAGTTTACCTTGTCCATTCAGTTTTCTATTCAGTAGAAATATTTTTCTCAACACCCTCCATTAATTCAGTTATACTTGGAGCAACAGTGACCACAAGACATACTTCTATGGACTTAATACAGACAGTTTCAATGAAATATATTTTCACTGACCTGAGGAAATGTCGATTTGATTCTTTTTGTTTAATGTAATGTTGATACGGACACCAACTTTACTCTCAGTGAGGTCAATCTCCACATTCCCTAAACCATCAGCAAAATTGCTAAAGAGGAGGAGGCCATTGGGATTCCATGTCCTGAACTGGAAACTCACTGAAAATAGGTCTTGGTTGGGGCGGCCAAGTACCTCCAGGTAACTTGTGGCATTGAAGAACACAGGGACTGTATGTGGCTCCACACAAGAAAAACTTAAATTTCCCTAAAAAAAAACACACACACAAAACCCCTCATATACCTATTGAACATAACAAGGCAATTTCACAAAAAAAGTTTTATAGTTGTGGTTCCCCAAATTTCAAACCAAAACTTGAATTTATTCCATTCACCCACTTTTATGAATGGGACCATGGCATGAAGATGGATTGTTGAAAGTTTCTTCATGAATCTGCATCCTGTGTCATCCATATCACCTTTAGAAGGCTATCAAACCAAAGTGTACAACATAGTTGTGTTATTTGTGGGACAAGGAGAGATGACAGCATGGGAAGCATTAGTGTGACAAATGTGATCTGTGCACATGGAAGACTGTGTGTGCCCAGCTGCCATTGTGTTAGAGAGAAGATATCAGATATGCTTCTGGAATCCTCATTTCTAATTCTCAATAAATCTAGCCATGGTGACAGTATGATTCATAAACCCAGTGTGGAGAGATGGGTGTCATTGCCCTCTATTGAACATTAGCTGGATAATAACAGATATGCTCATTAATAAATCACTTACCACTCTCTGCTGAATAGAAAGAATAGCACGTTTGTTTCACTGTATGGAAACTTGACATTTTAGAGCAAAAGTTCATGTTTTACTTTCAGAACCAAGACATATGAGCTCTTACTTTGACCTTATTAATATTGCACCCCTCCCACTCCCCCAAATTAATAGCAATAGTTTCAAAAGCACTAAGGAATCATGATCCTGGGACTGTGGTACAGGAGAATGCTAATTTTGGATTGGATACTCTGGATTTGAACTCAAGCTCTGCCACTTACTCCTTGTGTGAACTGGGACTAATCACTTCCCCTGACTGACAGTTCTTAATCTCTCCTTTACTCCTCCTGACAATCTTTAGTATGATGAAAAAAAATGAATATGGATTATTTAATTAGAATAATTTAGATTTAAGAGTATTTGAGATTAAAAAAAAACATTTGACAAGTAATGGAAATTAAGTCCAGTGCCTTTGTTGAGGTCACTAACCTTATTAGAAACTGAGGCAGTACTAGAGACCTAGTCTTCTGATCACTGTTGTATCATCACTCTTGTTTTTAATAACTTTTTAAAAGTTCATAAAACTACAAGTCATTATTCTAAAAAATAATCCCATAAATCCCACTCTAACAATCTCACAAACCAATCATATTTTTTAAAATATTTTTAACTGCAGCAAATAGATACTCAGGGACATTTATTAACCCACTCAGATTACTAAAGGATCAGTGAGAGAATTATTCAAATCCTTGATAGTTTGAAATATAATCAGATTCAATTATACTAAAATTTCATTCCATAATATTATGTTTGTGGTTCATCTACTAAGACTAATTCATAGGAGAGAATGTCATAGCAATAAGAGCTTTAACTAGGGTAGGGATACTGGAGCATCATTCCAGTTCACCAACCCATCAGTGGAGACAGCTGTTTCTTATAGTGGTCATCTGTTTTAATATCACTATATGTCAGAGTCTATTTCCTCACCATGCCCTAGGTCATTTCTTCATAATGGGTCCCATTAGCATGGTGCCTTCTCCCATGGTCTAGTTTTTCTCATTTCTGTCTCCCACTTTCTCCCTGGGTTTGAAGAATGGATGACCAGTGACTATACCATTTGGGCATGAACCAGACTCTTTGGGTGAGATATCCCTTTTCCTATTTGACTGTCCTTGGATATACCCAACTTCCTATAACTGAATTTGCTGAAAGTATAAGATTCCATCATTAAGATTTTAATAACAATGATTTTTGGAATCTTGACAAATAATCCAGTATAAATGAGGTTATTAGATGGTTTAGTTTCATCTCAAATGTTGCTTTTTCAAGAAGGAACATTTTAACAGTTCCCATCTATGCCAATGCTGTATGTATGATGTCTTGGTAATTTAACAAAATAATGTATATGGCTTAAAATGGGATCATGTTTAGATAGCCTGATAATAATTCACAAATTCAGGGTCAAAACAAACATCCTAAATTTACCAATTTTACCAAATTTAGCCAATTAACCAATGAATTTTGCTATAAAAGATTCTGGTAAGTTGAGGAAAATGTACTATCTTTGCTGAAATTATTTGGATGAGTTGCCTTGACTACCAATTAATTTTTCATATGTAAAAACAGTTTGTAAGGATGACATTTTTATACTGTTCCTCAGATTTGTTTTTCCCTCCAAACACTTACATGCCCTAAAATGTTATGGTTCTTCCAAATTCCAAATTTAGCACATTAACAATTAGATCTAAGGCTTCATGTCTCTTTGAATTAATATTAAAATTAAATTTCCTTTATACCTTCATAGGTGATTATTTTAAATATTTCCTTTTAGTAATAAAAGGGGCTGTCTTTGCATATTAAGTGGGCTCCTAGACCTGACCATATACTTGAGTCACAAGAACTGTCTCTATGGCAAAGTAAAAGGTTTCTCTTGAGCCATCAGTGGCAAACTCTGCAGCTTAGATGTAAAGAGGGAAAGTGGCTATGTGTTTTGGGTGTCAATCTTTCACTGAAATGTCAGCCTCTGGCATCTTTGAAAGCAAGTCTCATGCACAAATATTTGCTCGTCTAGAAGTTCTTTCTATATAATCACCACTTCTCTTTGTTTTGCCTAGAGCTTTCAGAATAGATTTAAAATTTGGTTCTGAATTTCATTCTACTAGCAAATATACATTTTATGTGTGTGCATATATATGCACAACTTCACCCCTACATATTTACATTACATATATTTTTAAAGGGTTATGATTAAATATGATTAAAGAATATCTTCACTTACTTTTATATTCATTACACTGATACATACAGGAGCATCTATACCTTTTGTGGGTTCTTTTGCATGGAATTCACACTATAAATGAATCTGTAAATCAAGTGAAAGTTTCAGGATCCAATCAGAGGGAATCTGAATCTGAAGATGTTTAATGAATGTTTATAGAATGATTTTGCCCAGAAAATTCAATGAAACATAAGAGAAATAATATTTTGAAACCAAAGTGCCAGGCACAGAAACTAGCTCCCATGTTAAGAAAATTTCTGGTAATAATAGATGATAGAAACAATTTCATTTGTCTCTTTTTTTCTTAGTGGTTAGCATAGTACTAAGGACAAAACAGGTGTTTAATATATTATGTTAAATGACTGTACAATTTATTCTTGTCTAAATGAGGGACTGAAATGGATTGCCCATATTTTTATCTTAGACCCTCTGTGCTACCAAAAAGCATCTTTATTAATAATTAAAGTAATACCTAGAATTTATATAGCAATTCATGGTTTACAAAGACTTTTACATATGTTTCTCATTTAATTGTTACAATAATAATGTGAATTGGGTATTATTTGTATCCCCATTTAACAGATGAGAAAACTGAAATGGAGAGGGATTAAGTGTCTTGCCAAGGGTCATGCAGTTATGAAGTCTACCTACAACTCAGAGCTTCCTGATTCAAGATTAAGTAATCTATTCACTGTCATCATATAAACCATCTTACACTTAAATTACTTGATCAGAATTTTTCTTTTAAATTTCAGTTTCACCATACAAATTAAGTTAAACATCTTTTTAATGCTTGGATTGTTTTTACCCTCTTGACATTAGAACTCAGTGCTTTTTTTTGAGGCCTGAATTGACCACTATTTGGACCCTAATGGACTTCAAGTTTTCTACTGCTTTTATGTTTGTTTCAGAGTCTAGAGTGGGAAGGAGATACTAATCATTCTTGGAAGCACAAATGAACATATCATCAAATTTCAAAAATATTTTAATTCTACTCCATCCCATTTACCTAGCTATGCTGAAACCTAAACTTCTGATATACTTCAGAGATGAAAAGAATCCATTTTTGATTAAAGTCTTTTCCTAGTCTAGAAAATTCTCACCAAAGCCAGAGATAGGAAAATGGCACAGGAATTTGCCACCAAGTTTCTAAATTGTTGGGGAAGCTTATCCTAGTGATGCCACATTCAATCCAGGTATAAATGATATTTTTCAATGGTTCTCTTTCAAAATTTAAATTATCTTGTTTTCCTACTTAAACTTTTCTTCTCCCCTTATAGAGTATGAAAATAAGTGAACTGTATTTTACTTTTAACTGTTCCCATGTATTATATGAAAGATAGTAAATGTAATCTCACCTAAAATGCATTTCCAAAATTGCCTCTTATTTATAGAATTGCAACTAGACTAGGTGACCATGGAATATAAGGTCCAAGTTATCCCCTGGGTTTGAGATAGTTTATTCTTTGTGGTAGCATTTGAAAACACTACTTGTTTGTGTCCCACATTAATGAGATGCACTAATGTGTCATTAGTCCAATTTGTCTACGGTCACTTAGACCTGAGACATATCAGGCATCTAAGAACCATTTTATGATCCCAAAGTAATATGGGTTGTTTCAGGAGTAGCAGACCTTGAAATTCATTAGGAATCTTCAGCTAGAGCCTAAAGCGACCTCCTGTTGTCTACATTGTAGTTAGAAAGGTTTCTTTTTCATAAATAGGTTGTGCTGATTGTCTCAGAGGTTCCTTGCAACTCTTAAAAACTGTGATCTGTGAAAATACTATAGTTTCAACCTATTTCCTATATTTGTTGCTTGGAAGACATCAAAAACTTAGTTGTTGTTTTTCTTATGAATGTGAGTTGTTTTTCTTTTCTTTATCCCAGCTTTTCAGCCCCATATCAACAATCATACCTGCTTCCATCAATGATAAATTATAAGTAAAAGCAAACATTTATCCACAGTCATTTAATGGAAAACACTTACCACACTGGAAGGCTCTAATTTCTTCCTCTTTGCAAGATCAGTAATATTATTTCCATTGTAGTTAATGCTTTCCATGCATCCCTTAAAATTCTTTCTACTGTTGGAACTTGGCTTCCCAGAAAATGGCAGACCTCCAAAGGTTATCTTTGAGAAAAATGAAAATGTGCAGAATTCAATATAAATACAATTTAAAAGTAGTACCAGTAACTACATTAGCCAGTGAAATACATAGGCTAGCTATATAATAAAATGTGGACAAACTGTCTTTATCCTAAAAAAGTCAAAATATCCCCCTTTCATTTGCTAGGAAGATCTTTGTACAATAAAACAAATCTTTCTTCAAGGAAATATTACTAAAAATAATCTAATTTGGAAAGGAATTAAGTCCCTACCAGTTTCATATCATTAGATGGTGTTTTTCTGTTTTTGTTGTTGCTTTATAGTTTAAATGGAAAAGAAAGTAGAAGGAATAACCTTGCAGAGGATGTGAAACATTGCATTGAGGCTTTTGTTGTTTTCATAAGCTCTATTTGGTCACACTGTATGACAGATTAGACAACCTCCCAAATTTCATTTCTATGAAGGAGAGGCATACTATGCTACCTCTGTATCTAACACCAGTGTCAATTGTAGGCAAGTCATTTGACAGTTCTGGGCTTCAGGTATTTCACTTGAAAAATGAAGGGGCCAAACTAGAGGACCTTTGCAATTCCATATTGCATAACAAAAATTGAGTAGTGCTATTTGTTAAAAAATAACAATGGTAGATATTTGGACATAGCTAATATGAGAATTTGTTTCCTGCCATAAGCATATTTATTAAAATTTATTACATATGTTTATGTATTATATTATATATTATAATCAGAAGTATTTTATTACTATTGTTAAATGTGTTATTTAAAAAAATAAAAATAAATATTAACAAAAATGTAATGATGGCAATTTGATTTATGGATTTCACACAGTGAAGAATCATCTCAAATGTTATACTGTTCTAAAGTCAGAAATTACTTCTAGCTCAACTTTGAAAAATGTATTAAGGCAAATTGATATTCATATTATGGCCCTGAATTGCCAAAGTGTTATCCTATATTCTTAATATTTAGATTTAAACAAAGATTGATTTAGTCCTGGATACCCTGAGGTTATTTATTGTTAGGGCCTATGTTGTATATAGGTGAACCTAGATTCATTATTTAAGAAAAAGGAACAGATTTTACATTTTTACTTTCTACCAGATGCTTTGTTATATAAAAGAATGAATGAATAAATGGAGTCACACATTCTTATTTCTAATTACTAAGAATAATAGCCATAAAACATATAAACAAGCTTACTAATGTTAATACTTTTTGAAATTCAGTTCAATTTTTTGGTTCTTTTTGGTTTGATTTTTTTTTACTTTCTTCCAAATTGCCTCCATCCTTAAAACCCCTCTCCTACTTCTTAAGAAGGCAAATAATCTGATACAAGGGTTTCATTTAAAGCTAATTCTTATTCTAGCCATTCATTTTTTCCTCTCATCTCTATTAGAATTTTAAAAAATAAGTGTCAAAATTAAGAAACTTTCAAATGTCAGGGCTTTATATTTAAAACATAAAAGAAAGACCTTTGAATCTCAGGGGATCCATGAACAAATTATAAACCACTAGTGTCACAGTATTTTTAAGTGCTTAATTAGTTTCAATAAGCTCAGATGAATAGAATTTAGAGAGAAAAATGACATTGGTAAAGCAAAGAAATTTTATATGTAATGATTGGTTGTTGACTTGAAGAGGACTAAAAGATATCACTGGTGATGTCTTTTGACTCACACATAAATTGGATTTAAGAAAGGCAGAACTGTATAAAGTTGAATGTCTGACTCTCTCTTCCAGGGTCATCAAAATCCAAGTCCAGCCAACTGGTGATGGCTCTGGATGTAGTAGATGACTTTGATTTCTTCAATGTCTGATCAAGCTTCAAGTGCTCTATAGCTCCCACTTCTCCTGCCTTCATGACAGTAGGAACAAATTGTTCCACCAGGGGAAATCTTCCCATAATTGAAGCAGACACCCCCCTAATTCACTGGTAAGTTTGAGGCTTGTTGGTTATTGTCAAGCTGGTTCAGCCCACTTTGCACAGATGGTTCACTGGAGTATGACCCGCATAATGATAAATTATATAATGATATATTATGCACCCTTATACTCATTGGCTATTACCATGCATTAATTCATGGGGAAAAATAGCAGAAAGAAAATCAGAGATTCATGAATGAACTAAAAAAATGAGACTAGAAGGGATCTTGAAAGTCATCTTATCTAGGCCACTTATTTTATAGGTAAACTGAGACTAAGAGGGATTAAGTGATATGTATTACAGTGAGTTGCCTAAGGTCACACAAACAGTAAGAACTGAAGTTAGGATTTGAATCTGGGTTATTGGATTCCAGAGATAGTGCCCTTTCCATTACTCCGCGCAATTTAAAGAGAAAAGGAAAAGAGGGGTAGAGTAGAAATTAATAGTCATATTTGGAGAAGACCATAATGTTATATGGAATTGAAGCTATTAGAATATAAATGGGAAGAGCAAATTGAAACTGTCTCTTTTCTATATCTCTCTTCTTCCCCTCTTCCTCAAAAATGAATGGTAATATGATTTTTCTGTACTCAATGGTATAATAATAAGTGACAACTAGTTTTTATGTAGCACGTTAGATGCGTAAAGCAAGTTACATATGCAATTTCATTTAAACATAACAAATTTTAAAAAAACTAACATTTGAAAATAATAATTATTATTTTGATAGATATTCTTTTTTTTCTATGTATTTATAATCTTTGGGTCACTATAACTCTTGGTGTAGTTTCTCTCATAACTTCTTTGCAAAAGTAGATGGATATTGGATTGTTAAAAATTTTATTAGCTAGTTGTATTTCCTTTAGTAAGTTATTTCACAATTCTTTTTATTTTTCTTTTTTCAGTTTTAAATTGATCAGGATATAATCTCTAAGGTTCTTTACAGGTGTAAAGCTTAATAACTTTAATTAGTAAGGTAGTGTGTTGTAGAAAACAGTCAGAAGATCTGAACTCCAGCCCTGGTTTGGATGCTTGCTAATTCTGGGTGTTTAAGATCCCCTTACCAAAATGTTGACCTGTATATCTTCATTACAAAATCAAGGGTCATTACAGTACAAAATGAGGAATTAAAATAGGATTTTCAAGAAGGTGCTATTTTGTCAGGAATACTATGTTTGCTTCTAAGACAACATTGAATCTACTTTCTGAGTACTGGCCTGGCTAAATATGGAAAAAAGTAGCCAATTGATACTTAATCATTTAGCTCCATGAAATAAAGAAAAATATGAAATGATCCTCAGTTCCATGTAACTCCTTTCTACTTTTAAGGGATAGTGGCAAAAAAAAAAGAGAGAAAATACTAAGAATCAGAGAGATTTCTTTCTTCATGTGAATTTAATTGTAGCTACTTAAAATGTAAGGCCTCATTCAGTGAACAAATAAAATATATGTACAATTAGAAGAATAGACTCATATCAATTTTTCATTCTTACTATGACTAAAACATAGAGAAGCAAAGATGTTGTTGCTTATATTGAAGGATAGACTGCAGATTCTCCTTAGATAGCCAAATAAAGGAGCAGGTGTGGTAGTGTTTTTTTTTTCCAATTTTGTTGTTTTTATAATGTATCCAAAAGCAACCAGAAATAGAATTTCAGGGGATATGTGTTCAATCTTGTAGTACAGTGCTAATGATAAGCATTAGCAAAAAGATCACTTTGTAAATAATTACAGTTTATAAGGCAACATCTGTTGCAGATGATGAACAGATAAAAGAAATTTTGAAAAAAAAACAAGAAATTTTAGACTTTTTAAATAAAGTCAACATATAGTTTAAACTTGGTAACTTCAGTGTATTGATGTAAATAGCTAAGGTTAGAAAGAAATGTGTTGGTTAAAAAATAATTGCAGGAATAAGGAATGAGAAAACTCTAAGACTTAGTTTCATCATCTGTAAAATGAGATGAATGAACTAGATGGCTTCCAAGGTCACTTCCAGTATAGGTGATAATTCTATGAATACTTTATTTAAGAAAGATTTGGAGTATACTGGATATAGTGAATGTTGAAAAACAAAAAAAATGAAATTGTTTCTATTGTAAAGTTCAGCTCTGAAGTTATTTTTGATATGGGAATCATTTCATAGTGAGCTGCATATGTATTATCTGGTCATTGACTTGTTAGAGCAAATATAAAAATTAGTGTGAAACTATCATACAATGAAAATAAGTTAATTGACAATAAAAATAGGCAAAAGAAAAAACAAAATATAATTATTCCATTTAACTGATAATCCCATAACAAGACCAAAGAAGAGCCTTGGTGTTTTACTCAAAAAATGGAGGTGGGGTATGGAATGACAACCAAAGGAACACCAATTATAATATGAATTCAATTGTAAAATCTTATGTTGAAAATGGCATTTTATTAGTAGTATTATCCCTTAAAAGAGAAAAAAATAGTATAGAATATAAACAGTTGAAATTGAATTTTTTAAGAGATCTAACCAAGCAAAGCCTTCCAGGGATATTCATGTATAGAAATAGAAGGCAGAAAATAAAAAGAAGAAAAATGGAAAAAGATCTGCAAATATTTTATAGATTTTTAACAACATCAAGATACCACAAAAACATGAATATATTCATAGATGAGACAGAAATGACACTGAAGGGAACAACGGCAGAAATCTAATGCACATTTATTCTAATGGAGCTGCCGTTTTAGTCTTGAATATGTGTGAAAGAGAAAGAGAGAGAGACAGAGAGACAGAGGCAGAGAGTACAGAAACAGAGAGAAAGAATGGGACAAAGAGAGAGAAAGAGACCAAGAGAAATAGGGAGACAGAGATGGAGAGAATAGAGACAGTGAGAGATATATGGAGCGATTCTTCACACAGATAATTTTGCTCCTCTATGAAATAAAATAGATGATCTACATGACTTTTAAGAATCCCCTCTCTTCCTTTCTCTACAGTGGTGGCTAAATTGTCAATTCCTAAGAATGTGAAGGATACTCCAATTCATAATATGGATCTGCTTTGATAATGAATGAAAGAAATGTACACTGAATGGAAATACTCAAATAACTTCCATAAGCTTTTTACATGATGAAAAGCTAAGTAGGAATTTATAATTCTTCATCACCACTCAATACTTGAGCTGTGCTCATTATAACTCTTCTAAAATCCATGTAAATATGTATATAATATATACACACAAATATACATGCATACAATGTCACAATTAAAATATTAAACTATAGTGAAACCTCAAAATTCCTTGTGATTCATGAATTAATTGAAGAGTTATGATAAAGAATATATCTTACATTAGAATGATGTTCAGATTATATTGTTCAGTCAGGTAGTGCTTTTCAAAAATACCTCAAGCAATAGTCATAAAAAGTAAGTAAACAATATGTGGATATTTGATGATTTTGAAGAAAATAACATTTATTTGGGCATGCCAATTTACTTTTGAATTTGGAAGCTTCTTTCTTACAGTAGTGAAAAAGAAAAGGTGGGAGAGAAAAGCATATGTGAGGAGAAAAAAAATATGAAGAAAAAGACACACCTAGGCTCCATAAAATAGAATTGTTCAATAGTCACCTCATGGTATCATTATTTACATCTATTTAATTACCTCATAATCCAAGTCGAGATAATCAAATTCTCCATTCGTCCGAAAATGTTGCAAATGCCTATCCAGAGTGAGGTTGATGTTCCGTCCGTGGCGTTCAATGATAACAGAATGCCAGTGGTGATCATCTAACAAACTTCCTGTCATCACAGATGTATGGCCATATATGGAGCCAAATTGGTTACTCCCTGATTGATGTGAAAATACCAAGGAAATGAATAAATAATGGATGCACCAAAGAAGAGTTTATTTTATGTAAAAAGTCAAAAGCTCAACTTTCACCCAAAGCTGATTCTCAAAGAATTTAGCTTAAAAACATATAACATGAGTGTACTTCAAGATGGTTTTGTTTAAACTGTATTTAACATTTTCCATGTTTCCATGTTGCAAAGCAAATAACCTGGTCCTACTTTATTAAAGTCATAAAAAGAAAGAAACTAACAAAACTTCAGCAACATGTGCTATCAAAAGCTGGTTGTAAAACTCTCAAAGTGGAAGAGCTTTATTGATGTAATGGAAAGAATATTGATCTTCTAGTAAAGAGATGTGACTTGAAGTCCAGGCTCTGGTACTAACTAGATGTTTGACTACTAGTAAGCAAGTTAACTTGTTAGTTAGTTCTAGAGAACTAACAAGTTAGTTCTCTAACTTGTGAATATGGGTATCATACTATCTGACTAAATGGATTACTGTTAAGTTATAAACTTTAATCGGATCTATGGAGATACTCTTAGTTTAAGTGTAATTTTTAACAACCAAAGCAAAATATCATTCAAAGATGAAGGGGAATGAAGTGGCCAGGATTCTTACAATCTCCCATATTAATTGAAAAAGAAGAACATTGAACTATTTACAAAGAATTTAGGAGGAGGAAATATCTGAGATTTCCTTATTTTTTCTTTTCTTGAAATGAAAATATGAGGGGCAGATCAAGGAACACAGAAATAGGGGGGGGGGTTATAAAAAAGGATATTATCAAGGAACGTTAAAATAAGAGGAGGAATTATAGTCTTTTTCTAAAATCAGTTATTTTAATAAAAATGAATGAAAAAGAAGAAAAGAAAAGCCTACCATTTATGACTTTTAAGGGGAAAAGGAATAACTGTTTTTAATGCTAAATCTCCATGTGATAGTTGAGAAGTGAATAACGAATGGGATTGCCAATGACCAAAAACTCTTAATGTGTGAAGTAGCATAGTACAATGGGAAAGGTTCTTGAGAAGAAGTGATGGTCTGGATTCTGGATCTGACTCCATGGCTAAATATAAAAATTCCCTTACCTCTCAGATTCTGAGACTACTTCCCTATAACAGGAGGAAGTTAGATTAGAGTAGAGGTACCACACAGGCTACTTAGGGCAACAACATAGGGTCCAACAAGAATTAAATGTAATCAAGAAATAGATAATAAAATAGTAAAATACAATAGAACAAAAATAATGTTAGCATGCGGTCTTATAAGTGAATATGTAGCCTGCAGAGATTGTTATATTCCATAAATAACCTTCATTTCTATTTGAGTTAGATACCACTGGGCTAGGGGACTTTGCAGGTTTCCTGAAACTCTACATGTGTGATTGCATGATGATAGATAAAAGCTATTTCCTTACATTGTAACAAAAATAAGTCAATTATATTGTAATTAAGGAGAGATTAATATTTATTATCAACTAAATGGATGTATTTAAATGTCACATTAAAATCAATGACTTTATTTACATGCCTAGAGAGGAACCTGTTTTTCAATGTCATTTTTAGCTAGCTCCATGGTGCAACATTGAATTTCCTTTGTAAATGTTAATAATTAGAAGTTATATGATTATTTATATTGTTTGTTTAAGGATATATATATGTGTGTACATATATATATGTATATACTTATGGGCAGATTTATATTAAGTGGCATTTTAATTATATATGTATATACACATACAAAAATTAATGGGATCTGATTTTATGACTATAGGAAAGTTTTTATGGATAAACTCTCCTAGTGTTAATTTGCTACTCTTAGTATCTCTGTATCTTGTAGTCTCAGGTAACTGTCTGAGCAATGACAAGTTAAGTGGCTTGATTAGAGTTACTCAGATAGTCTATGTCAGAGGTAGGATTTGCACAGAATATTTTTCATAATGCCACATGGCTCCTCTTATATATATATATATATATATATATATATATATATATATATATATATATATATATATATATAGCTGGAGGAAAAAAGGCAAGAAGAAAAAGCAGAGAGGGAAAATTAAATGTTATCAAAGGAAGAATAATTAGGAGAGAGCTAAAATGCAGATCATAGAACAATACTGCAAAGATTTATAATGAATATTGGTGTTCCATTATATATAATCATCCTCTTTTCCTTTAATTAATGACATTTTAAAGGTGTGATTAAAATATGCCCTTAAATTGATTAATTTGTAATTACTATATCAGAGATCAGAATATGTATGTATGTATGTATGTATGTAAAAATTACAAGAATAACATTAGATTTTTAGAGGTTTTGGTCATATATTTAAAATGATAGTGATGTCTACATATTACAGTTAATATGGCTTTCCTTTCTCCCAGCACTTTCCCAATTCTCTCTGTCTATAAGATAAATGCAAGGAGCCACATGGTAGCAAAAGAAGGAAATCAAAATGAGAAGTATGAAAAGGGAAATAAAAGAAACACTTTAGCCTCAGTACTAACTTCTATGAAATATTGTTTTCATAATTTTTTAGGCCAGAAGGCATAGCAGAAACCAGATAGAAAAGCCTAAAATATGGGCATGAAATTAAAGAGGGCCAAAAGAATGCTAAACTCCCAGACCTTTGATTAAATGAGTTTCCATTTGTATTGCCTATTCGAGGTATTCCAATTTCCCTCTGGAAGAAAAGTGTTCCCCTAAGAGGAGGGAATGGACTTTTGTTCACAATAACATTTGGTTTGTTTCTTTGCCTTAGACAATAATGTCTCACTCATGATGGACAAGGAACACATGGAAAAGAAATATATAATTTTGGTTTGACCAATTTTAACCAACAAAACAAAACACATATTGACTTTGAACTAGTTTGTTTAGTTACTCAACGAGGTACTGACAATAAGCTAAGGATCACACAGATGTGCTCAGTTGGAGGGTGTAATGTAATTATTTACTTTTTCCTTCAGTCTGTTACACTATCTGCATTATAGGCAAGCAACAATGAAGAATCTGTAATCTGTGGAAGTATATAAAATGCTATCCCAGAACTGCAAATTACAACAACAACAACAACAACAACCCTTGCCTAAAGAAATTGAAATTTTTCATTGGTTTGTTTGAGGACTATCTGGCATATATAACGTTGCCCAGATACTTCAACTGGTATTTTAATGTTTTAGCTAAATATCACTAAGTATTGTGAAATTCTAGTTGTACAGCATTCAGTCATTAGGAGTACTTATAACACTTCTTCTAGAGGTGGTTCCTTTAAATTGTTGCACTTAATTAAGTCTTTTCTAAAACAACAGAACAATGTATGCTCTCATAGATTATTCTACTGGTCTGGGATTAAAGATTCAGTGGCTAGAGATTGCCTTATTGACTAGCATGATGAAAATCTTCAAATTTAAGGGTGAAGATTTTTTTGACATTTACTTTGTAGAATTATGGGAATCTGTGGGAAATTGCTTTCATGACTACTGTACATAGTAGGAAAAGAGGCAAGTGAGGAATAAATTCTATTTTACAGCATTGGAAGATTAAATCAGAATGGTTTTCTGATTTATGTTTAAGTCAATGGACATATATTCCTTTTTTTAGTTTAATTAATTAATTTAGAATATTTTTCCATAGTTATGATTCATGTTCTTTCCCTTCCTTTCTCCCACACCCCTCCCATAACCCACAAACAATTCCACTGGGTTTTACATGTATCATTGATCAAGACCAATTTCTACATCATTAGTATTTACACTAGGGTGATCATGTAGTCTACATTCCTAATCACATCCCCACCAAACCATGTAATCAAGCAGTTGTTTTTCTTCTGTGTTTCTACTCCCACAGATCTTCCTCTGGACGTGGATAGTATTCTTTCTCATAAATCCCTCAGAATTGTCCTGGATCATTGTATTGCTGCTAGTAGAGAAGTCCATTACATTAGATTGTACCACAGGGTATCTATCAGTCTCTTCGTACAGTGTTCTCCTACAGTGTTCTCCTGGTTCTGCTCCTTTCATTCTGCATCACTTCCTGGAGGTTGTTCCAGACCCCATGGAATTCCTCCTGTTTATTATTCCTTTGAGTACAATGGTATTCCATCACCAACATATACCACAATTTGCTCTCTGGGGTAAGTCTGTGGTGACATCAGCCAGTCTCCAAGAACCTAGAGATTGCCCCATACTCACTCTGACTCTGGTGCTGTAGGTGGACTGGGCGAAGCTCGGACTTTGGTAGGAATAATTTTACCCCCTTATAGCGTGGAAGTGCTCAAACCTTGACTACCTTCAAGCCTGCATCCTACAGATGAGCCCCTTCACTTGTCTGATTTTGGGTTTTGCCCTTTTGAGGTGATTTATGTTGGTAGGTGGTGAGGACAATAACCCCTTCTACCCCTCCCTACCTCTCTCCTCCAAGCAGCTTGCAGATGACTTAGTTAAATAGATGGAGTGCTGAACTTGGAGTCAGGAAAACCTAGGTTCAAATTTAGCATCTGGCAATTATCAGTTGAGTTTTCATAGGAAAGCCACCCAAACTCTCTTGGCTTCCATGATTTATTTCTGTGACTTAGCTGTGGAAGCAAAATCTATGGATCTAATAAAACAGTGCATTCACGTTGTAAATTCAAAACAAAAGGAATGAATGAGGTGATTGGAGCCTACCCAGGTTTAAGTTGAGGACCAGCTTGGCTTTTTTCAGTTCCAAGGTAATATAATCTCCTTGCTGTCCTTCTCCATGGAAGATTACCCCTTCACTCTCTGAGGTTTTAAATTTCAAAGAAATGACATCTTTCAGAGTTTTCATCTTCTTATTCTTGAATCTGTATGGTAGTACAACATGGCCATCAAAATTGATGACATCAGCCCCTGAGGGAAGAAAAAACATTGTTACTGAGTCATTGTATATTGTGATCCAGTGTCCAGCAGACATACTTCCATTGGGCCATACCTATGCCAGTTCTAATTTTATTTCTTTTGAATATATGCTATTAAAAACATGAGTAAATTTGATAATTTGAATTTCAGTTCTTTCTAATAGAGGCACTGGTCAATGTTACCTCATATGGTTTTTAGGAGGAGTAGTTAATGAAACATTACCATAAAACCTCTACAAATAAAAAGTGCTATATCAGTTTTACCATTAATCACATATCCATTAGTATGGCAGATATTTCAAAAACTTTTTTGGGGGGTTGAAGCACAAAAGGAAAAAAAGAAAATGGCCAACCCATATGTGGGATGATATTTTTAATGTTGTTTTTTTGCCATGGATGAGGAAAATTCTTGATCATCTTCATGAAAAAAAAGTCTCTTGATTTACTTTGTCCTACCAATGGAGAAATAAGAAGAATCAATAAATATTATTTAATGATAAGCCAATTTTTTACTGACGGGTTTTGTCCTCCATTCATCTTTCAAATACCCCTCCACCATCATCTGAGTTGAATGACTAGTAAAATCTAAAGAATTATCTTATTGTTTGCCCCTGAGCATCATATCTGGCCCCAAAGTCATTATTAGTTCTCTGCATTCTGAGTGAGGAAGCAGAATTCAATCTCTTCTATATCCAACAAAGACATTTCCATTTACCAAGTCAAGAAGCATATGTGTATGTGAGGACGGTAAATAGCTACTTTATAGTTTAGATTTTTTTGCTATTAAGAAGTATAAATTATACTATGTGCTTTGTAAATACACATTATTGTTACTGGCATTGTTAGAGGATTTGAAAGTGAAGATCATTATTCTATTTCTAAAAAAGAGGGAAAAAGAAAATAGATAATTTCTAAAAACTTTTTTTAAAGTATGTTATCCACTTCACAAATATTCAATTAAAACATTTCATCATATAACTAACTACTGCCTGAATCACCTAAAGAATATTAAAAGAAATTTGCAAAATCTTATAAATCTAGTGCTTGTGAGCCCAGCTTGGAATGCTTTCCTTCCTGATTTCTACCACAAAGTTCTCAGACTTTCTAGTTTTCCTAAGCCCATTAATTGCATATATCTTTTCCTAAAAGAGAATTTTCCTGCTAAATCCTCTTGCTTAGTTTTTAGTCTTCTTCCCATCACTTCCAAATACCTTTGTATGTATTTTTATTAAATCATCTATGTGCATTTTGCTACTCAAAATAGAAGTGAAATTCCTGTAAATCAGGCATTGTTTCATTATTTTCTAGTTGAATCGATTTAAATTGGATTGTTACATTAAATCAAGACAAAAATTCCATGACATTTATTCGGCTGAATCTGGGTTGAGGAATGATAGATTTGTATTCCAGTTCTGCTGTTTTTTACCATATAATCTTAGGGAAATAATGTAATTTCTCAAAGCCTCAGTTTCCTTATCTGTAAAATGAGAGAACTGGACTAAATGATATCTCAAATTCTCACCAGATAAAAATCAATATTATTCAACAAGCAGTAATGTAATGCATTACATCCTGAGCATATAGCAACAATTTTTTTTAAAGTTCCCATCTTCAAGAAGCTTACATTCTACCAGAGAATTCTTTCAGTCCTTTGATAGTCATTTATTTACTAATTTATTTTTTCACTGCTTAGAGGCCATATTTTCCATTTACATTTTTTTTCTATTTGGCTTTTATTTTACTTTTGAAACTCTAGTAATATAAATCATTTAAGTTCTCTGAGAATCATGCCATCCTATGCAGCATTTAAGGCCATCTTTGGGCATGACTAATATCTATACTAACACAGGCTGAGTTAGAAAAAAGTTGATACTGCCTCAATCAGAGAAAGGTGTACAAATTTCCTTTTCTAGCCCTGATTGTAGATTACTTCTGTCAATAATAAGACATTTAAGTTATTTTTCTTTTAAGTATGCTAAACAACCATCTCTTCCAGTGCTATTTGGTGATTGCTTCATGAGCAAAGCCCTCTCTTATGTTATATGGCATACTGACATTTTTGCTTATAATTTTAAAAGATGTTTTTAATGAAAGTTTTCACTCTTTCATTATTCTGCCTTATAAATAGCAAAAAGAAACTTTGATACATGTTTCTCTCCACTTCCCAAAGCTATGCTTGAGATTAATTTCCCCTTTACTCATTTAGGGAATTCATTGGCTTCAACACCTTTTATCATTAACAAGATTTCAAACATGCAAATGTTTATAGTGTTTGGTTTTTATTTTTCCTCCTTACATGAGGCTCTAGGACATACGGCATCTCATCAACATAAGTAAATGAGGAAAATAAAATCTAAAACAGCAATGAAAAGACTTCTTTAAGCTTTCCATTTCAGTTCTGCTTATCATAATTTTATACCTCCCCATAAAGTGACTCCTGAATCCACAGATCTGTAGAGGAAAAATCAGCCACTAAATTTTGCCTTCTACTAAGATTGCAAAGCCAATCTAGTATGTAAATTTTTGACTTCATCAAAAATTCGGGCAGTGATATTCCAGTTGCAAAATCTTTTATCATTTGTGATGAGAAGAAAAAAGAGCAGAATGTATGAAAATTGATTTCCAGATATTAGGTAGAATTTATAATTTAGCAAATAGAATGGAGTCACTTTTTAGTATTGAAAAGTGAGCCTATGAAAGTTATTGAGAGGGAAAAGATTTGGTACAAAGTCAAGTTTATTACCAATGCTATAGAAGTGAACATTGAGTGATTCCATACTATCAAATATTTTTGTAATAGATTAATAAGCACAAAAATATCAACTCTTTATCAGAGAGATTACATTCACACAACCTTAGTAAAGTCCTTTTATATTTTCTTTGAAACCCAACTTCAAAATTGACTAAAGCTAGTAGCAAAGTGACATCTAATTGAGGTCACAAGCCTTAATACTTGTTTGCTTAAATTTAGAGACAGTGGGAGGGAAATGAAAAGCTTTATAGTAAAAGGCTTTGTTTGCTTGCTTCTTAGATGTGGCCTCCCTTGTTTTGTATAGACTGGAAGGACACTGGCCACTCCAAGACCCAATGCTAGTACTGATTGGCATAGGCACTCTGTGCTTCATTTCTGACGGGATGGACGGATGGCAGCTCTTAGGGGCTCAGCATACTGTTGGCAGACTTAACCTGAGCTGCTTTAGTCCCATGTAATCCAGAACTCCTTAACTCAAAAGCCACCAGCCCCCAAGACTGAAGGGATTACATGCATGCACCACCACATCCGATTATAGTCAATGCTTAGAGACCGGGAAATGCCACACAATGCTTGCAGCCTTATGCAAATCACAATGCTTGAGGAAAAATATTTCATGTGTGACAGGTCTATTTCCACTCAGCAGAAGAAACTAATTAGACCCAAACAGGTTGATCAAGGGTACAACTTGGAATAATCATTGGTGGGGCAAATTCAATCAGAAGTTAGAATAGCCAGGACAATGTAGCCAACAATTTGACCAGCTGATGCAGTGGGGATGGGACAAGGGGACAGGCCATTCCTTGGTATAAATTTCTATACTTCTGTGGGGGCTTAGAGGGGAATATTATAAAGTTTAGGGCTGGAACCTGGGAAAAGCAGCCTAGATTCATTCACAGGAGTTATAGACAAGCTGGATGTGGAAATGAGATCTGGGGATACTTAATCTGATATAGATACATATTGGAGTTAGGCATTTTAGCATCCTTGGGCAAAATTTCTCTTTCCGTTTGCTATTTTTAGGCATACAATTGAGAATTGGTCAGAGATAGTTCCCATAGCCAGGGATTTGCAAAGTAATTAATTTCTTCCTCAACTATCTGTTTGCTTTTTAATGGAAACTATCACTTTTGCATATCCTGCAATTTCTAGAAAATGAGCCTGGAGGTGGGGTGGGGGAGTATTTCTCTAGACTCTAGAACATTCTAAAATGACACATAAAATGCTCAGTTTTTAGCTCTCTTCTTACTCAAAAAACCAAAAATATATCAATCACTATATAATAATAAGTTGTTCTTGGGGTTTTTCGGTTTAAAAAAAAACCTACCTTTTATTTTTTTACCCTGATTGCTTATCACTCCCAGGAATTAAGTTTTCTATGCAGTGATTAAATATGTAGGGAAGAATTGTTTAAGCAGTCTGAACAACAATAATGGTTAGCTGAGAAATGAATGTGAAAAATCACAGTGCTCCCACCACATTTGTTTCTAAATATATCTTTTTAGCTTTGGTAGCATGCCCAAGAAAGCAATCAAGACACCATGGTAGAAGGGACAAAGTTTTCTACACTTCCATTATTAGATAGTTCTTAGCCTAAATTCTCCAAAGTATTACTTTTTCCCTTGATATCTGCTGAAAATAAGAAAATAAAATTGAGCTTTTAATAGTTAATAATTTTTAAAAACTAATGTAATTTTTATTCTAGTCATTTTTCTATTTTTTAAAAAATATTCTCAACTACTTTATACAACATTCCATACATATCATCTACCTTTACTTCTCTCCCTAAAAAAAGGAAATATGTTTCAGTCAGGGAGTAAGCAAATATTTATTAAGAGTTTATAATAATGTTAAAATCTATGCTAACTATTGAGTGTATATGAAAAAAACAAAATAAAACAAAACAAAACAATCAAAACTGGGAAAAAAACAGTCCTGGCCCTCACACAGCTTATATTCTAGAATGGGGAAGATAAGATGTAAAAAGATAAAAGAAAACCCCAAACAACCAAGACCATACAAGCTACATGCAGGGTAAATTTATAGTAATCATGGAAAGGAAGGCTTTAGAAACTGAAGAAACTATGAAAGACCCTGAGCTGAGTTTTGAAGGAATCCACTGAAAATTAAAAGCAGAAGTGAGTGGCACAGCATTCCAGACTCATATTGGACAACTGTTTTAAAGGCATGAAAATGGGAAATGGTGTGTCGCATTTAAAAAACTGCAAGAAGGAACAGATATCTGGATTATAGAGTAAGTAAAAGGCAATACAATATAAAGAGATAGGGAAAAGGTTATTAAGACTTCTTACACTAGAATTAACAAGAAGCCAACAGAGTTAGTTGAGCCTGAAAGAGATCTGGGCAGACCTGTACTTTAGAAAAATCAACTTAGAAGCAGAGTGGAGGATGGTAAAGAGTAGGCAAATAGACCAGTTAGAAAGCTACTTCAATAGTTCAGGCAAGAGGAAATGACTACTTGAACTAGAGTGGTGGTGACTTTGTGGACAGAGAGAAAGGGACATACAACAAAGATGTGCAGGTAGAAGAAAAGGTAGAAACTATTAAGGTTCACCATCTGTACTCAGAAAAGATCAGTCATTGGAATTAGAGACTGGCCAAATTTTAGAGTTATTATTCATAATGTTCATTTGATCGAGTATAGAAAATAATTTTCTTTTCTTCCAAAATATCTACTTAAGGTAGGATGGATTCTCCTGGTTACCTCTGTCACTTTATACTAAGTCATTTTAATCATGCCACATTAGTCTAAACAATTGATCTTAATTATTTTTGTTTCCTAGACTTCATTGATATTCTGATGAAGGTCACAGACCCATTTTCTGAATAAAAGTTTTAAATGTATAAAATAAGATATATAGGATTACAAAGAAAACCTATGTAGTCTCTCTCATTCTCTCTCTCTCTTTCTCTCTCTCTCTCTCTGTCATCTATTTTAAAAAATCACAGTTATTAAAAATTCTGAACTAGGACCTTATATTAGTGCAAAACAAACTCAAAAGTAACCATGAAGTTTTTAAGAATCTTTGAAGAAAATATCAAAGTACATATAAATGAGACGTTGGATCTATAGCCTAAGGTATTTACCATTTGATACATCTGAGTCACTGTGATCATTTTAATTTTTAGGTAAGGCGAAAGTAAAAATTTCTTTTCTGATTTCATGGAAGTATACAATCTCTGTCAAGTAGAGAGATTTTTGGATATTAGTTAATTAATATTTATCATGGTCTTAAATCCAGAGGATACATTATTGAAGAAGGATTGAATAGATCTTAAGAGTCTGAATGGTGAGAAATGGTGAGAAAGGACTAAGAAAGAAACTGTAAATTATTCTTTTCACTTTAAAGATGAAAGGGAGGCACTTGACAATGCTAGAAAGAAAAGTCATTGATCACTTACTATTTATCTGTGAAGATTTTAATCCAAAGCAAATAAAAAAGTGGAAATGGATTTTAATATTTTTTCATAATTTTAGTCATTTTTTAAAGCTGATGAGATGTTTGTATGAATATGATTATAGATCCTGAATGAGAATATTATATTTTTGAAATCAGTCAATGCTATCCTTATCTTAATTTTATTTAGGGACAGACAGAAAATTATATTTTTCTTTCATAAGGCCAGGGAACGGGTGGAAGTAATACTGTGAAGCCAGAAGAGTTAATAGTTTTCCACTTCTCCTTACTTAGTGATGCTCCTCCCCTTCTCAGCCTCTAGCATCTTCATACTACTCTTTCTATCCTTGCCCTTAATTCAGATTCCTTTTGATGCTTTCAGTCACACTTAAGTATAATGTACTTTCTTTTTTTTTCCTTTTTCATAACATTTACCTTGCATCATAGAATCAATACTGTATATTTGTTTCAAGGCAGAAGAGTAATAAAGGCTGGGTGGGGTTGAGGGGAGAGGTATTAAGTGACTGACCCAGGGTAACACAACTAGGAGGCATCTGGCCATATCTGAACAAGATCTTCTGTCTCTATGTATGACTTTCAATCCATTGAGCCACCTAGCTGACCCCAGCCCTTCCTTTCTAAATGTAGCATACTCTACAGTAATTCAACCACTTTTTAAAAAATGTAGTAAGCATTCTATAAATATCAATATGAATTATTTCTCTTCTGACTAAAGAAATAAAAATGCCATAGTGTAACCCCAATACCATTTCAATAGGGGAGTTATTTCTTGCTTAGTGGAGCCTTCTAGGAAGCCTTCAAATCATATAGCTATTTATTTATAAAGGTGGTTAGGTGTATTTTCTAATATGATTCTTATATAAATAAAACTTTCTTATTTCAAAAGATACTTTGTTGACTATTAAATATAGATGTGGAAATACTGTTAAATTTTTACTATGATGTAGATTTTTTTCACCTAAGAGGAATGATTTCTGAAAAAAATTGAATTTATTATTTCAAATGGAAGGTAGCCTGATAGTTACAATATTAAAAAGGAAATATATCATGTAAGATATATGTTAATATGTATAAATTCTGGTTCTCCAGCAACAAACATAAATTTTAAGGTTATATTAATACTGGCTTTCAAAAAACTGAATTAATTTTTAGAATCCTAATTTGAGGATTTCAAAAGCAAGAATTAATATAATTCATCTTTGCTTCCATTTAGGAAGGTATCCACTATTGAGTCAGGGTAGTACAAAGTGGAATGAATTTATGTTATTTGATTATTGTTGTTATTTTGGGGGGTTAGCAGTGAGGGGGGCTAGACTTAGTATTTCTCTGGTATAGTGAGCTCCTTGTATTTCTTTACCAATACAGATGAGTAATTTTGCTTCAATTTACGCATTTAGAAAAGTTTTCTGAGGCATTTAGAATTTAAGTGACTTGCCCCTAGACATATATGCAGTGACATAGGTGGGATTTGAATTCAATTCTTTCCGACTCTGTGACCATGTTCTCTTTTGATTATATTACAGAATCTCTTGTGCCAATGTTTAGGGGCCCAAAAGGGACCCCACAAGTTTTTGGGGGTTTTTTGGAGGAGGAATAATCTGAGAACATGCTCCAACTATTGTGGAAAATATGTTTGGTAGACTTTAGTTACTAAAATGTATAAAATAGACCTTACTGTATGAGATTTAATTGCAATAAAATCAAATGCAAAATTCCAGGTAGAGAGGACCATGATTACTATTGAGAAGCTAACAGCTCTGATGGGAATTGCTTACCAACAAACCTTGAACAAGATATCCTTATGAGAAAACCTCTGAATTCTTTTTTGGCTGATAAACTCTGAATCCCATTTTTGACCCTGACAACATCTAAACTCAATCTCAGCTCTGATAATTGCTGAACTCCAGGACTCCCTCTGTTGAAGATTTGGCAAACAAGATCCAGGCCAAATAATGCTGACCATCCCAAACTAGCCCTATATCAAAGGAAGTGCTTGGTAACTTAGAATCATATATTGCTTCTTTGGCTGGGTCTCACCTTTACTGCTTATTTGTTCATTATGTTCTGTCTT
Source organism: Monodelphis domestica (assembly GCF_027887165.1). Classification (NCBI taxonomy): domain Eukaryota; kingdom Metazoa; phylum Chordata; class Mammalia; order Didelphimorphia; family Didelphidae; genus Monodelphis; species Monodelphis domestica. The sequence continues at coordinate 223,342,459 of NC_077231.1, read as the reverse complement.
AAATGTTTGGAATTTGTGAAGGCTAATGATTTTTAACACTAGGGATGGAAGACATTTGACTTAATTTTTAACCTGGACTTTCATCCTATCCTCCATATTAGCACACATTAAACATCAATCTCATCCATTTTTTTTTACCATTCTAGCTTTCACTATCATAGCAGTTTCAGTATTTTAAAGCTGATTAAAATAGATTGTACTATAAGACATTTCCTAGAAAAAAATTTCCTAAAATAAAAGGGGTTTAAACTTGAAGCATATTAATAAGTGTTCTCAGGTAAGGAATGAACTGAAGGTTCTTCTATGGAGAGGGACTCATCCAAGTCCTTTACTATTACATCAAGAAAGACATATCTGCTTCTGCTCTTTGGCAGTACTTATTTCCAGCACTATCAACTGTTACCAGCAAGACACATTCCCTTTGCTTTTAAAATATTCAATAGTTATTTCTTGATGACTGATTAATCAATCTCTCATTGTACATCTAGAAGGATTCAGACCTTAAGCTGCCAAATGGCTGGGATATATTGGGTATGGCTGGAATCTCCCTCTGCCCAAGAAAGACAACTCATAGAACCCAATTTATTGTATTATCTTTAGGGCTCTGTGATGGGTGTGTACAGATGGAAAATTTGCAACACCTGAGCTATATTCCCAGCATCCTTTTGAGTTACATCCTCATTTTATGTAAGGATGCTTAGGAGTTAAATTTGGCTGAGACCCACACTGAAGTGATCTTTTTTCAGAGCTTATGCTTTTGATAAAGTGCTGCAGTCATGAGTCTCTCTCTTTTTGCTCTGCTCACTTGACTGAAAGAACCATTTTTTTCTTTCCCCTCTCTTTTAATTATTATTGAAAAGAAATCCTACAGGTGACATATTAGACTTCCAAAGTACCTTAGGGATCCACCTGTGCTTCTTCCCAGAATTGGTCCAAGGGGCACATACTTAGGTTATAGGCTTTCCTTATTATTCCATTAAATTTTGTAAAATTATTAAAAGTTCATATTGAGATATCAAGTCTCTTGAGCTTTGTGATCTCTGAACCTGCTTGGCTTGAGTTCAAAAATCTGCCAGCTATAGTCTCTGTTCTAGTCAATTTATCAATATTTATTTATTAATCACCTACCATGTTCTACCTAACCTCTGGCAACACAGAAACACACACACACACACACACACACACACACTCATAGAGCCAAAAAAAGGTCTCTTGTGTGTTCACAGTATGATAGAGGAGACAACATGTATTCAACCAAGTACAAATATGATATACACTGAATAAATTGAAGATTTTATCAGACGAAATGCTCTGAGAATAAGGAAGACGAGGATAGTTTTCTTGCAGAAGGTATGACTTTATCTGAGAATTAAAGGAAACTAATTAAAGGTCAACTTTTTCTCTTCTGCCACTGTTTATTGGTATATATTCTAGTAACTATATTACTTTCCCCTGCTTATTCCTGCTGCCTCAAATTCTTCTCAATAATATTGTATCTTCTAGGGCATCTATCCAAGGGATTAGGGATATCAAGAATAGAATTTTAGGTGCAAATTAAGAGAAGAGTATCTAATACCTATCAGACAGAACTTAAACTTAACTATTGCTAAAATCTCTTTCTTCTGGACAACTGATTATCTAATTATTTTTATGTATGTGCTGATCTACATGTCTTCTACACTAGAACATTCCTTTTCTTCATTTCAACCCTAGGAATGCAAAATCTTTGCATAAGTGGAATTGCTGTACTTGAGCACTGTGTCCTGAGTATATTTAAATGAAAATGTTTCAGCAGACTACTAGGTAGCTTTTGGTCTTCCCTTCACATTGTTATTTTATCACATTGCTAGCTAGATCTATTCCTAAGTCTGTTCAATATGGCAGATTGATATGATGGGAGAAACAAAAAATGATAATATTTGAGGGATTTTTTTTCTGGTTATAAAAAGGAACAATTCAACTCAACACTCAGTTCATGCCTAAAATTTAAAATAGGTAATGGGTGTTAATTTCACTTTTACTTACAAAAATTGAGGTTGATTAGGGAAAATTATAAATTAGAGAATCAAACATAAGGTACATATAAGGTAGTCATTAGTAGAAACCTAGGAAGAATTAAATTCAGAACAAAAACATCATTCAAGATTTATTTGCAGAGAGAATACATTAAAAAAAAACTTTAAAATAACTAATAACAACTGACATTTGTCCAATGGTGAAAGGTTTGCAAAGTGCTTCACACATATTATCTGGTTTGTTCCTCATTAAAAACCTTATCAGGTAAATGCTACTTTATCACATTTTTTTTCAGATAGAGAAACTGAGGCTGAGTGGTTAAGTGATTTGTCCACAGTGATATAGTAACTAAAAGTTTCAGACATGATTTCAACTTGTCTTTCTGAGTCCATGTCCCAGTACTTATCCACTGTGCTACCCAGATTCTCCTAAAATAGAAGTAACCAAACTGGAAGTGTGCCACTGGGAGGGAATCTAAGGAAAACAGCCTGACCTGTTCCACAGAGTGTAGCATTAAGATCTGGAAAGAGCTTATTGCTGATGGGTTTCCAGACCATAAAAGACAATCTCTGGCACTCAATAAGCATTTAATAAATGCTGATTGATTAACTGTCTTGATTCAGACCTACCCACCTTTCTGTCATTTGTAATTTCAGCTGTACTTCAGTTAATGATAAATGCTTATGGAAAAACCAGAACAGTATGGGAGATTTCTGAGTATAGTATAAACAGACAGTACACATTAAACTTTTGCTCACTGATTGACAGGTGCTTGAAACCATTGTTTTCTGGTCATGCTAAATGAACTTTAGATGAATACTGAAGTTTTTTTTTTAGGACTGTCAATTCACAAACTTGAATGTTTATTTATTTTGATGTGGTTTGCTTATTTATTTAATTTTCTTTATGAATTGCCAGTGTTTAATCCAATGCAGGTCACATGCTAAGTGATTAAGAAATGTTTGCTTGAGTACCTTAGACTGATGAAATCACAGATGCAGTCCAAAAGGATAATTGTGAATGAGAACTAATATCACACAATGGATAATAAATTGTCTTGTAGCCAGGAATAATAGGTTCAAGACTCATCTTTGGCAAACACAAATATCTCATCCACATCACAGGGCTTAGGGGCTCACTCCACTCCCTTTTCCTGTGATCTGCAAAATTTGTGTAAACATTTTTGACTCTCCCTTTGTATCTTCAGAGAAGTCTGATCTTTTTTTTCCCTTTTTTTCTTTTATAGCATCTTTATACTACCTTAGTGTAAAATTTGCGTTAAACACTTGGTCATAGTCTATATAGTTTCTAAACTTTTTCAGTGTTGTCTGATGCTTGTGAGTCATCTGTGACTAATGCAGAATTCCCCCCAAATTCCCATTTAATTTCTCATGCTTATCCACGAGACATCAAAATCATGAAGGAAAGTTACAATGTGGAAGGAATACCTGTGCTTCTTTTGTGACCCTGGGAAAGATAATTAACCTCTCAGTATTGTAGGAGATTCTCAAGCAATCTAAATTGCAGAGAAGGTGCTAATCAGCAGGTTTAGTCTCTTTTTCTTACCTTTGCTCATCTTGTATTCCCTGATTAAGTATGTGCTCCTTGAGGGCAGAAATTATTTCATTTTTCTTTGCATGTCAAATCTCTACCATACTGTGCTACAGAGTAGTAAATACTTATTTTGTCTTGTTTGATTAAAAAAGTGGAATTCCCTCTAAACTTTTCTCCATATTTACTGAGAAATCTTGGTATTAGTAAGATATGCATATTCATCCACTAATAAGAATAGGTTGGCCTAGTTGATACAAATTTCAAGTGTGAATAAATACAACGTTCTAATTAGTTATTGTGATATAATACTCATGAAACACTACAAGGTCAAACAAAAATATTATAATGTATTTGGAACAGTGCATATTGTTATATATCTATCAAACTTCAACAAAGGCTAAGCTATGGTGTACCCAGAAAAAAAAAATGTTCTGTAGCAAAATGGTTTGTGATAACTACAGCTGCCTTAACACACACATACGCTTGCACACATATCGGGAGATCAGACCAATCCATTTCTTAGCAGAATTACAGCGCCAATACAGCTGAAAACTCCAGGATAATAAGCAATTTCTGAAAATTAGCATAAAATCTATTTCTAGAAAATCCATGTGAAAGCTACTTTTATTTATTTCTTTGCAGCAAAAGGCAAACAATTTAAATTCTCAGATACTCTGAGAATATTTCCCCCCCAAAAAAACTCTACTATTCTTGACTTCACTGAAGTCAGCTTCTGCAGTAAGAAAGATGAGCTAGAAGTATGGCTCCTATGTCAAAATTCACACAGATGAAGAAAGACAAAAAGGCAGCAAACTTTCTTCCTAAACATTCCATAGTTCTATAGTTCAAATCATCCTTGGCATTTGTCCTGGGTTGGCTTTTACTATGACTCCCAGACTCATTTACCTGATTTACTTGAACAGAAAATGGTCACTGCCAACTTGGTCTATATTCCAGGCTACAAGAAGTTCTAAAATTACAGCAAAACAAGAAAAGACTTAAAAATCTTGACAATGATCCCTGTTTGAAAGGGAGCTGAATTTCAGTATTTGTTATGACTGGATATACCAGGGTAATTAGGTGGCTCAGTAGTTAGTAAGACCAGGAGATGAAGTTTTGAACTCAAATCTGGCCTCAGATACTTCCTAGCTGTGTGATCCTGGGCAAGTCACTGAACCCCAATTGCCTCGCCTTTATTGCTCTTCTGCCTTGAAACCAATACCAGTATAGATTCTAAGACAAAAGGTAAAGGTTAAAAAAATTGGACATACTTCTACTATCAGAGCTCATCAAAATATAAATATCCATAAACTTTTCTTAGGGGAAAATGATAGTAGACATTTATTGCTATGAATGTTCTTGAAGAACTAAGTGTTTTACAAGCAAAATAATATTTCTCCTGAGGCACTCACAAAGTATGGGAAGGGAGTTGTACTGAAGTAGGAGCAGGCAAATCTCTTCCCCTTTAGCAGCTCATTTTCTGGGAGTGAACATACACATATCAGAAGAGCAGGTGATAGATACTGGGACCTTCTGGAAATAATTCCACTCACCAATGGGGCAGATCTTTCACACCTAACATTGGAAGAACCCCTCTTCTCCTCACCTTACCCACCCACCCCACTGTCCAGCTGTGGGAATGAAGAAATTCAAATATTTACACTAATTCTTTTCTCTTATGTACTTCTTCTACAAAAAAAACCAATAAAACAAAATAACAAAAATTGTCTTCAAATAGACTCTTATCAAAATCAGCCTGTATCCAAAGGGGGGAAAAAGGTGATATGAATCCCATCTTCCATTGTTGTCATGTTTAAGTATTTGGGTTCACCTTTCTATGCTAGCAAGAAGAAATTTTCTCCGTGTTTATTTCTATAATCAAGTGCTACCTGCCACTCAAATTCACCTAAAATTGATCATTGTATATCTAAGGGGAATCTATTATTCTTGAGCAATTCATAAGCTTGACAAATCACAGTTATCAGCTGAGTTAGAGCTTACTCCCTGCTACTTAACTCAGCAATCCAATGGCATTGGTCTTGTCCTTTTTCCTTTCATAAGATACTCCATTTCCATCTGCCTGGCTTCCTTCTAGTCTTGGCACAAGTCCAACCTCTTGCAAAAAACAAAAACAAAAAACCCTAAACAAACAAAAACTTTCCCTGTTCTCTTTTATCTTAATGCCTTCTTCCCTCTGAGATGATCTCAGTTTCCCATTTTCTTGCTTGTGTGTTATCTCCCTTAGACTGTGAAGTCCTTGAGAGCAGGGACTCTCTTTTATTTTATTTTATTTTATTTTATTTTTTGCCTTTCTTCATATTTCTAGCATTTGGGGTATTCATTGCCTGGCACATGGGAGACACTTAGTAAATGCTTATTGACTTGACTTTATGTTGGACATGGAGGAATAAACCTAATTTTGTTGATTTTTAACCCCTGCATCTTCTTTGGTAACCAACCTGAAGTACCATTTTGCCAGGAGGAGTGAGTTGATAAATATCTTTGGCACTGTAGTATTAGAAACTTAAATAGTCACAGCCTATCTTAAATATGTGTTTCTAATATGAGAATACTATTCTTTAAAGCTGAGTTCCATTCCTGGTTTGGCTTCATGTACCTTTGGGTGAGTCTTTTATCTCATCCATAAAACAGGGCTAATAACCCTCAGGGTGGTCCTAATTGGGGAGATAATAGGCTCTTTCCTCCTCATGAAGCCACTCGGGTACCATTTGGCAGTGGAGCCATAATATACAAAGTGATGCCATGTGGCCTGATAGGCACTGAGCTGTGCCGACTCAGGCGCTGGAGAGAATCTTGTTTCAAGAGAACTTGGGGCACTATTTATTACATACCGAGAGCAGCACATTCAGAGATACCCTGTAGGCCCCAAAGAATTAATTCATATCTTTAAAAAATAAGCAATTTACTTATTCCTCTTGGATAAAACCAGATCCAATACTGAAAAATGTTTTGTTCCTTCTGAAACAAGACTCTAAATAAATCCCAGACCTGGTTGCTCTACTTGAGAAGCCTCCCACCAAAGGAGGAGGCTAGATATACCCATGAAACTTTGAATTAAAATTTCTTGCACATTACATGATAATTATGTTAAGGGTAATTACAGAGTGTATAGCAGCAGGGGTGATTTCTGTGCTTTTATGGCTTTTGGCCTACTGGTGAATGTCAAGGCAATTTCCAAAGAGAGTTGGTTGTTTACTTGGTAAATGCCATATCATTACAGAGTAATTGGTTAATTTTTTTTCCTACTTGAGGTCAGCCCAGATAAAAGCTGAGAAGGTTTTGCAAAAAAACCTTTAACTCCTGTGACACTCAAGAATTTGCATCAGGGTACATGGATTATTGCACTTCCTCTCGGACAAGAGCTGAAAGACATTTTCCCTCTGGGTGGAGAAAGAAAGAAATCCTCACAAAGTGTCATCTCCCCACATTTGAAATACAAAAAATTGACTTATTCAGAGAAAGGACAATGTTTGCATATGAAATAAATAAAGTTTTAAGGCATAAGGAAGAGGGTCTGAGGAGAATTCCATGGCCTGAAGTTGTGTCCCTGATATGTTTTTTACTCCCTGGGTAGGCTTGGAATGGGAAGCATGTTTATAAAATGAGATTGGGCATTGAGATCTGTTTATGAAGTAATTTCAGCAGCTCTGAAGAAAATGAATAAATACAATATTTATATTTAGAGGTTGTGGCTAGGAGCTACAAATATATATTTCTGCAAGGAAAGAAAGAATTTGCAAGCAGTGGATTAAAGTGTATCCACCATCTTGCTTTGGAATGAGGTTTCATTTGAATGCAATATGTAGGACAATTTAAAACAAACCTATATCCCTATTCGATGTAAAAAATAATTTATTCCACAGATATAGTTCCAGAAGAAAGCAATTTTTATTCTGAATATTTTTCTATTGTCTGTAATTTAAATATAGCAAAGATTTAGCCGATATCATGTTATGGGGGAAAAAGATTTGCAATTGGGAGACCTGAAATCAATGTCCAGTTTGCCTTTGTGAGACTTTAGCAGGAAAGCTAACCTTTCTAGGACACATCTTATACATCTATAAAATAAATTGTTTATGTAGAGGTTGAATGACTAGAGTTCAGGGTGTGGAAAGAAGGTCCTTGCATTAGGCTAGAGTTGGGGATTAGATGATCCCTAAATTTCTCTTTTTTTAGAACATGTGGTGTAACAGGATAATAATAGGTAATGTTTATATAGTACCTACTATGTGCCAGGCATTAGGCTAAGCACTTTAGCAATACTGTATCATTTAATTTTTATGACAACCCTTTATTATTATCATCGATGTTTTACAGATGAGGGATCTGAGACAAAGTAACTTACCAAAGGTCATAAGATGATTTTTTTTAAGATTGAATCTCTCATATTATTCATATGTACAACTCTTGAAGAGAAAAAACTCTTGTCCTTTTTCCTGCCAATTAGCACTATCTAAAAGTTTCCTACAAGGGGAGGAGATTCACAGACACCAATGGTCTTCATGCATAGGCTATATGACTTGTCTAAAGTGTTACAGAGGGGATTCTTATTCCAGAATGCCTAGAATTGGAATCTGTGGAGTAGCCAAGATTCTGTGATTATTTTATGGTATTTCTTCACATCAAATACCAGAAGAGGTAAGAAGTATGGTTAAACGAGTAATAGTTTGAGGCAGTTAGGTAAAAACAGGGACAGATTACTTGACTTAAAAGTTCAGAAGCTGTGAGTTAAAGTACATTCTTAGGCATTTACCAACTGAGTTACTAGGCAAGGTACTTAACCTCTATCTAATAGGATAGCTTGATATTTAAATTGGGAGAAAATGGTGCCACCTTGATAGTGAGGATATTTGTAATGAGCTTTGTAAGCCTTCATGCACTCTATAAACCTGAGTTATTTGGAGTCAGAGGATCTCCTTTCAAATGCACTATATACACTCTTATGACTGGGTTGGTCATTTAATTTCTCTATTCCTCAGTTTCTAGAGGGATAATAGATTATAGGACTATTTCAGACACTACTTAGTTAATTAACTGTGAGCAAGTCATGTAGTATCTTTGTGTTTCAGCTTCATTACCTATGAAGTAAGAATAGGACATTTAGATGATGACCTCTAAGATTTCTTCCAGCGAGAAAGGGTTGAAAATCGACTACTTTTGTGACCTTGGGTAAGTTGCTAACCCCCTCCGATTTTATTTTCCTCATTTGTTAAGAAGACCATCGGACTAAATTATCTTCAAGGTCACTTACATCTTTAAATTCTTTATTTTATAGATGAGGAAGTAGGGACCCAGAAAGGTTCAAAGACTTTTGCTGATCAATCTTTAAGTTCCAAAATTCAATTTTAAATCCAATTTTTAAATTTAATTTATTGTCTAGCTACAACCAAGGCTTTTATTATTATTATTATTATCACTTTTTAATGCATACTAGTTAACTCACTAAGAACTTTTTGAAAATAAGAAATGATGCTAGTTATTTTATGAGAAGTATATTTATAGAATTTTGGAAATCTCTGAGGTGTCATGGAGTACTAGCTATTCTCTTTCACTCATGCTTTTTTTAAAACACTTACCTTCCATCTTGGAATCAGTACTGTGTATTGGTTCCAAGACAGAAGAGTGGCAAGGGCTAGGCAATGGGGGTTAAGTGACTTGCCCAGGGTCACACACCTGGGAAGTGTCTGAGGCAAGATTTGAACCTAGGGCCTCCCATCTCTAGGCCTGGCTCTCAATCTACTCTACTATCCAGCTACCCCCTACTTATGCTTTTTCTAAGGCAAGATGCAAGGAATATTCTTAAAACATTTAGAAGCTTCTTTTTTATTAATATTAACATTTGAACCCTCCTTACTAGTTAAGAGAGAAAACAGCCAGTTTAGAAACTATGGAATAAAAAATTAAATTTAACCAATTCAGCAGAAATGTAAAATAAACCCTTCTTCATGTTAACCCTTCTTCATGTTGAATGACGGGCATATGACTACAAATGAACAGCAATCTACTTTATTTTGAGGGGGAAATTGAGATCTTAACTATTTCCTTCTATAATGTTAATGTTTCATTTCCCCATCTTGACTTGAACCAGGTGCTGAGGGACTGAAATTGCCTTCTAGCTAAAAAACATTAACTATACAAACTCTTAGAAATCCATCTCATCAAAAAGAGATTCTAATTTGACAGGTTCAAGGGAATGATAAATGGGAAATCTGAAAATACATCATAGAAATGAGAACAAAATAATCTTGGGATATTGGACAAAAACTTTGAAAGTGCTAGGAAAGGACATGAATTCAAAAAATGTGTTCATTTCTTTCTTTTTTTTTTAACTAGTCTTCTCTATACTTTAGGAACTTTTCTGAATTGCCACCCTTTTTCTATTCAGATTAGGCTTCACATTTTATGCACTGCCAAAGGCACAACAAATGTTGTTCTTTGACAAGAGCTATTTATAGTAGAGCAGGTGAGCCCTGAAAAACCTCCATGATTGACTTTCTCTAAATGCAGACCTGGAAGCATAATGAACACCTTTATTATGTGGAGAATGAGTGAAATTCTCTAAGAGGAATTTTTATCAGGAAATTACAGCGAGTAAAGCTACTGTGGGTTTCAGGTAATGTATAGTTAGTTAAATGAACAAGAGCATGACAAACCAAAAAAGACAATGTCAAATAATAGAAACAACTAGCCAGGACTACTGGGTTCTTATGTTAAGTGGGGAAATTGATTCATTTCTTTGAGCTTTAGCTTCCTAGTCTATAACATGAGGAAGATGGACTAAATGATCACGAAGTTCCCTTTCCTAGTTCTATGATTCAGGAATTATATTCTACTATCAACCCATCATTCCTCTAAAACACTGACACATATCCTTAAGGGATTCAATCAGAACTTCTGCAATGGTGTCAGAGCTGGGAAAGGCAGCATCCTTGGTAAATACAGAAGTTCATTTCGAAGCTCCACATTTTTGTTTCCCATCATTCCCACTTGATTTGGGCAAATTTCACAAACAATATGTGTGATTGTTTCTACCAGAGGAGCTTGATTGAGGTGAGGTAAAAGAAGGAGAAAGAGAGTAAAAAAGTGAGGATGGATCAATTTTTTTTGTGTGTGAAGGCAGTGTATACTAGAGTAAAAATGAACATAGAATTGTCCAGGTGGATCTTAGAGATCACTGAGACTCTTTGAAAGAGTGGTTTCATAAAGAAGGAAACCATAAGTAAATTGGGTAAACACAGAATAGTATACATGTCAGACCTTTGGGAGGGGAAAGGCTTTAAAACCAAGCAAGATATAGAAAGAATCACAAAATGTAAAATAAATAATTTTGACTATATCAAACTAAAAAGCTTTTGTACAAACAAAACCAATATATCTAAAATCAGAAGGAAAACAACAAATTGGGAAAAAATCTTCATAGAAACCTCTGACAAAGGTTTAATTACTCATATTTATAATGAGCTAAATCAATTGTACAAAAAATCAAGCCATTCTCCAATTGATAAATGGGCAAGGGAAATGGATAGGCAGTTCTCAGATAAAGAAATCAAAACTATTAACAAGCACATGAAGAAGTGCTCTACATCTCTTATAATCAGAGAGATGCAAATCAAAACAACTCTGAGGTATCACCTCACACCTAGCAGATTGGCTAACATTACAGCAAAGGAAAGTAATGAATGCTGGAGGGGATGTGGCAAAGTAGGGACATTAATTCATTGCTGGTGGAGTTGTGAATTGATCCAACCATTCTGGAGGGCAATTTGGAACTATGCCCAAAGGGCGACAAAAGAATATCTACCCTTTGACCCAGCCATAGCACTGCTGGGTCTGTACCCCAAAGAGATAATGGACACAAAGACTTGTACAAAAATATTCATAGCTGCGCTCTTTGTGGTGGCCCAAAACTGGAAAACGAGGGGATGCCCATCAATTGGGGAATGGCTGAACAAACTGTGGTATATGTTGGTGATGGAGTACTATTGTGCTAAAAGGAATAATAAAGTGGAGAAGTTCCATGGAGACTGGAACAACCTCCAGGAAGTGATGCAGAGCGAGAGGAGCAGAACCAGGAGAACATTGTACACAGAGACGAATACACTGTGGTATAATAGAACGTAATGGACTTCTCCATTAGTGGCGGTGTAATGTCCCTGAACAACTTGCAGGGATCCAGGAGAAAAAAACACCATTCATAAGCAAAGGATAAACTATGGGAGTGGAAACACCGAGAAAAAGCAACTGCCTGAATACAGAGGTTGAGGGGACATGACAGAGGATAGACTCTAAATGAACACTCTAATGCAAATACTATCAACAAAGCAATGGGTTTAAATCAAGAAAACATCTAATGCCCAGTGGATTTACACGTCGGCTATGGGGGGTGGGGGGGAGGAAAAGAAAATGATCTATGTCTTTAACGAATAATGCTTGGAAATGATCAAATAAAATATATTTAAAAAAAAAAAAAAAAAAAAAAAAAAAAAAAAAAAAGAAAGAGTGGTTTCAAAATCAAATAGAAATGGGGGCTACCAAAGCACATATAAGGGTTTTATGGGCTACCACAGACTACAATACAGGTTTCTCCATCTTCTAGGCCATTGACTTCTGTACCATTCAATGATGTGTGCTTCAGTTGCACTTTTTCCATAATCCATTCCTATAAAGCTCATATTTTTAAAAGTGTACATTTTCCTATTGTAAAAGCAACCATTTGTGATATAATGATGATTTCTCAGGTCTTCATATTTCTCGTAAAACTTTGCTTTAATTCTGTATATGATATAAATAAATTTGTTAATATTTACCAGAATTGAAAATGAAGGAGGGAAAAGGCTCAGCTGGCAAATTGCATTGCTTATCCTAGGGTTAAGAATATAAAAGCTAAAATTTGTGATAAATATTTTAAAAATGAAATTCAGAAAAGGAACGGAAGAGTCAGTCAGTGTTCAAAAAGTACAAAGCTTCAGGTGTGGCTCCAAAATTTAGAAAACTTCTGTCCTAGCAGGTAAAGAGGATCTATAAGAACATTAGAAACTAAAGTTTTATGAAACTAGAGGTTTTGGAATTTAACTCCTGGGAGCTATAAATCCCATTTACATAAGAAATCTTGTCTTTACTTGTTAGAAGTGACATTCAGTGCTCCATAGGGTTCTATTTTCCTTACCACAATCTGAGACTGTGTGTGTGTAAATCATTCTATTTCAATACAAAATAACCAATACATGATGTGTTTTTGATAACAGCCCTTTCCCCTGGATATTAAAGGGGTACAGTAACATTTTAAAGTGGTGATATAAGGTGGGCTTGAAGAGAAAAGTGTTCAAGACTGAGTTAAAAAGGAATTTATAAATGCAAAAAAATTTCTCAACTCTGTGTAAAGCCTGTTATGAAAAATGATATTTCCATAGGCATTTCTATTGAATAGAAATGGATGATCAGGTTCCCTTGAATGGACTTTTTTTCTACTAAATAATCCACTATCCATTTTCCCAAATGTTTTCTGTTGTTTGCTAGGCATTGCTCTCCAGGAAGTTGAATATTAAATGTAGGATCTATAACATCCATTTGTAATACATGTATTTGTCTGAGGTATATAATGACAATGGACTAGTATCTGATATTGCTGTGTCATATCAGACAAAGGAATGAGTTCACACTTAGTAAATTATGTGTTCTATTTCCTATTCTTACACAGATAACACAGTTCAAAGGAACATATATTCAGAGCTGGAAAGAACCTCACAGGTCTAGTGCCATTTTATTTAGGAGAAAACCAAATATCAGTGATGTTAAATGCCTACCCCCAAGATAGTAAGAGGAAAACTCTGAATCCTAGTCTTCCGAAAGGATTCAAATTAGTTAAATAAAATTTGATCAATTACATACTACTTAAAAAAATTGTTAGTAGTGTTGTGGGACACCCTGCTTAGTCTTTAGAATTTTAACAACCAGGAATGTATACACCGCTATTTAAGGATTAAGTGTGGGGGAAGAAGGTTTATGACCCGTGTGTGCTAACAAGTGACAAATCAGAAACAACTGGCTGATCCCCTGGGCATCCAAAACCAAGTTTAAGCAACCATTGGTACATGTAAGACACAGAAAGTGATGTAAAGAACTGCCTTTATATTTCATGTCACTTCCTGTGAGAGAGACTTGGTTGTGGAACTCTATGGGACCTGAGACTGCTTCTCTTAGACAATCATGTGGTCAATGATAAGGCTGACTCCCCTTTCCTTGGCTTTCTAGAGTCACTAGCCTCTGGAGAGACCCCTTGGCTAAGGCTTCTTAACTCATGCCTGGTTCAGACCAGGCTGGGGCTATCCTTCCTCTCTCTCTCTCTCTCTCTCTCTCTCTCTCTCTCTCTCTCTCTCTCTCTCTCTCTCTCTCTCTCTCTCTCTCTCTCTCTCTCTCTCTTTCATTCTTAATTTCTTCCTTCTATTATGAATAAACCACCATAAAATTCCATTCTGACTTGAGTATTTCATTGGGATTTAGAATTTAAATCCCTGGTGATTAACTAAAAATATATTCAGTCCAATCATAAAATTTACCCCTTACAGATATAGTTTGTGGTTTTCTTTAATACAGAAATCAAGTGTTATCTTCTCTACCAACCTGATATCCAGATGCTGGTGCTTTTCTGGAGTATGGCAGAGTTCCTGGCCCAAATGAGGTGCTAAAAGTAGGCAGGCTTGCTTGATTCACTTAATAAAAAACAAATTAAATACAGAAAGTGTCTTTTTGTAATTCTCTTTTAACTTCTCATTTTTCATTACTCCCTATTCCTCATCCTTTCTTGTTCTCTTGGTTTATTGGTCTTTGTTCTTCCTGATACCATATACTCTGGCTCACCTCCAACCAAAACTATGCTTCTCTTAACCTGTTCCTTTTTCCTAATCTTTACAATCTGACTCAATATTTTAGTTTGCTTATATTGAAATTTGTCGGGACTTCCGGGTAATCATGGCTGCAATCTAGACGCCACACGCTTCCTCTCCCCGGCAGTGAACGAAATAGACTACATCAAAGGAGCATAAAAATCACCTTTGGAGGAACAGAAGGACACCCCAGTACTCCCAGTACTCCACAGAGGCGAAGTTACGTGGGGCTTGAACATTTCCACACTAAAATAAGGAGGAAAAGCTTGCACAGAAAAGTGAACTGAGCCACCCTTCCCCCACCCCACCTCCCCCACTAAACCAGAGTGAGCTACCTGAGCGCTCACCGGGACAGCGAGTAAGTGGGGAACGTCTCTGTCTGGGGGGGGGGCACTCCAGGGTCCTTGGGATCTGGGGACTGCCAGGAAAAAACGTCTCAGGGTGGTTTCAGTGGAGAATCCAGCGCTTCAGCGGAGCTGTACTTGGGGCGGCTGCGGAGAACATCTCCGCGGAGCTAAACACCAGGGGTGGACCACGCATTGATTATCTGGGCGGAGTTGAACACCTGGGCAGTGTGGCTGTGATCAGAGACTCAGCTCTCTAAGAAACCTCGGAGGCTGGGAAGAACTAGTCTGAAGCAACCTAAATTCACAGAAAAACCGCCCATATAACCCAGATCCCAGACCAAAAAGGAAAGGGGAATAAAACCACCAAAGGGATGGCTCACATGGCCCAAAATCAAGCCTCCAGGAAGAAAGGGAAAAAAGTGACTATTGAAAACTTTTATGGTGGAAGTACCCAAGGAAAAGAGGAGAATGAGGAGGAAATCCAAAAAAATTCAGAACACGCCTCCCAAAATGGAAACTATCAACAAGCTCTGGAAGATCTCAAACTGGAACTTATCCAAAAGATGGAAACCTGTGTGACAAGGAAATCACTTTAAAAGACTGATATATATATATATTAATTTAAGGTCGCCAAGGAATTCAGCTATGTAATTCCTAAATGAAAACTCAAATCAGCCGTCAGCCTTTTATAGAGTTTAATTACAAATAGGAGGAAGAAAGGAATTACAGATAGAGAGAGAGGGGGAGAGAGAAAGGGGAGAGAAGGGAATAGGGCTTAAATACTCCCTCTGTTTAGGCTGGGCCAAAAGGCCCAAGCCCTTAGATAGCTGGGGCAAAGAAAAGAGATCAGTCCCTATTACTCACGTGACCAAAATGGAGAAAATAGTCTCAAAGGCCCCCACCTTCAGCTTCCTTCAGAGCAAGCTTCTCAGAGCACACTCCAACCACTCAGACAAACTCCTCAACCCCCTCCCCCGAGTCTTCAGACCCCTCTATCTTTAAGGAAACCATCCAAGTTCCCTCCCCTCAGTTCTCACATCTACCAATCACTGTCCATCAATTTCCCTGTGCCAATGGAGGCTCTAGCTTAACCCAGGACCGCCCAGAGGTCTCTGGCTTTGCACATGTCTGTTGAAGGTCATATTTTCAAATAATTAAATCTTTGCTCCTTTGCTACAGCCCTTTCTAAATCCTGTTAACCTGAGTAGGGTAGAGATTGGAATAATTAAATTTTGATCTAGGCTGCAGCCCTTCCTCAATCCTGTTAGGACTGAGTAGGTTGGAGATTGATTCCAAGTATCTCCATTGTATCAATTCTAAAATCAATCATGACTCAAAGAAATTCCTGTTCTATGCTTAAGCCTAGGTCAAAGTCCTTTCCATTGTTCAGCAAAAGATTCCTGTCCTAAAGTAATCTTAAGAAGGGAGGAGGAGGAACCTCCCATGCCAATGGGGTTCACATTCCAATAGACTATCAGTAAGAAATTTTCCAAGTATGAAATTTCCCAATGGTGAAATTTCCAACATTTATAAGTCTAAGGAATTTTAAGGTTTACACCTGGAAAGAAAAATGGGAGAAAGAGATCAGCTGTCTGACAGATAAGAATGCTCAATTGGAAAAAGAACTCGAAGCATCCAATAGAAGGGAAGACAAGGCTGAAAAGCAAAACCAGTCCCTAACGACCAGAATTAAGCACCTTGAAGAAAGCGAGATGATAAAACAGCAAGAATCAATAAAGCAAACCCAAAAAATTAATGAATTAGAAGAAAACATAAAATATCTCAATGAGAAGGTCACAGATCTGGAAAACAGAGGGAGAAGAGAAAATCTCCGAATTATCGGTCTCCCAGAAAAACCAGAGATAAACAAAAACAATAAACTCCATATTATTCTACAGGAGATTATAAAAGAAAATTGCCCCCACGTTCTGGAGCAAGGGGGCAAAATAGAAATAGAAAGGATTCATAGAACACCTTCTATACTAAATCCCCAAAAGACAACCCCTAGGAATATAATTGCCAAATTCAAGAGCTTCTAGGTAAAGGAGAAAATCCTACAAGAAGCCAAGAAGAAGAGCTTCAGATATAAGGGGGCTCCCATAAGGATCACACACGACTTAGCGGCTAACACACTAAGAGACCGCAAAGCATGGAACACAATATTTAGAAAGGCAAGAGAGCTGGGTCTCCAACCAAGAATCAACTACCCAGTAAAACTGACTATATACTTCCAGGGGAAAGTATGGGCATTCAACAAAATAGAAGATTTCCAAGCATTTG
This sequence comes from Monodelphis domestica, assembly GCF_027887165.1. Classification (NCBI taxonomy): domain Eukaryota; kingdom Metazoa; phylum Chordata; class Mammalia; order Didelphimorphia; family Didelphidae; genus Monodelphis; species Monodelphis domestica. The sequence goes on along the minus strand of NC_077231.1, from coordinate 223,325,358 downwards.
CTAAGAAAAGACCAGAGCTCTGTGGAAAGTTCGATATCCAAGCACAGAAAGCTAGAGAAACATGAAAAGGTAAATATGAAAGAAAGGGAAAAGGAGATAAATCTTATCTTTTTCTTTAAGTCAAACTCTCTTCTATAAGGACTACACTTACATCAAATTATATATATTAATATGTGGGGAAAATGTTTTGTGTAACTCTCATAAATTGTATCATCATAAGGGTAGTTAGAAGAAACATGCATAGGGAAAGATTGGGGCATTAAGAAGATTTGGGGATAGTGGGGGCAAAGAAAGGAAAAGGGAGGGGGGAACCACAATAATACTAAGATTAACTTCAAGAAATAGGGGGGAATCAAGAGAATAATCTTTCCCATATAAAGATACACATGGGAAGGGGAGGGGAAGAACTCTCATATGAGAAGGAGAGGAAGAGAGCGTGAAGTGGAATTACTTAAACCTTACTCTCAGTGAAATCAAATCTGAGAGGGACGAACATCTAGATCCAGTGGGATCCTGAATTCTATCTTATCCATTAGGGCAAGAAAGAAAGGAAAATTAAGGAGGGGGTGGGGGGAGGGAGTACAAAAAGGGAGGGGCTAGAAAGGGAAGCATCTCAAGGGAGGGGACTAGGGGGACTGACCTAAAGTAAATCACTGGTTCAAAAGGAGAAAGCTAAAGAAGAAAGGTCAGAATTAGGGGAAGATATCAAAATGCCAGCTAATCCACAAATGACAATCATAACTTTGAACGTGAATGGGATGAACTCACCCATAAAACGTAGACAAATAGCAGAATGGATTAGAACCCAAAACCCTACCATATGTTGTCTTCAAGAAACACATATGAGACGGGTTGACACTCACAAGGTTAGAATTAAAGGTTGGAGTAAGACCTTTTGGGCCTCAACTGATAGAAAGAAGGCAGGAGTCGCAATCATGATATCTGACAAAACCAAAGCACAAATAGACCTGATCAAAAGGGATAGGGAAGGTAAATATATTCTGCTAAAAGGGAGTATAGACAATGAGGAAATATCACTAATCAACATGTACGCACCAAATGGTATAGCATCCAAATTTTTAATAGAGAAACTAGGAGAATTGAAGGAGGAAATAGACAGTAAAACCATATTAGTGGGAGACTTGAACCAACCACTATCAAATTTAGATAAATCAAACCAAAAAATAAACAAGAAAGAGGTAAAAGAGGTGAATGAAATCTTAGAAAAATTAGAGTTAATAGACATATGGAGAAAAATAAATAGGGACAAAAAAGAATACACCTTCTTTTCAGCACCACATGGCACATTCACAAAAATAGATCATACACTAGGTCATAGAAACATGGCACTCAAATGCAGAAAAGCAGAAATAATAACTGCAGCCTTTTCAGATCACAAGGCAATTAAAATATTAATCGGCAAGGGTACATGGAGACCCAAATCAAAAATTAATTGGAAATTAAATAACATGATACTCCAAAATCAGATAGTTAGAGAAGAAATCATAGAAACAATTAACAATTTTGTTGAAGAAAATGACAAAGGCGAAACATCCTTTCAAACCTTATGGGATGCAGCCAAGGCAGTACTTAGAGGAAAATTCATATCACTGAGTGCATATATTAACAAATTAGGGAGGACAGAGACCAAGGAATTGGAAATGCAAATCAAAAAACTTGAGAATGAACAAATTAAAAACCCCCAGAAGAAAACCATACTAGAGATCCTAAAAATTAAGGGAGAAATTAATAAAATAGAAAGTGACAGAACTATTAAGCTAATAAACAAGACTAGAAGCTGGTACTTTGAAAAAACAGACAAAATAGACAAAGTACTGGTTAATCTAATTTAAAAAAGGAACGAAGAAAGGCAAATTAACTGCATCAAGGATGAAAAGTGGGATCTCACCTCCAATGAAGAGGAAATTAAGGCAATCATTAAAAACTACTTTGACCAACTATATGGCAATAAATATTCCAACCTAGGTGATATGGATGAATATTTACAAAAATATAAACTGCCTAGACGAACAGAAGAAGAAATAGTTTTCTTAAATAATCCCATATCAGAAAAAGAAATCCAACAGGCCATCAAAGAACTTCCTAAGAAAAAATCCCCAGGGCCTGATGGATTCACCAGTGAATTCTATCAAACATTCAGAGAACAGTTAATCCCAATACTATACAAACTATTTGACATAATAAGCAAAGAGGGAGTTCTACCAAACTCCTTTTATGACACAAGCATGGTACTGATTCCAAAACCAGGCAGGCCAAAAACAGAGAAAGAAAATTATAGACCAATCTCCCTAATGAATATAGATGCAAAAATCTTAAATAGGATACTAGCAAAAAGACTCCAGCAAGTGATTAGAAGGGTCATCCACCATGATCAAGTAGGATTTATACCAGGGATGCAGGGCTGGTTCAACTTTAGGAAAACTATTCACATAATTGACCACATCAACAAGCGAACCAACAAGAACCACATGATTATCTCAATAGATGCAGAAAAAGCCTTTGATAAAATACAACACACATTCCTACTAAAAACACTAGAACATAGGAATAGAAGGGTCATTCCTAAAAATAATAAACAGTATATATCTAAAACCATCAGCTAATATCATCTGCAATGGGGATAAAATAAATCCATTCCCATTAAGATGAGGAGTGAAACAAGGATGACCATTATCACCTCTATTATTTGACATTGTATTAGAAACACTAGCAGTAGCAATTAGAGAAGAAAAAGAAATTGAAGGCATCATAATAGGCAAGGAGGAAACAAAATTATCACTCTTTGCAGATGAAATGATGGTCTACTTAAAGAATCCTAGAGATTCAACCAAAAAGCTAATCGAAATAATCAACAACTTTAGCAAAGTTGCAGGATACAATATAAACCCACATAAGTCATCAGCATTTCTATATAATTCCAACACAGCTCAGCAGCAAGAACTAGAAAGACAAAATCCCATTCAAAATTACCCTAGACAAAATAAAATACTTAGGAATCTACCTCCCGAGACAAACACAGGATCTATATGAACACAACTACAAAACACTTTCCACACAACTAAAACTAGACTTGAACAATTGGAAGAACATTAACTGCTCATGGATAGGATGAGCCAATATAATAAAAATGACCATCCTACCCAAACTCATCTATCTAGTGCCATACCCATGGAACTTCCAAAAAATTTTTTTTTACTGATTTAGAAAAAACCATAACAAAGTTCATTTGGAAGAACAAAAGATCAAGGATATCCAGGGAAATAATGAAAAAAAAAACACATATGATGGGGGCCTTGCAGTCCCAGATCTCAGACTATATTACAAATCAGTGGTCATCAAAACAATTTGGTACTGGCTAAGAGACAGAAAGGAGGATAAGTGGAATAGACTGGGGGCAAACAACCTCAGCAAGACAGTATATGAGAAACCCAAAGATCCCAGCTTTTGGGACAAAAATCCACTATTTCATAAAAACTGCTGGGAAAATTGGAGGACAGTGTGGGAAAGATTAGGCTTAGATCAACACCTCACACCCTACACCAAGATAAATTCAAAATGGGTGAATGACTTGAACATAAAGAAGGAAACTATAAGAAAATTGGGCAAACACAGAATAGTATACATGTCAGACCTTTGGGAAGGGAAATACTTCAAAACCAAGCAAGAATTAGAAAGAGTTACAAAATGCAAAATAAATAATCTGGATTACATCAAATTAAAAAGTTTTTATATAAACAAAACCAATGTAACCAAAATCAGAAGGGTAGCAACAAATTGGGAAACAATCTTCATAAAAACCTCTGACAAAGGTTTAATTACTCAAATTTATAAAGAGCTAAACAAGTTGTACAAAAATTCAAGCCATTCTCAAACTGAAAAATGGGTAAATGACATGAATAGGCAATTTTCATTTAAAGAAATCAAAACTATTAATAAACATGAAAAAGTGTTCTAAATCTCTTATAATCAGAGAAATGCAAATCAAAACACCTAGCAGATTGGCTAACATGACAGCAAAGGAAAGTAATGAATGCTGGAGGGGATGTGGCAAAGTGGGGACATTAATTCATTGCTGGTGGAGTTGTGAATTGATCCAAACATTCTGGAGGGCAATTTGGAACTATGCCCAAAGGGCGATAAAAGAATGTCTACCCTTTGATCCAGCCATAGCACTGCTGGGCTTGTACACCAAAGAGATAATGGACAAAAAGACTTGTACAAGAATATTCATAGCTGCGCTCTTTGTGGTGGCCAAAAATTGGAAAACGAGGGGATGCCCTTCAATTGGGGAATGGCTGAACAAATTGTGGTATATGTTGTTGATGGAATACTATTGTGCTAAAAGGAATAATAAAGTGGAAGAATTCCATGGAGACTGGAACAACCTCCAGGAAGTGATGCAGAGCGAAAGGAGCAGAACCAGGAAAACATTATACACAGAGACTGATACATTGTGGTACAATCGAAGGTGATGGACTTCTCCATTAGTGTGAATACAATGTCCCTGAACAATCTGCAGGGATCTAAAAAATACTATCCACAAGCAGAGGACAAACTGTGGGAGTAAAAACACAGATGAAAAGCAACTGCTTAACTACAGGGTTGGAGGAGATAAGACTGAGGAGAGACTCTAAATGAACACTATAATGCAAATTCCAACAACAGGGAAATGGGTTCGAGTCAAGAACACGTGTGATAACCAGTGGAATCATGTGTCGGCTATGGGAGAGGGAAAGACGGGGGGAAGGGGGGAAGAAAATGATCTTTGTTTCCAGTGAATAATGTATGAAAACGACCAAATAAAATAATGTTTTAAAAAAATAGAAATTTGTCATGATTTTTCACTGTGACTTTTATGTCACTGAATGTTAGAGGGAAATAGTTTTCCTGCTGACAGTAAGAAATGACCTTTGGTGACCTGCCCTACTGTATGCCACAAATGAGCAGTCTATCTCCTAGTGAAGCTTCAGGGCAATGATGACTACTTTTTCAAAACTTATCTAAGGATATCTATGCATGTTTTTTGATGTCTCATACTCCTCTGGGGACCACCCAGTATATCTATATGTGGATAGATAGATACATATAGATAGATAGATAGATAGATACACACACATCTCTACACACACACAGACACACACACATATATAACAAATGTGACATATTTTTTGATAAATGGTAACATGTGGGTATCAGGCATTTAATAATTCCTTTTTGAATTCTGTTGAATCTAGAAGAAACTATTATTTTCTGCATAATAAATAGATTCAGGGACACTCTATAACTGAGTAAATTGTGATGGAAAATACAATTAGTGTGAAGTGATAAAAAATGGATTCAATTCAATTTATAGGGTAATATCCTTCAGAACTGTAAGGGACCTTAGAGACACCTTCATTCCATGAATATAAAAACTGAAGACTCTAAATATTAAGTAACACGTTCAAGGTCATAGATGTAAAAATGAAATAATGGACTTTAGATTTAAAATGAGTTATTTTTGGGGGGTTACTTGTTTCTCTAAACTCGTTAGTTTTTGTTGTTGTTGAGTCATTCCAATTCTATTGCATTCTTTGTAGCCCCATTCAAGGTTTCCCTTTTTTTTTTAATTTTATTTAGTCAACTTAGAAAATTATTCCTTAGTTACAAAAATCATATTCTTTCCCTCTCTTCCCTTCCCCCACCCCTTCCCCTACCCTATGCGGAATTTCACTGGGTTTTTATGTGTGTCCTCCATTCAGGGTTTTCCTGGCACATATACTGGAGTTGTTTTCCATTTCCTTCTACAACTCATTTTATAGATAAGTAAACTGAGGCAATAGAGTTAAATGACTTGCCTAGGATCACACAGTTAGTAAGCATTTGAGACCAGCTTTAAATTCAGGAAGATGAGTCTTTCTGACTCTAGTCCTGGTACTCTAATCACTGTAGAATCCCCAAACTCAATAGTAGTTTCCATTAAACAATAATGATTATATCAAAGTGCATAAACTATATCCCTTTTATGTGCAAAGAATTATACTGGGTAAGCAGAAAAAATTAAGATGAAAAATTCCATGGCTCCTATCTTCAAAGAACCTAAATAAACATAAGTGGGAGAAAAAAAGTAAAATGAAACCCTCGACATTATGATATGAAACAAATTATGAGTTAGAAATTTTTTCCTGTTTCACATCTAATAAAATTTTATATATGTGTGTGTATGTGCATATGTACATGCATATGCTACACATATGTACACACATATTTTATATAATATAAATACATTTAAATATTTACATATAAAAGAAGATAGCACAGTATATAATTTCTGGAACAAAAAACAGATTTACTACAAAAAGGGTATCATATGTTTTCACTTTAACGTAGTCACAAAATGAGTATAACATACTATAAGAAGAGTGTCATACTCACTAAATCATTGTCACAATTCAAAATAGTCATATTCTGTGAGTATAATATTCTCTCACTATAATAATCATAACTAATACACTAAACATAGAAATTTCAACACTAATAATAACCAACATATTTTGTGTTTTAATGTTTATAAACTCTACATAAATGGTCTCATATGAGCTTCAAAACGTCTTGGGCTAGATATCACACAAATTATGTTCATTCTACAATCACAGTAATTGTCTCTCTGCTTTTTACTTGCTTATGGTGACAGAGCAAATAATGGTCAGAGACAGAATCTGGATCTGGATTTTCTGAATCTAAGTTCAATATGCTATCCGGTACACTATTTGTCCAGTAAGTCTATTAATTTTTGTATGATTAAAATAATGCTAGATTTCTTCCCTGCCTGGAAAACAAAAATAAATGTTTTGATATTTCTATACTCTCTAAAGAATCAGAGTTTACTGATAACATGGTATTTCAATGGCAGACACACATCAGAACAATAAATATACAATAGCATTTTTCTCCCCCTCACTGAACAACAATGTCTATCAACTTTTTGTTTCCAGTCCCTGTGAGCCAGTGTGCTGATTTTGTTGATGATGGTTGGGAATAATCCCCACACACAGCTTTAAATTAAATGTCCCTTAAGAGGAACGTAAAGTTTTTCATTCTGCTTGGCATTATTTTTTATTTTCAGAAACCATTAAGGCAAAACAGATTCAAGCCTCAGAATATTTCAACCAAAACCTTCATTGGAAATTATTGTTAATTAGTATTTATTAGCTACTTCTGAATGCAGGAGACTAGATTGGTTGAAATGCAAGAGTCTTGATATTGAACTTATCCCAATATAACAAATCAATTCCATCTAACACATTAAGTAAAGACACACAAATAGCTTTAAGTATGATGATTAGTATTATTAGCAACTGTTATGTTTATTACTGAGATTTTGAAAAGCAATTTCCACTCTATTTCCATTCTCCCTTCTGTCACACACAGATTGTGATAACTTACTCCCTTATGAATGAAACAGCATGGTGGAGAATGGAGCTATAATGAAACATACTCAAATTTGAGGCAAATTTCATTGGAAAACTGGGTAGATAGAAACCAAAAGTATTAAGTTTGCCCTTTGGTACAAACACACATAAACATATACACACACACACACACACACACACACACAACCACACACATAGAAACATATCCAAAGATACATATGTATGCCCACACACAGAGTCCCAAAAGTCTTACTGGGGTTTTAAGCTATAGTAAGTTTAGAATTATAAATGCTGAAACATAACACTTATTTAGAAGTTCAATAATTTATGTTTCTTTTCCACTTAGATTTGTGAATTTTGAAGAGTAATTTTTTGTTTTAATTTTAACAAGACAGATTCCATTTTATTATATATTCTGTGTGTAGTCATTTCTGGATGACACTTTCTTGGACTGGCAAATTGGTAAATAAAGTCTTCTTGCTTGACCACCTTAATCACTTGATCATTTTTATTACCTTCTGGACTTTCTACATCATCATCATCATGCCCTCAAAAAAATCATCATCATCTGTTTCAGTTTTATTTCTCATTCCTCACTAGTATTCTCAGTTATCCCTAGCCCTCTGCTTGGAGACCTTGACAGAAAAGCAAAAAAAAAACTCCTCCAAAAGCCACAGCTCAGAAGCTCAGTCAATTCTGCATTTCTCATTGCTTGTATATTTCTATCTCTATCATTATGCTCTTACACTGAGTACCCTTTGCCATCTCCCCATGTCTTTTCAAGCTGCCTTTTGTATCTTGTCTTTCATTATTAGACTTTAAGTTACATTAGGGCAGGCATTTTCTTTTTCTTATTTGTATTCTGAGCTCTTAGCACAGGTTTTGGTATGTAGGCTTAATAAATTTGTATTATATTGTATTATTTAATATTGGGACATGTTGTGTTGTATCAAACTCAATCATCTTTTTTTCACATGGGGACATACCATAATTATTGTGCAACATCGAAACGTCAAGGATTACACCTGTGATCTTTCTATCCCTGATCAACACTTATGGAAAGTTTTATAAAATTTCAAAATCAACTCATTTAACACAAGAAGGTGATTGTTTTGAATTTTAATGAAAAATAATCAGTTTTGTAAAATATAAATAATCTTTCAATTTTCTTTCTAAGTTTGTAGCATTTATATTTCTGAAGTAATCAAAGCTCAATTGCAGTAATTATTTTACAGCACATATATATATATATTTATATATATTTGGTTACAAATTGATTTAATAAAAATAATACCAAATATCTTTAAAGCATTTACCATATTCCAGGCATTGTACTAGGAATTTTTAAATTATTATCTTATTTGATCCTCAATAAAGTGCCGGGAGGGCGATACTATAATTATCCCCATTTTGCCTAAGAGGAGCCTAAGGAAAAAAGAAGTTAAGTGACTTGCCCAGGTTCACACACCTAGTAAGTGCCAGGGACCAAATTTAAACTCAGGCCTTCCTGACTCCAAATGCAGCACTCTATCCACTACATCACCTAGCTATGCCTAGATTGAATAGTTCATATTCTTTTCCTTTTTTTGCAGGTACTAAATATTAAATCACTTTTGCAAATTTTGGAAGAAAAGGAGATCAGGCAACATAGGATGCTTGATCTGAGTCACAAAGTAAAAGAATGAAAGAAAAGAGAATTTAACTACAGGCATTAGTAATTCATTATTAGCACTACAGTTGGATTCATGACCAAATGCTGTCAGAAACATTTTGAAATTCACTGAAGTCACATCTGTGTACTCAAATGCTCTACTTTATAATCTGTATATCATCATCAAAATCAACTATATATTGGTGTCTGTCCATGTGTGTTTATGCATATATACCTACAGTATGTATATGTAACCTATATGCATGCATATTTATAAATGAGTGTGTTTATGTGTGGATAAAATATTGTTTAAACTTCAAAGAACTATGCATTCATTCTTTGTTTACTAGTATCATTATGATCATTATTAGAAATAATGAAGGAAAAGAAAGCATCTCTGGGGCAGAAATAAGGAAAAACTGCCTTCTAGAAATGTGGATCACCCAGTATAATGACATAGAGACAGAGAATATAGTTTCATTTAAAGGAGAAAAGGGAAAAAAAAAGGTCAGTTTGGTCAGACTGGTGTTTAAGGAAAATTACTTTAGTAACACTGTTTAGGATGGACTGGAGTGGAGAGTGACTTGAAGTAAGGAGATCTATGGGGTGGTTGTTATGATAATCTTTAGTGAGAGAAAATGAAGGCCTGAACTAAGGTGGTAGCTGTATCAATGAAGAGAATGGATCAGATTCAAAGGAAGTTTGTGAAGGTGGAATAGGTAATGTTTAGAAACTTACAGGAAATGTCTTTCCCCTAGGTTTTATCAGTAAGATGAAGGCAGTGAAGCAATCAGAATGATTTATCCAGAATACACAGAGTCCACTCTACATGTCAGAGTCAACAGAGAAAGTGAGACCTAGATAATTCCAAAGTCATGAACTTGGCAGTCATGAAGGATAATTATACATTCCAAAAATGGGGAATTTTTGAAGAGGCGACATTTAGTTGAGAAGATGAGTTCAGAGCAGTCGTATAGGTAGGAGAGAAACCAGGAGTGATTATATTAGTGAGATCTAATATGTAGTCATCTATATTATGTGATTGAGGTAGACTGAAGGTTTAGACTATGAATTTTAAAGAGGTTAGTGCTTAGGGATTAGTTATTTTCAAGAAACTTTTAAATGGATATTAAAATCCTCTAATATATGGGCAAATGATGAGGAAGAGAGAAAGATGGTGATTCAATTACCAATTTCCTTGAGAAAAGGAGAATAATGTGGAATGTTGGTATTTTATAGCTACCAAATTTTATATAGAGTGGACATTTTTGATTAAATGGACATCAAAGGAGGGAATTTAGCAAGGAACAGTTGAAAATTGAGCATTTGGAAGTGACAGAAGGTAGCAAAGGGTATTCTGACTTTCCCAGTATTTTAGACAGTGGAAAGAAGAAATATTCGGAAGTGGAGAAGAAAGTAAAAGATGAAGTGTCATTAGAGGGAAACAAGGTCTAAGTGAGTGTTAATAGATGCAAAGTGTATGAGAATAATAGGTTCCGGATGAAGTAGAGTTTGCTCACAATCAAACAGGAATTCTAGTGGTAATAGGGGAAAAAGTGGGCAAAATTGTAGTGGAACATATTATTCAGACCTGAAAGGGAAGAATGAGAAGATGGAAGAAAGGTAATTAAGGACAATATTCTCCTAAATGGTAAATCTTGATAAAGTATAGGTACAGTCAAACCTTTGGTACTCAATGGTTTCAGAACTCATCAAATTTGGTGCTCAATGTATTTTGAGAAGACAAAAAATTGTCTCAGTATTCAATATTTGCTTGGCACTTAATATGCTTACCAAAATTTTTTGGCATCCCCATCTTGGGAAGCATATGCGGCTCCAGCCAAACAAAGGCTCATGCATTAGTCTTAGTAAATCACTATCACAGTGTAGAACTCTGCTCAACCTTGTGTTCCCTTTTTGTGGCTTTTGTGATATTTTTGAGATAATATTTTATCTAAGAGTTGACTATGTGAATTCTGGAAGAATTGTTTCTACATCATCCACAGCCTTCATCTTTATTGATAAAGCCTAATGGAGAGGTTCCTTACAGGACCATGAACTCTGCCTGGAGGAAGTAATGGCTAGAAGCTGTAATTCAAATGGAATTTGAATGCTTTGAGACTGAGCCTACATCAGTTGTGGAGGCTATTGTGACTCTGGGCCAGTCCATGGGTCTGGAAGTCAATGGTGATGATATGGAAGAGTTAGTTCAGGAGATAAGGAATAGCTCAATACTGAAGAACTTCAAGAACTTCATAGGGAACAACAATAGCTAGTGTCTTCAGGTGAAGAGGAGGCAAAGGAAGAATGTCACCACTATTAATCAAGGAAATGTGTGCAAAATGGGTGGAAGTGTAAAACTTTTTGGAAAAATATCACTGATAAAGTTTTAACAAATAGAATTGTACATTTGTCGAATAACCAAACTATTTCCCACTTTAGAGGAATTTTGAAATGTAGACAAAATCAAACATCATTGGATAGGTTTCTTGTGAAGCTTTTATACATCATGAATCTCAAGAAGGGCTTAGTGGTGTTAAGGAACAGAAAAGAAAAAGAGAAACAACTCCAGAAGGGCAATTGCCCTTAGATATTATGAAAGGAGACTCCTCTTTCAGACAATAACATTTATCCTTCTCACCATCGTCTTAGGCCATGAACCATCTAAAAAAATGAAGTTCATTTAAAATTGTTATTTTTAATCAAATTATTGTTTTATTTTATTTATTAATAATGCTTATTTTGTAAAATATAACTCCATTAATGCACATAGTACTTTATAAAATCTGTTGCTTTTTTCTGAGTGTTTAGGACTAATTAATTCAATTTATATTATTCCTTATGGGAAAAATAAATTTGGTACTCTATCTTTTGGGTACTTGACCTAACTTTTGGAATGAATTCATGATGAGTACCAAGGTACCACTGTATAGGCAGTGAAGAAGGAGAAGCTGCTTGGATAATAGAGGGTGATAGATAAGTCTTCAAAAAGGTGTTGGAGAGGACCTTGACACAGCTCTTGGTCTTTATCTTTGCTTGATTACAAGAAGTTCTTGGGGTGGGGAAGTACAGGAGGGGAGAAGGAAGTCCCACCAAATGAGAGAAGGAAAAGCAAGGCTAATTTGTAGATTAGGTCTATCTCTTTCTGTATCAGCAGCACATTAAAAAAAAAAAGAAAAAGAAAAAGATTGCTTATTTTGGCTTTCAGCCAAACTCCATGAAAGAAGCAGAATACCCAATGCATAACAGCTCTCTGCCTTGTACCACTATATCCAAGGGACTTGTAGCCCCAGCTTGAATTGCTGCCAAAATAGGATTCCACCGTTGCCAAGAATCAGTTAAGAAGCAGTGCCCACCAAGGTGCTACATCTTTAAAACTTGTGCTTTCAACAGCTTCAGAATTCCCTGGCTAATCAGCCATAGCTTATCAAGCATAAGAAGGGGAGAGAAACAATCATCAGGACTCCAGATGGAAATGTTTAATGCATAGGCAGTTTACAGGAAGAATATAAATTGCAAACATTGTAGTTTTGGGTTAATCTGCTGAATAAAAATATTGAATTTATTCTACTTTAATTAATGAGTAACTGAATTTTTGATAAAGTGCATTGCTTAACTCTTTCACAGAGAACAAGAGGTTATTGATTTGTTTTGTAACTAGTGATAGTGATGTTCTCTTTTCCTTAGGCATGTGATTCCCCGTCTCTACTCTGCAGTGGAGGTGAAATCTATGATGGAGTATAAATTATCCCCTCTGCATTGAAGTGATAATGTATGTGTCAATTTACAAAATTATATAGCATACATTGCCCAAGGCAATTCAAGTGCTACATGCAAAATACTTATTTCAAAATTTACAACATGCTTGTGAAGAAAAGAAAAATGGTGACTGGTGTGTCTTTAGTTTTACCCAGAATATAGCCTGTTCTCTGTAGGTCATTGGTGTTTCTGGGTAGGATAAATATGGAGGAGCAAAAGAAGGAATGTTTGCGCACTTGCACTTAGAAGGCAAAAGAAATGTTGAGTTGGTAAGGAAGGCAGCTAAGTAGTACAGTGCATAAAGTGCCAGGCCCAGAGACAGGAAGATTCATGTTCCTGAATTCAGATCTGGTGTCAGACACTAGCTGGGTGACTTTATATGAGCCACTTAACCCTGTTTGCCTCAATTTCATCAGTAAAATGGGGAAAGAAAATATCAAACTACTCCAGTCTCTCTGCTAAGAGAGTCCTAAGTGGGGTCAGTAAGAATAAGACATGACTGAAAAATAAGTAGAGCAGCATTAAAAAAGAGGACAGAATTAAAAGGATATGTTTCTTTGTATGTTCCATACCTGGAAAAATAAACACAAAAATATAAATTCAAAGTTTAGCTCTGATTTATATTTATCAGCTATAAAAAAGGGTGTCCCTTCCATCCATTTTTCTATGATCCGATGAATTTGTGTTTATACTTCTACCATTAAATATACAGGGGCAAGAGGAAGAAAGAGAGCTAGATAAAATATGTAGGCACTAAGGATGGGAAAGAAATGTATGAGATCATAGATATAGAGCTGATGCTAATGCCCTCATTTATAGACGAGGGAACTAAGATATATAGAAGTGATGTGACATTAAAAATAAAATAGGCAACTGATAATTTGAGGTTGTTCATATAAGGTAGTAGGCTGTGGGGAGGGGTCCCTCTCACCTAGGCTTAGATCAAGGAAATATGGAGGCCTCTTTTGTATTATTTCCTATCCAAGTTAACATTCAATAAGTATAACTGCTTACACTTGATTACTTTTAAACTAGGCAAGTTTTTTAGGAAAAAGAGTTAACAGCTGGAGGGTCTATCTGAAATTAATGGGGCTCCTACTTGGGTTTCCTCTTATTCAGGCTGGAGTTTTAAGTGTATAAGGGTTGGGTTTTCAAGGTTTATCATACTTTTACTTAAATATACTAGAGAGAATAAAGGAAAACCCTTTTTAAATTCTATCAATTTAAGGAAAGATATTTATCATACAGTAAGTTTACCTTCTGTTTTTCCTTAATATTGAAGATGCAGAAAGTGCATACCATAGCAAATTACATCTACATCTGTTTCCTTCATGCACCAATAGAAGTGATTAAGGCCCCCTTGTAATTAAAAATCTGGCTCTAGTGGCAATTGCTAAGGTACACTTTAAAAAATTAACAAATATTTCATTTAAAGGTAATCTCAACCTTCCCCACCACCACCACAGTGGACTAAAAGTAATCTAGTTTGATAAAATTATAAATTAATGAAAAATGGATTTTTAAACTTAAAAACAATCCACCAAAAGGGTTAACAGTGATAAAAAGATATTCACTTGTTTTCCTCAAAAATGAACTCAATATATGATGCACTTGTTTCTTGCATTTGTTTGGGGATCACATTTACAGCAACTACTACTTTTGGCTATAATTGGATTCAAAATTAAAAAGTCAGGTTTCCCTTGGCACTGCAGTTTTATTTTTAATTTTTGTCATTAAAGATTTATCTATAGAAAATTCTATTGAAATAGAAAACATTACTAATGAATTTATTGTATATCGTTCGAAGACCTTAGTCTCATACCACTAATAAAAAAAAGTGTTCATCAACTGGAAGAAGTAACACAGAATATTAACTCTTTGAATAGATATTGGAATTTCTTCATTATTATTATTAACCTTTTACTACTTAAATTTTATCAAGACATAGAGCTTAGAAAAGTATTAAAGTCATAGAAAATATTATTGAGAAATGCACATATTATAACAATAACTTTTTAAGGGATATATGATGATGTCCCTTAACATGCTTATTGTTATTTTTTTTCTGATAACATCATAATTGGGAGAAGCCAGTTAGAAAGACTGTATAATTATGATCTCAGTAATTTTCTTACTATTTTTTTACTTCCATCTTAGAATCAATGTATATTGGTTCTAAGACAGAAGAGCAGAAAGGGCTAGGCAATAGGGGTAAAGTGACTTGCTCAGGGTCACACAGTTAGACAATGTCTGAGGCCAGATTTGAACCTGGGATCTCCTGTCTCTAAGCCTGGCTCTTAATCCACTGAACTATTCAGCTGCCCCCTAATTTTCTATTAAGAGGAAAGGTAAGAAAGAATCTGAATACCCTGTAATAAAGTACCCTAATGAAACAATCACCAATAGGTGATTGACAACAAAAAACTGTTGTCAGATATCAGTCCTCGTGAAGTTATGGACTGAACATTTATGCTCATCATATTAGTGAAATTGAACTCTTTAGTTGGATAATACTGGACAAAAAGATGCTATGAGTTAGGGTTCTCAGGTCTTACATCCAAGATGAATCAGTTGACCAAGTTTAGGAAATCTCAAAAATTTCAAAATGACTTCAGAAGAGTTTTTGTTCTATTTATTAAAAACTTGGATTTGAGGACTTATTGTAATTATAATAGGTTGTTTGTAGGCATAGAATAAACAGTTGTCCCTTTGTGGCAAATAGAGGATCTGCTTGTTCCACTTCCAGTAGTCAAGATGGCAGAGTAAGAAATGTTCTGAGGTCACTCAAACCCACTTCTAAAACACAACAGAAGAAAAAATGGACTCAAAACAATTTTTACAACAATGGAATCAACAGAAAACAGATTGATACAGGTTTTCAGCTAAAGAAGTAATAGAGGGGTAGCATTAAGATCCATCTTGCTAAGGTAAGAGGTGAGAGCAGTGGAATAAGCAACAGAAGGAATGGTCTGGTGTAATTACATACTAAATATGAGATCAGTGCAAACACACTCACAGCAACCTTTAGAAGAAAGAACAACTCCCAATACTTGCAATTTTGTGGGAGTTAGCATCCAAGGAGTGGAATCCAGATAAATCCACTGTACTTAACACTCAAGGAAAGCCAGGGATAGTACTCCCTCCAGCCTAGAAGGGGAACTGAGCCTTAATATATAGGCAAGATCATGAAAAAAGTACCACCAACAAATGAGCAAAAGACAAAAGCCCTGACTTTAGAAAATTATTTCAGCAACAGGGAAGAACAAAATTTAGGCTCAGAAAAGGACAGTGATGCCAAGATGGAAATGTCTGCATCCTCAAATGTAAAGGTGAAAAGAAATTAGGCCCAAAATGAATTCCTTGAATAGCTGAAAAATATATCAAAAAATAATGAGAGACTTAAAAAATTAGAAAAGAAAATGATAGAAAAATCATCCTCTTAGACTTAAAAACTTACTGATTCCTAAAAAAGGAAATATAAAATCCTAAACAGGAAAATAACTCTCTAAAAAAGGAAGTGCAAAGCTTCAAAGAAGAAAATCCCTAAAAATTGGGAATGAACAAATGGAACCTAATAACTCCATAAAATAGCTGGAAACAATAAA
The DNA here is from genome assembly GCF_027887165.1 of Monodelphis domestica. NCBI lineage: Eukaryota > Metazoa > Chordata > Mammalia > Didelphimorphia > Didelphidae > Monodelphis > Monodelphis domestica. The sequence goes on along the minus strand of NC_077231.1, from coordinate 223,308,910 downwards.
ACAAATTCAAAAGAATGAAAACATAGAAGAAAATCTGAAATTTCTCACTGGAAAAGGACAATTGACTTGGAAAATATATCAAGGAGAGATAACTTCAGAATCATTAGACTGCCTGAAAGCCATAAACAAAAAAGGACACTAACATATTGCAAGAAATGATTAGTGAAAACTGCCTTGATATTCTCAAACAAGAGAGGAAAATAGAAATTGAAAGAACCCACAAATTATCTCTATAAAGAGGACCCAAATTTATCATGTGCTAGATTCCTGAACTCCCAGGTCATGGAGAAAATGGTGAAAGCAGCCAGAAAAAAATCAAATTTTGTGGAGCTAAGTAATGATCATAAAGGACCTAGAAGCTTCTACATTAAAGGACCAATAGGCATGGGATTCAATATTCCATAAGGCACAGGAGAGCATACTACAACCAAAAATCAGCTATCCAGTGAAATAGCATAAAACTCCAAGAGAAGAAATACACATTTGACAAAATAGAGAACAAAGGAAAGCAAAATCAAAGGTAAGAGAGAAAATCTTTGGGGAAAGAGAAAAGGAGAGAAAAGTTGGGATAAACATGAAAGTGTGTAAGAATCAATACAGTGGAGTGGAAAATTGGGGGGGGGTGAAATGCTTGAAACTTACTCTTAGAATTGGCACAAAACAGGAATAACATCAGCATGTTCTTAACTATATAAATGCATCTTATCTTATAGGAAAGTAAGAAGTGGAAAGGGAACAAGAAGGGAGGAATGGACAAAAGGGGGGGTGAACTCAAGGAGACAGTGAAACAAAAATATTTGTGAATGGGGAAAGGCTAAAAATAGAGAAAGAGATGTATAAACTGTAAAAAGAAGATTGAGGGAAACACATGGTAATTCTAATGGCAATTGTGAATGGGGTTAACCCACCTATAAAATGGAAGAGGATAGCAGAGTGAATTAAAAGCCAGAATTCCACAATATACTGTCTACAAGAAACACAAAGCAGGGAAACATACACATAATAAAGGTAAAAGGCTGGAACAGAATGTACTGTGCCAAAGTAAAAAAAAAAAGCAAGGGCAGTAATGATGATTTCAGAGTGACTGTAATGGAATACTGTTGTGTCATAAGAAATGACAAACAATATAATCACACACATACACAATTCAAAACCTTGAAAGTCATATAAAATGATGGAAAGGAAAGTGAACAGAACCACGAGAACTCTGTACACTGTTAACAGCAATAACACATGATGATCAACTGAATTACAACTAATATCAGCAATGGTAGGATGCAGTACAACTCCAAGGGACCCATGATGAAAAGGCTATCCAGTGCTATAGAAGGAACTGACAAAAGTTGAATGCAGACTGAAGAAGGCCATTATTCACTTTATTTCTTCCAAGAACTTTTTTCTGGTATAAGCAATATGTGTCTTCTTTCACCACATGATGAGCATGAAACTATGTATTGTATAATAACATATGTACAACCTGTATCATATTACATGTAAGCTTGGTGAAGGGGAAGGGAGTGGCGGGATAGAGGGAACATGGGTGGAAAAATGTGAAAAATTGTTATGAAAATTGTACTAACATGTAATCTGGAAAAAATAAAAAAAACTTATGAGATGGAAGTGAAATAGTGATGGAAATACTGCCTTTTTGACTTTCAGAAAGTCAATTCATTTATCATGGTCTTATTCATCTGTAAAATGAGGTCAGTATAGTAGATGGCTTTTAAGGTTCTTTATAGCTTTAAATAACAGACTCTAAGTTTTAAAGTCACTTAACTAAATGGATAGGTATGAAAATATAGGCATGGAATGTTATATATGCTGCCAAAAGTGACTAATATGCCATCTAGCTTTGCTGATTTTTTTCCCTTTTTATATTTTTTCAAAAGGGTAGACCCACCAGATAGGAAAGTAAGAAGGGATACATCCAGGAATATATCTGCTTTCAAAACAAAAAGCAACAACAAAACTTTAAAAGGAGAGGGAAGAAAATTCCTGAGAGAAAGAATGACTGAAGGAACAATATCAAGGAGAAGGAATGAAATGTGATAAAGGAAACAGGTAGAGGGGCAAGCATTAGCAAAGAGTGGGACCATCTCTTACTTTGAGACTGGAAAGAAGGAAAAAACATGCATGAGAATGCTGAGAGTTTTAGAGAAGAGAGAATAGATAGTTCCTAGAGGATTTCAGTCTATTTGCAACTATTGCTTATAAACTTCCATTTTGTCACACTATTCTCACAAATAAAAGCAGAAAATGTTAGTCATGGTATAACTGAATTGTTTCATGCTATAGGCACATTGTAGCTCTCAGTGGAATGATTCATCCTCAGAGGTTAGGTCATCATTTGAGAGTTAAGGAAGGATAGAGATGGGTTAGTTCTGGGCTTAAGGATACAATATAAATTTTAATAACTGGTAAGGCAATGTGATAGTCAATAAGGAACTTTAATGCTACTGCAACAGATTTTACAAGACTGCTATAAGGAACATCAGTTTCCTTGGCTCTATTGGAGGGATAATATCACTTAAGAAGTGGGTACTTAGGTGGCACAGCAGATAAAGTACCAGGCTGGAAATCAGAAAGTCTCTTCTTCCTGATTTCAAACATTCCCTCTGATATTTACTAGCTGTGCAGCCCTGGGCAAGTCACTTAACCCTGTTTACATGAACTTCTCTTCTATAAAATGAGCTGGAGGAAAAAAAAAGGCAAATTACTCCAAAATCTTTGCCAAGGAAACTCCAAAATTGTCAGAGAAAGGTGAAACAACAAAACAACAATTACTTCTAGTACCTACCTTTCAGGATAGTTGTGAAAAAAGTGTTTTGTAGATTGTAAAATACCTTAGAGACATTGTGGCATTATGAAAAGAAGGCCTGTCTTACAATTGAACAGACATAGGTTCCGGTTCTCCTTTCTACACATTCTAAGTGTGTGACCAAGGATAATTCATACAAATTACTCAATACAAGAAACATTTTTTAAATGATCATAATGTGCAGATGAATTGCTTATCTGCATCAGGGAAGGTATTTTCCACTCTATAAGTTCTCTACACTGATTTAAAAAAAGTTACAAATTCCAATACACATTATTTTCCTGAAAATAAATACACAAATACATATATATGTATATGTGTATGTGCATTTAAGCTTTGAAACTTGAAAAAGTATTTAAAAAACTATGGGATGTGCTGTATATATCAATCATACCTAACCTGTGGGCCATGGATAGATAGATTTCAATGGTTCTGAAAGCTAGCATGGGAGGAAAACTATTCATCTTTATTTTCACTAATATATAACTAAATTTTAACATTTTCTTTAATTGTTAAAAGTTTTATTATGCGAATAGATCCATAAATTTCACAAGATTATCACAGGAGTCCCTGGCACACAAAAAAAATAGGTACTTTTAACAATAAATCTTTGTAAAACCCTATGTTATTCTTATAAAACTACATATTGCTTCTCTAGAAACTAGAAAGGGTAAAATCAAAGTGTCAATGTCTGATTCTTGATTTTCTTAGGAATATATACTCATTTTACAAATGCTGGGATTATTGCTTTTTAATTTCCATATCGTTTATTCTTGTAAGAAAATACTCATACAAAACCCAAACCCATAAATAAAAACAAAATAAAATAAAATGAAAAATAACGTGCTTTGATCTGCATTCTAACTTCAACAGTTCTTTCTCTGGAGGTGAATAACGTTCTTTGTCATAAGTCTTTCAGAGTTGTCATTTGTATTGCTGAGAATAAGCTAAGTCAATTACAGTTAACCGTCATACAATATTACTGTTCCTGTAGACAATGTTCTCCTGGTTCTGCTTATTTCACTCTGCATCAGTTCATGTAGGTCTTTCATGTTTTTTTTTTCCTAAATCATCCTATTTATCATTTCTTAGAGTACAATAGTGTTCCATCACCATCATATACCAACATTTGTTCAGCCTATTGTTGGACATCTCAATTTCTAATTCTTTAGAACCACATAAAGGGGTGTTATAAATATTTTTTTACAACTAGATCCTTTCCCCTTTTTGTGTCTACTACTTTTAATAACCTTTCTTGGCACTTTATGGTTTTACAAATATATATGAAAAGGCTTAAGCACTGAATGTAAAGTCAATTATTTCAAATATGTAGTCACCTGTCAAGGAAGGGAGTGAGCTATACTATTTACAAAAGGTGTCAATAGTCTAAGGTACAAATTAAGTTCTGTCACTACTTGTGTGACCTTGGATAAAATCAATTAGCTTCTCTTGGCCTCATTTTCCACTACTGAAAAAACTAGAATATATAGAAGCTTGTTCTCAGGTATAAATATGCAATCCTCTTATTTTTCTTCCCCTATTTAATTTATGTAGTTATGAGTCTTGTCCCATTGGAAAAAGTTCTACTTGTGAATACAATTCAGTTTTTAAAAATTTTATTTTTATTGTAATGCAAATACACTTCCATAATGTTCACTGTTGTAAGAGCAAACTCATAGGTAACCAAACCCAGCCCCCATTAAATCCATAAATACACTAGTGTGAAAGATGATCCCAACAGTTCTTTCTCTGGAGGTGAATAGCATTCCCTGTCATAAGAATTGTCCCAGGTCATTTTATTTCAGAGAGTAGCCAAGTTCTCACAGATAATAATCCCTCAACATTGCTGTTATTGTGTACAATATTTTTGCAGTTCCACTTATTTCCCTTTGCATTAGTTCCTGCAGATCTACCCAGCTTTGAAAAAAATCATCTTGCTTATCATTTCTTATATCAAAATAGCATTCCACCACCAACATGTGCTACAATTTGTTCAGCTATTTCCATAATTGATAGACATCCCCTAAGTTTCCAATTTTTTACCTCTACATAAAGAGCAGATATAAATATTTTTGTACACATAGGTCTTTTGCCTTTTTTATTATGTCTTTGGATATGCAACCAGTAGTGGTACTACTGGATCAAAAGGGATGCACAGTTTTATAGCCCTTTGGGGAGAGTTCCAAATGCAATTCAATTTTTTTTAAAAAAAGAAATGGATAGAGGGTGAAAGCTATGTATCCTCTATTTCTGTGCAGGTTTTTAAAATATCAATACTCATTCCAACTGAGTAGGGGAAAAGTATGATCTTGCATATATGAGTTGATCTCAGAGTTTTCTTGTTCTTTAAATCTCAACTGCTTAACTACATTAAAAATGAAGATTAGGGAGTAGCTCAATGAAGGTGAGAGAGAAAGAAGAGCAATAGATTGGTTGGTGACAGTGCCATATACAGAAAGTGAAAATGATCAAACATTTTTATTTGGCTTCACAATCCAAATCCTGGTAAGTGGGAAATGAGAACGTTGTGATATGCCTATTTAAACCCAAAGAATAATGACTGAATGTAAGGGCAATCAAGTACAGCATCCAAGAACATCAGGCAAATGGCAAATGGAGGAGCAGATGGGAATTTCTAGAAACAACAAAACAGGACACATAGAATGATTCACTTAGAAAGACATTGCTTTAGGGAACTGCCACTGCACATTTTTTGGACCCTGTCACTGGTTCTACAAACAGGATGTGTACAAAGAAATGAATCACACCAAATGGGATGTAATTATTAAAAATCTCATGCTACAACATAAAATGATGAAATACCAAAATAATGGTCTAAATTCAAAATCAACAGATTTAGGTCATAAATTCCTTATTATTAGAGTTTGAATTTTCTCTCTTCTTGCCTTTTTTCTTTCTCCATCTTTCTCTGTCTGTCTTTTTCCTCTTTCTCTTCACTTCTATTCTTTCTTAATTATATCCCTTGGGATTTAATTTGCCAATCTCTAAAATGAAGGAGTTAAACTGGATCACCCTATGAGGTGAATCTTAGCTCTTAATCTATGATCCTATTTTTCTAAAACTGTGATGTGTGAGTAACATTTTTAAAGGATGCATATACAATGAGGTCACATATTTGCAAAGCTATGTAAATTCAGGAACATGTAAATGTCTAGGGCAAAGCTGTCAAAAATGATTGTTGTAAGTACTAATAAAATTCTCTTTGTGTCCAATGTGCTAAAATAAGGGCAAGATGGGTTCCACGAAATTCAGCTATATGTTTAGAGAAAGGGTTCTCTGTGTGTGTATGAGAGAGAGAGAGAGATAGAGAGAGAGAGAGAGAGAGAGAGAGAGAGAGAGAGAGAGAGAGAGAGAGAGAGATTTTAAAGATCTTTGGTTCATAGAGTGAAGATTATTAACCTTTTCTTGACAATGTTTCTACATATAATCATGCTGAAGTCTGATTACCAAAATCTTTTAAAAAGTTTGAACCCCACCTTAATAAAATCCTGGTTTGGAGTGAATTTTCAAATGATATGAAAAAATAATTCAGATTTTTACGTTCATACTAGCTTGATCACTGACTGATTTATCAACATTAGCAGAGATCTTAAATTGACATTTGCCTTTTTAAAAAATTTAAATTCACCTGCTGGTGACAATGGTTTATCATAAATAAAAATATTTAAACATATGAGAAACACATCCCTAGGTTCTTTCTTACTCCCTATACCATATTCTCAGCTAGGTCACAGAATCACCAATCCAACTCATACATGAAAAAAAATTTTTTTCTAAGACTTAAATGATGAAGAACTCACAACTTTCTGAGGGCGACTTCTATTTTTGGATAGTGCTTAGAGCAAAGACATGTTTTTTAAAAAATCATTTTTATTTTTTAATTTAATTTGTTTTTCTTTTACATAAAACCTAAATCTACCTTTTCTAAATCCTCCATCCACTGATCCTATTTCTGTGCTGGGGCCAAACAAAACAAGTCAGATTTCTCCTCCACATAAGAGCCTTTCAAATGCTTAAAGACAGTTGCCACTTTCAATCCCTTCTTTCCTCAGCCTCATCATGTTTTCTCTTAGCAGACTCATTATCTCTGGTACTTTGAAAATCACAATCTTCATGTTGTATGTAATAGCTAATATTTTATATTATATCTCATCTTATCCCCACAACAACCACTTAAATTTAGGGCTATAGGTAACCCTTTTGAACTTCTGAAAATTCACCTGTTTACTTGGATGATCATTTTCTGCAGGATGGCATGAATTTTGTCATGTCTTATACTCCTGCCTTTTTATGTCTAGGTTCCTATATTATTTCCTTATTACAAATTCCTTTGACTGCTAATTATACTTGCCATTATTGATGCTGGCTTTTATTTGGAACTTATAATACTTTATTTCACAGCCAATTTTGTCCTTGTGGATTATTCTCCAAGTCAAAGCTCTCTTTTTGAGATTCATATCTTGTTATAAACACAAGTAAAACTTAGATCATTCCTCTTACCTATAAAACATTGTGCTGTTCCACATTCCTTGGCTTTTCTCTGACATGGATTCAGAATGCATTTCCCCCATATTTGGTCAATTGAAACACTGGGGGATTAAATGTATAGCTTCCTAACAGAATTTTGAAAGAGAAAACATTTACTTGCACAAATTACTGCTTAAAACCACCATCACAACATATTTTAGCCTACTTCATATGTGCTACTCTATTGGATTTTCTACAGGAGCCTATACTTTTTGAGTTTTATAACAGGCATATGAATAGTATTTATTACATCGCTGATAGTTCAATATACTACAGCTAAACTTTTATTATTTTAAAATATGTGCAAATCAATTAAGTGAAAAAATAAAGGCAATAATACTGGGGAACCATATATGAAAATTTCAAAGTATATACTATATATATACAAAATATATAACTATCAAAAGATATGGTAATAAAGGATAACAATAAATGTATTTTCTCATATGAAACTGCAAAGTCCAGAGTTTACATAAAATATCACTTTAGTCTCAATAGAAGATCAATTTTTCCCAAAACATAGGTTGTAATCAGCTGCAAAATGTTGAATTATATTAAAAAATGTGATTTATAACATTTGTTAAGCATCTCAAATGTGGAGAGCTAGTCACAGAGGAAGATACAAAATTTAGTTAAATTTAGATCTTGTTCTTAAGGATCTTGTAATCTAGTAAAAGGAAGTAGCATATTTACAGATCATTATAATTATAATCAATACAAGACTACATGCTATCCTGAGAAAGATACTCTAGGATCCTGGCTAGTTCCAGGATATCTATGATCCTATGAGACAGAAAATAGAACATGAAGCTAGATAAGAGAGACCTATGCAAAGAAAAGTGCATTGGAGATAGTCATTAAAAATAAGAACTAAAGAGCTTTCTATGTACTTGAAAATTATGAATAAGAAGAGAAAAAATTGGAGCATGCATAAAGTCAGAAAGTATTGGTAAGTGAATGGGGGAAATGGCCGACCCCCAAAATGATTGCATTGATATGTCAGATGCCTCTCTGAAGAAATCACAGCTTTGGGGAGATAGTTGTACCTTTGAAATTCCATATATTTTGGTTTAATTTCTTAGCTTTGAATCCCTGCATTTCACTTCACCACCTTCCCAAACAAATCTTTCTCTTCCTCTCAGAGTTTTTCACCATAGGATTCTATACATTTCAGCTTAAGGTTTTTAGTTCATGCTTGCTTTCCTCCTGATTTGGGTCTTGCTCCCTGTGCCCCAGAAGTCGATCCCTCTTACAGCAGTGTCCTAAGTATTGAGTAGTATTGACTATGCTTAGGTGGAATCAATCTACATACATTTATTAAGTGCCAACTGTATAACTGAGATATAAAAGTGTTGAAGGACAATAGTCCAATTTGGCTAGAAGGGAATGTATACTAGGGGCAAAAGCATTAGATAATGCTACAAAGAGAGAGTGGCTTCAGATTATGGAAGGTTTTGGTAGACAGACAAAGGAATATTAACTCAGTTGGCAATTGTAAACTATTAAAGGATTTTGAGCAGAGGAGTGATATGGCTATATCTCTGAAAAAGAATGTTAAAACTAGCAACAGGGTAGAGTACTATTTAAAGTTAATTGAAAAGAGAGGACAGGAGACCTATTAAAGGATTATTACAATAGCAGGGACAGCAATAAAGTATCTGGGCCAAGGTACTGGCAATGGGAATAGAGGAACAGGCAGAATATCCGAATAGAGACTATTATCTTTCTTTTAAAATCAAAGAAAAAAGCATGCATTTAAAATGAGACATTCTTAGTGAGGGGGGACTTCAATTCATCACCAATAACTTCCACAAATACTGCCTTTGCAATGGATAATAGTGAAAAAAACATTGTGAAAAAGATGAGGAAGAAGAGAATATTAATGTAAGTGATAAAGACAATGAGAATATTATTGCAGAAATGAATAAAACATTCATTTCAAAGCAGACATGTAAAAGAAGAGAACCAGAGGAGTTATATTTTACTATGTAAATTTACTTAAGTATTTTTTATTATGTACCTAAGTTTTTTTTTCTTAAAAAAAATCTTATTTTAGGTGTATGAACAATACTTACTTAGACAAACACTTTGCCTTTTAAAAAATTCATTGTTTGAGACCAATTTTTTTTAAAAACTGTTTTCTATAATTCTGGTTTAGTATTTTTTTCAAGCTTCAGTTTCAGTGATGCCTTTGTTTTTATATCCCAGTTCGTTCCAGAACCCAACCTGCCTCATAACCATCTAGCACTATCAAGTGTTTAGAGCAGTGCTAAACTATAGGAAGTTTGTGACTTCTTTTCTCTTTCAGAATGCCACTGTGGTACCTCAAAGAATATACTGAAATTCTCCTAAATATCCTAAAAAATATCTAATTATTTTAATTTCTAAATAATTATAAAACTCATCTCTATAGGTTGAAGTACTTCTTTATAATAAATCTATTTTGTTATCTACATATCTAAAGCTTTCTGATGTTAAGTGATTTGCTTATAACTAAAGAACTCCCAAGTACTATCTTAAGGATTTGAGTCAGAATTTATAATTCTAAGTTTCTATCCACTATAACACACTAAATTCTGGTGACATACTTTATATTGTACTTTCAGAGTCACAGAGTCTTGCATATTATTTCATATTATTCCAAAAATTTTTTAAAAATCATTATGAAATGTACTGAAATATGTACCTACAGATGAAATTAAACAATCATAATGATGACTGACTTTCCAGAACAATTCATATTATTTTTTGGAGCACAATATACATGAGTTCCCAACTTTTCAGAGAACTTCTTTAATTTTAAGCATCAAAATTCTGACTAGCAAAATTGAGAATAGTTATGAAGAACTGACAATGTTGATGTCAAAAATATTTTTTTCTATTCTATAACTGTCACTAAGACAGTGCTGTGGGTAAGTCAAGAATCCAAAGATTAGATACTCTTTAGGATCTATGCCCTCCTATCCTCCTACACAAATTCATGGAAAGGAAATAGCTCTAATTCATTATACCATATAGTAAATGCCCAAATAAATTACTTCTTGTTTGTTTGTTGAGGATGTTGTATTCAAGGATTATGCCAGTAGACTGCATGGTTTAGTAGTACATACCAAGTTTTCATAATTTGTCTTGTTTTCCAAGGATAGTACAATATCTTTTCCAAGAAACTTATCAACAAAAGGTTAGTTTCAGTGTTGACTCAATTACAAAAACTTGGGAATGTTGCCTACCACATGTTTTTGAGAATGTGAGCTGTAATAATCCTTAGAGAGAGTATATGGATCCTTAACTATGAGAGTATGTATTTAAACTTGATTTGCAATCTTCATCTGTTTCATGTGAAACTTTTTTCTATAAAAAATAAAGTTCTATAAGCATTAGAAATAGAGCTGAGGGGGCAGCTGGGTAGCTCAGTGAATTGAGAGCTAGCCCTAGAGACGGGAGGTCCTAGGTTCAAATCTGGCCTCAGACACTTCCCAGCTGTGTGACCCTTGGCAAGTCACTTGACCCCCATTGCCTACCCTTACCACTCTTCTGCCTTGGAGCCAATACACAGTATTGACTCCAAGACGGAAGGTAAGGGTTCTAAAAAAAAAAAGAAAAGAAAAAAGAAAGAAAGAAAGAAATAGAGCTGAACTTGGAGTAATAAGATCTGAGTTTGAGTCAGCTATTTTTACTATATATCTGATCTTAGGCAAGTCCCTTAAATTTGGGGGGTCTCAATGTCCTGAGAGGGATGGTATAAATGCCCTCTCCAGTCATATCCAGGTCTAGAATTAATAATATATGAACCAAGTTACTACTTAATTTACTTCTCTATGTCTTATTTTTCCTTCAAATCCCACAAAATGTCTAAAAGTGTGTGAAGCTCAAATCCCTAGGCCCTCACAAGCAACTAAATTTGAAAATAATTTGAAAATAATTGGAGGTTTACAAAAAACTGTAATTAGAGATCTAATTATAAAAATAAGCATAATAGGATTTCTTACCAATAAAAATCTTCTTGTCAGTTATGATCTATCCAGTTTTAAACGAAATCAGTTTTCAGAAGGATTTCAGTTTACCACTAAGAATGAGAGGAAACAGTTTACCATTGTTCTTGCCCCAATTATGGCAAGTCAAGTATAGATGTTTGAGTTCTTTCATTCATTGTAACAGAACTGAATGAAATGACCTTAGAAATGGAAAAGATTCAACAAATGTTACATTCCACAGACATTTCTAGTGCAACTCAATGGATTGTTATGGATCACTGAAATAATGATCCCTTGCTGAAATAATAGGGTAATGTTATCTCTGTTGCATTACAATAGTGCTAGTATATCAGGTTCTAGTTACAGATGTCAAATGATGTCTGTTTAAGAGCTGAGAATTAATTTGTTTCTCTTTTCCTGTTTAAATATTTGGCTCTTATTTCCTGGGCCCAATAGTGTAAAGAAATGACAAATTGTAGTATAAAACAAAAGTAATTAATTTTTTATGAATTTGACTTTTAAATTGTTTTATATAGAAATTTAATGTTGAATCACATGTTCTAGAGTCATAATGGAAATCTTCTAACCCAAATGTCTTGTTTTTAGATATAGAAAGTGAGGAGAGATGTGACTTATTCAAAGTCACTCTGTCATTAAGAGCGGATGCTGGGACTGGATCCCAAAGGCCTTTGGACTCTAGGTGCCTCTAACTGCTTAATATATGAATGTTGATTGCCAAGTGAGTGATGTGGGAAACTAGATTAGTAAAAGTTAATAAAAGCTATTTATTTTAGTACAATTAAATAGCTCACAGTTGGATTATAATCCTATCTTCCTTTGTATTGCATAATATTATACTCTTCCTACAGTCTTCTACATACTCTTTTCCAGGGAGCAAAGAATATTTTCTCAATTGTTTTTGTTCTATTCATAATTTTTTACACATAGCTAATAGCCACTCTTCACAATTTATATCCTACTACTGAATATAGCTATTCTTTAATATATAACAGTGATAAAATAAAATCTACACAAGGAAAATATGAATTCAATTAAAATATAATGTGCCATATAGCCAAGTTTTTTATTGTTTATAATTTGCTTAAATTAAAACTCTCTTCCCTTATAAAGAGTGTATGCTCTAACTATTTTTACATACTTTCAATGTTAGATTGTGTTAACAGTACTGTATTTCATAAAAACAGCAGCTAAGTGGATAGTGCAGTGTATAGAGTGTGTAGAAAGGAAAACTAAAGCAAGTTTTGGACTTTCTGCCAATCAGGTGAAACAAACAGCAGTTGTAATGTTAGAGAGAAGATATTGACAAAATGACAGTTTGTGTGGGGAAGGGCAACTGGGAGTGGCAGTTGGTCTTATGACTCTCTCTTGCTTCCTGGCCCTTAGATTGGAAGGAGCCTCTCTTCCTGTCTCTGGATAGAAGTGCCTTTATTTCTGATTTTCCCAACTCTTAGCTCTACCTGGATTTCTGTAATTGTGTCATGGGACAAAAGGACTTAAGGGAAACAGTTTGAACTGTAAGGCCAGTCTTTAGGGGTGTCAGCTTGAAGAGATAAGCCCAGCCAGCTCTGAAGGTCAGAACTTTTCTTCCTCTTATTGTCTACTGCTAAAGACTTTGAACTTAAGAAAGCTAGCACAGATTAGCATAGACAGGAATAAAAGAAACTCTCCACCAGTCTGTGAGGCCTGGTCTCAGCTCAAAAGCTAAGAAAGACTCAAAACCAATCTAGAGAAATCCTGATTCCCTCTTCCCTGATACCTCCCCAATCCAAATTTGTTATTAAAATTTATCTTTATTTAAATAACTGCAGTCAGATAAGAGGACTATCATTTCAGGGGATGTAGAGGGATCTGGCCCTCAGGAAAGCCATTCAACTATAAACAGTAGGTCCATGCTTACCTGCTCTGGGTATCTTCAACATAAATCAATAGAGAAGATGTACCCTCAGGCTATCTTAGTTGGCCCATTTCTTGGGAACCCCATTTTTCAAAAATTGGCTCTCTGCATGGGACATCTCTCTCCTTTTACCTCACCGGCAGGTATATTCCCTCTCTCTCTTCAACTCCTCCATTCTCTGTTACAATACCTTCCATATCCCCTGTTCTTCAATCCCCAACACATTTTCCCTATAAATATTACAAGTGCTAAGCCTGAAGTCAGGAAGATTTATCTGAGTTCAAATTCAAACTCATACATTTACTAGTTGTGTGACCCTGGGCAAGTCATTAAACTGTTTTTGTGTCAATTCCTCATCTGTAAAATGAGCTGGAGGAGGAAATGGCAAGCTATTCCAATATCTCTTGCAGGAAAATTTCAAATGAGGTCATAAAAAGTCAGGCACAACTAAAATAATGGAATAAGATTTTTTTTAAAAATCAGAACTGAGTAAGAAAAAAATGTTAATTTTTTTGTTGTAAGCAAAGAAATGCAGAGCCCTTTACATTTATGAAGAATGGTATATGAAAGTTTAAAAGGAGATGACTAGAGAACAGAGAAAGAATACTTTATAGTCCCTTCAGCTTTTTTTCTCATCTATTTTCCCACTTTTCTCTTGAGCTTTCTCATAATTTTAAAATTAAAATTATATTGATATTTTATATATTCCTCCCTCATCAATTGGCTATTTTAATGGGAGAAAAAGACTATACAGAATGTCGAGAACGAAGCAGAGAAATTGGATGTGTGTATTCAAGAGAAACCAAGCAATGCTCATCTCTGTGAATACTGTTGGCTGAAATCACAGTGAAAATGTCAAATGTAAATGGAACTGTATTGGTCCAGCTTAGTATTTCTTCCACATCATTTAGCAATTGAGTTGCTACCCTTTTAGCAAATAGCACAAGGCCTCTTGTTAGAAGGTGGAAGGTTGTTTTTTTTATGATACAGTAGAGACCTTGCTGGGGGGGAGGGGTTATTTCTTCTACACAATATGGAATATTTTTGTGAAGATTTTTCATTAGGAGAATTCAGCTACATTAATTCAGTTGATACTGGAATTTTAATAATCTCTCATTAGATTCTATTCAATACCACATTCTAAAAGATTGCCATATGAAAAAGCAACATGATTTGTGAACAGAAAAGATTCAACATAAGTCAGCAATTCCCCCCACCAAAGTATTCATTTTACTTAATAAATTATTTCATCTGATATAAGTATAATATTTAAAATGATTAAGAGAATTTCACTATTAGGAGATCAGCTCAGTAATCTCCACAGAGGCAGCTTTGTGCAATATTTTATACAGGAAAAGAGAAAAAAATTAATTCTGAACTCTCAACAGTCATCACTTTATATCTGGGACATGGCATGCAACTGTTTTAATGCAACAGAGATCACATTACCCTATTATTTCAGCAAGGGGGAAAATGGTTCTGGAGTCAGAAATCATGGGTTAAATTCTAGCCTTAGCCACATACTAACTTCCATTGTGACCTTGGACAATTTGTTTCATCTTCCTATAGAATAGTTTCTGTGAAATGAAGTGACACAACTTGATTAGAGATTCTTCATTGCTTTGGTGTGTGTATGTATCATGAACCCCTTTGACAATTTGGTGAAGACTTTGGAACCTTTCTAAGAAGAATATTTTTTAAAATAATTGATGGAAATGGTAAACTCTAGTTAGAATTTAGTAAAGACCAAGATTATTTTTTGTTTCTCTTCCAAATTCATAAACCTCTTGATTAGTGTCCATATAAGAAAATCTAGCTAAGCCCCTCATTTTACATGTGAAGAAATTAAGATGCGGTGAGGTTAACTGATTTGTTCAAGGTCACAAAGGTACTAAGAATCAGAGGCAAGGCTTGACTCCAAGCCCTCTGCTTCTAATATCATTGATATTCATATAATTCCATGCATTCCTGCTATGATGGGTTAGGCACTGCCATGTTATATAAAAATAGAACCCCAGCAATGGAATCTTTAAGTAACTGAAATTCTATCTCTTTGCTATTTGATCCATTAGTTAAGAATATGAAGTAAGAAAAACTATTGAGTATATTACTCATTAAGACTGTGCTGCAATGGAACCATGATCATATTGATACAGGAATTCTGTGTAATGAAAAAGACAACAACCCACCCACAGCTTCCCCCTACTGTGTCACTTTAGTCCATTTCCCCTCATAAATAAAAGGAATTATCCAAGCTACTCATTCTATATAATTAAAACACCTTTGGAAACTATGTTATACTCATTAGAACCAAAAGCAAACTAATTAGTTGTTGATGGTTTTTCAAAGGCTAACATCATCAAAAAATAACTTCAGGACCAGTGATTTCTGGCTCATTGGGTTTAGTTCTCTGCTTCATGCCCAGGAGTGGGCTAAGAATATTCCTTTTCCCTATTTGGGCAGTTGGGAATATAGATGCCCATGCTTCTAGAGTGTCAAAAGACCTCAATGGGAATAAAAGGGACCTAATGAGTGTTGCCTGAAAAATAAAAGAACAGGTTTTATGTCTAATTATCCCCTGCTTTTCCCGGTCCTACCTCCCTTATTCATCATTCATTTAAGTGAGAGAGAGCAAAACAGAGTCAATGGTAAAGGTATCTTTTTCACTGTTTAGCACATAGTACACTGTCACATACGTATTATTTAAATGAGATTTACAGAATGAATGAATGAATAAGGGTTTTAGTTAGCTGTATCCTCTGTCCTTTTAAGTCAATTGCTTTTCCTGGGTCTGATTTATTCCTGTTAAAAATTACTTATTGATTTTGATGTTACTCCTATAATATAAGGACTATGTTTACATACAGCTCTTCTTGCTCTAATACTGATACTTAATCAACATGTGAGGCACCTTTCCTGGGGCTGTTGGAAGACTGCTAAAATTACAAAGGTTGTTTCAATGTAAAGAGGGGAAAATAAGTCTCAATGTAAATATATTTGGATTACATGCTACTTTAGAGTCAGAGTTATCATTTATATTTGTGATAAATAGGCTACCTGACCAAACAGCAAGGGAAAAAAGGACTAAAGACAATCATTTTTTAGGAGAATATTTCTGAATTTCTCTAAGAAGAAATAACTTTGTATTTTCAGATTATTTGAGGTTGATAAAATTTTAATCTATCCTCTTTGGAAATAATGAAGTTCTCCTAAAAACTTATAGTATAGTATTATGGGATTTACTTTTTTTAAGAATACATTTCTATTTTTTAATCCCTCTAGGAATAGATAACATAAACACATCTTTCTAGAAGGTTTGATGATGTTTAAATGGATAAATTGATTGGATAAAATTAGGAATACTAATAATAGTATTAATACTAGTTAAGGCCACTTCTTAAGCTATAGGTCAAATGGACATGATGAGAAGAACAATCTGGAAATACAGTTGAGACCAATCATAAAATGATGTAGGAAAATATAAATAAAATATTTTAAACATTAAATATATCTGTGAGTGAAAAGAATAAGTAGGAAATGAAGTAAATTAGAGAACAGTAAAGAAAAGAGGAAAGGCTGAGGGGTCCTCAAAAGGAAGAAAAAAAAAGAAGAAAAAGAAGTCATCATCAAATGGAAGAAGATAACAATGAATAACAAAAAAAGACATTTTAGAAGTACTATGTTAGAATACATGTTTATAATTTTTCATATAGAACATTCTGTCATATTAACCTAGTTTGATTTTAACTAAACATGGTTAATAAAAAAATCATTAAAAAGCAGTTAATGAAATTATGGTAAAATATGATAAATATTCATAAAAGTTTAAAAAGTTAATATTTCTTTATAAAATTACTTATAACAGGACACAAGTACTATTCCTATATCACACCATTGTTCATATGTAACCTCAGCTTCTCAAGATCTATGACAGCTGTGTACAAAACCTGCCATGTTTTAGCAAGCTGAAAAAGGTTTTAATTCATGGTGAATATTGTAATTTGTTTGGGAAAAGAAGCCCCACTAAATTCAGAGACACATCACCAGTTTGGCCACAAAATGATGATTTTTTTTTAGCTACATAAACTTTCAAAAGGAAATGTGTTAAAAGAGGAAGTATATAAAATCTTTGAATTTTAAAACAAAAGCCCCAAATAAATTTTGAAAATTCTTTGGAAGGATGTGTTTTCTCTTGCCTCTTTTAAAAAATGCATTAATAGAGGAATGTTTGCAAAGAAGTTAAGAGAGACAAGATGAAGATCAGTCTCATGAGACCTTTTAAAATCCTTATCTTGCTTCAAAGTTCAACTCCAATACTATCTCCTACATGAAGCTTTTGCTTTTTTTTTTTTTTTAATTCTTACTTTACTTCAGAGAGTCAATTATAAGTATTGCTTCCAAGGCAGAAAAGCAGTAAGGGCTAGGCAAATGAAATTAAGAGACTTGCCCACATTCACATATCTAGGAAGTGTCTGAGACCAGATTTGAATTGAGGACTTCTCCTTTCCAGGACTGTCCACTGAGTCACCTAGCTGCATATATGCAAGTTTTCCTAATCCCCTCAGATACTACTTCCCAATCACAAAAATCATTTGGTGGATATGTTGTACATAGTTATGTATATATAGGTTGTCTCTTCAAAAATAATATAAGTTCCTTGAAGACAAGACACTTTTCTATTTATTTCTCCAGAAGTTGAAGTTTATTTTATTTGCAACTACTGCTTTCACAGTTCTATCAATACTCTTAATCTGTTCTTTCCCATTAAACACACAGTGTCCACAACATTCCTGAGTACAGGTCAAACCAGAGGAAAATATAACTGGAAAATAAATAAATAAACATATACAATACTAATATATGTTTTTCTTAGTCAGTATGCAGCCCCCAGGGATCCTTATTTGAGGTTTAATAGCTCCCATTTCCATTTGATTTTGATACTACTATCTTAGTCACAATATTTTTTCATTGTGTTTAGAATTTTCTTATGTTTAATCAAATCCCCAAACTTTGGCAGCATCAAGAATCTCCTTCCCTAAATGCTTTCAGAGGGATTGAGCAAGAATTATTTGATAGTGTCTTCTATAGTTTTTTTTTTTTTAGTTTAACTATTACCCATTCTGGGTGAGAGAACTTTTATCAATTCCCATCTTCTGGATCTTTCCCTTGCTGGCTGATATAAGTGTTGATTTTGATCTGCTCCTACCTTTCCTTTTTAAATCACCCATTTTTGATTTTTTCAGACCCTAACATGTCCCTGAAAGGCATCAGCTTCATGATAGCGATCCTGGTGGTCCAATGAATGAAGGGTTTGTGAGAAATAGTGGGCACACAATTAGATAATCTCAGCAGTATTAAAGTACAACTTATGGACTAGGGGCTACTCACAGTTCTGAACCAATGACCCTGATATCTTTGGATGTTTCCAGAAAAATCTGAACCTCAGAAGGCTGCTTCTCTTGTAGTTACTTTCCCTCTTGTCTTAGTCACCCACCTGAAGGAGAAATCTACTCCTATTCTGCTCTCAAAGTGATCAAGCAGTGACAAGGTCATTTAATTCACAATCAGCCTCATTTGTCCAATTTTATGCCAATAAATCTAATAATCTAAATGTAATAGATGAATATTTTAAGAAATGTAAATATAAAAAGATTAACAGAAGAGGAAAGAGAATGCTTAAACAATCCTATCTCAGAAAAAGAAATTGAACACAATCAGCCTCATAAGGATGCTGAAAAAGTGTTATATTATTTTATTGACAGAGAATTCCACTAAAGGAGAGAAATGAAAAGCTCATTAGGTTAGCACTCTGGGCTATGTGAACCAGACCAGCTAACTCCTTATCCAAAAGGATGCTTTATTTATTGTCCAATAAACTCTTACACTATCCAGTGCTTATGGTGGGAAAAAAAAAAAGATTCAAAGTCTGCCTTTCTTCTCTGCTTTTCCTTATCAAACCAGACGGAATGACAAAAGGGCGAACAAATAGCATCTCAAGGCTTTGTCTCTTTCAGGTTCTCAAGGGGCTACAACTAAATCTGCAATGATGCTTCTCTTTTAGTCATCAAGTTTCCAAAGTAAAAACTAAATAAATTAAAATAAAACTAAAAACTGCTAAAATCTTCCTGCCTTGCTTCTGTTAGTATCTCTTTAACTCCTCTTTTCTTCATTTCTCTCTCCCTAGGATTTTCAGTACTTGCAATTGCTCATATTGGAACTTTTGGTAGTATCTTAGTCAGAAGTTATGACTATCTGTTATTTATTACATGATCACTCCTAGTATAATGTCAAAATCTCCAAATGGCTATTTGATATTCCCCTTTTGGGGTCTGTCTTGAATTAATATTTTAAAAAGTCACATGTAAATCATTGAGAGAATACAGTGGCCTGCAATCCTAATGGTTTTTCTGTCTTCAGAGGGGTCATCTCAATTCTCTGTAGTCTTCCCTCATCTATCTTCATATTTTGATGGAAAAATGATGTTTCTTTATAAATGGATTTTATTAGTTTCTGTGAAAAAAATGCTTCATAAAGGAAACTCTTCAGATATGAAAGGAATGATTTTTATATCCTTCACAGGTTAAGTTAATCTTGTTACATAAGAGCTGTTTTTTCTATTCCTGAAGCTCATTTTCTAGCCCCTTTAAGCACTCAAACTACTTATATATAAAAGGCAGAATGTTTGGTGAAAAAATATTTTGTAAAATGGAAAGATTAATTATAATAATTGAGAAATATTTTAAAGGTTATATGGTCTAATATATAGAAAAACAGCCTAAGATTGAAGATGACCTTGGCCCTGACTCAAGATAGCTAAGTGATCCTGATCAATCTCTTACTCTCTCATTTTTCTTGGCTGTTCTCTATAAATAGGAAAGCAGATACTAACCTGAATCAGAGGAATTTCCTCCTATGAGAATTTCTTACACCAATAAAATCATAAGTCAGGTCAGGGAGGAAGGAAGGGAGAAATATTTACATAGTTTTTATTTGCCCATCACCCTATTAGGAACTTCAGCATACCCTAAACAGGCATGATGCATAACTTTTGTCCTCCAGGAAATTTTCTCAAAATTTAAGATATAGTATATAGACATATGAAACAATTGAATAATACGAAATTGTCCGGATTAAAGCACCACATTATGAAGTATAGAATGCAAATGTTGTAGGTAGTCAGAAAAAAAGGAGAGATTAGAATAGATTGGACCTTTTTGAAAAGACTTTTCTTAGTGGAGTTTTAAGAAATGTTCATTGCAATGTTAATGAATGCACATCTTTATAACTGACATTTGGATGAATAAGCCATACTTTCTAAAGCAGAGATTGAATAAACATTTAATTGATTTTGTGACAGAAACTTTTCAAAATCTTCAAGTCAATGTAGTTGGACCAGAAGCAGTTCTGGAGGTCATTGGATGGGGATGGGCAAGAGCAAACATGGCCAATGCAAGTTGCTCTTCAAAAAAGCTGGATGGTTCTAAGTTCAGAGAAAATAGTTTTAGGTCAAGGGTAATTTTTTCCCCAACTCATAAAAAAGTCATTATCTTCTATCTTAAAATAAATATAATGTATTGATTCTAAGGCAGAAGAGCATTAAGGACTAGGCAATGGGGCTCAAGTGAATTTTTCCAGGGTGACACAGATAAGAAGTATTTGACACCATATGAAACTGAGACTTCTTATCACCAGGTCTGGGTCTCTGTCCACTAAGCCATCTAGCTGCTCCTTCCACTTCATTATTTTTCATGCACTTCTTTTATTCAACATGATTCTTCAAAAAATAAGCGATTGCATTTGAGCAATGTCAATGTGTTCCTTTCAGTATCCTTGGGCTTAGTTTATCTACTAATATATCAGATTTATTTAAGGTGTCTAACTGTTCTCTTGCTGACCCCTTACTTATCCTGCCTACAATTTCTTGTTGATCTTTTACATCTTATACGTACCATTCTGAAAAGAATTTTTACTTGGTAATGGAAACAGGAGCAAAAGAAGAGGTAGAATTCTGTCTTGCCTCCACTATCCATTCTTTTCGCATCTGTACCAAAGAAATCTCCTATTCTTTCCTTGATCTTATCTTCAGTGTAGTGGGGGAAAAGTATTTTATTATCTTTTTAGTATTTGCCCTATATTACAGGTAACTTTGAGTTTAAATCTTTCTGCTTCTATTATAGATTTTGCCAATCTTTTGTTTGCCTTTGGTTACCTGCCCTTCTGCCTATTGAATATGTACTTTATAAATTAGAGTTCATGGATGAGCTGCATCTGCCTATCTCAGTCTCTATTCCCTATATTTATCCTAGTAGCCTGCTTTTCCTCCTCTGTGAACCAATTTCCTTTGAATTATCAGATTTCAGTTTTGCAGAGTTTCATATATTATATTAGTCATCTTCCCTTGGATTTCAGGTTGTAGGATCCTATTTAGTCTACCTCTGAATCTTTTGAAATCCATTCCCAGTTCATTTTTAATAAAATATAAATAAATTACCCAAAAGGTTGATTGGTATTTTTTGAATGCTCATTTTTTCTCCTTCAAAAATTTATTCATGTTTATCATAGGGGAAATATATTACAATGTTGAATGAAAATCATTTGAATTCAAATTGAATACTTGAATTGAATCTTCAGGATATTATTGTTTCTGGGAAAAATGTTCTACTGTCTCCAAAAATAAAAGTAAACTTAATGGGTTTTTTTTTTTAAATAGAGTTCTTCAAGGTCATTCTCCAAAGCTTAAAACACTAGTCTTAGAGTCAGAAGAAAGAGGCACTAGTGTCATTTATATTACTTTGTGAACCACAAGAAGTCATTTAACTTCTAAGAATCTTAGTCTTATCTGTCAAATGGGGAAATAAACATGAAACACTTATTTTATAGGATCATGATAAAGCTAGAGCTCCAAGCCAAAGCCTATGTGTGGGCTATATAGAACATAACATTTGCCTTTGTTGTATTGAGTTTGTAATCCTCTACAAATTTATAAATTAATCAAACAAATATTTATCATGATTCTACTATAGGCCAGATACTATTAGATGTTTGTAATATTGAGACAAAAACAAAACAATCTCTGCCCTCAAAAAGCTTGAATCCCTATAGAGAAATAATTTCTATACATATAATACATTTCCTTTCTTTAGGTATTCATGTGCAAACTGAAAGAGTTGGAATATATGTCAATCACTGATTTGCTTAAAAAAACTTGTCCATTAAATTTAAAGATCTTCAAGGTATTTTAACATCTAATATTTATGTAGTATTTACTATGTGCCAGACATGCTAAATCCTTTACATTCATCCTATCAGTTAATCTTCCCAACAATCCTTGGGAGAAAGTGTTACTATAATGCTCATTTTTACAGAAGAAAACAGTGGCAAACACCACTAGTCTAAGTCAAAACTGATGAGTTTTAACCGAACTTCTGTGACTAACTAGATGTATAATTTTGGCAATATACTTAACATCTAGATATGTTTTCCTTATCTATACAATGAGTGGTTGGCTTAGATGAGAGTGAAATTTTTTCAATTTAAAATGCATTCCGATTGACAAATTTTGTTCACACATTGCTTATATTCCATCCCCTCCCATAGTCCAATTTCTTCTGTTTCAGAGTCATTTCTTATAATAGGGAATATTTTTTGAAACAAAAATTCAAAAAAATCAATCAAGACTTCAAAAAAATCTGATATTATATATAATGTGAACATCTCCGTGCCTACAAATGAGAAAATGAAGATGTCCTCTCATTTCTCTTCTTTGTGACCAAATCTTTTCTTTGTAATTTCACAGCTTTCATTTTGGATTGTGTTGTAATTGTTATTTATATTTACATTGTAGCAGTCATTGTATATGGTATTTTCCTGTCTCTATTTCAATTAGCATTTGTTCTTATAAGTCTCAGGTAGGCAGTAAATTGAATATTTCTTAAGTACCTACTATATGCCAGAGAGTGTGCCAAACACTATGTCGTGTTCTGTACTGATCATGGCCATTGCTTTTTATGATATAGCAATATTACATAACTTTTATTAAGCTACAATTTGCTTAGCCATTTCCAAACTATTAGATGTATGTGTGTATTTGGTAACAAACTCTTCTCAGAGCTTTTTGATACTCATTTTCCATATCTGATAAGTTTCCAGTCATCTAAGTATATTAATTGTTTTTGTACAAAAGCTTTTCATGTAATCAAAATTATTTTATATTTCTAAATATCTTTGTCTCTTCTTTGATTATGAATTCACCACTTACCTAAGATTTCAAAAGGTATATAATTTTCTTTACTTCTATTTTTGGGGTTTTGTGATTTTTAATGATCAGATGATATATCAATTATGAGTTTCTTATGAAATAAAATGAAAGATATTGATCAAAGACTCATTGTTACTTGACTATTTTCCTGTTTTTGCAATTTTTTTAACTGAGTAGTTTTTATCAGAAAGGGAATTTTTTGTAAAGTAACAGGTTTGTGAGTTTATCAATTTGGGGATAATGAGTGCCATTTTTTCCCTAATTCTTATCTAATCTCTTCTATTGATCTATCTTTCTATTTTTCTTTTATCCACTAGCAACTGGTTTTGATGATTACTTCTTTATGGTAAATTAAGGTCTCTGTAAGCACTCAGCCCTTATTCACTTTTTCCTCATTATTTGTACTGATATTCTATATCTGTTCCTCTGAAGGAATTTTTAAATTATTTTATCTACCTCTATGGAGCAATTTTTTTGCTTGGTGTACCATTAAATGTGTAAATCAACTTTGTTAGTGCTGTTATTTTTATTTTGTTGGCTCAGTCAAATCATGATCACTGAATATTCCTTCAGCTATTTAAGTAATTATTTTAGATGAGTTTTGAGGTCCCTTTCAGACTTACAGATATGTTTTGTGAATTTATGCAACAATGTCATATGAATAAACACTCTAAAATGCATAAAATTTGAGGGATTGTTACTTTGCTTTTTTATAAGCCACAATTATTATGAAAAACTGGTAGGCTATAAAATTAAATCATATAGAGCCTCAGAAAATATATGAAAAGTTTTAGAATGAAGCAATTAATAAATAAAAAAACTAAAAGAACCTCATAAAAAGAAAGAAAACATCTTCTGATGTCAATATGAAAGATCAAGTACAATTCAAATCTACAGAAATATTTGAAAACTATTCAGTTGCTAATTTTCTAAATTAAAAACACAAATATTTTAATAACCCATTACCTGTTTTTTTTAAAATTAATCTAGAATTGTTTGTGCTTTTTATTAAACCATTACTCTTAAAGAATGAGGGTGTTAATTAAGCGATTTTATAATTCTTTAGCTGAGCATATTTAAACAGCTGCAGGCGATCTACCCCAGAGTAGAAATGAATATCCAAGGGGACATAAAAAGTTAATTTCAGCAAATATTTATTAAGCACTTTGCATGTGCATGACACTACTTAATGCTGGGTATAAGAAGACAACAATTTAACAATCTTTTCCCTCAAATCATTTATATTTTATTTAAGAGGTTGGAGAGGGAAAGGGATGTATGTTAATGAAAAAATACCAAGTATCTACAAAATAACTAAAAACTATGCAAAATTATCTGAAGATAGAGAAATCATTGCCATCTAATTAAGCTTGGAAAGGCATGTGGCAGGAGGTAAAACTAAGTTTTATTTTGAAGAAAGTTAAGGCTTTAAGGCACATACTTCCAATGGCTCATAGGCTTCCCCTCTCTCCTCACATTGAGGCAAGGATTATGAATGAAATACTGATGGTATGTTCAGAGCTGTAATGTTGGCTTTAATATCCCTTTAGTAACCCCTAACATAAATAAGGCTTAAAGTACATGGAAAAGGTAGTTAAGATCTCTCAGGAGTCAGATAACCTGGGGGTATATGCTGGCCGGGGTTGATAAACTTTCTCTCTGCCACAATATATGATATAAGCTAAAGTAAGGTTTATTTACAGGGCATATTTAAATGCATATCTTTTGACAGATGAACAGTCACTAAGATTCTACTAATGGGTTATGGAAAATGCAATATCCTTCAAGAGCTATTCCTTTTGCTGTAACTCATATGACCCCGAGGGTGAAATTAAGAAATCTGACATTGTCTAAGCAAGTATTAGGACCTACACTATAATGATTCCCATGGACCACCACTGAAATCATTTATCTTTAGAATAGAGAAGGAGGAAGCCATAACTATAATGTTGGTGATATGATATTCTGGTCATAAAGATAAACTAAGGAAACTTTCAAAAATTTGTAAAGCATAGAACAGACTGCTGACAGTAGAAGAAAAAAAATAACTCTAGTAGAACTAACAAAGAAAGCCATTAGAATACTCTCTATTTTATCCACTGACAAGTTTCAATATTATTATTACACTCATCTGAAAGATATTAAATTATAATTAAGTTCTTTGAAAGCAGTATCCTTGGTGTTTAGCACAATACTCTTTCCATAGATAAGTATTTTAAACTTTGTTTGGGTTGTAGAATAATGTAACCAAATGAATGAAGAATCAAACAGAAAGCTGAAATTTAGACCGACATTTTTATATGCCATCTCCAATGTTCTTGGTACTATGTTAGACTTCACATCAAGTGTTTATGAAACTGTGACTGTGTCTACCATTATACACTGATTGCATTCAAAAAGAACCTATCCCAATTCACTTGATTTGTGTGAACTTTAGATTACTCCACCCTACTTAGTCAAATAAAATCAGGAATGTCTACACCCATACTTAAGGATTAAGTATTTAGGAAGATGGCCTATGACAGACATTTGCTAGCAAATGACAAATCAGAAACAACTGACAGACCCCTGGACTGTCCTAAGTCAAGCCTAAGGTATCATTGGCACATGTGAGATGCAGGAAAGTGATATAAAACAGGCTATATATTTCACGTCACTTCCTCTCTCTGGCCTCTTTGATGGCAGAGAGGTGGCTGGCAGAAGTTTGGTGAGCATGTTGGCATCTTGGCATGGTGGCTGCTATTGTCTGAGTTTAGTGGTGAGTTTTCCTTGATACCATACTGGAGGAAGCCTAGTAACCTAGTTCAGTGAGTCTCTTCTCTGAGATCTCTCGGAGTTTAGGTTGATTTTTCTCTCCTTTACCTTCCAAACACTATCCTCTTAGAGAAGCCTCTAATCTTCAAGGACCTTGTTGCAGAGGACTTTGAACTTGCCTGGCCCAGGCTAGGGCAGGCAAAATCCTATATCTTTTCCTTCTCTCTTCTCCTTGATTTCTTCCCTATATATTGATTAAACCACCATATATTTCCAAACTGACTTGGGTATTTTATTTGGGATATTCCCTGGTGACCAAAAATCAAATTTAGATTAAACCACAACCCTAAATTATCCTTACACTTGAGATATGGAGAGAATTTTTTTAAAGTGGTTTTTATTGCATTCATTATCAACTCCCTATTATTGCTTCTTTCCAGCTTCCTTTATGTCAGTCTCTTGCCACCTACACCAGGAATATACCTATTGGTGGTAGCTTAAATTCTGTAATCACTTGAAATGAGGTAGCTATCACTGTGCAAGATTGATAAGGAAGAGTTTAATGGAGGTCATCCTTTATCTGATTCTAGATAGATAGGAAAATAGAAAGCCATCAAGTATCAAAAGAGAGAGAAAGTGAAAAATAAAGAGACAGAGAGTGAGAAGGTTTAAAAGGGCAGAGATGGGAGGAAAGAGGGCCATTTCAGTTGAGGGATAGGCAAATAAGTATACATACACAAAGGCAAAGAGATAGGAAGGGCACAAGGTATTTTTGGAAGAAAGTGAAATTCATCCGCTTCTTCTACAGATGAAGTGAATGGTTTTTTTCAAGGCCATGAAAAAATCATCTGGGTAGAAGAAGTCTTTTAATATCTGGCTGAGGAAGGAGTTTGGATTTTATCTTCGATGTGAGAAGTTTACAAGCTTCCCCTAAAAAGCAACTGCCAACAGTATAAATGGAGATGTTGACAAACCATAGTAGTTATCTACAAGCTTGACTCTCTGCCTCACTGGATATCTCAGGAGATAGCAGAAGGAGATGTTTAGCTTCTGGTGTATAAAATGTGTGTGCTATTGAACTAGCACTGAAATATGAATAAAACGTGGCTGAATATCTGTTGGGAGTTAGATAACAGGAATATGTGGTTGGCTGAGACTAAATAGTCTTGCTTAGCTCTGTCATCCTGCAAGATGGAGAAAACATCTCTGAATCACTTTAAAAGAATTACTTAAGGTCCAAGTAGTCTTGTATGGTAGTAGCATGGTAGGTAGAATGGGACATGAAATCAGAAAGACTTGAATTTGAATTATGTCACTTAAGTTTTTTTTTTTTTCATCTGTTATCCTAAGTAAATCATTCTAACTTCTCCAAGCTTGAGTTTCCATATCTATAAAACTGAACGAATACCTACAAATGCAGGTTGGGGTTCCAGTGAGTTTAAAATATTCTTTTGAATAAACTTAAGGGTCCAACAATGCACATCTCAAAGAATATACAACTTTGAATTAGACATGCCTCATTTTCTCCTAAGTAAGAAGTAGACATGATTTTATTTCTAAGCAATTATATTTATATTACCTTTTTGATCACTGGACTCTTTCAAAAGTGTACATTTACTATTGTCTTTTTCCAACCCAGTTACTATTTGAAATTGACTCATGACTGACTTCAGAAGATTCATAGTCTCTATATTAGGGAGAGAA
Source organism: Monodelphis domestica (assembly GCF_027887165.1). Classification (NCBI taxonomy): domain Eukaryota; kingdom Metazoa; phylum Chordata; class Mammalia; order Didelphimorphia; family Didelphidae; genus Monodelphis; species Monodelphis domestica. The sequence goes on along the minus strand of NC_077231.1, from coordinate 223,280,939 downwards.
GTGCAGCTGGGTTGGCAAGATACCCAAGTCAGATGGTTTGGAATGAAGCCAGGGTCACATTAAAGACAAGACTTGGTACTAACTCATCAAAAGCATGAAAGAAATAATTCTGGCTGACACAAGCAGGGGCCACAGCAAGGGAAGAAAAGGTCAGAGAAAGAAAAAAATAGGGTTGTTATCTAGAGTGAAAGCAGCATCAAGGCTTAGAAAAAAATATATAACTACCAAGAAGCCTGAAGGGAAATTCTAAACAAGAATAGTGTTTGAAATGAACTCTATCTCTTTATATACATACACACATTATCTATCTATCTATCTATCTATCTATCTATCTATCTATCTATCTATCTATCTATCTATCGAATTATTTCACAGAGGTCAGTTCAGGCAAATTGGACCTTAACAAATGCTCCCTTTCTAATATTTAAGGCAAGAGACTATGAGCATTTGCTTTAATATTTTCAGTTAGTCATTCCTACTTCTGGAGACTTTTAATGGTCAGGAAATTTTCCCTTAGAACAAGACAAAAGCTGCCTCCCTACCATGTCTATCTATTGCTTTCCATTCTACTTTGTGGATACAAGAAGCACAGATTGAATTCCTGTGCCATGTGGCATTGTTTTGCCTACTTGGATACAGTTATAATAGCCCTTCCCAAATATCTTTCTCAGATTAACTATTCCTGTACCTTTGACTGAATGTGACAAAATGGTCTGAAAGTCTTTCACCACTCTAGCCATCTTTCCCTTGACTCCCTGTCTTATGAATAATCTTTCTAAAATGTGGTGCCCACAATGGAACAGAATCTTCAACAATGTAGGAAAAGGGTTAAGTTTGCTTTTTCTCTGCTTAGTGAAAAGAGGGGAAATGGATGAGCTGCTCCACTTACCCTCTTACTTGTGAAATGTAGTTTCAAACAATTAGCACTAACAGCTGTTTTTTTTTTTTCTATTAATGGCCATTAGAGAATTTCTGCTTCATTTGTTAAGCAAAAGAAAATTTCAGGCTTCTGTATGAACACCCTGAATCCCACAACATATCACATTTATTTTTTGTCTTATCACATGCAATCTGAATAAGATAACATGTATTGCATATTCAAGAGATGATCTTAAGTCTCTAATTGCCTCATTACTATACATAACTTTACATTGGTAGAAATTAAATCTGTTATTTACTATTGATTTATTTCCTTTGGGATCCTAGGTATGCAACCGAACTGTACTTAAATAGGGGTAATATACATGTTATCTCTTTGGTGAGCAGGTTATAAATCATTTCATAGAATTCACATGAAATCAGGGCAGAAAGTAATTATTTGGAAATAACAAAAATGGCAATTATATTTGAATAAAAGATTTTCAGCAGAATCCCAATAATGTTAGTTTTCAAATAATAAAAAAAGACGTTATTTCAAGTAAAACACATACCTGGAAAAGTACTAATAAAAAAACCAAGAATGTAATCCATGGTGGAAATTATTTCAGCATATTTTTAGTCTCTAGTGAGTTTTTTCATATAATTAAGTAGTTTATTATAAAACATCAACCACAGGAATAAAATAATTTATGAAGTGCACTAGGCTTATTAATAAGGAGTGACTTTGGCACTAGATGAATCTCTTAAGCAAAATTGACTTTGCCTGTTTCCAAGGGTATTTTAAGGCTCACATGAGAAAAAACAGATATAAAGCACTTTGCAAACATAAAGTCTAATAAAAATGAAAGCTACTAGGCTACATAGTCTACTGATGGCTTCATTCTTAGAGACTTCTATTAGAGTGCTATTGCTGAGGTGTTTAACAACCAGGCTGGTCAGAAAGAATTTTAAAAGTTTGATACATATTTTTAAATTCAATTTGCATTATTAACACTTTCTTATACCTACAAATTAACAAAACAATAAATGAATTCTTGTTTATAGGATTCCCTTTTTTGTGTGTCATAAATGTAGGCACTGAAAATTTGTCCAAAAGCTCCAGCAATCTATTTAGAGTTTCTTGTTCTAATGAAAAGGACATTTTATCAACTCTACAAACAGTAAGAAACCACTATTTTGTATTTAAATATTATATTTGAAGAAATGAGGCGTGAACAAAATAGATGACATTACAACATGATGGTGAGACTCTTTTTAAGACCTACCTTCAAGATGTTGTTAGGTATCAAATTGGTAACAGAACTCTGTACAGCCTTAACTATCTGTCTGGAAGATAATTTTCTAAATATTCATGAATATATCCATAGAATGAATTGATCTTCCTTAGGGATCCATGTTTCAACAACAGTATTCCCAGAGGAAAATAAGAAGGACATGGAAAGGAAAGAGAAGGGAACCAATATTTATATAGTTCCTAACATTTGACAGGCTATGTCCTTTACAGTATTATCTCATTTAATTCTCAAAATAAACCTGCCATGTAGGTGTTATTGTTCATTTTACAATTGAGGAAACTAAAGCACGTATAGATTAACTAGCAGAGGGTCACAAAATTAGTATTTGAGGCCAGAGTTAAATTTGGGTCTTCCAGAATCTAAGAATCTTCCTTCATCCATTCTGTTACAAAAGCTACAATTTCATGTGCAGTTAACTAGCTGTTTACATAAATTTTCAGAATTATTACAACAGACAATCTATAATTCATCAGGTATTCCATATAACTTGCTCTGAAAAATATGTTGTATTAGTATATTGTGTTGAGAAATGTGTTCAATTATATATATGTGTGTGTGTGTGTGTGTGTGTGTGTGTGTGTGTGTGTGTGTGTATTTTTTTTTAAATACAATTGAACCTAAGGGATCATAGGCTTTAGAGAGCTGGAAGGGTTTTGGAAATCAACTATTCCAAATCCTTTATTTTGTAGATAAGCAAATTGATTTTATAGAGATAGTAAATGTTCTGCTCCCATCACATAGTGAGGGTTACCAGGGTTGAGTCTTGGAACCAATATCTCTGAGTATAAATTCCATTCATATTTGGTTGTTATTGATTGGCTTACTAAATGATTTCTGCACAGGAAAACCATGGGCTCATCCTTCAGTAAGAGAGTAATGAACACCTAATCTTATTTACATTAGGTGGATGACTTCTTAGTGTAGGTACATTATCTTGTACAAATAGAAAGGGATTTTTGTGTTTATGAATTCTTGTTTATAGGATTCTCTTTATTTGTTTCATAAATGTGGCCACTGAAAAGAGTTGCTTATTTTAATGAAAAGGACATTTGATCAACTCTGCAAACAGTTGTGTCTACCCAGCTGATTTAGATTTGATAAAGAATTATTTTTTAATTGATCCCATTCTTATGGATTTAAAGTACATTAAGGATTTCAAAGTGCTTTTCTCATAAGAGCCTCACGAGGCAGGTAGGATTAGGATTGTAACCCTCATTGTATTGATTGGAAACTGAAGTTCAAGGGGGGCATGTGATTGGCCCATGGCTACATTGTTCAGACTCAAGCCCATGTCTCCTGGCTTCAGATGGTCTTTTATGACTTTTATTACTCTACCATGTTTCCACTTAGTTGTGCATTAGAATTTTTATTTCAGGGTTGTAAAACATGGATGGTCAGCTCAGTGGTGAAGTGAATAGAAGAAGTATTTAGTCATGTTGGAATTGCTTCACTTTTTTTTTTAAATATATTTTATTTGGTCATTTCCAAGCATTATTTGTTAAAGACATAGTTCATTTTCTTTTCCTCCCCCCCACCCTCCATAGCCGATGCGTAAGTCCACTGGGCATTAGATGTTTTCTTGATTTGAACCCATTGCTTTGTTGATAGTATTTGCATTAGAGTGTTCATTTAGAGTCTATCCTCTGTCATGTCCCCTCGACCTCTGTATTCAGGCAGTTGCTTTTTCTCAGTGTTTCCACTCCCATAGTTTATCCTTTGCTTATGAATAGTGTTTTTTTTCTCCTGGATCCCTGCAAGTTGTTCAGGGACATTACACCGCCACTAATGGAGAAGTCCATTACGTTCGATTATACCACAGTGTATTAGTCTCTGTGTACAATGTTCTCCTGGTTCTGCTCCTCTCGCTCTGCATCACTTCCTGGAGGTTGTTCCAGTCTCCATGGAACTCCTCCACTTTATTATTCCTTTTAGCACAATAGTATTCCATCACCAACATATACCACAGTTTGTTCAGCCATTCCCCAATTGATGGGCATCCCCTCGTTTTCCAGTTTTGGGCCACCACAAAGAGCGCAGCTATAAATATTTTTGTACAAGTCTTTGTGTCCATTATCTCTTTGGGGTACAGACCCAGCAGTGCTATGGCTGGGTCAAAGGGTAGATATTCTTTTGTCGCCCTTTGGGCATAGTTCCAAATTGCCCTCCAGAATGGTTGGATCAGTTCACAGCTCCACCAGCAATGAATTAATGTCCCTACTTTGCCACATCCCCTCCAGCATTCATTACTTTCCTTTGCTGTTATGTTAGCCAATCTGCTAGGTGTGAGGTGATACCTCAGAGTTGTTTTGATTTGCATCTCTCTGATAAGAGATTTAGAACACTTCTTCATGTGCTTGTTAATAGTTTTGATTTCTTTATCTGAGAACTGCCTATCCATTTCCCTTGCCCATTTATCAGTTGGATAATGGCTTGATTTTTTGTACAATTGTTTTAGCTCATTATAAATATGAGTAATTAAACCTTTGTCAGAGGTTTCTATGAAGATTTTTTCCCAATTTGTTGTTTCCCTTCTGATTTTAGTTATATTGGTTTTGTTTGTACAAAAGCTTTTTAGTTTGATGTAGTCAAAATTATTTATTTTACATTTTGTGATTCTTTCTATATCTTGCTTGGTTTTAAAGCCTTTCCCCTCCCAAAGGTCTGACATGTATACTATTCTGTGTTTACCCAATTTACTTATGGTTTCCTTCTTTATGTTTCAGTCACTCACCCATATTGAATTTATCTTGGTGTAGGGTGTGAGGTGTTGATCTATTCCTAGTCTCTCCCACACTGTCTTCCAATTTTCCCAGCAGTTTTTATCGAATAGTGGATTTTTGTCCCAAAAGCTGGGATCTATGGGTTTATCGTATACTGTCTTGCTGAGGTCACTTTCCCCCAGTCTACTCCACTGATCTTCCTTTCTGTTTCTTAGCCAGTACCAAATTGTTTTGATGACTGCTGCTTTGTAATATAGTTTTAGGTCAGGGACTGCAAGGCCCCCATCATATGTGTTTTTTTTTTCATTATTTCCCTGGATATCCTTGATCTTTTGTTCTTCCAAATGAACTTTGTTATGGTTTTTTTCTAATTCAGTGAAGAAGTATTTTGGTAGTTCAATGGGTATGGCACTAAATAGATAAATAAGTTTGGGTAGGATGGTCATTTTTATTATATTGGCTCGTCCTATCCATGAGCAGTTAATGTTTTTCCATTTGCTCAAGTCTAGTTTTAGTTGTGTGGCGAGTGTTTTGTAGTTGTGTTCATATAGTTTCTGTGTTTGTCTTGGGAGGTAGATTCCTAGGTATTTTATTTTGTCTAAGGGGATTTTGAATGGGATTTCTCTTTCTAGTTCTTGCTGCTGAGCTGTGTTGGAGATATATAGAAAAGCTGATGTTTTATGTGGGTTTATTTTGTATCCTGCAACTTTGCTAAAGTTGTTGATTATTTCAATTAGCTTTTTGGTTGAATCTTTAGGATTCTTTAAGTAGACCATCATGTCATCCGCAAAGAGTGATAACTTGGTCTCCTCCTTGCCTATTTTGATGCCTTCAATTCCTTTATCTTCTCTAATTGCTACTGCTAGTGTTTCTAGTACAATGTCAAATAGTAGAGGTGATAATGGGCATCCTTGTTTCACTCCTGATCTTATTGGGAATGCATCTAGTTTATCCCCATTGCAGATGATATTAGCTGTTGGTTTTAGATATATACTGTTTATTATTTTTAGGAATGACCCTTCTATTCCTATGCTTTCTAGTGTTTTTAATAGGAATGGGTGTTGTATTTTATCAAAGGCTTTTTCTGCATCTATTGAGATAATCATGTGGTTCTTGCTAGTTTGCTTGTTGATGTGGTCAATTATGTGGATGGTTTTCCTAATGTTGAACCAGCCCTGCATCCCTGGTATGAATCCTACTTGATCATGGTGAATGATCCTTCTGATCACTTGCTGGAGTCTTTTTGCTAGTATCCTATTTAAGATTTTTGCATCTATTGGCCTATAGTTTTCTTTCTCTGTTTTTGACCTGCCTGGTTTTGGAATCAGTACCATGTTTGTGTCGTAAAAGGAGTTTGGTAGAACTCCATCTTTGCTTATTATGTCAAATAGTTTGTATAGTATTGGGATTAACTGTTCTCTGAATGTTTGATAGAATTCACAGGTGAATCCATCAGGCCCTGGGGATTTTTTCTTAGGAAGTTCTTTGATGGCTTGTTGGATTTCAATTTCTGATATGGGATTATTTAAGAATTCTATTTCCTCTTCTGTTAGTCTAGGCAGTTTGTATTTTTGTATATATTCATCCATTTCTCCTAAATTGGTATATTTATTGCCATATAATTGGGCAAAGTAATTTCTAATGATTGCCTTAATTTCATCTTCATCAGAGGTGCTGTCCCCCTTTTCATCTTTAATGCTGTGAATTTGCTTTTCTTCCTTCCTTTTTTTAATTAGATTGACCAGTACTTTGTCTATTTTGTTTGTTTTTTCAAAGTACCAGCTTCTTGTCTTATTTATTAAATCAATAGTTCTATCACTTTCGATTTTATTAATTTCTCCCTTAATTTTTATGATTTCTAATTTGGTTTTCTGCTAGGGGGTTTTAATTTGATCGCTTTCTAGTTTTTTCATTTGCATTTCCAATTGATTGATCTCTGCTCTCCCTTGTTTGTTAATATAAGCATTCAGGGATATGAATTTACCTCTGATTACCTCTTTGGCTGCATCCCAAAAGGTTTGAAAGGATGTTTCGCCATTGTCATTTTCCTCGATGAAATTATTAATTGTTTCTATGATTTCTTCTTTAACTAAATGGTTTTGGAGTATCATATTGTTTAATTTCCAATTGGTTTTAGATTTGGTTTTCCATGTACCATTACTAATCATTATTTTTATTGCCTTGTGATCTGAGAAGGCTGCATTCATTATTTCTGCTCTTTTGCATTTGTGTGCTATGTTTCTGTGACCTAATGTATGGTCAATTTTTGTGAATGTGCCATGTGGTGCTGAGAAGAAGGTGTATTCCTTTTTATCCCTATTTATTTTTCTCCATATGTCTATTAATTCTAATTTTTCTAAGATTTCATTCACTTCTTTTACCTCGTTCTTATTTATTTTTTGATTTGATTTATCTAAATTTGATAATGGTTGGTTTAAGTCTCCCACTAGTATGGTTTTTTTGTCTATTTCTTCCTTCAATTCTCCTAGTTTCTCCATTAGAAATTTGGGTGCTATATTATTTGGTGCATACATGTTGATTAATGATATTTCCTCATTGTCTAGAGTCCCTTTTAACAAAATATAATTACCTTCCCTATCCCTTTTGATCAGGTCTATTTTTGCATTGGCTTTATCAGATATCATGATTACCACTCCTGCCTTCTTTCTATCAGTTGAGGCCCAGAAGGTCTTACTCCATCCTTTAATTCTGACCTTGTGGGTGTCAACCTGCCTCATGTGTGTTTCTCGAAGACAACATATGGTAGGGTTTTGGATTCTAATCCATTCTGCTATTCATCTACGTTTTATGGGTGAGTTCATCCCATTCACATTCAAAGTTATGATTGTCATTTGTGGACTCCCTGGCATTTTGATTGCCTTCCCTAATTCTAACCTTTTCTTCTTTGGCTCTACCTTTTAGTCCAGTGATTTACTTTGAATCAGTCCCCCTTGTCCCCTCCCTTGATGTTTCCCTTTTTAGTCCCTCACTTTTTCTTCCCTCCCTGTCCCCCCTCTCTTTCCCTCCCTTTTTGTTCTCCCTCTCTCCCTCCCCCCCCCTTGGTTTTCCCTTCTCCTTACCCTTGTTGGGTAAGATAGAATTCAAGATCCCAATGGATCTGGATGTTTTTCCCTCTCAGAGTTGATTTCCCTGAGATTGAGGTTTAAGTAAACCCCCCCCTCTCTTCCTCCCCTTCTTATAGGAGTTTTCTTCCCCTCTCCTTCCCATGTGAATCTTTGTGTGAGAACGATTATTCTATTTGGTCTTTCTTTACCCCCTATTTATACATTACATTTTCCCCACATATTAGTATACATAGATTGATATAAATGTAGTCCTTATAGAAGAGAGTTTGAGTAAAAGAAGAGGATAACATTTTTCCCCTTTCCTTAATATTTACCTTTTCAGGTATTCCTTGCTCTTTGATTTTTGGTGTCAAACTTTCCACAGAGCTCTGGTCTTTTCTTTGCAAAAAGTTGGAAGTCTTCTATTTTGTTGAATGCCCATACTTTCCCTTGGAAGTATATAGTCAGTTTTGCTGGGTAGTTGATTCTTGGTTGGAGACCCAGCTCTCTTGCCTTTCTGAAGATCATGTTCCATGCCTTACGATCATTCAGAGTAGAACTTGCAAGGTCTTGGGTGACCCTGATTGGCATTCCTTTATATCTAAATTGTCTTTTTCTGGCTTCCTGTAGGATTTTTTCTTTTGTTTGATAGCTTTGGAATTTGGCAATTACATTCCTGGGAGTTGTCTTTTGGCGGTTTAGTGTAGAAGGTGTTCTGTGAGCTCTGTCAGTGGCTGTATTGCCCCCTTGTTCTAGAATCTCTGGGCAATTTTCTTTGATTATATCTTGTATCACCATGTCCAGTTTGGTGTTTATTTCTGGCTTTTCTGGGAGTCCAATTATTCTTAAATTATCCCTTCTCCCTCTATTTTCTAGATCTATCACCTTTTCGGTGAGATATTTTATGTTCTCTTCTAATTTCTTGGTGTTTTGGCTTTGCTGTATTAGTTCTTGCTTTAAAGCCTGGTTTTCTTTTACAGTTTGGTCAAACTGGTTTTGTAGATGCGTGAATTTCTTTTGCATTATTTCCCACTTTTCCTCCCAGAAGGCTTCAATCTTTTTGGTCATTTCTGATTCAAATTCTTCATGGGTTTGTGGAGAGTTTCCATTTCCTTTGGAAGATTTTGGAGCATTTTCTTGTATATCTTCTTCTATCTGCTCTGTATTTTGTATTTTGGCTCTATAGAATGTGTCCAAAGTCGCCCCTTTCTTCTTATTTTTCTTGGTATTTTGGGGCTTCTGTGCTTCTGTGGAGTTTGCCATCTCTGAATGTGGAGGATTAGCTTTTCTTATCTCTGTCTGGTGTTCAGAGGCTTTAGTCCTGGGCAGATTGTCGGTTCTATGATCTTTCCCTGGGTTAAACTGAATATGCCTCACTGGAACTGGAATGGAAGGGTCGGACCACGAGGCCACACTCTCCCCCCGGCTCTCTGGTTCGTGTTGCTTTCCGGAAGTTGCCTTCAGAATCGCTGGCCGTGAGGCTTGCGGGGGGATGGGCTGCAGCTTCCCCAAGCTCCGAGGGCAGGGACTTTCACTGAGACTTGGATAGCAGGATCCAGCCCGTGAGGCTGTCTTGCCCGCCCTGAAGGTTGCTGTTGTTTCAACCCTGCTCTCTGCAGTGGGAGCTCCAGGCAGTGACTTTCACTGGGGCTCAGATAGAAGGCCCTGAGGGTTGTTGTTCCGAGGACCCTGCTCTCTGAGCCGGGCTGGGCTGCGGCTTCCGGGAGCCTTGGACTCTGCGCTCCTACCCCTGAGGTCCGAGTGATCTCAGGTTCTGGCTTTTGAGGGGAGCCGTACCTTTTGAACCGGATCCAGGTCCAGGAGGAGGGTTCCCAGGGTCTGTGCTGTTGATCGTCTTGAATTTCGGCGCCTTAGGAGCTTATAGTTTGAGATCGGTTGGGAAGGGTTTTCCAGAGATCTGAACTTTAGCTTTCTCTAACCCACCATCTTAACTGGAAGTCCGAATTGCTTCACTTTTTGATAAAATATCTTCAAACTATTACTTATGATCCTATTCTTGGGTTGAATAATTAAAGGAAAGAAACTTCCAGCTTCCCTTAATATTCCTGCATCATATTATAGTCTAGCATGGTCCACCAGTGCATGTTTGCTATCCCATTTTGGGGTAAAGGTTCTGGCCTGCATGGCTAGAGGATGTTTCTTCTTTAAGGACTTCCTTATCCTGATGAAATCACAGATATAGTCCTTGTACTAGCACATTTAAAGTGTAAAAAGGAACTGATAGGTCAAATTAGAATATTATAGCAGTCATGTGAATAGCTTGACCCTCCCTAACTAAGCCAATCTGAACAGTTGGTTCCATGCTCATTCTCTAGAGACCAAGAGTCCACTTTTGCTGTGAAGACACAGAGAGAGTAATAGTAATAATTCTGTAGTTGCTTTAGAACATACTCTCCTTGGGAAGTACAGAGGCCATCAACAGTGGTAACATTTCACAGATGAAGCCTACCTCAGGCTCTTTTGAAAGGCTAGTCGCCTACATCCATTATTTTCCTCCCATTCAAAAAATGGCAGAAAAATACAAATGTATTGCTTCCATCTATCCTAAACATTGTCTCAATGGGTATTTCTACTAGACATAGTCCAGAGTTTTTATCTATGTCATCTAAGAGAAGACATCATTTTGAATTACTTTATTCTATAAGAATTCAGAGGTCTGAAAGAGTTTATGGAATTTTTTAAGGTGTCTGACCTAGTCCTCAGAAGAATCTGGTTCAATATTTATTTAGTTTATGATTGAAATGCTAGATGCTACCATCAATAACCTGTCTTTGGCTTTGGAGAAATGAAGGTCTGTGTATTCCAGCGATAAATGATCTTTTTTAAAATCATTTGATTCTTCTCCCTTCTGACTTCTATATATTCCTGCTCTACCATGAGAAGATTGCTGGCAGCACACTGGAAAGGCAGCTTATGAAGTCTCAAGACATAGGCCATATTGCAAAGAAAAAAAGTAAAAATGTGCTTGTTTCAAATAAACTTGAGGGAGAAATCTAATGTAAAGGGATTAAAATCATTTTAGATAAGCTTGGAAACTCACTGAATTGTAATTTATATTATATGCCAGATAAGTTGAGAAACTTAAATAATAGAAACCCTAAAGGTTCTAAACACATGAAGCCAAACTTTACAACCTGAAATGTGGTGAACTTTTCAATTTTACCCTTGAGAAAAACCTAATTTCTTAGATAACAAAATCATCTTGGAGGAATAGGTCAGTCATTGCATAAAGGACAGATGATAAACAATGGGGAAATCATGATAGACATTTACTCAAACATGAGCACTACTGAAATGTAGATTTTAAGTCTGTCTTTCTGTCTCTGTCTCTCTCTCTCTCTCTCACACACACACACACATATCATTCTGACAGACAATGAAGTATAACATATTCAACCCTATTCTCTGATCTGTAAGACTTCTGTTATTTGCTGTGGATCTGTATTGAGACAGGAAAATGCATCTCTTTATCACATTCCCTTTCCCCCTTTCTTATTTTTCCTTCCACTTCCCAAGTAGTCAAGGACTACTTCATTGGTCACTCAAATATAAAGAAAATATTCTTCCTTGCTTAGCTCTTAACATAGTTTGAATCTCAGTTGAAATTATTAGTGAATTTTAGGAAATATTCCATACCAAATATAGACTTTTTGGAGGACACACATTGAATGAGTGTGTATAAATGGTTTCCTTTGAGAAAAGGAAAAATGTGATTTATTTCTAAAAATATTCTGAGACAAATATATTATCTATTCTGGTAGAATAGAGAAAGTCTATAAATATTGATGATAATGAAAATTCAGAGTATAATTAAATTATTATGTTAAAGGGAAACAAGCCTAGAAACTAAACCATTTTGTAAAAATCTATTTCTAAAGGTTATTTGTGACATAAGGAATGGCTTGAGGAAACAGAAGTGAAAGAACATCTTTGGTTCTTTTGGGACTGCTTTTGTGTAGTATTTTCCCCAGATTCTAAATACATTTTAATGAGATGATTTTTCTATTTATGGAAAATAGTAACATTTTAGATACATAAGTATAAATATGTTAACTTGAATCTTTGGATTTATGCAATAAAATTTATGGCTAAGCAAAATTAATCTGTGGCTATTTGGAGTATTCTTTTGGAAATTCAATTATAGTTGGAGATTCTCGTTAGATAATTTTATCTGGCCATATTCAGAAGCTATAAAACTTGTCCACTACCTACTTAATTTTAGAGTAACAACTGAAAATAGAACTATTTCTCCCAGTTGAAGAGGCTACCTCTTTCTATGTTTACTTATATCTAAAATAAAACTATATAAAAAAGACTGAACAGAAAAGATCTTTATTGTTGTATGAGAAATATGCTTGTTTAATATGTTGACTTTTATTTCCATGGCTCCAACTAATTTGTCTATTTTTTTGTTGACCAAATCGATTGGTTATTCTATCATTTCTTAGATAAAACTATATGCAGCTATACTTGTCAAGCCCCAATCTCTCAGTACATATAACCCTAGCTGGGATTAAACAAGAGTTTTTGGAATTTGCAATACCATTTTGCATATCAATTTGTCATTTAGTCTGGAGAAGCATCATTCTTTTAGACTAGAACAAAATAGTAAATGAATTTCCAAAAGTTACTCAATCCTAAGGAGTACCTTATAACTTTCAAGAGCCATTCTTTTTTGTTTGGTTGGTTAAGTTGCCTTGGTTTTCTGTCTCCTAATTTTTAAAATAAGTTTTGATAGGAAAGATTTTGATCACACAAAATGGATAGCATACAATTCTATCTGCAAGAGATGCTCTCTCATTCTTTGAGCCATTGCTGAACCAAGTAAGTTTTGCTTTTAATAAAATTGGACAAACTGAGTTTGAGTTTCTGGTGGCAGATGTGGGGATATGGACACATTAGTGTGCATTTTATAATAAGAAATACAGATATGGATTTCTAGTAGGTGAAAGAATGGAAGGACATGAGATTGTCCAAGGAGAGAATAGAAAAAGAAAAAAAGAAGAGAATCATATAGACAATATTAAAGAACACACAAATTAAGAGTTGAGGGAAAATATGCAGCTGTCAAAAGAGATAGAGTAGAAGTGGCTAGAGAATTAATAGGAGAATCATGGAAATGTCATTTCTAAAACAAATAGAAGAGAGAGGGTTTAGGTAGAGGAAGCAGTCAAGAGTGTTAATACTACTGAAAGTTTTAAAAGGATGTAGACAACAAGAGAGATACTGGATTTGGTGATTAATATGTTATTCATGAGTTCTGATAGTTATTACAATAGGTTTTGGAGGTGAAAAATTAGAAAGGGATAAGGAGAAAACAAGAAAAAAGACAGTAGACATGAATTATAGGTAACTATATAATATATTTTTATTGATTTTTAAATATCACCAAAATTTCATCTATTATGTCTCTTCTTTCTCTCAGAGTAGTATAGATTACCAAACTCTAGTAAGAGATAGAAAAACGTAAGAGGTCCAATGTTATGCTTAATTCTTTCAGCTCTTCCTTTTCACACTTTCAGCAAAAGATAAAGTTTTTACACCAGATACTATTCTGTTTTGAGGCAGGCTTAAATAACTCTTAACCAAAAGCAGTGGTGATTGTGGACAAAAACGGAAAAAGAAACATTATAGGTTTTTCAATATAGGCAAAATGCAGTGCTGAGAAATAATCAAATGACTCTGAGAAGGACCTAAAAAAATCTAAAGAGTTTAGATTAATATGTTTTTTCTTTTCATGAACATTTGTTGAGGGGTGCAAAATTCCTCTATATTAAGAATATTTATTACACCTGTGATGTCACTAGTATACAGAACTGACAGATGAGGGAGCTCCTTCTATCAATGCTAGTTCTCCAGCTATGGTTTTAAGGAGTTGTTTGAGTACTTTAAGATTAAGTGATTTGCCTAGGGTTAATAGCTAAGATGTATCAGAGTTTGAGTCCAATATTGCTGGCTTTGAGGACAATTATCAATCTATTATTGTAATTTATCTCTTACTTTATGATATCCTTATTGTAATAGTTAAAAGGAATTGTTTAGGATTGAAGAGGTACAGGGAATAAAGAGGGTTTTGTAGTAGGAATGGAGGAGTTGAAGGGATAGAGGGAATATGGATGCTGGTGAGGTAAAAGGAGAGAGGTGTCCCTGCTGAGAGGGTACCTTTGAAAAAACGGGGTTCCTGAGAAATGGGTCAATGATGATAGCCTGAGGGGATGTCTTCTCTATTTATTGATGTTGAAGATAACCCAGGGAAGGTAAGTATGGACTCTCCTTCCCCCTGACCAAGGTTGCCCAGCAGGGGTTCAATGAGGACTGTTTATGGTTGAATACCTGTCCTTAGGTTTTGCTCCCTCTATGTCCCCCTGAAGTGATACTCCTCCTCTCTTATCTGACTGCAGGTTATTTAACTCAAGATGAAATTAATAACAAGTTTGGATCAGGAAGATATCAGGGCAGAAGGAAGAGGGGTTCCCTATACTTTTCCCCAGATTGGGTTTGAGTCTCTTACAGCTTTTGAGCTGAGGCTAGGCCTCAAAACTGGTGGAGGGCTTCTTTTATCCCTGTCCATGCTAATCTGTTAGTTTTTAATAAGTTCAAGGTCTTTAGCAGAAGACTATAAGAGGAAGAAAAAGTTCTGACCTTCAGAGCTAGTTTGGCCTAGCACCCTAATAACCCGCCTTACAGTTCAAACCGCTCCCCTTAAATCCTTTTGTCCAATGACACAATCACAGGAATCCAGGTAGAGCACACAGTTGGGAAAAAATCCAGGAATAGGGATAATTCTATCCCAAGACAGGGAGAGAGTGCTCCTTCCAGTCCAAGGACCAGGAAAAAGAATGTGACCACTGGAGAGCAACTGTCACTCTCCAACTCTCCAACTCCCTCCTTCACCCAATAACTGTCATTGCTGTCTATCAATCTTCACTCTAAAATTCCAACTGCTGTCTCCTCCACCTCAGTGGCAGAAATGCCCAAAGCTTGATTCAGTTTTCCTTTCCACATTATTTATCTGTTTTGTTTAATTTATATATAAATAACATAGCTGATACAATTTAAACTTTTTTTTTTCTTCCATCCCTTACACATCTCTAATGATACATTTTGATAGATGATGCATCTTACATTTTAGCTAAGCAGCTGCAGGATGCAAGTAATAGAAATGAGTAGATTTGTATTTCCTACTTTGGGAAACATACTGTGACTCCTCACATTTTGCTATTTTCTTTCCTATTCAGCTATATAAGTCTTTCTGTTTTTCAGCAGAATTTCTTTTGGAACATTAGTGACTACAGAAGTAAGCTATATTTCTATTAGTTTCACCTTATTATATCTCTTTCATTCATCACCCTTTCTCTATACTCAAAACCAATTGCCAACTATTTCTCACCAGTATATTAAAATAATCTACTTTTATATATTTTCTGATCTCCACTTTCCACCCTGCCCACCTAGAATCCATCCTTCATACCACTGCTAAATATATAAATAATTAAAAAAACATTCAGATCTATTAGAATCACTCTTATGCACAAAAATTTTCAATAGCTTCAAATTCCCCTCCCAATAAAGTTGAGATTCCTTAGTCAGATATTCAAAGCTCTCCATATTTGGTACTATTACTCTACACTTCCAGTCTTAATTTATATTATTTCCATTCACAGTCTGGCACAACTTCTTTTTTCCCCCAAATTCACAATGGATACTGATCCCTCTGTACATTTGTTCACACAGCTCCTATAACTAGAATGTATTCCATTTTATTCTTCCCCTGATAAGCACCTTCCTTTGCTTTAAAAATGAATTCAAATTACCCAACCTACCAATATGGAAAGTGGCTAGGCTCTGTTTGCCACCTGCAATACTATCCTAAGGCTTTGCAAAATTCTTTTTTTTTTTGGGGGGGGGAGGTATCTTTTGTGCTACAGAGTTTCTAATTTACCAGAAAACTGACCAGGAACAGATCTTAAATAAACATTTGTTTCTTCTAGCCTTGCTTCTTGATTTACTGATCACCAATCAAATGCCCATGATGGGATCACTTATTCTGCAGTATATTGTAGATCCTCTCAGTTGAAGAATTCCCAAGCAAAGTACAAATTATATTATAGAACCGAAATATATAAACAAAAGAGGCTAATCACTCAAAATATTTTATTTTTAAGGAGATAAAACTACCATTAAAGCTTGCCAATTTCTCAAAGTATATGTTATTATTTGAACTTTAGAATAACATTATTAATGGGGCAAGTATTTTCATCAACATTTTAAAGATGAAGAATTTTTGGTTCAGAAATGTCCAGTGATTGTCTCATGGAAATATAACTAGTAAATGACAGAATAGGATTTGAATCCTGTTCTCTATTATACTATAATTCCTGCAAACTTTCTATAATATCATATATATGTATGTATATAAATATATATGACAGTTGTCAAGCAGGTAGCTTTACATCGTCTGCTTAATACGTTTTTGTCATTAATGCATTACATTTTTAGCTATTGATGTTTTACTGAAACTCACATAACAATGCCAGAATGTACCTAGGTTCTTAGAATCTTTTCAAGGAGATAATAATCTTTAGAAGATTCAACTAAGCCCGAAAAGAAAACCAAACTGTTCATGGGTCAACTGAAAGGCCATTATTTCAGCATAAGATTAGTTGAGTTTGGAGAGGCCAATCAGTTAAAAAACTTGGCCACAAAGTTGATGGTGATTTTTTTGCTATTTAGTAAGGTATGTTGGAATTCTAATATGTGAGTGAAATGATACTCTGGTTGATAAAATCACTTAAATAAGTATTTTCTTGTGTTTTGCATATTAGAACAAACTGTTTATAAAGATTAAATTGTTGACAATAAATATTTGACTATGTGTCACCTTAGATCTGCATTTCTAACTGCCTGCTAAATCTAACCGCCTAGATGTCCAGCAGGTTTCTCAAAATCAACATATTCAAAATTAGGTATCCATCATGCATTATGAATTACTCTTTTTGTGTATGGTAACATATTTGAATTGAGAAAGCTATATGATCTCTTTCAGAAGCAGTGGCTACACCAGCACAATATAGTGAAATTGGATGGAAGTATAATCCTAGTCTGTGTGGCCATGGATTATGGCAGGGACCTAAGAACACTGGTCCTGCCTCTCACACTTGATTAAAGATGATGTCTGAAACATCAGATTAAAGAGATATTTCAGTCTTGGTCCCATGGGGCCATATGACTATGGACCCAGTTACCTTTCTCTACAGTAACACCTTCATGAGCAATCGAAAGAATGACTTCAAAAATTTTCCAGACCTAAAAGAAGTAACTCCTGAGGAAAATCTTTTAACATAGCAGTTAGATTTCCTTTATTCTTAATATTTCATGAAACTTTCATGCAATATAATTTGTAGGTTTTAGTTGCATTCATCTACTTAAACAAAATCATGTTCCAAATCTTGGTTTAATGTGGTTGTTCATACTTTTATATACAGAAAGTGGGCTATCACTACAGAAAGCAAGATCTAATAAAATGTGATAATAGATGATGAATACATTCTAATGACAATAAAAAAATACCCAGACTACAATGAAAAAGAAAATGCAGATTTAAAATGTGTTCTACTTACAATAAGAACAGCCATAGACTTCAATTCTCAGCCCAATCCGACCTTCTTCATTCCAGTCTAAGGGCACTATGCGAACATATCGTGCAATGACTGGATGCTGCAAGTCATGTCGGACCACACCATCTGAGTTTATATTTCCTGGAAATGCCTGAAAAAATAATAAAAAAAAAGAAAGCTTTGAGAAAACCTGAAATATCGGACGTAATACCGATTATGGGATTTCCAAACAATTAAAAAAAAACTATACATTGATTATCATGTTTCTGTCAGTAGTAGCCAGAGAACTAGTCAGGAAGATGAGAGTTCTGATCCCACTTTTGATAAATAGGCTATGTAACTCAGGGCAAGACATTTAGGATCACAGTACCTCAAGTAGCTCTTTAAGACTAGAAATCATACAATTCACAGATCTACCCTAAGAGGATATTCAGTTGATCTTCATTGGTAGAGGGCATTTCCTTACTGGAATTTCTCTGCACCAATGAAATCACATGTTCAGTTATAAAACACACACACAGGCACATGGACACACACACTTTAAATTCAAGATCCTCTAGAAGAAATTCTACTGTACCAACATGAGTTGAATCATATTTTTAAGAAATTCTGCCATGCCAGTTTCTCTATTTCAAATGTTCTCCCCAACTGAAGACATAGTTGAACAGTATGATTTGGAAAACTGCCACATGTTGTTGTCATCATTATTATTCTTAGCTCACATTAACTTTGATTATAATAAACCATTTTATTCATAACAATCCTATGAAACAGACAATGCAGGTATCCTTACATTTCATAAATGAAGGGAATGAGTATAAAAATCATGTCATTTAATCAGAGATATAATAAGAGTCAGAGCAGGATTTTGAACCAGGACTCAATTATTTAATTTTGTCCAGAGGAATATGCACATATGAGGTATATATCCCAGGATAGGCTTACTTTTAATTGTTTGTTTAAAATGACATCTACTGACAGTTGCAACCAGAATTTAAATATTGTGGAGCACGTTTCCATAGCAGTCTGCTTTTAAAAAATGTGAAGCAGAGGTTTATCTCCAGCAAATGAAATACAACATTGTCTATTTTCCTTACATAAATGCCAAGTAGACACTTTACTATTCCTTGGCAAGAAGGAATTATCCTATAATAACAAGTCCCGGGATGAAATTTTAATAAATATGAAATAGACTTTTAAAAACTTTAGCTATTCTAAAAACACAAAAATAACAGATTTAGGCTCCAACATTCTCCCCTAACAAATACCAATATCAAATGAACTTTAAGTATTCTCATTTTGGAGAATTCAAAATTACAACTTAACATAATTCCCTTTGTGTAATATTTTTTATCTGTGTTTGAATTGCCTCTTAAGCAAAAGAAAGATGCTTTGAGTTTAAGATACCAAAAACTTTTCCATCCAAGCATATTCAGAGCTCAGTCCATTACTGTTTGAGATCTCATATCATTGCAATCTTGACCTGAAGAGTTCAATTTCATACATGATACAACAAAGTTCAATCTTGTCTCTCATCATTCCTTTCTCCAACCTCTCACAATTCTTTTCAGTCCTATTTTTCTTTCTAGAACACTAATAAAGAAGACAAGAGAAGGAACAGGTTTTAAGACAAATTCCATGGAATAGATATTGAACTGAAGGCTCATTATAATTTCACATAAGCTCAGAAACAACAGATGTCAATCATGGTGACTTTGTACCATTACAAATGTTTACTTGAGTAGTACTAGCAAAAGACACACCATTTCTGTTTTCTGAATCACTCATCTTCTCTTCACATAACAAAATAAACAACATTAAGTTCAGAAGTCAACAGAGAGAATGGTTAAGCTGAGTTCTGTATCCTTGAGTTATTCTGAACCAGATGAATAGCATTCTATCTGCATAATGAGCAATGCTTATCATCCAAAATATACAATTAGATGTTGAGAAATTCGTGATACTATTCACTGATGACCTTTCCCTTTGGGGCTCCCCTTGGTTTGTTCATCAGCACCTAACACAATGCCATGTGTAAACAGGTGTTTAATAAATGCCTTCTGATGATAATAGCAAAATCCTCTTTCCTCTCAATTAGGAAGAAATGTTAAGCCAGAGAACAAAATTATTTTAACATTTCCAAGATTAATCAAGTCAACAAGTCAAATGCTATATTTAAATTAAACTGCCTCATAGCATAAGGATTAACAGCATTTGACCAAGAACAGGAGTTGAAAATAAATATTTCATTTTTTAGATGTCTTATTAGCCATCTCTTATTTGTTCAAAACAGAGAGAAGGCACAAAAGTAATGCATTGATTTTATTAAATCATAGTTCCACTTTAATACATAGTATAGATTTTTATTTTTCTGACTTTAATTTTAAGAAAGATGAAAGTCACTGGGTAAGGAGAAGATATATAAGAGTACAATAAAAAATAAAAATTAAAAAATGTACTAGATGTTAGCAATGGTTTCTGTATTAGCAAAGAACTAAAAAAAATTCTACTCTGGTTATCAATTGAGAAATTAATTACTAAATAGACTATGGTACACACATGTAATGAAGCATTATTGCATCATAAGAACTGAGGAAAACTGAGACTCAAAGATATTGAGTCACCTTTCCAGAGCACAAACTATTAAATGTCAGAGGCAGAATTCAAATTCAAGTCTTTTTGCTTCCCAGTTGAGCACCCTATCCACATTTACTAGATGTGAGTGCAGAAGAGAAGATGATCTAAATACTGCTAACATCTTTCAAGAGTCTCTAAAGGAGCAAGTAATATCACAGTAGCTAGGTTCTCAAAGCCTGAGTTTTCTGCAGCTGTAGCCTAAAGCAATTTGCCCAAACAATTCCATCTCTTTCCATATCATCTTTACATGAGTAACATCTGCTAAAGTGGGTAGAAGATTATACTAGTAAATATGGCTTATTGTTAACAAATCCCTTAAGATTAAGAATTTTGCATCATAAAATGAGAAATTACAGGAGACTCATCAATTTCTCCAATAATTAAAATACATTTGCTTCATTCTCTAACAGAACAATATCCTTTTAAATGCAGCCTTCATTTAGATAAATGCAGTACAGTAATACATGCTTTGTGGATAATGCAAACATCCAGTCCAAATCCATCATGGTAAGACTGAAAAATCAATTTACAAGCGCTTGTGAATTATGTGCTGTTACCGTTAAATCTCCTTCTCTAGCTGAGATTTGTATACCAGCTTAGAAATACAGGTTTTCATTAAAAGGCTATTTATACAATTCACAAAGCCTCATGTTTACTAAAGTTAGCACAACAATAGAGGAAGTTCTAAAATTTGACCCTCAGTTGCTGGCTTTTGGGATAAATGGTCTAGGTATTTTACAAATAACAGTGAAGAGCTAAGAGTCTTTTTTGGAGATCATTCCTATAATTCAATGTCAGGTATTCAAAATACTAAACTTGAAGAAACTTGAAAATCCTCCAGTTATGTATTAAATGCCTGGAAATGTTTATTTTTCCCCCTGTGAGCAAGAGAAGCACTTATCAGCTTCACATACTTCAATGGTACAAAGGATTTGTTATTTCCTTGCTGAGGATGCTCCCTTTTTCATCAAGGATTTCAAATTTTTAGAGATCCATATGCTGATTTCTTCATCAACTAGCATTTATTAAGCACCTACTAGATATTAAGTTGACTTAACACTTTCCCATGTAGGAATGTTACCAGTTTAACCCATTGAGTCTCTTGAGTTTTTCTTTTCTTTTTACATTTTTATATGTCTTTTGAGTGTTAAATTTGATCATCTAATTTTCTTTTCAGCTCTGGATATTTTATCCATAATTCCTTGAAGTACTCCATTTTATCAAAGGTGTATTTCATGCCATAGAATATCATGCTTTGTTTCACTGGGTAGGATATTTGGTTGTGATCCTATGTCTTTTTCCTTGAAGAATATAATACTTCATGATATTTGGTACTTTAATGTAGAAGCTTCTATATCCTGTGTAATACTTACTGACTCCAAAGTATTTGAATTTTTTTTCTAGTTGCTTGTAGTATTTTCTCCTGGACTATGAATTATGGAATTTGAATATAATAGCCCTAGAATCTTTAAATAGTGATTGGTTTCAAGAGATGATTAGTGGGTTCTTTCAATTATATATTCCTCTCTTGTTCAAGTATATGTGGGCAGTTCTTTGAGATAATATCTTGCAATATGGTATTCAGGCTCTTTTTTGATCATGGCTTTCAAGCAGTCCAATGTTTCTTAAGTTATTTTTCCTATATCTATTTTCTAGGTCAATTGTTTCAAATTTGTTTTATTGTTTCCTGCTGCCTTACTCACTTATTAGCTTCCCTTTGTCCATTTCTAATTCTAAGCAATTTTTTTTTTTGCCTTTATGAGGCTTTTTACTTCCTTATTTGGAGTTATTTTCCTGTTTGAGTTTCTGTATTTCATTTTTAGGAGTTTGTTTTTTTCAGTGAGTTTTTGCTCTAAACTGTTGACTTTTTAAATCATTTTCTTTTCTAATTTTTCTTCTAAATCTCTTGTTATTTCTTAAAATCTTTTCAGGGGAGTTCATTTAGGCATTCATTTTCGACCTAACATTCTTTCACATTTGCCTTTACAAATTCACATATTTCCATTTTGGCAATACTGTTCTCTTCTGAATGTGCATTTTGATTTTTCCTGTTGCTAAAATTTTTCCAAGGTCAGGCATTTTCTATGTTTTTTGCACATTTTAGGTTGCTTTTTTCCATGATCTTGACTATATGTTGAAGTTCAGCTCCCCTTCTGGAGTGGAAGGAGTATTGTCCCTTTGTTATTTCAGGTACAGGGGATTTAACTGGATTCCACTCCTTGGCTGCCAGCTCTCCCTGGTGTTGAAGCATTATGGATTGTTGCTTCTGCTGAGGGTTCCCCTGAGGGTTATGTTAGCTCTGGGACCCTCCTCAAACTCTTCAACATGTTCTTGTAGTAGGCCAGTTCTCATGCTGGTGATTCCATTGCTCTCATCTCTTACCCAGTTGAGGTGGGTCTTTGCTGATGCTCCTTTTTAATTCTTTGCTAAAACCCTGCCTCCGTGTTTTCTGTTGATTCTATCTCTTCAAAAAAAAAAAAAACTTTTTTTGAGGATTTTTTTTCTTTCATGTTTGTTTGGATGTGGATGTGGGTGAACTTAGGACATTCTTTACTCTACCATCTTGGCTGCCAGAAGTAAAAGTCTTTGTCTCTAGATATAGAGCTGAAGGAGTATGTCATGTGACATACAATCCTAATTTCACAAACAAAGGTAGTTTAGGCCTAGAGAGTCAAAGGGACGTGGCCATGATAACACAGGTAGAAAATCACAGGGATAGATAACATATATCATTTGTTGTGACTAAAACCTTTTTGCTTGGTAGCCAGTCTGGTAACAATTCTCCCCTGATTCTTCACAATAGTGATCCTCAGGCAAAAGACATGCTGTTAATCAATTGATTCTTCTCTGAAAATTTTCTATCATTGTAAGACCTTATATTCCATAGCCATAGCTCTTGATAAGATTGGATCACTCCTTGCCAAATGACTTCAGGAACCCAAGAGTGGTTTGAAGTACTTCTAAAATGTATCTTCTCCTTCCTATTACTGCAGCCACAAGGGCCACAAGGTAGGACCAGGCTCCCATTAACCTCTATGGAAATATAATTAGGCTAATCCTAATAGGTTTTCTTAAATTGGTATGGGATTAAGAGTCAGGAAATCTTGGGTCAAATCTGGCCTGAGATACATAGCAGTTGAATGACTCTGGGTAAGTCAATTAATTTATTTTAGTTTCAATTTCCCAATATGTATAATGGGGATACTAATAGCATCTACCTCACGGGATTTTTGCAATTATTAAAAGTGTATTTTTAAAGTGCTTTATAAATATAAAAGCATGCTATAAACATTATATTGTTATTATTGTTATTGCCTAAATTTACTTCTCCTTTCGAAAAAGTTATTATAAAACATCCAGGTGGAACCAGTGATCCTACTCCACAGCCTTCCTTTGCTTCCCTACTGTCTTCTTTAGTCAAACAGAAAACTTTCTGTGTCATTGCAAATCTTCAATAACCTCTACTGCTCTCCCTTTCCAGAGTCATTTCACATTGATTGATGCCCTCTCATACCCTGCCTCCATGCCCTCTATACTTCAGCCAAACCAGAATACCTTAGTTCTATTGATCATAAATTTGAGCAGATCATTTTTTATGTGTGAATGCCCTCTAGTCCCTTATCTAGCTGCCAATTCTCACAAATTCTGTGAAGTCCAAAGGGAATTCCTCTTTTTTCCACAAAGTCTTCCCTGAAATCCCCTATCAATAGAGGCCTTCCTATCCAAATGTCACTTAAAACTTTTTATGCCCTCTTTCCAAGGCTCTCATCATGTCTTATGCTATATTATGAGAGGGAACTAGAATGAACTTGATAGGGAACTGGACTTTAAATCATCAAGAGGTAGGTTCAAATTCTATATTCCCTATAATAATACTCAAATCTTCCATCCTATTAGAGTTTCAGTTTTCCCTGGATATAATTATACTAATAGTACTTACTACACAAGGTTAATGTGAGTGGAGGCTGCAAGGTCCTGGAGAAAAGGTATTAGCTCTACAAAGAAAGATTCTGGGTTTCAGTCTTGTCTCTGCTGCTTACTATCTTTGTGACCTTGGACAAATCACTTATCCTGTCTAGTACTAGGTTTCCTTAAATGAAAAGAATAAGGATTAGACTAGATGGTCTCTGAAGGCTCCTCTAGATCTAGGATCTCAAAATTCCAATGTAAGGTGATATATTATTGTATAATCAAAACATGTTGCAAAATTTCATGGGCTGTATAAAAAATTATTATCATAGAGAGATATGTGAATATTTTCCTTTGTTAAACTTTATGCTTCATTCAATTAGGGATAATATCCTCTTCATACTTCAGATTTCTAATCCCTCGGCACATAACAGATTCTTGATCAATTACACAAATTGAAATTGGCCCTGGGTTTTATTGAGACCATTCTTCAAATACCTCTGCTTTAATATGTTGTAATGTAGTCCCAACAATACAAAGATCTCTCAGGGACTGCAAATGATCCAACCTATCTGCAGTAAGAAGATTAGGAAAGTTCAGAAGAAGAAAGTTGGATTTTGTACAAAATTATAATTCAGCACACTATGGAGGAGTATATTCAGGAAATAAATCCTAATCATCTCACAGCAAGTGGTGATTGGGTCTATACATCTTATTTCTATCTTTACATCTTATACATTCAGTATAGTTGGGATGAGCAATAAGCTATAATTTTTTTAAAACCAAGTGAAGAAATTTTGAGTCACTTTAAGGTTTCCATGCAATCAATCATTTTTTTTAGAAAAACAAAACAAAAGACCCCACAGCCATGATAGCAAATATATGGAAGCCCAAGTGCCTTGCTTAATGGTTGAAGTCTCCTCTTGCCTCAAGCTAGGAATAATGACAAATAGCTATTTATATAGCTGCTAATAGTATTCCCATCCTAATTCAAGAGTTAGTAGCTTTTCCATTGAAAATTACTTCTGAAATAGAAATGACCACTAAATAATATGATGAATAGATATAAGAAAAACTAGTGACTAAGAGGATAAGTGTGCATTCTAATTTTACTTTCAGTGAAATTGATTTTTCTTAGTCATACATATATACAGAAATAAATTTCTCCCTCAAAAAAGGAGGGGGTTAGATTAAGTGGCCTTTGAGGACCCTTCCAGGATAAGTCTAATATTCTCCTAGATATCAGTCATAAATAGCAATCTGGTACTTGGGACAACTGTTGCACCAAATGGGGATACCATCATATAATAGACATTTAAATTAACTGAAATTCATGATGTGAAAATAATATGAACAATTAAGATATATTCATTTAAATGGGAAGGGAATTTAATTCCAAAATGACTTTGCTCTTTCAGAATTGGAAAAGAACTCAAAGTTTTCAAAATAACTAACAGGATTTGGTTTTACATGGTCTTTCTATTGTATTTTTAAAATGTGGGTTAGGGGGCAGCTGGGTAGCTTAGTGGATTGAGAGCCAGTCCTAGAGATAGGAGGTCCTGGGTCCAAATCTGACCTCAGACTCTTCTTAGCTGTGTGACCCTGGGCAAGTCATTTGACCCCCATGCCTAGCCCTTACCACTCTTCTGCCTTGGAACCAATACACAGTATTGGTTCCAAGACAGAAGGTAAAGGTTTTTATTTTTTAAAATGTGGGTTAGGCTACTCACCTTATGTTACACAACTGCATTATAAACACACACACACACACACACACAAACACAAAAGCACACCCTATACACATATCACTAGAATGATCAAAGTTCTCTGGGATAAAGTGTGATTTTTTAAAACGTTGTTTGGGAGAGGTTTGAAGAAAGAGGCTAGTCTACTTTGGAAGAAGAGTGGACCAAGTGACAGATTAAGAAAGAAGAAAAAGATGAACTTTTGTTCATAAGAAGGAGGAATAAAGCAAGATGAGTGGACTAGAATTAAGTGTCTACACAATGCTTGAGAACCCAAGCCTCCCCTTTAATGCTCCTCTGCCAATATTTGAGTGTTTGTTCTCATCCTGCCCTTTCATTTTGCTGAAGTAGTTTTTCTTTTCCTTTATTTTCATCAGACAGATTTTATTAATATAGCACTCTTGGCTGGAAAACTTCTTCTGCCTAATTAGATGAATAAATTATTCTCAATTTGTAGTCCTAATGAACTTTCTAGGGCATTAAGAGCTACAGAGACATAACTAAGTTGATTCATCAAGTATGTGTCAAAAATGGTATTTGAACACAGGTCTCTCTTACTCATGGCCACCATTTTATTCTATTCCATTCTACCTTGAACTGAAGAGGGTTCATGTTTTCCTTTGTATTTCTCTTTAAAGGGCAAAGTTATGTTGGCCCTAGGCTATTTACAGTTGGGTTGTCTAGAAGGGAAATAACATACTTCATTTTTTTCTAAAACTACTAACCTAGGAAAACAAAATTTCTAAGTCATTATTGTTTGACTTTTCCTTGTGACTCAGAGTCATAAACACTTATCATCTTGGTTACATTCTTTTGGATGTTCTCCAACTTGTCAACATCATTCCTCAAACTAACGTAGCATTATACTCTGGTTATATATAGGTTGATAAGAGTAGAAAACAACAGGACAATCAGTATTTTGTTCAGGATACCATGTTTCTAAATGCAGCCTAAAATACCCTTCAATATGATAGATATCAAACTGCCATGCATGAATCTTTTCTATATTTCTATATGCATATTTTGTGTCTCCCATTAGAATATAAGATCCTAGCTAAGATAGTGGAGAAGAGGCAGCAGTACAGGTAAAAAAAAAAAAACTTTCCCAAATATTCCCAACCAACTTTAAAATAATTCCTCAACTTCCAGTGGTTGAGTCAAAATGACAAAGTAGGGAAACCACTCAACTGAGTTTTCCCAAGATTCCCTTCTGAACAACATTAAAATAATATCTCAAACAGATTCATGGAATGTGTGAGTCAACAAATGGTAAGAGTTAGACATTCTTTCCACTGATGACAACTTAGAAAGCTGGAAAGAGGAGCATTTTTGTTCAAGAGGAAATGGAAGCCCCAAGAGATAGTATCACTTTTGGCCAAGAGAGATTGGTAACCTTGAGGAATAGCATCAATTCTGGTCAAAAGGAAGCAGAAATAGAGCCCAACATCAACATATGATTCAAAATAAAGAAATAGGGTAGAAAAATTGGTAATCAACAGAGAATAACCTGACCACAAAGAGCTAGAGTGGTAGCAGGGACAATGAAATACAAACTCAGATATCAAAACAGAAATAAGCAAAGCCTCAAAAAATAGTGAATTGGACACAAACCCAAAGAAAAATCCTAGGAAAGCTGAAAAAAATTTCAAAATCAAATATGAATGGAAGAGAAAAAATTAGGCAAATAAAATAAAAGAAAAATAAGAAAATTATGAAAAGACAATTAAGTTTGGTAAAAGAGCCACAAAAACAATAAAGAAAACAACACATACACACACACACACACACACACACACACACACACACACACACACAAACTAACTAAAATTGACTCAAGTCCCAAGACACCTAGTTATGACTTTAAACATTCCAGTTTAAGGATTATACTTGTAAAAATGGAGATTTGAACCCTGGACTTCAATTCCCAGAAGTCCTTGCTCTAGTTCCCAAGATGCCTTCTAATCTCACTGAGATTTCCACCTGGGCGAGGTCAAAATTTCTATTTAACTGGCTGTAAAAGCTTACTGAGCTCTCTTCCTACTCCTGCTTCCAAGCAGACGTGTCTCTCATGACATAAGTGAAATTGAATGGGCCTTTCAGCCCTCCTAGGCATGTGCTTTCTTACTTGTACTTTCTTTAAATTCTCAATCTTTAATAAACCTCATAAACAATAATACTTCTAGCAGAGAAACTAAATTTTACCTGCAACAGTTTGGCAATTTTAATCTTAACAGTTTTGGCTTACCACGTCGGAAAAACGAAATACTCTCAGTCTTCTGATTCTTTTCTTTACTGATCTTTAGTTCAGCCTTTAATAGCTACTTCCTAGAAATTTATTTTTAAGCCACGTTTCTCTGGCCAAGGTTTTTTACCCTCACAAAGCTGTTGCTGATCCAACTTGCTCCAGTCATTAGATAGCTCACCGGCTCGCGGCCCAGCCCGGCCCTGCCTGCCTACCTGTAGCCATCCCCTCCAGACTTGTTTGCTGTTTGACCCAGATTGCAGCTCATCTGGTCCTCTGCTTGCCTGCGTTCCTGTCCCAGCCCTGCCCACTCTGGTGGTCTCTCTCTCACTCACCTGGCCCAGCTGATCACCCAGGCTGCTGGTAGCAGACCCAATTTCTTCAGGATCAAAAACCAGCTGGTAACCAAAAAACGGGTATGGATCACAGAAGGGGAGGAAAGTAAGGGAAAGAAGGAAGAGACTTTTCCAAACAGGAACTTACTAGCAATGGGCTATTTAAAAGGATATTTTTTAACTATATTGGTTCTTTCTTTCAATAATCTCACTTGAGATTCAGGAGAGAAATTCATCTCCCTGCAACTCTTATCCATTTGTTGAGATTCCAAAAACTCACTATGGGAGGGCATCTGGTTGTCTCAGTGGACTGAGAGCCAGGCCTAGAGATGGGAGGTACTGGGTTGGAATCTGGCCTCAGACACTTGCTGGCAGTGTGGCCCTGGATGGGTCACCTAAACCCCATTGCCTAGCCCATACCAATCTCCTGCCTTCTGAAAATAGGCATAAAAAAAGATAAGAATCCAGGGAACTTGGGGGCAGCTGAGTAGCTCAGTGGATTGAGAGCCAGTCCTAGAGATGGGACGTCCTAGGTTCAAATCTGCCCTCAGCCACTTCCCAGCTGTGTGACCCTGGGCAAGTCACTTGACCCCCACTGCCTAGCCCTTACCACTCTTCTGCCTTGGAGCCAATACAAAGTATTGACTCCAAGACGGAAGGTAAGGGTTTAAAAAAAAAAAAAGAATCCAGGGAACTTTAAAGAGACTGGAGGTTATATTTTAAGCCATTTCAGACTCCAATGTTTTATAAAAATCTCTGTATTCTATTGCATTTACTGGTTGCTTTGTTTAAGATTTAACTTTTGATTTTAAGTTCACATATTACTGCATTCAATGCTATTCTGTTACACGGAATCATTTTAATGTACTGGGTTTTAACTAATGTTAAATTCTGTTGCTCTTCCCCTATAACCATACTGAACAAATATTATTGAATATGCCCATAAAAAAACACAGCTTTTCTACTTTTGACTTTGTAAGTTGTCATATACAGGATAGATTGACTTCATTAGA
This sequence comes from Monodelphis domestica, assembly GCF_027887165.1. NCBI lineage: Eukaryota > Metazoa > Chordata > Mammalia > Didelphimorphia > Didelphidae > Monodelphis > Monodelphis domestica. The sequence continues at coordinate 223,251,461 of NC_077231.1, read as the reverse complement.
ACTGGTTACAATTGTATAACAACCTTTGGAAAATTTAATGCGCTAAATATCTCAATTGAGTTTAAGGGTTTTTTAGACATGATTTTTAGAATTTTCTTAACAATCTCTGGTCATTTTTGCCTGCCCCTAACACGAAGTGTAAGGCCCATTCTAGTAGCTGAAGTGAAATACAATTATAACCCCTAACCTTCCTGCATTTCTAAAAATATGAATGGAAGTTCGACAGTTAATCCCAGGGCATTTGTACCCCCAGAAGCCTCCAAAAAAGGAGCATCTCACATTTATACCCCTCAGCTCACTACTTTACTTCCACCAGAGTGATATCTAGATTTCTTGATGATGCTCTTAATCCAAAATAAGTTTTGCTTTCTTTAAATACCAAGGTTGAAAGATTTGCTATGTTTGTAAAAACTTGTGACAAATATCCATCCGTTCATAGGCTTTTAAAAAATGCCATACAGCAACTTATATGTGAAATATGATAGTGTGTTTGTTTGCTATTGTAATTAATTGGGCTATTGAGAATTGTGGGGATATTGATACCTACATATTTGTACTACTGTTCTTTAGAAATGAAAAATGTTACCTTGTTCGATTTATTTGCTTGAACTCACAGTGGATCATGGCCAGATATGAAGAGGAAATGGATCTCATTTTTGGTGAAAAAGTCTTGTATTCCATATTTTCTTAGCTGACACAGTGTGCCAATGATTATAAGCTATATTTTTGAATTTTTAAAAAACTCTTATTATATTTTTCTTGCATGTGCAATATACTATTTCAGTTTTTTTTTTTAATTTTTTCTCTCCTTTTTTATATTTGAAGCACATGTCACCAGCATTAAGATTTTTTTTAACTTTTTGATTTAGCAGTAATATAAGTTTAAAATACATTTGCTATGATGTCAATGCATGCCCCAAGAGCTAGAGACTATAAAAATGATGCCACTAATTATTTAAAAAAAATTATGGTACTTTACTTAATAATTTTGTCTGATTCCAGGACAAGATATACACAAAAGAGCCATTGCATAGGGCCAAAGATAAGCCAATCCAGGATGGATTTATGCACTTCCAAGCCAATGCAAAGGTCTTGAACCTAGTGTGAAGACTCGAGGTTGCTACGTTTAACATTTGTTATGACATAGGCCTTCCTTGTGTATTCACACTCTTCATGAAAATACTTACAGACGAGTATTCCAAACATTGGCTCCTACCTGGCTCCTATAATCTGGTCACTGTTCTGTATTTCATAGAGTAGAAAATTTCTGTAGTCATGGCTACTGACTGGGTAAATGCATCATTGCTCATATCATTTTAATTGGGCCCTGATTCAAGGACCTGTTATAAATTTATTTTTCTGATATCTTTTTAATTTCTCTTGCAAATTGATTCATATATCTCATAACTCAGCCATGCATCCCTAAGTGATCCCTGTGTTTTTCAATCACCCTTAAGATAAGGAAATGTAAAAATATTATTATTTTAAATTGCAAAGTTTAAATTCCTTTTAGGAAGAATTTTAGGTAAAGAAAGATGTTACCTCTCTGAATCCAGAAACTGAACTGTTTGGAGAAGACACAATGAAGAAGCTTCCAGACCACAAGCTGAACAAGAAGATCAAAATGAACTTTGGGTATGGTTGAACATTTATTTATTTGTATGTATACTTTCATGCCAAAGGGGTCTGCCTAACAAGTTTTTGTAAATGCATCTAGCAATTATTGGTTTTATTCCTTTTTTTCCTCTTATCCTCAAAATATTGGAATCTTTAAATTAATTATGTTTTTATAATCCTTTGGGGAAGTTCTTCTTCCCAAATGATCATATGGAGATATTGAAAAATGGAGATTTTGAACCCTGGACTTCAATTCCCAGAAGTCCTTGCTCTAGTTCCCAAAATGCCCTCTAATCTCACTGAGATTTCCACCTGGGTGAGGACAAAATTTCTATTTAACTGGCTGTAAAAGCCTACTGAGCTCTCTTCCTACTTCCATTTCCAAGCAGATGCATCTCTCATGATATAAGTGAAATTGAATGGGCCTTTCAGCCCTCCTCGGCACGTGCTTTATTATTTGTACTTTCTTTAAATTCTCAATCTTTAACAAACCTCATAAACAATAATACTTTTATCAGAGAAACTAATTTTTACCTGCAACAGTTTGGCAATTTTAATCTTAACATACTCCTTAGTAGAGAAGAGAAAGTAATCAGAATTAAACAGTGCTTCCTTCTCTTTAGCATCTCTTACCATCTCGTTGACTTTGACTAACAATCACAGTAGTTTGATGTTCTTCTTGACATAAATGTACCTAAAAAAACCTGATTTGGGGTGTTAGTAGTCCTAACCACATTATTTTCATTTGGAGCTTTAGTGTGTTTGACAACATTATTACAGGATTGAGATTTTCTTTCATATTCACGTTCCATTACCTATGCTTGCTTCTACAATTGTCTTTTTAAAGACTTTGTTGGTTCCAAGGGGCTAATGACAATAAAGGATATCCAGTGTCATTAAAAAAAACACATGAAGTATGAATGTAAAATGAAACATACTATTCTTTACCTTATTTCCTCCATGAATTAATCTCTAGTGATGTAGGTTGTACATATATATCATAATATGATAAATATGGAAATATATATTATATGATATATATCCACAACTCTTATCATATTCCATGCCTTCTTGGGGAGAGGAAGGAGGGAGGAAACAGTGAGGGGGGAGAGAACATGGATTGCAAAATGATAGAAAACAAATATTTAAATTTATATTGGAGAGGCAGAGTCAAGATGGCAGCACAGTGGCAGCGAAAGTTCAGACCTCTGAAAACCCTTCCTTACAGATTACAAACTAAATGTACCAGGGGACTAAAAATCAAACATAACAACAAGACAGAGCCAAGGAACCCTCCTGCTTGACTCAACTTAAAAGGTATGCCCCGAAAAGCCTAAATTAGAGAACACTCTGCTTTAAAGGGAAGGAAGAAGGAAGGTCTCAGGACCCCTCCCCCACCTAGAGTGCTGAGGCTCCAGCCATATCTGGAACCTCTGGGAGGACAAGGGTTGTGATCTGGAGGGAGTACCTTGTGGGCAAAGCCATGCCAGGCTCAGTGCATCAAACACAGGTGGTAGGGAAACAGTCTCCCCCTCACACTCCCTTCCTGAGATTTTGGCCTCAGGGCACATCCAGCTCAACCTAGCTGGACTTAATCCCATCAAAGCTTTCAGAGGGCAGGGAAGCTCAAGCTCCAAAACCCCTCCCCCACAGACTGCTGGACTTAATCCCATCAAGTCCTCCAAAGGGCAGGGAAGCTCAAGCTTCAACTCCCCCACAGACTACTCTGGAACCACAGTGAGGATAATGCAGGATCTGCCTGCATATACACTGGAGGACCAAAAGACATGGAATATGATATTCCAGAAAGCAAGGGAATTAGGTCTACAACTGAGAATCAATTAACCAGCAAACCTGACTATATTCTTACTGAGAAAAGTATGGCCATGTAACAAAATAGAAGAATTCTAAGCAATTGTAAAGAAAAGAACAAACCTGAAAAGAAAATTTGACATCCAAGCACAGAACTCAAGAGAATCATCAAAAGGTAATTAAGAAAGAGGGAAAAAAGAAAAACAAAACCCAAAATAAAAAAATAAATAAAACCTTTTTTTAAGATCCCTAATAAGTTAAAATGATATGTATGCCTATAAGAAAAGAAGTCAATGGTAACTCTTAAAAATTATTATTATCACCAGGGCAGCTAGAAGAATTACATGTAGAGGGAACAGTGAAAAAACGTATAGGATGTAATGCCAAGACATATAGATAGATAGATAGATAGATAGACAGACAGACAGACAGACAGATAGATAGATAGACAGACAGATATAGATATAGATATAGATATAGATATAGATATAGATATAGATATAGATATAGATATAGATATAGATATAGATATAGATATAGATATAGATATAGATATAGATATAGATATAGATATAGATATAGATATCTCATTAAACAAATGAGTGCAGGAAAGGCACCCGGTAAAGACGGGATCCCAACCAAGGTGTACAAGGCCTTAAATGGAAAGGTGCTCCAGGCATTCCACATAGTTCTGATCAGCATATTGGAAGAGGAAGACATGCCCCCAGAACTCAGAGATGCCTCCATCGTAGCCCTATACAAGAACAAAGGCTCACGAGCAGCCTGTGACAACTACAGAGACATCTCACTACTCTCCACTGCTGGAAAGATCCTTGCCCGTGTTGTACTCAACAGACTCCTGTCATCTGCTTCAGAGAAGAACCTGCCTGAATCACAGTGTGGCTTCCGACCAGATCGCAGCACCATCGACATGGTCTGCACGGTGAGGCAAATGCAGGAAAAATGCCTTGAGCAGAACCTGAGTCTCTACATTGTCTTCATAGACCTGACAAAGGTGTTCGACATAGTGAACAGGGACGCATTGTGGGTGATCCTCAGCAAGACAGTCTATGTTAAGCCCACAGCTTCTGGGACCAAAATCCACTATTTGATAAAAACTGCTGGGAAAATAGGAAGACAGTATGGGAGAGATTAGGTTTGAATCAACATCTCACACCCTATACCAAGATAAACTCAGAATGAGTGAATGACTTGAATATAAAAAAGGAAACTATAAGCAAATTAGGTGAATACAGAACAATATGCATGTCAGATCTTTGGGAAAGGAAAGACTGTAAAACCAAGCAAGAGCTAGAAAAAAATCACAAAATGTAAAATCAATAATTTTGATTACATCAAATTAAAAAGGTTTTGTACAAACAAAACAAATGCAAGCAAAATTAGAAGGGAAGCCACAAATTGGGAAACAATTTTCATAACAAAAACCTATGACAAAGATCTAATTACTCAAATTTATAAAGAGCTAAACCAATTGTATAGAAAAACAATCCATTCTCCAATTGATAAATGGGCAAGGAACATAAATAGGCAATTTTTAGTTAAAGAAATCAAAACTATCAATAAGTATGTTGAAAAAGTTTTCTAAATCTCTCATAATCAGAGAGATGCAAATTAAAACAACTCTGAGATATCACCTCACACCTAGCAGATTGGCTAATATGACAGCTATGGAAAGTAATGAATGCTGGAAGGGATGTGGCAAAATCAAAACATTAATGCATTGCTGATGGAGTTGTGAATTGATCCAACCATTCTGGAGGGCAATTTGGAACTATGCCCAAAGGGCGATAAAAGACTGTCTGCCCTTTGATCCAGCCATAGCATTGCTGTGTTTGTACCCCAAACAGATAATAAGGAAAAAGACTTGTACAAGAATATTCATAGCTGCATTCTTTGTGATGGCAAAAAAGTGGAAAATGAGGGGATGCCCTTCAATTGGGGAATGGCTGAACAAATTGTGGTATATGTTGGTGATGGAATACTATTGTGCTCAAAGGAATAATCAAGTGGAGGAATTCTATGGGGACTGGAATGACTTCCAGGAAGTGGTGCAGAGTGAAAGGAGCAGAACCAGGAGAACATTGTACACAGAGACTGATACACTCTGGTAAAATCAAATGTAATGGACTTCTCCATTAGTGGCAATGCAGTGATCCTGAACAACCTGAGGGATCTATGAGAAAAGAACACTATCCACATTCAGAGGAAATACTGCATGAGTAGAAACACAGAAGAAAAACAACTGCTTGAATACATGGGTCAAGGGGATATAGCTGGCAATGTAGACTCTAAACAAACATCTTAATGGAAACACCAACAAAATATAAATATGTTCTGATCAAGAAGACATGTAATACCCAATGAAATTGCATGTTGGCTACAGGAAGGTTGGGGGAAGTTAGGGAGGGAAATAATATGATTCTTGTAACCAAGGAATAATGTTCTAAATTGACTAAATAAATTAATTTAAAAAATGAAATTATATTGACTTATAATCTGAAAAATTTTTAAATAATTTAAAATCTCAGAAAACTTATTAAAATAGTATGTACATGCAATGTTTAAAAATAAAATAAAATTTAAAAAACTTTGTTGACAAGTTCCATGTGTTTCCACTTTGAAATCTTCCTTTCTTCCTATGAGGAAAAACATTTGACTAGGAATTTAGAATTAGAGCTTCCCATCACTCTTTTGCAATTCCTTCTTTAGAACCGTGTCACAGGATTCTAAACATACCTTGTCTGGACCCTGAAGCATACTATTATCAAATTCATTGTATCTTCTCTCTCATTTCTCATCATTAATATCCTTCCTTCCAGTATTACTATCATTTGTCCATCAGCAAACTGTTCTTCCTCATTGATCTGTATTAGGTCCAGAAGAAGAACAAGTGCTCCCAATGGTTCCTCTAACTTGTGAAGAAATAAATTATCATTGAGGTAAGAGTTTATCGGCTATTTGGGTTTTGTCAGAGAAGGTCTCACAAAAGACATCTAGGATAAATATTGAAACACCCACCAGTACTCCTTAGCTAAATCCTCTTTTTATCCTTCTAACCATTTTGTCACAGAAAAAGAAAGTGCTTCTGGCAGGGAGGTACTAGGCCACTGTAGGTTTGAATTGATAAATTCACGAATGCTCTTTTTGAGGATTCAAGGAAGCTTTATTATCTCAAAAGCCAGCAGATTAGGTCTAGCACTTTTCAGGCAAGTTTGGGAGACCTTTTGGATATTCAGACTCAAGTAAATGGTCAGCCCCCTCTACATGCTTGGGGCATAGCCTAGATACCTAGAATATAAGGCAGGGCAGCTAGAAAAAGAGGTTGTATTTGCCCCCTTCTATGTACTCAAAGCACACCCTGGGATGGCTGCCAGACAAGAAGGGGAAAGTCATATTAGCATGGTCATATAAAGACTCATGCTAAATAAAGAAGGTCTTGTGTTTCCCCAATTTAACTTTTCTATTCTATCTTGGAATGAGGAATGATTAAGGAAAATAAAGTAGCAAGGAAATATCACAAATTAGATAAGGTTAGGTCTTGCCTGAATTAACAAAAGTTAACAATTCCTCCAAAGGGTATTCTATAAAAAGCACCTAATTAAAGATAATGCTTACTGGAAAAGTATGAGCAAAATAGAAGTCTTCCCCCCCTCAGAAAGATTAGCAAACCCCAGGAGATCATGGAGGGGGGAGGAAATAGTGTTTCCAGCATTTAATCCAAAACAATTTCAGACCAACAACTTTTATAGATGCTAATAGTTACAAGGTTTGCTTTAACTGTTTTTATTTTTTTTCACATGGAAAACCAAGGTTTTCTGACTCTAAGAAGTGGTAAAATTATAACAAGGATTAAATGGTGGGGGACTATTTATAGCTGAACAAAGTTTAAAATTATGGCTTATATGTATTTTTCATTTATTTCATTTTAATTTTTAAAATTATTAGTATATCAATTCCATTGTTTTGCGTTTTTACTAATATTAAGAAAAAAGGATTTATTCGTATAATAACCAGTGCTGTTGCTATGTCTAAATAGTTGGCACGTATGACTTGATTATATATATTTTTGTACCTGTGATATCTTGGTAAAATAATTTAAATTTTCTGAAACACAACTTCTTTATAGCTACAAAATAAGACATTTGGAGGAGATAATCTCCAAGTACCATTTCAATGCTAAATCTGAGTCATATAATAAGGAAAAAACTACTACTAATTAGTTATAGATTATTATTATGAGGTCTATATTGTGGTTTGTCAATTTAAAGTTGTTTAGCAGGAATCAACATAGGAAGTTAGAATAAAGTGGATCACTATTATTTTTTTTCCCTCTTGATCAAGGGAGAAAAAGAAAAAGGGCATCAGAAAATTAGTTATCTTTAAAATTCAAGGATTTTAGTTAGATAAAATGATGGAGGAAAGAGGTAAGAATTAGGTTCAGGATACAGGAAAGTTTGCCTAAAACAGAACAGGGATTCTGTTGTTCTAATAAGATTAAACCTCCTCGAGAAATGGTTTTGATTTGCATCAGTTTTGTTTGGCTTGTGCACCGATTCCTGTCTCTTTTCTGTAAAATAAATGAAATTTCCCCTTGGTATCTCTAACACAAGAATGAATTACTAAGAATAAATAGGTTTCCTCACAAATAGCCACTATCCAAGTGCAGGGATATTTAAGCTTTGAATATTTGACCTCCTGGCCAGTCGAAGGCTGGTCTCTAAATTGCAAACTTGCTTCTTTTTTCTTCTGCCTCTTCTAAAACTGAATTATTTAGATTCCCAGGTGTGTAGTCAGCTCTTGATTTAAAATATAAATCTACTTATTCAAACACTTAGGGTGGTTGGTAGGGAATTTTATTTTAAAATTAAGAGCTGTCTCTTCAAACGTTGCCATCACATATCAAATTTGACAATAAAAAAAGCTTACATTCTAAGATGAGAAAAACAACACATACATAAAAACAGAGTAAATGAGAAGAGCCATTATATATAGATGAGAACACATGGGGGGCAAAGCAATTTACATAGCTGCTCAGTAAACCGAGTTAAATATTTCATTGATGGCTATAACATTAGTGATCATTGGTAAAAACAACCCAAGTTTTTCCATCAAAAGAGTGCTGGTCTTATTCTGCCCTTGGGAAGTTATAAAAGGTAAGAATAATTAGAATACTTTTCACATAAAGTAAGTAATCTAATGTGTGTGTGTGTGGGGGGGGAAGCAGGGAAGAAACTGTAGGTATTTTGCTTAGTTTCCAGTTTCATGGCTCATTAATAAAAGTGACTATAACATTGTATCTGTTGAGAAGGGGAAAAAATACCCATCACTTGTTGAGCTTGAATCTGCTGGTGATGATCATGTGTGTAAGATATGAATTAAATAAAAATTCCTACGCACATGACTTCCATGCAAAACAGATATTCCATTTAAAAATCACTGTCACAATTAATCCAGAGGTCTGTAAACAAATGTAAAAGGACCTGTGATTTCATTCATATTAGTCAGTCTAGAGAAGTTCCTAACTGGAATCTCTAATGAATATTATGTGTTTTTAAATATATATACTAGAATATTGTTTGAGAATCATAGAGATTTGGTGACTTGTCCAGATGTCAGAGCTTGCTCACATTAGAAGGATTGATATTTCCTTGACTTCACATCAAGCGCCCTATGTTCTGTGATAGGCTGCTTCTTGTTCATTAATAGAATAATACCAAATAATAAGTATATTACAATATGGTGTGACAGGCATGGAATGTTATGGTATGATATAGTATATTATGGTATATAGTATTTTATGGGATGGGATGGTAGGGTATAATAGTAGAGTTGTTATACTACTATATATAATATTATATATAAAATATAATTATAGTATAGTAGAGTTGACCACCATAATATATTATGGTTAATTAAAATGAGTCTATTTGATTAATATAGCAAAAAAGTTCAAAATACTTTTGAATATAATAATTATAATTATAATAGCATATAATTATAATAAATAATAATAAACTTAATTTTAATAGCATATAATATAATGAAAACATTCAATGTTTAGTTATATAAAAACAATGAAATTTAAACACCACACTAAAAAAGACTCAAAGGAAATGAAAGAAAAAACTACTTGAGTTTATTTCTGTAAAGTATAATTAGAAAAGAAGATCATCCATCAACCATTCATTTGGTGAAGGGAAACATACACTGACGGAGGACCTACTTTCAAGTAAAAGAGGAGGTGAAGGACATGAGCGTTTTTGTAGCAACTAACATGTGTCAGGTACTGGGTTCAGGACTTAAAAAATGTTATGTTCATTTGATCCTTAAAACAATGCTGCAAAGTAGATGATATCATTATCACAATTTTATAGTTTAGTTAACTGAGACAAACAGAATTTGAGTCACTTCTCTGAGCTAATCTGTTGGTATCTAAGACCAGATTTGAACTAAAGTCTTCCTGTCTCCAAGGCCAGACCTTTATCCACTCTTCTACAAACTGATGCCGAGGTCTTTCTCTTTCTGTGAAGTTAATTTTCTTTTCTAGACTAGACCTCAGTTTTCTGACATATAAAATAGAGTTAATAATGCGTGCAATGCTTACTGTAAAGGCTCATTTTGAAGAAAGAGTTTAGGAACTTCAAAAGGATCAGATACATATGAATTATTTTTATAGGATTTAGAGTTGTGAGGAACTATAATCTATTTCATCTGCCTTCCTCACTTTATAAGATGAGGAAACTGGAGTCAACAAAGGTTGGGACTTATAAAAGTTTATACTAGTATATAGTGTGTATATTACAGTGAAAAATGAAGTCTCTCATGTCCATGTCCTTGTACTAGAAGTTGTGTGGGATAAAAAAGACTTACTAATCACCAAATAAAATTCATGCATGGGAATTACCATAGGTATTTAAAAGTGGGAGAAATTGCTTGAAGAGAAGTTTGAACCAGGTTTTAAATAACTGATAGTTAGGAAACTTTAGTAAGAACAGAATAAAAATGCTGAGAACAAAACTGACACTTTTCATTTGCATAATGCTTTACACTTGTTAATCCACATTTCTTATCTGTTCATGCAAAAGCTTTTAAAAAGTTATCTAAATTGTCTGTTGTTTTATGATCTCCTGTATTCCTTGTTTGTTCAGGTATTTTCATCCACCCAAGCCAGAGATGCAGAAAAAAGCACCAATCTCCTCTGTTTCCTAATTCCTGTCATATAGCCAATATGAACTTATTCTGGTATATGGCAAAGGATGTTAGTTTAAATCTAAATTCTACCACATCACTCTACAATTTTTCAAACAATTCTAAAACAGGTGAAGGAGGCATTCCCTACTAATTTATTTTTTGCCCTTTTGAGGATAGTTAGATTCTCTTGGCTAAACTGAGTTTTATCTTCTGCTATCTGTATATTATCCTTTTCAGGCTAAGCATTCAAACCATCAAAGGTCAATTTTAACCTAGCAACCGTATAATTGATGGATGAAGGGGAGAGAACAACCTGGGAAGATATCATAGTAATCCAGACATAGCCATGTCAAGGTGCTAAGCACTTGAACTAAAGTAGAGGCAGTACAAATGACAAGAAAGGGATGAGGTTGAGAGCCACTGAAAAGAAAGAATGAATAGAACTTGGAGAATTATAGCATATTTGGGAACTAGGAAAGAGGACTCAAAGATTACCTTGAGGCTTTATGGTTGATGGAGTGGAAGAATTAGATGGCAGGTTATCCAGGTGGAAATACACAACAGCTAGTTGGAAATACAGAGCTAGAACTCAAGAAACAGGTTGGTAAAATGAAAACAGGTGGTGATGTTTTCACCCACTGCTACTCAAATGAAGATAGAAACTTTAGAGCAGAAAGGCATATCTGGTAAGTGGACAGTGATTTAGAATATCATTTGTGGTGAAAGAATTTGAATTTCTCAACAATAGTCATTAGAGGAATGTTGAACTCTTTACCAACACAGTTCCTGATAGTAAGTGGTTAATAAATACTTACTAGTTGACTGATTGATTGACTATTAGCCTAATGAAGATGGGTAATTATATGTTTTCTTGGAATCTTCCAAATATGATAGAGTTTGAACAGAAAAAGACAGAGAATTGGTAAAAAGTGTGTTTGTCAAGACAGTTATCACAGTGAAATGCAAGTAGGTATGTACCTATGTGTATCTAAGGGTATGTATATATATATAGTGAAAGAGAGAAAGAGAGAGGGGGGTACTTAAGAAACAAAGAAACAACAATGAATCTGGAATTGTATCTATTTGCTGAACAGGGTCCTCTCTTCCATTTTTACATTTTGCATATAATTACTACTTCTTTGCCAAAAAGTTGTATGCAATATTTTGGAGAAAGTCTTTCAAAATATTTGAAAATGCAGAACCTAATGAAACAAAAACAAGGATTTTTTTTAACAAATTATATAATGATGAGATTTTCCCCATGCATTCTCTAAAACCACTTTCAGAGAAAAAACTATCATTGAAGATTTTGTCTAGATCTCTTTTCTCATATAAGTGGAAAGAATTATACAGCCCATGCACAAATGGTGGAATCAAGGAAAGTTGTGGAGCAAAGACAAAATGCAAAGCACTGAAAATTGGTAGAAGGAAGTTATTTTTTAAGTTAACTGTTCTCTATTGCTTCTAAAAAGCTTAGCTTAAAAGTCGATTCAGATATTTGTCATCACCTAGTATAACTCCTTAATCTGTTTAACCTTTGACTTTCCCACTAGAGTGAATCTGTATTCTTGCAGTTCACCACTGAGCTCCAAATGATCAAATATAATTGCTCTAAATCTCCATTTCTCTTGATTTCTTCAAAGTGTGTACCACAGTAACAAGATATATAAAAAAACCAAAACTCATTAATTTTTTTCTCCTTCAATTTCCTTAAAACGTTCTCCTATCACATGGAATCTTCTTATAATTATTTTGCTAACTCCCCTTTTCTTAAATGTATATTTAACCTAAGGATGGGCTGTCATGCTTTCTTTTCATAGACTCATTCTCAGAGATATGATCTCCTTCCATGAATTCACTGTTCTTTGTGTGAGGATAACTTCCAGATACTTAAGTTTAGCATTTATCTTTCTCTTCTACTACATTTAAAATTGTGTAGAGTACAACACATGCACCTTTTCCTTGGCAAACTCAGAGGAACCAATTTGATGTTGGTGATAAAAAAAATGTAGATTTAAATAGTAAAACATAGATAGACTGATGGTTGGCAATCACTGACCTACATGGATCAGATGAGTGGATGAAATCTTATAAAACTTATAAAACACTTGAAATCTTATAAAACAATACATAAATGTTAGCTATTGCTCTTACAATATAATTGAAGTCAAAGTCCCTTCGCATGGCTAAGACTTCTATGTGTTGGCCATCACCTACCTTCTCAGTTTTAACTGTATCACTATGCCCATTTGTGAACCTTTCCTTCAAGCCAGACTGGTAGAGTTGGCTATTTTTGGACACATTTTTTGCTTTCTACTTCTATTTCTTTGTCTATTTTTTTGTCCTCATTATTTTGAATGCTCTAAATAATGTGAACTATTCATACCATGCCCTTCCTTCTCCACATCTTCCTTAAAAGAAAGGAAAAATTCTGCCTGAAATAGGACTATGTTTTGTAAAGGCACTATTGTAGACACCAGACAGCTCTAGTACAATTTGTGAGCTTCTCAGAGCCTAACGATCATTTAAGTAGCCTTGATCTACCTGGAGGTGCTGGGCAAGATGAAAATGATGAGGATGATCATAATTAAAAAGCAAATAAAAGGGAATACAAATAAAGGAAATATCTCTAAAATAAAGAGATTCTTAAAATCATAACATATTTATGAAACAATTGTAGACCTTATGACATATGAGAGAAATAGGCAGTATTTTGTCCCCACTTCATGGAAGAGAAAATTGGTACTCAGAGAGTTTAAGTGACAGTTCTATGGTTAGACAGATAATTAAAGCCAAAGTCAGGATTCAAACTCTAGGATCTCATGTATCCCAGGTTCACATTTTTTTAAACTATAGATGAAGGGATTTTTTTCAAAGAGATGATCATGACTATTACTCTTTAACATATTGCCTCTTCAAGTAATTATAATGATGACAATAATAACAACAGTTGCAACACTGGATTGTAGGTTATGCTAAATGAATAAGTCCAGACATCTCACTCTCCAGTAGTCAGGTGTTATAAATGCATGAATGATCTAATTTTATGGAGTTTTTTCCTTTTCATCAGAGTTAATAAGCATTCAGAAGTGGACTATGGCCTTTGTTGGTAAATTACACATAATCAGACAGTCTGGGGATTAAAAAATTTAGAGGACTGATTTTGAATCCATCATTTTTAGTGTCAGAAAATTAGCTGTAATAGTTACTCAGCTGCTTCAAGACTAAAAGCATTCCATTCCATTCAAGTCAATTCTATTCAGCTTGTCTTTGGAACAATCTCTGATGTAACCAGCCAGGGGAAATGCACTTAACATGATGGCATCCAGGCAAGAAATGAAAAGAATCTGAAATAAATCTACTCCAAAGTGGAAAAACATGTTAGACAAATTTGTATTTTGTGTTTTTTTTTTCCTTTAACCAAATGTTACCTTGTAAATGGTACCAGATTCATCCAGGATTTCAGTGCTATCAAAGCTTATGAAAAAATTAAGGTAACAGTCCAACACTTTCAAATGTACAATCTTTTTTAAGAGAATTAATCAATGGAACATATGTGCAGTACTCAAACTCATTAAAAATAAATTAAGTTCAGTTATAATTTTTAATAGAATATATACATATAAATAAGGTTCCGAGTTATTGTCAGTTCCTTTATGAAACGTCCTAGATAATTTTAGGATAAGTATGTGGCATTTTTATATTGATGAATGAGCACATGTATGTTTGTGTGTATTTGTAGTGATTCACTTATATTATTATCATAATTTCACATATAACCTAAACTCAGCTGCAACATCACAGAAAGAGAGGATCTTTAATTAATGTAAATGACTTCATAATAACTTTTAATATTCAAAAAGAAGGGGGTCATTCACTCTGTCAGAAGTGGATAGGTAATGTAAAATAAATAATTTTGACTACATCAAATTAAAAAGTTTTTGTACAAACAAAACCAATGTAACTAAAATCAGAACAGTAGCAAGAAATTGGGAAACAATCTTCATAAAAACCTCTGACAAAGGTTTACTCAAATTTACAAAGAGCTAAATCAATTGTACAAAAAATCAAGCCATTCTCCAATTGATAAAAGGGCAAGGGACATGAACAGGCAGTTCTCAGCCAAAGAAATCAAAACTATTAATAAGCACATGAAAAAGTGTTCTAAATCTCTTATAATCAGAGAGATGCAAATCAAAACAACTCTGAGGTATCACCTCACACCTAGCAGATTGGCTAACATAACAGCTATGGAAAGTAATGAATGCTGGAGGGGATGTGGAAAATTAGGGACACTAATTCATTGCTGGTGGAGTTGTGAATTGATCCAACCATTCTGGAGGGCAATTTGGAACTATACCCAAAGGGTGATAAAGACTGTCTGCCCTTTGATCCAGCCATAGCACTGCTGGGCTTGTACCCTAAAGAGATAATAAGGAAAAAGATTTTTACAAGAATATTCATAGCTGCGCTCTTTGTGGTGGCCAAAAATTGGAAAATGAGGGGATGCCCTTCAATTGGGGAATGGCTGAACAAATTGTGGTATATGTTGGTGATGGAATACTATTGTTCTCAAAGGAATAATAAAGTAGAGGAATTCCATGGAGACTGGAACGACCTCCAGGAAGTGATGCAGAGTGAAAGGAGCAGAATCAGGAAAATATTGTACACAGAGACTGATACACTGTGGTAGAATTGAAGGTAATGGACTTCTCCATTAGTGGCAATGCAGTGTCCCTGAACAATGTGCAGGGATCTAAAAAACACTATCCACAAGCAGAAGATAAACTGTGGGAGTAAAAACACTGATGAAAAGCAACTGCTTGACTACAGGGGTGGAGGGGATATGACTGAGGAGAGACTCTGAATGAATACTCTAATGCAAATACCAACAACATGGAAATGGGTTTGAATCAAGAACACATGTAATACCCAGTGGAATTGCACATGGGCTATGGAAGAGGTGGTGGGAGGGTGGGGAGGGAAGAAAAGAAAATGATCTTTGTTTCCAATGAATAATGTTTGGAAATGACCAAATAAAAATTTAAAAAAAAAAGTGGATAGGTAAAGACATGTCTGAGAAAGAAGAGTCAAAAAGAAAAGATCATAGTCTGAGGATTAGATTGGAAACACAGATCTGAATTTTATACACAACTTTGGCATTGTCCAACATTTCAGACTTTAAGAAGTTAGTTTTATTTCCTGATCAGTTTTACCATATTTAAAATGAAAATGATATTTGCTCCCTAGTACATACTAAAATAATATTGTTAAATCTGAGTACTAGTCTGGGAAAGACAGATCACCTTCCTGTTCAGGTTAGAGAAAGCTGTTTTCTTCCTTGCAACTGATTTGTAAATTTATAATAATCATACTGGAAACTAATTATATTCGATATCATAATTTGTTCTGAAAGTCAGTGCTAGAAAATCTGTTTTAGGGAAAGGGGAGTTAGTTACCAGTACTTCATAGCTATTGAAGGTAGAATAGAGAGAAGAATATGAAGAATCAAGATGAAATATGAGAGAGTATTATACCCAGACAGCTTCTGAGTAGAAGGATGTGAAGATAGTGTTCATAGAAAGGGTACTAGCTTTGGCAAGAGAAAATTGGAGTTCAGATCTCCCTTCTTATATATCTTTAATCTTGGACAAATCCCTTTACTTCCTTTCTCCACAGATTCCTAAATTGTAAAATTAAATGTTGAATTAGAAGACCTCTAAGTTCTCTTTGCCAAGACTTGGTGTTTGATTCCTCCAACCTGGAGGCTTTGCTGTGATTAAGGGATTATGGGAATGGTCCATGTTTTGGTAAACCACTCTTATCATCTAGATCAATCAATGCTATTTTTCCCCATCTTCACATTCTGTCTTCAATCTGTTTATCAGCTGCTTTTGTATTGTGTGCTATTATGTCTATGTCTCCCCCATTTTCAAAAAACTCTCATTTGATCCATCCAAGACTGCTCTATAACATTCTATCCCCTCTTCCATTTCCATGATTAAACTCCTTGAGAAGACTGTCTACAGTGCTCAACTTCTTATCCTATCTATCTCATAAATCTGTACTTTGACTTCTGACTTCATCATTCAATTGAAAACAACTTTTTCCAAATTTACAGACAGTCTCTTAATCACCAGATCTAATGTGTTTTTTTTTCAATCCTCAGCTTTCTATTTTCTGTGAAGTTTTGACACTATAAATCACACTCTTATCCTTGATAACTGACTCTATCTTTCTGTTTCTATTTTTCTGGATATTCACCTAAGTCTAGATTCTAGGTGCACTTATATCATATTCTATATTATTTATTTGGTTATCTCATCTTCTCCCATTAATTCAATTATTTTCATCTATATAATTGTAATATTTACTTCTCTAGTCTTTCATTTTCCTCTTGACCTTCACTTTTGAATCTCTTATTAGAACTCTTAGATATCATGAACTAGATGTTTTGGAGATATTTTTCAAATCAACACATTCCAAACAATTCATATATTCTTCAAATCTTACCCTTTTCTCAACTTCCCTATTACTCTATCCTCCCAAGCTTAGAGTTTAAATATCATTCTTTAATACTTAGTTTTTTCATTCCCAACATCTCCAATGATTTGATAAGACCTATTTTTTCTACCTTGATAATATCTCTTTAAAACAAAGATATTAGCTCCCCTCTGACACTGTCACCATCCTAGTATAGAAATTCATTAGTTCACACCTTGACTGCTGGTAAATTCTGCTGGCTGACTTCCCTCCTTCAAGTTTTTCCCCCACTCCAACATATCTTCAACTCACTTGTCAATTTGATCTTTCTAAAGTACAGATCTAATTGTGTTAAAAAAAAAAAACTTTTTCACATTTAATTAGATCTGCTTCTTACCACCATAAATAAATATACAATCTTCTTTTATTTTAGTTTTTAGACCCCTTGATAACTTGGGCTATTTTGGGACTTCCAGTCTTTCATACCATACATAGACCCTTCCAAGTAACTACAATCCAGTGACAGTGCAATTGCTGTTTCTTGCACAAGATAATCCATCTCCTGACTATATTTTAACTGTTTTTTTTTCATGCCTGAAACTCCCTTTTCCCTAAAGTTTGCCTCCTGGCTTCCCTGGCTTCCTTTTTCAAGTTCTACTTTCTGAGAAAATCTTTTCCAGATTTTTCCAGATTAATCTTAAATCATTCCCCTACTCCTTCCTCTAAATATAGATATATCTTATTTGTACATCATTGTTTGCAAATTTTTCTACATTATGTAGTGATTTCCTTAAGAGCAAATAGTTTTTTTTCCTCTCTTTGTATCCCAGGACTTAGGATAGTGTTTCATAAATAGTAAGCATTCAATAAATGTTCATTAACTTCCTTACCAATTGAATGACTTCTAAGTTTTGTAACATCTCTAAGTATTCATAGCCTCTTTCATTTTTATATGAGAGTTGAATTAGACCAACTCTGATCTCCTTTCCAGCATTAATTCTATGAATCTGTGATTATCTCATTACAAATGTGAGGTTTTCTGCATTATAATTATGAAGTATGTTATAGACAAAAATAGCATTGGGATGTTCATGCGATTAAAAAAATTGAAAATTATTGTAATAACATGTCACAACAAAAATAATTGTATTTGTGAAAATATGTAACATGGAAAATGATGTTTACCACCTGCTCCATTCTAATGGCAGTTTGTCTCCCACCAGAACCATTTTGCTACTTTCCATACATCCAGAATATTGATATAGTTGGGATGTTTCTGCCTTTTACAATCTGACCCTTTCATTTTCCATTCTGCATATTCTTGTTTTGGATTTTACTAGCAACCTTTTATAATGAAAACAAAACAAAACAAAAAAAAACTCTATATTGTCATTAAAAGACCCAAGTTCAAATTCTTAACTACTTGTCTACTTTTCTCTTAGTTAGCAGAAGCAAGCAAACTATTTCTGAGCTTTGATTACTAATCTATAAAATGAGGAAATCATACTCTATGTTCCACAAAAGATCTTTCTGCTTTTAACTCTTTTGAACTTTAGTCTGGAGACCTTGTTGGTGTCTAGTTTTTCTAATTAGCTATTGTAGATGGGAACATCAACACCATCAACACTTTTGTGAAAGAACTTATAATAGTTGCTTCCAAAACATAATAAAATGGGGACAGAGTCAACATGGCAGAGAAGAAACAGGAAAAGCTCAAACTACTATGAGAAACTTCTCTAAATAACCTTAAATAAGGCCTCAAAATAAATACTGGAGTGAAAGAATAAACAAGAAGATGGAATAAAACAACTTTTATGTACAATCTGAAAGTTACACAGAGAGGGTCTGGTTCACTGGGATTAGATCGGAGTACAACATGCAGGAGGCAATACCAAGTAGTATAGGGGCAAGTCAACAGCAAGCCCTCCCCCTTCCACTGACATCTACTGTTACAGATTTTGAACATGGGTTCAAGTCAACATTGAGACACTTAGACTCTATATAAGCCAACAGAAATATAACTCCACACATAACCCTTAAAGTTCCAAGCCTGCAGGGAGGTCCTTGATCCCATGAACAGCAGGACAGCCCAGGAGGCACATTGATCTGTGTAAGCTCAGGGAAAGAATGGGATTCCCAGTCCAAGCTTGTAGTGTAGGATATTATATTAGTCAAAACCCCTAAATTTACCCCTTAAAGTAGTGAGGACTTGAACTCCAGAACAAGGCAGGACATTATACACCTGATCTGTGTAAGCCCAGATCAAGGTTGAGAGCCTGCCCCTGCCAGAACTCAAGGCAAAGTTACAAACCTGAGGGCAAAGCAGCCCACAGAATATCTAAACTGATCAAGACTAGAGGGAGACCAAAAACTACCACCCACACCTGAGGCTAGACTCTGAGTCCCAGCAGAGGGTAGTTTACAATTTTCTGAACTCTGAAAGCCATCAGCAGGCTCAAGGGGATTTTATGGAGTCAAAAAAGAGCCAGGCACAGTCCCATAAAGGGACAATGAAAGCAAAGCAAACATATACAAAATTTTAAAGAGAAATATGAATTGGTCTCAGGCTCTGGAAGAACTCAAAAATGTATTTCAAAAATCAATTCAGAGAGGAATAAGAAAAATTGGGAAGAAAAATGAAAGCAATACAAGAAGAAAATAACAGCAGAATTGACCAAATAAAAAAGAAAGTGGAAAAGCTCACAGAAGAAAATAATTTCTTAAAAATTAGGATTGCACAACTAGAGGCTAATGACTCCATGGAATATCGAAAAACAATGAAACTAGAATTGAAAAAAATGAAAATGGGAAGGGGGGAGGGAGACTGTGAAACAGCTCACTGAAAAAACAGCTTCCCTGGAAAATAGCTCCAGGAGAGATAATTTAAGACTTACTGGACTACCTGAAAACCATGTTAAAAAAAAAAAGGCCTGGATATCAGAATACAAGAAATTATCAAAGAAAACTTCCCAGATATTCTTGAACAAGAGAATAAAGTAAAAATTGAAAGAATCCACAGATCATCTCCAGAAATAAATCCCCTAATAACAATTTCCAGGATTGTGATATCTAGATTTATGAGCCCCCAAGCCAAGGGCAAAATATTATAAACTGCTAGAAAAAGAAAAAAAAAAGTTCAAATACCCTGGATCTATACTCAGGATTACACAGGATTTAGCAGCCTCAGCATTAAAGAATCAGAAGGCTTTGCATATGCTATTCCAGAAAGCAAAAGATATTGGTTTACAACCCCAAATCACCTACCATGGAAAACTGAGTATGTTCTTTCAGGGAAAAAAATGGCAGTTTAATAAAATAGAGAATTTTCAAGCATTACTAAAGTCCAAACCTAAACAGAAAGTGTCATTCTAAACATATGTCCCAAGAGAAGTCTAAAAGGCAAATAAGAAGGAGAAAATTTAATGGATTTAATAAGGTCAAACTGAATGTATACCTATGTGGAAAGATTTTTAATTCTTTTTTTTTTAACCAGTGAAGCAATTAGAAGGAGTATACATAGACAGAGGTACTCAGAGTAAGCTGATTAGGATGATATATGGAGAAAAAATCAAGGAGTGAAAAGAGAGGATTGCACTGAGAGAAAAGGGAAAGGAGAGGTGGGATCTCCCTCTGTGTGAAAAAAAAATATTACAGAGGAAGGGAAGATAAATAATTGGCTCAGAGAAGAAATAAAGACCATACTTGTATGGAATCCTATTTTTAGCCTATACAGAAGTGGGAGGGGAATAAGACAAACATGGAGTGTAATAGAAAGGAGGGAGAAGTAGAGGATGGTGAATAAAAGTATCTCTCTTAATAGCTTCCTCCCATCAATTCTAGTACTGTTACTTATACACAAAAATAAAGTCTAATTATCTAGTTCCACATGATAGACTTTTAATTGTCAAAAAAAGGTACCTTTTCTCTACCTATGTGCCTTTACTTTGCACATTTTCTTTCTTTTTCTTTTTTAAATCTTTATTTTCAATATTAAGTATTGATTCCAAGGCAAAAGAATGGTATGGGCTAGGCAAATGTGATTAAGTGACTTTCCCAGGGTTACACAGCTAGGAAGTTTCCATTTATCTATCTCCAAGTATTTTCATTTAATGAACAGATTTCTTTTCTCATTCCCCATATGATATAGTTTTTGCCTCTGTAATCAACTGGTCAGTTTGTCTTGGATTCACCCTATTTTGTCATTTTAACTCTTAAAGAGTGGCACTCAACATTAAATATAATACTCCAACTATATTCTAGTCAATATGTAATATACTAGAACCATTATTTTTCTTTGTTGTGGACACTGTCATTAATGAAGACTAACTTCTCAGATATCAGTTTCTTTTTTCCCTTGGTTAGCTAATTTGGTATTTTCTACTTTTGACCTATGCTACTTTGAGAATCCCTCAATTATTTTATGTGAATTTATTCCAAGTAACATTCCACTGCCTTTATTTTTACAATACGCAATCTTAATTTTAGTAGATGTCTTTACATTCATTCCTTGAAAATCTATGTTTTGGGATTTATACAATAATTCTAATGTGTTGGAATAACTTTACATCTGGATTTTTAATCTAGCTTATGTGGTAATTTTCCCAACTTTGTCTCATCTTCATATTCTATAGAAAAATCCTATCTGTAGGAGAAAGTTAGACTTGGAATGAAGATCTAGTCTCAAATTCTACCTCATATACTTAATACTTGTGTGACCATGGGTACAAGATTCCATAAAATGTACATAATAATATCTATAATATTTGTCTAACAAGAGTTTTTTATGATCAAATAAGAAAATATATAAAGTTCTTTGCAAACTTTAAAACATCATATATCTGTCAGTTATTAATAAAAATAATAAGCAAACACCATAGATACTTCAGTGCCAAGGAAAAAGCCCTGTGGCACTTTATGAAATAATTCTCTCAAGTTTGACATTGATCCTTTAATCAATACTTTTTTCTGGCTACCAAAGAAGACATTATAATCTCTCTGTATTTCCTTTACTTCTCTTAGCTTTTATCTTTCCAGAATAAAATATAACATGTCCAAGCTTGTTTAACTCTTTCTTGAAGTTACCAAGTTACAAAGACACATTTATGTGTAAAGAGAAAGTGGTTCTGTACAAAAGTTTATTTACTTCCCCAAACTCTTAATAATGCCCAGTAGAACTCAACACTTTTTGGTTATAGAAAATGCTAGGAGAATATAAAAAAAATCCATATGGGTGTATAATGTGTGTATAAAACTCCATATATATGTTTATGCATATATACACACATATATTCAAAGTACATATACAATTCTTGGAGAATAAAGCACATAACTTATGGTCTTATTATTATTATTATGGGTTCAGAAACAAATTTGCAAATATAGGTATGAGGATTATGATAATTTTGTGGCTAAGGTCACTAACTGATACTTACATAATGAAACAAACCTGTTTCTTTTACATTTACTCACATAGCTTTGATAGATCTAACTGTAATTTAGTGCGACTACTTTAGCATTTCGCTCTTCAAAAGAGACTAGTGACATCTTCAAATCTGAATATTTTACTCTGTTAATCTTCTTTTAGACCATGCTAATATTTAAAAATATTGATTCTTGATTTGTTCTCCTGGGGAGATTTCTATTGTCAATGCTTCTTTAAAAAAGGAGAGAATCCAATTAGGTTGTCTTGGTTAATCTTTTTTATTAAAAATTAGTTTTCCAAAAGTGATGGTGATTGTGTTTCTGGACATTTATAAAGAGTTTTGTTCTTTTTAAACCTTTACCTTAGAGTCAATTCTGTATATTGGTTCCAAGGCATAAAAATGACAAGGGCTAAGCAATGGGGATTAAGTGACTTGTTCAGGTTCACACAGATAGGAGGGGGTATAAGGTCAAACTTAAACATAGGACCTATCATCCCTATCAAACCCATCTTGTTTTCAGTCTCCTGGACTGACCCATATTAAAAGCTTTAAAAGAAAAAAAAAAACCTTGTTTTTTCCTACTTAGCTCAGTTCCCCTTAGTTTAAGGAATATGGTGGCTCTCCATTCATAGATGTTCAATATATTAATTATGTATCTAGTACAGAAACCTAATTGACTATAACTCTACTGCAACTCAAAACTTACAAACTGCAGGTACCTACCACCCTTAGACTCCCAGCTCAATATCAAAGGACTAGAGTTGTGAGCCACTATTACAAAAAAATAATTTTAATTTAGTTTATTCATGCAATCATCTCTTGAACTGAAATTATAGGACCTTAAAAAGATACCATATCCATTACCAAATCCAATCTAATTCTTTAAAATATAAAGAAATTAGGTTCCAGACAAGCTAAAGATCTCATCTCAGGTCAAATAGGCATAAGCTTTTGGGAAATCCAAGTGATTTCTTTAAAGTCCACTTTTTCTTCCATTAAATTATGATTATCCTTATTGATTCAGCCATATTTTCCATTAGAGAAATAGTGGATATTTTCCCTAATAAGTTATGCTTGCATCAGTGAACAATGAATTAATAACTTAATGATTACATCTACTAAGTCCATGAAACCAGTTATAGAGAGATATAAATCACATTGGCAAGTTCTTAAAGGCAATGTAGAGAAATTAGTTATTTTAACCATATGTCTGGCCAACATTTTTGGACCATTTAATAGTACAAGAAAGTTTTACATATTGAGGCAATACTGATGTGCTGTCCACTTGAGAATCTGCATGCAAAGATAGATTGAACAGATTTTAGTTTCTTGATTATATAATAAGCAATATTGAAGAGTGCTCAAGAAGGACATCAGTACTAATTCCAATCTGAAAAGGAGATTTGTCCTATGGGAGGAAAAAATTGTGATCACTGGTTAAAAAGCTGTTTTGATTAAATGGGTTTAAAATGTTGATTATGAAAAAAGACATTGTCTTTTAAAGGGGAGATATAAGAGGTTCTGGGTACCTGCCAATTTGCTTAAATAATCGTTCATTTAAGGTAGATTTTACCTTAAATATGGACTTTAAAAGTGGTGTGTGTGAAGGGGAATATGGGATGAAGAAAAGATAAGTTGAGGAAAATGACTCAAAATGTGGCTCGTAACTCTTTGATATCAATGTGGCAGGCAGGAGGTTTGTATGTGGCCTTTTACATTTTAGTATTTTAATCAGTGTCTTGGAAAAAGGGCTCATTGAACCTACACATAACGTAGAGGTGTGACGGGTAGCTAACACCATAGATGAAGTAGTATCCACAAGGATCATAATGGTCTATCTAGCACATGTAGGCTGAATCTAATGTTAGAAATTCAATGTGGTCAAATGTAAAATCTGGCACTTGGGAAAAATAATTAATTTCACAAGTATGAATAGGCAGCAATTGTAGTAAAAATATTAATGGGTTTTAGTGGTTTAGGTGCTCAATAAGTCAGCATCATGAAAAAATTGAATACAACCTACATTAAGAGAGGGTATCCAGCTGGTAGGAAGAGTGAGGTTTTGATCTTTTGATATTCTATAATACTCAGAACCTATCTGGAGAATTCTCTTCAGTTCTTTGTGCCATAATTAAAACAGGGCATTAATAAGCTGGAAAATGGCCAGAGAAGGGCAACCAAAACATTGAAGGGCACTGAGATCATGACATGAGGAACAGTTCAAGCAACTGGATGGAATAGAGAAGACACAGGGTACACTGCAGAGCTGTCTTTCAGCATTTGAAAGAGTGCTGCATGGAAGAGAGATAAACCTTATTCTCTTTGGCACAAGGAACAGAAACAGAAGCAAGGGAGAAATGTTTCAAAGACAGAAATTTAGACTCATTGTTAGTAATAAAATTTCCTAACAATTAGAGCTATCCCAGAATAGAATGGACTAACTAATGGTGTGGGTGTGGTATCTTTAAACAGGGACATGAAAATTATTTGTCAGAAATATTATAGTCAGTATATTTTAATTTATAAACTGGACTATAAGAACTCTTAGGTTTCTTTTCATTCTCAAAATCTGTGCCTCTATAACTCTTTCCAGATCATAAAAGGAAAATTATCAGGAATTTTGGGAACATGTAAAAAATAGTTTCAATTAAATAAATATTTATTATCACTTACATATCCTATTTCTCTCTATGAGTTGCAAGAAATTGAGAGAGAGACAGACAGACAGACAGACAGACAGAGAGGTGTGAATGAATATGTTGTGGATAGATCCTCAAAAGATGAAGGGTAATGAGAAAAATTATACAAAATAAGGAGCATTGAGACTTATACTGAAAAACAGAAACAATTGATAGGATGGATTCATCAAAGTGATGGCAAAACTATCTCAAAACCTCTAAGAGTTGTATAGAATGACAACATATTTAATATAAATATTTAGACTTCAAGGGAAAGTTCAAGGATATTTGTCTATGTCTGAGCAAATATCTATAACCAGTGCTTGGCAGAATTTGAAGTACTGTAACAGGTGAATTTATTAAATTGTACACAATAGTTTTGATTATTCTAATGAATATGAAAATACTGAATAAAATTGTCTTTACAACCTCACTACATTATTATAATACAATTTGAAAATTAAAAGGAAATTTCATTATTATCAATCTGTTTTTAGGAAGAAAAAATACTGAAAAAAAATTTGCTCTTTTTAAAAATTGAGTTATTCACACTGGAGAAAAACTTTGCCATTTGACCATTGTAGCTGACAGCCCCATTGTTACTCTGATAGCAGTTTGTATCTTTTGACTACCAGCTTTGGTGATTCCAAGAGAAAAAAAGGAGTTTCTGTAATTTCAAACCTCTCAAGAGATAACAAAATATTAGAACTTAGTCTTCTGTCTATCTAAACTCAATTCTTCTACATATGTTTATATGATCTTCAGCTGTTGGGATGTGCATATAATATTTGTAGGTCAAGAAACTTTCATAACACTTGATAAATTTTGCTTTTCATAGTTGAGGATTCAACTGGGTATCAACACAACAGAAAATATTGACAAAGCTCATATTATTATTATTTTTAAAGGGGAAAAAATAAGAGTTCTTTGTAAGGTAATCACTTTCAGGGAAAATGGTCATTTGTAGTATGAAGGGATGTCTTTCAGTGGCAAAAAGCCATTCTGCCACAGAAAAGTAAACAATAGAGATATCCTCTTGTGTAATACTGATAATGAGAGAAGAGGGACTGCTGCATGAGCATGAAGTGGGGAGATTAAAAACTGGGCTAAAAACTATGTACTTCATGAAAAGCAAAAGCTTCTCCAGGATCTGTTTACCATTCTGAGTAACTCCTTTCTCAAATAAAAAAGAAAGAAAGAAAATTCATTACATCATACTGTCGTTTTTCATTAACATAACACTAAATCAAAGAAGCTATAATTAAAAACAAATAAAACTTGCCTTCTCTCTACCATCTTTCATCTGGAAATCTAAAAGAATTTCATGAGCATTAATTAAACCTCAAAATATTCCATCTGATATGCTAAATTAGTGTTTTGCGATGTGTGTGTAATAGCCAAACCATTGAGAGAACATATTTAACTAGGAATTAGAGAAAGAGGCTGGTGGTTAGCTTCCTGGTTTCTCATCAACTGTTCCTAACATATTATGTCACCAAAGGAAAATCCACGAAATTCTTTTTGGATATTAGCTAAAAGTTTTCTATGTATGAATTAGAGGAAGGGAGCAGAGGATTGTCTAACCTTTGTCAGAAACTATTTTAAAATCATAAAATTAGAGAAAACATAGTTATGAACATAGGCATTCTCATAGGAACAAAAGAAATAACATCTTCATTACATATTCAAAACCAGCTCTAATGCTTGCTACATGTGTATCTTTGGACAAATCACTTAATGTCTCTGACACTCTGCTGCCTCATTTATATAATAATAGAACTGGAATATAATTTTTTGTGGTATAGAACTTTTGATATAGGATTTTATGGGGAAAAAGTACTCATGGAAAGACAGTTTATAACATGAAAGATGGACAGCTCATATTCTCTTTCTCAAGGAGATAAGTAGAATCAATGAACTTTAAACTCTATCATAATTAGGAGTCCAAAAAGTTCACAAGTTTTTTTCTTTTTAGCAGAGAAGAATTTATTTATATTTAAGAGAGAGAGGTAACTTATATAAAATATATATTAAAATCAGCATTTTTATGTGAAGAAAAAGAAATCAAGGAGAATTAGGGATATTTAATGACAGAACTTCCAAAGAATCTTCTTGAAAAGACAAAGGTTGATCAGAAAATTTGACATTTACACACAAGATTCAAATATGAGAGGGAAATTATCAGGGACTTAATAAATTTGTACTATATAACATTCTTATATGAGAAGATGAAATATGTAATTTCTAAACATTTTATCATTAGTAACATTGTTAGAAGCAATCCATATAGACAGAGGTCATATGTGTGATGATTATGTTGGAGTGATCTTAAAAAAAAAGAGGCATTAGAGACACAAATGCTTTGAAAAAAGGAAGAGAGAAAGAGAGAGACAGAGAGAGTCAGAGACAGAAAGAGATAGAGAGGAAGAAGAGAAAGAAGGAGAAGAAGATGAAGGAGAAGAAGAAGAAGAAGAAGAAGAAGAAGAAGAAGAAGAAGAAGAAGAAGAAGAAGAAGAAGAAGAAGAAGAAGAAGAAGAAGAAGAAGAAGAAGAAGAAGAAGAAGAAGAAGAAGAAGAAGAAGAAGAAGAAGAAAGAAGAAGAAGAAGAAGAAGAAGAAGAAGAAGAAGAAGAAGAAGAAGAAGAAGAAGAGGAAGAGGAAGAGGAAGAAAAGAAGAAGAAGAGGAGTAGGAGGAAGAGGAGGAGGGAGAGGAAGAAGAGGAGAAGGAGGAAGAAGAGGAGGGAAAAAGAAAGGAAGGAAGAAAGGAAAGGAGGAAGAAATAAAAAAATTAATTAATTAATTAAGAATGGATGGAAATACACAGTAATTAAAACTGAATGTGAATAAGAAGAGCTAAACCAGGAAAAATGCATGGATAGCAGAATGGATTGGAAATAAGAATCCAGCAATATGTTATTTATTAGAGACACCCTTGAAACAGAAAACAAACTCACACAGAGAGTTAAAATTAGGAGATACAATAGAATCTAATATACTTTAGCTGAAATAAAAAGGTAGGGTAGTTATCATGATTTCAGATGAACAGAAAGCAAAAAGAGGCCTAAATAAGGAGATAAGTAGGAAAACTCATTTTAATAAAAACATTCCAAAGCAATGAAAGAATATAAAAGATTTTAAAGAAGGTTTATTTGCTAAAATACTTAGGGAAGTTAGTAAAATTTATAAAAATAACCATTCTCTAATTAGTAAATTCCTAAGGTATATGAAAAGTTTTCAGAAGACAAAATCAAATCTATTTATTTCCTTAGAAAACAATGGTTTAAATCATAATTTATAAAGAAATGAAAATTAAACTATTAGGTGCCACCTTATATCAAGGGAAAATAGGTACAGTGGTGAAATTTTGGTGGAGTTGGAAACTTACCAAACCATTTTGGATAAAATTTTGGAATTATTCCCAAAGAGCTATAAAAATCTGCAAATCCTTTAACCCAGAAATATTACAATCAAATCTGTATCTTAAAGTTATCAAAGTAAAAGGAAAAGAATCTATATGTGGAAAAATATTTATACTAGTTCTTATTGTGGTGACAAAATATTGGAAATGAGGATGTCCATCAATTGGATAAATGACTGAATAAATTATGGTATACAATTGTGATGGAGTATTACTGTCCTAAAGAAATGATTGGGAAAATTTCAGAAAAACAATGAGAAAACATCAATGAACTGATGTAAAGTGAAGCAATCAAAAGCTACAGATCATTTTAGATAGTAATAGCAAAATTGAAAGAATGATGGACTATGAAAGACATAACTACTATGATCATACAATGATTCAAAATTTCCAAAGAATCCATGATGAAAAGTTCTTCAGAGAGAGAACTGATAAACTCTAAGTTCAAATTATGATTTTCCCATTTAATTTTATTGATTTTTTGTGATTTGGCTAATTGGGAAATGTTTTTAATTATTTCACACATATATATATTTGTTATTTTATTGCTTGCTTTCTCAATGGATGAGAGGAGGAAGGGAGAGATTTTAGAACTCAAAAATTTTCAAAAATGGATGTTTAAAGTAAATATTTTTAAAAGGAGAATGGAAATGATGATTAAGAAGAATTTAGAAAAAATGGGAAGATATTAGATAAAAGTTAACATCATTTAATCAATAACAACAAAAATTTCCCAGAGAAGATCATGTTAAAGGAATTATGCTCATTTCCTCCATTATTTTCTGACAGTGTTTTATATAGAGTAGTAGTCTCATGGTAACCGAGGATGATGCAACCGCACTTCCCATAACAACTGGCGTTCCATGCCCCATGTGCCACAAATTCTGCCCCTCAGCCTTTGGACTTCAAAGCCACATGAGGGTATATCAATAGATGATAATGCACAAAGACAATTGTCATTCTCGGCTTCTGAAAGACTACTACTATATATATAAATACACACACACACTAACTTTATCACTAAGACAAAGACATTAAAGGAATAAATATAGACACAGACAAGGGAAATGATTTGTATTTACATGTGATATGATGTTTTACTTAAAGAACAAACAAAAAAATCAGTGAAAAAATTAACTAAAGTAGCAAATTGAACAAAATAGCAGGATGTGAAATAAATGAACAAGCCTCATCAACTTTTATGTGTTTCAATAAGAAATATAAAGAGAAAAAAAGAAGTGATATTATAAAACATTTACAAAATTAATTAAATTATATGGACATTAACCCATCAACGATATATTTAAAATATATAAGGAAAAAAATGTGCATTCCAAAAAAAAGGAGACAAATAGTTATAAGGATAGGAATTGTCCAAGTGTGTATAAAAGAAACAATCATTTCACCTTTATTTATTTATTTATAGGTCTAATAGGATACAATTTAAACTGTATAGGATATACACTCTAGAAGTTAAAAAAATAATTTCACATAAAATTGTCTAAGGGACGATTATTAAAATGAATGGAAATAAAAATGTCTTAACCTATTCCACATCAAACTATATTAAAGAGTAGTAATAATCATTTTTTTGTCATTTATTGTTAAAAAACAAAAAGATTGTTGGAGTAATCTAGATAAGCAAAACTCAGAAGGCATAGAACTACTGTTGCTTTATAAATCCAATACAAGTAAAAATGTGGGAGTCAATTCATTTTGACAATAACCAACAGGAAAGCTCAAAATGAGTTTGTCATAAATTAGGTTTAAGTAATATTTTAAATAATATATCATAATTTTAACACCAGTTCTGAGCTTTAAGTCTTATAACTCATTCCTATAAAGTGTTTTCCTCCCTCTCTCCCATCTCACTTCAAGTTTAATAATGTAGTATTTTAATAAATACAAAAAAGGTTGTACTTTTAATAAAGTCTGTAATGGCTATAAACTTGTCAGAAAAAAATTTTAAATGATTTTAAAATTTTTATTTTTTACAGACTTTTTATTTAATAATATGAAAAGATTATTATGCTATGAGTCATAAAATTTGAAAAATCCTCTAATATTTAAAAGTTATATGAATGTATGAATAATAAAGTAAGTAGAAACCAGAACTAACTACCCAAAGTGGTCTCAATAACATAGAGGAAAAACTTCTAAAGAGCCTTCAGACTCATAACAGTGCAATAGTTGGTGTGAACAAATTTTAGAAAGGTTAAAAACTTAAAAATAATGAAAGTTTATTGTATTTAGAATGGAATAAAGGGGGGAGGTGGAGTCAAGATGGTGGACTAGAAGGAGCAGAAGTTCAGACCTCTGAATACCCTTCCTTACCGATCACAAACTAAATGCTCCTAGGGGACTGAAAATCAAAACTAACAGCAAGACAGAGCTAAGGAACCCTCCTGTTGGACTCAATTCAAAAGGTATGCCCCCGCAAAAGCCTGAATCTGAGAACACTCGGGATTAAGGGGAAGGCAGAAGGAAGGTCCCAGGACCCATCCCCCACCCACCTAAAGTGCTGAGACTCCAGTGGCACTGAGAACTTCTGGGTGGGCAAAGGTGCTGGTCTGGAGGGTGTACCTTGTGGGCAGGGCTGTGCCAAGCTCAGAGCATCAAACATAGATGGCAGGAAAGGAACTAGACAGGGAACATGGAGCTGGCAGTCTGGCCAGAGTTATGGAGATCCTTCATATTTACTCCAGCCTTACAGGGGGTGTTGGCCTCAGAGCACACCTAGCCCAACCAAGCTGAACATAATCCCATCAAAAGTCTTCAGAACTCAGAGAAGGCCAGGCTCCACACTACTCTCTCATTGACTGCTGGACTTTAATCCAATCAAAAGCCTCCAGAGGACAGGGAAGCTCAAACCCCCAAAAACCCTTCCCCAGAGACTGTACCAAGAGATCTTCTGTCAAAGCTCCAAGAAGGGAGATTGACAGAAGCCCCAAAAACCAAAAAAAATGAGAGGAGCAAGAGCACAGACAAATATGGGGAGCAAAGAAGGGGTTGATATGAGCAAACAACAGAAAAAGAAGAAAGAAATTACAATAGATAGCTTCTATACAGCGAATGGAACAGAGCGGGAGGGATCAGCAAACAATAAATCAGAAATCCCAGCGAATTGGATACAGGCTTCAGGAAAAACGCAAAATGCAATTCAAAACACAATTAAGAGAGGCTGAAGACAACTTTAATAGCAGGATAAGTCATCTGGAAACAGAAAACAGTGTCTTGAAAGCCAAAATTTATCAGCTGGAAAATGAGGCAAAGGAGATGAAAGATGAGGCAAAGAAGATGAAAGATGAGTCAAAGATGAAAGATTAGGTAAAGAGGATGAAAGCTGACCTCCATAGAAAATCAGACCAGAAAGGGGAAAATGACCAAAAATCCAGGGATGAAATGTAATTTTAAAGACCAGAATACAACAACTAGAACTAAGTGACCTCACAAGGCATCAGGACACTATAAAACAAAACCAAAAGAATGCAAAAATTGAGGAAAATATAAAGCATCTCATTCAAAAAACAGAGAATTTAGAAAATAATTTGAGGAGAGACAATTTAAGAATCATTGGTCTACCAGAAGACCATGACAAAAGAAAAAGCCTGGATGTCATACTACAGGAAATTATCCAAGAAAACTGCCCCAATATTCTAGAACAAGAGGGAAAAGTGGAGATTGAAAGAATGCACAGATCACCTCCTGTACTTAATCCCCAACTGACAACACCCAGGAATTTTATAGCCAAATTCAAGAACTATCAGACCAAAGAAAAGATATTACAAGCTGCTAAGAAGAGGTCATTTAGATACCATGGAACCACAGAGAGGATAACACAGGATCTGGCTGCATCCATACTGAAGGACCAAAAGGCATGGAATATGATATTCCGGAAAGCAAAGGAATTAGATCTACCACCAAGAATCAACTATGCAGTAAAACTGACTATATTCTTACAGGGGAAAGTATGGTCATTCAACAAAATAGAAGAATTCTAAGAATTTTCAAAGAAAAGACCTGACCTGAACAGAAAATTTGACGTCCAAGCACAGAACTCAAGAGAATCATCAAAAGGTAATTAAAAAGAGGGAAAAAAGAAAAACATAACAAAACAAAAAAAAATTTTAAGAGACTCAATAAGTTAAAATGATATGTATCCCTATAAGAAAAGAGATCATTGGTAACTGAAAAACTGTTGTTATCACCTGGGCAGCTAGAAGTATTACACTTAGAGGGAACAGTGACAAACTGTATAGGATGAAAGGACAAGACATAAATAGGTATATAGATATATGCATGCATAAATACATATACATGTGTTTGAATTTGTATATATATATGTGTATGTATATATATATATATATATATATATATATATATACACACAACTAGAGCTAAAAAAGAGAGGTTAATACTAAAAGAAATGGGAAAAGAAACAAATGGGGGTAAATTCATGAGTCACAAAGAAGCTCATGGCGGGAGGGGGAAGAACATCAAAAAGACTGGAAGGGTAAAGAGGTTGGAGATAGGAAATACTAAAATCTTACATGTTTTGAAATTGACCCAAAGAGGGAAGAACAATCCAATCCATTGGGGCAGAGAATAGATTTTCAACCTATAGGGGAGTAGAAGGGTAATAAATGGACTGGTGGGGAGTGAAGCAGTACAAGGGAGGGAGAGGGTGGGGGTAATTTTAGAAAGACTACAGGGAAAAATGGGGGGGAATAAGAAGGAAGGGGGTAGAAAGGGAAGTAAAATAAGGGTGGGAACTAGGGGGACTGATTAAAAACAAGCATTGGTGTAGAAGGAAAGAGTGAAAAAAGAAAAGGCAAAATCAGGAGTAGAAATAAAAATGCTGGGAAATTCACAGCTAGTAATCATAACTCTGAATGTGAATGGAATGAACTCACCCATGAAACACAATCGAATAGCAGAGTGGATTAGAAAGAAAAACCCTACCATATGCGGTCTACAAGAAACACACGTGAGGAAGGTACATATGCATAGGGTGAAAGTAAGAGCTTGAAGCCAAATCTATTGGGCATAATCTGATAAAAAGAAGGCAGGAGTCACAATCATGATATCTGACAAAGGAAAAGTAAAAATAAATCAAGATAAAAGAGATAGGGAAGGTAATTACATCCTGATAAAAGGCAGTATAGACAATGAGGAAATATCCATACTCGACATGTATGCACCAAATGGCATATGTGAGTTTTGGAATCTCCATCTTGCTTGGTATAGCACCTGAAAAATTGTGTACATCCATGCTGCACAGGCATGTGATAGTCAATGACAAATCAGAGATGACTAACTGCCCACCTGGACTGTCCTAAGCCAAGCTTAAGTCACCATTGGCACTTATGTAGAAAGCAGCCTCTGGAATTCGCTCACTTCCTGTGGATAGAGCTGGGTGGCAGTTTGTGCTAGGAGCTAGAGCAGGGAGGAGGCCCGCAGACAGCTTCCTTCAGATCGATCACATGAGTCAAGGACTCATTCTCCTTTCTACCTTGGACTTTCCAGGCCTAAACTCCCTCTGGCTCTGCCAGAAGGTTGACTTAACCTCTTTCCCTTTCCTCATCTCTCCTTCTCTCCCTCTCCCTTTTCTTACTCCCATTGTGATTAAACCACCATGAACTCCATTCTGACTTGAGTGTTTCATTTAGGGAATTACATAGCTGAATTCCTTGGCGAACATAAATTAATATATATCAGTCTTTTAAAGTGATTTTGATATCACACATAGCATCCAAATTTCAAAAAGGAGACATTAGTGGAGCTCAAGGATGAAATAGAAAAACTATATTAGTGGGAGACCTGAACCTTCCTCTATCTGAACTAGATAAATCAAACCGAAAAATAAATAAGAAAGAGGTAAGAGAAGTGAATGAAATCTTAGAAAAATTAGAGTTTTTAGACATGTGGAGAAAAATAAATAGGGACAAAACGGAATATACCTTCTTTTCCACAGCACATAGTACATTCACAAAAATTGACCATGTATTAGGGCACAAAAACATTACAAACAAGTTCAAAAGAGCAGATATAATAAATGTGAACTTCTCAGATCACAATGCAATGAAAATAAAGTAAGTGTACATGGAGAGGCAAATCAAAATTTGATTGGAAATTAAATAATACAATTCTCCAAAATTGGTTAAAGAACAAATCAGAGAAACAATTAATAACTTCATTGAAGAAAATGACAATGATGAGACATCCTTTCAAAATGTATGGGATGTATGGGATGCAACCAAAGCAGTACTTAGGGGAAAATTCATATCCTTGAGTTCATATATTAACAAATTAGAGAGGGCAGAGGTCAATGAATTGGGCATACAAATTAAAAAAACTAGAAAGTGAACAAATTAAAAATCCTCAGATGAAGCCTAAATTAGAGATACTAAAAATCAAAGGAGAAATTAATAAAATTGAAAGCCAAAGAACTAATTAATTTAATAAATAAGACTAGAAGCTGGTCATTAAAAAAAAAAAACAAATAAAATAGACGAAGTACTGGTCAATCTAATTAAAAAAAGGAAAGAAGAATACCAAATTAACAGAATCCAAGATGAAAAGGGACATCTCACCTCTAATGAAGATGAAATTAAGGCAATCATTAAAAATTATTATGCCCAATTATGTGGCAATAAACATTGTAATCTAGGTGATATGGATGAATATTTACAAAAATATAAATTGCCCAGAATAGCAGAGGAAGAAATAGACTACCTAAACAACTCCATAATAGAAAAAAGAAATTGAAGAGGCCATCAAAGAACTCCCTAAGAAAATATCCCCAGGTCCAGATGGATTCACAAATGAATTCTATCAAACATTCAAAGAACAACTAGTTCTAATATTATACAAATTATTTGACAGAATAAGCAAAGAAGGAGTGATCACAAGGGTTATTCACTATAATCAGGTAGGATTCATACCATGAATGCAAGGTTGGTTCAATAGTAGGAAAACCATCCACATAATTGACCATATCAACAAGAAAACCAACAAAAATCACATATTTATCTCAACAGATGAAGAAAGAAAAAGCCTTTGACAAAATACAAAACTCATTCCTATTGAAAACACTACAAAGCATAGGAATAGAAGGGCCTTTATTAAAAATGATAAACAGAAATTATCTAAAACCATCAACCAACCTCATCTGCAATGGGAATAAACTATGTGCTTTCCCAATAAGATCAGGAGTGAAACAAGGATGCCCATTATCACCTCTATTATTTAACATTTTACTAAAAACACTAGCTGTAGCAATTAGAGAAGGAAAAGAAATTGACGATATTATAATTGGCAATGAGGAGACCAAGCTATCACTCTTTGTGGATGATATGATGGTATACTTAAAGAACCCTAGAGAATCAACCAAAAAGCTAGTTGAAACAATCAACAACTTTAGCAAAGTTGCAGGATACAAAATAAACCCGCATAAGTCATCAACATTTCTATATATCTTCAACCCATTTCAGCAGCAAGAATTAGAAAGAGAAATTCCATTTAAAAGCACCCTAGACAAAATAAAATACTTAGGAATCTATCTGCTGAGAAAAACACAGGAATTATACAAACACAACTACAAAACACTCTCCACACAACTAGATCTAAACAAATGGAAAAACATTGATTGTTCATGGGTGGGATGAGCTAACATAATAAAAATGACAACCCTACCCAAATTAATTTACTTATTTAGTGCCATACCCATTGAACTACTAAAAAATTTTTTTAATAAATTAGAAAAAAAATAACAAAGTTTATTTGGAAGAACAAAATATCAAGGATATCCAGGGAAATCATGAAAAAAATGCAAAGGATGGAGGACTTGCAGTCCCAGATCTCAAACTGTACTATAAAGCAGTGGTTATCAAAACAATTTGGTACTGGCTAAGAGACAGAAAAGAGGACCAGTGGAATAGCCTTGGGCTAAATGACCTCAGCAAGACAGTCTAGGATAAACCCAAAGATCCCACCCACTTTTTGATAAAAACGGCTGGGAAAATTGGAAGACAGTATAGGAGTGATTAGATTTGGATCAACATCTCACACCCTACACCAACATAAACTCAGAATGGGTGAATGGCCTGAATATAAAGGAGGAAACTATAAACAATTTAGGTGAACACAGAATAGTATACTTGTCAGATCTTTGGGAAAGGAAAGACTTTAAAATCAAGCAAGAGGTAGAAAAAAAAATCACAAAATGTCAAATCAATAATTTTGATTGTATCCAATTAAAAAATTTTATACAAAGAAAACTAATATATCCAAAATTAGAATGGAAGCATCAAATTGGGAAATAATCTTCATAACAAAAACCTCAGACAAAGGTCTAATTACTCAAATTTATAAAGAGCTAAACAAGTTGTACAAAAATTCAAGTCATTCTCAAACTGAAAAATGGGTAAATGACATGAATAGGCAATTTTCATTTAAAGAAATCAAAACTATTAATAAACATGAAAAAGTGTTCTAAATCTCTTATAATCAGAGAAATGCAAATCAAAACAACTCTGAGGTATCACCTCACACCTAGCAGATTGGCTAACATGACAGCAAAGGAAAGTAATGAATGCTGGAGGGGATGTGACAAAGTTGGGACATTAATTCATTGCTGGTGGAGTTGTGAATTGATCCAACCATTCTGGAGGGCAATTTGAAACTATGCCCAAAGGGTGATAAAAACTATCTGCCCTTTGATCCAGCCATAGCACTGCTGGGTTTGTACCCCAAAGAGATAATAAGGAAAAAGACATGTACAAAAATATTCATAGCTAATTCATAGCTAAGTAAACATAGCTAAGCTCTTTGTGGTGACAAAAAACTGGAAAATGAGGGGATGCCCTTCAATTGAGGAATGGCTGAACAATTGTGGTATATGTTGGTGATGGAATACTATTGTGCTCAAAGGAATAATAAAGTGCCGGAATTCTATGGGGACTGGAACAAACTCCAGAAATTAATGCAGAGTGAGAGGAGCAGAACCAGGAAAACATTGTACACAGAGACTGATACACTGTGGTACAATCGAATGTAATAGACTTCTCCATTAGTGGCAATGCAATGACCCTGAACAACTCTGAGGAACCTATGAGAAAAACCACTATCAACATCCAGAGGAAACACTGTGGGGGTAATATACCAAAGAAAAACTGCTTGAATACATGGGTTGAATGCATATTGTTGGGGATGTAGACTCTAAATGAATATCCTAGTGTAAACAACAACAAGATAGGTTCTGAACAAGGACACCAATAATACCCAATGAAATTGCATGTTGGCTCTGGGAAGAGTGGGTGGAGGAGAGGGAGGGAAATAATGTGATTATTGTAACCAAGGAATAATGTTCTAAATTGACTAAATAAACTTATTCAAATGAAAAAAAAGAATGGAATAAAGGGCATGAAAACTTAAAATAGAAAGTGTTTTTTAATTAAATTTGTTTGTTCAGGCATGTAATTTAGACATAAAG
This sequence comes from Monodelphis domestica, assembly GCF_027887165.1. Taxonomy (NCBI): domain Eukaryota; kingdom Metazoa; phylum Chordata; class Mammalia; order Didelphimorphia; family Didelphidae; genus Monodelphis; species Monodelphis domestica. The sequence goes on along the minus strand of NC_077231.1, from coordinate 223,213,327 downwards.
AGTGTTACTCTTAGCGAATAAGGGGAGCATGGAGTAGTTTATCTGTCAGATCTACAGATAAGGAAAATATTTATGACCAAACAAGATAAAAACATCCTTATTGGTAGAGTCAGGGTCAGATTCAAAACTTCTGGAGAGCAGTTTTGAATTATGCTTAAGAGGCTACAAATCAGTGCCTACCCTTTGATCTACTACTAGGTCTATTATCCCAAAGAGGTAAAAAAAAAAAAGAGAAAGAGAGAAAAGGACCTATTTGTACAAAAATATTTGGTGAAACTCAAGAATTAGCAATTGAGTTGTTCATCAATAAAAGAGTGGCTGAACTGATTGTGGTATGTAGATTGTAATGGAATGTTATAAGAAAAGACAAGCAGAATGATTTTGGAAAAACCTGGAAAGATTTACATGAACTAATGCAAAGTAAAGCAAGTAGAACCAGAAGAAGATTCTATACATTAATAGCAACATTTTTTGATGAACACCTGTGAATGACCTACTTATTTTCATTACTACAGTTATATAAGATAATTCCAGAGCCTTATGATAAAAAATGCCATCTGTGTCCATAGAAAGTCTGAATGCAGATCAAAACATACTCTTTCATTTTTCTCTTCTTTTATTTTCTTTGAGATTTCTTCTACAAAATGATTAATATGGAAAAATTATGATTATGCTCCTAAAAGAAGAAGAAGAGTTAACTGAATATTTTCTAAGATAGTTGAACATGATGTAGGATGGAAATTTATATGACTTTCAAGAAAGGAGATAATATGAGTCTGAAAATGCCCTCTCATGCCACATTACATTGGTAGATTCCTATTCCAAATAAACATAGAACAAGCTCTGTTCGACAAGTTACTAGTACAGCTAATTCTGTGGCTTTGAAACAAATCAGCTATCACAGTAAGGGCTTATCTTTCAACTAAAGGGATAGGATGGTATGATCGTTAACATATTCCTGCTTTGAAATTCTGTGACTCTAAGACAATCATTAAATATTGTGTTTCTTTAAAATCCATCTACTGCTATTCATGAGAATGAATTTTTCTACTTCCTGAACTGTCTCTAGAGGATTATATAATAGATGAGAAGGAAAATTGATGTGGTGGTGAAAAGTACTTGATTTGAGAAGATTCTTCTCTTCACAGACAGACCTATGAGATTCAAAAGAGACTTTATTTCTTTGCTGCCTAAGTTTCTGAACTAAACCAAACTACAGGAACCCATCAGACTTGCACTCCGACGCAGAAAGGAGACGTGTGCCTTTCACCAATGACATGGAGACAAGCAATCAGACAGTAGATTACAAGACTGTCACCACTCACTGGTTTTCCTTGTCTTCATCTATTCTGAGTACTTGCCAGGTGCCACTGAAATTAGCACCGCTATGTCAGAAAGTTTTTGAAAAGGCTCAAAGCTTTCAGTCTTCTAGGGTTTAAAGAGTAAATTACTCAACTCCACTCTTCCCAGGGGATGAGAGTAGTGCAATAACAATGAAAAACAGGTAAGTGCTTTAAAAATAATAATTTAAAGTACAGGTTTTGGCAATAACTGTGAGACTCACTGCACTGGTTGGAATGGTGATTAATTACTAAGCAATGTGTCAGGATCTTCACAAGACTCAGTCATAAAAAACAAACAAACAAACAAACAAACAAAAAAGTGAGGGATAGGATAATTCTGAATTCAAGATGTTCTATTTAGTGACAGGATTTTTGAAATTATATTCCAAGTATTAAGTCTCACAATCAAAAATAAGAAAAAAAAGAATGAAAACATGTTTGCTATTAAGATGCTATATTTGAAATAATCAAAGGCATGTAGATTATAAGACCTATGGTAGTAGCAAAGATTGTGAGTGTGTCTTGATATCCTCAGTGTCTTACATAGTTAGTACTTAATATATGCTTGTTAAAGGCAAATATTTTTATAATTGAACAAGTAATATCTTTATATTCCCAAAACAGGAAATTAATAAATCAAAAAATTTGTCAAAATTGGTTTTGGATCTTAAAATGGAGCCCCAATTATCTCTAATAGCTATTCTCTCTTCAATTAAGACTATGGATTAACTGAGTGGTAAAGTGGCTAGCACCCTCAATCTTGAAAAAGGAAAAAGGTAGTTCGAATCCAGCCATAGACCCTTACTGGGCAAGTTGCTTAACCTCTGACAGCTTTAGTTTCTTCAACTATAAAATGGGAAACCTAATAGAATTTATATTTTGTAAAGTGTCTGGCATATTATTGGTGCTTAATGAAAGTTAGTTTCTTTCGTCTCTTCTCTGGGCTCTCTTTTTCTCTTTTTTATTTATTTGTTTTTCTATTTATTTTATTTTTCTATTCATTCTATTTTTCTATTCCCTTTTATTTGTACCAAGTATGGCTGTGATTATAGCAACCCAAGGATCTCTGGATTTGAGGAATGAGCAACTTTCAGATCACTATGTCAGTATGTTGGATCTCTCTGCTGATCTTACTTTATGATAATATCATTTTCTCCTCAGCTTTAGTTCTTAGCTTGACTACATTTCTTTGCTACCTCAACAAAAGCCAGCCATAGAGGTCTTTTTTGAGCTTTCAGTTAAGAGAACTATATCTTTGGTTCTGATATTTCTTCTTTTACTCTGCCAGGTTCAGAAATATATTCTTTCATTTTGAAAGATCATTTCAATTTATAGGTAATCCAAGTCTAATTTCTTCCAGATAAACTATAATTAAACTACATTTGTGCAATAATCATAAAGCAGTTCTAGGTTTAAAGTTCTTCATTCATTAACTCCTCAGTTTTATAGTATTTCTATTCAAATAAGTATTAGAAATAGAAAAATAATCAGTTACACTATTGATTTGTTAGGATTGTTGTGCTTTCTTTTACTATTTTCTTTATTTATTAAATACTTCTTCACTACCACTACCAAGAAAAAGTATTTAATGAAATACATGTATAAAAACTGTATGCAAAACTTCATATTGTTCACAATTTGTTTAAAATGTGTAAATTACATATTTCTGCTAATAAAAGTATCCTCTGCTTTTTATTCCTTTTGAATTTTTTTTAAACCTTTACCATCCATCTTAGAATCAATACTGTGTATTGGTTGTAAGGCAGAAGAGTGGTAAGGGCTGGGCAATGGAGGTCAAATGACTTGCCCAGGGTCACACAGCTAGGAAGTGTCTGAAGCCAGATTTGAACCCAGGACCTCCTTTTTCTGGACCTGGTTCTCAATTCACTGAGCCACCCAGCTGCCCCCCTTGAATTTATTTTATTTGAATACTTTTTAATTTTTGTTTTGTGGCTGTTATTTTGTAATCATATGTAGTATTCTTATTCTTTTATTCTCTTTTTCATCTCTTCATATATTTCCTCTATTTTCTTTATATTTTTGATATTGATTATTTCTAATAACAAAACACAATCCATTATTTTCACATATAATCTATTCAGTCATTTCTTACATTCTTTGCATTTGTGTTATTTCCAGTTATTTTGTCATTGCAAACAAAACTTCTTTAAATATTTTCATACCTATATAGCTTTTTACCCTCTTGATAACATTCTTAGTGCCTAATAATAATCCTACTAATGGAATCCCTAGGTCAATGAGAATGAACAGATTTATAGCTTTTAATGTATATTTCCATCTTGTTTTCTAAAAAAAGTCATAGTTGTTCTAGCAATATAATATTATGCCTCTTTCACTCTATTCCTATCAGTATTTAATTTTATCTCTTTAAGCCATCTGGTTCTCAGTTAACATACATTACCAGGACCACATTTAGCTAGGTTTGTCCTTGGGCAGACGACACAATCTGTCATTTGAACCACAATCTTTCTGAAACAAAATCTTTCTAGCTTGGTCATACCAAACTTTTGGAACTTTTGTTCCAATGCCACAACCCTTCAGGAATGCAGGATCACCTCCATAATATAATGAGTGTTAAGGTAAGACTTTTGTAGGATATTTTATATTCTCTAAATCATTGTTGTTCTATCCAAAACTATTTTTGGATTATGCATGTGTTCAGGCTTAGATCTATAAACAAACCTTATGTAGGTGTCTGGGACCTCTCCATATGTCTATTACATTTAACTTATCAAATTTCCATTCATCTTCTTAACTTCCTTCTTATTTATTTTTGGTTAGATTTATCTAGTTCTGAGAGGGAAAAATGAAAGTCCTCTGCTATTATTATTTTATTATCTCTTTCCATCTGTACCTCATTTAATTTTTCCTTTAAAAATCTGGATCCTGTAACAATTTGTCCAAACAGGTACAATGCAGATAATGTGTATTGGCTCCAAGGCAGAAGAGTGGTAAGGGCTAGGCAATGGGGGTCAAGTGGCTTGCCCAGGGTCACACAGCTGGGTATTCCCCTATTTCTTGATTGGTACTCCACTTCTCAAGTCCTACCTTATCCCATTGCCTTTCTCTCCTGTTTCTCTGTATATTAAGTTAAAAAAATTACCTTTACAATTATGTACATCATTCTCTCTTTAACCCTGGTCTGATAAGAGGATGGTTTTAGTACTAATAGCTCTCCATTCATCATCTCCTTCTCTGTGTCAGTTCCCCCACTCATTCTCCTTCATATGAGATAGCCATTCTACCCTACCTCCTGTCCCCATAACAGCTATCAACAGTTAGGTTTTTTCTCCTTTATTTACTCATTATTATTTATTAATTTTTAATTTAGCAGATAGGTCAACAGGTCTAATTACTGACTTTTTATTAGATCCCCAGGATTCTTCCAAAGTCACTCATTATGTTAGCAGCAAGGCTTGAGGTCCTAACCTCAGGGACCAGTGTCTTTAGACTCTACAGTCCCCACTCCTTCAATCCCCAGCTATGGGCTGGGATGGCCGATTTTTGCCCTACATAAATGCATTGTCTTCCTAGTTGCTTTCTCAGTATTAAGTCTGAAAGAGGCAAAGGCTTCATAATGTAATTAATATAATATAGTACATACTATTATATAACATAACTATATATTAATGCATATTGCATGAATTCCTATTTAGGAGGACTCTCATTCATGTCATCCAATAATTTCAACACATGTGGGCAACCAATACAAAAGTGGAGTTTTTCGCCTTATTCTCTTGACTTTGTGAGCATACTAATAGGATAATCAGGAAGTACATAACTTTTTTTCTTATTTTAATTACATTTTGGCTATAGTTTTTTTTTTCTTGTCTGATGACATCATAGTACTTTCCTGCAAAAAGTCTCATTTGTAATGTTTTATACATCTCTGTGGCTATTTGCATGATTCTCAATTCTCAATTTAAATTCTTTGGAAACTGAAGTGTCTATGACTCATTACCATACAGTATCAACACAAAATTATTCAAGTTTAAAAGGCAGACATTTTTCAAGGTGAAATTTAAGGCCATTGAAATGATTCAGCAGTTTCCTAAAAGCATTCCAGACTATTCTTTTTGTTCTCTTTAAATCTAGGTTATATTCTGTCCGAGGTGATTATAGAGTTTTTTCTGGTACTTTGTTTTTTTTCTACCCTAACCAGCACTCTTAAGTCTAAGACCTAAGGCATTCCATGTCCTCAGTTCATCATTTTTGTAATTATTGTCTTATTAATGTCTATGTATCTTGATTGGCGACTGAAAGGGTACACATTTATTAACTAAATTATATTCATCTTATTCTAGGCTCCAGCTTGTATTCCCTTTCACATTATATTCAGCCATCAGATTAGTTCACCTTACCATTTTTCTCTACTCTATGTGAGTACAATCCTCACTTGTATCTTTCAACAGTTATATTCTTGTTCCTCTGTTTCAATACTCAAAGCAATAGTACCATTGCTTATGAAAAGAGTCAAGGAATTGACCTATACCAATTCAAAATCCGTGTAATTCATAGATCAATAGTCAGTTCTATGGCCACCATTCCTCTGTGTGGATTTTCTTTTCCAGAGAAACACAATAAGCTTCTGGAGGGTAATGATTGTTTCACTTTTTGTAGGTTCATAGTTAGTGCTTAGCTTAGCACCCGATATGTTAAATCATTAAAGCTTTTTCATTCATCTGTTCATTTTATCATTTTATCTATCTAATATTTAATTTATCACAGCTTAGAAATATGCATTCTTTTATCCATTTTTCTCATATGTGCATAGTTAAATATTTCTGAAGTAGTTATCTAAACCATTTAGGAGACTGGGATGCTCCATGATTTTACGTAATCATCCTAAACTATGTTAAATATGAAAATGGAAGTATTAAGACCTCAAAATGAAAAACATGTAAAGATGACATATATGACCATTCCTAAGACATTTCTTTTCAAGTAGTGACTAAATAAAGCCATCTATTTGTTAACTTTTCTGGGAAAGTTTTCAAAGATTGATTAATTTATTCAAAATAGTTAACAAAAAATAGGATGAAAAAACTAAGGTGCTGGACACCTTAGTTTCTATCTCAAGCTTATAATCCTTCAATTGTGTAAAAATGACAATGGATGTGAACTAATTTATAGGTTATCTGTAGATTATTTGGAATTCTTATTCTTTTTGTTCTAGAAAAAGAATAAGAGATATTTGACTGCTGAAATATATCTCTTAAAGAGAGTCAACAGAGGGTGGGGGAAAGTTCATATCTGTTCACTGGGCTATATATGAACAGGCAGGAATGGATTTCAGTGATGAGAGAAATAGTAAAGCAGAAGGATTTTCATTCTTTTGCAAATTTTGTGATTTGTAGGCATGGGAGGAATGAGAAGAATGGAATTGCTGGGAAACCAAACAAAAACAAAATGATGATTTGGAAAGGGAACTGGTTCATGTTCTAAGTTTGCTGCAAACTAGTTGGATGACCTCAGACAAGTAATTTAACCTCTCAGGATCCTGGTTTCCTTTTTTGTATTACAAGGAGGTTGTACTAGAAAATCTTTCAGCTTTTATGCTATGAATTTTATAAGAATGCCTTTCAAATGTGCATTCTATAATGTAGCTAAAAGGAATTGCTTCATCATCTAAAAAATACTATATAAATTTGGGCTGTTATTGCTGCCTTATACTATGCTTTATTCACATGAAAGAACTTGTATGGTTCTTATTCACAATTCTGAATATGGTTGACTGAGGATGTAAAATTTTTTTAGACACTTTCAGGGTCATTAATGCTTCTGCAACTTTCCTCCAGTCCTTCTAACATTCCCACTGACCTCTACTCATTCTTCTGTGATCCTAAAAGAAAATACAAAGCCCTGGGAATAACTTCCTCTATGAATTTGTTTATAGATGAATACTTTTCAGGCAGACTTTATCCTCATGTGATTTGTTTATTTACTTTCTGCTTTCTCCCTAAAGAAGAAGATCTTTCAACAAAACATTTCTACATTTGGTTGACCTTGTTTGCCTTTCTTTTAAGCTCACAGCAAACCTAGACTAGTAGATGAACTTGACTCTAAACCTCCCCAGATGAATTCCCAATCCCTATCTACAGAGAGAATAGAAAAATACTTTCATAAATGAACAAACAGTCAGTCCCTGTGATAAGGAGAAATCTCTTCTTTGCTGCCAATTTAAACTTTAGCAAGAAGTGTTTTAACACTTGAACACATCTCTTCAGCTGCTCTAGGCAAGATGATATGAAGTAATTTTCATAGGTTTCACTCTATTAAATTTAAATAATACTATACATTCCTTGCATCTAACTCTGATTGTTCTGGGAAAGGCTTTTCTCTCCCCTATGAGGGTAGACCTTGAAAGTAGAAAAATATATTCTGTATTTTAAAAATAGGAAGATGAAATAAAACTATGTTATATTGTAATTCATGGAATAAAAATGATAATTCTACCATCAGTCTTTTAATAACAATTGCCCATATTTATGTAATTCTTAGAATTTTTAAGTGACTTTACAACAACATTGCAAGGTATGTGCAGTTTTTATTCCTATTTTACAGATGAAAAAAACTGAGTTGAAAAGAGGGAAAGTGACTTGTCCAAAGTCCAAAGTTGCTAGCTGTTTGAAGTGCAGTTTTCATGAGCAAGTCTTCTTGATACTAAGTTGAGCACTCTATCCACTTTGCCATCATTCCTGTTTTGGTAATAATAGAAATGACAATAAATATATCACTACATTTAAGTTGTGTTGACATCAGATGTCATTATTCTCTTTAAGTCAAACAACTTTAGCTACTAGAAAGAACACACTTTCCCTTTTTATCTGTTCCTTTTAATTTGAGGATGCTACTTCAAATTAAATGATTCAGACATTATGAACCATGTTCCTGTTCTAATTCTCTTTTTTACTATTTTATTTTTTATCAGATTACATGTCTATTTTTATGATTTCTAATAATTGTATTCTGATATTTTGTGATCCATGTTTTCTCCCTTCCTCCAATCTTTTCTACTTCTCTATGATGACAGGTAATATGAGATGCTTCTAAATGAGTTACCATACAATACATATTTCCCTGTTAATCATGTGACAAAAAAAGACACATATCACTTCCACTAGAGAAAAATTTATGGAGAAAATAAAGTGAAAAATGGCAAGCTTCCAACTTCATTCAGACTTTGTTAGTTCCTTCTGTGGTGGTGGATATCTAATTCAGTTTCTAGATAAAACACAACAAAAGGAGTGAGGGGAAGGGTCATTATTTAACTTCAGTGATCATGAAGTACTTCAAGGAAGAACTGATTCTTGAGCTGGCCTTTAGAGGAATGATGAAATATAACAAGTGACATAATCAATATTTTAAGATGGATCTAATTTCTTCTCTTCCTCACATTCTTGACCTCTAAAAAGAAATGTCAGAATTTAATGATTTGAAGTGTTGTAGAAATATAGGATTAGCCTTTTGCTGCAAAGCAAGAGATCCTAGAGCCAGGATTCCGGAGTTCTGAAGAAGACAGTTTTCTGGCAGGCAGTCAGTTTCTCTGGAGGAGACAGGGGTGTTAGTGGAATTGCTCTCTGGAGGAGCTGCCAGGAGACTGAGACTTTCCATCAAACAAGTTTACATCTTCTGGGAAGTGGATGAGGTGGTAACACACTCTATAGGTAGACTGTATTAGTTAAGCCATTTCTCCCCTCCCTGTTCCTGTGTGATCATGTGTGCTCCTGATTTTACTGGGATTTCTCCAGATCCAAGAGGAGTGAGACTTCCTTTGGCCTTATTCCTGTACCTACAAGCCATCCCCTAATCTTAAGCAGTAATTAAGGAGTTACTTATAATAGTTATAGAAAGTAGTGAGTGGGGTTTAGTACTCTGATTTTGGGGGTTAAGATTAGATCTTCCAATTCCCTTCCCTTAGTGCAAATCAACAGTTAGATAGTTGTATTTATTCATCTATGTGGTTATTTTTCTTTGCTCCCAATTGAAATAATAGGGAACAAAAATGAAATTGTGGAATCAGAAATAATAAGATAAGGAAATGGGGGAAGTACAATAAAAATGACTTAAGGATCAAAGAGAATGGACTATAGATTCTAGTCAACATATATAGGAAATGAAATTCTCAAAGTCAAAGAAATGTCACCGGGAAGGGGCAAAAGTTGGTATTTGTTGTGTCCTACTTTTGGTCCATCCCACTTATTTTGAGTGATGCCTTCTGTGGAAGATATAGTCATAAATCCCTGCCAAAGACAGGATATCGACATAAAAGCATTAGATTCTGAGGCCATGCTATATGCAAAGCTGGAATTAAAACCTAGTTAAAGAATCCAGTATTTCTAGGTCTTGCCCCACTGATTGGGTTGATTGAATAAATGAACTGAACATCAGATGTAAACTGCGTGATTTTATCTATCCTTTTTTGCTTATTCACACAGAGAATGACTGAAGGGAGAGTGACTGAAGGGCAAAGCAAACTACATGGTTCATTTATAAAATGTCTTGGTTCAGTGTACATCATATACAACTAAGAAGACTCATGGGTGTGGAAAAGATGACATGTTATCAAACAGGAAATCATGATTTTTCTGTTCTGTTAAATTATATACTATCACATCACATAAATGCTAAATTATTTTAATTACATTGCTTTATATTGTATTATATCATATTGTGTTATATTATGTTGAATATAGAGATAAAGATAATATATCACTCTCTTTACATTTGAATGTTTTCCTTGAGTCTATGCTCATACTAAAACTCTAGAGAATTCAAGAAAGACTTTTTAAGGGGACTTGATTCTATTATGCCACAATAACATAACTAGAACTTAATCCAATAAAGCAAATTCACAGAAGAGACTGGCTGGGAATTTTCAATAACATGTGACAATGTTGATTTTGATGTGAGGAAAGTGAAAAAAAAAACCCATACAGTCTTAGAACACAATAATAATAACAGCTAGGGATTGGTAAGCACCAATTCTGTATCAAATACTGTGATAAGTGGGGGATAAGAAAAGTCCAAAAAAGGAGTCAGCTCAAAAGGATCACATAGGGTTTACAAACTTATAGTGTGCACAAACAAGGAATGCACAGCATGAGTTTGTATGCCACTGTATACAAATGGGATAAATAAGATGTCTTGGAAAAATTACAAAAGGAAGATACTGTTGATGGTGAGTTTTAAATAAATGTTTGAAGGAACTCAGGGAAGCCAGGAGATAGAGATAAGAAGGGTGATGATTCTAAGTACTGGGGAAAACCAACAAAGGTGCAGAGTTAAAACATAGAAAACAGTTTCATATTCAAGGAAGAATAAGGAAGCCGGAGCCACTGACTTATAGAGTACACAGAGGGGAATAAGTTACAAATAAAATGGAAGGTGGGAAGATACTAGGTTCTGAAGGGCTTTAAAAAAAAACCCATAGAATATTTCAGAGTGAATCTTGAAGGTAAAAGAGATTACAGAGGCTTAGTCCTGACAGGGAGGAGGTGACATGATCCACTTGATAGTTCAGTGACAGATGAACTGGAATGGGGAAGTTGGAGGCAAAGAAACCAAGAAGACTATTGCAACAGTTCAGGTGTGAGGTGATGAGGACTTCCATCAGCTTTCTAGCAGCATCATTGAAAAGAACAGGATGTACAAGAGGTGTTTACAAAGATAAAATCAACAGGATCTGGCACCTGCCTTGATATGGGCAGGGGCAGAGAGAGAAAAAGAGTTGAGGAACATACTTTAGTATGGATGTGTATTACTGGAATGATGGCAGAGCATTTGACAGGGATAGGACTATTAGGAAGAGGGAAGGACTTGTGGGTCCTTCAAACTCCAAAAGTTCCCTTCCAAAGTGAAGTAAAGTTGATGTAGAAGGTTATATCCACTGTGAGAAAATCAGATAAATGATTCCTCTCTGCAGCACTTTAACAGTCATAAGTGGGGAGGAGATGATTTATCAACTAACATAAATATGGGATACACATATTCTAATCCTTTTCAGTGGATGGAATCAATGTATTGCCAGTGTTTAATAGTCTGATGAATGCCTTACTAAACAAAACCTACATCTAAGATTCCTGACAATATATTCATTCATGTTTTTGGTTTTTGAGCACAATCTCAGATTTCATACTATAATGTCCTTCAGGATAAACAACCATATCTACTACCACTTTTGACACTTTCCAAAACACCTGTCTCTGTACCCTTTGGACTGACTATGTCATCTCATTAGTATTTTAATTAGTTATAAGTAATAAATGATGTTTTCCTCTATTTCTCTTTTTTGTTCATCAAAGACATGCCAAAATGACAGAAAAAAATCTTGTATTCCAACTGTTGGCAAATTATTTGAATTCTCCTCAAATACTGTTCTACACCTACTTGGCTAAAAGATTTTTGGAGAAGAAAGATTTGGACTATCTCCTTAACTTGTGACAGGTAATAAAATGGTTTCATAAAACATGAAGTGAGCATGTAACTAACTGACCATTCAGAGGAAAGAGTGGAACATCTGAATCATCAGGGATTAAAAAGATATAATATACTTGAAAATTATCAATTGAAACTATTTTTTACAACATCACATATATGTAGTAAGAAAAGGAAATGCTGAAAATTTAATTTGATAGATTATACATCTAGTTCCTTTCAATCAACTAAATGAATAATGTTTGTCTCCCTCCCCCCTCTCTATATCTCTTAAAGAGTACATTGAGATAATTTTGGAGATAATAAAGGAGCTAACTTTTTATCCCCTTTTTTGGACAAGTAAAAAAATATGAAGGACCATTCAAGTTCATGATGAAACATGATCAGTGACACCAAATTACAGAGAAAGCTGTGATCAAAAGGAAAAATAAATGTCATAAAATAGCCTAATTTATCATCAGAAAACAACTAAAAATATTAAGATGGACCTTGGCATCTCGGGATATTGCTAATTATTCCATTCCAGTTCCTTTTGGTTTCTTGATTTGGAAGAATAGAGGGGAAAATATGTTTTAAAAACTAGTATTGCAATAAAGAAATGTATTTTTGCCAGCCATTTTTCTCTTTTCTATTCATTAATTTAATAAACACTGATTTTTCCCTGTGTGCAGAGCTCTGTGATAGGTTCTGAGAGAGATACAAATTTCAGATAGCATACAGTCCTTGCCCTCATGGGGCTCACAGTCTAGAAGGGGGTTATTAGACAACAACAATATGCATGAGTATTGCAATAAAGGAAAAAATGAGTCATGGACAAGGCAATACAAAGATTTTTTTTACAAAGATTTTAATTATACCTCATTATAATTCTGAGAATTAATCTATGTAATGGGTATAGGTATCTATTCAGAAAAGAAAAATTTTAGCACCAGAATCCTTGGTATTGTAATAGAAAGATTGAGAGGGGAATTGGGGGAATGGAAGGAGAAAGAGAAATGGGGAAAGAGAGGGTGAAGAGATTCTTCTTCACCTCTCTTTTTTGGGGAAAGAGGTAGCCAAGTCTTGTCTCCCTGACAGAGGTAACATATCTCCTCAGAGGATAGTTCTGGGAGATGGAAGACAAGAACTGGAGAGATTAGTTTTGGTAAGATGACCCACTGCCTCCCCTTTGGTCTCAGTTATTGTTGAGAAGCAGGATGGATTCTTCTGCCTCTGGTCTCCTTAGGGATACCCACTGTCACTTCCCTTCAGAAACCTGGGGTCACCCCACTATCAAGGAGAGATCTGGTCCTTGGCTTAGGTAGTTTGGATGACTGGGATCCTGAGCTAACCTTACCTTTTGGGGGGAGAGATGTGATTCTCCCCAAATCTTCTGCCCCCTTTCCTAATATCAGAAACTAGTCAGACCTAGTTCTAAAGTATTTTGGGGTTCACACAGGAAAGGAGAGGTAGGAATGTCAGGTAAGGAAAGTAGGGGAGAAAGAAACTCTAACACTTGTCCCCTCTGGCAGACTGCCCCCCTAGTTCTCACGGTTCAAGGCTGAGTGCCTTGAACCCTCTTCTGGTCAGCTGCTGGATGATCCCTATCCCTCAGCTAACTGGCTCTTAATTCAGGAGTCTAGGAACAGATCAGGGAGAGAGAGAAATCTCAGGAAAAGATCTGAATGGCTCTGGCCAGAGTGAGTCCAAATCAAAACCCCCTTGAGAATTCAGGTAGCTGTTCTTTTTGTTATTTTTTTTAATAACCCATACCTTCCATCTTGGAGTCAATACCGTATACCCTGTACCATGACTCCAAGGCAAATGAGTGGTTAGGGCTAGGCAATGGAGGTCAAGTGACTTGCCCAGGATCACACAGCTGGGAAGTGACTCAGGCCAAATTTGAACCCAGGACCTCCCATCTCTAGGCTTGGCTCCCAGCTGCCCCCAGGTAGCTGTTCTTGAAGAGTCTTAGTGAATGTATTTTTGGAATAATAGATCCCAAACAGATAGGCTCTTTCTGAGCTTCTAGGAAAACTACCTTCCTCCTTCCCTTCCAGGCTGGAAGACCATTAACAGTTGGAGCTTCAGAATTCTAACCCCTTTAGAACTCCCAGGCTTCTCTCTCTGCCCCTCCAAATCTCTTCAGCTGATCTCTCCTTCAGCCTGGCTTCTCATTGCAATCCCCTGGATCTGTCTTTCTTACATTACAGTATCCTGGTGAGAAGATTCAACATAAAAAGGGATATGATTTTATCAGTGCTAATTACATATATTTATAACTATTTCTATAAATATTTTATCTGTGATATACAAATATGCATATATAAAACATTGATATCTGCTTTCCATGAGACTTGGATTTGAACTCCTGTCCCTCAGCTTGCCCACTCCTACCCCTTCCAAAAAATAAAAGTGTAAACAGAAGAGACCGCTGCTGTGGGCAGGCTACTGCCACAGGTAGACTTGCAGCACTTCTGGCATGGACTTCTAGCACCTAAGAGTTGAGCTGGCATAACTGGAACCATGGTAAGAGAAACCACAAGTAAGAGAACCCTTCTGCTTTTGTAGGCTGTCCATATGGTCTAGCCATAGTTTTCTCCAGATTCACAATTTTCTAGCAACTGTCTTATAACAGTCAGTAGATTCTAAGCCTATTGGGTTGTTGAGGATTTAATTAGCTTTGACAAATTATGTCATGGAAGCTGAACTAGGTGGTCTGCAAGACAACTTCTACTTCTATTCCTAAGAGCCAAGTTATGAGGGAAATGTTTTTCCTTAGAGTACATGTGTGATATTCTTCATTATGCTCGGGTTTATGGGCACCTTAATATGTATTTTTTGACCTTTAGAATTCCCTGTATTCAAAGGTAGACTTCATTTTTTTAAAAAAAGAAAGAATGGAAATAATTTCTTTCCATTTTGTTTCTCCCTACCTCCCTTTTGGGAAAATTCTATAATTTTATTGCATTGGGGAATTTCTGGTGTAATAATTTCCTCCCTCTCATGGGGATTTACTCCCCATCTGTAAAGTATAGTCATGGAGGATTGCATTTGACATTGCAAGGTCAAGATATTTGCTTAGGGGTTACATAGATAGTATATGCCAGGAGCAGGAAGCAAGTCTTTTGGATTTACAAGGTCAGTTCTCTGTACAACATACCACACTGTCTCTCATTTTTGTTTACCAATTATTGATTGATTGATAAATTGATAGAACAACCTTTGCCAGTTATGAGTATTGATTTAGATGCCAAAGTCAGGCTACCATTCTCTATAGCCTCACTGCAGATTTAATACATTAGGATTATACAAAGAATTCACACAAAAAAGCAAAATGTCTAACAAATACATCAGTTCTATAATTATGTCTTTTAATTGTTGGCATTCATATTAAAACAAATGATCACAGCTGAACATTTTAGAATGAGTATAATTTCCCAACACCATTATAATTTTAGTCACTTGGGGCTGATAATGAGAAATACAAGTAATATAAGATGATTACTATTTGTCACATATTTTACAAAAGCTTTCTGCGAAGAAGGGACTGCTTTAGGATGAAGGATAATAGTAGCAAGATTGGGTGCTCCATCAGACCACAGAAAGCACTAATCAAACTGCTCAGATCCTTGATCTGTATTTACTGGGAACACATTACAGTACAGAGATGAATACATTTATATTTTATATTTATACCTTATAAATATATTTATCCAAAATACCCCCTAATGTGCTTTTCCAGCATGTTCATTTTATAATAGCTTGGCTCAGGAGAAATGCTTTAGTATGGATGGCATTTGGTTGTATATAATAGCATCATTTTTCTGGCAATGTCTTTTGCCTGATGTGCTTCCAAGCCCCTGAAGAAAGTAGTGTGTGTGTGTGTGTGTGTGTGGTGTGTGTGTGTGTGTGTGTGTGTGTGTGTGTGTGTGTGTGTGTGCTGCCTGGGGTGGGGTGGGGAGAGAGGGACAAGCATGCTGCTATCATCATTCAAGCAGTAACAATACATTTATCCTAAAGCAGTAATTTCTTCCTGGTGAACTCTTATAAAGGCATTCAGCAATGTGTAATCACTTATACTTCATGTCATTCGCATTGTGAGAGTCTGAATACACAAATCACTGTAACAACATGGAAAATGAAGAAATATGATCACATTGGGGCTTTTGTTCCACCATCTCAGTGCTTTTCTTGATTCAATATGAGTGCCTGATTGTTGTTCTTATGAACAGAAAAGGTAAATTGAAAGTTCTTCACTATTTTTGTTGAGCTTTCTTTTCATTTTTAAAATAAATCTTCAGGCTTTGTGGGGGTTGGGAGGCTGTAAGCAGTCTTAAAACTTTGTCAGTTATCTTTTATCAGTTTCAGACAACTGTGGTTCAAATATATGGAATTAGTCATGGAAAACATTTTCCTTACATCTCTTTTTTAAGAATCTTGAATAATTCCATGGGAACACACTGCTATTTTGATTCTTCAAGCATGTTACATGCAACTTGGATTATTTAGAAGTGTGGGAGTTCCTTAAACCTATGTATATCTCCACTACTCCATGGCTTAGTAGATTTTTTTTTTGACTTGCTGTGGTGAAAACAAAAAATCATTTCTTTTAGGATAATCTTCTTTGAATTCAGGTAAGCCCTCTGGGCACAAACAAACAGTGAAGCACCAGGCTCATACAGGAAGCCTCTGTAGGACTGGTTAGAGAGTACTGGAGGAATTCATGGTCACTTCCATATCACAATGAGAGAGATATTTAGTGGTTTGTGGCAAAAGCACTAGATACCAAATCAGAGGACCAGGGTTTAAACTCTGATTCTCCATTTAATATGTATATAACCTCACACAAGCAACTTTAGCATCAAGAAAGTTCAAACTCTGTTTAGCATCTATAGTCCTCGACAGCCTAGCTTCCACCTCCCCATCTTTCTAGCTTTATTTAAAATATTACTCTCATACATTCTACAACCTAGCTGCAATAAGCAATTGTTTATTTCCTCAAAAACACACTGTTTTGTCACATCTCCATTTCTTTGCTCAGGCTGTTCATTATGTTTCTTTGCCTTTTCTTGGTCAAGGTCCTGGAGTGGTTTTCCATTTCCTTCTCTAGCTCACTTTGTAGGTGAGAAAACTGAAGTGAATAGGATTAAGTGATTGTGTAAATTATCTTGATATGCTCATGTTGCCTAGATGTATAAGATGGACTACCTGGGTACACAGAATGATTTGGAGAAACTGACTGGTTCAGCACTTGGAGTAACTTTAAGAAACTGATCATCTTTAAAGCATCATCCTGGCACAGATAAGGATGGAAACCAGTTTTTTTTCTTTAAACATTATTTTATTTGGTCATTTCTGAGCATTATTCATTGGAGACAAAGATCATTTTCTTTTGTTCCCCCCATCCCCCCACCTATCCCATAGCCAACGCACGATTCCACTGGTTATCACATGTGTTCTTGATTCTAACCCATTTCCGTGTTGTGGGTATTTGCATTAGAATGTTCATTTAGAGTCTCTCCTCTGACATGTCCCCTCAACCCCTGTAGTCAAGCAGTTGCTTTTCCTCGATGTTTTTACTCTCACAGTTTGTCCTCTGCTTGTAGATCGTGTTTTTTTTCTCCTAGATCCCTGCAGATTGTTCAGGGACATTACACCGCCACTAATGGAACATTCCATTACATTTGATTGTACCACAGTGTATCAGTCTCTATGTACAATGTTTTCCTGGTTCTGCTCCTCTTACTCTGTACCACTTCCTGGAGGTTGTTCCAGTCTCCATGGAATTCTTCCACTTTATTATTCCTTTGAGCACAATAGTATTCCATCACCAACATATACCACAGTTTGTTCAGCCATTCCCCAATTGAAGGGCATCCCCTCATTTTGTCACCACAAAGAGTGCAGCTATGAATATTCTTGTACAAGTCTTTTTCCTTATTATCTCTTTGGGGTACAAACCCAGCAGTGCTATGGCTGGATCAAAGGGCAGACAGTCTTTTATCACCCTTTGGGCATAGTTCCAAATTGCCCTCCAGAATGGTTGGATTGGAAACCAGTTTTTGACACTTGATAAGACTCAGGAATCATCAAGCCAGCCTGTAACTAGTTCTTTGCATGTCAGCTCTCATGGTCTCTCTGAGATGAGATAATCAAATATCCTTGAACTTCACAAAAACATGTCTGGTCCCACACTAAGCTATTTTGGAACTGCTTATAGTTATCATTTAACCTTGATGAGGCACCTGTTGTTGGGTGTTAATTCTAAGTCTATTTGTTTATCATGCTAAAGAACATGTTATTGCCACCCCAAAAACACACACCATAGATATCTTTGTTTCCCTTTGCTTTTAGGATTCTGTAACCCTTTTTCCTGGGAACTCTTCCCCTATACCATCCTAGATCTCATACTAGATTGGCTCTTCCCAGGCCCTTCTCAAGTCTCCCTTGTCTAGAAAATTATTTAATCTACTCTTTCTGCTTTTGAATGAAGCTCCTTAGCAATCAGTTAATTAGCTGCACATGTACATGTATGTCTTTGCTTAATAAAGACTATCTTGATTTTAAAGACATCTTATCTCTCAGTGATCTTCCTTTTCTGGGAAAGTGGAACTGAGGTCTTTAAGGATCTGTGTGCCCTAAGGTGCTTGCTATCCCTTGGGGGAAAGAGAGACCTAGGTTCCTTACAGTTTGTGCCTCAGTTTACATTACTTAACCAGAGTGAAACAAATAGTAAGTGTCAAGGTCAGATTTTCAGCTGTGGAAGATGAGTCTTCCTGACTAGCACTCCACCCACTGTACCATCTGGATGTCCCTAAAACAGTAACAAAAATTCCTTGAAAACACTCTTTTTTCACATTTCCATTTCCTTGCTCAGGATGTTCATTATGTCTCCCTTTCTTCTTTACATCCACCTTTTGAGCTCTTGCCTACATATGAAACCATATCTGAATTCTACCTACTCAATGTAGTCTTTCATAGTCCCACTATTTAGGATTTGTCTTCAGCTCTTAAGTAACATTTTGCTTTATAATTTTCTAATGTACTTATCATGTAATACTGTGTAAAAATATAATCCTTTTTATTTTATTCTCTTGTGGACTGAGTAATTTCTAAGGACAAAAAAAAGTATCATTTGAATATTTTTATATCTCTTACTCCCTAAAACAAAGGTGAAGCTTTGAATATATCTTGGGAGAATTTTTTCTAGACATATATAGGATGAAGGTGGAATATCCGAGTGTGAATGTTCAAAAAGTAAATGGAAATTTGGGGCCAAATAGAACAGGGCTGGGAATATAGATTTTTCAGTCATCCCCATAAGGAAAGTGTTTTGTTGGAGTATTTTGAAAACTTCTGCTACTATGGCTTCTGTTATGCAGTTAGAGAATCCAAATAGCCTAAGATCTATTTTGTGATGGCTGATAAGATCTCTTTTTAACTAAATTCTCTTCAGTCTGTGTATTAGTAATCTGTCCAAATGGTTTTCCCTAGGATTTAGATTAGCATCTTTGACAAGTTTTGAGCTATGTTAAACCATTTCATCTGTTCAGTGATACAATAACTATTCCTTTTATAAAGCCTACAATGAGATAAGAAATACCACCATCTCACACCTGTACTAAGTCATTTTAGTTAAGGACAATGCAGAACTTTCTGAATCTCTCTATCTTAGCAAATGATAGAGATTTCTAACTTTCCAAAGGATATTAGAATAACAGGACTAGAGCTGACCTCCAGGGATTAGTCATATATTTTCTTTCTGCTTACAAAGAATTGAATTTAAACCGCCTTTAGATCTGATCTGAAAATAAGACTGAAAACAACCCGATTTCTTATGTAGAAATAGACTTTGGTTACTTCTATTTTAAAGACTTACAACATAGTATCCAACTGTCAGGTATTTTATTCCAATTATTTGCAGTAAATCTAATTTTATCTTTCTCTTTAAGATTCAATCATTTTAATGCTATAGTTGATGTTAATTTCTCACATTTATGTATCTCTTTCTATAAGATGGATCTGCAATATTTGGTAACTACTAACTTTGAGAGAATAAATGGTACAATAATATTTTTCTATAGCAGGCAAATAAATCAGAAAAATAATTGAAATACTTGGTCCTTTATTGCCAGGCACAAATATAGGAAATTCAAAATAGTCAATATAGTAAAATAAGCATGATTTTAAGATGATCATTAAATGATCCTAAAAAGACATTATTTAGCCCAAGATTTAAAATGAAAATATTTGGGGCTTTTTGAGCAATTAATTGAGGACCTGGCTAGATTTCAGATGAATGATTATAAACAATATATTTATGGAATATATTTAAAGCTAATATTATTCTTTACATGTGAAAGAAGATGTGAAATGTGCTTCCAGTAAGAAATATTTTAATGAGTATTGTCCTTCTATTTTTATGATGGACTTCCTCACCTCCAAGAGTGAAACTACAGAATTCAAACATCACACCTTATCAAATAGGTGTAAGAATTTCAACAGTTTAAAAAAAAAGCAGCTCTGAACTTTTAGTTCTTAGTTTATACCAGGAATATTATCTTTTTTTTCAATATATGCATTGACATTTAAAAATTATTTATTAAAATGTACTTTACCATTAATTTTGGGTCACTTTGAAAACGTAATTACATCTTCCTAATAAATTGGCCATTGTATAAAACAGCAATATGTCCATAAATGAAGGACTATGTCAGAATTTTTAATCATCTTTAGATGTAATAGAGTTGGACGTCTCTAGATAAAGGCTACCAGACAAAAATGACCTTCGATTACCTTTACCCTGTGTAAGAGAAGAAAATTGATCCAGCATGGAAAAAGATCAACTCAAGTGGGGCAGGAGCAAAGAAGACAGAGAATTCCAGGAAGGAACAGAAGAGCTGAGAAGATTCAAAGCAGTTATTTCACTTCTCTTTAGGAACTCCTTCAGGCTGGTTGATAGAAGAGAAATCTCTGAGACAGAAGACCTCCTGAGCATTGACCACCTCTCAGGGAACCTAAATCCCTTGGATCCAGATGAAGATAAAAGGAGTGAATGGGATTTATTATAAAGCCTTCTACCCAAAGAAGACTTCTCTCTCTATCCCCTAAAGTTATCCTGTGAATTTCATGCTACAACTAAGATAGATAGAAGTCAGGACAGAGATCACAACTGACCAAGGAGGGTCAGGCAAATAGCTTGAACCCTCAGAATTTGGGGATGAGGGTCAGTTGTTGGTTATTAGGGATCTCTTATTTCCCACTTCCCACTTCCTTTACTCAAAAACCCTATTCTCCTTGACTTTGTGTGGCCCTTTAGAATAAAAGAATTATTCTTTATAGATCAAGTTTTCTGCCTCATAATAGCCAGGATGAGATCTGAAGCTTGGAGAGGAAAATATACTCTCTCCTTAAGGAGGAAGAGTCAGTTTTAGTCCTTGACTCTACATTCAACTCAAACACTGAAGGAACATATTTGGTCACTCTAAAAGACAACTTGTGCTGTCTTCACGGTGGAAAGAGAGAGGATGACCAATCTATCCCCCCTCTCCATCTTCTGGTTCCATCCCACCTCTCTCACTCCTGAGTCTCAAAGTAAACATAGTGGATGACTCAATTTTCCCATCCATTACATCTGTTTCCTTTTTTTTAAACTTCATAATAAAAATCTAATTATTTCAAATCTCCTCTTAAGAATGTTTAAATAAGAGTCAAAACAACCTACTTTGAAGTATATAAAATCATAAAGATTATGAATAAGGTAATTTTGTACCTTACAAGTTGTCCAAAAAATACTCAATGAGTCTATAATAGCTCAAAGTATTAATATTTAGGAGAATTTAGATAAAACTATACTGTTATTAAGGGAAGAGAAGAATAGTTTGCTTATGAATGAAAGAAAAAAAACATTAATTAAATACTCATTATATTTACTCATAGTTGATTGTGTTAAGTTACATGCTTTGGCTAAACTAGCCACAGAGATTCAAGCCTATTAATAGAACCTTTCCAGGGGCAATTTTGATTCTATTGTGGTTATCAGAAAAAGAGGAAGAAAACAGGAGAAAGAGGACAAGAAAGAAAATTAGTAGGATCAAGATGACAATGCTGGAGTGGTTATATTGCATACCATATATTTTGCTTGCTTATTTTTCTTTCTCCTAGTTTTATATTAATTTTTATATTAGTTCTCACAATAAGTAGTCTGATTTGAACCAATATATTAAAATGACATCTACTTAATTTACATATTCATTGCCATGCCAATCAAACATCCAAAGAATTATTTTGTTGAACTAGGAAAAAATAATAAGACAATTCATTTGGAAGAACAAACGGTTATATAAAGCTATAGATATTTCCTTAATTTTATTTTTACATAAATGAAAAAGTATTAAATATACACTGATGTTACCTATAGGATTTTACTTAGTTCTTTGAAAAATATCTCTTCCTTTATGGACATATAAACTGAAATTCTTTTTGCAATTTTTTAAATCTCTTATAATGAATTCTTCAACATGATGTAGCCCAGGGACCCATGGAATGATAATTCCTGATGTCTTTGGACATGTCATAGGAACAACTCCACCAGCTCCTTTATTTGTTTCTCCAAGGATAAGCAACAAGGAATCCTTCCAATTAATTCAACTTCTTTTGATACTTTACATTAATTCATAATGAGTGTATATATTCACGTAATTCAGACCTCCATATTCATGTAATTTATTTGCTTCAGGGATACATTGACTCTATGGTCAATGGATAAGATTCTCACATACATAATATCTGCAAATGATGAATATTTTTATATCTAATAAATAAATAAATAAATGTTTATTCCCTAATCAAATTCCATTCTACCACCATCCCAGAGGAAGCAAGAAAGGTGCTAAAAAGTGTTGATTATCATCTTATATTTTTCTTTGTCTCATGGATTATCGTGGCCAAAAGTTAGACAATAAATTACCTCCTGGTGATGAGACTCTTCACATTTAGCACAATTATATTCAATTACTTTTTAGCAAGGCAGAAACTTGCAGATATATTGGCTGAATAATAATGGTCCTGCACAAAGCATTGTAATTTCCAAGTCACAATTAGAAGGACAAATGTCTATTATGGTATGATAGGCATTTGAATGAACAATCCGTTCATCATTATATTCTATGTAACTTTGACGTACACTTTAAATGTACAATAAGAGAGTCCCAGAGCAAGGCACTTAACTACTTTGGTTTTGAGAATATGCAAGGCTATCTTATTGATTACCCCCACCCCATTATCCCTGAAGGAAAGGACTATCTTTTAAAAGGCATTAACTTTTTTTTTACAACAAAATGTGCATTAGAAAGTTAGGAGAACTTAATTCAATCACATAATTAGAAATAAGAATTTTTAAAAAGAAAATGAATGTCCTGTCATTTCTAACCCTGATAATTACCCAATTTTTTTAAAAGTATTACCTTTTATCTTAGAATCAATAATAAATATTGGTTCCAAGGCAGAAGAGCAGTAAGGGCTAGGAAATGGAATGTAAATGACTTGCCCAGGGTGACACGGCTAGGAAGTGTCAGAGGCCAGATCTGAACCTAGGTACTCCCATCTCCAGGCCTGGTTATCTATTCACTGAGCTACTTATTTGCCTCCATTAACATTTTTTCATATTTTAATGCATCTTCTTTTCCATTAATGTGGATTAATCCTCAGTGGTACATGTTCAGATGGCTTTTCTCTTTTTAATTTACATGTGGATACAATTTTAAATGATCATTTTATGACATTTTGTTTTCCAGGTTCTTTCTTTCCATCCATTCCATGATATGGCAGGATGTATGATATAGATTATACATATAACTATCAAGTAATACATATGTTTTTCTAAGGCTATACATTTTAGGGATATTGTATGAGCATAAACCATGGGAAACTTCCATCTAATTTTAAACAATTATAACAAAGAATCATTCAAAGGGCAATAATAGAATGGTGTAAGAAGGGTGGGAGCAGATGGTAGCATATTACCAACAAGGAATTACAAAGGATAAAAGGTGAGACGTATGTACTACAAATAATGACAAGTAAAACAAATAGTGGTCTATTCAACCTGCTAGAGGGTGGGAAATTCAGTGATTGGAATGCATGTTCACTGTATCTTGGTAACATGAAGAGAACACCAGGAAGAAACCCAATCCATTACATGAAATGTTTGTGATAAACTTATAAAAAAATATGAACAATAGTCATATGGGATGAGCACACATGAATAGGTTATATTAAATATAATTGGAGGAAATGATTTTATCTATAAGATCATTAATTCAAAGTGAAACAAACTGCATGAACTCACCAATGAAAGAGAGGATGATAGCAAATTGGATTAAAATTCAGAATTCCACAATGTTAATATGCTGTCTACAAGAAACACATTTAAAGCAGAGAGACAGGTGCAGAATAAAGGTAAAGGTATGAAGCAAAATCTATTATGCTTCAGCTAAAGTTTAAAAGAAAAAAGCAGATGTAGCATTTAGAATCCCAGACAAAGGAAAAGTAAAAAAAAATAAGTTATCTAATTAACCAGATAAGGAAAAAATTGTATCTTGATTAAAGCTACCATAGATACTAAAGTAATATCATACCAAACATATATGCACCAAAACATAGAGCATCCAAACTAATAAAGGAGAAATTACATGAATTATGAGTAGATCAACAATAAAATAATAATAGTAGATAACTTTTACTTTCTCCTTTCAGAATTAGATAAAACATACCAAAATATTTTATAAGTAAATAAGGAAGTTAATGGAATTTTAGAAAAGTTAGATTTGATAGACCTCTGGAGAAATAGGGAATAGAAAGGAATATAACTGTTTTTTTGTAGAACTTAGGCATCAAAATATTGATCATGTATTAGTACATAAAAGCCTCATGAATATATGCATAAAAGATGAACAGAAGTGGAAATAGAGTACTTAAAAAACCCTCTCAGAAAAAAAAAATTGAGCAAGCCATCAATGAATTCCCTAAGGGGGGGAAAAAAGCTCCATAGGCAGATGGACTCACAAGTCTATTTAAAGAATTTATTTAAACATTTAAAGAATAATTAATTCCAATGCTATGTAAAGTATGTGGAAAAATAGCTGAACAATAAATTCTACCAACATCTCCTTATGACACAAACATGATATTGATACCTGTGGAAGAGAATTTGCAATGCATGCAAGATAGAAAGTTAAGGACAGAAGCTGTTAATCAAAAAGGAAGATTTCATTGGAATGTTAACAGGAAAAACAGTTGCAGCCAAGCCAGGCTGAACTAGACCTTTTTGGCTTCTGACAGGGTGGGGAGAAGAAGCTGGAGGCTTTGGCTTCTGATGGAGTGGGGGAGAGGAAGCTGAGTTTTTGGCTACTTGTAGCTGATGGTGAAAACACTGAAGCTTTTGCTGACTGACTGAGGTTATCTGGCTGAGTGATAGAAGAAGAAAAAAGACAGACAGTTGTCCTCATATCTCTCTGACTGACTTTGATTCACATATCCCCAATATCATCTTAACCCTCATTTTAGAGAATAGGGAAACCTATCCCTCTTACCTTATCCTCCATCCTTGTCCTGTCTTCCCCAATAAAAACCTTACTTGAGTTAAAGAAGAGAAAAGAGTATTTCTCTCTAAAGCATCATAGTCTACCCTGAGTGATTTAGAAGAAGGTTGAAGGGAAGGAGGGAGGGGAAGCTGAAAGGCTTCTGAAGTGGGAGGAAAAGGGAGAAGGGTAGGCAAAACTTGATCCATTAGCCATCTAGAGAATCCATCAAAATAACCCCACAGATTATCTATCTATTACATACCTAAATCAGGAAGAGAAAAAACAAAGAAATCTCCCTTTCTGAAGACTGACACAAAGATTTTAAATAAAATATTATCAAGGAGATTAGAACAATATATCCCAAGGATCATACACTATAACCAAGAAGGTTTTATTCAAGGAATGTAGGGATGGTTCCATATTAACAAAACTATCAGCATAACTGACCAAATCAATAACAATAGCAACAAATCTAAATATTTTTTCAGTAGATTGCAGAAAATCTCTTTACAAAATACCACATCCATTCCTATTATGAATACAGAACACTGAATATGGAAGAAGAGAAAGAAAAAAAAAACAAACTTAAAGCCATTTTCTCCAATTTCAAAAATGGTAAATCTCTACATTCATTATTTTCTCCTAGTTATACTTTCTAGGGAACTTGGCACAACATCATTTACATGTGTAACATTTCTGCCCAAAGTCAGCATTTAAATTGGTGGCCTCAGAGGTAGACAGAAACAGGTTTCTTGTTGTTGTTTTTTGTTTGTTTTCTTTTGTTTTTGTTACACTGGAAGGGTTTCCAGTTTATTTGTATATACTGAATGACATGAGATATAAATACTTGGAAAAGAATATAAATAAGTCACAAGAAGAAATATATTATAAAAGTTAACAAGTGGTAACATGATATAGCACCTTCAGATAGACAATTCTAATACATATAAACAAGAGAAAAAAATTAAGATTCTTAATACACTTTTAGAAATCTTAGAGAGGACATATACATTGAGTCAGGCACATTAGAGTGGATTCCTTGAAAACAGTGGCAGAAAAGCAGATATATCAAATGCTCTATTCCTAAGTATAATGAAATTAAAAGTGTCTTCCAATATACTTCAAATAGAAGGCTTATATTCAACATTTTTCAGCAAAATATGTGAATTATGTCTTTCATGTTCTTACTTTTCAGTTCATTCTCTGGAGGTGAACATTCACAAGTTACACTTCAAATATTAAAGCTTTAGATGTATACAATGTCTTCTGGTTCTACCTCTTTCACTTATTATCCCATATGGTTCTTTCCAAGTTCCTCAAAAATCAATCTGTTCATTATTTTTTAAGCAAGTGCAGTAGAATTCCATCAAAATTGTAAGAACAACTTGTTCAGATCTGTCCAGTTCTGTGTCACCAAAAAAAGAGAGCTACTCTAAATATTTTGGAATATTTATGTTCATTTCATTTTCCCCTGACTTCCTTGCAAAATAGATTCAGCAACAGTTTGCTGGATCCAAGATATATACAGTTTTGTAGGTCTCTGAGTGTAATTCCAATTTTCTCTCCAAAATGTTTGGATCAGTTCACTACTTTTCTGTATCCTCTCCAAAGGGACTTTGAAGAAAGAATTGAAAATTAATTGAAGAAAATATTGAATCCTTAGCAATAGTATCATAATCAAATACAAATGAGGCACTACTAACTCATACAAATAAATGTCTGTAAACCACATATTGACTTTGTTTAAAAATAAATTATGCACCTTCTTTTTTATTATTATTTATTTTTAAAATATTTCCTAATTACATTTTTATTTGACCTGGGCTACATTTGGTAATGTTGTGCACTGAATGAAGCACCGGGGTTAGAGAATAAATCATGGAAACATCACATAGCCACATGTAATGTAGCTACATAGCATAATAGCTAGCTTCGTAGATATAGCTGAATAACAAAAAAAGTTATATTTTCATTTTGTTTCAATAATTTTTCTATAACTCAGGGCAGCATAAACCCCACAGGACTCTCAAGTATAGTTCAAAGCAGATACAAACATATATGTATATACATATATATATATATATATATATATATGAATTCATCAATAAAATCAGGAAACAACAGACCAATGAATTAGAATACAATTAAAAAGTTAATAGTACATTTTAAGAAGGAATGATAAAATGAAATCATAAAAATTAAATTTGATTAAAAAATGGAACTAAAATATGTGGTTAACTGATAACTAAAACTGAAGGTTAATAGATTATTTGACAAAAGCTGCTGAGAAAATTGAAAATGTATTTCAGTTTTTAAAATAATTTAACTAGAAATCAAAATAATAAATACAAACAAGAAATTAGTAATCATAACTGTGAATGAGAATGAGAAGATTTCACCCATAAAATGGAAAAGAATAACAGAATCCATTAAACCAGAGACCCACGATATGCTGTCTATAAGAAATATATTTAAATGAAGAAGATACACAAACAGAGAACAAAATGAGGGACTGGAACAGAATCTATTATGTTTCAGTTATAGTAAAAAATGAGGGGTAGCAATTATGGTCTCAGACAAAAAGTAAAATAAATAAAATAAGTAAAACATTGGTTAAATGGATTTTTGAAATGAAAGAAAACCAAATTTCCAGAATTAAAAATGAAAAATTACAACCAGTGAAGAAGAAATTGAACCAATTATTTGAGGTTATTTTGCCCAAATTCATGTCAATAAATCTGATAATCTAAGTGAAATAAATGAATTTACAAAAATATAAACTACTCATACTAATCAAAAAGAAAATAGAATACTTAAACAATCCTACCACAAAGAGAAACTAAAGAAACCGTCAAAGTATTCATTTAGAAAAAGACCTCAGGGCCCAATGGATTCACAAGTGGATTCTAGCAAACATTCAAAGAATAACTTATTTCAATAATACCTAAACTTTTTAGAAAAATAATGGAAGAGGAAATCCATCCCATCTATTCTTTTTAAAAAATTTTTCCCCATCTATTCTTAAGACACAAATATTGCTTAACCAGGAATAACAAAAAAAAAGAAAACTAAAGATCAATTTCCTTAATGAATATTGTAGCAAAAAATTTAAATAAAATACTAGTAAGGAGATTATAACATTATATGACAAGGATCACACACCATAATTATGGGCTTTTATACTACGAATGCAGGAACAGTTTAATATTAGGAAAAACATCAGCATAATTGGTCATACAATAAAAAAACTAACAGAAACCAATTGATTATTACAATTAATGCAAAAAAATAAGTGTTTGAAAAAATCCAACACTCATTCTTTATAAAAACATTAAAAAATATTAGAATAAATGGAACCTTCCTTAAAGTGATAAATGATATCTATCTAAAACCATCAGCAGAATTAACTGTAATAGGTATAAATTAAAACTATTCCTAATAAGAATAAAGATTTCACATATCACCATGACTAATATTGTATCATAAATTCTAGTTCTAGAAATTATTAAAAAAAGAAATTTAAGGAATTACAATAAGCAATGAAGAAACAAAATAGCACCCTTTGAAGATGATATGATGTTAATCTGAGAAAATCTGAATCAACCAAAAAAATCTAGTAGAAATAATTAACATTTTTAGCAAAGTCACAGGATACAAAATAAATCCACATAATTCTTCAGCATTTCTATTTACCACCAGCATAGTTCAACAGCAAGAGATAGAAAAGGAAATTCCATTCAAAATAACTCCAGACAATATAAAAAACTTGGGGGTATACTATCAAAACAAACCCAATGACTATATGAACACAATTACAAAACACTTTTCACACAAAGTCAGACCCAAAAATTGGAGGAAAAAATACATTTATTGCTTATGGAGAAACTAAGCCTATATGATTAAAATGACAATATTATCAAAATAGATTTATCTATTCAGTGCCATACAAATCAAACTACCCAAAATTATTTCATAGAAATTAAAAAATAGTAAGAAAATTCATTTAGAAGAACAAAAGTTCAAGAATATCAAGATAATCAATGAAAAAATAGGAAGGAAGGAGGCCTGGTCATATCAGATTTCAAATTATACTACAAAATGGTAATCATCAAAATAATCTGGAACTGGCTAAGATATATAGTAGTATATCAAAGATTAGGTAATCAAAACACAGTAGTTAATGCCCATGGCAACTAATTTTTGATAAACACAAAGCTTCAAGCTTTTGTGAAAGCAACTCAGTATTTGACAAAAAATGTGGGGAAAATTCAAAAAGAGTAAGAAAGGAACTAAGCCTAGACCAACATCTTGCTCTGTTTACCTGGATGAAGTCTAAACAGATATTTGATCTATTAAGGATAACATCATAAGCAAATTAGAGGAACATGGGAAAGTTTCCCTGTCAGAATTAGAGATAAGAGAATTTATAACTGTGAAATGATATAAGAATTCTGGAGAGTAATATTGAACCGGGCTAAAAAAAAACACAAAACTTTCTATATCCTTTGACCAAGCAATACCACCCTGGGTCTGATTCCAAAGATATCTGCAATAAGGAAGAAGGACCCACCTGTACCAAAATATTTTTATCAGCTCTTTTTTGTACTTGCAAAGAATTGGAAACTGAGCACAGTTGTTCATTACTGGGGGATTGGTTAACAAGTTGTGCATGTGGTTTTAATAGAAGTCTATTGCACCATAAAGAATAATGAACAGGATGAGGTCAGAAAAATCTGGAAAGACTTATATGAACTGATGCGAATTAAGTGAACAAAACCAAAAGAACAATATATGCAGTAACAAAAATATTATGCAATGATCAAATGTGAAGGATTAAATCATTATCAACAAATGAAGTCTCCAAGATAACTACAAGGGACTCATAAAGGAAATACTATCCATAGAAAAAGAAGAAACTCTTGGAATCTTATTGCACATCAAAATATGCCATCTTCCACTATATATTCTTCATGAAATTTCTAGCATATATGTTCTGTGTCTTCTGTCATGTCACAAGCAACATTGAAGTATATATTACATGAAAGTATACGTATAAGTCAAATCAGACTATTCACTGATTGTAAGAAGGGTAAGGAGGGATATAATCTGAATTTTAAAATGTCAAATAACAATATTATTTCTACAAATAACAAAAATATTTAAAATGTAACATAATTTTTAAAATTAGGAAAGGAAATCAAGGAAGAGATATGCTAAAAATCAATAAATCCTGTATTATTTTGTGGACTGTGCCACTGTGATTGTCTAGGAGTTCACAAGGTATACTAATGTTCTAAATTATTGAATTTCTCATGGAAAGATTTATAAAAAATATAACAATATAAGTCACCAGATTAAGTGAGCACTCTGGGAGCAAGCATTTTGGTAATCTAGTTTCAAAAGAAAGCCCTTACCCTAAAGTGGAGTAGCCTGCCAAGGAAGTTGCACTCTCCAAAAAGGAAGGGGGATTTAGTGATTGGGAAAGAAAATTGTGGCCATAAAAAGGGAGAGTGAATTCTCAACAGCAAAGTTAGAGATTAGCACCTCCTGCTGGGGTGACTGGCAACTCACCAACATCACCTGGTGGGTAAAATTTTTTAAAGTGTTTATTTTTCTTATGGTCAAGTACTATTATTACATATTTTAGGCTAAAAATGTGTAGTCAAAAGCATATATGGAAACTTTTCTTGTATCCCTTATAAAAATCTATTTTAAATGAAATAAAATGAAGTATATTGATAGAAATTAAATTCCATTTAAAATATTTCTTGAAGATTATCAACTGTAAATGACTTTACTATCAGCAATGTAAAGATCCAAGACAACTCCAAGAGTTTCATGAAGAAAAAAGCTCTCCACTACTATATAACAAACTGATGGAGTCTGAATGCAGATTAAAACAAAATATTTTTCACTTCATTTCTTTTGTGAGTTTTAATTTTTTTTTATTTTTTAAACAGAATTGATTCCTAGGTATCTTAGCCATCCTTTCCCTCCCTGAACCCCTGAAGGCATCATCAAAAAGAAAATAGGTGTATATAAGATGTGCATTTCATGTTTCTCTTTATCTGTTTGTTCTCTGAATGTGGTATTTCACAAATCATTCTTCTAATATTAATTCTATCTATCTATGTAATGTTCTCTTGGTTCTAGTCTTTTCACTCCTCATTATTTCATGTAGGTCCTTCCAAGCTTTTTCTTTTCATTAATCAGCTCATTCTTTCTTATAACATAGTGATATTCTGTCACTATCCTATACCACAATTTGTGTGACCAATCCCCAATTGATGGACATCCCCTTGATTTCCATTTCTTTGCCATGACAAAAAGAGCTGTAACACATGGGTTATTTTCCTCTTCCCTTAATCTCCTATGATATATGCACACTTTTATAACTTTCTGGAAAAATTCCAAATTCCTCTCCAAAACAGTTGGATCACTTTGCCATTCCACCAATAGTGTATCAGTATCCCCATATTTTTTTTTCCATTTCCACTCCAACATTTGCCATTTTGATCTTTTATTATTTTAGCCAGTTTGAAAGTTCTTAGATTATATCTCAGAATTGTCTTGGTTTACATTTCTCTAACCAGGAGTGATTTAGAACATTTTTTCTATAATTTATATTTTGCTTTGATTTCCTTATCCAAAAACAATCTGTTCAAATCTTTTGGCCACTTATAAATTGGAGGATGGCTCTTATTCTTATAAATTTGGCAAAGTTCTCTCTGTAGTTTAGATATGAGACTTCTGAGAGATTATTTATAAAAGCCCACCCCATTCCAATGCCTATCAATTGCCTATTTTCTTTTTAATCTTGAATACACATTATTTTAAAATTTAATATTCACAAAATAATACCTTTAACATCTCACAATTCTCTTAATCTCTTGTCTACTCATAAATTCCTCTTCTATCCATAAATCTGATAGACCATATGTTCCCTGTTATAATTTACTTATGTGCCTGTCACATATCTATTTTGATCTTATCTCAGTGAATGGCAAAAATGTTGTTTAATAAGATACAAAAATAAACATATAAATAGCCAGAAATCATAAAGTTAGAATATCTCAAAATTCCCCAAGAAATCTGTTATATATAGTCCATTCATATATATCTAGTACATCACCAGTAGGACCTGAGACCTTCAAAATTAAATTTAATACATATTAATGAGATATAGTTGTCAAGGACCTTTCTCAGAACAACTAAGAATGCATTGATATTTGTATCCGGTTCTAATATCAACTTTCCATATTCTTTCCATTAAATTAGCAACATTCATTTCATTATAGCTGCATAGTCTCCAATCCTTAAAAAAGTCTGAATGCTTTTTCTAAGGATCATATACATGTGTTTTTAATGGCAAAAGGTTAATTTGACTTTATTCATTCCATTAGAGCTCAAAGAAATATATTTTATTCAGATGTTGAAATACATGAATTGGAACTCTCAAATGCAAATTCCACTAAAATTAAATATATACTTAAAAAGAATTGTGCTTATGTTTTTCAAAAGCACTACATTCTGCAGATAGATAGCAAAATTGCCTGAATGCAACACTGATTTATAAGATTTCTGCTGCCATCAACCGTTGGAAAAGATGGGAAAAGCAGAAAGATTCCACAGAAGCATGATGTTTTTGTGAAGAAGAATGATGGGGGATAGGAATCTTATAAAACAAATTTAATGAGGTTGTATAGCTGCTTCAGTGCACCCCACCACAGGGAGATGAGCAGAGTTATGCCCAAAGAGACTCGGCACATGAACTACTCTTCTTTCCCAGGCAAGGAACCAGAAATGTGAAAGAGCTCCTTTTTGCAGACTTCTCAAGAGACCACAAGCTCAAGAAGACAAGATGAATGAAGTAAGGGGAAAAGAGGTTGTAGAAGGAATAGGAAGAGATAAAGAGGGAGAACAAGTAACTGAAACTTAAAAGGCAAGAGGTAAGAGAAAAAAGGAGAGAAAAAAGAGAAGGAAAAGAGGAAAGAAAGAAGAAAAAAGAGAGTTAAAAAAGAGGGTTCACAAATACCCTATGTAATCAGAAATAAGATGCAACCGGGAGTGGGAGAATCCTTAGGTACAAATTCTCAGAAAATATTTATTAAAATATAAATTATGTAATATAAAATATAAAATTATGTGAAAGAGAAGGCCCAGAAAAACAGATATTCATGTGTTTCTAGGACAAACTTTTTTATTGATCTATTTTTACAGTAACAGTGTTCCTGCAGCTGATGGAAATTAAATGTGTTCTTTTCCCAGCAGTTCTTGCTGGTTAACAACAGAGCTACTGGAGGAAACTTGAAAGGCTCAGCTGTACTTCATAGGTAGGAACTCCTAAAAAAAGCTTCTGTAAAGACATCCTTAATGCAGTCTGAGGAAGCTGCTATGCCATGTGAGGTCAATTTGCCCAAAGGAAGAAAACAAAAATTGTAGCAATTATCTCTAAGATAAGGCCACTCCCTTACCCACCCCTTATACACACTATTTTTCCCTAATTTAGGAAATTGAGAAGAGATAACTGAATGGAGCAAGGAGTTGGAAATGCTAGCTTCAGATCTTGTTTTTAATTTGTTCAGAAATGTCGATCTCCTGTTCATATACAACCTATTTGCAAAAATAGGTTTTTTTACACAGGAATTGAGTACTAAGCCAATTGTGAGATACACTGCCAATCACTAAGAGAGGATGGGGGAAGACGTTTTCCATTTTCAATTCTCTCTGTCACTTCTGCCTAGGATTTTTCCTTCTAGATATGTTGAGCCATAATTGATACATAATTAAGCAACAATTCTAGTTAAATTTTTAAGGTACATAGATACACACAAACACCTATAAGTACACAGTAGGTAAGCCTGTCAATTAATAATCATTTATTAAATAATTACCATCTGGCATGCACTGTGTTGAGTGCTGGAGATAAGAAGAATGGAAAAAAAATAGTCCCAAATCTTAAGGAATGCACAATCTAAAAAGAGAGAAAACATCCAAACTATGCACAAACACGATATATACAGGACAATTTGTAAAAGTTTTCCTGGAAAAGTTCAGATTTTTCCTGGGACTGAAAGGAGAAGTAAACCCCCTCTTATAAATGTGTGTGTGTGTGTGTGTGTGTGTGTGTGTGTATAAATTTAAAATCTGGATTCATGGATAAAAAGAGATTTATGGATATATATATATATATATATATTTCCAAAAATCCAGATTATTTCTAAAAGAATTACTTATTCTTAAATAATTATTTCAAGGGCTAAATCTCACAAATTATATTAAATATACATATTGTTTTAATAATCTTTTCAAAATTGTTAAGGATTATTAATGAGATTACATATTTATATTATCTCAAAAGCTTCCATTTTGCCTCACTTATAAATGTACAAAATATTCCCCAAAGAAGAAATTAAGATATATTTAATAAACATTTATTAAGCTCTTATTGTGTGCCAAGCATAACATTTCAAGAGGTCTAAAATTTTACCAAAAGGCATTTATTTCTAACTGTCACTAATTCAAATACAGAAGTAGGATCAACTCTCTGTCCTCCCTGAACCTTTGGACATGTACAGTAACTCGTTCTGCATTTTATTCTGTCATCTGTGATATTGGAAATGAAATGCTGTGTCTGATCACAAGGATCAAGCAGTAAGCCAAGCAAAAGATACATAAGTATCTCATGCTCCATTGCCCACAGTGATTGAGCTAGCAGTATCAAAAAGTGACAGAGGAGAAAGAAGTTTCACAAACACGTACACATTTTTAGATAGAAAAAGCACACCATCGTCCAAAGTTGTAGAAGTTACTTCTTCTTTAGAAAGGACCTCAACTATTTTTCTTTTTGTTTTTTTTTTTGTTTTTTGTTTTATTGAGGGGGAGGGAGAGAGGGAAATAAGCTTAATTAACACTAAAATATCTTAGAAAATTTTAAATTACCATCAGACTTACTTCAAGAAATTGAAAAACTATTGTTTCATCAATATATATATATATTCCTTTTGTTTCCATGGATTATAACCTTTTCATGCTTCAGTAGAAGCCAGCATGAACTGTTCCCTTTTCCACATCATTTTCTGGGATTAACCTTTTGGCGATGACCCTTTAATAATTTAGCAAGGCTATTTTTTTTTAATGACAGTTAATCTAATGATAGACTTTTAGGTCCTTTCAGTTTGGTAAAACCTATTGCAGTTTATGAGGATCCCTAGGTGTCTCAGTGGATACTGTGCTAAGCCTAGAGTCAGAAAAGACTCATCTTCTTGGGTTCAAGTATAGACTCAGACACATTAGCTGCATGACTCTGGGCAAATCCCTTTAGCCTAATGGCCTCAATTTCCTTACCTGGAAAATGAGTTAGAGAAGGAAATGGCAACCACTGCAGTATCTTTGTCTAGGAAACTCCAAATGGGTCATAGGGTGTTGTCCATAATAAAAAAAATAACTCTTCTAACACAGTTTATGCTATGATGGCATTGACACTTTCACTTATTAACTAGTATATATATACATATATGTATGTATGTATGTATAAATATTCTAAATAAATTTAGGTGTATATATATATGCATAAATATATACACATAAATTTATTTAGAATATTTTTTCATGGTTACATGATTTATTTTCTTCCCACCTCTCTCCCAGAGCTGACAAGCAATTCTACTGTGTTATACATGTATCATTGTTCAAAACCCATATCCATATTACCCATATTTGAGTAATATTTTAACATCAAAACCCCAATCATATCGATATTGAACTGTATGATTGATCATATATTTTTCTTCTGAATTTCTGCTCTCACAGTTCTTTCTCTGAATGTGGATAGAGTTATTTCTCATAAGTTCCTCTGGATTGTCCTGATTGATAGTAGTAGAAAAGTCAGTTGCATTTAATTGTGCCACTATGTATGAATCTCTGTGTACAATGTTTTCCTGGTTCTGATCCTTTCACTCTGCATCAATTCCTGGAGGTCTTTCCAATTCACATGGAATTCTTCCAGTTCATTATTCCTTTTATTCCTTTCAGTACAATAATATCCCATTACCATCAGACACCACAATTTGTTCAGCCATTGCACAATTGATGAGCACCCCATCATTTTCTAATTATTGCCACCACAAAGAGCACGGTTATAAATATTTTTGTACAAGTATTTTTCCTTATTGGAGGTACAAATCTAGCAGTGGTATGGCTGGACCAAAGGGCAGCCAGTCTTTTAATGCCTTTTGGGCATACTTTCTAATTGCCCTCCAGAATGGTGGAATGAATTCACAACTCTACCAGTAGTGTATTAATGTCCTCAATGTTGTTTTAATTTGAATTTCTCTCTAATCAGGAGGGATTTAGAATATTTTTGCATGTACTTATTGATAGTTTTGATTTCCTCAAGTGAAAACTGCCTATTCATGACCCTTGACCGTTTTTTCAATTGGGCAATGGCTTGGTTTTTTTGTTTTTGGTTTTTTGGTTTTTTTTGGAAATTTGACTTAGGTCTGTATATATTTGGAAAATTAAACATTTGTCAGAGAGTTTTGTTATAAAAATCTTCTCCCAGTTTGTGGTTTTCCTTCTAATTTTGGTTATGTTGGTTTTGTTTGTATAAAAACATTTTAATTTGATATAAACAAAGTCATTCATTTTACATTTTTTAATGTTCTCTATCTCTTGCTTGGCCTTAAATTCATTCCTATTCCATAGATCTAACAGATAAACCATTCTATATTCATCTAATTTATTTATAATTTCATTATTTATGTTTAAGTCATTTACCCATTTTAAATTTATCTTGGTAGAGGGTGTGAAATGTTCATCTAAACCTAATTTTTTTCCCATAGTATTTTACAATAGTCTCAGTTTTTGTCTTGTTTTTTCAAATAGTGAGTTCTTGTCCCAAAAGCTGGGATCTTTAGATTTATCAAACACTGGCTTGCTGAGTTCATTTACCCCAAGTCTATTCCATTGATCCACCCTTTTGTCTCATAGCCATTTCCATAATGTTGTGATAACTACTACTTTATAGTACAATTTAAGATTTGGTACTGTTAGGCCCCCTTTAATATCTTTAGTATGATTTTATATTTTCATTTCCTTACCCCTACTATCTATCAATTTCTTTATAGTAAAGTTTATCTGATAGTTTTAGAAAAAAGCCAATTATCATAATTTGCAGGCAATAATAAATATGTAATGTTGCAAAATGTATTTTAAGCAGGTAGATTTAAAGTAGTATATTTTTATTATAATAGCCAATAAAATGCTTTAACTGATGATTGGGATTTCAGAGTTGACAACAAAAAATAATTTTTGAAGGATATAATTGAAATTCCTTTTGAAGGGAAATTTAATAAAAAACACATTATTGCAATTATTGTAATACATATTTCAGACAGTCCTTTTCGGGCTCCAGATACACTCTGAATAGCTCCCAAACTTTAAGCTTGATTCTGTAACTCAACCAATACTGAATACAAGGTTATTAAAACAATTGGTATAATCAATGTAACTTTATGAGATTTAATCCCTAGAAGTCAGGGAGTATGAAATTATTAAGCATCAGAAATGTTGTTAGAAGTGAGGAATTGAATGTATTATAAATTTCTTACTGATGAGGTTATACTATAACACCCATTGTTGTCATTCTTCTGTTTACCTATTCCTTCTACTCCTATAAAGGAAGCAGATGATGACTGTAAAGTAACAATCTCCAAGTTCCTATAAACCATGAGGCAGAGAGTGTCCTTAGGCAAATCAAATTTGCTTTCTAAAATAGGGTCCTGTGTGCTTAAGATAGCCTGGAATGGAACTATACATCATAGTTTCTGAACCAACTTCTCAAGAGTCAAACACCCGAATCCTAGTCACTATTTTCCCAAACCCAGATTTTACCAAAGAATAACCCATATCTGTGGAGCATTATTTTTCTCAATAATCTGGAAGTCAGTATTAGCAGATTTCATATCAGAAAGTGTCCTGCAAGGACTATGACTAAAGCCTTTGTATCCAGGTAGAGAAGGCTCATATTAAACAGATATAATGAAAAATATCTTTTTCTTACTTCACTTTCAAAGATCTTATATTTGTGTCTATTTACAAACATATGCACATTCATATAAACTATCTCATGCATTTAAAATATTTTTCCTCTTACACTTTTTTGGCTTTCCATCATCCTTCTTTGAGACTCAGTCCTATTCCTGATTATCTAACATAATAACAGAGATGTCCTTTAGTACTATCAACTACTCTATAGGCAATGAGACTTTCTCCCTTCAAGTCAAAGCAATAAAATGAAATATTCATTCACCAGTTGAAGACAAGTAATCTAAGTTGGGAGTTCACAGAAAATCTTCATAGTAAATAACAGTGAAGAAATAATGGGTCAGAGCAAACTCAGGGATCAATACCAATCAGCAAACAAATGTTTCTGATATCTTAACCAAGCTGCCTCCCTTTTGCATTTAGGTAAATCCAATATTACATGGGTGGGAATAAGAGACCAAAAAGGGCTACACTCATACCTGGTACTCACTCCTTATGACTTAATATTAAAAGGTTACATTGGGGCAAGTCACTTAACTTCTCTTTGCCTCAGTTCCTTCACCTGAAAAAATGGAAATAATATTGGTGCTTATTCCATGTGGCTGTTTGTTGTGGAGATAATGTGATAATATTCATAAAGTATTTTATTCTAGTGCTTGACACAGAGTAGGTGTTCATTAAAGGCTTGTTTCCTTCCCCCCTCACCACATTGAGGTTGGGGAAAGTTTTCAAATAATCAATTAAAATCCCTCTTTCTTGAGGGCAGCTGGGTAGCTCAGTGGATTGAGAGCCAGGCCTAGAGATGGGAGGTCCTAGGTTCAAATCTGGCCTCAGCCACTTCCCAGCTGTGTGACCCTGGGCAAGTCACTTGACCCCCATTGCCTAGCCCTTAACAGTCTTCTGCCTTGGAGCCAATACACAGTATTGACTCCAAGACGGAAGGTAAGGGTTTAAAATAAATAAATAAAAATAAATAAATAAATAAACAAATAAATAAACAAATAAATAAATTAAAATTAAAAAACAGTTTATGGATTTTTTTTTTACAAGAAGCTTTACAAGAAGCACAGACACAGATTCAAAATGGAACAGACCACTCCAAGTTGCATTTACAACTTTTACCTCGATCAAAATCATAGGGAAAGACCCATGGTACCATGCTTCACATGTTAAATGCTATGTTGCCCCAACTAGCCCAGATGAAATTAGATCAAAAAATGTCCCAGACCATATACAAGAGGCACAGACCCAGAATGAAAATGACAGGAATAGAGAAACACAATCTAGGGACAGTCCCAATCAAATTGATACTGAAATATAAATGACAGAAGGATAAACTGAGTATGAACCAGAAGGAAGCAGAAAAATCCATCACTCTCCCTCTATATCTAGCTAACTCTCCATCTCTCACTCTCACACACTTCCTATGACAAGAAGAATATTACATAAATTCAAAAAAATCCTAAAGCAAACAAGGTAAACTCTTCACACAAAGTCTTACCCACATTCACATAATCTTAACCATTCTTACACATACTCATACAATTTCAACCATTCTTACATACCCACACTCACCATATGGGATCCAAATCTTATACACATGCATGTGACAGTGCAAGGAGAAGAAAGCTACAATCCAAGTGAGACGACAGGGAAATATGTTTCCTGCTCAAAAGAAGAGGTCTGCACCAGAGAGAAAAGAATCCTTCCAGGACATCATAGACTTTAAATGAACAATAAGGAACACAGAAAAGAACTATAACCCCTGAATTAAGTAGAAAAAAGAACTTCAAGGAACATGCCATGTAAGATAAGGCACTATTAACATATTAATATCACATAAAAGGAAATGCATCCAACATGTACATAAATCTGGAAAAAGATAGAAACATCAGTCAACATGGGAAGAGGATCTATCTACAGAGAATAAGTATGTACATGCCACACAACATAGTTAGTACATAACCATTTAAACGTACTGATTTAGGGGCCTTGTTCTAAATAAGCAAGGTCCATGATAATGAAAATTGTACAAACTTGTAAATAAAGTTCTTTCAGGACGCAAACAGGTAAACGAAAATTCTATCTGGTTGGCTCCTAAGCAGAACTCTTGTAAAATTTTTTTTTTATTATATATATATATATTATATATATGTGTGTATATACATATATGTGTATGTAACATATAACAGATGTACAGAAAACATACCTGCACATAATGTAAATCTTAGAGCACTAACATACTAACATAGGGTAGGAATTAAACTAACAATCTTAACATAACTTAGATCAAGGAAAGAGAATAGCTAGGGCCGAAAAGGGAAGTTCAGAGTTTAGGGAGTCAGTGACAGGGAAAGGACAGGATAAGAGAATGTAAGAAACTTAAATAACTTAAATATTAAAGAATTTGTAATACCTAGAGAAGTTAAGAAAACATAAGGAGTTAGGGGAAATGTTACCATAGCTATAGATCATTAAGAAAATTGTTACCAAATAGTTAAATTAATATTCTTGCATATTGTTATAGGACATTGTTAGTCCAAATACATGTTACTGAATTGTATAAAACTTTGTAAGAAAAACACATCTACCCTGAATATTTTCCCAAAACTCCTTCTTAGGTTAGGTGTAGTTAGTTAAAATAAGATAAGAGTAGATATAGCCAAGGGAAGGCAATTTTCTTATTTTGGAGGGTGGGATAAAGAATATTGATAGATATAAAAGACTGAAGAAACAATGGTGAGTAAATTGTCTGACAGCACATTGTCAAGGTGACAATGCTATGCAAGAAGAAAAGAGGGAATTTGTAAGAGAGAGGAATATGCAAAGAGAGAAAATGCAAAACAAGGAAATCTGATCCAGTAAAGCAAGAAGCAGCCCATGTCAGGGAGGGGCAGAAAGAAGAGACCCAGGATTCCAGAGTGAAAACAGAGACTGAGTAAAACTCAAAACTACCACTTCAATCCCCATTCCTGCAGCTGACATCCTGACAAGAGGATTTCAGAGACTGGATATCACTTCCTGGACACTAACTGCTTCCTTGTGATCCCTGGAAGTCTTTTACTCACCCCAACACAGTAGACTGGAGTTTGGAAGAAGCCATCTACCCTTGGAAAGGATTTTCTCCACCTCTCTCCCCAGTCTGTCCTGAACTCCATCAATTAACCTGACTAGCTCAGGAGCAGGGACAAATCAGCAGGTGACCAGTAAATGGGTCAAGGCTGAGAGCCTGGACCCCCTTAATGTTGGGGGGTCAGTCTGCCAATCATTAGGGACTCCTGCCACCCACTTTACTTACCCAAACGTCCAATTTTCCCTTCCCTGAGTGATTCTTTATTAAAGCATTACTATCTAGATCAGGTGTGCCTACTTTCTGACACCAAAAAATGGGACTGAAGATTTGGGGAGAACCACACCTCTTCCCAAAGAAGGAGAATTAGCTCAAGACCAGGGCTGAATGAACGCAAATCTCAAAGGGGAAAGTGGCAGATGGGATATTGGGGGGATTGAGAGACAGGAAAATTTATCATGCCTCTCAACAACAGCTAAGATCAAGAAGTGGGTCATTTCTCTTAAACACTCTCCTCTAGTTCTTAACCTCCACCTCCCCAACCCAATCTCTGAGGAGACATACTCTGCTCCTCAGGGGGACAAACTCAGGGTCTCTTCACTAAGGGGAAAAGAGGGGGAAATCAACCTTTTCTCCACTCTCTCATTCTCTCCACCCTTTCTCTACCTCTTCCCAATTCACCAATGTAGGTGGAGGTAACCTCCCTTATTGGCCTATGTTACAAAGGTTTAAGTGAGATCCTACTTCTTAAAGAAAATCCTATGGTAATTGTTAAAAGAAAACATGTTAATAAAGTGGAGGAATTCCTTGGGAACTGGAACAACTTCCAGGAAGTTATGCAGAGCAAAAGGAGCAGAACCAGGAGAATAATATACACAGAGACTGATACACTGTGGTACAATCAAATTTAATGAACTTCTCTATCAGTGGCAATGCAATGATCCTGAACAACTTGGAGGCATCTATGAGAAAGAACACTATCCACATTCAGAGGAAAAACTGTGGGAGTAGAAACACAGAAGAAAAACAACTGCTTCATTATATGGGTTGAGGGGGATATGATTGGGATGTAGACTCTAAATGAACATCCTAGTGCGAACACCAACAACATGGAAATGGGTTTTGATCAAGGACACATGTAATACCCAGTGGAATTGCCTGTTGGCTATGGGAGGGGAGGGAGGAATAGAAAATTATTTTTGTAACTAAGGAATAATGTTTGAAATTGACCAAATAAAAAATAATGTTAAAAGAAAAAAAGAAAACATGTTCTAGAGTCAGATGACTATGTTTAATTCTCTCAGCTTTATTACTTTTCTAATTGTGGGAATTTAGCCAAGACACTTGTTTCGTTTTCTTTCTCCATTGTTCAAAACCCATTGGCATATTATTCATATTTGCAGTAGATGGATCTGTTAAAATAAAAACCCCAATAATATCAATATTGAACTATATGATCAATCATATGTTTTTCTTCTGCATTTCTGCTCCCACAGTTCTTTCTCTGGATGTTGATAAGTTTCTTTCTCATAAGTTCCTCTGAATTGTCTAGAGTCATTGCATTGCTACAATAGAAAGGTCTATTACGTTTGATTGTGCTGTAATGTATGTGGTTCTGTGTACAATGTTCTCCTGTTTCTGCTGTTTCTGCTGGAGGTCTTTCCATTTCACATGGAATTCGTCCAGTTAATTATTCCTTTCAGCACAATAGTATTCCATCACTAACAGATACCACAATTTATTCAGTCATTCCCTAATCAGTGGACACTCCCTCATTTTCCAATTTTTTGCCACCACAAAGAGTGCAGATATAAATATTTTTGTACTAGTATTTTTCCTTACTATTTCTTTGCGGTACAAACCTAGCAGTGGTATGACTGGGTCAAAGGGTAGGCATTCTTTTAAATCCCTTTGCCTCTAATTCCAAATTGCCCTCCAGAATAGTTGGACCAATTCAAAACACCACCAGCAGTGTTTTAGTTTCCTAATTTTGCCACATTGCCTACAACATATATCACTTTCCTTTGCTGCCATATTGGCCAGTCTGCTATGTGTAAGGTGGTACCTCAGAGTTGTTTTAATTTGCATTTCTCTAATAAGACACTAGGTTCTTAGAGACTCAGTTTCTATTTTGAAAAATCATGGGGCTGAAATAGTTGAACTCTCAAGTCCTTCTAGCTCTAATTCTATCTATTTTTCTGTGATCATGTCAAAACAGAAGTAATCTCTCATTCCTACACTTCTCTCTTTTCTTTTTATGACACAATATTTTTCTCATGAAATTCTTAAATGTATCATATATAAAATATGAATGATAATATCTTTGGTACATAAAATCATAGAATCCACTCAAGCATTTAGTATATATTAGGACTTATCGGCGCCTTACAGAGTTTGCCAACAAATATATAGTAGTATGTCATTAAAATTTGTTAAATTAGGATCAGTCACATGACTATTTTGTCTTTCATAAAGAATACTGAAAAATGCATCTATTTTTGTACCGATGCTTAATAGACACTATCCATCTCAATTTAGCAAAA
Source organism: Monodelphis domestica (assembly GCF_027887165.1). Taxonomy (NCBI): domain Eukaryota; kingdom Metazoa; phylum Chordata; class Mammalia; order Didelphimorphia; family Didelphidae; genus Monodelphis; species Monodelphis domestica. Next base: position 223,169,301 of record NC_077231.1, on the reverse strand, counting down.
GGATAAAGTATAGCACTAATGTGTTTGATGATCCAAAATGTTTAATTCAATTCCATACAATGCAATTCAGTTAGTTGAACTGAATATAATGAAAAGAATATGATATTATCTAACTTATTTGTGTGATTATAGGTGAGTCAACCTCTCTCAGAGCCTCAGTTTACTAATCTACAAAATGAAAGACTGACATAGACAACATCTAAGTTCCCGGTCAGTTAGAAATGTCTGACTCTTTGTAAATATTTCTAAGTTAAAAACTACTACACAAAACATTATATTAAACATATAAATAAGACAGAGATTCAGCCATGTAAAAATTTACAGCCTGTCAATGAAAAAAGATTTATGGTAAAATAAGTATAACATAAGCCAAGATAGAATAAGTAAATATGACATGTTTTGGTGAAGTTCACAAGAGGGAACTAATATTCAGGGGAGATTTAATGAAGAGCATTATCTTTTGACCTTTGTCTTAAAAATGGACAGATTGTCAAAAGATAAAAATATTGATGATGACACTGATAGTGTTGCTGATACTGGTGGTGCATGTAATCAGTATTTATATTGTATTTTAAGAATTATAAGAAATATTTGTGTAGTTTATCCCCTTTGATCCTTAATACAATGTCCAAAGATCATTAGCATTACAATTGTCGTAATAATAGAGATAGAGGCTGGACCTGGGATTTTATTATTATAGGGAAATGTTGAGTGAGGAAATTCCTTCTACCAAAGTAGATGAGCATTTTTTCTGAAATGGAGAATCTCAGAGAATTCTAAGAGCACTTAGAATTTAAGTGATCAGAGTAGAGGAGTAGTCATGCTGTGCCAAGGACAAGACTTGAATCTTGGGTTCCTGGCTTCAAGACCAGCTCTTAATCCATTAAAGCACTGTGCCTTTCTAATGTTCACAAAGAAATTGTCAGTAAGACCTATTTTATGCAACCAATACATTCCAAGACCCTTATGTAAGTTGAAAATCTTCCATTATCTAGCAAACCCTATTATTTAATAAATATTTTTTATACAAATATATCTAAGTACTTTAAGGCTTTTCTTAAACTTTTCAGTTACCTGTATCACTACCATTGGGGCCATTAATAATAATAAAATAATAATAAAATAAAGAGCAATAATGAAACAAATAGAAGCACTGCTCAGACTTGAACATGATTTGTTATAAGCCAGAAATCTGGACAGAGACTGTGGGAATTAATATTTGGAGCAAAACAAAGAATGACTCACATTAATGCTCCTCAGAGTTAGAATTAGTATGATATGCTACTAGGAAAAATGGTGAAATTTAATGCATAATTAAAATTTTAATGTATTTTTCTACTTTAATTATTTTCAATCACCACTCATATCTACCTGAATTCATATGTATTGAGTTCATGTAAATTTAGGTCCTGATGTAGGTATAGTATCCAATTCGGTCCTCCAAGTATAATTATACCCATTTTATACCCTGAAACAAAATCAATTTCATAACATGAGCCACAAAATTAAAAATCAGAGTCTGAATTCAGAATCTGAATTCAAGTTTCCGTTGACTCTCAATTCAACACTCTTCACTATAACTCAAATATTCTGACACATTAGGTAGAAATTCATCTTCTCCATGTGAAATTTGCATAAAGGCATTATAATCTCTAAACACTGGAGTTATCTTCATAAATTCCTCAGTGTAGACATTTGGTGATTGTCATAGAAATAAGAGACACAGCTGCATCTTCCCTTGGCTGAATATTGGTTGCCAGTGAGATAACAATCAATAAATATCCATCTTCACACTGAAGTAAGATATGGAGGATGGGGAAGACAATCTTTCAAAATTACTCAGGCAAATCAGGAGGTACATGAATTTTTTCAGTTTTGTATTTAGCATGAGGTATCTGAATTTGGTCTGTTTTAGACATTTTGCAGTGGAGGTAATGCTTTAGTTGGAGTGAGAAGGATCTGAGTTCAAATATCAGTTCTGTACTCACTACCTGCAAGACTCTGAGCCACTCAGAATGTCTCAGGGACTCAGTTTTCTCCTCTCTAAAAAGTAAAGGAGTGATATTGGCTCACCTCTAGGGTTTCTTTTAGCTCTAAATCTATGATCTTATCATCCTCTGTAAATGAGCACAAATAGTGTGGATTCAGCTTCACTGAAAAGACAGGCTTGAATTTAAGCTTCTTTACTGAAGTATAAATTCCTTGAGTATGGGGACTGTGCTTTAACTATCTAGATGTCTTTAATAGATACTTGTCCCTTAATCCAAATTTTGCAGAAAAAGAACTCAATAAAGAGTTACTCAGAGATTGAAAGCCCAATGCATAGTATAATATTAATACAAGGAATAAGGAACTATAGGAAATATTTATTTAGAGATCATAAGTTGACATGCTTTTTTAGTAAATGGGTTGAACTGGAAGAGATGCTGTATAATGAAATGAATTTATAGAATCAGAGTGTATTTAAGACTGATCAAATTATAATTTTAGTCTTTGCAGGCATAAACATCTTCATAATACTTGTCTAATGAGACTTCAAGGGCTTCAGGAATGATACATAGGTAGATATAGAAATCTATAAACACATATCTGTATATCTATACATGAATGGCTATATAGACTTATTTCCATATGTCTTTAAGGATATATATATATATATATATATGTTTATATATGTTTGGCTACAGTGTATATGCATGGACATAAATATATAAGTATTTGTGTGTATATAAATCTACATACATGTATAGAGATACCAAAATGTATGTGTGCATAAAACTAGAAATATGCTTATTTATAAAAATGGATTTATATCTATATCTATAAATGTTTCTAAATATATACACATCACATATAATATAGATATATGTATAAATATATCTGTGTATACGTGTACATTTATACCTACATGTATATATATATATATATAATGCATAAATATGTATTGGGTGTGTGTGTATACAGGTACAATATTACAGGTTCAAGAAATGAATGAATGAAGAAGGCAATGTAGAGCCAGGGCAAGAGAGAGGGAAGAATTTCAGACAATTGGATACTGTAAAGGGTTTAAGTGATAAAATTAAAGGGGTTAATTCTCTACTTACTTCTCAGGGTTGTTGTGAGGATCAGTTGAGATAGTCATTGTAAAAAACTGAGCACTGTGTCTGGCAAAGAAAAAGTACCATAAAAATATTTGATATTATTATTATTACTTTCATATAGTGGAAGCAGGTGTCAAGAGACAAGGTCTCAGATAAATTGGTTGTAGTGTGAGTACTTTGCCCTGTGGTGAATGTGTGTATCTGTGTGTGTGTGAACATATACATAAATTTAGATCTAGATGATATAGATAGATGATAGACAGACCAACAGACAGACAGATGCATGGATAGATGATAGGCAGACAGACAGACGATAGACAGATTAGATAGATGGATGATAGATAATTTATAAGTTTCCCAAGTGAACAAAAATCTCAAAGGGAAGGAAGCCTCACTGAACTTTCCTAGGATGGGATTACTGCTTTTCTGCTTGAAGAAAGCAGACTTTTGGCTACAATTTCGGAAGAGTATTGATTTTTTTTTCCTTCCTCTGGTTTAGTAAACTGTAAAATTGAGCCTACTTTCCTGTATAAAATTGGCCCAAAGACTTCAGGGCATTTTTTTTTCTGGATAAACTGTTGAGCTCATGAAAGCTTTTAAAATGCCAGAGCCTACAGAACAGAGAAGATCATTGGCCTTAGTCAGAGGTAACTTAGATAATCTAAACTAAACTCTTCATTTTATTTTTTAAAAATCATTTTGTTAAATATTTTCCAGTTATATGTAAACATTTTTAACACTAATTAAAAAAAAACCTTTGTTCTAAATTCTCTTCCTTTCCCTTTCTGAGAAGACAAACAATTTTATATCAATTATATATGTGAAGTCAGGCAAAACATATTTCCATATTAGCCATGTTGTAAAAAAAAAAACACAAATAAAGTAAATCCTTCAGAGATGAGGGATCCTGGGCAATGTGAGATTACATAACTTGTTCAAGGTCACTGGGGTAATAAATAATAGAGTTAAGATTCCATCCAATTCATCTCCTAGTTGCAAACCCATCACTGTTTCTATTATACAGCACCATCTCCCTAGAAGAACTTGTTTTTATCCCCCAGTACCAGGAGGCAGGCAGTGTGTCAGAAATGAAAGAATACTGGATTAGGAGTGTGGTTCTTTGGGTTTGAAGCCCCAGCTCTGTCACTTATTATCTAGATGACTTAAGGTAAGACACTTCACATGCCTGGGTGTCAGCCTATGTGATCTCTAAGTTTCTTTCTAACTCTATGATGTTGCATAAGAAGATAGTTCACTTCTGGCTATTGATGACAAGGATTTCACTTGAATATTAAAGGAACATACTGGAATCAATCCTCATAGTCAATCCTTTTCTTTACTTTTAATTGATTTGCTAATTTTTTAACTGTTACATTTGACTAAATTTTTAGTCTGACTTGCCCAGGGTCACACAGCTGGGAAGTGTCTGAGGTCATATTTGAACCTAGGACCTCCTGTCTCTAAGCCTGGTTCTCAATACACTGAGCTACCCAACTGTCCCCCCAAAATCATGCTTTTAAAAAATTGATTCAAGTAAAATTAGAACCATCTCCCCATTTTTCACAATCATTATCTAGAAAAGGTGGGTTGCAAGTGTTATTTTTTAAAGTAGATAAACTATGAAGAGAAATAACGGTCTATTTTTTAAGAAAAAAAAAGAATAGTTGATCCTTTTTCCTGAGAGAATGGGAATATCAGAGAATAAACTGATGAAATTCTGTATAGGGAGAATAGAGGGGAGGAGGAAGGGGTTGAAAGAAAATAAAGACTTGCTATATGTGTTCATCAGACAGTAAAATTTCCTGGTGAATTATTCTTGGTTTAAAAACTTAGAATTTGGGTCAGTTTGGTGAACAGTGGGTCTAGAAAAGGTACTTGGGTGTGGTGAGCTCTTGGATTAGTCCAGTGATGTAGAAAATCCAAGAAAGCCTAGCTCTTTCAGGGATTCTACAATATTCCTTGAGCAAGCCAATTCTCTGGCTCAGCAAATAGTGCCTTTACTTTAGGGCAATGCGAGAACAACACTGCTATTGAAGACCTATTGAGCAAAAAGAACAAAGCCTTTATGGAGTGGCAAAATAACCCAAACTCTGCTCCTAAAAAGGACAGATTCAAGTCTCTCCAAGCCACAGCGCAGCATGAGATCAGGAAGATGCAAGACCGATGGTGGGGAAAAAAGGCAGAAGAAACCCAGTGCTTTGCTGATACAAAAAACTACAAACAATTTTTCAGCACCCTCAAGACTGTCTATGGGCCATTAAAACCCACCACCACACCCTTGCTATCCTCTGATGGTGACACTCTCATAAAAGATAAAAAAGGCATCAGCAACAGGTGGAAAGAATACTTCAGTCAGCTTCTCAACTGATCCTCTTCAGTCGACCAAAGCACCCTTGACCAGATCCCCCAAAACCGCTCCATTGAACAACTTGACGTCCCTCCTTCAATAGAGGAAGTCCAAAAAGCCATCAAACAAATGAGTGCAGGCAAGGCACCTGGTAAAGACGGGATCCCAACCGAGGTGTACAAGGCCTTAAATGGAGAGGTGCTCCAGGCATTCCACATAGTGCTGACCAGCATATGGGAAGAGGAAGACATGCCCCCAGAACTCAGAGATGCCTCCATCGTAGCCCTATACAAGAACAAAGGCTCACGAGCAGCCTGTGACAACTACAGAGGCATCTCACTACTCTCCACTCCTGGAAAGATCCTCGCCCATGTTATACTCAACAGACTCCTGTCATCTGTTTCAGAGCAGAACCTGCCTGAATCACAATGTAGCTTCCGACCAGATCGCAGCACCATCGACATGGTCTTTACGGTGAGGCAAATGCAGGAAAAATGCCTTGAGCAGAACCTGAGTCTCTACATTGTCTTCATAGACCTGACAAAGGCGTTTGACACAGTGAACAGGGACGCATTGTGGGTGATCCTCAGCAAGCTCGGTTGCCCAGCAAAATTCGTCAAACTGATCCAGCTCTTTCATGTCGACATGACAGGGGAAGTCCTATCTGGTGGAGAGACTTCCGATTGCTTCAACATCTCCAATGGCGTGAAACAAGGCTGTGTCCTCACTCCGGTACTATTCAACCTATTTTTCACCCAAGTATTACAACATGCTGTGATGGATCTAGACCTGGGTGTCTACATCAAATACCGACTGGATGGCTCACTATTTGACCTTCGCCGCCTGACTGCAAAAACAAAGACAACAGAGAGACTCATCCTGGAAGCTCTCTTCGCAGATGACTGTGCTCTCATGGCCCACCAAGAAAATCATCTTCAAACCATTGTGGACAGGTTCTCCACCGCAACAAAACTGTTTGGCCTGACTATCAGCCTCAGCAAAACAGAGGTGCTGTTCCAACCTGCACCAGGGAGGCCAATGAACCAGCCGTGCATTACAATCGGCACGCAGCTTTCTAACATCAACACTTTCAAGTACCTGGGCAGCACCATCGCCAACGATGGGTCCCTAGACCACGAGATCAATGCCAGGATCCAAAAGGCCAGCCAGGCACTCGGGTGGCTGAGCTGCAAAGTCCTCCAACACAGCGGTGTAAGCACTGCAATGAAGCTCAAAGTGTATAACGCAGTGGTCCTCAGCTTGCTCCTGTACGGTTGTGAGACATGGACACTGTACCAGAAGCCCATGAAACAGCTGGAGCAATTCCACCAACGCTCTCTCCGGTCAATCATGAGGATCCGATGGCAGGACCGAATCACCAACCAGGAAGTCCTCGACAGAGCCAACTCCACCAGCATCGAAGTCCTGGTCCTCAAAGCCCAGCTACGATGGTCTGGACACGTCATCCGCATGGACCCACAGCGAATACCAAGACAGGTATTCTATGGTGAACTGTCAGCTGGACTCAGGAAACAAGGCCGACCAAAGAAAAGATTCAAGGATCAGCTAAAGTCCAACTTGAAGTGGGCTGGCATGACACCAAAGCAACTAGAACTCGCTGCCTCTGACAGAAGCAGCTGACGAACCCACATTCACCATGCTGCCGCCACCTTTGAAGATGAGCAACGTCGACGTCTTGCCACTGCGTGTGAACGCCGACACCAGGCCACAACCGCACCTCCCATAACAACTGGCGTCCCAGGCCCCACGTGCCACAAACTCTGTGCCTCAGCCTTTGGACTCCAAAACCACATAAGGATACATCAATAGATGATAATGCACAAAGACAATCGTCATTCTCGGTCACGGAGAGACTACCTCTATAATACCTTTACACTGGCTCCTAAGTACCCAACTTCAGATAACTTGCCTTTATCCCAACAATTGAGAAGATGACCCATTGCCCTTTCCTCCTTGGTCTGCTAAATGTCAACCTGTTTAATCTCGTGTTGACAGGTCTGCCTTCCACTGACCATAAATTCAGCTTTGCAAATTCTAATTTCAAGAGGTTTATTTACTCCTTTGAGGAACTGAATATGCAATTAGGATTTGCTGCCACCTGGTGGTAGTAGGAACTTTAGTTAAATGAAATATTTGATCTATCAGGTTTCAGAAGTATGAAAGCTATCACAACCATATAGTTTTTTAGCTCTTTGTAGTATTTTTAAAATTTTTAAACAGCTAAAGTATGAATAAATTTTCTTATTGAGAAGTTTTTTAAAATGATCTTGCTAAATTGAAGTGAATGTTTTAATTCTTATTACTAATGCCTTAGAATTTCTTCTAAGCTTGTTCTTATCTTCAAAAAAGATTATAAAGTTCTTTTCTAACTTTAACTTGCTCTGAAATTTGTCTTGAAGTCAGATTTCTCCTGAGGTTTGTTCATGATTCTAGAATTTCATATTTTAACATTAACTTCAATGATTCCATTACCTGCTTACCTTAGGTTCCCTAATGAGAAGTTTGTGACTGCCAACAAATTGTTTTCTATTTTTTCCTTAGCCAATAGTTACTTGCCAATGTGATTATTTGTCTTCTCATTTTCTCTTACATTCAGCTTGGAAAAAATGTTTATATTGGAAGAAAGTAAGGAAATAGAAAGCTACAGCCTTTTGAAAACTCATGTTTTCTTCAGGCAGAAATAGGCAAACAAAAAATGAACTGCATCTATATCCTATCAGTCATGATAATGAATATTTCCCCATAGCAGATGAGTTCAAAGTGACTAAATTCTGTTTTTTTCTTCTTTTTTTTTGAATAGTTCTGGTTTTCCTATTCTTGCTTGATTAACACTTCTTATTTGGGAAACATAAAAATCTATATTAGCCACTTAATGGCTCCTTGAAACTTTTACATGTCTAAGTTATGTGCCTATTTCATTAAAATAAAAAAAAACTGTGATTTAAAAATGAGATAAAGTAAGGCAAATGAGTTGAAAAAGTTCAACATAAGATATCAATGTGTAATGATGTGTTATATCAACTAAATATGATGTATACTTTAAAATTCACTACCAGCTAGAAGTTGGTACTTTGAAAAAACAAATAAAACAAAGTACTGGTTAATCTAACAAAAAAAAAAGGAAAGAAGAAAACCAAATTAACAGTATCAAAGATGGAAAGGGTGACCTCATCTCTAATGAAGATTTGATTTCTGACCATTGTCAATAAGAATAAAATGCAAATATAAGATGATTCAATCAATGTAAAATGTGTATAAATATATACATATATTCATACATTATGAGTACAATGTTCTCCTGGTTCTGCTCCTTTCACTCTGCATCAATTCCTGGAGGTTGTTACAGTTCACCTGGAATTCCTCCACTTCATTATTCCTTTGAGCACAACAGTATTCCATCACCAACAGATACCACAATTTGTTCAGCCATTCCCCCATTGAAGGGCATCCCCTCATTTTTCAAATTTTGCCCTCACTAAGAGCACAGCTATAAATATTTTTGTACAATTCTTTTTCCTTATTATCTCTTTCTGTATAAACCCAGAAGTGGCATCACTGGATCAAAGGGCAGATAATCTTTTCATGCCCTTTGGGCATAGTTCCAAATTACCATCCAGAATGGTTGGATCAATTCACAACTTCACCAGCAATGCATTAATATCTCAATTTTGCCATATTCCCTCCAACAATTAAAAAATGATATTTTATACCACAATGAACACTTAAAGTCCAGTGACTCTGTCACCTCTAGGATGATAATATAAATCCTCCATTTGACATTCAAAACCCTTCATTATGAAGCTATCTTCGGTATTTCTAGAATAAGAGAAATAATCTCTCAGCAGTAAACATTTTCCCTTTATGCCTGGAATGTTCTTCTTCCTTATTTTGCTTCTTGTCTTCCCTAACTTCCTTCAAATCCCAGATGAAATGGTATCTTCTAAAATAAACCTTTCCCAACTGTATTAATGCTAGTGCTTTGTTCATTAAATACTACCTATTTAAACTGTACATAGCTTGTTTGTATATAGCTGTTTGCATGTTTTTTCTTCATCAGATTGTGATCACCTGGAGGGCAGGAATTGTCTTATCCCTTTCTTTGTATCTCCAGTGATTGGCACAATTCCTGGAACTTAATAAATGATTACATACTCACTGATTTTAGACTTGTAGGACATTAAGGTATCTTAACTCAAATAAAAATCTTGAGATGAATATGTTTTTTTTTATTTAATTAAAATGGTGATTTAAAAGGTGAAATTCAGAGTCGATAACCTTTATTGTTAAACATTGTACATGAAATTGTAGTGGCTCTCCAGCCTATGAGGGGTAAAGCTTCTTAGAAAAAGAGTTTTTGTTACCCTTCTCTTATTTGGAAGTGAAAAATATAAAGAGGAACAATAGATATTACATATAGTTTACTTTATAAGAAGAGTTGGCAAAGGATTGTCCATGTAGTATAATGAGGAACATTTACTGTGATTACTGTGTAAATTGAACAGTGCAAAATCTTGGTGAGCAAAGTACTAAATAAGCTCAGGTTTAGTACTCAGCATGATCAGGTTGGCAGTTCTTGGGCTTAAAAGGAACTATCATACATATTAAGAGGCAATAATTTCTAAATTATTTTAATGACACTCTTTTAAGTTTAAAAAATGTTGGGAATAGAAAACTATATGCTGAGATAGAAAGTTGTGAGATCCAATAAATAGGTGACATGTATCAAAATGTTTTTTGTGGAGAAAATATTCTTAAATGGACAAATGACATCAAAGCCTGCTATGCAGTGTGGTAAGATACCCTCAAGCAACATGAATTTTCTCCCTTCATGCATTTTCCTAAAAATTTCCTTTATTTTAAAATTATTTTAATATTTTATTTTTTATCAATTACATGTAAATATGTTTAATATCCATTTTAAAATGTTTGAGCTCTAAATTATCTAAATTATCTCCCTTCTTCCTTTTCTTCCCTCATTCATTAAAAGGTAACTTAAATATTTGTAGTCATGCAAAACATATTTCCATATTAATCATGTTGCAAAAAAAAAAATTCAGACAAAAAATCCAAGGAAAATAAAGTTTAAAAGTATGCTTCAAATGCATTCAGACAATAAATTCTCTGAATGGACATGGATAATATTTTCTTGAAACATTCAGATTTGTCTTAGATTATTGTACTGTTGAGAACAGTTATGTACTTTGTTCTACTGTTTCTACTCTTCATTTTGTATCAATTCGTTTAAGTCTTTTCTGTTTTTTTCTTAAACCCTTCTACTTATTTCTATGTATGTATGCACAGTATTATGCACACTATATATACAGTAGTATAACTCACAATCATATACCATAACTTGTTCAGCCCTTCCTCAATTCATGTCCATCTCCTTGATTTCATTTCTTTGTGACTGAAAAAAAAAAGATTACTAAAACATTGATTTACATAAAGGTCTTTTCTTTTTCCTTTGAACTCTTTGAGACTTGGTAGTGGTATTGAACAACCATCCTTTTTTAGAATTATTTCATTTCCAAATTGTTTTTTTATGTTTTAATTTTTTCTAGATTATATATTGGTACAACCTTTAATAATTGTTTTCTGACACTTTGCAATCTATGTTCTCTTCCTCCATTATATTCCTCCCCCTTCCCCAAGATGGCATGCAATATAATATATGCTGTGTTATTTATATAATACATATTTACATGTTCATCATGTTGTTAAAGAAGATACATATCATTTACACTAGGAAATACATAGAGGAAATAAAATGAAGAATGTCATGTTTGATCTGCATTCAGAATTTGCCATTTCTTTCTATTGCAGTAGATAGCCTTTTGATCATATTCTTCCTTTCCTCATTACTTCCTTCTCTCCTTCTTTCCTTCCTTCCCTCATTCCTAACTTCCTTCCTTTCTTCCTTCATTCCCTTCCTCCTTCCTCCCTTCTTTCCATTACTCAATTCCTTCCTTCCTTCCTTCCTTCCTCCCTTCTTTCCATTACTCAATTCCTTCCTTCCTTCCTTCCTTCCTTCCTTTCTTCCTTCCTTTCTCCCAATTATTTAGATTTAACTTTATTTGTGGGAAAAGTTTTTTTTTTCCTGGTAAGATAATGTTCCTCTTTCTACCTTTCCCTTCACCTTTCTATCAATCTTGTATCACACTTCTATAATCCTCTTTTTTGTCCCTTGATTTTTTTTTTGATATCATGTCATCATAGTCAACTTATTCTCTATTTATGTATAGTCTTTTTGCTTGGCCTAATAATTATGAAATTTATAAGAGTTGCAAGTATCATCTTTCTTTATGAAGAATTACCAAGCATTCCTGATGAAAAGACCAGGCCTGAATAGAAAATTTGTTTTTCAAATACAAGAATCAAGAAAAGCATAAAAATGTATACATGAAAGAGAAAAAAAGGTGTTCATTAGGATCAGACTGTTTACATCCCTATATGGGAATATGATACTTGCAACTCTTAAAATATTACATAAGTATTAGGTCAATCAAAAAGACTATTTCCTTTTTGTTTTTGTGATCATATAGTTTCATATAAAAGAATATACTCAGTGGTTCTTGCTTACAAACTGTGTTCCTTTGTCTTCTGTAATATCATATTAAAGCCCTCTGTTCCTTTAATGTTGAAGCTTCTCAATCCTGTGTCATCCTTACTGGGGTTCCATTATATTAGATTCTTTTTCTTCTGGCTGCTTCTAGTATTTTCTTCTTGCCCTGGGAGTTCTGAAATTTGGATGTAATATTCCTGGTGGATTTCATTTGCACATTTATTTTAGTAAGTGATTGATAGGTCCTTTGAATTTATATTTTATACTCATATTCAATAACATCAGGGACATGTTTAAAAATGATTTCCTATAAAATAACATCCAGGGTGTTTAAAAATCATATTTTTTCAGGTAGTCTAACAATTCTGAAATTGTCTCTCCTAGCTCTACTTTAAGATCAGTTATTTTGTCAATGAGATGTTTAATGGTTTCTTCATTTTGTTTTTCTTTTTTAAAATTTGATTGTTTCTTGATGGCTCTTGGATTCATTAATTTTCACTTGCACAATTTAAATTTTTAAGAAATTATTCTCTTCATTGGGCTTTTCTCCCTCCTTTTTCCATTTGACAATTTCTGTTTTGTATAGACATTTTTTTCAGTATATTTTTGTGCCTCTTAACAAGTTGTTGACTCCAGTTTCATGATTTTCTTGCATCACTCACATTTTTTTTATTTTTCTCTCTACTTTTCTTATTTGATTTTTAATTACTTTTTTTTTAGCTTTTCTGGGATTTTTTTTTTTGGACTTAGACATAACACCAGAGTCTGTGCATAAAAAATGCTCAAGTAATAAATAATATCACAATCAAATATACTGGGACATGAGCAACACTCCATGGAGGCAATTCATAATTGACAGTTGCCTTTAGGAGCTCGAAAATCTTAGACAGTAAGGAGATGAGACAACTGATATGAAGGAGATTTCAAGGGACCTTTTGCTGGTGCTGGATGCAGACCTCTGTTATATTGCACATACACAATTCTGGGTTGCAGTTCTAGAGCTAAGAGGAGCACTAGCTCACTACCACTTATGGTAGTAGGCATACTGGGGACTTGGTTATAGTTTCAATTAGGTGAAGAGAATTTCTAGTCACTCAGAGACAAGAGTGCAGGCCAGAAGAGCAGCAACTAAACCTCTTCTTAGCATCATATCAACTTAGAAAAACTGAAAACTTATAGACCCTAAGAGCTACTTCTGAAAACAACAGTCAGAAAAACCTGAAGATTGGAACAGTACCCCTTCTTCTCTGGGAGCTAATCCCAACTTTAACATAAAGTTAGAAATCAATAAATACGCTTGGGGAAAATTAGCACAAAACAAGAGGAGAACATGGCCAAAGAAATTTAATAAGATGATGGGAAAGATCAATGCACAAATCTAGAAGACATATACCTATAAAGCTTCAATGAAAAATGTTAATTATATTTAATATCTAAACATATTTTTATTGAGTGTCTGGTTGATGTTAAAAGGAATATGTTTGTGGAAGTTGGAGATCTCAAATAACAAATGGGGGGAATGTATCCTTCAACTAGGTTGCTTTTCAGCACCTAAAAAAATAAGATTCAAAATGTGTGGCAGTGCTAGACTTTTTGAAAATTTAGATCACCAAAATAAGTAGGTTAGAGAGTGCAATCCATCCAATATAGAAACTAGGTGTGAAAAAGTCTGCTTTACATATATGAAGTTCATACATTCTACCTTTTGCTTAGGCATTCATCTTCAAATACACTTTTGCTACTTTATCTTTTTTCTGCTTCTGAAAATTAGATTGAATTGGATTTTGAAATCATCTATTTTGAGATAGAAGTTGTCATCTGAGAACTAGTTACTCCTTGAGGAGATGGTTCTTGGTCTAAGTATTAAAATAATACAGGAATTCTAACCATTAGAAAAGGAACAAAATTCTACACAGACATGAGTGATAGCTGTTGAAATTGTGGAGAGAAGAGAGATGGATTATTGTGTATCAGGAGCAGCAAGTATGTCAGTATTACTAAAATATAGAGTGTGTGGATGAGAATATTTTCTAAAGATCAGAAAGAAATTAAAGCATTACATTATAAAGAATTTCTATTTGACTTTAGGGGTTATAGGATGTCAATGGTTACTATGTGAATGAGATGGTGCAGAACCATGTCTGTGTTTCAGAAAAATCATTTTGGCAGATGTATGAAAGATAGATTAGAGTAAAGAGATACTTGAGAAAAGTAATCCAATTAGAAGTCTATTGCAAGAAAAGTAAAAAATCAAGGTTTGGATATAGTGTGTAGCTTCTCCCAAATTTCCAGACTAGTACAGGTTTAGGGGATTTTAGTCATAACAAATCTGTGATGAGTGTCCATCCACCACTGGGTCACTTTTAGTATAATTTTATAAGCAATAAAAGACAAGTCATCTGTCCAAACATTGTACTGACATTGTATATTACAAAAATAATGGGTATAAGGTAATTACACATTATAAAAGGAAATACATTGTACCACAAGAAAAAAAAATATATATATATATATATTTACTGGAATTTTATTTACTTATCTCTAGTTCATGTCAACCTATACATCTAAGGTTGTGTCCAGCCTAAAGATATTTCACTTTAAAATAATGACAGTCCCCCCCTCCCAAAAAAAGAGTTTGCTTTAAGATATTTCTAATAACTTTCCAGTTAAAGGAACAAAATTTTAAAGTCTTTTCATTTATTCACAGCTATTTCCTTTTCTCCTTCCCTCTCCACACTAGAGAAGGCATTATTTGACAATCACACACACACACACACACACACACACACACACACACACACACACACACAACTATGTTATGGATGTTTCTTTTTTTTTAATTTTTCAGGTCTTTTTTGTGGATTGGGCATTCACAGTTATTCTTCAAACACTATTTCTGTTGATTATATATATTTATATGTATAATGTTCTCATGTTTCTGTTCATAATTTTATATTGGTTTTTCCATTTTTTTAATTAACCTGCTCATCATTCTTTTGCCATACTGTAGTATTCCATTGCAATCACATGCCACAATTTGTTTAGCCATTCCCCAATTAATGATGACCCCCCTTAATTTCCAGTTCTTTGCAATAGGAGAGCTGTTATAATTTTTTAAATATAGGTTCTTTTCCTTTTTCCTTGATTACACTGAGAAAACAGGCAAGATAGTAACTCTATATACTGGAATTTGGGCAAACATTGTGTTTCAAGTCTTTTTATCTTCACATTCTCAGAGTTCTTCAAATGTGCCTAATAGAAGCATTTATAATCAATTATGGCATTAAATTATAGTGATTACGGCACAAAAAAATCATGGCTCACACAAAACAAATGTGGAAAAAGATGTCAATGGTCATTTGGACTCAACCAAAGCAGGCTATTTCCTTGATTGCTGATGGGTGGTGATAGATTCATCTGGAATATTATGAAGGTCTTTCTGTTCACACGCTGACAAAAAAAAAAATACCCCAAACTATGAAATTGTAGCAAAATACCATTGATGTTACAAATACTCCTTGGACTGAGCAATTTTTTTTAAATCCTTAGAGTTGAGAACAAATATTCTAAAATTATATTTACAGATAACAAAGATGGGGTAGCCAATTAATTCTTCAATCAAATATCTACCTTTTGCTATATCAATAAGTATCTCTGATATTTCAAAGATTTTGAGAATTAAATTTCCTTAATATCATCCAAAATGCCATTTCTACCAGAGATTTTGTGTGTATAATTGATCTAGTTCAACTTCCTTTGGTATCTGTGTGTTCTTTACTACCATCACTTGTGAATTTTAGATTTTCTCCACCCTGATTAGTCTTTAAAATCCTAGCAACCAGGAATGTATTCACCCCTACTTAAGGAGTAAGTGTTGAGGAGGATGGCCTATGACAAACATGTGCTAGCAAGTGACAATTAAGAAACAACTGACAGACCCCCTGGGCTGTCCTAAGTCAAGCTTAAGCTACCATTGGTACATGTGAGACACAGGAAGTGATGTAAAGAACGATCAATATATTTCGCATCACTACTTATCTCCAACCTTTCTTGTGGAAACATGGCTCCCTCTCTGGCTGGTGTGGCTCATGGAAGCATGCTGGGCATCTTGGTGGAAAGGAGAGGTGTCTTCCCTGAGTGACCTGGGTGAGTGGTTTAGGCTGATTCCTTTTTTTCCTTTACCTCGTAAAATGCTATCCTTCTAGGAGATGCCTCATCTTGGAGGAGGCCTTGTGGCTGGTAGCCATACTAGATTGAGAAGGCTAATTGGTCAAGGCCTCTGAACTCCTGCCTGGCTCAGCCTGGGCTGGAACAGTTTAAATTCTCTTTCCTCTCTCTCACTCTTCTTCTTAATTTCTTCCCTCTATTGTAATTAAACCACCATAAAATTCCCAAACTCACTTGAGTATTTTATTGGGATTGAATTAATTCCCGGCGACCACTAGTATAATATATTCAGTCAATAACCCCTAAATTTTACCCCAACAGACTAAATTTTCTTGTAGTATCTCAGTAACTATGATATCATAGTTCAATTTAGTGCTCCATCCTTATCTACAAAGATTAGTTTGTTTTAGAAATATTCCATTTTTTGTATGTTTTGTGTTTTATATTTTCATTAATTAAGAATTTTGAGATCATCTTATTTAATTGTATTTCCTGTCAAGCTTTCTATAAATTTGGGGTTTTTTTCCATTCACTGTGTTTATTAGTTAACTAACGTATTCCATTCTCCTTCACAAAATGTTTTAGAGGTGAGTTTTTATTCTAAACCAGAGTAATCAATTCCATCATAGAATTCTACTCATCAAGGTGTATTCAAATATTGCTGGGTAAGATTTGATGGATTTCCTCATTATGGCTATTCATATATATTGGCTAAATTTTCTTAAGAAACAGGGATATCTTGTATTGTCAGTATTTGCTCATTATTAACCTTTCTTCTAAGTTTCTGCTGATTTTGAATTTTTCTCTGAGTTAAATACCTTATTTCATACAGAGAAATGAATTTTAAATGACTTTGATGTGGATAACCACCTATTTATTTCATTTTTTAAAATACAGAATCAATTTCATTTTTATGTCAATGTGTGCTGTGAGTTTAAGGGGGTTGTGGTGAAGAGGATCATATTCAGTTCTTATCCATGCCAACACCTTCAAACTCTCTTCTTTAAAAAAATATTTTGGGGGCAATGCATAGTGGACAGAGCCTCAGGGCTTGAAATGTGAGATCTTGGGGTTAAAATCTGGTCTCAACACTTTCTAGCTGTCTGGCCTCATGCCAATCACTTATCCCAAGTTTCCCAGCTCTTATTGCACTTTTTCCTTGGAACCTATAGTTGGTGTCAATTCTAAGATAGAAGTAAGGAAAGAAAAATAATATTATTAATATTCAGGTTTCTGATACAGTTATTTGGTCTCTCATTCCTCAATCTGGGATTATACTTTTTCCCCTCTTCCTACATATAACTTAACATTGAAATCACCACATACCAAAGAATACAATTATATAGTTTTGTGGACTTTGACAATTTCTTGACAAAATTTCTCTTCATTTTTATTGTTTATGTAGGATTTTTAATAATAATCAAAAGGGAGGTGAAAGAAAAAAGGTTATCTCAGTCAAGTAAACAGAAAAAAAGTGGGATGAAGATTCATACCTACAGTACTTTACCAAAAGCACAAGCTCTGAAAAAAAGAGCCCTACAGAGTGGGTCTCAGCCAATTTATGACCTAAGTATCCTTATATAAAATGAGGAAATAAATTAAAAGGGTGCTGGGAATGTAGTTCAAGTGTTGCAAATTTTCCATCTGAACATACCCCCTGTGATCATTTGGGAGTCCAGTCTCCGCAATGGATCATTTTAAACATAATTAAGGTACATAAAAATTTACACAGGAAAAAATACAACAACTTGGAGATAAGGAAACCAAAGGGAATCAAGAACAAAATCAATTAGGGTAAGTCCCCTTTGGGACAACAAAGTACATATAAACAAATGTATTCAACCCCCTAAGGTTCAATTCTGCACATTCAGTTTTGCTCAGGAACTCCTGGAGCAGTGTATAGTCTCCATAGGCATCTCCATGGCATCTTCCACAATGAAATCAGTCTCTGGATTCCAGAAGGTAGGAATTTTTGTATCCTTATTTTTTT
Source organism: Monodelphis domestica (assembly GCF_027887165.1). Lineage (NCBI taxonomy): Eukaryota > Metazoa > Chordata > Mammalia > Didelphimorphia > Didelphidae > Monodelphis > Monodelphis domestica. Next base: position 223,151,113 of record NC_077231.1, on the reverse strand, counting down.
TTCTTTCAAAAGGAATGTAAAACTTTTCATTACAAAATAAAAACACATTCCCCCCTGAGGAGGATACAGGGATACATATAGGACTTACACAGGGATACATGGTCAAGACATAAGCATATGGATCAATTATCAAAAACATGAAAGAATTCAAAGGAATTTAAAAAACAATCTCTGAGTGAAATATATAATATCAAAAATGTGAAAAAATTCTAGTAAAAAGGGAAAAAAATTCACAAATCATAACAGGTTCTTGTAGTTATCCAAGTCACATAAGCCTGTAATGATAATCACTCACTAACCCAATTTAGAATTCTGGACTACAGTAAGTTGTCACATCATGCAAGAAAATAGAAGAAAAAATACTTAGGTTTTGAAACAAATGGGAAATAGCATTCCCTGGTTTTATCTTTTTTTTTATGCTTTCAAGGAAAATGGAGCTGGAGCCAAAACAATTGATGTTATATACTTGATAAGGAGTGTGGTACAAGGAAGTCCTGCATTTAACACATTAAACAGCTACAACCTCAAGTCTCACACATGATCAAGTCCTTGCCCTCTTTGAACAGAATTTTATCAATTCCCCATAGGTTTGGTTTGGTTTTTTAATTTTTTGTGCTTGTGTGACACTTTTCAGGTCAACTTCTGTGCTGCTTTGTGGTACATTTTTTCCTTAACTCAGACATAGTCATTGGGCAAAAGTCTCATGATATAAGTTAATGGCAGGTTGAAAGTCCAAAGCTTTTTAGGTATGCATCTATATGCTAGGCAAATAAACATATAACCTTATTCTGTTTCAAAAAGTAAAGAAGTTAAAAAAATCTTTTAAATATTGGTGACATGTGCTTTAAATATTAAAAAATGAGAAAAACTCAAATACTGTATTACACATGCAAGAAAAAAACAATAAAAAAGTATAAAAAGTTGCATATATTTCACAATTTCAAAGGTAAAATATAGAGGCTTCTTGTTGAAAAATAAGATTAATTTCCTCCTTAACTTGCCATGATTCAGAGTGTGAGTGCAAATGAGGTAGATAAAGTAATGGAGGTATAGCCTCAATAATACATTTAAGAGAAAAAGAAATTTACAGAAGGCATGAAATGTTATAAAGGCACATCAAGTCAATATAGTTTACTAATATAGTTTTATTTTGAGGTAATATATGTATTATTCTATAAGGGAAATTTGTTCAAATAGAAGTATTAAATACAGTGCAACAAAATAATACAGATTCAGCAATAGGGAAATCTTATTATAATCAATAGTCAAAAAACCAATTATTCATTATTAACAGAAGGTACTCATTTTACATGGCTACAATGAATCCATGAGTCCCTCTCCCCAATTTTAATGACTGTTGGTGTAGTCAATAGGACTTGAAATTGTCCATCATAAGCAGGTTCAGTAGACCCAGTACATTTGAAATTCTTCATGTAGGTGCTATCAGAGTTTAAATCATGAAGAGAGAAGTCTATGGGGTCTGCTTGAACAGCAGCTCCAGAGTCATGGAGTTCTCCCAGTTTAGTTTGTAATTGTCTGATATAGGTGGCAATGGTTGTATCTCTCTTAACAATGACATATAGGCAGGGGTAAATGGTTGTGCCTGAATAGGTAGATGTCCAAATGACATCTCAAATGGTTCTGTGTGTATATCACCTCTGGGTCTGCTGGTGAGATAAAATAGGGCCAGAGGTAGAATTTTGGACCATTTTAAATGAGTCTCTGTGCACAATTTTCCAATCATAGTTTTAAGTTCTTTATTCATTCGTTCAACTTGGCCAGAGCTTTGGGGATGGTATGGTGTATGAAATTTAGGAGTTATTCCTAATCATGAAATAATTTGTGATAAGACCAAAGCTGTAAAATGAGTTCCTCTATCTGAATCAATATGTGCTGACAGGCCAAAACAAGGAAAATTTTCTTTCAAAAGGATTTTAGCAACAAAAGCCACTCTAACATGAGCAGTGGGAAACACTTCAGGCAACTTGGTCAGTTGATTGACTATGACCAGAAAAATTTATACTGTCCAGCTTTTGGCTTAGAAATAAAGTCAATTTGTAGGTGCTCAAATGGCATGTAAGAAAGAGGATGTCCACCAAAGACTTTTCCTCAAAAGGTGTGTGCTGTTTAAAGGCCTGGCAGATAAGACAAGCTGTACATACTTTGGAGGCAATTGCAGGTGCTATCCATACTCTTTTAACAGTCTACAATACCTTGGCTGCCAAAATGGCCATGTTTATGAACGGAATGACAAATCTGGCTATAGAAAGCTCTAAGGAGCAGGAGTTTGCCATATGATGATACCCAAACTCCATTTATCTGTTTCACTTTACATTTCTGATTCCATTTTACCACTTCCTTGTCATTATAAGAAAGGGGGAGATCCAAATCATCAATAATTGTTAGTGGCATAATTAATTCAAGTCCTTCTAAGACTGCTATTTTGGCTGCCATATCTGCTTGGCTATTTCCCCTGGAGTCAGGGTCAGTGCCACCTGTGTGTGCAGAGCAGTGAACAATAGCTATAGCTTTGGGGAGCTGAATGGCAGAAAGAAGTTCAGTAATAAGGTTTGCATTGGCAAAACATTTTCCAGTGGATGTTAAGAATCCCCTCTGAAGCCATAGTATGCCAACAGTGTGACATATGCCAAAGGCAAAGTGGGAGTCTATGTAAATTGTGACTCTTTTATCCTTTGCAATGATACAGACATGTTTCAAAGCTGTGAGTACTGCACCCTGTGTGCTTATATTTGAGGGCACAGAAGTTGACCACAGAGTATTAAATTTGGTATCTACCACTGCTCCTGTATAGCGTACACTATCCCTCATGATTGAAGAACCATCTGTAAATATTATTAAATCCAAATTATACAAAAGGGTGTCCAATAAATTATTAAGAGATTTATTAGCAATGGACACTAAAGATGTACAATCATATAATGGTTCTCCAGAATTTGGCAAATCAGGGAGCAAGGTTGAAGGATTAAGAACTCCATAGTGTTTTAAGGTGATTTGTTCATTATTTAATAGGGTTATTTAGTCTCTCTTGATTCTTTGGTAAATGTTTGTGTCCTATGTCTTAATAATGATCCTTGACCTCATGCAGGCATATAATTGTCAGAGGGCATTCTAATACTAAATTGGCAGATTTGGTTACTAATTTTTTTAATTTAATTTAGCTTTCTGTGGCAGCTAGTCTCCTAAAGCATGGTGGTGTTCCCAAAGCAACTGGGTCCAACTGACCAGAATAATAGGCTACCGGGTATTAAACAGGTTCTAAAAGTTGAATTAGAATACCTGAAGGTACCTCTCTCTGTTCATGGACATATAAGATGAATGGCTTGTTGTAATTTTGGATGCCAAGAGGAGGGACAGAAAGGATAGCCTGTTTTAGATTTGAAAGAGAAGTTAGATGTTCCTTTAACAATTTAAATGGTTCAGGGACCAAATTTTTTGTGAGTGATATAACGGGCCTAGTGATTTCCCATAGGAAGAGATCCACTGCCTACAAAATTCCGTTGCTCCAAAAATCTCCCTCAATTTTTTTTCAGTGGTAGGAACAATTAATTTTTAACACTTTCAATACATTTAGGAAAAATAAGATGGGACCCAGCAGTTAAAATCAAACCTAAATATTGTACTTTTGGGAGACAACACTGAACTTTGTCTTTGGAGACTGTGGCCTCCCTTATGTAGTTCCAAATGGAGGTGTTTGCTATCCTTTTGGCATGGTTCAGCATTAGGTCCATAAATTGTGTATATATTTTATTAAATGGCTGTATTTAAATTTAATGGCATCAGTATCAGCAGTTAAGAATTGTGTAAACAATGTAGAACTGTCAACAAAACCTTGAGGTAAATTGATCAAGGATGATTTGGAACCCTTCCATGTAAAAGCAAAAATATGTCTGGAATTTTCATGTATGTGTATAGAGGGAAAAAAAGAAGAGCACAAATCTACTACAGTAAAGTATGTAATTGTGCTAGGAACAGAAACTACAGGTTGTCTCTTTATAATGTGATTGTTAAGTGCTCTCAGATCCTAGATAAATTGATAGAGATGCTTGCCATTGGGTCCCAACTTGGTTTCTTAACAGGGAGGATGGGAGTATTGTATTCAGATTTACAGGGAATTATAATGCCTAGGTCATTTAAAGAATTTACTACTGGTTTAATGCCCTCAATTGCCTCCTTTGAGAGAGGGTACTGAGGCTTCAAAGGAGGTGGGCTAGATTTTGTTTTAATTTGGACAGGTCCAGCTGATTTAAGAAGGCCAAGATCAGAACATGATGTGGCCCTGAGAGACTCAGGTATATCATTTGGAATTTGAAAAATGAGGTTCCTGTATGTCCTGAGTGTCTGAAAGAAGAACCAGGAACAAAGTTAAGTTTTCCTCTGGCAACTCTAATGAGATAGAGCCATTAGGAGAGCAATTTATTGCTGCTCTCAGTTTACATAGTAAATCTCTTCCCATAAGATTTATAGGGGAGCCAGGCAATACGAGGAAAGAATGCACCACTGACAAGGATCCCACAGACACCATCCAAGGGGAAAGCTTTGGAATCTTTAGGATTGTACCCAATACCCCCACTACATTTATTGAGCCCATGAAATTGCAATCTGAATCAGGTGTGCTCCTCACTACAGACCTTGATGCTCCTGTGTCTAGAAGAGAGTCATAGTAAGTGTTACCATCCTTTAACATCATGTGAGTTTCATCACTATGGGAGGCAGGGAAGTGAATAGAGATAAAGAGTATTAAGACATCAGGATCTGGAAAATTAAAGATTAAAACCTATTTCATATATGTAAAAATGTATTTCCTTGGGTTCCCCCTGAAGGGCATTAGCACAATGATTAGTTCAAGAATAAGCTCCATTTAAAATATATGTTGAGAGGTCATTTGGCTTGAATTATCAGTTATTTGTTGTAAATTTTTAGAAAAGCTATCAGTTCTAAAATTATGATTTCTAAATTCATTATTATAATTATAATTTCTATATCTATTATTTCATTGATTTTTATTTCTGATTAATTGGAAGAAATTTCTACAATTCATCATTATGTCACCCTTTTTTCCACATAAGTGGCAGGTAAGAGATCAATAATTAGGTTCTTAGAGAGGGACAAGTGGCATTAGTTGAGTATCATGCCATTTTTCTTGTTTATCAATTCTTTCCATTAAAGATTTTAATTTTTTCTGGATCTTTTCTAGTAGATCATTAGTTTTTTGTTGTTTTTCTTTATTGTCTTTGAAGACATAAGCAGGAGTTCATCTTAACTCATCGATGTCCATTTTAAGCCACTTTGGGAATTTGTTTTAAAATAATCTTTGAGAACTGTGTAACAGTTGTTTACAAAATGTATTTTTATATTTCTAATACCATTTTCTGTAGAAATATCAAAGTCTAGGTACTTATATCCCAGTTTAATGAGTCTAGCCATAAATTAAGAAGGTGTCTCATCATCAGATTGTTTCAACCATTCAAATTTAGTTCAACCATCAGGTATTTCTGAACATTCCCTCATTGCTTTTAAAATGGCATCCCTAGCACGTTGTAGTTACATATATTCATTGTGATCATTATAGTCCCAATGAGGATCTACAGGTGGCCAGTGTGGTACATTGAGGCCTCAGACCTTATTAACATGAGAGATGACCTTATCCCTCTCACTTTCTGTCAAAAATGTATGGAACAATTGTGCAACATCCTTATAAGAAGGATCAAAAGGAAATAAAAATATATCGGCCATCTTTTTGTGACAAGGATAAGTTCATCTTCATAACTTGGAACATCTAATTTAAATTTGTTAATATCCTGTGGTGTGAAAGATTAATATTATCTTAATGTAAAGACATCACCATTGGGTGCTAATATGGGCACTTCCCTTAAGTGGAAAAGAAATTCATAGGAATTAGTCAGTGCTTGTGGTTTTCTAGGAGGTGTCTGTTTGAATACTGAGGCAGTACAACTAAGGACCTGTATGGTAGAGGGGAGGAGGCTTTTTGGGGCTGGGATTGGTAGTGGGGTGGGAGAAGGGACAGGGCAGGAAGGAGCATTAGGAGAAGGAGTAGGAGAAAGAGTTTTAGCCAAAAGTTGGATGTTTTCCATTCGAGAGATATGAGAAGAATCCATCTGTTTGGGAACAGGTATGTAAATTTTTTTTCCCTTTTCTAAATGGTCATGTTAAGAGTGTTTAAAATTTTCCAAATGAATTTCTACTGCTTGTATTTTAACTTGAAATTTCCAATTTCCAGCCTTTTGCATCTTAATATTAATAAATAGGAAAAGTAGATTTCCTAACAGCATTAGGAAAAGGAGCAATTCAGGAACCTTAATGGTTTCCAATTTGACAAAAGCTAAAAGGCTTTCTTGTAGAGAAACAATCATTTTGTCCTGTTTTTATTTTATTCTCTACAATGATATAGTGTGGCTGTATTGGATTTTTTTTAGTTTGTATATATATATAATGGATTGGTTTTAAGGGTGAGGACTTCTTTTATAGTAGGAAGAGGTTTTTGTTTGCTTGTTTTTTGTTTGTTTTGTTTTTGTTTTTAAGAGGGAGTATAGGTAGCTGTGTGGGATGTTTTTAGAAACAGGATTTAGTTAGAAGAGAGGACCAGTATCCCTCTGAAAAGGGAAAATGAATCCCCCTCTGCTGGACTGGGTTTTTTTAGGCAGGGAATTTAAAGCTTACCAGTATCAGGAACAGCAAGCACCAGTGACAGCAGAAGGAGTTAACAGGAACAGCCTCGGTAAGGGAGAGACCAGGCTATCCAACTCTCCTGGTGGGCAGGTGTAGGCAATGAGTCTAAGGAGGCTTTAAAGGGTTTTCATGAGGGAGAAGGAAAAGAGGAGAGGGGAGAGGGGAAATCAAGACAGGAGAAGAAATCTGGTTCCTCTAGTTCTTAATTACTTCATGGTCAGCCAAAAATTTGTAGGATTTTAATAATAAAAGGGAAATGAATGAAAAAAAAAAGGTTCTTTAAGTCAAGTGAGCAGAGCAAAAAGAGACAGAGATTCATACCTTCAGCACGTTACCAGAAGCATAAGCTCTGTAAAAAGAGCCCCAGTCGCAGCCAAATTTATTTTCTAAGGATCCTTACATAAAAATAAGGATGTAACTTAGAAGGATGCTGGGAATGTAGCTCAAGTGTTGCAAATTTTCCATCTGCACATTTGCCACAGATATCAGTACATAAGTCACAAATGCCTTAATTTTGGCCCTTTTACTAATATGTCCCCACAGTACTCCAAGGAAAATAAGCAAGTAATCATGAAATAATTTACCTTGTTGCCTTTGAGCCTCAACTAAGCCCTATGTCAATAACTTATGGCAATGAGGTGACTGAGTCTCACTTTTGAGAAGGAAAGTATACCAGTCCTGTCAACCTCATTATTCAGCTCTTTAAGAGAAATTGGGAGACATTCATTCATTCATTTGCAATTTCCTTCCAGATTTCAATTATTGCAAGGTTATCAGTATAAATGCCTGTAGTTTATCTGATAGTAAATAATTTCATTGGTCATCTTTTTTGTAAGTTCCATGGCCAAATATTTTCTCAGCTGGATTAAATTAGCTCCTAATATATTTTTCCCTACACTTAGTGAATCTGGTCCTTACATGCCAATAGACACACTTATTTTAACAATATTATATAAAATCTTTTGGCTTCTTGGAACAATCCCAGTGTTACATTCTAGAACATTCTTTATTGCAACATGATCATCATTTTGTCAAAAAGAGAAAGTGGAATAAAATTTTTGTTGAGATTTCAGTAAAGTAAAAGAATGTGGGCACCTATACACTCTATCAAGACCAAACTTGGACCTCTGAGGAGCCTGGTATACTTAGTCATCCTTCCTATATTGTTTTTCAGAATGTTGGGTTACTGAATCACAGAAAACATATGCAACCAAATATATATATATATATATATTTTTTTCCCATAGAAAATAGAACATGATTATAAGCAAGACTACAATTTTTTCATTGTTTTATTGAATACATTAGCATCAAACTTTTATTAAGGGTCATTCATTTCACCAAAAATGTTCAATGCTGAGAGCCATCAAAAACCATGCTGTTTGACAGGGTCACATGTGGAAACTGGGAACTACAAAGCAGGAAGGATGGAACATCCTTATATACATTCCCTTATTATTGGAATTGATATGATTATTATTCCTACTTAGCCCCAGGAAAAATAGATGAGAGCCACATGCTTGCAGGGTTAATACAGATTAACCCTCTGTCTCTTCAGAATATTACCTGGAGATCCCACTTACAAAATTAAACTTAAGGATTCTTAAATACCCACTTAGATAGGACCCTCTTTTCTGGGCATAAAAACTTCTGGCAAATCTGTGTCTTATTGATTCTACATTCTGACTCTGTACTTAGCAATAATGTTTTGTTGACTATATCCTTAGACTTCATGTCTGTTATTATGTTCTATGGAAACATGTATGTTGAGAATGAAATTGTGTGCCAAGTAGATGTGTGTGATCATGAGGGTATAAAATAAAGCCAAGCCTCAGCCAAGGCAGAGCACTTTATTCTGTGAAACTTGTGCTGTAGGTTGAATAGAAAACTGTGTCCCATCCATTATTCCACTGACACCATCCCACCTCCAAGACCCCATCCCCTGTGGGAAGCTGGACCACCCCACAGCAGTTAATTTCTTCCTTTCCCTGATTTTTGTGATTTTACATTAGAGTCTTTTAATGGTGGCTTATTTATTACCCCTTTTAAAAAATGCTTTATTAAGAAGAGAACAATTTAGCATTATGTTAATCTTTTATTTGGTTTCTCTGGAAGAATTCTTCCAGAGAAGCCATGAAATGAAACAGAAATCAAATTAATATCTCCTTATTTTAATGGAAAATATCCACATTGAGAAACTCTATATCATAAAAGCTGTTTAGTAACATACAGATGGGGTGGCAAGCTATTTTAGACAATGGACTCATCAACCCTTGATAACATAGGGAAATAGCCCTTTAGACAGAAATCCATTGAATATTTTTAATATTACTGAGCCTAGCTCAATAGGAGATATGAAATATACCTCAGACATAACAGACACGTAGATATTGAGGTCTTGAGCTTCATCATTTACATTAGATACCCATTTTACCATTGCACATCCACATTATTAAATTCCATGGCATAGTATGAAATTGTTTTAAAAGGATCACATAGGTGGGGGATAGTGAGATGACTTAATGGATTGAGAGCCAGGTCTAGAGACAGAGGGGCCTGGGTTCAAATTTACTACTCTTACTATTACTTTTATGCTCACTATTGATACTTAAAAAACAAAATCTTTACCTTCTGTCTTAGAATCAATACTGTATATTGATTCCAAGGCAGAATAATAGTAAGGGCTGGGAAATGGGTATTAAGTGGCTTGCCCAGGGTCACACAGCTAGAAAGTGTCTGAGGCCAGATTTGAACCCAGGTCCTCCCATTTTTTGACCTGGCTTTCACTGAGCCACATAGCTGTCCCCTCATTATTGATTCTTAGATGGAAGGTAAAGGTTTAAAAGAGAGAGAAAGAAAATAGGCACTGAGATCTTCCTTTATACCATAGAAAAAAATGTCAAATTGGAAACCTTTAGCACACTCACACATCAATTTGGTTTTCCTTCTAATCATCACCATAGATCTAATAAAGGATAAATAAATACAGCAGATTTTAAACTGTATGTTGGAAAGGCTCAATAAATTAGTGTTTGTTAAAAGGGGAATTAAATATATCACCATTAAAAGGTTCTAAAATAAATATAGAATATCTTTTAGTGTTTAGGCTGAGAATATTGACTAGGATCCTATCAAAGAGTTCTAACAAAATGGTGACAGCCTAAAACATTGTACTGCCTATCCTCCTACCTTTCCCCTTCTCACATGTGCTAGATCCTCACATCTGCAGTTTGCAGAAATTGGCCTACTTTGGAAATGCAATCTATCCCAACAAGAAATAAAGTAATACATAAAAGAAAAGAGAAGCTTATTTCAATCCGGGCAAACTTTCAGTTTTTAAAAGCCTGTGAAGGTGATGAAAATGAAGAAACTGGGAATGCTGGCAGTAATAGCTGAGAAAATGAGACCAATTAGAAAGTTCCATGTGGTAAAAGTTGTGTTTAATGAGCTTTACTTCTTCTCTTACTCTACCTCCTCTCCTTTTATTTTTTTTTTTTCTGTAAATGACTGCTTTCTCTAGCTGCTTGACATTTTGTAGGACATTAAGGAAAAGGATATTGAATTTACATTGATACAGACTTGAGAGATGATCTTTCCTAACCCTAACATTTTACTGCCATTTTTCCTAAAAAGCTGATGGGTACTGTTATTATAACATGGAAGAATTTATTTAAAAGTCTTCAATTAATGGTATTCATTTTAAAATCCATTTCCTTTGTTGTACAACCTTCCCCATTTCCAGTTAGTCTCCATTCTCCTTATATACTCTTTATATGTGTATTTAATTACTGAGTGTATAACTTCATGACAAAGCAAGCTAAAGAAACACAGTGATAATTTTATTGTCTTTCTATTTTCATTTCATTGCATAGCATCTAACACTTAATAGATGCCTGAAAAAAAACCTATTAGATTAATTTGTAAAACACGAACCAAAATTTAGCTTTACTAGATATACCTATCCAATACAGTATAGATAGAGGTATTAAGCCTGCAGCCCATCACTTGTGAGGTCAAAACCAAATTAAACTGTAAATGGCAAATGTTTAACCACAAAAATAAAAAATACAATACAGAAAATAATATAATTTGAGGGATGTGCATTCACCTCAGTTGTAAAGTGGATTTATAAGATCATTCACTTTTTTATTAGAAGATATTTTATTTTCCCAATTCATGTAATAACAATTTTAACATACATTTTCCCAAAATTATAAGATCCCAATTATCTCTTCCTTTCTCTCTCCTCCCTCTAAAGATGATAAGCAATTTTATCTGTATTATACTGGTATCATCAGGCAAAACATACTTCCATATTAGTTATTATTATAAGAGAATATTCATAGAAAACTTAAACCCCAAAATAAAACCATAAATAAACTAATATGAAAGATAATACACTTTGATCTGTATATGACTCCACCAGTTCATTCTCTGGAGTAGGTTAGCATTCTTTGTCATAAGTCCTTCAGCACTGGCCTAAATTGTTGTATAGCATAGAGTAGTTAAGTCCATCACAGTTGATTATCACTCAATATAACTCTTACTGTGTATGACATTCTCTGAGTTCTGCCTATTTCCCTCTGCATCAGTTCATGGAGATCTTTCCAGATTTTTTCTGAAATTTTCCTGATTATCATTTCTGATATCATAATAGTATTCCATCATCATCATATACCACAATTTATTCATCTATTCCCCAATTGATGGACAACCCCTCAGTTTCCAGTTCATTGCCACCACAAAAGGTGCTAGTATAAATATCTCTATACATTTAGGTCTATTCCCCACTTTTATAATATTTTTGGTATGTAAACCCAGTAGAGGTATTATAGGATCAAAGGGTATACACAATTGTATAGCTCCTTGGGCGTAGCTCCAAATTACCCTCCAGAATGATTGGATCAGTTAAAAACTCCAGCAAGAATATGTTAGTGTCTGAATTTTGTCATATCTCCTCCAGGGTTATCACTTTCATTTACTGTCATATTGACCAATCAATAGTTATGAGGCAGAACCTCAGCATTATTTTAATTTGCATTTCTCTAATCAAAAGTTATTGAGAACATTTTTTCATATGTTTATTGATGGCTTTGATTTCCTTAATCTGGAATTTATCTCAATGATAATTTACTTACTAAATTGTATCATCATTAACATTATCCATAGAAATCTCTATATTCATAAACTAGCCCTCTTGTAGAAGGATCATGTGAAAAGTATAGGAAACTGTTTCAGTTGTAGCTTTAAACATTATTCCAGTTAATTAAAATATCTATTTTAAAAATTATATGCACATACAATTTTTGAAATTTGCCTTCTTTTTAAGTTGTTGTGGAAATATGCCTTTTGTCATGACTGACATTTTGGAGGAGAAAGGATGAAACACATTTGGTTTTGTTTCATTTTTAAAAATTTGAAGTATTTTCAATCATTCAATTGATGGCCAACTCAGAGTTTCTTAGATACACAAAAAAGTTTTATTTTCATTAACCTAAGTTTTTAAAGCTTTGATTTTTTTTCTCTTCGCATAGGGACAGTCAGTGCAGTCACTAAATAACTTCTTGCTGATTATATCTGCTTATTTTCAAAAGGAGAAGTTTTAAAATATTGTTCATAAATGTAACATATACAAAATAATGTACACAAAATACACAGAACAAATATAAATGTCCTATTGCTAGTATTTGTCTCAATTTTGTGGAGTGATCACTTAGAGAGAATGAAGGTTAATAGATTTGACGGCCCAGGGTTGCACTATCAATGGAATATTAAGAGGTTTTGAACAAGACCTATGACACTAAGATTGAATTTTCTTGACAAGATTTTTAGAATATAGATAAAAATCAATGAATGAGAAGGCTTGGATGGATGGTTAACTATCCTAGTGGAAGAAGTACATTTGCAGGTAAAGTTAGGCATTCACTAAAAGCCTGAAGATTCATAGTATTAGGAATGAGTCAGAAGTCCCTTTATTTTCAAAGAATGGCCAGTGCTTAGATCTTGAGTAAATAGGAGCATGAATAAACACTTTTTACTAAATAGTTTCTTGAGAAGTATTTTTATAATAGCAATTAACCAATAAAGAAAACAACACCATGATTTTCTAAGATGATGTTTTATTTTTAAAATAAACCACACATAGCATTATCAGCTTGCCAACTTTATTGCTGACTTGGCTTTCTAATTTGCTAGTGTAGAGGATCACAAGACTTTCCATTCCCTTCCTTTCTAACAGGTGATGCTGAAAAGAGAAGCCAGCCAAACCAAAGTTTCCAAATGTTCAGTAAGCCTATCTTCAAACACTTCTTTAAAAGGTTTTCAAAAATTAAAACCCTTTTCAAGGAAATCTTTTGAAGACTACTTAACATAACAAGCACATTTCACCTTCTACCTTACAAATGCTAATCTGTAAGATTCACAACAGCTAAAAAATGAACAGAGGCTGGAGGCATGAATCACTTGGCAGCCCAGGAGTGGATAAAACCCTTCTGCCATGTTATTATATGGAGAGGCTGAATTATGACAAGTTCCATCTCCCTATAATTGCCCTTTATAAACTAATAATTTATATTGCCAGTATTAATAGTGTCTTCCATACTGTTCAAGCTCGGTCCACTGCAAGATAAATAACACTAATTGCCATTTTCATAAATATAACTTGGAAATGAAAAATGATAATTAAAAATTTTAAATCTAAGTTAAGCAAATGTCACATTTTATAAGATTAACAATGCTTTGTCTTCCAGTTAACAAAGCATAATTTAGTAATGATTGTATATTTATGAAGCATCCATACTTTTTATGGAAAGAGCAAAAATTATGTTACATATCTAGGAAGAGATAAAGAAGGTAAAAGAAGTAAGAGGAAGAGCAAATAGATATCAGAAGTATTAGAAATTTTGCTTACCAAAACTTAGATTCTACTTGGTTGGGAGTAGGGAGGGGAATGTGATGAGAATAAAGAAGGGGTCATGAATGACTAAGGGAATTGGAGAAGGTTTTGGTGCAGGTTTTTGTTAAGCTACACCTTAAAGAAAAATAAGGATTAACAAATCCAATGACATAGAAGAAAGAGTCTGAATGTAGGTTGAAGTATGCCATTCTTTACATCATAACCTCCATGAATTTCCTTCCTTGCTTCCTTCCCTCCCTCCCTCCTTCCTTCCTTCTCTCCATCTTCATGTCTGTCTCTTTTTTACAGATTACATGTTGATGTACTTTTCAATAATCATTTACTAATGATTTTTGAGCCATGTTTTCTCTTTACCTCCATCCCTCTCTCTTTCCCATCATGGAAGGTAATATGATATACATTGTACATGTTATTTTAAAATATCCATTTCCATTTCTATTATGCTGTGAAAGAAGACACATATTGCTTAGAGTAGAGAAAATTCATGGAGGAAATAAAGAATGGCATGCTTCAAATCTGCATTCAAACTTATCATTTCCTTTTGTAGCAGGAACATTTTTGTCATGAATCCCTTGAAACTGGACTATATCCCTACATTACTAATAATAGTTGTCACTCATATTTAAACATAGCACTTTAATGCTTTTACTGTGTACAACATTCTTCTGGATCTGTTCACTTTGTATCACTTCATATAAGTTTTTTTTCTAAAGTTTTTGTTGTTATTGTTTTTGTGTTCATTTTGTTCATCATGTCTTATGGAGCAATAGTATTCTATTACAATCATATATAAGAAGTTGTTGAACCATTCCCCAGTTGATGGAAATCCCTTCAATTTCTAGTTCTTTGCCACAACAAAAGGAGCTGCTCCAAAATATTTTTGTAGAAGTATGTTATTTTCCCTCTCTTTGATCTTTTTATGCTACAGACCTAGTAATGGCATTGTTGGGTCAAAGGGTATACAGCTTGATGTCCCTTGGGGTATGTTTCCAAATTGCTTTCCAGAATGAATTTATCAGTTCCCAGCTCCACCAAGGAATAGTATACTAGTATCCCAGTATTTCCACATTCCCTCCCATGTATCATCTTTCTTAGCATCTTGTTTTTAAATATATTACACATATATTATTACATATTTAATAGCTTATACATATATTATAATACAACATATTTTCATGTTCATCATGTTGTGAAAGAAGATTCTCTACACTTGAGAAAAGTTCATGGAGGAAATAAAAATTTTTTAAATGATATGTTTCCATTTGCATTCAGACTCCCTCTGTTCCTTCCTATGGTGGTGAATATATCTTTTTGTCATGAGTTTCTTGAAGTTGTTCAGAGTCCTTGCCTTTTTGATAATAGTTAAATCATTCACAGTTGATCGTCATGCATTATTGTTGTTATCATGTAGCCAACATTTATCCTTTTCCTTTTTTGTCATATTAGTGAATCTGATAGGTGAGGTGGTACTTGAGAATCATTTTAATTTGCATTTCTTTAATTAATACAGATTTGGAGGTCTGTGTCTCTGTCTCTATCTTCCCTTCTCTCCCCTTCACTACATACCATTACAGTTTACCATTGGTCTATATTAAAGGCTTATTGGACAAAAGAATAGATATAGTCACTACTTTAAATAAAAAAAAAAACATTTAAAATTAAATTTTGTTTGCAGTACACTTTGGTAATTCAGTGGAATCATGTATAATTATTGTATGTAGAAAACCATACTGAGGTACAGTGGTTCTCTCATCCTACCTAGATCTATACTATTTTACTACTTGGAAGTCATTATAATTATTGACTTCATCTTTGAATGCATTATTTCAGAAATCTCTGTCTCGTTATAAGGAGTATTACCCATCTGATTTCTCTAATTTTCTGCTTCCACCCCAATTATCTATTTCTCCATCAACTTTACTACTACCCATTCATAGGTTTCTGACCATTCCATAAGGTTATCCTTTCTTTTTCTGCTTTTCTACTGTACTTAGATTGGATTGCATTTATGACAGTTAATACATGTTGCTTTAGCTGGTAGATAGCTATGCGGGTGTGTTAATTAACCATGAGTTCTAGCATTATTTTAGAATCTACAGAGCATCCCTTCATCATACTAACAAGGGCATGTTTTAAAAATGATGAATGAATTCTGGATTTTCCTTTGGCATATCATGCTTTCAGAAAGGAAGACTCCCTCTAAATTATCAATCCAATTTCTAAAACTTCATAGGACTTGAAGACAATTTAACTACTATATAGAAGCTCCTTTCTGCACAAGATAAAGAAATTACATTCGGTATATATCCCTTACCTCAAAAAACCTAGAAACCAATAATAATAGATGGCATTCTTACCTCTCTGCCACACAATGTCAATAGTTACTTTTGTATCAGCAAAATATTATGTCAAGTGTTTAAAAGCTGCATAAACATATCCACTTGTATTAATTTTAATATATTCTAAAAAGCTTTAGGAATTTAAGTGTTATATGAATTTAAAGAGAAATAAAATTAAATCTCATACTTTCTAGATTTTGGCATATTAGTCCTTTATGCAAACAATTTTTAAAGTGGCTATGATAAGGATTGTTTCATAATATTCTTATATGAAGTCACAATTTTTAGCATGATTTTATGAAAACCCTGTTCCCTGACAAAGCTGTACTGCTACCCCAAAAATGCCATCCTTTTAAAAGGGTAATTCTGATCCAGGAATGAGAGATTGGTATTAACTTCTCATCCTGTTTCTTGCTTCACATGGGGCTTTAATTAATCCATGAGTTTCATTTTGTTTCTCTCATTTGCAGTCCACACCACTGGTGATCAATGTAACATGATGACTAGTTGTTCAGAGCTCACTTCTTCAAGATTTTAGAATTTTCAGGCAGACTATTCAACACAGAACATCATCTTTTCTACCCTAATATGCTGAAATAAGTAAACCGAGGTCTCCCTGACTGGGAAAATGAGATTTTTGATTGTTCCATTGCAAATCAGCATCCTACTGTGTTGAAGCATTCAGTTTTCATAAACTAGAACAATAGCCAAGGCAACTACTCAGAGGAAGCACTGTTTTAATTGCTTAGAGATGCCTCAGGACAATATGACACCATTTTTAAAGCCTCCAATAAAATATTAAGCACCAAATCAATTTTTAACAATATCACATTCCATCTAATGCTCATTTTAAATCTATTCTATTGAAAACCTGACTGGTGTTATTTATATGCTATGTACCATCCTTGCTAAAAACGGTGGTTGAATCTCTTCACAAATTTACAACAAAAAGTCATATTTCATCCTGTGCATATTTTGGTTAAAAGGAAGGGAAATTCCAAACCATTAGGAAAAAAAAACATAGAAAGAAGGGAGGCAAAACTATTTGAAATGGCACTTCAAACAGAATCTTAAGAGCTTCAGTTGAAGAAGAGAAAAAATATCTAAATAAATTACAAATGCTTGAAGAACCTTCCTTCCCTCTCAATCTGTAGTAAGAATAAATGAATAATTTGGGGGCTGACTAACTCCTATAGGTTTCTGATATAACAGGACTGCCATCTAAGGAAGAAATAACAGATACATTGCATTTAAGAAAAATATTTTTTTCATCCTGAACAAATAATCTAAATTAATACATTATTCATAATTGTTTACTCTTTGGAATGAGAAAATACAAGATATATCTATTTTAGAAAATTACTAATTCCATCACAAAGGTCAGCTTTTACATTCTCATATTTATTATAATAGATTAGTTCTTTAGAAAACACATTCCATAAATCTAGAACATGCTAAAATGATACTTCTTAAATGTGCTTTACCCCATAGTATCATTTAGTCAATGCCATAACTAGATTTTCTTTTTAGCTATTGTGAGTCATCCCTAATCTGTTTAACTTTTGTGCCCTTAAAAGACTAAATCTTCTTCAGTGCTTTCTGAATAATGCCATTAAATTAATGTGTAATACTCACCAGTTTGGCTATTTTTCCAAGGTATTACCTTCTTCCCTATTAACTCCTTGCTTTATGCATCAGATTGAAGCATTGTAAGAGTTGGATAAAACACTGGACTCTAAGAGATAAAACACTGGTCTCTAAGAGTACTTTCATTTCAATGAATTTAAGACAAACTTTCCTTGTTCTCTGTCAAACCTCAATAATTTATGCCTCAATATATGCTTCCCATTCTGGTTCTTAAAGGTTTTTTATATGTATTTTGATTTACAGATTCATGAGTATATTGGTAACATTTTGACAGGATCACATGTAGTGATTCTATATTGTAGTTTTCTAAATATGAATGAGACACAGTAAAATGCACTGTAATAGGAATTTGACAGAGGGACTAAACATCTCTATGGAGGGAAAAATCTTTAAATATTCCAGTATGGTTATGGCCCTGAACTTTCTTCTTCAGAATCTCCATGGATTAAAAGCATAAGTATAAAATAACCATATAAAGACACTAATTTACATTGATAAATAATGTATTCTCCTCTAAAACCAGACTCAGCTCACAGATGTGAATGTGTGCTGTTTAAGACTATGTCACAGGCGTCTGCCCTGGAAGATACTATTCAAATGGAAAGGGCTTCAAATATAGATTCAGCAATGGATGATAGTATTCATTTTTTAAATAGTTCAAAAGGAACTAACAAAGTTTAAAAAAAAAAGAAAGAAACTCATTCCCAAAGGTCTTTGCCACCAGGTTGTGAACTCCCTCTTCTACATTACTTCACATCTCAAAACCTGTTAATGTCATTCCCCACTCTCTCTTTTCTTTCAATCCCTGATAATGACATGGATCATACTATCTACTGTATTTGGAAAACATATTCTCCCAGAGGTTTGTTTCTAAATATTTAACAACTAGTTCTCAGAAAACACATAGCACATTTTAAGTTTAATTTCCATTATAAACATTCTCTTCATCATTTTCTAAAACCAAGACAATCATCAAAACAATAAAGTAAGCCCAGATTTGTATGGTGATTCTTTCTGGGGTGAAAATTCCCACAATGAAAATTTAGGTCCAAATTGGCACCAACATAACCTGCAACCTCTTACCTCCACAATAAAGAATTTTTTTTAAATTTCCTTGGGATGAAACTAAGGCATGATTTTCTATAGAAAACCTTCCTGGATACTTCATTACCTACCTCTCAACTGCTAGATTATTTTTCCTTATCTTGTATACAAATATATTGTATTTGTATTGATTATTTTTACATTTATTTTGTATATGCTTACATAAGTTTATTTGTCTACCATTATGCAATGAAACTTTCTGAAGAGTAGCTATTGTTTAATATAATCTTATCTCTTTATTAGTTTCTGAATAAAATGTAACATTTATTAAATGCTTTCTTAATGACTGATACTCAGCTATATTAAAAAGGTATACTGTCCAGAATTAGGAATAAGAAAATAAGAAGACCTCTATAATGAGAAATGACATAATAAAATTTAAAATACTGCATTCCAAGGTACTTGAAATACCTTCCAAAAAGGACTGCTAGGATGGCAAAGGACTTCTTCAAGATCATAATATGAAAACAACTTGAATAATATATGAAATATGAAGCTGCAAAAAGGAAAAACTGGAGGATAAGGGACATGCTAACTCCATTCAAATATCTGTGGGGCTCTCATAAGGAAGGTTTATTCTTACCATGTAAACATGATAAGCACAAAAGATGGAATTTAAAATTATTGGCAGAAATTCTGCTGATACATATTCAGTCTCATGATAAAAAAATCTTTGTAAAATGAATATTTTTTATTTTTTCAGAGGACAAAGGATTATCTTAGGAGACAGTAGTACCTTCTTCTCAACAGGACCTCTCTATTATAGGTTGAATTACCAATTATTGAATATTTTGTAGAATATTTCCTATTCAAGAATGAGTTCAAATATACACTTTTTGACACTTTTTGAGAACAGGGATTGTGTGTATGTGCATATGCACATTTTTGGATATGGTTTTGCCTAAATATATATACACATGTAAAGCATGGGTGCTTACTCTGGATATATGTGAAAAGTCCCTACTTAAAATCTTAAAATCCTATAATTATTATTCCATCTTCCTCAGTATTCTTTTATCCATTCATAGTCTTTTTTTCTTCACTCATATACAGTCATTGTGTGTACTTTTTTCTTCTGGTATTTCCTTTTCCCTCTTTACACAGTAGGAAAAAAATGTACATATCTTTATTTTTTTACTGACAATTTTATTTTCCTGATATTGTTCAATTTAATTCTATAAATTATTTCACTGATTAAAACACCAGAAATTATTTAAGTCCCTGTTATTGGACTTTAGATTTATTCTGACTTTCATCATAAATAATACTATTATGAAAAATTTTGAGTGGATCAATTTTTCATTTGCTTAATATAATACTTTTGAGATGCAATGGACTTGATGCTATAATAGGTAATATACAATATATATATATATATATGTTAATTTAAAATAATTTTCCTCCATATTGTCAGAATGCTCTCCAAAAATATTCTGCTAGGATGAGTTATGAAATTTTATATCTACAAGGAACTTATACTGCCATCAAATCTCTGAGACTGTCCTCTTCCTTCCTCTTTTGAGGAAAAGTTAGCACTCTATCCTATCAGAGCTTAAGAGGTAGTGTATTTTTGTCAATATTAATATTGATATACATGTAATTGATTATGGACGAACAGAAACTTACTGCAACTTAGCAGACATTAAGTATTTGCTTTACTGAAGACACTATTTTAATATTGATAATATAAGGTGAAAAGCAAAATAGTCCTTGTCCTCAAGGACTTCACATACTTTAAAACATATATAAGATGTAAGGAAATACAAGGCAATTTGTAGAGACAGGACTCTTAAAAGTGTAGGACTAAAGGAGCACTTTCTAGAGTTGAAGTACTTACACTGAATTTGAAAAAAAAACAATTGTTATAGTAAAATATGCAATTCCTAGTCCTTACCTGTTCAGTAACCCTTTGAAATTAAGGAAATATGAATTAAAATAAGTCTTATTTCTAGCTAAATTAAAATCTTGTTTCCTTAGAAGTGAAAATTTTTTCTTAACTTTTTTCATGTTTCATTTTCCTCTTTGACAGTTTAGTGTAGATTTTTTTTATGAATGATGATTTAAATGAATAAAATAAAATATATAGGACTGCAAAGAAAGCCAATTATATTGAAACTTATGGTATTAAATTTGTCTAAAATTTTAGGGTATTTTCAATCACTTATTCATATTATGACCCCACTGTAAGAGACAGAAGGAGATGTTTTAATTATCTCAACACTTCTCCTTGAATTCTATATAATCCAGTGGAGCTGAAGAATGGGTCACAAGATAACCATTTAAGGTACTGGGTATTCCTAAGTAGAAATTTATGAGGGAGAGATGGAAAACCAAAAGGAAAAGCAAGGGGATTTGAGGACAAATCATATTTATTTCACAACTGAAAGGCTATATTCTTAGCTGTATGTCTTTTCTTCATAGTATGTAGAGGTTTGGGAATAGGGCTCTTAAGTTAATTCCTTGACGCTTTCCTACCCATTCAGGATAGATATTGACCTGGTGCCTGTTTAACCTCATGCTCTAAAAGAGTCTTCACTCAGTTGAAAGTACCAGAGCACCATAGTTTTATTATTCCAGACCTTGATAGTCTAATGTAATGTGAAATATAAGTTCTCACAAAAGGACAATTGAGAAATGAATTCCAGTTCCTCTGGGGTCAGAGTTTCTTGTGGTACATGCACATATCACCAGCAAAATTGCATAGTATATAATTTTTGTAAAAAATAAATTCAGAAATCTAGAAGAGTAAAGGGGAGTGATAAGTGATGGAAACGAAGGATGTACTAATCAGATTATCCTCAGATTCTTCCTTAAGCTTGTTGACAAAGGATCAGTCAAACTATTTATGACTGGGAGCAGTGACTAACCAGCACATACAAAGATCTTTTGGGCTTTTCTCATCCAAACCTTTGCTTCCCCTGAGCATTTCAGTCTCTCTGTAGACAACCTCTATGGATAGCTATGGCCTGATAGGTTTAGTTTCAGTCTAGTGCATTCTGACCTGTTTACATTCTGTCTTGTGACTACACATTTAGCCCTAAGATGTCTACTATGGAGCTGCCTGTCTAGTCTGCTGAGAAAAATCCAAATAGCTAATAATTTTGCTTAGGGATGGCTTAACTATGACACCCCAAATCATTGTGCATGTTACCTTAGCCACATGATGCATAGGTTACCAACATCTGCCTTTAAAGCTTCTGTCAATCTAGAAAAGACTTAGTCTCTTTAATATTATCTCGGTTCAAAGGTAACACGAGGGATACTTATAATTCTTGCAGTTGTGAGCAAAAGACTAACAACTATTATATGTAGAGAGTGATTGAAACTTCATCACATTACTGTGTGAGCAATGGAATTTCAACTGAAACGAAGCTCCAGGTCATTTTATGTCAGAATGAAAATGAATGCCACTTGACTTCCCAAGGTTTGACTGTATATATATTAAATTGACCATTTGTAAATTGATTTTCTATGATCAATGTACTTGTTCAACAATTCCCATATACAACAATGAATAAATGAGTATGGGAAAGCCATCCATTTAAATGAAAATACAAATTTAAAAAAAAGACATTACAAACACTATTTTGAATTCAGCAGTAGTTGACATTTTTAACATATAGTTAATCAATGTTTCTAGCCTGGTGATTATACTCATGTGAAAAAGTTTGTAAGAATAATTACAATGTCCATTACACTTTATCTTATCCTTTGAAATGAATCATAGTTCCTTTTAACTGCCTGGGAAATCACATATCTGTAAAAAATATTTATTACAACTCTTTGTGGTGGCAAAGAACTGGAAACTGAAGGGATGCTCATCAACTAGGGAACAACTGATCAAGTTTTGATATATGATGCAATGGAATGTATCGGATGGAATGGTATATAAGTGTGCCATAAGAAAGAACAAACAAAATGTAATTAAGTAAAATTAAAAAAAAAGAAATAACAAACAAGATGATCACAAAAATATCTTTAAAGTCTTATATAAAGTGATGCAAAGTGAAATAGCAAAACCAGGAGAATGTTGTACATAGTAACAATGATAACATATGATAATTGACTGTGAATGACAATTATTATTGACAATGCAAGGATTCAGGACAACTGAATAATTCTTTTCCCACATGAAAATGTTTCAAGTATTCGATATGCCTGTCCTCCTTCATCTAAGTTTTATCTTCTCCAAGCTAAATATTCAATTTTTGCTATCTAGTCCTTACATGGCATCGTCTCCAGCCCTCACACTATTTAATTATTCCCCTCCAGATTCAAGTCTGATCACCAACTTTCTTTCTAAAAATATGCTCCCAGAACTGAATACAGTATCCTAAATATTTCTTAGACATATATTAGACATCAATCATTTCAACTACTTCACCTCTCAACACTAGATAAATCCAACCATAAAATAAATAAGAAAGAAGTTAAGGAGATTAACGGAATTATAGAAAAGTTATATTTGACAGACTTTTAGAGAAAAGTTAATGTGAATAAGTATGGCTTTTTATCAACTGTATATGGCATATTCACAAAAACTGATCATGTCTGAGGGCATAAATTCAGAACCAAATGGAGAAAAGCAGAAATATTAAATACATTCTTTTCAGACCATAATGCAATAAAATTATTTTCAATAAAGTGCCATGGAAGGATAGATTAGCAATTAATTGGAAACTAAATAATCAAACTCTAAAAAATGAATGGGCAAAGAACAAATCATTGAAACAATTTTCAATTTTGTTAAAGAGAATGAAAATGAGAAAACATTGTCAAATTTGTTATATGTAGTCAAAATAATACTTAAGTTAAAATTTATACTTCTAAATGCAAAAATAAAAAAGAGAAGGAGCAAATGAATGGATTCAGTATATAACTAAATAAACAAGTAAAATAACAAATTAAAGTAACCTATTAAATATCAAAATGGATATGCTGAAAAGTAAAAGAATATTTAATAAAATTTAAAGTTAAAATACTGAAAAAAATAAATAAAAGTAAGGGCTAGTTTGAATGAAAATAGAAATAATAAAAAATAGCTCATTCCTTCTGGTTTCACAATGCGATGAAAAACAAAAAAACAAATTATCAGCATCAAAAGAAAATGCTGAATTTACCACCAATGAAGAAGTAATTAAATCAATTCCTAGAAAATTTTGTATTGAAAAGTGTACCTATCATATATATGCATAAGGTTAGAGTTTGTAGCTAGACAAGAGATAGACAGGATCCCAGGAAGTGAAATAGATCATTTAGAAGACATAAAATTTAACATATTTTGAATGAAAAAAAAATAGTGCAGGAAATATGAGAAGGAAAGCAGTAAACTGGGAGGTGGAATTTGCAGTAAGCTTCTCTATTAAAAGCTTAATTTATCAAATATATATGGAATTGAGCCAAATTTATTTTTAATTATGAGCCATTCCACACTTAATAAGTGGTCAAAGGATATGAACCAGCTGGTGTTCTGAAAAAGACATCAAAGCTATGAATAGTCACTTAAAAGATATTCTAAATCACTAATTAATATGGAATTACAAATTAAAGCAATTCTAATGTACTACCTCACACCTGTTGGGTTGATTACCATGGCAGAGTTTTTGATCATTTCCCTCTATCAACAAACCTTATGAGATTTTCAATAAGATAGAACACATTGATGATGCCCCAAATATCCATAGTTCTGTCATGGATACCTCTCAATTACCCACATACCTGACCTTGGAGTTATCTTCTTCTGTCAACCTCACTTTTCATTTCTAATAACCTGCCAAGACTTATTGAGTTTACTTCCATAAAATCAAAGAGAGGGTTTTAGTTCATGTATATCTCTCCCCTAGCCCTTAACATCCTGAACATGGAAGAAAGTCAATAAATATTGGCTGAACTGAATTTCCCAAAGTCCAAATGTAAAGTAGATGTTGAAGGGTGAATTATTTTGTCACCAACTGTAAAGGAAGGCCAAGGAAAATCAAATCTTTATTAATCATTAATAAGTGTCTATTACTAAATAAAGCAATGAAAAAAATGTATAAATCACACCTTTCTTCTTATGCTATAATCATTTTATGTCAGTTAGGTTCCTTGAGACAATATTCTTGCTCTAAAAGGTGTTATCTGAAAATAGAAATAAGATAAAATTGAAAGTAAAATTGATTTTATTAAAATCATAAACTTCAGCATTTATACTCTTCTCATTTATTAGTCCTCCAAATTCACAACATCAATGTTTCCTATTTATAATCACCCATATAATACACAGTATCCTATTAAAATGTACTTCTATGGTGACATTATCCTGTTTTTTTAGGAGGATGGAAGGGGCCTTTGTCCTATCCTCTCAGTGGACTGGTGCTTAACTGTTTGCACAGATCCTGAAATACAACGATGCCAGAATTAATCAGGGGGCAAACAGAAAAGAACCATAAAACACTTGCTTTCCTCCTTTGTTTACTCATAGCAAGAAAGCTTATATGGGACTTTTAACAGGTCTTATTTCAGGTAATTCCCTATTTTGGCTCCTAATGTAAAGCTTATATTTCTAGATGTCCTAGGAAAGAGAAAGAATCAGGGATCAAAAGGAAGCTTTTCCCCCATTTTAGACATGGAAGCATAAAACTAGAGCATATCTAGAAAAAAAAAGCAAAAAAATAGCCATTCAGTAGAGATATTTTGTATTGGAAAATCCTTTCACTGACAGATTTACTGAACCAAAAGAAATTGACATTTTTTATCTCTTAGTATAACAGAAAGCAAATTATAACTTTCTGATTTATCTACTGTGTGACTTTATGTAAGCTACTTTGACTCTCTGTTTACTTTTATGTAAGATGAGAAAATTGGAGTAGATGATTCCTGAGATTCCTTCTGGTTTCACAAAAAAGCCAAGCATATAATCAGAAAAATCAGATTCATAAAGCACAGATCAACATTCCAAAGATGTATCTTACTAGCTATATGACAAAACAAAATCTTGCAACTTCTTTCAGTATTTTCAACTGCACAACAAGAAATCTGAGGAAGGTAAGACAGAGAATTATATGTTCATCCTTAGTAGGCACCTGGGAGGATAAAATGAGATTAAATTATATAAAATATAAACTAACAAAAACATGGTATAAATTATTTCCTATAGCATCTTTTGTTTACAAATTGCTATGACAGAGGTGGTGGTCAAGATGGGGCCTAGAAGCAGCAGAATTTCAGACCTCTGAATGCCCTTCCTTACTGATCACAAACTAAATGTTCCTAGGGAAATGAAAATAAAACCTAACAACAAGGCAGAGCCAAGGAACCCTCCTGCTGGACTCAAATCAAAAGGTACACCCCACCAAAAGCTGGAATCTGAGAACACTCAGGTTTAAGGGGAAGGCAGAAGGAAGGTCCCAGGACCCCTCCACACCCCTCACCTAGAGCGCTAAGCCTCCAGCAGCACTGGGAACCTCTGGACAAACAAAGGCACTGGTCTGGAGGGTGTACCTTGTGGGAAAGGCTGTGCCAGGCTCATAGCATCGAACACAGGCAGCAGGGAAGAAGCTAGAGAAGGAGCATAGAATGTGCAGCCTGGTCAGAGCTGTGGAGACCCTCCATATTGCTCCAGCCTTCCAGGAGCTTTTGGTCTCAGAGCACATCCAGCCCAACCCATCTGAACTTAATTGCATCAAAAGACTCCAGAGGTCAGGGGATCCCAAGCTCAAACACCCCTCCCCACAGACTGCTGGACTTTAATCCAACAAAAGCCTCCAGAGGACAGGAAAGCTAAAATCCCAACACCCATCTCCCACATACTGCATGGAGAGATCTCCTGACAAAGCTCTAAGAGGGGAGACTGACAGAAAGCCCCAAAACCAAAAAAATGAGAGGAGCAAGAGCACAGGCAAATATGGGGAGCAAAGAAGGAGTAAATATGAGCAAATGAAAAAAAAAGAAGAAAGATATTACAATTGACAGCTTCTGTACAGGCAACAAACTAAGAGCAAACAGAACAGAGGAGGAGGGATCAGCAAACAATAAATCAGAAATTCCAGCGAATTGGATACAGGCTTTGGAAAAACTCAAAATGCAATTCAAAACACAATTAAGAGAGATTGAAGACAATTGGAAAAAGAATTTAAAAACTAAAAGTCATCTGGAAACAGAAAATAGTGTCTTGAAAGCCAAAATCAATCAGCTTGAAAATGAGGCAAAGGAGATGAGAGATGAGGTAAAGAGAATGAAAAATGACCTCCAAAGAAAATCAGACCAGAAGGAGAAAATGATCAAAAATTCAGGGAGGAAATCCAGTCTTTAAGAACCAGAATACAACAACTAGAATTAACTGACCTCACAAGGCAACAGGACACTATAAAACAAAATCAAAAGGATGAAAAAAATTGAGGAAAATATGAAGCATCTCATTCACAAAAAAAGAGGATTTAGAAAATCATTTGAGGAGAGACAATTTAAGAATCATTGGTCTACCAGAAGACCATGACAAAAGAAAAAAAAAAACCTGGACATAGCACTACAGGAAATTATTCAAGAAAACTGCTCCGATATTCTAGAACAAGAGGGAAAAGTGGAGATTGAAAGAATCCACAGATCACCTCCTGTACTTAATCCCCAACTGACAACACCTAGGAATGTTATAGCCAAATTCAAGACTACCAGACCAAAGAAAAGATATTACAAGCTGCGAAGAAGTCATTCAGATACCATGGAACCACAGTGAGGATAACACAAGATCTGGCTGCATCCACACTGAAGGACCGAAAGGCATGGAATAGATATTCTGAAAAGCAAGGGAACTAGGTCTATAACCAAGAATCAACTACCCAGCAAAACTGACTATATTCTTACAGGGGAAAGTATAATTATTCAACAAAATAGAAGAGTTCCAAGAATTGTAAAGAAAAGACCAGACCTGAACAGAAAATTTGATGCCCAAACAATGAACTCAAGAGAATCATCAAAAGGTAATTAAAAAAGAGGGAAAAAAGAAAAAAAAACCAAAAATTTAAGAGACTCAATGAATTAAAATGTTATGTATCATTATAATAAAAGAGGTCATTGACAACTCTGAAAAATTGTTATTATCACCTGGACAGCTGGAAAAATTAAACTTAGAGGGAACAATGACAAACGGTAGAGGATGAAATGACAAGGCATAAATAGGTATATAGATATATGTATGGATAAGTGCATATACATGTGTGTATATATATGTATATATATATACATATATATACAAGTAGAACTAAAAAAAGAAATGGGAAAAGAAAAAAATGGGGGAAAATTTATATGTCACAAAGAAGCTTATGGCAGGAGAGGGGAGAACATCAATACACTGGAAGGATAAAGAGGTTGGAGATAGGAAATACTCAACCCTTACGTCCATTGAAATTGACCCAAAGAGGGAAGAACAATCCAATTCATAGGGGCAGAGAATAGATTTGCTCCCTATAGGGGAATATAAAGATAACAAACAGACTGGTGGGGAGGGAAGCAGTACAAGGGAGGGATAGGGTGGGGAGGTAGTTTTTGAAAGATTGCAGGGAAAATAAGGGGGGGAGGGATAAGAAGGGAGGGAGTTAGAAAGGGAAATAAAATGAGAATGGGAACTAGGGGGACTGAATAAAAACAAACATTGGCATAGAAGGAAAGCGTGAAAGAAGAAAAGGTAAGACCAGGAGTAGAAATCAAAATGCTGGGAAATACACAGCTAGTTATCATAACTCTGAATGTGAATGGAATGAACTCACCCATAAACACAAGTGAATAGCAGAGTGGATTAGAATTCAAACCCTACCATATGCTGTTTACAAGAAACACAAATGAGGAAGATAGATACACATAGGGTAAAAGTAATAGGATGGAACCAAATCTATTGGGCATAAACTGATAAAAAGAAGGCAGGAGTCACAATCATGATATATGACAAAGGAAAAATAAAAATAAATCTAGTTAAAAGAGATAGGGAAGGTAATTACATTCTTATAAAAGGCAGTATAGACAATGAGGAAATATCAGTACTCAATATGTATGCACCAAATGGCATAGCATCCAAATTTCTAAAGGAGAAACTAGTGGAGCTCAAGGATGAAATAGATAGAAAAACTATACTAGTGGGAGACCTGAACCTTCCTCTATCTCAACTAGATAAATCAAACCAAAAAATAAATAAGAAAGAGGTAAGAGAAGTGAATGAAATCTTAGAAAAATTAGAGTTAGTAGATATGTGGAGAAAAATAAATAGGGACAAAAAGGAATACACATTTTCAGTAGCACATGGTACATTCACAAAAATTGACCATTTATTAGGGCATAAAGACATTGCAAACAAGTGCAAAAGAGCAGAAATAATAAATGCAACATTCTCAGATCACAATGCAATAAAAATAATAATTAGTAAGGGTACATGTAGAGGTAAATCAATAATTATTTGGATTTTTTTTCCTTTCAATCATTTTTTGTTGTTTTTTTTTTCATTTGAATAAGTTAATTTAGTCAATTTAGAACATTATTCCTTGGTAACAATAATAACATTATTTCCCTCCTTCCCCTTCACCCACTCTTCCCACAGCCAACATGCAATTTCATTGGGTATTACATGTGTCCTTGATCAGAACCTTTTTCCAAATTGTTGTTTACACTATGATGTCCATTTAGAGTCTACATCCCGAACAATATGCCTTCAACCCATGTATTCAAGCAGTTGTTTTTCTTTGGTGTTTTACTCCCACAGTGTTTCCTCTGGATGTGGATAGTGGTTTTTCTCATTGGTTCCTCCAAATTATTTGGAAATTAAACAGTATGATTCTCCAAAACTGGTTATTTAAAGTACAAATAATAGAAACAATTAATAACTTCATTGAAGAAAATGACAGTGATAAGACATCCTTTCAAAACCTATGGGATGCAGCCAAATCAGTACTCAGGGGGAAATTTATATCCTTGAGTTCATATATTAACAAATTAAGGAATGCAGAGATCAATGAATTGGGCATGCAAATTAAAAAACTAGAAAGTGAACAAATTAAAAATCCTCTGACAAAGACTAAATTAGAGATCCTAAAAATCAAAGGAGAAATTAATAAAATTAAAAGTCAAAGAACTCTTGACTTAATAAATGACTAGAAGCTGGTACTTTGAAAAAACAAATCAAAAAGACCAAGTACTAGTCAGTCTAATTAGAAAAATGAAAGAAGAAAACCAAATTGACAGTATCCAAGATGAAAAGGGATACCTCACCTCTAATGAAGAGGAAATTAAGGCAATCATTAAAAACTACTATGCCCAATTATATGGCAACAAATATGGCAATCTAGGTGATATGGATGAATACTTACAAAAAATATAAATTGCCTAAACTAACAGAGGAAGAAATAGATTTCATATCAGAAAAAGAAATTGAACAAGCCATTAAACAACTCCCTAAGAAAAAATCCCAAGGTCCATATGGATTCATGGATGAATTCTATCAAACATTCAAAGAACAACTAATCCCAATAGTATACAAATTATTTGACAGAATGAGCAAAGAAGGATTTCTACCAAATTTCTTTTACAACACAAATATGGTACTAATCCCACAGTCTGGCAAGTCCAAAACAGAGAAATAAAACAATAGACCAATCTCCTTAATGAATATAGATGCAAAAATCTTAAACAGACTCCAAATAAAGACACCAGCAAGTCATCACAAGGGAATACAAGGATGGTTCAATATTAGGAAAACCATCCACATAATTGACCATATTAACAAGCAAACTGACAACAATCACATGATTATCTCAATAGAAGCAAAAAAAGCCTTTGATAAAATACAACACCCATTCCTATTGAAAACACTAGAAAGTATAGTAATAGAAGGGCCTTCCCTAAAAATAATAAACAGTATATATCTAAAACCATCAGCAAACATCATCTGCAATGGGATAAACTAGAAGCCTTCCCCATAAGATCACGAGTGAAACAAGGATGCCCATTATCAAGTCTATTATTTAACATTATACTAGAAACACTAGCAGTAGCAATTAGAGAAGGAAAAGAAATTGAAGGTATTAGAATTGGCAATGAAGAGACCAAGATATCACTCTTTGCAGATGATATGATGGTCTACTTAAAGAATCCTAGAGAATCAACCAAAAATCTAATTGAAATAATCAACAACTTTAGTAAAGTAGCAGGATACAAAATAAACCCACATAAGTCATCAGCATTTCTATATATCTCCAACATATCTCAGCATCAAGAATTAGAAAGAGAAATTCCATTCAAAATCACCTTAGGCAATATAAAATACTTCAGAATCTATCTACCAAGACAAACACAGGAACTATATGAACACAACTACAAAACACTCTCCACACAATTAAAACTACATCTAAACAATTGGAAAAACATTGATTGCTCATGGGTGGGATGAGCTATCATAATAGAAATGACAACCCTACACAAATTAATTTATTTATTTAGTTCCATACCCATTGAACAATCAAAATAATTTTTTTTTACTGAATTAGAAAAAAAATAATAAAGTTCATTTGGAAGGACAAAAGATCAAGGATATCCAGGGGAATCATAGGAAAAAATGCAAAGGAAGGAGGCCTTACAGGGCCAGATCTCAAACTATACTATAAAGCAGTGCTCATCAAAACAATTTGGTACTGGCTAAGAGACAGAAAGGAGGATCAGTGGAATAGACTTGGGTTTAATGACCTCAGCAAGACAGTCTATGATAAGCCCAAAGATCTCATTTTGGAGACCAAAACCCACTATTTAAGTAAAAAAAGAACTGCTGGGAAAATTGGAAGACAGTATAGGAGAGATTAGGTTTGGATCAACATCTCATACCCTACACCAAGATAAACTCACAATGGGTGAATGACCTGAATATAAAGAAGGAAACTATAAGCAAATTAGGTAACCACAGAATAATATACCTGTCAAATCTTTGGGAAAGGAAAGACTTTAAAACCAAGCAAGAGCTATTTAAAAAATCACAAAATATAAAATCAACAATTTTGATCACATCAAATTAAAAAGGTTTTGTACAAAAAAACCTAATGCTTCCAAAATTAGAAGGGAATCAACAAATTGGGAAACAATCTTCATTATAAAAACCTCTGAAGAAGGTCTAATTACTCAAATTTATAAAGAGCTAAACCAATTGTGCAAAAATTCAAGCCATTCTCCACTTGATAAATGGGCAAGGGACATAAATAGGCAATTTTCAGTTAAAGAAATCAAAACTTTTAATAAGCACATGAAAAAGTGTTCTAAATCTCTTATAATCAGAGAAATGCAATTCAAAACAACTCTGAGGTTTCACCTCACACTGAGCAGATTGGCTAACATGACAGTAATAGAAAGTAATGAATGCTGGAAAGGATGTGGCAAAGTCATGACATTAATGCATTGCTGGTGGAGTTGTGAATTGATCCAACCATTCTGGAGGGCAATTTGGAGCTATGCCTAAAGGGTGCTAAATGACTGCCCTTTGATCCAGCCATAGCACTGATGGGTTTGTACCCCAAACAGATAATAAGGAAAATGTCATGTACAAAAATATTCATAGCTGCTCTCTTTCTGGTGGCAAAAAATTGGAAAATGAGGGGCTGCCCTTTAATTGGGGAATGGCTGAACAAACTGTGGTATATGTTGGTGATGGAATACTGTTTTACTTAAAGGAATAATAAAGTCGAGGAATTCCATGTGAACTGGAACAACCTCTAGGAACTGATGCAGTGAGAGTAGCAGAACCAGGAAAACATTGTACACAGAGACTGATACACTGTGGTACAATAGAATGTAACGGACTTCTCCATTAGTGGCAATGCAGTGTTCCTGAACAACCCAGACAAATCTATGAGAAAAATAATGATCCACATTCAGAGGAAACACTGTGCGATTAGAAACACCAAAGAAAAACAACTGCTTGAATACATGAATTGAAGTTATATGGTTGGGGATGTAGACTCTAAATGAACATCCTAATGCAAACATCAACAACATGTGTGGAAAGGAAACTAGAAATAAGTTCTGAACTTTCTGCTACTGTGTTGGAACAAGCAACAGTGGGAATATCAAGAGAGAAGAAATTGTCAAGACTGACGGTTGGTGGAAGAAGGGTACTGGGAGTGGCAGTTGGATGTTGTGACTAGCACTTCTTTCCTGCCAATGGGACTTCCTTCCTTGTGTTGGAGGTGGGCGGAGTGTTGGCTTCTCATTCTGGATTAGGAGTGCTTCTACTCAGTTCAGCCTGAAGACACAAGCCCAACCAGCTCTGAAAGTTAGAACTGTTCTTGTTGCTTTCTATCTACTGCTAAGATTCTGAAATTGACAAAACTACCACAGAGGACAGGAGTGGGAGAAACCCTCCACCAGCCTGTGAGGTCTGGCCTCAGCTCTGAAACTGAGAAAGGCTCCAACCTTAATTAGGGACCTCCCTCTTCCCCTTTTCCCTGATATCTCTCCAATCCAACTGGTTATTAAACTTTATCTTATTTGAATTTGCAGTCAGATAAGTGGATTAACTTTTCTGGGGCATAGAGGAAGCTGAACATCAGTTCAGTCATTCATCGACAAACAGTCCTTATTGGACCCCTGCTATTTCGTCTCAGCAGGGAGCATCTCTCCTTTGCCTCACTGAACAATATTCCCTCCCTCCCTTCAACTCCTCCATACCCTGATACAAACCTTCTGTTATCCCCTGTTTTTTTTTCCAATTCCCCATATCTTTTCCCAATAAATATTACCCATGGAAATAGGTTCTGATCAATGACATAAGAAATACCAAATGAAATTGCGTGTTGGCTATGGGAAGGGTGAGTGAAGGGGAGGGAGGGAAATAATGTGATTATTGTAACCAAGGAATAATGTTCTAAATTGACTAAATAAACTAATTCAAATGGAAAAAAAAATTACTGTGACCAGGCAGAAAAAAGTAATAGAAAGTCAGGAGACCTCAGTTCAAATCCTAACTATGATCAAGTGACATAATATCTTTGATATTTGGTTTCCTTATCAATAAATGAGAGGAAATTAGATGATCTCTATGAGTCTTACCATTTTAGCCTTCCATGTGGTTATAAAATTCTATAATTCTATGGACACATATGTCCAAACAGGATCCTAAAGAGAATCAAAATTAATAGAATCCTATTAGTCTAATGGATAATGCCTTGGTCTCCTGGGTTTGAACCTCATCTGTGTTAAAGAATATAGGTAGCTAGGTATTTTAGTGGGTAAAGTAGTAGATATGGCATCAAGACAATATGAGCTTCAATCCTTTTCCTGATACACACTGGATGTATAAGCTTTAGACAAATCACTTATCTTTATTGTGCTCCAGTTTCTTATTCTGTAGAAATAGCAGATTGGACTTAATGAATTTCAAGGTCTCTCCTAGAATTCTAGAATTCTATGAAAAGTGATACCAGAAGGCTCAACTTTCATACGGAATTGCTGGAACAAAGCACTACCTACAACAATAGCATGGACATTTTATTTCCAACAAACATATAACCAAAATCTAAAATTTCAGCAACATATGATGGGCTTAGCTGTACCAGAATTCTTTCTGTTCCTTGAATCTATACCCTTTCAATGACAATTTGGGTTGTTACATCAAAATCCAAATAGATTTTTGTTTTGTTTTACTTGCTTGGGGTGGGTAAGATGATATGCCATTGGAGGAAGATAGGGTACAGATGCATCAATCAGAGCCCCTGCTCTATAATATGCTTATTACCTTCCTATTGACTACTGTCTATTTACTCAGATGACTAATATACTTAATATTGAGCATCTATGTTAACTGCCAGAGGCTGTGAAATGATGAATCACAAACCGATTAATGTCTTGCATCCTATGCCACATGAATCTGAGTTAATAGAAATAAAACAAAATTATATGTTTGGTGCAGAACTGGTATTGGGGTAAATAGCTTTTCTAATCTGAATACCTGAGAATAGTATACTTTCTAAGAACTATAATAGAAATTATAGAGAAATTATATCTGCATTTATTCTGAAAAATATGCTTCACTAATTTATTTTTTATAATTTAAAAATATATTTTCCATATTAGTGTAACTGAGAGGATAGTAAAAATG
The DNA here is from genome assembly GCF_027887165.1 of Monodelphis domestica. Lineage (NCBI taxonomy): Eukaryota > Metazoa > Chordata > Mammalia > Didelphimorphia > Didelphidae > Monodelphis > Monodelphis domestica. The sequence continues at coordinate 223,116,300 of NC_077231.1, read as the reverse complement.
AAATGTATGACACAGGTTGCTATGTATAGGTAAGAGATTCTCACTGCTCTAATTTAGTTCCCAGATTTTCCATATTGGGGATGACATTTTTTTTATCATTTCAAAAGTCAGTCCCTTCAATTATTTTTATAATTACTCAATCTTTATGTCATTCTCATTTATCATACTACAATGGTGTAGTCACAAAAGTCAGAGAAAATAATTTTCTTCTCCACTCTAGGAGGAAAAAGGAGAGAATGATTGCTTTCATCTAAAATTACCAGCTATAAACGAAAAGTGCTATAACTGATTTTAATGTTTTTTCCTTTATCCTAATTCAAATAAGTCCATTAATTATTAACTCCTTTTGAAAAATGTTGATAGAACTTAACATTATAATGTCAGTTACATACTTTATTTTTTCTAGGCCTCAGTTTCTTTATATATTAAAGGAAAGGTAAACAAATTACTTGCTTTTAAAGCTCTTACTAGCTTTATGACCCTACACAAGTGTCACTGATTCTCTCTAATCCTGATGAGCCAAGATATGAGATTGCTCATATATAAACAGAAGAATCAACCTATTTGTCCCTTTTACCATTAAGTCTATGATTCAATAACTCAAAGTTTCTATCTCTATGGCCCTGGAAAGGACAATTATATTTTAAAACTGACCTTAGAATACTATCTATCACCATATTTTCTTTAAAATCACTTAACCTTTCTAAGATCACTGTCAGAGGGCAGAATTCATTTTTATCTCCTTTTCTCCAACTCCTACAAGAATAAGTTGCACCTCATAACATTTTTTGGGGGGGCTAACTAATCCTATAGTCAACTCCTATCTTTACTTGATCTTTTAGAAGAGGAAATAGCTATCACAAACATGTGGGAATGGCAGGTATATCATATCTATAGATATAGATATACTATAGTTATATTCTTTCAAAATTATTTTAAGAATGCTGGAGGGGATGTGGCAAAATTGGGACACTAATGTATTGCTGATGGAGTTGTGAATTGATCCAACCATTTTGAAAGTCAATTTGGAACTATGCCCAAAGGGTGCTAAAAGACTCCCTGCCCTTTGATCCAGCCATAGCACTTCTGGAATTGAACCTCAAAGAGATAATAAGGAAAATACTTGTACAGAATATTCATAGCTGTGCTCTTTGTGGTGGCAAAATGAGGGGATGTCCCTCAATTGGGGAATGGTTGAACAAATTGTGGTGTCTTGGGGTAATGGGATACTATTGTGCTATAAGAAATGATAAACTGCTTGATTTCCATATGAGCTAGAAAGACCTCCATTAACTGATAAGGAATGAAATGAGAAGAAACAAGGACAACATTGTACACAGAGATTGAAACACTGTGGGATGATCATATGAAATCAACTTTGCTACTGATAGCAATGCAATGATCCAGGACAATCCTGAGGGACTTATGAGAAGGAATAGAAACACAGAAGGAAAACATTTGATTTTTCACTTATTTATATGGGTTTTTGATGCAGGGTTTTGGTTTTTTAAACATTATTACATGTATAACCCAGGGGGATTGCTTGTTAGCTTTGGGAAGTGGGAGGGGAAAAAGGGAGGGAAAGTGCCTGAATCATATAAACATGGAAAAATACTTAAGTAAAATTTTAAAAAATGATTTTCAGATTTTCCCTGCTTCCATTAATAGTACTCTTTAATCCGTAATCTACAGAAATGTCAATGTAAACTTTTAAGAATTCAGGTCCTTTCATATTATTCTTCTATTCAAGAATCTTTAATAGCTCTCTGTAATAAATAGAAGAAAATTCCACCAGTTTAGCAACCTCACAGACTTGCTGTGATCATCAAATAAGATAGCAATTAAAGCACTTTGCAAATCTTAAATGATATGTTAATGTCAGTTATTTCTGTTGTTCCTGGAAGTAGTGTTACTTCAACGTCTGGTTCCAGACAACCTTTGGGGGTATATTGCATATTCTGCTTCATACACTCTATGTTATAGATAAGCTGTCCTACTTGTTCCTGATATTCAGTTTTCATATACTTTATTCCATGACTTCACACTTGTTCTGAATGAAACTGTTCATCATCACTTTCTTTCAGTGTCCTTTACTTTCTTCTAGACTGAATTTAGGCTCCATCTTCTGAAGGAAATCTTCCCAGAGGTTACCACTGTCCTTCTCAAATTACTGTCTGTTTCAATCCATTTATGCATTTTACCATACAGTAGTAATTGAGCTCCCTGATGGCAAGTAATTTGGTTCTTTCTTTCATTTTAATGTCTTACAGTAGAAAGTTAATAAATGCTTTTTTGAATTAAAATGGATTTTCATTATAGGCATGTATGTTAATTTGATATGTATAATCTTTAACTTCTGAGAACCTTAAATGACAAAGGACACTATATTATTACAGGCCCATCTTACAGTTATCCAATTTATAAATATCCAACATGCTCAAGCATGTAGTACCATGGAGAGCTTGGAGATAAATGAAGATGCCAATAATTAAAAAACAGAACCTTTAGTAGTCAGTGCTTTGTAATAATGTAAAAGTATAAAAAGTGATATTTTCCCTAATATTATTGTGACTCAACTAATAAATGCACTAATACTGAATATTGGGTTGATTTTTTTCCTAGGACTGAAATCAGAGGGACTTTTTTGAACATTCCAGACAAGGCAAGGGATCCTAGTAAAGGTAGTGGTGGATGATGTTTGTATTGATATTAGAAGGCAATTTCAAAGTTTTTTATTCTATCATGCCTTTTACAAAAAAACTCCTCACTGAGTTCTGCTTGTATACCTATCATTTTAAACTCTATTTTTATGAAAAAGAGACAAATGACAAATTAACTGGCAAGAAGATTTATTCCTGAAAACAAGGTCTATCTAGGGCATATCCTGAGATCAGTACAGATGGATCCCAATTATCCTCAAACAGCTACATCAACAGCACGGTACAATAATTGATCATAATGATGAGCTTGAGTAATCAACGAAATGTTGGATTAGATTCAGCATAAAAATTGTGTACAATACTTTAGAAGAATTTATCACAAAAGATTTAAGTGAAATATTCAGTTATCCAGAAAAATCACATTATCTAAGACATTTCATTCCTTAACCATGACCGATAACTGAAGCATTATCATATAATGACTCAATTTCTTTCTAATTTAAAATATTGAATGTTTCACAAGATACTAATTATATATCATAGATCTGCCTTTGGCATGTTGTTTCAGATGATTAATTAAATCTTTTGCCACCAATACATCTATAAACAAACAACTTTTATTATCTCTCCTTTAGCTCTATTTTCTTTATACCAGGTAATGTTTAATATCTGGTTAAAATTCAGTCCTAAGTATCAGGAAACAAGACATAAAAATTATCTAGTTATATCTTCCTCATTTTAAAGACAAAGAAATTGGGGCCCAGAGAAGTTAAGGGTTGTCCCCAAGTTCGAATAGTCATTTGGTAGCAGAGATAGATTAGAACACAGCTGATTTCTGGTCCTCTTTCTACTATACCAAAATTTCCTACATCTTTAGATTTGTTGAGCCTCATTTTGGTATGTTTGGGATTCCATGTGAGATCATAATAAGTTGAAAGTATGTAGTAAAGAAGAGGAAAATGGTTATAGTGTTTATAGGTCAAGTATAGAAACAATATAGCTTAAAGTTCTCTGGGGCTTTCCCATGATTTCAGTAGAACTATTATCTGCAGATTACAGAATATTGAAAGATATAAAACCTTATAGTTTCAACCTTCCTTGAATCAAAAAAGACTTTTCAGCTATAAGAGCATGCAGTTTGATTTTGAAAGATTCGCAAATACTTAACAATTGGTATGGGATAATGCCTTCTGGTAGTTTATGGTTCGCATCAAAAGGCTGCCATTTTCATTTTGTCATACAGTACAAAAGGAGAGTTGGATTTCTGAAGTAAAGTCTAAAAAAAACCTGAATGCTGATACAAACTTTTTAAGCAACTAAACTCTTCTCATGACTCATTCTCACTTCATTTGGGCATTTGGATGAGGTAGAAAAATTGCTGTTAAATACACACTAACCAATCAGCAATTGTTTATCCAAGTAGAAATAAAACCATATAATTCAACATGTGCTACAAATGTATTTACTACAGAAAATATATTATTTTTATTTATTGAACTGACAATCATATTTAAAAATCATTTGTTGACTCCTCTTACCTTTGAAACTAAAACACTAACCATAACATTTTCAGGCTGAAACATTTGTCTGTGAATTTAATCTATATTGTCCTAAAATCCTTGGCTGCTTTTGATCATCTTATCCTCCTAGATATTCTCTCCTCTCTTGATTTCTTAATACTGACCTCCCCTGCTTCTCCTTTTCTAAATGCTTCTTCTTATTCATTACATTTTGCTAGATTGTCATCTATATCTCATTCTTAATATATAACTCCAAGACTATGAACTATTCTGTTCTTATCACTGTAGGCTTTCTTTTGGCCCACTCTTTTGCATCTAAAGCTCTTAGTTCTCTGTTCAAATCTAGTCTTATGTTGTGAATGACTTCTGGATACATGGTAAACTCCTCAAACTCAACATGCCTAAAGTGAAACTGGTTACAAAGTAGTTGCCTCTTTGGTTGAATGACTGTATAAAATGTGGTAAAAGAAACTGATAAACTATTATTGTGCTTTAAGAAAAGATAAGTGGAAAGAATATACAGTGGGAAGACATATTAAAGAGTACAAATGGAAGACATTAGAACCAGAAAAACTATATACAATGACTACCACAAGTAAATTCAAAATACAGCAGCATGATAGAAACCAAACAATGTGGGATTCTAATGACCAAGCTTGAACTCGGAAAAGAAATGTGAGAAATTGCCCTCCTTCCTTTTTTGCAGAAGTGAGGGAATACTCATTCAGAATGCTGAAGAATTATTTGGACTTGATATCTATCCCAACAAAAATTTTAGGCTCTCCATATTGAAGGATGTTAGGAAATGAAAGTGATTTTGTGAAATCAAAATATATTTATATGTATATTTTAAATTTTTAATTAATTTTCTTGTTTCACTAAATATTTCCTAAAAACATGTAAAAAAATTAAAACTAATTTTTAAAAATTGAGTTCCAAATTATCTTACCCCTCTTTGAGAGGCAATTCTATATCAATTATACAATTGAAGTCATTTAAAATGCATGACTATACTAGGCATTTGCAAAGGAAAATGCATACAAAATAAAATAATAAAAAACAAAGAATTAAAAAGAAATATGCTTCATTCTGCATTCAGAATATATCAGTCCTCTCTCTTTAGAGATGAATAGCATCTTTCACTTTGTGTGAGTTCATGTCTTCCCATGTTTTTCGCAAACCATCCTGCTCATCATTTCTTAGAGCCCATTAATATTCTAACACAATCATATCACAACCTGTTAAGGCATTCCTCAATTGATGGACATTCCCTCAAATTCTTGATCAGAACTTCCTGTTAAAAATGGATTCTGTGTCCCAGCATGTGGGTGAGTGGGACTCTGTCTCAAACTTCTGGTTTATTCACATTGTTGGTTTCAAGGCTAGTTCTGGGAGTTTGGAAGTTTTTGGTCCTTCCAAGAGAGTTTGATCTGGGGATAGGTGTGGTCCCTGCTTTCCTGGTCTGTACTCCAGCTCTTATCCAGGAAAAATGCTGGATCCCTTGTAATTGCAATGGTCCTCAGGATCCCTGATCCCTTCTGGCCAGAAGTGATACTGCCCCCCTCAAGGATTTTACTTCCTCTTGAATAAAAATAGTCCTTCTTACCTTTGAACTGAATCATTTTAATCTACTGTATTTTAACTATTAGATACATATTCTGTTACCTTTCTCTTATGACTACTGAACAAAATATTGTAAAATATTGTAAAAGCCCATAAACAGCCTTTTTCCCCCCTTTTACATTTGTTAATTGTCACATAGATGATGAATGGACTCAACCTGGCTAACAACATTTAGAAAATTTAATAAGCTAAGAATTTAGTTGTAATGTTAAGTGGTCTTCAGAAATGATTTTAATTAACTAGTAGTTTCTGAAAAGATGAGATTTTTTTATATTTATATTTTAAAGAATGTTGTATTAAAGGTAGAGAAACAAAGAAATGTTCCTACCAAGGTATTTCTATGAAGTGAGAAGTCAAAAGGAGCTCCTGCAAAATTCTTCAGTTTAATTTACTTCCATCAGAACAATCTAGATTTCTTAGTGATGTTCAAGACCCAAATAAGTTTTACTTTGTTTAAAAATATACTTGCCAAGTTTGAAATATTTGCTACATTTGTAAAAATTGTAACAAATATCCATCAGTTCATAGTTTGTTTGTTTTTTTGTCATAAAGCAACTTATATGAAATATGATCATGGGTTTGTTTGCTATTGTCATTAAATTGGCTATTAAAATTTTGGGGATTTTGATCCTTTTTGAATGTGTATTACATGTTGTACTATTGTTCTTTATGAAAACTGTTAGTTACTTTGTGAAAATTATTTGCTTGTACTCACAGTGGATCATGATCAGGTTTGAAGTGGAAATGGATCTCATTTGTGGTGAAAAACCTTTGTATTCTACATTTCCTTAGCTGACAGTGTCAGTGGTTGTAAGCTATATATTTTTGGTTTTTAGAACTCTTTTATTATTGTTTTTGCTTGCATGTGCAATATACTATTTCAGTTTTATTTTTTTCTCTCCATTTTTTATTTGAAGCATGTCACCAGCATTGAAAAGATTTTATTTAACTTATCTGATTTTGCAGTAATATAAGTTTAAAATGTATTTGCTATAATGTCAATGCATGACCCAAAAGCTTGAGACTATAAAAATGATGCCGATGCCACTGAATGTTTAAAAAAGAATTATGGGACTTTGCTTAATGATTCTGTCTGATTCCAGAACAAGAGAATACAAAGAGAGCCATTGCACAGTGCCAAAGAAGCACAAAGCTAAACTGCATAGTGCCTGTCAAGCACAAAGTCAAAGAGACTAACCAATAATAGGATTCATGCAATTTTGAGCCAAGACAAGAGGATTTGAACTTGTTTGGAGTTTGAGGTTGTGGCTGTTTAACATGTGTTAAAGGCAGGTCTTCCTTGTCCCACATTCTACCAAGTAATTCAAATCTGACTCCTACCTGGCTGCTATAATCTAGTCCCTTTTCTGTCTTTCATGGTGGGCAAACTTTCTATAGTCCTGGCTACTGATTGGGTAAATGCATAATTGATTAAATCATTTTAATTGGGTCATGATTCAAGGACCCGTTATGAATTTATTTTTCCTTTATTTAGAATTTTTACACATTGATAGTCTATATTTCATCCAGAACTTATTTTTTTTAATTTGGATTTTTCTTAAATTTTTTATTTCTCTTGCTAATTGATTCATATATCTCATAACTCAGCCATATATGCCTAAGTGATCCCTGTGTTTTTCAACACCCTCTTCAGGGAGGAATGTATTATTATTATTTTAAATTGCAAATTTTAAATTCTTTTTGAGAGTATTTTTAGATTAAGAAACATGCTATCTCTCCAAATCCAGAAAATGAACTCTTCTTAGAAGGCACCATGGCTATGCCTCCACAGACCACAAGCTACATCAAGAAGATCCAGAATGAACTTTGTGTGAGGTTGATTGAACTGAAGGTTGATTGAACATTTAATTTGAATGTATACTCTTATGCCAAAAGGGGACCGCCCCTTAAATGGCTTTTTGTCAATGTGCCTAGCAATCAGCAATTATTGGTTTTGTTCTCTTTTCTTCTTGTCATCAAATTATTGCAATTTCAAAGTTGGTATGTTTACAAGAACCACTGGAAAGACTAGTCTTATATGATTTAAAATCTGTTACCCTGAAAAATAACCAATATTCCCAGAACCCACTGACTACCTGTCATTTTGTACTTCCTATAGACAGAGTAGATAAAGGGCATGGTCTTTGTAGAATCAGCATTGATGGTGGTGAGTGGGGTTGACTAAAATATGGCTAACCAGCCATGGGCATGTGGTCTTTATTTTGTATCTTCTTTATTCCTTGATTTGTAATGATCATTAATAAATCTCTTAAAATATAATGTTATTATTGAGATTTAATTTTAACTTTTATGTTGAAGCTTCCTAATTGTTCTCCCTTTTCCAATATATCATCTACAGAACTGCCAAAACAAGATTTTCAAAGTATAAATATCAATATGTGATTTCCTTGGCTTTACTTTCATCATACTTTGGGAAGGGATGCTTCCTAATAATTTGAACAGTCAGGATGTAGAATGGGCTTCCCCAGTCATTGATGCATTCCACCTCCCTATAAAGAGATTGGCTAAATATTGGCAGTTTTATTACAGTAAGGATTCTTTTGGTCTATGGTTTTTACTGATGACTCTTCTAATCATTTCTTTCAATTCTTTTTTTTTTCTTTGTGGTAGACGAAGTTTGATTATGTCATACTTCATTAAGCTACAAATACTTGGAGAAAGTTAACTACTATGGACTTTTTTCTACTTGAGTAAAATATTTTGAGAAGATATAGAAAACTTACTTTAGCAATCATGTAAGGAGAAACAACAGCAATAATAGGAACAAAAACCTCTTATTGTTTAGAGATGATTAAAGATCCTTAGGATGCAGGAGCTCACTACTTTCTGATGATCCTCAAAAAGGACCTAGATATCTGTTTGATGGATACCTGTGGAACAGTTTCTAGCTTATTTTTATTTTGGAATAGTTGGCCTCTAATATCACTCCCTGGTCTGAGACACTGAACTTTCTTGTTGGGAGAGAATGGGTATCTGAAACTGCCTTTACAACCCTTGTAAAGTAAGAATCATAAGTGATCAGTTCTCATTGATTAATTTTTCCTATACTATTTTCCATGATAAAACCCCCAATTTCCATATTTCTCTTTATAGGTACTATATTTCAAATCTTATTTTTAAACATCTTTATTTGAATCCCTTTTTTTCTGTTTCTACTTCTCTTTTTAAGAATATTAACAATAAATAACTTTTCTTTTCCCTTACTCATCTTTCCTATAAGATTACATTAACTCTGAGATTCTCCCCTCAGTGCCCACTGTCTTAAAGACCCTCATCTCCAAGTTCAGAGGATTTAGGGTAGACTTTGGGTAGCTTAATCCCAGATTTCCATATAAGGAAGAAACACTGGTAAGACATTTTGTTATTTCCCAGCAGACTTTAAGACTTTTTCATCCACATACCCAACAACAAATCTTTTCTTTATTCCTCATTTGAGGTTTTTCTCATGTGTTATCTTCCTCCAATAGATTGTGAGTTACTTAATACTGGGCATTTTCTTTTATCTTTCTTCAAACCTCCAGTTCTTTATAGTAAAGTATTTGGTACATAGTAGATGATGAATGATAGATGGACTTTTTTAATATAATCTTTTTGTAATGTGAAGTAAATGTAAGAGGTCTGGATCTAAAGTGAAAAGATAGGGAGTTAGGTCCATTTTTACTATTCACTATTTTGGAACAATAATATCAAGTCTATATTTTTTTTTTTAAATTTCATATCTCTCCTAAGAGGACTATGAATTCTTGAGTATCACTAAAACACATATGTAGCTATGTAAAATACCATATAGAATGAGAAAATTTTAGAGATAGAAGGCCTAGAAAATTATATTATACCTTGTGGAATTTTAAGGGAAGTGAATCTCTCAGTTTTAATTAGTATGTGGAGAATCTGCTAATAAAATTTTAAATTCATTTTTAATTTCTGAATTTTAAATTTCTCCATGTGCCCTAACACAGAGTAATTTTATAATAAAAATACTCAGTATTTATAGCTTAAATAAAAGGGATAAAAATGCATTCATAATTTAGAATGTGCAGAATTTAGCACATCCATTTAAATAGAAACTGAATCAACCAACATTCCATTTCTATGTAGATGTGAAGAAGACATATAACAAGATAAATGATGATATTAAGTAAATTTTTTTCTGATACTCTCCTAATTTCTGGAACCATCACATTACTACCAATCATATGAACTCTTCATATTCTACTCTGAGTCCAATAGCAGCACTCCAACCCAAGTCTATCATCTGCAAAAAACTGCTCTATGCTACACCAATTTCTACCTCCATTCATTACCCTTTCCAAAGTTACATCACATCAGGGTTGGAAGGAGCAGTAGACATTTACTTTATATCATATCTGAATAGAAATACTATTTTAAAAAGCTCAAATGTGTATTTGTTGATTCTGATTGAACATCTCTGGTTAATGAGTAACTCACTATTTCTTGAAGTAGGAGATTACATAATTTGGCATCTCTGATTGTAAGAAAGTTGTTTTATTTTTTTCCTAATACTAAACTGAAACCTGTCTATCTGTTTTCCACTTATTGTTCTTAGTTTTATCCACTGGAGATAATAGACGTCCAATGTTTCTTACATAGGATGGCACTGCGTGTACTTTAAGTCAGCTATGAATATTACCCTCCTCATTCTGCATATCCTAAAATCTTCTTCACCAAACCTCTGATTTCTTCAATATTCCTTATATGATATACAATACAGTAATCTCAAAATCTTGGTTACCTTCCCTGGGCATATTCCAACTTGTCAGTGTTCATTTGTAAATATTCCTTCCAGAACTTAATATAATTCACCAGAAGGTACACTGGGCAGAATGTACTATTTGGAATACAAAATACTTGAATTTAAACTCCAAATGCTATGAACTATCTCCTATCTTTGTAAATTTATGTAGATAATCTCACCTTTCTAGGCCTCTGTTTCCTTAGTTGTAAAATAAGGGGCAGGGGTAGATTAATAATGCCTAAGATTTTCCTCAGTTTCTAATTCATGATCCTATGATGCATTGTGGTTTAATAAAGGCAAACTACAATAAAGGTAATCTCTAAGGCTAGACATTGAATTTCATATTATAGCCTAGAATAGTATTTTTTTTTTTAGGCATTGTAGTCTAGCATGTCAAACTTGGTTCATTGAAATCCTCAAGGTTTGGTTTTTCATTTTTATAAATAAACATAATAAATAATTACTTTCAATTTGACATGAATACATTAATGACTTTTCTATGGGGTAGGGCCATTCGACCAATTGTGAATGCCAATATTTGTAAATTGTTCTAACCCTTATCTCTATAATAAGACTGGGAATAATGGAACAAATACTAAAAGATCTTTTTAAATGAATTGTTGAAATACAGGTATATTTCATCAATGGAATTCTCTTCCACTAGCAATTCTGTAATCAGGACCATCATCATCTAATGGACTTGAAAATGGCCTGATATGACTTGTTTTTAATGAAAGAATGGCCTTTCTGATCACCACCTTTCTTTGTGAATAATAATTATGTATTCTCAATTTTTTCTATGAATTGTCTTAAGTTGGAATTACCAAATTTTGAAAATCAAGACACTGGTTTTCTCTGTTCTTCTGATACATCTCTCTGAAATCTTTCAATGATCACTGAAAATGAATCAGTAATTTATTGGTCTAGGTCCATGGCAGCGAACCCATGGTACAGTGGGAATAGGAGCCTTCAAACCAGCACAAAGTTGGCCATAATTCATTACTAGAAAGTCAGAGGATATGGGGCTGGACTGCTCCCCTTCACCTCTCCTCACATGCCTGAGGATGTTTCTTATATCACCCGTTCCTTTAAAAGGTTCGCCATCACTGGTCTAGATTGTAGGTTTTGAAAGTCTTGTGAATTAACTCATTGAAGCTGATCTCATTATTTCTTTATTATTTCCATCTTTATTTTATTTTTTCCATATTTTTCCATATTTATTTATTTATTTATTTTATTTTTACTATCCTCTCAATTTGAAGATTATTTTCCTAGAGAAAAGGTAGATGCAAAATAGTACTGAAATAATTCTAGTTTTCCACTGTCACCATTATCATTACTGTATTCAATCTCAAGAACAACATTATTGTTCTTTTATCTTCTTCACAAGAAAGAACAAAAACCAAAGCAATTTTTCTCATTTCATCTTTTATTACGTATTCTTACTTCCTTCTTGCACATATTTTATTTTTTTGGCCTAAGTTGATGAGTTTACTATTCATATATGGGGATAGACTGGTATGTCCTTCTCAAATAAGACTCCCGATTTTATCCTTAACATTTACACTTGTAATTTCATTCTTGAAAAACTTCCCAAACTCTTAGGCTAACTCCATTAATAGTACTTAAGACTGTAACAATTATTTAAATTATATGAAAATCAAATTATTTTATCAAATTCTTAGGAGCATATCAAACAATTCCTTTTTTATCTCAGGTATAACTTATTAGAGATTTGGATTCTTCCTCATGTTTCCTTTCAACTGAAGTTCTGATTATTACTAATTTTGTTTTGAAACAAAAAGACTACATTTTTCATTTACCTCCTTGTTCCTGTGGTGACCCAAGGAAATAACTGAAAAGTACAGTTACTATCTAGACTGTGGTGGCCCAAGGAGATAATTGAAAAGTGTAGTTTCTCTCTCTCTCTCTTTCTCTCTTTCGCTCTCTCTCAATCTCAGTTATGTTTGTATATATAAACTGATACATTCAAATTAATATATATGTGTGTGTATGTATGTATATATATATAAATGTATGTGGCAACATTATTTATGTTTTTATAAAAACTTTTTAATAAATGTAATCAAAACTAATCATTTTACTTCCCTTAATCTCTTCTCTCTCTTATTTGGTCATAAAATCTTCCCTTATCTATCTATAAATCTCACAGGTACATTTTCTCATGATTCCCTAATTTCTTATGATATTCTTTATGTCTAAATAATTTATCTATTTTGACCTTATATTGCTATAATGTGTGACATATTGTCTATGCCTGTTTCTGCCAAACTGTTATCTAATTTTTCCAGCTACTTTTGTCAAATGGTGTTTTTTGTGGGTTTATTTTATATGCTGCAACTTTGCTGAACTTGTTAATTTTTTCAAGGGGTTTTTCTAGGGTTCTCTAAATTTAACATCATGCCATCTACAAAGAGTGATAGCTTTATTTCCTCATTGCCTATTTTATTGCTTAAATTTCTTTGTTTTTGTCTTCCTGCTATAGTTAGCATTTCTAGTTAATACTGAATGATGATGGTGATAATGGATATCCTTGCTTCATTCTTCATCTTAGTGCAAATGCTTCAAGTTTATCATCATTACAGATAATGCTTGCTCTTGGGTTTTAGAGAGATAGTACTTATATTTTGAGAATGGTTCCATTAATTCTTATGCTTTTTAGGGTTCTCTTTCCTTTATTCAAAATTATTTCACTTTCTCAATTGTATATAACAATTTTCAACATTCATTTTCCAAAATTATAAGATCCAAGCTATCTCCCATCCTCCTTTCTTTCCCACATCTCAGAGACAGTAAGCAATTTGATCTGGGTTATACATGTATTATCAAACAAAACATACTTCCATATTGGTTGTTGAAAGAGAATAGTCAAATAAAACCCAAATCCCAAAATAGAATTATTAATAGGCAAATGAGAAAAATAGTATACTTTGGTCTGCATTCCAATTCCAACAGTTCTTTTTCTGGAGTTGAATCAAAATCTTTGTCATAATTTCTTTGGAATTGTCTTGGATAATTTTATTGCTGAGAGTAGCTAAGTCTTTCACAGTTGATCATGATGCAATAGTGCTATTGCTGTGTTCTCCTGGTTAAGCTTATTTCACTATGTACCAGTTCATGTAAATCCTTCTAGCTTTTTTTTTTTTCTGAAATCACTGTTTATTAGAGCACAATAGTATTCTTTCACCAATATATAACATAATTTGTTTAGCCATTCCCCAATTGATTAACATTCCCTTAATTTCCAATTCTTTGCCATCACAGAAAGAGCAGCTATAAATATTTTTGTATAAGTAGACCCTTTCCACCTTTTTTATGATCTTGTTTATATACAGACCTAGTAGTATTACAGAATCAGAGGATATGCACAGTTTTATATTCCTTTGAGCATAATTCCAAATTGCCTTACAGAATAGTTGATCAGTTCACAACTCCACTGTCAATATATTAGTGATTCAATTTTGCTACATCCTCTCCAATATTTATTACTTTCCTTTACTGTCATATTGGCCACCTGATAGATATCAGATAATACCTCAGCATTGTTTTAATGAACATTTCTCTAATCAGAAGTGAATTAGAACATTTTTTCATATAATTATTCATAGCTTTGATTTCTTTATCTGAAAAATGCTTGTTCTTATGCTTTGTTTATTTGTCATTTGGGGAATGATGCATTCCTATAAATTTGACTTAGTCCTCATTAGACTTGAGAAATTAGAACTTTATAAGAGAAATTAGCTACAAATTTCTTTCCAGTTTATTTTTTCCCTTCTAGTTTTGTTTACATTGGGTTTGTTTGCACAAACCTTTTAAATTTAATATGTTCAGAATTATTCATTTTATATCTTATAATATACTCTATCTCTTCTTTAGTCATAAATTCTTCTCTTCTCCATAGGTCTACCAGGCAAACTATTCTGTGTTCCCCTAATTTCCTTATAGTATCACTCTTTTTTTCTTAACAGACTAATAATTAAGGCATCTTGCTTTACACAGTATCTCAGTATGAAAAAAAATCCATAATTTGCTATATTGTTTTAAATACCATTAAAGTCTTTTCAATGTGATCACAAAATAGCTGCATGCATTTTAATGTCTTATTTTAATAAAACACAATCATAAAAAATATTAAGGGTGATTGGTCTTTGTGGTTTCTAGTAAAATGTCTTGATCATTTTATCTTTCCAAGTCAGTATAAATTTTATTTGTATGCAATACCAAGGATGGCAAAAAGGCATAGAAGCATTTAAACAACTTTCCCCCAAATAATTATACAAATACAAAATGCATTCAAAACATACAATTTTTCATAGTATACCGCATTGAAGTCAAAGAGGCTCCTTATGGATATTTTGCCACTTCATTGTGAAGTAGATTGTTAGGGTTTTGTTAGTGGTTTAATTAAATGGAATTTCTGGAAGATTCCATTGCCCTCCTTGGTTCATAGTTGTCAGAAGACACTTCTTTCTGGAAGCTACAAAGTCCAGAAGAATTCTGAATAATGTAGTATTTTTCAGGTGGTGGCACAACAAAATTTTTTAATGAATAAGCATCTACATCTTCAGCTATATTACCAGTGTATCCTGGAAATGAAGTAAGATGGTGTTCTTACTTTCACAATCCACAATCCACTTAACTATTGTTTTAAAATATGAATTTTTCCATCCATTGCAATTTCTGTATTAGCAAACAGTTCTGACCACCATCTTTTTATGACAGCTTGAAGCCAGTTCAAACCAACATATTTCTCAAACACCTCCTATAGCCTAATGAAATGCACTGTAACAGATATACAGAACAGATCTACACAGCAGCCTAGTGAAATGCATTGCTCTTTTCCCTGTAAACTGCTAGTGAGAAGAGGAAGGCAATCTACCACCACTCCAAGATTTTCTCTCCTCACCAAATAGGCTACCAGTTCACTTATACTTCATTTTCTCCAAAAAGTTAAAGCAACATTCATCCTCAGATTTCTTCTGAAAAGGACTGGTGCCATTGTCTCATGATTCTGAGAAAGTTCAGTCGAAATCCATTATATTATATTATATTTTATATATTATATTACATTACATTACATTACATTACATTATATTATATTATATTATATTATATTATATTATATTATATTATATTTTGAAGATTTGTTAAGAACTAGAATCACTGGCATTAAGTAAAAATGACCTTCCTGGCATAATCCACAAGCCAGTTCATTTTCTTTATTTGCCATATCACAGCCCCTCCTTCTAAGGAAGTGTTTTCTTCTATAACAAGGATTTGGAAAATAATGATGAACTTTATTTCTATAACATACTTTGTGCAATTTATCTGGACTTTTCACAGCATATCCAACTGTTCTACTTGTATAATCAGCTAACTGTTTTGGAGAATTCTTATCCTGCTTCATGTTCTTATGCATGAAAAGAAAGATCCTTTTTCTAGGAAAATCAATTGAATTGGCATGAATATGCAACAGGTTCTGTTTTGTATCATTGTGAGCTTCAGATAGCATATCTCTTAAATCCCAGCAGCTCATACTATGGCACCTCCTCAGCTGCAGTTGGGACAGCCTAGAACATCTCCCCAAACACCAGTCTGGGGTGCCCTGGCAGTGCCATTCAAAACCAGCTGCACAGCCAGCTGGGAGAGTCAGTGTTACTCTTTAAATCTAAATTGTATTCCCATTTTGACTTTACCTTAGATATGGAGTGTTAGATATTGATCTATACCTATTTTTTTGCCATATTGTTCTCTAATTTTCCCAGTACTTTTTTTTTTGCCAAATACTGTGTTCTTATCCCAAAACCTGGGGTGTTTGGGTTTATCAAACATTAGGTTACTAAGTTCATTTTCCTCTGTCTATTGTATATCTGATTTATTCCACTGATCCACCATTCTATTTCTTAGCCAGTATCAGACTGTTTTATTAATTATGTCAGTACAGTTTGAGAACTGATACTGCTAGGCTACCTTCCTTGAAATTTTTTAAAAATTAATTCCTTTAATACTCTTGACCATTTGTTCTTCCAGATGAATTTTATATTTTTCTAGTTCTAAAAAAATTTGTTTTGTAGTTTGAATGTATGACACTGAATAGGTAAATAAATTTAGTTAGAAATGTCATTTTTATTATATTAGCTCAGCCTATCCATGAGCAAATAATATTCCAGTTGTTCTTATCTGACTTTGTGTGAAAAAAAGTGTTTTGTAAATTACATTCATATAATTTCTGTTTTTGCCTTGAGAAATAGATTCCCAGGTATTTCATTTTGTCTAGTTATTTTAAATGTACTGTCTCCCTCTCTAATTTTTTTTAAATAGGAATGGGGTGTTGCATTTAGTAAAGGGTTTTTTTCTGCATTACTGTTAAGATTTTTTTTTATCTTATTAATTATATGGTCAGTTATTATGATAGTTTCCTAATGCTGAATCAGCCTTGAATTCCTGTTATAAATCTCACCCAATCATAGAGTATGATGTTTGTGATATAATGATGTAATTTCCTTGCTTGTATTTATTTTACTTAAAATTTTTGCATTTAGATTAATTAGGGAAATTGGTCTATAATATTCTTTTTCTGTTTTTGCTATTACTGGTTTAGGTATCAAAATCATATTTGTTTCATAATAGGAATTTGTTAGGACTACTTTTTACCTTTTTCATGTAATTTTTATTAATTGTTTTTTTGTTATATATCTGGTAGTATTTACTTCTGAATTTATTCAGTTTGGGGGATAATAGCTTAATTTATTTTATGAGTTATTTACATATTCTATTTCCTCTTCTGTTAATTTATTGGATTAATATGTTTTCCAAATATTTATCCATCTAACTAGATTATCAGGTTTTCCGGTATAAAATTTGGTCAAAGAACTCTTGATAATAGCTTTATTTCATCTGTGATGTTGTGACTTCACCTTTTTAAATTTTTAATACTAGTTTGATTTCCTTTTTCCTTTTTTAAATCATATTAACCCATGGTTTATTAATTTTAACTTTTTTGTTAATCCAGCTTTCATTTTATTTATTAGTTCAAAGGTTTTCTTACTTAAAATTTTATGATTCCTTTCTTTAATTTTCAGGATTTGCATTTTTGTATTTAATTAGGGATTTTTAAATGTTCTTTTTCTAGACTTTTTAGTTGTATATCCAATTCATTTACCTGGATTTTCTTGCTTTTACTGATGCATGAATTTAGAGATATAAATTTCTCTCTCAATGCTACTTTATCTGTATGTCATACACTTGAAAATATTGCCTCTACCATCTTTCTTTTAAGACATTTATTCTCTGATTATTTTCTTTGACCAATTTAGGCTTTAATATTAGATCAATTTGTTTGCATTTAAATTTTAACTTATTATTCTAAACTCCTTTATTAAATACATTTTATTGCATAATGTTCTGAAAGAATACATTTACTATTTCTACAATTGATTGTAATGTTTTCTCCCCCAATATATGGGTAATTTTTGTGATGATCCCATGTTTATGTGAGAAAAAAAAATATTTTTGTTCTATTCTATCATTTCTACCTTTTCTATGGTTCAGTTTATATTCTTGACTTCTTTATTAGTTATTAGTTATTTTAGGGGTAGATTTATCAAGTTCAGAGAGAAAAATAGTGGTTTGAAGCTAGTATAGTTTCAGTGTTAAAATTGTTTTGTAATCCTTTTAATTTTTCCTTTAAGAAATAAAATGCTACAATTTTTCCTGCATATCATTTAATGTTGATGTTACTTCATTGTCTATAGCTCCTTCTAGTAGGATGCAGGTTCTTTGATTAATCCTTTTACTATTATCTATTTTTATTTTTTTCTCTACTTGAGATCATGATTTTTACCCCTGCTTTTTTAACTTAAGCTGAAGCATAGTAGATTCTGTACCAGTCTAATTTTAAATCTTTGTGTATCTCTCTGTTTCAAATGTGTTTCTTATGAAACACAAACAGTTGAATTCTGGTTTCTATTAAGTTCTGCTATCTGCTTTCATTTTATGAGTATGTTCATCTAAATTCCATTCCCATTTATAGTTACTGTGTATTTCTCTCCATCTTTTTCTACTATTGATCCTTTCTCCTATCTTTTTATCCTGTCCCTCCTTTCTAATACATTTCCTTCTAAACGCTCCCTTCTTTTATCCCTCCTCCCTTTTATTACTTGCCTTCCTCTTATCCCCTTATCCTCCTACTTCCCTAATTGAATAAGTTGGATTTCTTATTAATTGCCTATCTATACATATTTTCCCTCTTTGACCAAATTTTGTTATGAGTGAGGTTCAAGTGTTGCCTTCCTTCACCACCAATAATTTCCCTTTCCATTATAAATGTCCTTCCTTGTATAACTATTTTATGTGAGATAATTTCCCCCACTCTTTTTCTCTCCCTTCTCCCTAATCCTAAGGGATCCATTTTTTCTTGCCTATCCAGTTTTACACCTTCCCAGCATAATCAAATCAAGCCCAATTTCTATGTATAATCCTTTTAAATGCCCTAATAATGATAAAGTTTTTGGAAGATGCATGTACCATCTTCCCATATAGAAAGTTAAAGTTGTAAGTGAGTCATTTATGGTTTCTCTCTTCTATGCTATTTATTGAGGTTTATATTTAAAAGTCATATATCCTCTTTAGCTCTAGTCTTTGTATTAGGGATATTTGAAAGTCCTTGATTTAATTAGATATTCATTTTTCTCCCTAAACGATTATATTCAGTTTGGCTATTTGGTTATTCTTGGTTATAGTCCCAGCTCTTAGCCATAAGTCTCTGCTCATTTTATGTGGTAGTAGATAAATCTTATGTGATGCTGATTATATTTATTTATTTAATCAAATTAGAACATTATTCCTTAGTTACAAGAATCATATTATTTCCTTCCCTCCTCCTCCCCCACCCTTCCCATAGCTGATGCACAATTTCACTGGGTATTACATGTGTACTTAAGCTAAACCTATTTCCATGTTTTTGGTGTTTGCATTAGGATGTTCATTTAGAGTCTACCTCCCCAGACATATCCCCTAGACCCATGTATTCAAGCAATTGTTTTTTCTTCTGTGTTTCTACTCCCACAGTTTTCCCTCTGAATATGGATAGTGTTTTTTTGTTTGTTTGTTTGTTTGTTTTTTCAGGTAGATCCCTCCAAGTTGTTCAGATTGCTGCATTGCCACTAATGGAGAAGTCCATTAAATTCAGTTGTGCCACAGTGTATTGGTCTCTGTGCACAGTGTTCTCCTGGTTCTACTCCTTTCCCTCTGTATCAATTCCTGGAGGTCATTCCAGTTCACATGGAATTACTCCAGTTTATTATTCCTTTGAGCACAATAGTATTCCATCACCAACAGATACCACAATTTGTTCAGCCATTCCCCATTTGGAGGGCATCCCCTCATTTTCCAGTTTTTTGCCACCACAAAGAGCACATCTATGAATATTCTTGTATGAGTCTTTTTCCTTATTATTTCTTTGGGGTACAAACCCAGTAGTGCTATGGCTGGATCAAAGGGCAGATAGTCTTTTAGTGCCTTTTGGGCATAGTTCCAAATTGCCCTCCAGAATGGTTGAATCAATTCACAACTCTACCAGCAATGCATTAATTTCCTTACTTTGCCACATCTCCTCCAGCATTCATTACTTCCCTTTGGTGTCATGTTAGCCAATCTGCTAGGTGTGAGGTTGTAAACCTTGAAATTTCTTAGACTTGTGAATGTTGGAAATTTCACCATTGGAAAGTTCCATACTTGGAAAAAATTTCCTACTGATAGTAAGAACTCTATTGGAATGTGAACCCCCTTGGCATGGGAGGATCCTTCTCCTCCCTACTTGGGACTGCTTTAGGACAGAAACCTTTTGCTGAACAATGGAAAGGGCTTTGACCTATGCTTAAGCGTAGAACAGGAAGTTCTTTGAGTCATGATTGATTTTAGAATTGATACAATAGAGATACTTGGAATGACAGAACCAGGTCTTGAAACTACAATCTCCACCCTACTCAGAGTAAAAAGATGTAGGAAGGGCTGTAGCAAGGATCAAGATTTAATTATTTGAGAATATGCCCTTCAACAGACATGTGCAAAGGGGCAGACCTCTGGGCAGTCCTGGGTTAAGCTAGAGCCACCATTGGCACAGGGAAGACATGGACAGTGATTGGTAGATGTGAGAACTGAGGGGAGGGAACTTAGATGGTTTCCTTAAAGATAGAGGGGTCTGAGGACTGGGGGAGTTCGAGAGGTTTTGCTCTGAGAGGTTGTGCTCTGAGAAGCTTGCTCTGAAGGAGGCTGGAGGTGGAGGCCCCTGAGACTGTTTCTCCATTTTGGTCACGTGAGTGATAGAGACTAATCTCTTTTCTTTGCCTCAGCTATCTCAGGGCTTGGGCCTTTTGGCCCAGCCTAAACAGAGGGGGTATTTAAGCCCTATTCCCTTCTCTCTCTCTCTCTCTCTCTCTCTCTCTCTCTCTCTCTCTCTCTCTCTCTCTCTCTCTCTCTCTCTCTCTCATATCTATCTCTATCTCTAATACCTTTCTTCCTCCTGTTTGTAATTAAAAACTCTATAAAAGGTTGACTGCTGACTTGAGTTTTCATTTAGGAATTACATAGCTGAATTCCTTGGCGACCTTAAATTAATATATATCAGTCTTTTGAAGTGATTTCCTTGTCACAAGGTGGTACCTCAGAGTTGTTTTAATTTGCATCTCTCTGATTATAAGAGATTTAGAACACTTTTTCATGTGCTTATTAATAGTTTTGATTTCTTTAACTGAAAATTGCCTATTCATGTCCCTTGCCCATTTTTTAATTGGAGAATGGCTTGATTTTTTCTACAATTGGTTTAGCTCTTTATAAATTTGAGTAATTAGACCTTCATCAGAGGTTTTTGTTATGAAGATTGTTTCCCAATTTGTTGCTTCCCTTCTAATTTTGGTTGTATTGGTTTTGTTTGTACAAAAACTTTTTAATTTGACATAATCAAAATTATTGATTTTATATTCTGTGATTTTTTCCTAACTCTTGCTTGGTTTTAAAGTCTTTCTTTTCCAAAGATCTGACATGTATACTATTCTGTGTTCACCTAATTTGCTTATAGTTTCCTTCTTTATATTCAAGTCATTCATCCATTCTGAGTTTATCTTGGTGTAGGGTGCAAGATGTTGATAAAAACCTAATCTCTCCCATACTATCGTCCAATTTTCCCAGATGCTAATTATATTTAAATGGTTTCTTTCTGACTGCTTGGAATATTTTCTTTTTGTTTTTGAGCTTTGGAATTCAGTTATAATATTCCTTAGAAGTATCATTTGTTATCTTTTGCAATTCAAGCTCTTATATAACTTTTTTTGTAATTGGTATCTTTACCTTAAGTCTCTCACCCTAAACACTGCTGCTAAATTCCTTTTCCTTAAATACAAATCCCCTAATACACTAGTTCTGATAGTTTCCTATTGTCTCTGGGATAAAATACAAATGCCTGTATAACAATTTTGTATCATATACAATTTGAGTCCAATCTTTTTTCCTATCTCATTGGACATTATATTTCCCCCACTGTAATTCACCAAAACTAACTTTCTTTGTCTTCACATATGACATTTTATTTCCCATAACCTCACCTTTCCATTTACTATACCACCCACTTACACTTCCTCTTTACCTCTAGTTCTGCTGATTCTTTCTTCATGATATAGCTTAGCTACCATCTTCTATATATGACTTTTCCTGACACTTCTTCTCAAAACTGTTAATGCTCTTGCTCCTAAAATATCTTGACTTACACATATTTGTACATAACTATTTTATAGTTATGCTCTTCTCTATATATGTATTTATGTGCATATATGTGTATGTCTTCTTTTTTAGAATATAACTTAATAGTCAGAATGGAATCCTTCTTCTTATATCCTCATTGCCTAGCATAGTACCTGACAGTTACTAGGCATTTAATAAATATCATTGCTTGCTTGCTTTTATAGATATAAAATAATTATAGAAAACGTGTTGGTCAAGTTAAATTCTATAATGGATTTTGTATGTTATCCCAGAGACAATGATAAGGTACTGACCTTTCACCATGGGGAACTGATATGTAATTTGTACTTTGGGGGTATCGAAGGCCTGGGATGGGGGACTCCTTCAACTAACACCATCTACCCCAGCAACGACTGCCTACTTCATCAAAAACAAGACCAGCCCCATACACACAAAACCCAAAATTATCCTCTCCAGTGGTGAGAATCTTCCTGTCAACCTCTTGATTGATGAAACAATTTTCTTTTGTGTGTAAGAATATTTGAGGAGAAAGAATGCTTTTCACCCAGTTTGCAAAAATACCTTTCACAGCTATATATACTTTCTTTGTTTTTTTTTTCTTACAGTCATATAAAAGGAAATGAAAACTGTTGCCCATAACTCCATAAATTTTGTCTCAAATCAGCAAGCCATTTGTATTATATTTTTCTTAAATTGACAAAATTAAGTTTTTTCAAATAACATGCATGATCCAAAAAAAAATGTATCCAATGTGTTTTCTGAATGCTACACCATAATTTTAGAAGAGCAAAGTAGCCATAGTGTCACTTTATTAAATATTAGATGAATCTCAAAAGGAAGATTAGACTATAGACTTTCAATGAAATTTTAATATAATTATAAAAATACTATATTTCCTATGTCTTGAGCTTTTTTGAAAGCACAAGAAACAATAATGACATCAACTTCTGAGAAAAACCCAATATTTAGGAATTCTTAAAAATGACAACTCTAAGAGAGATTACTGGGAGTATCAGAGCTGTGGTTAGCCCAAAGAAACTATTAAGGATAGAACTAACTACCACACAGGTGTTGCAGAGAATATCTGTAGAAACAAAAAATTGTTACAGTCTACTGTATAAGAAGTGCTAGCCTAGGAGTTTAGTGGCATCAGTTCTAATGATTCTGTCACCAAATAATTGTGTGACCTTTACTTTTCTAGGTCTCAGCTATTATTAGCAAAATATTAGATTAAATGATCACTAAGGTCTCTCCTCACTATATTTCTATGCTGCTTTGCTCTAAATATTCAAAATGCTAATTTATTCATCTGAAATAAAACTACAAAATGTAAGGAACTAGTTACTTTCCAGAAAATTGTTACTTTTCCCAAGCTTGGATAAAGCTTTACCACTATTTCTGTCCCCAAACTAGCAAATACAATATTGCCTGAATACAGTCATATATTTTGTACTCAAATCACAAAATTATGGAATTTCTAAGCTAGAGATTCTTCCAGATTATGTCTTATTTTCCTCATTGTATAGGAAGCCAATGATATTTCTTTGAACAATTAGATAAAACATATATACAAGAAGAAATCTAGAGGACTTGTGCTATTGTTTGATACAAAGAACCCTAATGCAGGGCTTCTCTTTGCCTTTGGGTATTCAATAATCAGAAAATAGACCCCTGGTCATACTGGCCACAATTCGTTTGCATGGCAGCACTGGTGATGAAAAAATACAGCCTTTTCACCAGAATGATTTAAGGTTGGCATGGGCCTTGTACCCCCAAAACCCTAGAAGTGTTTCAAGCAAACTCTAAGCAGGGAAATTCCTTTTGCTCCCTTACAATCTTGAGATTCCTGACTCAAAACATCTGATAACTCAGATAAGACCCTGAAAGGATTGATTATCCTCCTTGGAATGTCCTTTAGATTCCAGATGGACAGAGAGATACACCTCCAGGCTCTGTCTTGATATCATCAGGTTGTATTTAAGACATCTACTGGTCCTGTTCTCTATACTATGAGGGTCACCCACTTTGTATTCAGGCAGACCGCAGTCAGATGACCAACCACCATCAGCACCATGCCCACCCACCCCCTCCAATGCCTCAGTGTATATCACTCTAAAGTCACATCTTCACCATTGCACAAGGTCAAGTCTTTGCTGTTGTAAAGAGTATAAAGATCCCAGAAATCATGTCATCTGGGGACAGCTTTCCATCTATGCTGTTCCCCCTAGGCAGCAGTCTTCCTGGCCAGATTTAATACTACCTTGTAAATTAATGAATTTCTCTTTTCATTTATAAGCTAAGTTTCGGTGTCTTGCATCAAAAGGTACCCTTCCTGAACCCCAGGGGTTCACCTCAAGCCCCCCACAACAAGGTGACCTACAGAGAATTTGCTCTGCCATCTGGTGGGTCACTTATCCAAAATATCTGTCCCCTACATATGCAACTGACACATGAATTAAATCAGTGATAACAACAATAACAATAAAAGTTGGTGTTTTAAAAGTTGGTTGATACTTTTAAATGAAGTTTATAAGTGGCATGCTAATAATCATTGAGCTCTTCTTCAAAATTCTAAGCATATTATCTGGAACTTCATTTGTCAAAGGTCTAAGACCTTTTCTACTACTGAGGATACAATTATTTGCAGTGAACTAATTAGAGGGAATAAAGAAAAAAGTAGAAAGTATTTTTTGTCTTTTCAGTCTTCCTTGACTGTGAATTCTATGTGGAGTTAAAAACAAAACAAAGTGAATTAAAAAATTCTGAATATTAACGAGTGGAAGGACATTTACATGCAAATAGGGCTTTCCCAAGAATTGAATCCAAGTAATAAATTGTGGTGCCACAGGAGGGAAAGGAGATCAGAGTTGTTTCAAGTCTGATGAGGAAATCTTTTTAGCTTTTATTTATCTCTTTTAAACCACTGACTCCACTGCCATTATGAACTCATTCAAAAATTAAGGGGAGAATACTACATCTGTGGTCACACCTTATCGTCTTACTAGAGATGTACAGGTGAGGAAACTGAGAAAGGAGGATTAAACAAATTTTTGTATCATACAGTTTGAATATAGGTCTTTTTCAATTTCAAGTTGTTTAATCTAGCTGCTATATCACTTAGTTCTCCTTGAAATATACATATGTAAGAGGAAGTTCCTTCAAAGCTCTACAGCTGGAAGTTCTCTCAAAGGTCATCTGACCCCAAATCCTCATTTCCCAGAAGGAACTCTTACCCCTAATATGAACTCACTTCCTCTAGGTCTAGCAGGTTATAAGAGAGCTGGCATTCAAACCCAAAATTTATGATAGCAGCTTCTAGCTTCCCTACTCAACCAGGGAATTTAGAAAACAGTTTAAATTTATTTTGGGTGGCCCTAGTGGGCAGAAATAGGAGCAATGAATGCAAGCTACAAGTATCCAGATTTAGCCACCTGATGAGATGGAAAACAAATAACAACCTTCCTAGCAATTAATTCTATACAAAAGTAGCATTTAGCAAATTTTCTTTCTCAGAGTTTTATATACATCCAGTTTTCTACATCTTTGATTTCACTGGGCCCCACTGCTGTTGATTCTATGAAAAGTAGCACAAGGGTGAAAAAACTCCAGGAATTAACATTATATTTGATATAATCTACATGTGGCTTTTCTGTAAATTAATACAGTTTACTGAATATCTGTTGTGTGCAGAGCACTGGCATTTACTGAATTTTGTAGCATAGCAATTACTTTATTTAGTATCTTTTTTCAACTGGTGTCTGTCATAATGATCAAATAATAAGTATTTAGTATTTCTTCGTGAACAATATCACAAGGTCCTATATTCTTAGACACCTGAGCCATCAACTTTGCCTTCACTTTAATTCTAAGTCTGAAAATTACAACTAAGCATTAATGTCAAGGAATTTTAACTAGACATATATTTAAAGTGTCCAAAAAGCAGAAAAAGGAGAACTAACAGAAATCTTTGTAAATATCATCCATCATTCTGTATTATATTTATTTTCATATACTTTACCTCCCACTAAAAAACTGTAATCTCCTTGAAGGTATGGACACCCATTTGATTTTAGCATCTGCTATATTTCTTAGCACATGGTAGGAAATATACAGTTTTTTTCCTGCCTGAATTAAATAGAATCCCAAGAAAGAGACATTATAGAGGCCTATATATATGAAGTAAAGCAATAGCTAAAAATAATTTAAGTATAGGATCAAAGTAATTTATTCTCCAAACAAGAATATATACTATTTTTCAATGTTATCACCTCTTAATGATATGTTCATGCTTTGCCTAGCAAGTTTTATGATGTTATTATTTTTAAGTCGTCAGAACTAACCATTCCAGTTCTACAATTCTCTGATTCAGCTTTTTTTTAAATCACATTCAAGTTGTAATTTTATAATGCATCTTTGAATAGTCAAAGTATATGATCATAAGGTGGAATTTCATTTGGTTTAACAATTTGACAACACAAATTAAATGATACTTTATTATGTGGTTCAACAACCACAATCTGAGTGGCTTTTTTAAAAAATCAAGACAACTACAAAGTTCAAACTTATAGTTTTTTTATTTGAAAATACACTCTGCTTAGTTGTATAACATTAAAACTTGAAGAAAATGAAAGAAATCATTCTGTCTTCTTAAGAGACATTTATTTAGGCAGTAGAAGAAGGTGCCTTCATTTTGAGGAAAAGTTGATTGGTTTCATTAAGTCAAAGGGAATGACAATTGAAAAGTCAGAATGAATATCTTTGAATTGGGCAGGCAAGGAGACCTTTATCTGAAGAAAAAGAAGTATATCCATGAAAAAAAAATAATACTGCACTGATAGGCATCTGGGAAGAGGCTGGAGCAGAAGCTCTGGCAGGTCACAGATGGGAATAAGTTCTGATATATGGGTGGAGGCTCAGTGAGCAAATTCAATAGCTAAAGAAACCTTTTGGTATTCCATATTTTCCCTTTACTTTTGAAACCTTGTTCTATTAAGAATTCTCAAGGATAATTAAAAGTAAATTACTTAATTTTTATGACACAATGGAAAAATCAATGAATGAAGATTAAAGAAATCTAGGTTCTAGGTCTGGCTCTAACACAATGTTGCTTTGGGCAAATGATTTACTTTCAGAGATTCAGTTCCTTATCCATAAATTTAAAAATTTAGGGCATGTGTGGGTAGTGTACCTGGAGGAAGAGGAAAATGGAAAGGGGTAGAAGTTTCTTTAAGAAGCAGCTTGGGTGTGATTCAAATAGGTTTTGTTTGTTTGTTTCTTAGTTTTGTAATTTGGATTAGAGGTAAAAATGGAAAAGGAATGGAAGAAGTATGACTAAGATGAAATAAGAAGTATGACTAATATTAAAAAGGGGGGAGAGACCCCTGATGAGTGCTAAATTGTAATTATGTTGTCACTCTAAGAGAAGAGGGAGATGAAAATGAATGGAACTACCTTGATGCATGAATGAATGAGAAATAAAGACTTTGCTAGGGTGAACAGAAAACATACTTTGTGCCCACAGTAGGATTGCAGTACCAGAGTTAAAAGGAACATAGAGAGCCATTTTTTCCATGCCTCCCTAATTTAATAAATGAAGAAATTGAGATCCAGGGAGAGAAATGACTTGCCCAAGGCAGTTACATCTGAGAGACAGAGGGAAATCTAAAAGAACAGTGGGTTTCAAATTACCTGGAAGGCTTATGACCCTGGCAATAAAAAGAGGTGACACTGGTCATTGAGATAATAGCTTAACCATTCAACTGGACCAAAGCTTGAATGACTGAGATGCAGGAGATCACTCACAAACTCTTTCAAGGAATGTGGAGCAACAACTATGGCAAGGAGAGTGAAAATGGAACAAGGCATAAAATGGAAGGTAGTGTTATTACTTTAAGGAAGCAGATTTTGAACAATACTGGTGAACAGTCAGTGGAAACAAATTCTTTCTTTTAACAGAGCTCCACAATGTGTAGTGATATTAAGTCAGAGGTCTTTGGGGAAGGAGTAAAGGATGACAGGAAGAGTCTGTCTTAAATTTAAAAATATGAAGCCTCAAAATTCTATCATGTGAACTGTAGATGCTATGTATTAAGAAATATGGTTATAAATAAGGAATGGGTACTCTTTTTTTGGCTGTCTGATGCAGGTCTGATATATATATATATATATATATATATATATATATATATGTGTGTGTGTGTGTGTGTGTGTGTGTGTGTGTGTGTGTGTGTGTGTGTAGTGGAACACATCATATAGAAACTCACTCTGCTTAATTGCTTAATGCAGGCTCCTTACTTATAAGAATTTTAAAAATTGATTGAAAGTAGAAACAGGTTTAATGACTTGCCTAGGAACACACATCCAATTAGTGTCATTATCAAGATCAGAACCTGGTCTTCCTGATTCCAAGGTTGGTGAAACATGCTCATATTCAGAAATTTGATGAGCTAATGTGAGGCTAAGTGGGCTTTCTGTTGTCATGCT
Organism: Monodelphis domestica; assembly: GCF_027887165.1. NCBI lineage: Eukaryota > Metazoa > Chordata > Mammalia > Didelphimorphia > Didelphidae > Monodelphis > Monodelphis domestica. The sequence goes on along the minus strand of NC_077231.1, from coordinate 223,087,459 downwards.
CTTTGCATAATTAATCATATTAGTGATCTGATTGTTGCTCCCATATCAAGAGGGAGAACATCAGGGGGAGTTTAAGTTTGCATACAAGGTAAGGGTAAATGCCATGATGCCCAGAGATTGGTGGTACTGGATAACATGTCAAATATAGTCTGGGAACAGTTAGATGTAGGCTAGGCAAATTTTCACTCATTCATTCACTAAATGACTCATTCACTAATGAATGGGGATAGATCAGCCCCAGGGCAGAGTTCCAAAGATATGTGTATTAACTCCTTTTAGAAAAGGTGTTAGGGGCAGGGTTAGTTATATGGGAAGACATCCTGGAAGGGTAGATGGATTAGAGTTAACATTAGCTGTGAAATAGCTTTCCTTAATGCTTGTATTTCTATTTATTTTGTAGTAGGTGAGATAAAGGAGCTTCTAAGTGCCTCAGGAAGGAGCCTCCAAATCTTGTTTCCTCATACTCTCGGTTACAGAAAAAAGGAATTAAACAAATATATGAATGCATGTATACACTCAAGCAAATGTGCACACATTTAAATCACTTCATTGAACTACATGATATAAACGAATAATTTGATAGTGTTCCTATATTTTTTCTTCCACAAATTAATTGGATTTATGCATTATTTTTCTGGGCATATAGCTTTGATGCTTTTTATTCTGTTTAAATCACTAATTGCTTAAGTGTATCCCATATAACTTAAAATATCTGCTCGCTAACATTAAAGGGGTTGCATTATTTTTTATTTCTCTGTTTAACAGAGATCATGATTCATTAAATTATCTTTAATAGCTTTCACAGTAGAAATATTATGCTACTCTGATCTTTGGGAGAAGAAGAAAAACAAGTAAAACATATTTTTGGTTCACAGATTTGAACCAAGGCTAACATATCATCTAAACTTTCCACAAATCTCCGACGAAGACTCCAAATGGAACTGACACAAGACCTTAGAACATATACATTCCTTTCTGTAGTAAATTCTTAGTTTCTGTCAGGATCTCTTTTGTCTGTATTATATACAGGAAGTGTACTACATCTGATGTTGCAGACTCATCATTGCATAAATGATAGTATATTTTAGCCAAGTTATTTCTTTCAATAATAAAGTCATCTACTACTACTACTACTACTACTACTACTACTACTACTACTACTACTACTACTACTACTACTACTACTACTACTACTACTAAAGTCTAAATATTTAGCATTATTTCCAAACATGTTTAAAATATCATCCTCTCTTTAGTCAGTAAGACTAGATTCTTCCTCCTTATTTAAATAGGGTCAAACTCAAAATGTTCAAAGACAATATGCTCTTCAGACAATGAAGCCTAAATAGTCTGCCATTTCCCATATTTGAAGGAAAAAAATTATCATATTAAATTAATCACAAACATACACCTATATAGTATGAGGTCCATTTAATATATGAATCTGCAATACAACAAAAATAAATAACCAAGATGCAGCATGACAGAGGAAAGGGCTGGTCTTGGAGGCACAAAAATCCTTTGCTTCAAAGCTCGTTCCTGTCAAAGAGAAGTCACTGCTCAGTGCCCCCTGACACAAGTTTTTAAACTCATAAGAGTTGTCTAATTAGAGTGGTGAAAGAATTTCTTTGTCAAAGTCATAGCTAAGTAAAGGGAAATCCAAAATATAGTTGAAAAAACATTGGAACTAAAAAAACTCCACAACAACGATATTCAAATGTTCAAATAACCTTTAATTTAATACAGAAACCTGATTTCGGAAATTACAATCTCTGCTTAAACTACAATTAGAAACTTTGTTTGTCTTTATGATGCTAATTTTATAAAAGAGATTCATTCCTCTACCCATTTGCCTAGGAAGCCACTATATTTTTTTTCAGTAAAAAATACAAAATTGGGCCTTTATATCTAAATATATTAGTGTCTACGCCCCTTAATCTTATAGTAATTGGAATCACTTCAATATGCCTGATGGTTTCTGCCTCTGGATATGTGTGAATTCCCCATCCTAATCTAGGGATGTGATTAATATGAAAAGAAAAATTAAAACTGGGAGAGATAGAAATATTCTAAATATACTCTATGCCCACCTGAATATAGGGTTCCCTCAAATATAGACCACACTTGTAAAATTATTCTCTTTGAAGGCTTGTAAATATAGTATGTATATATGTAATATACATGCATCTATACATACATAGCATGTGTACAGATGTGTAAGGATATGCTATGTAATTATGTAAGCATGTGTTTATGCATATATTAGAAAATGAACCCAATTATAGGCTTCACTCAAGTCTACAAAAGTTTAAAGAGGAGGGGAATGTGACTAATGTTTGAACTAATTTGCTAAATTTTACTTTCGCATTATATATTATATTATAATATTATGTATTATATTATATCTTGGTAACTATCAAGAAACTTGTTCACTGTTCATTCCTTCTCATTTATTAAACTGAACATTTATTAATAAGATTTCACATTTATAGTGTTCTTTAAAGTTTATATAATGCTTTTTTCTCAGAGAATGCTAGTATTAATTGCCAGAGTCTGTGTCATACAGAGAAAATGATGCCAGTTGGGAAGTAAGAAAACCTTAATTCCAATCCTGTCAGTGTAACTTACTTCTTATGTGATCCTGGCCCAATCACTCAATCTATCTTGGCCTGAGGTTCTTCAACTGTAAAATGAGAGAGAGCAGGATTAGGTGAACACTAAGATCCTTTTGAGCTTTAAATCTTTGATCCCAACATCCTCTGTAGTCAGCAATTTTAAAGCGATAGCCACTGGTGAACATATAAAAATAAATAGTATACCCCAACTCTAAAAACAAGAAGCCTAGAAACTGTCTAACTCACGTGAATCTACTCTGGGTAAGTAACCATTATAATATATCCTTGGAACAAGAGTGAGCATTTTAGCAGTAAAGACTATCATAAGAAATTGAAGATCCCATGTAGAATCTCATGGGGTGGAGGGGTGGAGTGGATTTATTAACACTCTATTGAACATTTCTGGGCTTACGAAGTGAAGGAAATTGGACCAGACACTGCAATTTTCTGATTTAACTCTTTGTTAAACAAAACTATGACACCTCACAAGTCAAGGAATAAATCATGCAGCCAAAGAGAAAGGAAAATCTCTCTCGAAATCCAGGATCTGCAGTGTCAGATAATTACAAATATGTATAACAGGTATAATCTTTTAAATATAAATCCAATGGTTTCTATCATGGGACACATTCATTATCAACTCAAGAGAGTTCTAGTTAAATATTAACGAACATCTCACCAAATATTCTTCAAAATAAGGAAAATTTTGTCAAATCTCCTGCATTCTCCATATGGTTTTTAAGACATCGATTCACCAAGCACACCTCCTTTTTCCCTCCCATTAAGTGGGATTGTAGTTTTTCTTGGGTAGATAATTTCATCATAATTAAGTGTATCTAGGTGCTTCTTCTAATCTCCTTACTTGGGTTTCAACTGCTTATTAAATATTTGTTTTGTCATTTCTAATCCAAATATTCTTCTTGACAGAGAAACAAACAAGATAGGCTTCTTGCCATTATTTATTAGTTTTGAAACATTCCTCCAGAGAAGTAATCTTACATTTCTTTTTATTTTCATTTTTCTTACAATGTTGCTTAAAATATTTGGCCCCCTCCCCTTTATTTTTCTCCCTAGAATTTTTACCAGACTCAATTTGTTCTGAACTTCACTGTTTCAGATAAAGAACCTTGGAAAAGAATAAATCAAAATATTTATTCTTTTCCATAGGTGATTTATTTTGATTAATGGTTATTTATATAATTATTTCTTCATTTAATATATCAGGATTTTAGTTAAATTTTGCCATCAAGTTAATAATGTAGACAAACTGGACTGTCTTTGAAAATGTCCATTTTTCTCACAATGGCACATCTCTTTTATGTATTAAATACATCATGTGTTTAGTATTAAAGATTTTGCAAAATTATTCTCTTGGTAGACCATGAACATTTATATTAGTGGCAAATTTTTTTCCATAGGTTTTATTCTTCCCTCACTAGACTATAAGCTCCATGATGGCATGAGTCATAAACACTCATATTTTGTAATAAGCTACCTTGTAAAAAACAAATATTTAACAATGAGAAAGAATATAAGGACAGCTTTGGAGTGATGTTTAATGCTGTAACTGTCCATATAACTTAACTGCTGAATATATACATATATACCACAAACATATACATATATGTTCAAATATGTATATATACACACACACACCTATAAATGGATCACATCTATGCCATGGCTTATCTGCTCTGATGATTCCTTCTTTTTCCTCCTCACAAACAACCTGCATACTATCCTTTTGTCTTTGATAATACTAGCAGAGCTCAAGCTATGCCATATCTTGCCAAGATGGAATCTCTTCTAGTTTGAATTCAAAATGAGACCAGTATTCTGCCAAACAAAACCTAGCCTACTTATGTTTGAAGAGTGTCCACTAGACAATGACATTTTTGGCTACATTAGTTAATGCAAAAGTCTATGGAAAGATTTTAATTTGTCTTGGTATAGCAACTACCTATTTTGATGAAACTAAAAATCATTTGAAGTATTGAGGATAGGTTGTATTGGTACCTAACTCCATTATTATGTGTGAATAATAGTACTCATAGTTTATCAATGGAAGATTGATGAATTTCTGTTGATATTTATGAAATAAAATATTTAGAAAATAAAACAAATTCTTATATCTATAGTTACATGTAAATTCATATCTGTGTACATCTACACATGTTCAGAGTATGTCTGTATAAAAAAATTCAGATCATAGTGGGAAAAATGTACATGGGAATCCTACATAACACCAAAGTACAAAAAGTAGGATTTCCAGGAAATGCATGATGAGCCTATAGTGAAAATGGTATAAATCTGAACCTTATGAGGAAAGAAGTAACTAGGGGTATTGTAGTAGAGAAGAATCCATTTAAAACTTTAGGAGATTTTTAGACTCTAAGAGGTGTAAACCTCAAAATTCCTTAGACTTATAAATGTTGGAAATTTCACCATTGGGATATTTCATACTTGGAAAATTTCTTACTGATAGTCTATTGGAATGGGAACCCCATTGGCATGGGAAGTTCCTTCTCTTCCCTTCTTCAGATTACTTTAGGACAGAAACCTTTTGCTGAACAATGGAAAGGACTTTGACCTATGCTTAAGCATAGAACAGGAATTTCTTTGAATCATGATTGATTTTAGAATTGATACAATGGAGATACTTGGAATAAATCTCCACCCTATTCAGTCCTAACAGGATTGAGTAAGGGCTGCAGCCTAGATCAAAGATTTAATCATTTGAAAATATGACCTTCAACAGACATGTGCAAAAGCCAGAAACCTCTGGGCGGTCCTGGGTTAAGCTAGAGCCTCCATTGGCACAGGGAAATTGATGAACAGTGATTGGTAGATGGGAGAACTGAGAGGAGGAACTTGGATGGTTTCCTGAAAGATAGGAGGGTCTGGAGACTGGAGGGGGGTGGAGGAGTTTGGTCGGGGTGATTGCGGTGGACTCGGAGAAGCTTGCGCTGAAGGAAGCTGAAGGTGGGGGCCTCTGAGACTGTTTCTCCATTTTGGTCACGTGAGTGATAGGGACTGATCTCTTTTCTTTGCCCCAGCTATCTAAGGGCTTGGGCCTTTTGGCCCAGCCTAAACAGAAGGGGTATTTAAGCCCTATTCCCTTCTCTCCCGTTTTCTTTCTCTCTATTTCTAATTCCTTTCTTGCTCCTATTGTAATTAAACTCCAAAAAAGGCTGACGGCTGACTTGAGTTTTTCATTTAGGAATTACATAGCTGAGTTCCTTGGCGACCTTAAATTAATATATATCAGTCTTTTAAAGTGATTCCCTTGTAACAGAGGAGGGGAAATAAATTCAGATAAGATAAGAAAATGGATAGGAAAGTTAGGGTCAAAGGTAAGACATTGACAGTCTCATCAAGTTAAATTCCCAAATTAGGGGGAGTACCATTTTTAAATGGAGACAAAGAAATAAAAAGAAAAAGAAATGGAGGGGATAAAAGATAGAGAGGCTCATATCTTAACAGGCTTGAAAAACCAAAATCTAACAATCAGAATGAGTTAGGAAGAGAAGAGAAATGAATGAGATCGTACATGCTGCCATGAGATACAATACTAATAATACTAATACAGATCTCACTTTGAAAGTCATGCTTTGCTATATCTACTGGAGTTTGTGTGTGTGTGTGTGTGTGTGTGTGTGTGTGTGTGTGTGTGTGTGTGCACCTAATTTCTGACAGTTAAAAATATTTCCCCTTATTTTGTCTAAAGTTATTGGTTATAAGTGGACTTTTTACACTTCTTCTGGTTCTCCATTATATATATATAAAGATGTCAAAGTAGAAAGCCCATTAGACATCATCTAGAAATCCACCTTGTTTTACAAAGAAAGAAAATAAATGCCAAAGAAATGAAATGCTTAGTACAAGATCATTCTGAGATTAAAAAAACTATGGTAGCTAAGTTTTCCTGCCAGAAATACTGCTGAGAAGCTTATGGCAAGGCTTGTGTTTAGGAAAGCCTTGGATAAAATATGGAATCTAGATAAAAGAGAATGTAGGATGAGATCCTTAACTAATAATGAATTCATTAAGAAGGTAGAACTGGGAACACTATTGGGATATTGCTGCAGTGTGATCTTAATTCTTTCATATTTCCTTTCATTCCATGTGATGTTTGTTGCTGTTGGTAATGATATTGTTGTTGTTGTTGTTGTTGTTGTCCATTCAGGTCTGATTTGCTGTCATTTGCCATCTTCTTCTCTAGCTCTTCCTTAGAGCAGCCCTAGAATGCTCTGACCCACAGGGCCAGCATGATAGAGCATTAGACCACCATTACTAATGATATATGAATGATTAACATTGTTTTCCAGATTAATGATAAATAGATTTTATGTCATAATATCACATCATCATAATTATGAAGAAAACATAGATAAGATTAAAACAAATATTTGTGTACTATGTGAATTATTAATTTTAATATTAGGAGAAAGCTCATTACTATTTGATGGAAAATGTCTTTTAGGTATGAGAGTTGGCAGAAAATTGGTGTTTGCCAGAAATAAAAAAGAGAAAAATATATTTCAAAATGAAGTTTTCTTTATGGAGAAAACAAGGCATCAGTTCCTAAGAGAATCTCAGGAAGAATCTTTTGAAAATAAACAGAAAATATGATTTTTTTTCCCAAAGAAGGGAGAATTTGCCAGCTGGTGAAGTACTAGGCAAATTCACTAATGGATGCTTGGTGGATCTCTTTTCCCCAGGCATACATGGATGAGAGCCTGGAACTCTCATTCATAGCCTATGAGTCTCTTCATCACTGGAAGGGAAACTAAATGAGCACTTTCCTGGCCAAATGAAAACAAGCCAAGAAGATAACAGCTGTGGCAAAGAGGCCTAACTCTTATGGTTCCAGGAAGAGAAGATGTTATCTTTTTGAAAACAGATGCACAGAACAGAAAGAAAAATGACTAGGCTTTTTTTTTTTTTTAAGCATTAGGAGTGAAGAAAATATGCTAATGCTAGAAGGATTATTCTTATGGAAATTAAGTGGAAAGGTCAAAAAATATAAATTCACTTACAATTGTTCAATATGAGAATATGAAATATAAGACATTTGTATACTCTTTAGTTTGGTTAATAAGAATGATAACAGTCCCTAGAGAAATTATTTCATGTGTCTCAGAAAAAGAAAATTGAATCAGTCATTGGAATCATTTTTATTTTAATTCACAGTAAATTAATACAATATGATAGTAAAAAGATATTTGAAGTAGGTAGAGGGCAAGATGTAAAAGTCCACACCATTAGAAAGATTCAAATTTAATAAAAACTTCCAAAAGATAATAAGAGGGAAGTTACTAGGAATATCCTTAGCAATAGTCACTAATTATTACAAAATGATAAGATGTAGTTTGTTTAGGAATTTACATATAATACATTATGAAATATGAGGTTACATATATATGTGGGTCTACATATTTACCCTACAAAATAATTTCCCATAAAATTATGTTATATATTTAAGTATATAAAATACATATTTTTTAAAAATACTTTTTCCCAAAAACATTAAAAAAGAATCCCTTATTGACACCTTGCAAGTTGATCATTTCATCATTACCTGATATTCTCCCATCTAGAAGTTACTATTTTCTGAGACACCCAATTCTATCCCATTTTTAGACATTTCTCACTGCTAATAAAATTTTCTTTACATTAAGCTTAAATCACGATCTTTGAAATATCCAACATTATTCTGAGGTCTGTATTTTATTGTAAGTCAATATGTCTAAACTCTTTTCACATGCTACCTCTTCAAATTTCTAATTTTCTAATAACAGCTATCATGTTTCCACTCTGACATAAAGTTATCTTTGTTAGGCTAAACATTACCAATTCCTTTAAATGACCCACTTATGGAATGATGTCATGTCATCAGTCTTCTAATTTGACTATTCTCTGGATAAATACTTATACTCAGGAGAACTAAATATAATACTCTTGATACCTAGATATACTGGTATCTGGAAAACCTCAGATCAATTGTGGCCTCACAGGATTACTAGGTGTGAAACTCTGGTCAAGTAAATTAACTTCCTTCTGCCCTGGTTTTCTTATCTTTAAATTGAGGCTAATAATAGTACCTACATTCCAGTCTTGTAAGGGGATGTGTGTAATATACTTTGCAAATCCTAAAGTGTTTTATATAAATTCAACTACTTTTATTATTACTACTACTATTATTGTCATTACTACTAGTTCTACTACTACTGCTACTACTACTACTTCTACTACTACCACTGTTTTATGTAGTATAGAAAGGATTCTCAACTCTATAGGTAGTTTTCACACAATAAATTCTCTAAAGCTATTCCACATATTCCATTTCCATCCCCTTTCCCTCTACTTTCAAAGGAAATGATGAAATTATTTTAATAATATCAAATTTTCTCCATTAATGGGAACAATCTTTTTAATAGCAATATTTTGTCAGGGTTGTTGCATGACTATGAGCCATGGAACAGTACTTTCTCCGAAGAATACAAAATTAGTATCATCCTGAAGGCAATGGGGAGGAATATAAATGGGGGAAGCACCTGGAGTAGGCTGCAGCTGGTTTCCAAAGCTTTAAGACAAGAAATCAATAGGAAACAAAATAATAAGGAAACCACAGGGGGAAAAAAAAGTGTCATCAAAGCATTACATGGATGAAAAAGCTGATATTCTAGTCTCATGGTAAAGGAAGGATAATTTATTAATGTGATAAACTGCAACACTTAATGCCAAGAGAAAGCAAGAAAGGGCTCCCAAATTTCAGTTGTACTTCTCTGAAACACTAAGTGTTTCTTATCTTTTTCTCCTGAATATTATCCACTGGGTTTTCATGGTCCTGCTCTCATGATTCTATACTCTATCCAACTATCCTCCGTCTCCTTTACTGGTTCTTCACCCATGTCACACTTAGTAATGATGGGAGTACTATGAGATTCTGCCTTAATACTTCTCTTTGCTCTGTACCATTCACTTGTTAATCTCATTAGCTCTCAAGGATTCAGTCTAAGCTATATCCCTACTTTTCCTCCTCAAGTACAGGCAAACATCACCAAGTCTTTTTTTGAACATCTCAATCTTGATGACAGTATTTTATTTTATATTCAACATTATCTTTTCCCTCAGACCTTTGCCTCTTCCAGACTTCCCTTTTATGTCTAGGACACTAACTAGCTTCCCAGTTTCAAAGGTTCACTACCACAACATCATTCTCACCTTCCCATTCTCATTAACTCAACATACCTAATACTTTGTCAAATATTACCATGTCTGCTTTCACAATTTTTTATATATGTCCCCTTATTTACATTTAGTCAGTCCTATTATTTTTAGTATAATGAGTTTATGTGATTTTGTGTTACCTTCTACCAATTTTAAACTCTTTATGTTCTTTGAACACAAATCTATCTCTAATTTCTGTTTCTTTAAACTCAGTGTCTCTCATCTCATCCTTCCTTGTCTATGCTTTTTGGCATTCTTAGATTCCTTCAAGACACATCCATTTTCCAGTCCTTCTCCTAGTTCCCAAATGCTGTTCTCTTTGAAATGACCTTCAATTTTCTCCATAGGTATTTTGTATGGATAATATTGTTTGCATATAATCTTCCCTGTTAAAATAAGGTCTTCTTGATGTCACCATTTGTTTCTGCCTTTCATTTTATACTCAGCATTTAGCTGAAAATCCAACCCTTTAAAAACTATATATGTACATATACATATATCTTATATAATTATAAGCCATAAACACATAAAGATTTTGAATTATTGTACCCCATTCACCTCCCACTTCACCACATTATCTTAACTGGCTTCCTTCAAAGCTCAACTGAGACCCCATCTAGAGGCCTGTCCTTGTCATCTATTCTGTATTTACTTTGTATATAATATAAAAATACTACATATATTATATATATAAAGAGAGAGATAGAAAGAGACAAGAGAGAGTCTCTTTCATGTAAATAAATGTAAGCTTGTAAGGTACAATTTTTATTTTTTGTATGCCAGGCACTTCACATAGTATCTGGTACATATGTTATAATAATAACAATACTGACAACAATAATAATAATCTCTTAATGCTTGTTCATTGATAGCCTCAATTAACATATGTACTGAAGAGATTACATATTTGATTATTTAAGTTGAATTTAAAAAGGAATCTGCAAGTTGTACCTGTTTTATTCCTTGTGACAGAGGCTGGCACTAAAGAAAAAGTGCTGAAGAGTGTGCAATTGATCATCTTCATGGGGGAGGGGCTCCTAGGGACTGGAATCTGTAGGAGGAAAAGACTCTGGCTGATAGAGGAGTTGGTCTCTCAGTCTTGAGAAGCCAAAGACAGAAGTTGGGAAAAGACTTTCTCTTGAATGTTACCCACTTTTCCTGCTAGTGACTGGAAATCTTTTCCCCCAACACTTCTCAATTGAAGGGACTTTCTGAAGAGAAACCTGAGCAGACTTTACCTCAGCTCCTGTAGCCCAGGGGTGAGTCAACCTGAGTTTCTCTCAGGGGGCTCAAGCTGCCAAGGCCTGAGTTCCCTGCAAACTCGAGGAGGGAGGGGAAAGTGGTTAGATAGAGACAGGGACACCCTTTTCCCACCTTCCTTTCCCATTCTTCCCTGCCCATTATTCCTTTTGTATTACCTGATTGAGTTAACATTAAAGGTTATCTGTTCCCCAAGCTGAGTGTGAGTGAACAGATCAAGGGGAGATCCTTTGGTCTCGAGTAGTATGGAGGAGGGACAAGAGGGACAAGAGTGAATCAGGGAGAGCAGCATTAGCTAAGGAAGGAAGGCAGAAAGGGGAAAATCTTCAAACCCCCTCTCCTCTCTCTGAGTCAACCTTAACCATCAGCTGTCTCACCTGAACCCCACTTTGAGAAGGGGGGATCTCTTCTCTTTACCCTCTCAATACTGAAAGGCCAAACCCCTCTGTTACAAATTAATCCCCTTTTAATACACCCTTGAAGATAGACCTGTCCAATAAAGGAAGGAGCTAAGCATACCAATTCAAATTATAAATGTGTTTTAAAAATAAGAGCATAACTTTTTGCTTTTGGGTGCTTCTAGGATCATCTAGATCCTAAAAACAGCAGCATCTTAATAGAATGCTTTAAGGAAATTTAAATCATCACCTGCTTGTCATACACAAAGCTTTTTGTCAAAAAATTGCATCTCATCAATGAAAATGTATTTCAACCATAAAGTAAAGTCAGACTACTGTAGAGTCAGGCCTCATGAATTAAGAGATGGCATTTGGTTCTTTCAAAGGACTTCTGAAGAGTAAGCCCCACAGTCTAAGAAAGGTAAAATCACTCATGGAGTTTAACAGTGATATCTATAATTTAAATAACTTTTAATCTAGAGAAAAGTATGATGGCGAGGTGTTGGGGATCTTGGGGAATAATGAATTAAATAGGACAGAGGATCCCATTTCTATAGGTACCCTGGATTAGAAAAATTCTTTGGAAAGTTGTCCTGTAACTTCTCTATGGAGGCAGATTTCCTATGATGAAGAGTGGGTTAGTGGAATGATAATTAAATCTCAAAAAACAAATGTCTCCAAAAATAAATGTTCTTAGTCTAGCACCAACTAACTACATATGAGGTAAGTCACGGAATCTCCTTTTACATTAAATGGAGATAAAGTTACTTTCTGAATTTGCCATTCTTACCAGAATCAGGAAAGATAATATATACAAAATATTATACAATAAAGTGCCATAAAGGGCACTATTCTGCTTTGCTATCTATCCAAGGCAGACCCTAATACCAATATAACCATATTGCACAGTAAAGAATGTCTTATAGTTTTGTCTATAAGATGATTACCCTGAGAATGGACCCTGAGGATGATACATTTCAAAGCTTCTGTTGTCCTGAGCACCAGCTGTCAACTTGGACAATTCAAGCTCCACAAAAAAAAATGTTTTGGCTTTACTTATTTTGTTTGTTTATATGCTCAGTTTAGAATAGCATGTTAATTCCAAATCTCCATTTTGTTTGAGTTTGTGGCCCTATCACTGGGTAGTTCTGGCTGGGTGTAAAAGGGTAGTACACAACCAAATTTAAGTGTAAGGTACAATGTCACCAAGTAACAGAAGAGAAATAGTAAAAGAATATCTAACAAATAGTTCTGTGATCTTGGAATAATATCTTGCAAGAGGGGAAAAAATAAGGATAAAGACAAGTAATATATGAAAGAAAAAATTATAAAGCTATTTTCAGTGATTCAAAGATATGATAACACACTCAAAAGTTAGAAATTTGGAGGATAGAGAAGAATATGACTGAGAAAACAATAATTGAATTACTGTCCCAGGGTAAAATAATGAGGGAATAAGAAATAAGTGTAGCATCCAGGAAAAGTTGTTTAGTGTTCTATCACCATGAGTTTCTTTCCCAAAACAACTACAAAAACAACAGGTGCTTAAGTCCCTTTCTTCCATCCAGATATAAACCTTTTACTGTCATTCAGGATGCTTGAAAATGCCAGCACCATATTCCTGTATTATTTACAGACCCTAAACTAGCTGCTACTGTTAACTAGTACACTGAGATTCTTAAAAGGATTAAATGTCTCTATTTACCTATTATTTTGCATTTCCCCATTTATTAAACTAAGGTAAATTTCCAAGGAATAATCAAAGGCGATTAACAAATTATTTTTTTAAAGAACTGAAATATGTATCCACATATGAAGGACAAATCTACATAATAATTATTCTTCAAAAAAGATAATTCAAAATCAAAATAGCTGAGGTTTTATTTCACATCTAGCCAATTGGCAAGGATGACAAAAAGAGAGTTTTGGAGGGATTGTAGAAATATGGTCTCACTAATATACTGTTGGTAAACCTGTGTTAGTCCAAATAACTTGTAAATCAATTTGGAATTATGCTAAAAGAAAATAACTAAAATGCCCACACTATTTTACCCAGAGGTTCTGCTAATATCCATGCACCAAACAATTCAAAGATAGCAAAGTCTTATACTATTGAAAAAGTTTTTGCAGTAAAAAAGAATTTAAAAGAAACTATATGCCTTGAAATAGATAAATAAGTTGTAGTATATGAATAAGAAGGGATGTTATTGCACCATAAGAAATGATGAATGTTTTGAGTTTGGAAAAACACAAAATTTATATAGTAGATTCAAAGCAAATTAAGAAAGAAAAAAGAATAAAACTAAAAAAAGAAAAAATTACTGTTTTCTTATAGCAAACCAGAAAAAAATTCCCTTTAGACCAAATTGAGGCAATGATTATGTAGGAAAACGTCTTCTTTTTTGAAATTTGGATCTTACATTTCTTTTATTTATTAATTAATTTATTTTTAAATATATCCCCATGATTACAGAATTCATTTCCTTTCCCTTCCCTTTGTCTTTCTCTCCTCCCAAAACTGACAATCAATTCCACTGGGTTGTAAAAAGTTTAAATTTCTTTTAATAAAAAAGTAATATTTCAAGGTATTCATACAATTTGAATTGCAAAGTTATGCTAGAAATAAATTATTTAGGGAAAAGCTTTGTTTTTCAATGTAATTTTGAAAACTCAGTTATGGGCACTAGAAAGGAACTCTTCATATGAACCACTTAGAAATAATTTAGTTTTGTTTTATTTTTTTTCAGTTGTCTACATACAATTTCTATGGGTTTTATGTTTTTGATTCAACAGCTGTTGCTATAACTCAAGAGAACAAACTTAGTTTTATTACTAGACATTGGTTGCTCCAAAAGCTTGGTCACTGGTAAAATTAATATTTTAATCGTACATTATTTTGATATGCAGGAACCTAGGGAGCTGCTGTTTTGCATTTAGTAGACTTTTTTTTTTTACATTCTCAAGATTGGTTACATTTGAAGGACTTCAGAATCCTTTGATTTCCTGGGGAGTTCTCATTTGACTAAAGGGTATCCCTGTATCTAGCTCATTGATTATTGTAAATCAAATAATTTTTACAAGCAAATAGAATCTACTAAATGATGTGTATTTTCTGCAGGATGGCTTTAAGAGTTGAAAGCTATATATAGAATAAGGCATTTAGTGTATCAATGAAAACAACTTGCACACAAGGAAGCTACATGATGATTTTGTGAATGTTTCAAAAATTTAATTGCTAAAACTTCTATATCCCCTGAATAACTTCACAAAAGGTAATAAAACTGTTCTCTTCTGGATTTTTAGTAAATCTAATGACACTAGTTTCAGGAAGCCAAAGATGAAAAATAATATTTTCTATTATCACAAACAGCTGATGTTTGTACAGAGTGTTTCAAAAGTCAGTATAGTGTGAAAAGCTTAAAACCACATTAAATTTTTGGACATTTTTGGACAGTGTTCTTATATCAGAGAATCAGAAATTTAGAAATGTAAGAGCACTTAGAGGCCATGTAGTCCATCTTACTCATGACTATGATGAGGAAAGTGAGTTCCAGAAAAAAGTTAGTTGACTTAGTCAAATTCATACAAGCTATATCAAAGGCAAACTCAGGTTCTCTGAAGTTAAATGTAACTCCTTTTATGTGGCATGTGGAAAGAATTTTGTATGCTCTATATCACTTATCTCTTCTGAGTCACATAATAATCCTGTAAGCTGAGTTCTACGGATGTTTGTTCAGTCATTTCATTCATATTTAACCCTTTGTGATCCTTTTTGGGGTTTTCTTGGCAAAGGTACTGAAATCATTTGACATTTCTTTTTTCCAGATCATTTTAGAAATAAGGAAACTGAGGCAAATCGGGTTAAGTGACTTACCCAGGGACACCAGATAAGAAATGTCTGAGGACAAATTTGAAATCAGGTCTTCCTGACTTCAGGCCCCACATTATCCATTGCACCCCTAGCTGCTCTATTGTATTCTATTTTACAATTTAAAGAACTGAGACAGGTGAGTATATAGCTTCTCTAAAAGTCGGAGAGCTCATGTTTGAAGATAAGAAAACATATTTCAGGAACAAGTGTGGTACCCTTTCTAATTCCGTCATACTGCCATCTAAAGCATGCTTAAAGTGTATTTAATATTTTTAATTTTTTTTTTCTGTCTTAGTAGCAAGTCTAAGAGAGAAGGTTAACTTGAGGTCTGGTACTCTATCCACTGGAGCACTTAGTTGTCCCTTTAGATTTATTTTTAAGGGTACCTTCCAATATATGTATTTGGGGGCAGTACAGCTTTGGTCAAGTCTCCCAGTGCCTAGAACTACATTACAATGATTATCAATTGTGATGAGTAATTCCAAAGTATTATAAAATCACTATTCAATGAAAGATTACTTTATACATTATATGTAAGTATAGGACTCCCAAAACCCTTTAGCAAGACAATGCAACTACCATATCTTACAGGACTAAAGCTATCATACAATTGATTGACAATGTATGCATGAGTAGAATCCAGATCTCTTAATCCTCATTCTATTTATTTTTCAATATGTTACATAAGGTAATAAAATACTAAAATATTATTGAAAAATTTTAGCAACAAAAAATTGTAGCAGATTTTTAGTCTCAAGGTAATAAAAAAAAGTATTATCTTGGGAAATGATTTATTTTAACCCTCACTGGAAGCTACTGTGGTTAGAATTTTAAAAAGTGTAATCATAGAGAACATTACAAAATATAAAATGAATTATTTAATTACATCAAATTAAAAAAGATTTTGTACAAACAAAACCAAATGCAACCAAAATTAGAAGGAAAAAAAAAACTGGGAAAACTTTTTTTATAATAAACTTCTCTGACAAAGGTTTAATTTCCCCAATATATAAGGAACTAAGTCAAATTTACAAAACCTCAAAGCATTCTCCATTCAACAAATGGTCAAAGGACAAGAAGAGGTAGCTTTTACATGAAGAAATTAAAATATCAAAAATCATGAAAAACTGTTCTAAATCCATCCTGATTAGAGAAATACAAATAAAAACAACTCAGTGGTACCACCTCACACCTAGCAGATTGGTCAATATGGCAACAAAGGAAAGTAATAAATGTTGGAGGAGATTTGGCAAAATTGGGCCACTAATACACTGCTGGTGGAGTTGTGGATTAATCCAACCATTCTGGAAGAAATTTGGAATTATGCCCAAAGGGCTTTAAAAGAATACATGTCCTTTGATCCAGCCATACCACTGCTAGATTTGTAATACCCCAAAGAGATAGTAAGGGAAAATATTTGCATAGAAATATTTATAACCACACTCTTTGTGGCAAAAAAAAATGGAAAATGAGGTGATGTCCATTGATTGCGGAATGGATGAACAAATTGAGGTATCTGATGTTGATGGAATACTATTCTGCTGAAAGGAATGATGGACTGGAGGAATTCCATGTGAACTAGAACAATGTTCAGGAATTGATGCAGAGTGAAAGGAACAGAACCAGGAGAACATTGTATACTGAGACATACATTGTGGCACAGTCAAATGTAACAGCCTTTTCTACTAGTAGCAATGCAATGACCCAGGACACTCCAGAGGAACTTAGGAGAAAGAACTCTATCTACATCCAGAGAAACAACTGTGGGAAGAAACCCAGAAGAAAAAAAAAACATGGTTGATCACTTTGTTTGATGGGGATATGATTGGGGTTTTGGCTTTAAAAGATCACTCTACTGCAAACATGAATAATATGGAAATAGGTTTTGAACAATGCTACATATGTAATCCAATGGAACTGCTTGTCAGTTCTGTGACAGGGGAGGAAAGAAGGATGGGAAAGATCTTGAATCATGGAAACATTCTAAATAAATAATTTTTTTAAATGCAATCTTTTGTTTAATATTCTACTTTTAGCCCTTTAAGTATAGATATATTAAACTTGCTTCATCCAATTTGGGGAATATCACTCAATTATGTAGATCAGTGATTTCCAAATATTTTGATCAGATATTCCTTTCAGAAAATATCTATCTGTCTATTCATCAATCAATCAATCAATCTATCTATCTATCTATCCATCTATCTACCTTTTATCTATTTAAGCATATGGACTCACTGTGGTTAATATCTATTCATCTATAAACACATATATACATATACACACATATGACATATACTAATTTTAGATGCACTAATTATATATTTAAAAAACAGAAATGATAAAGAATAAGATAAAAATGAAACATTTGATTCTAGAGTCACCAGGAAGCCACTGGAATTTTCTGAAATTGAGACTGACATGCCTAAAACCTTGCTTTAGACAAATCACCTTGGTAGCTGAAGAGAAGGATTAGAATGGGGAGAAATGAGGCAAGGAGACCAATTTTGAATTGCTGTTCAAGAAAGTAGAGATATAGCTGTGGGGTATGAAAACAGAAAGGAACATGTAGGAGATATATTGGGGAGGTGGTAATGGCAAGACTGCAATTGGCTGTAAGTGTGAAATGAGGAACAGTTAAGAGTGAATATGGTACCAGTCTTCCAAATCTGGGATTACTTTGTCATTGACATAAATAAAGATCTGAAGATAGATTGGTTTGGTAGAAAATATAATATAGCATTCTTTAGATATATTGCAAATGCTTCAAGTTTAATAGTTCTATGCTTCTGACTATCCCATTTCAAATGAAGATTGAGGAGGTAAGGCATGCTAGAGACTAGGAGACAAATCTACCAGAGGCACTTCTCTGTTAGAAAGGCAATATGTGAGAAAGAGGTGGAAATTTTTGTGGGGAGAGGAGGTTGAGGTAAACACCTACAAAGCTGAAGCTTTGAATGCTCTATTAATTGTGTCTTGGGCCAGACTTTGAGAGAACAACCAAAGAGCCAGGAAACATAAATTGAAGAGGTGGGTGGATAAGGGTAACTGTTTCTGTGTTTGATACAATCTTCATCATTTGCTTTCACAGAGAGGGAGGGATATGAATCATCTTCCCATGCTCTGGTTTATCAGCACCACTTGGGATGATTACTGGGGGGATGATTTCAAGGGGTCATGGCACTTTGGAGACCATTGCTGTACCTCACAAGGAATTAATTTTGCCTAGGCTCTGCCACAAACATGGTCCCTTGAAGATCTTAGGAGAAAATTGTCTGAATAAGCACTATGAGAACTTTTGACTAAAATGCTTTCTTTAGTCTTTCTTTAATCTTCTAAAAATGCTTGTGGTGTAGCTCTCTGAAATCTTTCTCTCTTCCCTAAGGACAAAGAAATAAGACAACGATTTTAGCAAGCCCTTACCAAAATTTCCTATCAAAACTGCAGACAAAAAGCCAGAAAGCACTTTAAGAAAATATAATTTATGCAAATAGACTACATTGTATGTATGAAATTATGATTAAAGTGTGAAGTCATCTGTGCATAAGTTTTGTGTAAAATGTTTTAACTTTGATTTTGGTGGTAATTTAAATTTTAAAAAAGGTTGAGATAAAATAGGACAAAGCATTTAATAGACTCATATCAAAAACATAGATTTTGATTTATTTTGTTATTTTTTAAGTTTTATTTTTTCCCTGTATGATTTGGTTTAATATCTTATGTTTAATAAACAAATTTCATACAATATCTTGGATAGAATCCAAATAAAGTTATTTTCAACTGATGCCTAGCTTTCCCCAATGCTCCTCCTATTCTTACATCTCTTTGAACTACCAGCAAGAAGCACGTAAACAATTAAAAACCTCGGTGAAATGTAAAGGAATGCAAAAGATATATAAACATCTTTTCTGAAAAAACAAACATGTGAAAAAATGTGTATTGATCTGATATAAAAATTCATCTTCCATCTCTATACTTTAGGTTCATTTTCCTTTCGGCCTGAAATGGATTTTCTCCTCACTTAAGTCTCTAAGAATCACAGATTTCCTTAAGAACTACCTTAAGCATCATGTTCCATTAGAAACCTTTCTCTGGTTCCTTTGCAAACTACCTTATATACATATGTTTATATGTTGTTTTCACTATTAGAATGTAAACTCCTTGAAGGTAGGGGCTACTTCACTTCTGTCATCCCATACTGATCATAGCAGCATTAAACAAAGTATCTCGTCTGTTTGACTGATGTAGCTTACTGAGTCAAGTAATATATATATATATATATACACATATATATAGTTTCAAAATATAAAGAAATGACCTGAGAAGGAGAAAGATTATTCTGGAACAAATCTGGAAGACTGCGCAGTGCTCCCAATGATTCCTCAATTTTTCAGTGCTGCAAAGGCACAACTTCCTAACACCAGTACTCTAATAGTGATGATGTATATGCATCATAAATTATTTGAGCCTCAGTTTCCACAATTATAAAGTAGAGAAGTAACTTGTAATTGCTAAGTATGGATATTTAAAACTTTTTGCGTCAGAGTCAACATAAGCAATCTCATGAAACCTACATAATCCCTGATGATAATATTTTTAAATACATATTTTTTAAAAATCCTACAAGAGAAAACAATTATAGTTAAATTATTTTATTATTATCTGATGCATTCTCTATCAAACTATTTTAAGAGATTAAGAAATCTGCTGAAAGCTTTTTATGAGCTTTAACATTTATAAGTCACATGGCTATGGATCATGTATCACCATAATCTTACATAAAATCAAGATTGCAACTAATTTAAAGGGCAATGAAATGATTAATTATGGATGATAGTAGGCACCTGCACATTTCAAATACTTATTTGTGCATGAAGAGTGTCATGGAACATGTTTCATTCATTTATTCAGTCAAGGAAGTAGACTTGGTATATGGTGAGAATGGGCAAACATAGATTCAGATGAAATGTTATATTGATAATTTAAAGAATGAGAGGAACCCTTTCTGTATGTTGAATATATATATTTTATGAAATATATATATATATATATATATATGTAAAGACGGATGTGATATAGATGCATGTGCTAACTTGCTAGATAATAACTAAGACTAGAAAGTTAAAGAAGTTTGAAATATTATATTATGATAAAATTAAAACTTAGTATAATTGACATTCTTGGTTTATTCCAAACATAGAAGGGAAACTTCATGGAGGAATGTCAAAGCACCAGTGTTCTATATTCTATCTCAAATTCTGGTTTTACGATAACTATGCATATGGAGAATGCCACAATCTCAGTTAACCATTTTCACCAATCTAAGGGCAAGTATCATGCCAATATTATCTGGTAAAGAACTAGAATCCCTAACATATTTATCCTTACTTCTTCCAAGCCCTACTCTAACCCAGTTTATTTCTTGTCTAAACATTTCACATCTTCTACAGTCCTAACTCAATTATTAACAAACTCTCCACAAACCTTTGCCATTTTCAATCAACATTACATTCCCTTCCTACTCTCACCAAACTTTAGCTTTTTCCTGAGGTCAGCATATTCCTTACAAACCATATCCACTAAAGACCTTTTCTGCTTCAATCCCCTTATCTTCTAGGGTCAGGAGGTTATACTTTGTATTCTTCATTACTATTTTCCAAAGTCATTTCCCATTATCAAACCTCAATAAACCTTACTTTTTTTTCTGAATTCAAGAAGATCTATAACCCTTGTTGATGTCATATACTGATTTCAACCATTCTTATAACTTTTTTATTTTACATTTAATTGGCTTCTTGCCTCTCTACCTAATCATTTCACCATTACCTTTTGGAATTTCAGTATTCAGTATTCATATTGAACAACCATCTAATTGTCTGAGCATATGATTCTTCAAACTTCTCATTCTCATCAAATCATTTTCTAATCCACTTCATTCCCTTGGCTAAATAGTTGCATATCAAACCTATCTCTTGGAAATGTATCATCTACAAGAATCTTGATTTTGAAATCAGACTCTGGAGAATCAACAAATCAATCAGTGTTTTTTAAGTGCCTACCATATGTACCAAGCACCATGCTGGAAAGTGAGGATATAACTACAAAGGAGGAGACAATTCCTGTTCCCAAAGAGTTTACATTCAAATGAGAGAGACAGTGAATATATAAAATGTAAAAAGCTAATATATAAATTTATATAAATTAAATTCAAAAAAGTTTAATAGAAAGAATGCTAACCTTTGAGAGAATGGGGAAAAAGCTTTATTCAGAAGATTGTGTTTGAGATGATTCTTAAAGGGAGAAAGGGATTCTATAAGGGTGAGAAAGGAGGAAATCCATTCCTTGCATGAGAGATGGACAATTAAAAAAAAAGAGATAGAAGATCAATTAATTATCATGACGGACATAGGGAAACCAAAGTTGGCTGCACCATAGTTTAATCATTTCCACTAGTGTAGCTGAAAGAAAATGGTATTAACTGACACTTAAAGGCTGTCCTTATACATGGCACCAAGTTCTATGATTCCAATAATGTATCAGAAGTCCATCTTTAAGTGTATTCCTATGGTTTGACAATCCTCTGTTTTTGTTCATTTCATATTTTATCCTTTATAACTGTTCCACTACTTGTCTTTTCTCCTTCTTCTCTGTTATATTCCTAGTCTATCATTATAATAAAATATTAAGCTTCAAAGAGAAGTCTGAAGTCATCTAAATCCCACCAGCTCCCCTACCTCTATTACTCCTGAGTACATTAATTTCTCTTCTCATTACTTTTTGCCACATAATAGGAGACATATTTACCATTCAATAAGATAAATTATCTTTATCTCCAATATTCCTTTGCTATTTCAGGATTTTGCTTCAAATATGACTTTTTTCATTTCACCTATCTTCAGCTTCTTCATCACTATATCTTTCCATCTGTCTAAAAACACTGAATTATTCTCAATGATTATAACAATCACACTTCTGATTGACCCTTCCACCTTATCCCGCCCCTGTCTAATCTCTACCTTTCTTGTACTGCTAAATTCCTTGAAAATCCTCTGTCCCTCCATTTTTTTTTACTTCCTAGCGAGCAGTCAATTAAGCAATTAAGATGCTGTCTCAATCATTCTACAGATTGTTCTTTATCAGTCACTAAGTATTCCCAATATATGAATGTTATTGCGCTTTTCCCATATTCATCTTCTTTGATTACAACTTTTGATAATATTAACCACTCTTATCATGATGTATATTTTCTAATCTTTGTCTTCAGAAATGACACTATCCTCTGCTTCTCTTCCTGACTATGAAACTACTTCCTTTGCCTATTATACAAGTCCTTTGAAACCTTTTGAAATCCTTAATGTTAGTGTTCTATGAATGTTGGAGTCCTCTTCTTTTTTCTTTACCATCTCAATGTAGGTTTCTACTAATATTTTCTGGAATCCCTCCTATCACTTCAACTACTACTTGATCATTTAACCTCTATATGCCACAGTTTTCTCATCTGTAAAACAGGGAAACTATCCTCTAATTCACAAGTTCTATGAAGAACAAATGAGATCATATTTATACATCACTTTATGAAGCTTAAATCGCTATTTTTTTTAAATATATTTTATTTGATCATTTCCAAGCATTATTCGTTAAAGACATAGATCATTTTCTTTTCCTCCCCCCACCCCCCATAGCCGACGCGTAAGTCCACTGGGCATTAGATGTTTTCTTGATTTGAACTCATTGCTTTGTTGATAGTATTTGCATTAGAGTGTTCATTTAAAGTCTGTCCTCTGTCATGTCCCCTCAACCTCTGTATTCAGGCAGTTGCTTTTTCTCGGTGTTTCCACTCCCATAGTTTATCCTTTGCTTATGAATGGTGTTTTTTTTCTCCTGGATCCCTGAAAGTTGTTCAGGGACATTACACCGCCCCTAATGGAGAAGTCCATTACATTCGATTATACCACAGTGTATTAGTCTCTG
Organism: Monodelphis domestica; assembly: GCF_027887165.1. Lineage (NCBI taxonomy): Eukaryota > Metazoa > Chordata > Mammalia > Didelphimorphia > Didelphidae > Monodelphis > Monodelphis domestica. Next base: position 223,064,111 of record NC_077231.1, on the reverse strand, counting down.
TGTACAATGTTCTCCTGGTTCTGCTCCTCTCGCTCTGCATCACTTCCTGGAGGTTGTTCCAGTCTCCATGGAACTTCTCCACTTTATTATTCCTTTGAGCACAATAGTATTCCATCACCAACATATACCACAGTTTGTTCAGCCATTCCCCAATTGATGGGCATCCCCTCATTTTCCAGTTTTGGGCCACCACAAAGAGCGCAGCTATGAATATTTTTGTACAAGTCTTTGTGTCCATTATCTCTTTGGGGTACAGACCCAGCAGTGCTATGGCTGGGTCAAAGGGTAGATATTCTTTTGTCGCCCTTTGGGCATAGTTCCAAATTGCCCTCCAGAATGGTTGGATCAGTTCACAACTCCACCAGCAATGAATTAATGTCCCTACTTTACCACATCCCCTCCAGCATTCATTACTTTCCTTTGCTGTTATGTTAGCCAATCTGCTAGGTGTGAGGTGATACCTCAGAGTTGTTTTGATTTGCATCTCTCTGATTATAAGAGATGTAGAACACTTCTTCATGTGCTTGTTAATAGTTTTGATTTCTTTATCTGAGAACTGCCTATCCATTTCCTTTGCCCATTTATCAATTGGAAAATGGCTTGATTTTTTGTACAATTGATTTAGCTCATTATAAATATGAGTAATTAAACCTTTGTCAGAGGTTTCTATGAAGATTTTTTCCCAATTTGTTGTTTCCCTTCTGATTTTAGTTATATTGGTTTTGTTTGTACAAAAGCTTTTTACTTTGATGTAGTCAAAATTATTTATTTTACATTTTGTGATTCTTTCTATATCTTGCTTGGTTTTAAAGCCTTTCCCCTCCCAAAGGTCTGACATGTATACTATTCTGTGTTTACCCAATTTACTTATGGTTTCCTTCTTTATGTTTAAGTCACTCACCCATTTTGAATTTATCTTGGTGTAGGGTGTGAGGTGTTGATCTATTCCTAGTCTCTCCCACACTGTCTTCCAATTTTCCCAGCAGTTTTTATCGAATAGTGGATTTTTGTCCCAAAAGCTGGGATCTTTGGGTTTATCGTATACTGTCTTGCTGAGGTCGTTTTCCCCCAGTCTATTCCACTGATCTTCCTTTCTGTTTCTTAGCCAGTACCAAATTGTTTTGATGACTGCTGCTTTGTAATATAGTTTGAGGTCTGGGACTGCAAGGCTCCCATCATATGTGTTTTTTTTTTCATTATTTCCCTGGATATCCTTGATCTTTTGTTCTTCCAAATGAACTTTGTTATGGTTTTTTCTAAATCAGTGAAGAAGTATTTTGGTAGTTCAATGGGTATGGCACTAAATAGATAAATAAGTTTGGGTAGGATGGTCATTTTTATTATATTGGCTCGTCCTATCCATGAGCAGTTAATGTTTTTCCAATTGTTCAAGTCTAGTTTTAGTTGTGTGGCGAGTGTTTTGTAGTTGTGTTCATATAGTTCCTGTGTTTGTCTTGGGAGATAGATTCCTAGGTATTTTATTTTGTCTAAGGTGATTTTGAATGGGATTTCTCTTTCTAGTTCTTGCTGCTGAGCTGTGTTGGAGATATATAGAAAAGCTGATGATTTATGTGGGTTTATTTTGTATCCTGCAACTTTGCTAAAGTTGTTGATTATTTCAATTAGCTTTTTGGTTGAATCTCTAGGATTCTTTAAGTAGACCATCATGTCATCCGCAAAGAGTGATAACTTGGTCTCCTCCTTGCCTATTCTGATACCTTCAATTTCTTTATCTTCTCTAATTGCTACTGCTAGTGTTTCTAGTACAATGTCAAATAGTAGAGGTGATAATGGGCATCCTTGTTTCACTCCTGATCTTATTGGGAATGCATCTAGTTTATCCCCATTGCAGATGATATTAGCTGTTGGTTTTAGATATATACTGTTTATTATTTTTAGGAATGACCCTTCTATTCCTATGCTTTCTAGTGTTTTTAATAGGAATGGGTGTTGTATTTTATCAAAGGCTTTTTCTGCATCTATTGAGATAATCATGTGGTTCTTGCTAGTTTGCTTGTTGATGTGGTTAATTATGTGGATGGTTTTCCTAATGTTGAACCAGCCCTGCATCCCTGGTATGAATCCTACTTGATCATGGTGAATGATCCTTCTGATCACTTGCTGGAGTCTTTTTGCTAGTATCCTATTTAAAATTTTTGCATCTATATTCATTAGGGAGATTGGTCTATAGTTTTCTTTCTCTGTTTTTGACCTGCCTGGTTTTGGAATCAGTACCATGTTTGTGTCGTAAAAGGAGTTTGGTAGAACTCCCTCTTTGCTTATTATGTCAAATAGTTTGTATAGTATTGGGGTTAACTGTTCTCTGAATGTTTGATAGAATTCACAGGTGAATCCATCAGGCCCTGGGGATTTTTTCTTAGGAAGTTCTTTGATGGCTTGATGGATTTCAATTTCTGATATGGGATTATTTAAGAATTCTATTTCCTCTTCTGTTAGTCTAGGCAGTTTGTATTTTTGTATATATTCATCCATTTCTCCTAAATTGGTGTATTTATTGCCATATAATTGGGCAAAGTAATTTCTAATGATTGCCTTAATTTCCTCCTCATTGGAGGTGCTGTCCCCCTTTTCATCTTTAATGCTGTGAATTTGCTTTTCTTCCTTCCTTTTTTTAATTAGATTGACCAGTACTTTGTCTATTTTGTTTGTTTTTTCAAAGTACCAGCTTCTTGTCTTATTTATTAAATCAATAGTTCTATCACTTTCGATTTTATTAATTTCTCCCTTAATTTTTAGGATTTCTAATTTGGTTTTCTGCTGGGGGTTTTTAATTTGGTCGCTTTCGAGTTTTTTCAATTGCATTTCCAATTGATTGATCTCTGCTCTCCCTTGTTTGTTAATATGAGCTTTCAGGGATATGAATTTGCCTCTGATTACCGCTTTGGCTGCATCCCAAAAGGTTTGAAAGGATGTTTCGCCATTGTCATTTTCCTTGATGAAATTATTAATTGTTTCTATGATTTCTTCTTTAGCTAAACGGTTTTGGAGTATCATATTGTTTAATTTCCAATTGGTTTTAGATTTGGTTTTCCATGTACCATTACTAATCATTATTTTTATTGCCTTGTGATCTGAGAAGGATGCATTCATTATTTCTGCTTTTTTGCATTTGTGCGCTATGTTTCTGTGACCTAATGTATGGTCAATTTTTGTGAATGTGCCATGTGGTGCTGAGAAGAAGGTGTATTCCTTTTTATCCCTATTTATTTTTCTCCATATGTCTATTAATTCTAATTTTTCTAAGATTTCATTCACTTCTTTTACCTCTTTCTTATTTATTTTTTGATTTGATTTATCTAAATTTGATAATGGTTGGTTTAAGTCTCCCACTAGTATGGTTTTATTGTCTATTTCTTCCTTCAATTCTCCTAGTTTCTCCATTAGAAATTTGGGTGCTATATTATTTGGTGCATACATGTTGATTAATGATATTTCCTCATTGTCTAGAGTCCCTTTTAACAAAATATAATTACCTTCCCTATCCCTTTTGATCAGGTCTATTTTTGCATTGGCTTTATCAGATATCATGATTACCACTCCTGCCTTCTTTCTATCAGTTGAGGCCCAGAAGGTCTTACTCCATCCTTTAATTCTGACCTTGTGGGTGTCAACCCGCCTCATGTGTGTTTCTTGAAGACAACATATGGTAGGGTTTTGGATTCTAATCCATTCAGCTATTCGTCTACGTTTTATGGGTGAGTTCATCCCATTCACGTTCAAAGTTATGATTGTCATTTGTGGACTCCCTGGCATTTTGATTGCCTTCCCTAATTCTAACCTTTTCTTCTTCGGCTCTACCTTTTAGTCCAGTGATTTACTTTGAATCAGTCCCCCTTGTCCCCTCCCTTGATGTTTCCCTTTTTAGTCCCTCCCTTTTTGTTCCCTCCCCCTCCCCCCTCTCTTTCCCTCCCTTTTTGTTCTCCCTCTCCCCCTCCCCCCCTTGGTTTTCCCTTCTCCTTACCCTTGTTGGGTAAGATAGAATTCAAGATCCCAATGGATCTGGATGTTTTTCCCTCTCAGAGTTGATTTCCCTGAGATTGAGGTTTAAGTAAACCCCCCCCCCCTCTCTTCCTCTCCTTCTTATAGGAGTTTTCTTCCCTTCCCCTTCCCCTGTGAATCTTTGTGTGAGAACCATTATTCTATTTGGTCTTTCTTTACCCCCTATTTATACATTACATTTTCCCCACATATTAGTATACATAGGTTGATATAAATGTAGTCCTTATAGAAGAGAGTTTGAGTAAAAGAAGATAACATTTTTCCCCTTTCCTTAATATTTACCTTTTCAGGTATTCCTTGCTCTTTGATTTTCGGTATCAAACTTTCCACAGAGCTCTGGTCTTTTCTTTGCAAAAAGTTGGAAGTCTTCTATTTTGTTGAATGCCCATACTTTCCCTTGGAAGTATATAGTCAGTTTTGCTGGGTAGCTGATTCTTGGTTGGAGACCCAGCTCTCTTGCCTTTCTGAAGATCATGTTCCATGCCTTACGATCATTCAGCGTAGAACTTGCAAGGTCTTGTGTGACCCTGATTGGCATTCCTTTATATCTAAATTGTCTTTTTCTGGCTTCCTGTAGGATTTTTTCTTTTGTTTGATAGCTTTGGAATTTGGCAATTACATTCCTGGGAGTTGTCTTTTGGGGGTTTAGTGTAGAAGGTGTTCTGTGAGCTCTGTCAGTGGCTGTATTGCCCCCTTGTTCTAGAATCTCTGGGCAATTTTCTTTGATTATATCTTGTATCACCATGTCCAGTTTGGTGTTTATTTCTGGCTTTTCTGGGAGTCCAATTATTCTTAAATTTTCTCTTCTCCCCCTGTTTTCCAGATCTATCACCTTGTCGGTGAGATATTTTATGTTCTCTTCTAATTTCTTGGTGTTTTGGCTTTGCTTTATTAGTTCTTGCTTTAAAGCCTGGTTTTCTTTTACAGTTTGGTCAAACTGGTTTTGTAGATGCGTGAATTTCTTTTGCATCATTTCCCACTTTTCCTCCCAGAGGGCTTCCATCTTTTTGGTCCTTTCTGATTCAAATTCTTCATGTGTTTGTGGAGAGTTTCTATTTCCTTTGGAAGATTTTGGAGAATTTTCTTGTATATCTTCTTCTATCTGCTCTGTATTTTGTATTTTGGCTCCATAGAATGTGTCCAGAGTCGCCCCTTTCTTCTTATTTTTCTTGGTATTTTGGGGCTTCTGTGCTTCTGTAGAGTTTGTCATCTCTGAACGTGAAGGATTGGCTTTTCTTGTCTTTGTCTGGTGATCAGAGGCTTTAGTCCTGGGCAGATGTTGGTTCTATGAGCGTTCCCTGGGTTAAACTGAATATGCCTCGCTGGAACTGGAATGGAAGGGTCGGACCACGAGGCCACACTCTCCCCCTGGCTCGATTTCCGGAAGTTGCCTTCAGAATCCCTGGCCGTGAGGCTGTTTCGTCGGCCTGCGGGGGGATGGGCTGCCGCTTCCCCAAGCTCCGAGAGCACAGACTTTCACTGAGACTTGGATAGCAGGATCCAGCCCGTGAGGCTGTCTTGCCCGCCCTGAGGGTTGCTGTTGTTTTGACCAGCTCTCTGCAGCGGAGGCCCCAGGCAGTAACTTTCACCCGGACTGGGACTTGGGTAGAAGACCCTGAGGGTTGTTGTTCCTCAGACCCTGCTCTCTGAGCCCGGCGCGGCTGCCGCTTCCGGGAGCCTTGGACTCTGCGCTCCTACCCCTGAGGTCCGAGGGATCTCGGGTTCTGGCTTTTAAGGGGAGCCGTACCTTTTGAACCGGGTCCAGGTCCAGGAGGAGGGTTCCCAGGGTCTGTGCTGTTGATCGTTTTGAATTTCGGCGCCTTAGGAGCTTATAGTTTGAGATCGGTCGGGAAGGGTTTTCCGGAGATCTGAACTTCAGCTTTCTCTAAGCCGCCATCTTAACCGGAAGTGGACCTTAAATCGCTATTTTAAATAGTATTAACTATTATTAGTAGTAATAGTACTACTAGTATATAAAAGACTTGAAAATCTCCTTTCAGTCTTGAATCCTTTTTATTCAGTTTATAACTTCTAAATGTCAACAGAGCTTCTCCATTTGTATATGTGCCAATCCCTTGAAGTTAACATTTTTTAGCTTTCCCTATAAAATTTGCTATTCTTTCTGCTTGATTCCATGAAGCATCACTATCACCCCAGACTCTCATGTTCATATTAAGCCTATTTTGGCTCTTTTATCTATTTCTATTCTAACATACAATTACTCAGTAGATTTTCTCAATGTTACCTCCACAAGCATTCCAGTTTTTCATTTCCATTGTAACCCAATGAGCCAAAGTTCAGAGAGATTTCTTGATCTCAAGGAGACTATGTTTTCAGTGGTTGTACCCATTTTCCAAGAAGCCTTTCCTGGTAGCAGAGAAGTAAGAGATTATCCAACAATATTAGGTATTTTGAACATCTTTTATTTAGTGGCTTCCACTTTAGCACTGAAGAATCTTATAAAATATGTACAAAATAACTTTCTTACCTTCTTCCTGCACTCATCTGCACCCCTTAATACAAGAATGAACTAAATGTCAAAGCTTTGTTTCCAAGAAAATGTATTCTAAAATGCCAGCAGGGTTATGTAACATTTAAAAGCATATAAGAGTTTCTACAGTTGATGATCATTGAAAACAGATATTAAAGTGATTCATCTTTGAATGCCCTTGGGATGACTTTGTTTAGTCATCTATTAAAGAGAAAATGAAAGAATGAAAATTGGAGTAGGACTACAAACAGAATAAATATGAAAAATATATGCAAACAAATTTAATAAAGTATTTTCCCATTAAGAATAGTGCAGTAATATCTGTGCTCTAATATCACAGTCCATAAGGTACTTAGAGAGAAAGAAGGATGAGCACTAGAGAGAACTAAGAGGAAAAGAAGCCAAATTTGACCAGGTGTATAAAGAAGAGGTCAATGCTAGAGATAATACAATTATGAAAGTATTAAGGGACTTACATGTAAGATATATGGAAAAGTAAGATGATAAAAAGGTGGTAAACTTTCAAATCTTATTTAAACCAAAGAAATGTAATCAAGAAAACATCAGTCAGATCACATATAAATGCCTACAGCATCATCTAAGTGTAGGATATGCAGATACCCATAAATATATACATATGGATATAGTAATATGTATATTATAACATATGTGAATATATGCACATCAATGTACTGTACATCACAGTACATACACATAAGCATATGTTTTAAATTTATATACATACACATATATTATATATACATATGCATGTATGGATATTTCTAAAACTTTAAAAATATGAAACAAAATGTTTACAAATTATATTGATCAATGGGTAAAAATGTTATCATTTCACAATTAACTTAAAGGTATAAACAATTTAAGATCCCCTTGTGTTTAATTTCAAAATAAGCATATAATTTGGGTAATACAAAATGAAATATTATTGACTCTGTTAAAATGTCTCCCATCACTGAGAAAATTCAAGATTCCTTATAAGATATAAGAGATATAAATGTTTAATGGATCCTTTGCTGATAAATCTCAGGCAAGACATACATTAGGACAATGTATCCCCATTACCAGTATTTATCATTGTAATCAAGGATATCCAGTAAAATTTCCAGACTGAAATAGAATTCATGGGAATGAAGAGATTCTCCATTTGTTTCTTTTTTTGACAACACTGTTCTGACTTTATCAACACCTAGAAGAAATCTCTAGTCCAGAAAAATGATTTTGGCATGTGTGTCAACAAAGGAAAAACCATGTGGATAAAGAATGTCTATTGCTCAGATTTCAACATACATTTGGATGAACAACTTAAAGAATTGTCCATTGGTGTATATTTCTGGAACAGGCAGGATAGGTGGGATCCCATAGATATCCAGGATACTGGACTAATTTGCTTAAAAGGATATGAAAAGTTCTTTTCTGACCAATCTTTCGATCAGAATAGAAACTCATCTTTTGAATATTAACATTCTATCAGTGTTGCTATCTGACCGTGATATATGGGACACCTCTGGATCTGAAGAATTAAAATGAGTAGTACACAGAGCTCAATGAAAAAGGACATGGTGGGTGTGATCAGGCAGTAAAATATGACTAAGAAGAAACAACAAAGAAAGCCGAAAAAAGACATTAAGCAATTAAAAAAGATAAGATTGATCTGGCATGGTTAGTAAAAAGAAGTACTCTACTTGGACAGTCAGAGAACTTCAATGTTGTATTTGCAATGTCAGGAAAAAAGAAAGAAGTCCTTCCTTCATCAGTTCCCTTTGGTAACCTTTTAAGTCAAGGTCATGGAAAAGCATTGCACGTGTTGGGAATTTGTAGATGAATTGTGATCTGCATCTTAGGAGAGAAATCATTAATAAATGAAATCACAGAGCCATTGGAGTATTTATGAAAGTATTTACATTTACAAAGCTTAAATATAAGTAAAATCATTACTAACTTACTAAGCACAAGGATAGATAATAATCATGTGGGCATAAATTAAATGTAAGTGGTTGCATGATATGCTAGTCATAGAGAGATTAGGTAAGAGAGTACCATGGGAACTACACAACAGAGTGAACTCTTTTTCCAATTATTCATTGACTAGTACATTTCAAGAGTGACTAATTAATATTTTCCTGATATATTATTGAAACCCATAGCCATTCTCCTTATCTTGCCCCAAAATAAAAAAAAATTCTGCAAAATTTTTAAAAATTGGAAATGTTTCCCAATTTGAATCCACTACCATCATCATTGATTTAACAAGAACAACACAATTAGCAAAGACAATATTTTCAGTTTCCTATGGAAAAGATAATGAAAATATAATTTTCAAATCTCATTTATAAGCAAAAGTTAAAGCTATTGATAAAACAAGAAGCTATTTATCATAACTATAATAGATTCCATCTCATTTCCTTGGAATGTACAAAGGCTAGTAAATTAATATTTTCTTATGACCATTTGGGCAGCAATATTATTTATTATACTTTACAATTATACTTCAAATAGATCTGAGGCAACATAATGCTTTCTTTACATTTTGTCAAGACTAGTATAAGGAAAAGAAGCACATATGTACCTGAATATTGTCTTAATACCTTGCAATTCCATTTTTAAGATTAAGCTTTATTAAAGATAAGTTATGATTTCTTATATCTTATTCACAAAGAAAGAATTATAGCACTCAGGATCACAATATATTAAAATATATAGTATAAAAGTGGAATGTGATAAATAGGAATGGTCTCTTTTTAAAGTTAGACAAAATTAAGAACACTAAAAATCATAAAGTAAAAACAAAATAACGAAATAAAATTAGTCCAGAAGATATATCTTTAAATTACAGGCATCAACATATTTTTGGAAATTAGCTATATGCTAATAGATAGTTATATATGATAACTTGTTCTAAAAGATAAATAAGAATTGATTAAATTATTATATAAATTGAAATTATTACATATAATATATGATACTTATATATTATATGTAATATATAGTAAAATAAAATAAAAAGTTAATAGCTTGTTTTTTATTGTTATTGTATTGAGTTTTTTATGTACAATAATTTTTTCATAGTTATGTCTTGGAAATTCTACTCCAAAACAAAGGGAAGCTAGAATAATGTACTCTATTTACTCTCTGGACAACTTCTTTGGCTATTTGTCCATGTAGTACCAATACTGGTCTTCCTTATCTTCATCTTGGTCTTAGTATCTAATAAATGTGGAGAAGAGGATTCTGACAACTGAACTGGAGTTTTAAAGAGCACGTTGCAACTGAAAGGTTGGGGAGGCTGGATTATAAAAGACTAGAACTGAATTAGATGGGGTAAGATTATGAAAAGAGTAGGCAAGCAATAGGAATTACTATATCAAAGATGATGTTGACTCTGGATCACAGGCTCGAAATAGACAGTAACTGTGACTTTGATCATTATGTGATGGGAATGGAGAGAAAGGGTATGGAGGTCAGTTCCTAGGGGTCATTAACATATATTTCTCCCCATAAGCAAATTCGATTGAGCATTTGGCCATAAAATTCTGTTCTTACTCTTCCTCTCTGCTACAGATATTCATTGTGGTGGTACAAGATATGGGGTTTGGATGGACTGAATTACCTCAATTCAACAAAATATTACTGGACATTGAAAGACTTTAGTGGCAATATCTAATAGTAACACAAGGTGTAGCTGTTAATCCATGATAGATGACTTTTCATGCTAAAAAAAGTAAAATTTCCATTTCTTAAAGTTGTAAGAAAGTGCATATATATGCACATGTATAGATAAAACACTAAAATATCACATATAATAAAATGACTTAAAACTTCAAAAGAGTTCCAAATTAGCATATTGTCCCAGATTCTTTTAAGACAAAACACACATTTTAATCAGAATGTACTAAGTTTTCATCCTAGAGGGTTATACACTTTCAAATAAGTGTTTTATTAATTATTTATTTTGATATTTAGGCATTAAGACCATTGCACACAATGATAATGCATTTTGCAACCTTTGGAATATCTGCATCTCATACCATCTTTTTAGAAGATTCCAGTAGCAAAGAAATGAATAGCTCTATTATCTAGATATAGATTTCCTTTTTAAAGGGGTAGAGGGTAGAGTTAGTATCTTCCCTCTGTTGATAAATTCTGATTTACTGTGTATATATCTTCTTTGCACACATTTGTTTGCATATTGTTTCCCTCATTAGCCTGTGAGCTCCTTTTGAACTAGGTCATTTATCCTTCTTTAAGTCCTCATTGTTTTGGACACTGGCTGACACCTAGTATGTGTTTTATGTTAGTAGACTGCTTGACTGATGAATTGCTTTTGACTAAGGCCCATAAGAACAGGCTACTCTTTTAGTTTCAATCTAGATCAATATTTATTTTCTTTTTCCTAAAGTTGATTCACTAAATAGCAAAAACATCAAATAATAACTGAAAGTGAATTGAGTAGGTGCAAACTTCAAGTTGATATGTGATCAGTTTTAAATTAGCATATTAATAACCTGCCAAAGCCTCTGTAGGAAGATTATATCTTTTTGTCTTTCTAAAGATTGCATCTTTCTATAAAATATTACGTGTGCAGAACTGGATTTTGGGATGCTTCCTGTTTGAATAGAATGCAGAGAGCAATAGATTATAGTTTTAGATGAAGTTCCTGCTTTGTTCCTGATAAAACAAAATAATTTAAAGTCTGGTAACAATTTGTAATTTTCCCCCTATAACTTTATCCATGTGCTTCTAAATATAGACATGGACCCCAAATTATGTTTAAAAATAAGTCCTTAAGCAAAAGTAACTTTAGATAAACCACCTAATTCATTAAAAAATCTGATTTAGTAGATCAAGAGTCCATTTGTACAATTGTTAGGAATATATATATAAAGTAAATCTGGAGATAATTGTATACATATACTAGATGACAAAAATCTTTTCAAACTTTTTTTTTTTTTTGCACAGGGTTATGACTAGCTGATTCTTACTAAGAGAATAAGATTAACTCAAATACAATGGTCTATTGACATTTAGCAGTAAATCAGTTATCTTAACTCAAACACTCTCAGTTCTCCGAGTTCTGGATTACTTTCTCTGCTTTTCTCACAGTGTTTCCCAGTCACCAAAGCCCATGATGATATCATCTTATCCTTTCCTATCATTACTCATACCTAGAAGGGAAGAATGTAAGCTTATGCACCCTCCCCACCCCGTCCTCTGAATAGTTTCTTTGGTGCTGAATAGGATTTAAAAAACATGTCTACCAAGCACCAAACACTGTGCTAGATATTGGAGGAGTTAAGGAGGTAAGTGACATTTTCCTGTCTTCAAGAAGCATAGAATCTAGGAAAAATGACTTGCCTGAGATAATTCTCACACAGTAATTGATCAATACAAGGGATTAATTTCAATGAAGCTATTTCTGGTCCTGCAAAAAAGGATATCAAGAGGTAAGATCAGTAGGAAAATATACTAGAAATGGTAGGAAATGGCAAAAACTACATAGGTAGATCCAGAAAACACTGATGATCCTGATTTCATTCTTATTTTCAGAATCAGCATAAAATCCATTATCTGACCTGGGGAATACTCATGCATTCAATGGTCATTTAAAAATTAATCGAAATGTCACCTATAAGTTACAGTGTTTTTGAGACACTTCTTTGCAAGACTTTCAAGGCTTCACCTAAGAATTTTTATTTCATTTCTCAGGCATGGGCAATGAGGGAAAAAAGATGCCCAAAGTTTGACAGGAATGACTAAACCTTTTTGAAAATTTCAGGCAATGTGTTAAACTGGCCTTTAAGAGATTAAAAAAAAAACCAACAAACAATAACTGACTACTGCTTGAAATAAATAAGCAACTATTTAATATTAAATAAAATTATTTAAATAAGACATTTATTGCTTTCTGTTAAAAAATTTATAAAGCCATTGCAGATGTAACAGAAAAATACTAGGAACCAACTTTTAAGCAAAACTGACTTTAGTGTGTATCACATATTATCAGAGGTCTGAAGACATTCCTAGTGTTGTCTGAGACCAAACTTTTCATCATGACAGATATTTATTTATACTTTAAGTAACAGTAATATTACACAAAACCCCCTAAATAAAGAGAAGAGGTCAACTATCTCTCTTTTTTTCTTGAAAGTAGGTGTACCTTAACTTTGTTACCCTGAAGGCCAGACAGTTGTAAATGCCCTTGAAGAAGGCCATTCATTCCTTTGAGAAGTCAGGTTTTGTTATATCTCCTCTTTAGAGAATAATATGTAGCCATCCATTCCATATATGGTGAAAATGATGATGACCAAGGTTACTCTATAGCTTCAAATCCAAATGAGATCATATGACTCCACAGCCTTAGGAATATCTACACACATTTCAGGACACTGAAAGCATGTGCAAACTTCCTTTGGCAAAGTACTACAGGGAATTTTCTTCTTTTACTCACACTTTGATTATTGATTCTCCTACATTTTTATTCAGTCAATTAATGGGAGTATATTCGGATGATATAAAGCTATAAAGGGCTATTTAGCATGAATATAAACTGATTGAAGCTGCTTAATTAAATTATTCTTTACACAGTCCAGTTGATAGAAAAATGTCTTAAAAGCCAGGAAGAGCTTGATTCAAATCTTTCCTGTGATGCATCCTAGCTGTTTTGAAAATTTACATAAAACTTGTTTATGCTTTGTGCCTTCCATAATACATGTAACTTCAATTATTGCTCATTAAAAGATACAAGAGTATGTAATATAGAGAGCAGAATTTTATGACATTAAAAATGAAGACAGATTTTTAAAAGTGATTCTCACTGAACTCTCATGTTTTATGTCCTCTGATACTACTTATCTCTAGTTATGACTCTGATTAGCATACTGGGGACAGAATTTTAATAATATCTACTGTATTCATTATTCTTTTCAAAAAGTTAAGTCACCATTATCTTTACTATTCACAGAACAATGGAATTGATAAGTATTAAATATCAACTAGTGTAGCATTGAGTGAAATTTGGAGAAGCTAAAACACACAAAATAATAAATAATTAGTAACAGGAGAGTGACTAAAATCCAGGTCAACTTAATCCAAAAGGTAATTTTTCTAATAAAAATGTATCTACTCTGCAAAGAATGGCTGAATATATAGATTTACATGTTTATTGAATGTAAAGAATAGAAAAATATTGGGGAGGATATTTAGGATGCTTACAAGGAAATTTGTCCTCAAAATGCACAGATTATAACGCTCAATTAAATTAGATGAAAATTATTAGGGGCACATATAAAGTCTTACACTTGGGCATAAAAAATTCAACTATCAAAGTTTAAATAGGAAAGCTTCATCTGTACATTATTTAGGTGAAAATGTCCTGAGGACTTTGCATTCAACATATCAGTCAAATAAACTAAAGTTATCCTAGGTGGCATTGAGAAGCAGAGAGAGTTCTGGGCTAAAGAGAGATGGCTAATATTCTACATTCAGGCTTGATGATGGACAGGGAATTTCAAAAAATATATATATACTACCCAACTGGACATCCTGTGGAGAGGAACCAAATATTCAGGATAAAAATAAAGGCAAGGTGCTCATAGTATAATGTAGAAAACTACATGCAAATCACTAGTTATAAACAAACTATATACAGGGTAGAATAGAAATGGTCAGTAGACGGAAGTCATTCAAATGAAGAGAGATTAAGAAGACTTCTTTAAGGAGGCAAGATTTCCATTGGAACTTGAAGGAATCAAGTTTAAAAAAAGTGGTAGAGAAAAGGAAGGAAAATATTCTGGACAGTCAGTACAGATATCCCAAATTAGGGTCCCAAATTAGGAGAAGTACTACCTTGTGTTAGGAACAGAAACGAGGCCAGTGTTAGTGGGATTTATAAATACATGTTAAAAGGGATGAGATATGAAGTAACAAACTCAGATATAGAAGAAGCCTGGAAAGATGAGCAAGCATGTGGGAGGATGTCATATTATAAATGATTTTGAATGTGAGAAGATTATATCCATGTTTCTGGAGGTCAATGGAGTTTAGTGGATGTGGATGGCAGTGCAATGGAATGGTCAGTGCCAGGGCAAAGACTGTTCTATTGGGTCACATAAGGCATAACTTAAAACACTGGATTATAACTACTGAGAGGTTTTGTTTTTGTTTTTATTTTGTAAAATAAGTAACTTAACAATAAATTGAGTGACCACCTTCTTGAAATGTTGTGGAGGAGATTCTTGGTCAGCATTTCTAAAATATCATCCATTTATAAGATTTCTAAGATTCTATACTTACATTTTTCTAAAAAAATTCACTAACTTTGTCATCTGATGTGCATTCTAAATATGATTCATCTTCCTCAAAGGGAGATAATCATATGTTTCCTTACAAAATTCACATTGGACAATATTCCAATCATTGATCCAATAAAAAATCATCACATCAAACAAATATGGTTTCATCTTAATAGCATCTATAATTAATTTTGAAAAAGAGATTGCCAAATGAAAGGAGCAGAACCAGGAAGACCTTGTACACAGAGATGGACACACTGTGGTACAATCAAATGTAATGGATTTCTCTACTAGAAGCAGTGCAATGACCCAGGACAATTCTGAGGGACTTATGAGAAAGAACACTATCCACATCCAGAAAGAACTGTGGGAGCAGAAACACAGAAGAAAAAACTGCTTGGTCACAAGGGTCGATGGAGATATGATTGAGGATGTAGAATCTAAATGAGCACCTTGGTGCAAATATCAATAATATGGAAACAGGTCTTGATCAATGACACATGTAAAACCCAGTGGAGTTGCTTGTTGGCGGAGGGGGGTGGGAGGAATGGAGGGAAAGAACATGAATCATGTAACCATGGGAAAACATTCTAAATTAATTAATTAAATATATTTGTTCAAATAAAAAAGAGATTGCACCTTCACAGATTAAGAATAGCAAATACTTAGAGTCAATCAATAATAATTCTAAAGCTGTGTCATTTGGATTTTCTATCCAAAACTATGTTATTTCTTTTTAACGGTATCTTTTCTTTTAAATGCAGATGGAGAAAAATTCTTAAGATAACCCATAGGCAGAGATGGATATAGACATTTTAACTTGATATTCATTTATAGTGATACTTAAACTTTGTTAGAAATACAAAGAATTCAATAAATGTTATTTATTGATGTACTATACTGCATTCAGTTTAGTAAATGCCTCAAAAATGGATATATCACACTACTAAGAGTTGTCGTTAGAACACATTTCACACAGGAAAAAATCAATCATTACATGTTATTGCTTATTGCAAAGAATGTATCAAAAGTTTTTGGTATTTTAGCTACCATGAGAATTTTGCACATCTTGTCTCTCAGTGAATTGCCATTTATTAATTTCTGTTATTCTATATCATGATATTTTCAACCAATCAATGCACTTAAACTTTCTTTGATGTCAAAAAATAATAATACTTATAGATTATCAAAATAGCAAGATCAAGTTCTTGGCCGTGATGGGAAAATTATATATAAAAGAGTCAAGTAGTGGCAAAGAAAAATCAATTCTGATTAACTGAAAAATAAAAAATATAATTTTAAACATGAGAAATGGAATATATTCAGACATTATCAAACAAGTTTTGTATTTAGATATTCCTTCAGACCTATTAAAGCACAAAAAGACTAGAAAGAACAATGTTGCCTTATGTCAGGAGTTCTTTATATGGGTTACACAAGTAGTTCTTGGATGATTTCTGGATTCTGTAAATATGATGGGAAAAATAACATTTTTTTTCATTATCCTCTAAGTAAAATGTTGCATTTTCTTCACTTATGAATGTAAGCAATACACATTCTGAGAAAGGGTACAAAGGTTTCTCCATATTATATCAGTGGAGTCCATGACATCAGAAAGCTTGAGTTCTTGTTTGTATCAGTGATTTTAATCCAGTCATTATGTCCTTTCCTTTATTTTTCCAATGCAATATTAGCCTTATTTGGCATGTTAAAATTATTTTTCATAATGGAGATGCTATCTCCTTGATTCCAAAAATATACTCTGATTAAACCTTTTATTTTTTCCTGTTGTTGGAGGAATAGTTGGTAAAAACACACATGTCATCTCAAGCAGAAAAACAGATATCACTTCTGTTTTGCCACATAGCAATTTCACCTCAGCATTTAATTTAATTCAATTCAATATCTATCAGCATACTAAAAAGGTATTAGGTATTTATATAGGCCAATAACTTTTAAATTCTCAAATAAAATATCACAAAATTAAAATTGTGGTTATTAATAGAACCATACAGAGACAACTACAAAAAACTGATGTTTTTAGGGAAACTTCATAGAAAATTCCTTAATGAAAAAATTATTTTCAAGAGTGCATGGTAAAAATCCACAAAAGGACAAAGTAATGTTCTCTTTTGGTGAAATTATTTGTTTATGTAGGTACAAGTGGAAGTATCTTAATATTAAAGCTGGTAAAAGATTGGCCCAAAATTTGGGCTTTAAAATGAGTGAGAAATTTTTAAAATAAATTTTCTGGATTCACTATCAATTTTATTTCCACCTCTGACATTTCTAATATAGATGTACTGTATTAATATACCTAATTAATATGATTATTATAATATAGAAAAATCAATGTTTACAAATATATTTTACAGAAATGAAAATCTAACATATACATACTGAAGGTATCTTATGTGTGAGAGAGGAACAGGGCATTTGTCACAAATATTTATGGTTCATAAAACATTGTAGTCACACAAAAGATTGAAAATTAAAGAATATACCAAATTAATTTACTGTATTTATTCCTTGATTATGGAAAAGCTTTTGATTCCATAGAACAAAATGGTGCCTTGTAGTTTATAATAAAACAAGTTCCTTGAATAAGTCTTCCTTCTTCCCCAAATTTTGATAGTACCTCTAGAAAAAGAATATTATTGAAGATATCTGGACCCTTAATTTCTGAGGGTAAAGGCTCTGTTCTCTATTTACTCCTCTGCCAAATTCCATGACATGTTTGACGAAAATCAAATTCTTTTTTCTGCAGCTAGATGAATTGAATGGGAAAGGAATCACACAATACCAAGTTGATGAATTCCTTTTTTTCTTCTCTTGACTAGGTGTTAAATGGTTAACGTCATCCTAATCTCAGTTAGACTAAGGAAAAAAAAAACCCTATACTCATACTTGAATCAAGTAGACCCAGTGACTGCTGACAACAGAAATTTCCCCAAACATTTTATCTGGCTGTAACACTCATAAGGTCCAAATAGAATTCTCTTCAAATCTGATTTCTCACTAGAAAAAAAGGACACCATATTTAAATTCAGAAATACTAGGTATATAAATTCCTTTTTCTTCCTAAAGTCTACCTTTTTCCCTTTTGAGTTCTTCTAATTTCCTTTTCATTATCAATACATTGTCTTTAGCCTCTGTTCCTCTTTTTAGACTTTATATCTTTTTTTATGCAGTTTCTCATTAACCCCTAGAATTTATAGTGATGGCAAATGATCATTAAAATACAATTCTTCCCACTTGAAAAATTATGTTTGTATGTATATATATATATATATATACATACATACATATATATAATGTAAAGAAGGCTATAATACTTAAAATACAGATTATTTCATTTATGAATATATGCATTCCCATTGAACCATTTTAGTACTAAAAAAAGTTTGCTGTGATTTTCTTTTCTGGCTTCCTTAAAAAAAAAACAAACTTTAAAATAAATTTATTACTGTAGAATTTCCTGGTAATAAGGATGAAGCCAGAGATGCCAGAAGTGGACAGTGAGAAAAGAGATGAACTTTATAAATTTTAAAGGTATTTCTTCTCATCATGACTGTGTCATGTCTGAAATGTGATATTGTTGCCATGCTTTTAAACAGATATGTATAAAGATATTTGCAAATTTAAAATGATATATATGTATACATACATGCATGCATTGTCATTACTTGGATAAAGGTTTCTTGAAACCTGAGACATGATACTTGGGCATTCTGATAACCACCGCCTATATATGTCGAAGTACCAACTGATATGAGATGAGAATAAAGGAAACAAAGCAAAAAATATAGAGGCATGTAACATTTATACCAGCCTTTTCTGGCAGGAGGGAAAGCTATAAATACAAGGATTAAAATGGTCATCATTTATATAAAAGTAAATAAAAATAAGGAAGGTTATACCATATCTAGCTATAGGCCAGATCACATGCGGAATTTAGTTGCCTCAAATCAAGAACATATAAATTCAAGAAAAGACTTATTTATGTATATATGTTTTCTGTCTCTGACTGACTGGGAATGGGATGATAAGAAGAGGAACAGCATAAAAGAAAGAGGTAGGTACAGGAAGTTAGTAGATGCTTTTCCAAATGGAGAACTTCCATAAGCTTTCAGAAATACCTCATGGGTGTAACTTGAATAAAGCCTTGATTACTTAATTACCCTTAATATTTATAATCTGACAAGATGAGAATGATTGTCCAACTGGAAGAAACATTGCCTTGAGTTAAGTTATTGCTGAAGTTGTTAGTTATGGATCAGATGAATTCTGTAACTTTTAATGCCCTATTCATGTGCTGGAGGTTCAAAACACAAGCATTGAAGATTATGCATAATTTAAGACTTCCTATTTTTGAGAAATAGCTCAAAACAGCAAATATCACATTGTGTGCTAGTGCTTGCATATTACTGGAATTATGTTTTATTTGCTTAAATTAGCATACTATTTATTTTTTTAAAGTCACAGAACATGAATGACTTTCATTTCTATTTTTTTCTTGGATACAGTTAGACTTTTCCATTATATGCTGGCAGATGATCTGTGTAATGTTCATAAATGTGAGTACCAAAATACTCTAAATAAATATTAAGCAACTTGTAGTAGGAGATATTATATTGATTTAAAATCTATAAATAAAGGTCTGGATCTCTAAATGCCCATGGCTATTGGTTGTGGATATTTTACTGTGCTTTTTATAGTAAAATTAGGAATATGATAAAAGAAAGTGGCATTCTTCTGCTGGAACAAATTACTTGTTACAAATGATAGTTTACTGAAACAGCTAAGTAATCTTTAGCTGTAGTCTAGCTTCTGGTATTTACTAACAGTGTACTCCTGGGAAAGTCATTTTACTTCTGTCTACCTCAGGTTTCTCATCCTTAAAATAAGGGTATTTAAATGCCTACCTTCTAGGGTTTTTTTTTTTAGTAGAAAGTGAGGGTTTTTTGTAAAGCACTCTGCAAACCATAAATTGCTATACAAATGTTACTTACTGTAATTAAGCTATACTCCAAATTTGTCTTCATAGACATGCTTTCTTAAATTATAATAAATCAGGGTCAAAAGAAATAAATAAGTAAATAAATCAGAGTCATTAGAAGTAAAAGTAAACTTTTTTCCATAGAGTATCATCACTAAAAACTTAGTAACTACAACTTGACAGAGTCCAAATTTTGCCTTATTGAGGCTAGTATAATTGTGAGATACATATGGCAAGAGTTTAAGTATGTGAGTGACTTATCATAGCCTGATCAAAAATATTAATTATTCTCCTTGAAACATAGTATATGGGCACAAACTATACATCTCAGGATAAAAAATGCATGCTGTGGTTCCATATTTAAAATTTTTTAATGATTCTTCTATGAAATTAATTTCAACTAGCATTTATTTGTCACTTATAGAACCACTCATAAATCACTGTGCTAGGTATTGGACACATCTCCAAAAATGTACACTTTGAATATAGTGAAGTAAAAAGAAAACTGAGTTTTAGAATCTCAAGAGGGATTACCTCAAATGTCTGATGAGTTGGAATATATACAAATGGAAGTCCTTAATGAATACTGACAGAAAAACCCACCAATTATAGAAAAAAAAGTCAATTTTCTTCCCATCACTCTTATTCCTGGATTACATCCTTTTAAGATATCCTAAAGGAGGGGAAGAGTGGACCTATGTCTTTTTGGATGCTTCCATATTTCATCACATAAAGAGTGTAGGGGGAAAGGGAAAATAATTTTAGACCTCCTACATTGAAAGTTATTCCAGGTTCATGGCATGTATAATTATGAGATCCCACTAATATTAATTTAAAATCTTTGGCATGAATAATATCTAACTTAGAAAAGCATTTCTTTAATAGGAAAGTAAGATTAAAACATTCCAATGTACAAAAAGGGAGACAAGAGATGCTTTATGCTTTCAAGTACTTTATAAAAAAAAAAACACTTTGTTCTTGTCTTAATCCCATGACCTGTTTGTTTGTTTTTAATTCTGTCCCTTGTGTACTCATCTATAGCACCTTAAACTGTTGATCATGACTTCCTGAATCCAATTCCTTTCTTATCTCTAGGTTTTTCTGCTAACTACTCCCCCTATCTGTCTATTGAGGTCTTCCCAATCTACAAATCATTGTTAGTTCTTCATTCACATCCTTCTACTATTCAGAGATATTCCCTAAATGTCTGACAAGCTTCTTTTCTTTTTCCTTCTATACTCTTTCAACTGATGATGTCATTAGTTCTAATGGATATAGTATTTATACAGATAATTCTCATAAATCTGTATTTAGCCCTAGTTTTTCTGCTAAGCTACACTCATGCAACTACATTCCCTTTTGGACATCTATTGGCTTTACTATAGACCTCTCAAACTTAACACATCCAAAAGAGAACACATCATCTATCCACATAAACATCTGCTCTTCCCAACTTCTCTGTTATCCTTGAGATTGTCACTACCCTCTCAGGGGCCTAGGAAGTTGTTCTTGAAGAATTTAAATCTGAGATTTTGAGAATGTTGGAAGTGATTTGACAAGAAAAGTGGGAAACAGCTAAAAAAAGAAAATAACTGTCTAAAAGACAAGAACTCCAAATTGGAGAAAGAAGTCCAGAAATCAAATGAAATGATAAATAAATTGGAGACCAAAATTAAATGGCTGTAAGCCAGGAAAACTAGGATGAGTAAACCAAAAAGGAAAATCAAAAGACTATAGTAGAAAACCAGTCTTTAAACTTCAGAATTGGGCAATTGAAAGCCAATGATCTTGCAAAACAGCAAGGATTAATAAAGGAAAGTCAAAAGACTGACAAAATAGAAGGAAAAATGAAATATCTCACTGACAAGATGACAGACCATGAAAACCAGTCTAGAAGAGACAATTTGAGGATCATTGTTCTACTTGAAAACCTAGAAATGAACAGAAATCTTGATGTCATACTACAAGAAATTATCCAAGAAAACTGCCCTGATGTTCTTGAACAAGGAGGAGGGGGAATAGACATTGAATAAATTCATAAAATGCCCTCTACACCAAATCCTCAAAAGACAACTCCAAGGAATGTAATTGTCAAATTCAAGAGCTTCTAAGGTAAGGAGAAAATTTACACAAAGCCAGGAAGAGACAATTCAAATATCAAGCAGAACCAATGAGGATTACACAAAATCTGGCAGCTTCCACTCGAAAGGACCACAAGGTTTGGAATATGATATTCAGAAAGTCAAGAGAATTGGGTCTTCAACCAAGGATCACCTACCCATCAAAACTGACTATGTACTTCCAGGGGAAAGTACAGGCATTCAACAAAAAAGATTTCCAAGTATTTGTAAAGAAAAGACCAGAACTAAGTGGAAATTTTGATATCCAAACACAAGAGAAATATGAAAAAAAAAGGTAAATAAGAAAGAGATGGGAAAGAAAAAAAAATTAAACATTCTTCTTTAAGGGTTTCAATAAGATCAAATTGTTCATGTTCATATATGGGAAAATGTTATTTGTAACTCTCAAAAATATATTCACTATTATAGGAACTAGAAGAATTATTCATAGGAAGAGATTGGGGTCTAAGATGATATGCATTTGATAAACTCAAACGTTTTTGCATAAATAAAACCATGCAACCAAGAGTAGAAGGGAAGCAACAAACTTGGCAAAAATTTGTAACAAATTTCTCTGTTAGAGGTCTTATTTTTCAAATATATAAACAACTAAGTCAAATTTATAAAAATCCAAATCATTCCCCAATTGATAAATGGTCAAAGGTTATGAGTAGATGATTTTCAGATGAAGAAAACAAAGCTTTCAATAAACACATAAAATGTTCTAAGTTCCTCTTAGAGAAATGCAAGTTAAAGCAATTCTAAGGTACTATATAGCACACTTATAGTACTTATAAGTACTTATAGTACACTTAGCAGATTGGCCAATATGATAGTAAAAAAAATAAATGTTGTAGGGCTTTTGGCAAAATTGGGACACTAATATATTGCTGATGTAGTTGTGAATTGATTCAGCCATTTTTAAAAGTATTTTGGAATTAGACACAAAGGACTTTAAAAAAAATGTATACCTTTTGATCCACCGATACTACTATTGGTCTGTATTCCAAAGAATTAAAAAAATGGGAAAGGATCTATTTATACAAAAATATTTATTGCTCTGCTTTTTGTGGTGGAAAAGAATTGGAAACTAAAGGGATATCCATCACTTGGGGAATGGTTGAACAAACTGTGATATATGATGGTGATGGAATACTGTTGTAATATAAAGAATGATAAATAGTATGATTTT
Source organism: Monodelphis domestica (assembly GCF_027887165.1). Lineage (NCBI taxonomy): Eukaryota > Metazoa > Chordata > Mammalia > Didelphimorphia > Didelphidae > Monodelphis > Monodelphis domestica. The sequence goes on along the minus strand of NC_077231.1, from coordinate 223,040,980 downwards.
AGAAAGAACTGGAAAGACCTATGCAAACTGATGCAGAGTGAAATAAACAGAACCAGGAGAACAATACACACAGTAACAGAAATATTGTGGAATGATCAAATGTGATAGACTACTACTAAGAGCAATACAATGATCCAGGACAATTCTGAGGGACTTATGAAAAAGAATGCTATCCACTTCTAGAGAAAGAACTGTTGTAGTAGAAATGCAGATAACAACATATGATATATAATTTTGTTTATTTGGGGTTATGGTTTTATAAGATTATTATCTTACAAAAATGAGTTATATGAAACTTTGTTTTGATATACATGTATAACCCAGTGGAATAGCTTTACAACTCCAGGAGTGGGGAGGGAAGAGGGGAACATGAATCTTGCAATTTTGAAAAAAATTATGTTTAAAATTATTATGGAATGAAATAAAGATTTTTTTAAAAAAGACAGAAGAATAAATGACTTCAAAAATACAATCAATATAATATTTCTTAGCTTCTTAAGGGCTAGGTGTAAGATCAGAAGGAAAATAATTATTTTTTTTCCTTGTTGTGTGACCCTGGGTAACTCAATTAACCCTCATTGACTAGCCCTTATGACTATTCTGCCTTAGAACCAATATCCAGTATTGATTCTAAGATGTAAGGTAAGGGTTTAAAAAAATAAAAAAATTTTAAATGATTTTTAAAAATGTTTCCTTTTTTTGAGAAATATATAATGATCATGTGTGTGTGTGTGTGTATCCTTTGCCTTTTGGAATATATAATCTAATAGCATCTTTTCATAGAAAAGAAAATCATGACCCCTTTCCCACCAAATTCTATAGTTAAAAATATTTTATTAAATCAGTTATATTCCTTAAATTTTTTACCTTTTACCTTTACCTTTTTCTTCTAATTTTTATTGATTGAAGATTAAGTAATTGTTATCATTTCAAATGAAGATCAAAAACTTTCTTCCATTCACTTATTTTTACATGGTGACCTTTGTGGGTCTCAGTTTTTTACGTTTTAGCACAAGGCCATCCATTCTAGAAAAATATATTTATTTATATCTATTTATACTAATTCATTGATTCCCAGCTAAAATGATTGATTTTTAATGGATTAGGAATTATTTTTAATTGGAAACATCCACATTTTTTATTCTACCTACAAAAATTTGATGAGCCTACAAGAAAGTACAGAACATTCTATTTTTTTAAGAACTAGAGAGCTATTCAGAATTATTCCCAAGAGGCTAAAATTCTTTACACACTATTTGACCCAGCATTAACACTACAAAGTTTGTTACCCAAAGGGATCAATAGAAAAGGAAAAGAACCTATATTTACAAAAATATCAATAGAAAGTCTTTTTGTGCTAACAAAGAATTGGAAATTGAAAAGATGCCCATCAATTGTGGGTTGGCTAGACAAGTTGTGGTATATGTATTTTGATGGAATACTAAAACATGCATGAACTGATACAAAATGAAATGAACATTACCAGGAGAATATTATACACAGTAATAGCAATTGATACAAAGATAAATTGTTAATTACTTAATTATTCTTACCAAATCACAGTAAGGAGTAGTAACTAAGAAAGGGTCTAATTGGTCTTGAGATGACACAGAATGAAACAAGGGAAACATTCACTTTGTAAGAAACAGACCCCAGGTAGGTTCTTTAATAACATTTATCCTTATCTTTTTCCTATGCATAAGTAGTTGCATTTCAATATTTTACTATAGTAAAATAAAATTCATAATAGGCTGGACATTTGATGATTAGCATAAATGTATAGAGTTGAAGAAGAACAGAAACTACAAGTGAAAAGGAAAGGTAAAATATAAGATCAAGGTCTAAAGAAGAGAATCTATTTTACGTGATTTGATCAGTGATAACCAAATTAAGGGTTAGGGTTAATGTTGGGCAACCTTTTGAGCATGGTGCATCAAAATTCGCTGAAAAACTGAGTGTAACTCGGGCAGTGTGCCACTTAGAGAAAAAAACCATAATTTTGTGATATTTATAGTTTAAATAACAAAAATGTATAATTGTAATATATAATTATTGAATAATCCCAAAACTAATTCTTTAAGGTTGGTATTTTGAACACTTCAAGCACAAAGAAGCGCTAACTTCATCTGTCAATCTGTTTCTTTTGTTGGTTTTGATTTACACTGAGAATAAAGTCTCACAAAAGTACTACGTGGAGGTAAAAATTGTGAGTAAAGCCATTGCTATATTTTTCAGGATGCTAAAAGTGTCTGGTAATCAGTTCCAGGAACACCAAATTTCCTGCTCAGATTGGTACTCCTCTTGATTCTCTAAGCCAGCGGTTCTCAACCTCTCAATTTGTAGCAATGAGAATACATAATGCATGACAGGTATTTACATTCCAAATCATAACTGTAGCAAAATTACAGTTTTGAAGTAGCCACCAAAATAATTTTTTGGTTTGGGGTCACTGCAACATGAGGAACTGTATTGTGGGGTCATGGCATTAGAATGGTTGAGAACCACTGATCTAAGTGGCACCTTTCCAGATTCTCAAGCTTTGACCTCAAGTCGACAAACACTTGAACCCAGATGCTGTCTTGAAATTCTGCAAGTTGTATCTCCAAATCATCAATTTGCATCCATTGGAAACCATTTAATTCTTAACTACTGTAGACTACTACATAAAGATACTTAATTATTTTCATGGTCTGTTCTATGCTTCTAAATTGATTAAATCTATCCCTGAAGTGATCAAGTAATGAGTCTAAAACATGCTGGTACTTTATATGCAAGGGTTCCATTTCATTTTGTACAGCTGCACTGTCCTTCTTAAAATACTTTGTTACTCAAGGAAAATATTTAGTTTTTACATCTCGCTTGAAATTTTTAAGTTTATTTTCAAAAGCATTTATGTATCCAAACATAACATCAATACTTTTGCCAAAACCTTGTAACTTTAAGTTCAGTTCATTAATACGAACAGAGAGATCAGTAAAAAACATCAGACCCACTTATCATCATTTAGCTGAGGAAAGTTTCCCAGATCCTAATCCTCAAAAATATCTTAATTTCTTCAAAGCACTCCACAAAACTCTCAAGAACTTCACTTTGACTCAGCCATCTTACATTATTATACATCAGCAGTCCACTGTAGGTAGAATCAACCTCCAGTAAAAGCACTTGTGAAAGGGGTGAGCAGCTATTAAATTAACTATTTTTGTAACAACTGTCATTAAGTAGTTTAAGTTGGTGAATCCTGCCTTGGCACATAAAGCCTCTTGATGGATAATACAATGAAAAGGTACAATTGAATGTCTAATAGCTTCCATAAACAATTTGACAAATCCAAAATTTTCCCTCCACCATGTTTGGTGCACCATCTGGCATCATTGACATAACATTAGAGATATTGTGAAATTTAGAATACTCCACCCTATTTAGATCTTATTTTATGGAGAAGATGAAATTGTACTCTCCTGACTGACAATGCAAGTACTTAGTTCTTACTTTATGATGAAGCCAGAACTTTAAGCTAAGTCTATTTTAAGATCTTAATATAAAAAGGTGTTAAGTAACTCTAAAGGGTAAATTAGTCACAAAAAGGTTAAGTAATTAACAAAAGGTGATCTTAACAAAGAAGTATTCAGTAACTCAAAAGTTATAGTCTAATCAAAGAAGATGAGAACTAAAGAATGGGCAGTCCTGGAGAAAAGCCTGTGATGTGATTGGTAGATGTGAAAATTTAGAGGAGGGGACACAAGAGTAAAAGGTCTATATATTTAACATCACTTCCTCTCTCCGGGACCTTTGGTGGCAGAGAGGTGGCTGGTGGCAGTGTGCTGGGTCTTTTGGCATCTTGGCATGGCTACAGCTATTGTCTGGTTCAGTGGTGAGTTTCTGGCTGAGTTTTTCCTCCTTTACTTTCCAAACTTTATCCTTTCAGAAGCCTCTAATCTCCTTCAGAGACCTAGTAGCAACGATCTTGAACTCCCCCTAGCACAGGTGAGGTGGGAGAAACCCTCTTCCCTCTTTTTCCTTAAATCCTTCCCTCTACATTAATTAAAATTACCACAAATTTCCAGACTGACTTGAGTATTTTATTTGGGATATTTTCCCTGGTGACCAATTAATTTAGATTTCAGTCACAACCCTAAAATTATTTCTACAATATCAATGCTTAGGTCATGGAATATTTGTATAGCAACCTTATATATTTTGCTTCCTGATGTACTTGTTGGCACTTATACTAACTTTATCAAATGTAGATTAGAGATAGACTGGAGCTCTTGAGTGCCCAAACCAAGAGTTCATACACTTTCTTTACTTCCCTCCTATCTTACCTCCAACACCATAAAAGATGTGGGTAAATAACAACTAGAGACCAAGTGCTCTTCAAAGCAAGTATCCTAAAACCTCAACCTGTTAGACTTGAGTACCTCAGACTGCCAAACAAGAAAAACAGTTAGTATCTCTGCCACTTTGTTCTAAATAGACCCTCCTCCCACCCGGGAGAGGATACTAGAAACTAGGACTAGATAATTTATCATCACCTGTTTATAAATGAGGGGAGACAATCTATTTTCTGCTGGAACAGAAAAGAATGCATCATTCTCACAATTGAAGAAAAGATAACCAAGGTTTTCAAAAGTTACTTCTCTGTAATTTATTTTGTTTAAAATCTATTTTCCTCTTTCACCTCGCATAAAGAAGAATACAAATATTTGTGTTCCTCTCCCGTTTCCTAAAAGGTTTGAGTAGATGGAATATTCAAAAGAAATCCATTAAAAAGTATTGAAAAGAACTTTTATGAGCTATTCTATAGATATATTCTTACAATAGACTTCAAGACTTCCAAGGGCTGTCTCTTAATGTGTGCAGTATATTTGACAGTTTTTTCCAAATGTTTGAGATTCATTTATGCCTCCCAGCTAAGCATGCACTATCCAATTTAGAGGCCTTAAATAAGCTCTCAGTATTTTTGAGAGCTAATTAAAACTTCATTATTAGTACAACAGCAGTAGCACATTACTGTTTTGATAAGAAACTCAATAAATGACAGGGTCTTTGTAGGTCTCTCAGTCAACACTTATAATTAAGTTGCATGGGAGCTGGAGCCCTGCAGTATTTTTAACAATAAAACAAAATAAGAAGCATAGAGTGTCAGATTGCTTCATGTATAAGACTTCAGGAAAAAACCTAGGTGTCATCAACATTTTCTAAGGCCCAGTGTTCACATTCAGTTCACAAAAAAGCTTAAGTTATAACTAAATATGTACAAAAGCATTGTGTCATTGTTTGTATGTGTTTTTGTGGAGGTAGCATGATGCAAGAGTGTACATCATCTGGTTTTTACATGTGTACCATCAATGTAGGTTTCATAATTTCATCAGTGATTTAATTAATATCTGATAGAGATAGATTTCACATGAAACATCTTATATCCACAGGATTCCTTTTAAGATTCTTGAAAGGTAGTAAAATAAGTCAAACAATTAGTTTCTATGTCACATAAACATTTGGAAACACATTAAAAATGATGCTATATTTGGGCATCATGGAGTACGAGGGAGGGAAAAGGAATTGGTGAGAAAACTTGAGCTCTGTCTTTGCTAATCATCTTATCTTGGAAAGCTCATTTAAACCCGCTGAGTTTCTATTTTCTCATCAATAAAATGAATTTTGACCAGATGATCACTAAGGTATCTTTCAGCTCTTAATTGTTTTCTGAATCTTACTTGTTTCTTCTTTTCAGAGAATTAATTCTTCTATTTAATTAATTCCATTTGTTCTAGCCCCCTGAAGTAACTAACACAATTGCCCTCTTTTTCAAACTAACTTCAAAGCAAATTATGAATGTAGTTTTTAGAAATAGCTCCAAATTAAGGAACTCAACAAGACAGTTACCTCTTTTTATTAGAAGATTATTTTTAATGTGAATTATTCTTTTTTCACATTAGACGAACTTTTTTCTACTACACTACAATGCTCTTACACCACAACTTTAAAAATGACAGTGAACTTCCATATTGTCTTCAATAAAATATAAATAGAAAAAAAAAACATCTTTTTGGAGGTGGGGAATTATGGAATATCAAAAATTAGAATGTAAAGTAGATGGAAATGTCAATTAGTTGCTTTAGGCTCTTCATGTTATTATTCAATTATATTAGCCCAAATAAATAAATTATTACTAATATGAAGAGTTAGAAAGAAAATTCCTAATGATTTTTGGCTTTTCTAAACAAGCAATTTAGAAAAATGCATAAATTATTTCCCTATTTCTGTCAGATTTAGTTATGAGTTTTAGTAACTTGGACCTAACTCTATCTATTTGCTGAAAACTTATGACTATAATGACTATATATATATATATATATATATATATATATATATATATATAAATAATGACTATAGGGTGATTATATGTATAATTTCCCCCTCCAATCATTTCTCTTTACATCAGACCTCAATTCAGAATCATAGAAGTGACCTCAATAAATCAGAACTAAGTCATATTTACACTGTTGGGAAGAGTCCCTGCCAAAATGGTACCCACCTTGCTTAATGAAAAGGCACTTAGTCCAAGACAAATTTTCTAAAGAGAAAAATATATCTGATAGACTTTGTCCCATGGGAAATTTCAGACTTGATTTGGAAAAAAAAAGGTTCATGTGTATATCTAAATCAAGTGAGTCTCTATATTATTGTATATTTTTAAACAGTTATATGAAATCAAACAATCTCCAATCAAGCTTTTCTTTTTATCATCATTTTCAGGTTAAAAATAAATCATATTTTAAAACATTCATTTCTGTGAATTTATTGAGCTCCTACTATGTGTTTTTAGTACTTAATATTTTCTCCTGTTCAAATGGGTGGGATGTATATAGGTCTTTTGAAATAATATATACTAAAAATGAATATGTTTTTCCAGATATATTTTATAAGGCTTTTTGACACAACTGTTATTTACTATGCAGAGTTTTAGAGAGGAAATCTCAGAAAGAAATACTGGTATCATTTCAGGGTATTATTTCAGAATGAATAAAATCATAACAATCATAAGAGTGTTTTCACAGGATAGTATTTTGGAGTTATACTGGAAAGGAATAGACAAATTTTATTTGAATTTATGAGTTAATAGTGAAGCAAATCATGCCTCACTTTTGATTTCATCCTGAAAATTCAGGATAAAAATTTCCCCTCAGCTCTGACAATTGCAGAGATAATATCTTCATTAATTTTTATTGTTTTCCTGTTTCACGCAGTAGGTAGGGTAGTTTGGCTTAAGGAATGAGTATCTCCTATCTTTATGCAAGGATTAACCTAAGTACATTTACCTTTATGATTTATCAAATACTGTACTTACACTATTTGATATGCATTGAAACACACAAAAATGTAATTTCGCTAATTTAAAATGAAATTTCTTTTGGAAAGTACCTAAGGAAGTTTTATGAAATTACAGGGGCCCAAATGGAATTTCTAATCACTTAGAGTTGGAAATCTTCAACTGGAAATGAAAGATTTTACTTTTAATCTTAGCTTTTTCTTGCACTCATGCACATAATTAGGTAATTTAGTGGCCTGGAGCCATTCTACTTCTTCAGCACTAAGAAATTCAACAGAATAAAGGATGACAGTGTGTAGATGAGAAACCAACTGGGGGGGAAAAACAACATTCAAATTCTATAGGAAATGGCACTAATGTTTTAGTAGGTAAAATTCTTTCTCCTCATAATGCTGAAGTAGCACCGTAAGATAGCAATGGGAAGCACTAAACTTTTACATTAAGCTTTTTTCAGAAATCATCTTTCGAAGTAGAAATATAACTCTGATCAGATCAGAGTCTAAATGCTTCATAGATTTCACTGCTATAGGTCCTCTTACTACCAGTGCCTGATGTAGAGTCAAAAGTCCAATAAAATTCTGATTTTCCTTAGTTATTAAAATATCTTGAATTACTAAAAACATGTTATCAATTTAACTCTTAAATTCAAGAACCCAATCAAGCAGTACTTTTGATAGACAAAATTTCTTCCATAATTTCTCAAAAATCCATTTTTCCTGTTCTAATTTGTATAATTTTTTTTATGTTGCTAAGTAACAAAACTTCAGAGACTAGGCAGGGGTATCTGTACTATGTGTCTTTTAAGTTATAAGAGAATATGAATATTTAAATTAGTAACAGCTCATTTTCTTTTGTCAATGTATCATAGCAGAAAGAATGTTGGTCTTGCCATCTGAAGATGAGAGTTCCAAAAATGTCTTAAATGAATAATAAGTTAGTGGTTGTAGGCAAGGGATTTTATTTTTACAATATGTACCTCTGACTACTTTGTGGAATTTCTTTAGAAATTCAAAAAATCTTCAGATTCTTTTGTGCTTGTAGTATGAATAGCAGTTTCCACCAACAGGGGTGGAATATTCCTAGAAATATCTCATGAAGATTCTTACATTAAGATATGCTAAAGTTGTGGGACACTAGGTTAGTCACTTCATATGTGCCTCAGCTATGGTGTCCATAAAATTGGGATTCTATTAGTATCAATATTCCAGGGTTATTTTGAGGCATTAAAATGAGGTAATATTGATGAAGTCCTTTGTAGATATGAAAACACTGTTTATTATTACTGTTATTAATGTTCTAGTTATTCCAGCATGTTTTCTGTCATGCTTTCACTTGCTCTTGAACCCAAGTTCCTTGTATCTCCCATATATTTTTTATGTTAAAATTTTCTGCATGATTTTTCTTTTCATGTCTTTAGTACCAGTTCATATTTTTGTACACTATCAAGTCTTTGAGGACAAGGATCAGATCTTATTTGCCTCTGTGTTTCTTACTGGTGTCACAGGTAATAATACTATCTCGAAGATATACTACTAGAATGAATTAATGTACCTTTGGTTGGAGTTGCAATAGTATATTTATATGATATTTGTTACCAAATATAACCATGAGAAACAATATTTCAAAGTCAAGAAATTGTACATTTGTTCATATGAGTGTCTTTTCCACTGCCTCAAATTACAACTCATATAAAGCAGTCAATAAACATTGATTAAGTGACTATCCAATATGCCTGACTATCTGTTAAGTGCTGAGGATGCTAAGAATGAAAAAAAAATTCTATCTTCTTGAAATTTGCCCACAGGTGAGATGAGTACATATAGCATAATGGAAAGAATAAACACAGATAAAAAGGAAGCAGTCAAATATAAGTAGTTTGAGTACAAAGACTCTAGCTCTTAAGGGATCAAGGCATTACTTCTATGACTGTATAGATGTTTTCTATGACACAGTAGTAGTAAATTCTGGTGAAGAAAAAAGTAGCATTTCTCAGTTAACCTGGCATGAACTTCTCTAAATTTAAACTATGTTTATTTTTGAGCAATAGACATATGGTTCATCATTGGGCATGTGTTAGAAGCTTTTCTATGTTTGAGTATGCTGTAATTTGAGTTCCAATGACAGGGTCATTCACACAATGAATGGATGAATGAAGAAAAGAAGGGGGAAAAGCTATTAAAATGTTTTGCTTTGATTTTTTTCCCTTTGAGATGAATGGGCATATCCTTAATTTGAAGAAAATAAATCCTATTTCCATAACTACATTATAACCTAGATGAGATGGGTGTGTGCCATTTCCTAATTTTGTAATCTATGATGCCTAGTAGTTTGGGGTACATGGTAGGTACTCATTAAATATTTGCTGGAGTATGCAACCTGAAAGTAAATTACAAGGAAACTGATATAGAGGAATAGAAATAAGCAATGGAAAAGTCAACATTTCAGACATATTTACACATATATCATTAATTCTGTTTATCTAAATGCCATTTTTATTGTGATCATTAATCACTTCTGGTCAACAATGTTCAGTCTAATATAATAAACACTGGCTATAGAATCTGAATACCTAGCTTTAATTCTTGTCTTTGCCTCTTTCTACCTATAGAACGTGATGTTGTGCAAACCAATTTACATCTCTAAACCAGTATACTCAACTGGCAAGTGAGGAGTTTGAATGAGATGACCTCTAAAGCTTCTTGTTATACACTTTATGATATATATTTATAGATTTCAAAATCAAGATAAACTTCTGTAAAATGGGTGAAGGAAGGGATCATTTAGTTTTTTCTTTTGTAGTGTTCAGTACCAATAATAAGGTTACAAAATTTAAGGTGACATGCTTAATTGGTTGCTTTAATTTTCTGATTCCTGTAGCAAATTGTTCAAGGAAATATGGATGATAGGATAAAGAGCTAAAAGAGATTACTGGGGCCAACCAGGAAAATCACATTATTTGACGAATAAGGATTTTAAAGCTTAGTAAACTTAAATGACTTCTCTTAGATCAATGAAAGGTAGAATTCAAGTTCCAGGTTTTGACACCTTAAATCTTGTCCAATATCCTCCTACCTTGAAAACTTGGTATCTCCCATTTCCTCCTCTTCTGTCTCCTCTCTTACTATAGCTTTGATATATGAACTTACTCTTTGCCTGGGGCAGAGGTACTAAATGCCATTTTCCAACATTCTCTACAAAATGATGTCCCACCAACTAATCATTCCTCTCATTTTCACCATCCATTGATACATTGTCTTTCATCATTTGAATGGAAGCCATTTTAGAGCCAGAACTAGTTTGTATTTATATTGCCAGTAATTAGTACAGTTATAAGCACATGAGGCTCAGTAGATAGAGCACTATATCTGGAATCAGGAAAATCCCAATTCCAATTCAGCCTCAGGCACTTACTAACTATGTGATCCTGGACAAATAACTATATTGCTGGCCCGGTTTCCTCATATGTAAAATAAAGATAATGACAGAAACTACTTCCCAGGATTTTGCAAGGATAAAATAAAATAATGTCTCTAAAGATATTTGAATGAATGCTCTATGTATATATGAAAGAGTAGATAAAAGAATAGATTGATGCACGTATTTGTCAGTCTATGTTTCTATGTATCTATCTCCAGAGTTTAACATGTGCTTTGCAAAGAACAGGTATGTTATAAAGGTTTTTAATAAAATCTTCCAGTGAAGCTTTAAAATGTCTAATTAATGAATCCACCAATTATTATTTATGTTGCATAGTTATCATATTTATTTATTATGTATATATGCATATGACATCTATATGTAATATGCATATTTTATGTAAGAAGTAATCAAATAAATTGGGTGAATGTTTCTGGCAGTGTGTAGATGGAGACCTAAAAGGAACCTTCGAAGTTACCCCTCTCCCACCTTAACATATGAAGAAACAAAGGGTCATAGAATTTAAAGGATTTGCAAGATGACATGGGTTATAACATGCTAGAGTCATGATTTGAATCTGTCTTCTTTCTTTAATATTATAGAATCCTGTTTAAACTTGACAACTCTAGGCCTTTCTTGAGCTAAAACCTTCTTTATTACAAATCACTAATTGTCTTAAGATCTATTCTATCTGCTTGCAAAAACAAAAACAAAAACAAAAACAAAAAAACCTGCCTGAACTTCACAAGCATTGCATTTTTTAGAAGGCACATAGGCTAAAAACTTTAGTTTCAGATTATTTGTTATAGTGAAGGCAGAGGATTTTATTAAAGTTAATAAACTATTTTCAAAATAGGGTCACAAATTGAAGAAAACACTATAGGTTGAAGGTCACTTAAAAGCTCATTATACATTTATAAACTATAATTAAGTGAAAATTTGTACCAATTACAACCTTCAAGAAGTCCAATATGGTTTGAATAACACAAGTCTATCTTGGACCCTATGCATGGGAGTTTGATGTCTGGAAATAAACCCTTCTTATAAGATGGTATCTCAATATAATATCAGAATTATAATTTTGATGACTTCCAAGAGATCCTAGTAGTCATTTGCTACAATACATACACAAAAAGAAAAGCTGGTATGTCCTACCCCACAGGTGGTTAGCTATTCTAAGCATGAAAACCTTCAAGGAGATGATTCTACCATCTTTCTAAGTAGAGGAAGCTCATTCTACATTTGTGGAGTTCTCATCATTAAGAAAGTTTTCCTGACAACATTATTCTCAGAGAAGAAGTCTTATAGATGGTAGTATCTATAGCTTAATCATATATTTATATCTATATAAATTTTATACATGTATATATATATATGTATTTCTGTCTTAATTTCAATCTCAACATCTATCTCTCCTTATCATGGTGCCTACAACACATTTATGCATAGGTGCATATGAAGTTTTTCTTTTTTATTTGTTTTAGCCTTAGAATCTGGTAACTTGGGTTTGAAAGATTAAAGACAGGATGGTCAAAAAAGATAATTATATCCTAAATCCTAATAAGCAACATTCAATGATATTCTATAAATTCTGAAGATTCTCTGAAAAACCTTTGATAGTTAGCTCAGCTGCATTCGGGTATTATCAAGTCACAGATTAAATTAGTATGAATAAATTCCATATCAGGCTTCATTCAGAAGTATGAGCTTCCCAGGTGGCATGGGGGATTGAGGAATATTTGGATTTCTGGGAGGCATAATAAGAAATGACCTCTCACTGTTTTTGTGACTTTTCACTTTCCCCATAATGAACTCAAGGTCTCAAAATATAAAACATCTCAGTCACATTGCTTTCAGGGGAGAAGCAGATGATTCTTTTGATGCTTCAAAATCCATAAATATCATTCAAAATTTATATAACATCTTTTGGAGAAGGAGTTCAAATAGTATTACAGGAGCTAAAGCCCTTAAGTCTCAAAACATGAAAAGTGACAGGAAAATATAAATGGTATTCTTTTGGACCTTCAGAAGCGATTGGGCCTGAATCTTCGGGCTGAACCAAGAAGAGGCACACCACACCAGCCTGGGCTGACAAGCTCCTCTCTCCTCCAACACCAGGAAGCAAATCCTCCCCCCCACCCCCCACAGGAAAGAAGTGCTAGTCCCAAGACCCGACTGCCACTCCCAGTTGCCCCTTCCCCCACAAACCGTCAGTCTTATTTCTTTTTCACAAATATGACTAGAAGATATCAGAATAAGAGACAAAGGTAAATCTAAGTTTCAAGTAGGAAAACAAACAGAAAAACGCATTTCTCTACAATTAAAGTTGTGTAAAGGTCGAATGGAGTAGTTTAGGTGGTAATGGATTTCCCCTCCCACGATGTCTTGAAACAGATGCTGGGTATTGTTTAGGGGAATTCTTTTCAGTAATAGATTGAACTAAATGGCAACTAAGCCTGAAATGTTATGATATTACTCAACTTGTTTAAATCATTGTCTTAAAGATGGCGATATATTTAAGTTTCTTCTTAAAAACATCTCCTTAAGTCTCAAAAACATAGAATTACTACTGAATATAATTTAATTTCTATGATATGGAAATATTTCTTAAATAACCTGCTAGTTTCAAGAACCCCTCAGAAGTAATTAAGAGGTTAATGAATTAATGAAATTGGTATACGTGAAAAACTCAAGACTTTAGGCAACTCATTTAACTTTGCCTCATGTTCTCTAGGAGAGTAATAATGGGCAATAGGGCCTATGGTTTGTAGCTATATCTTGCAATATTCCTAACCATTTTGAGAGCAGTGCTGAGTGCAACTAATCTGCCTAGTGATAACACACCCAAAAGAAACCACTCCTCCTGAAGGGAGGAGGCAACACTTAAAGGGCCAGACTTAAAAACATTTTTTTCTGTTGCAAAAAGCTTGTCAAGATACAAGATGGCAAAGAAACTATTATTTGCCATGGGTTATCTAGCTGGATTGGATATTTCTTGTATATGTTTTACAACTTACTTTTTGTCATGATTCCAGATTATATTTATTTTCTGCTTAGAATCTATGAAACTTTGCAATGGCTGAATATAAGTATGTATCGCTTGATTTCATTCATTCCCACATATGCTGCAGCATTATTCTTCATAACCCAATTATACTGTGCCCTAAAAAAAGGTGTGCAGCTAATTTTTGGAAAAAAAGCAAAAGATAATGAAATGGCTGTGACGATTTTAGCCATAAAGGAGGAGATGATACAACTAAAGGAAATGATGAAGCAACTGAGTGAAGAGATACAATGTGGAAAAGGTATTAACACACAACAAGATATACCTAAAAATAACAATATAGTTCAGCAAGAAAATACAGATGGGGCTGAGGGTGGAATACCAATATTGCCACTAAGATCAAACAAGCCTACAACCAGATAGCGGCATAATTCATATTAAAACACATAAACCATTTACAACAGCTGACCTTGAAAGTCTGAAAAAACAGATGCCTTCCTGGTTTTCAGAACTGATGAGATGTTTAAAAGAATTTAAAAGAGCAATTAGGCTTTATGATCCAAATTTCCAGGACACTGAAATTTTTCTCTCAGAATTGTTTTCAAAAAAAGAAAAACAACAATTCCTTGATGAAACTAGAAAAAATCCAAATTTAACATCATTGCCGGAGGAAGGAACGGACTTAGAGTTATCTAACAATGAAAATCTACGTTACCTAAGAAAGGCAGTAATACACCAATAAGATCATATTTTAAACTTCAATGCCCAGGTTGGGAAACACTAAGTCTGGAAGATTTAAGAAAAACTGCAACTTACATATTTTCAGGTCATAAAGAAATGCTAGAGGAAAAGGATGAAATAATAAAAGATCTTAAATCCAAGCTCAAGGAGGCAAATAGCTCAAGTAAATATAAAGAAATTGAAGAAATAAAAAATCTAGCCACTCTGCAATCATAAAAACCCACAAGAAATTACACACAAAGCAATCAAAGGAGAAATTTACCCAAATGTTTTCTCTGTGGAAAAATGGGTCACATGGTCCGAGACTGTTATTTAAAGGCACAATTATTACTTCAAAAGGCTTAACACAAGAAATATAATCATTCTTCTATTAAATAATACTTTAACTGCTTGAAGACAGTTTTACTGTTGTTGTTGTTTTTAACTATCTAGAGTGTAAGGGAATCAGATGAAAATATGAAAAAGGAAACTGGAAAGCTTTCACAAATGACCATCAACAATAGACCTCATCTTCTCATTCACACAGATGATTGAAAAATATGGAATACAAGATCTTCGTGCTATTTTTTGTTGTTAATTATTTAAAAAATCTGAGTCGTGACAAAACTTAAACTTAAAGACCTTCCTTAACAAGAAATATTTATGCTTCTATTAATATCATATAAGATACTCTGACAAATGCGACCATAAGGAAAATACTTTTTGGTGATTTTCTTCTTGTTAAGATTAGAAAAAAGATAAAACTGCAAGTTTATTTTTCCTACTCTTTATTTTCTCCTCCTCTTCCTCATTTTCCCCCTTCCTTATCATATGTTTTTTTCTTTATTCTCATCTTTTTTCTCCCTTTCTTTATTTCCATTCTCCATATTAAGACTATTTGAAAGTGTTTTTTTTTAAACAGGAACTATATTTTTCAACTTATTTTTATCCTAAGTATTTAATAAATATTTATTGTCTAATTGATTTGTACAAATGTTGTTCACTGTCATAGAGGAAATTTACTACAAGGTACTATAGGAAAAGTTTAGAATATATAGTTTTCTAAATTCTGGTGGTTGTGAATGATAAGCAACTGGATGCATTAAGACACCTCTTCCGTGAGTTCTGAGATTTCTCAAGATATTAGTTTAACAATAAATTCAAAAATAAAAGGAAAGAAAGTCTGATTTGTCCTTAAATTCATTCAGGTTACTGGCCTATTGATTTGTTAAATGGCAGTAAAATATCTAAAGTTAATAACATTATTAGTAATAGCTATCAAAAATTTGTATATATGTAAATAAACACATATATGTATGCATGTATATCTGTCTATCTATATCCCCCACCCATGTCTGATGGCAGACTGACAATATGTGAGGCCCAGAAGCAATAAGATGGAAAAGAGAAAGCTGTAATGAATTAGAGAAATTCTGGAGTACTTCTAATGGTCCCAAGGTATTCTTTAATACGAAAATCTGTTTCTTTTACACCAATGTTTGTCCTGTTTTAAGAACTTTTGAATTACCATTTTGTTTAGAGAATAACCAAAAAGTGTAGTGGTTAACTGCTTATATTTTATATTTTCCATATTTATCAGGAGAATGAAACCATAATTTGCAAATGTAATATTATAAATTACAAACACATTATTTCTACTATTATGATTACATCAAAATAATAACAAAACCAGGCATTTGTATATTGATTTCTATTTTTCAACATGTTTTACCATTCATGGTGATGGAATTCACAAATTTTTAAAGCAATCAAATGAGATACTTATGAAAAATTTAAAAAGAATCTCAACTCTGACACTGTAAAGCATATGTAAAGAAAGGGAAAAGAAAAGATGGAAAGGATGACTTTTGAGATTTGGAAGGTAAATGTGAAATTAAATATCCTGACTATACGGATTAAAACAAATGTCAGACCACAATAGTTTCAGCTACTTATCAGTCTTACCAATAGTACAGCTGATGATTTAAACTGAACTCTAAGGCAAAGACTGTGTCTAGGTCATGGATAGATTTACTTTCTTTGAAAAAATGCTTCTGGTATCTTTTAAATAAAATCATATTAATCTCTCCATATATATTTCTCAGTCCCCAAATCCCCACTGAACCCTCCTTCGTAAAAAACAAGTTAATTGAAACTGATAGACAGAAGAATTACTTCTGACATGTATGCAACCTTCAGAGTTTGTATTTTCCATAATGATTAAAACATTTTCTTATTCAAAGAATGATTTTTATTAGACTAAAAAAGACATTTTACTTAAGGGATTTATTATGGAATGACATAATTATTATTATTGGCATAAACTCTAAGGGTTTAGAATTTATTTACCAAATTGCTTAATTTCCTTTAGTAACCCATGATGATTTAGTCATTCATGACTTCTAAATCTTTTAAGATTTAGTCTAGTAATTCTAGTCTAGTAATTAATAAAAAAAACTAGTTTAGTAATTCTTATTTTCCTGTAACTCATTTAATTTTTCAAGGATGTCAGAACGTCAATTATTCTTTATTAAATGTACCTACATTTAAATATACATTTAGATTAATGTGTAAATATGTTACTTTTATCAATATATACATACACTATGATTCTATATTTTTCTTCCAAAGGGAAAATAAAGGGAATAAATATTATATACTGCCAGATACTTTGTTAACTGGTTTACATATATTATGTCATTTGATACAAACTTAAATACTTGTAAACTGAGGTTAAGAAAAAGGATGATGTCACTTTTAGATAAAGTCATATAAGATATTCTATAATCAAGCATTTTTAGGTTTTTAAAAGAGAATATAATTCTTCCTTTTTCCATTATATTCCATTTGAACAAATTTCTTTGTGGGAACCTGTCAAAACCTGATCAAATATACCTGAATCATTTTAGATGTAAACCAATTTAGCTATATTATTCAATTTTACTTTCTTAATAGTGGATAAAAGATGACAAGCAGAGTCTGGAGAAAAAGTGAGATCAAAGGAAAGTTTAAAAGAAATGATTCTTCATAAACCACTTTTTAATGCATCCAACTATGCATTTACAAAGCAATTTATTCTTAAGTAGTGCTCATAATATGTTTTAAATACTGATATCTCCCTTGATTTTTTACCAACATATCAAAAGAATAAATTACATCAAAAAGATTATAAAACTGAGGGTCAAATTTTCCCTCAAAATGTGTAAAGCAAACATGGATAGCACTAGAACTACAAGAACCCTATGTTGGAGTTGATGGGAATTTGGTGGTAGGTAAAAGTCTAAGAAAATCTTAAAGGAAATCCTTTTGGCACATTTTATTAAACTTACTTGAGTTATGGTAATTCGCTTCAGCAATTTAAAATATATTGCTATTTGTAAGATGGGTCTCATTTTTATTAACTGATTTCTGGGGACAAACTGTCTAGAAAACTAGCAGAAAGAGCCTTGAGCTATGTTTTAGCTCTTTTAAACCATAAGTATTTGGCCATGAATTTAAACAACCTGTCATTTCAAAGGAAATATTAGTTAAGTAGGGTATGAGATATATATGTGTTTTTGTGTAATATAATTATATATTCATATGGATATATGTATGTGTAGATATGTATGTTTATGCAGGAAGTGTCTCATTACATCCTTTATCTGTGACCAGAGATGGCTGTGAGGGAAATAAGGTAATTTTATCTTTTTGGAATGAAGGTTGTTTATAAATTCAATAAATGTTTCATGTAAAAGTTTTTGGAAATTATTATATGATTCATAATATATGAAATGTATAAGAGGGAATTTAACTCTTTAAAAAGCAGAGATGATTTGTAGTCAACAGCCTATGAAAAACAATGCCCTGCAAAAGAGGTAGAGGATAATAATCAGCACCCTATTAATTTGGATAAATTGACATAAACTCTAGTTTCATTCTTCAGAATAACAATGTGATACCAAAAAAAGTCTCACTTCTCTTGGCTTCAGTTTCCTTTCTCTGTAAAATGAATGGGTTGAACTGCAAGATTAATTACATTTCCAACATTTTACTGCAAACCTATTGTCATACTATGATATGATCAATTGGAGAATGGGAAAATAATGATATGTATATGTATATGATTGTAATGTAATACTATTGCTCAATAAGAAATGAACTGAATGTTTACAGAAAAACATAGACTTATTTGAAGTGATGCAAAGTGAGCTGATCAGAACCAGAACAATGTACACAGTAATACCAATATAGGATGATCAACTATGAATAACAACTCTTATCAGCAGTGCAAGGAGTTAAACAATTCCAAGGGACCCATGATAATAAAGGCTATCCATTGCCAAGGAAGGAACTGATGAGGTATGAATACAAATTAAAGCAAGCCATTTTTCACTTAATATCTCTTATGAGTTTTTTTCTCATGTATGTGAAATGTCTTCTTTCAGAACATGATGAACAAAGAAATATATATTGCATGATAGCAAATATATAATATGTCCTACTACCTGCTGTCATAAGAAAGATGGATCACAAAAAGTTATTATTGAAAATTGTATCTACATGTAATTGGGAAATATAGTAAAATACTATAAAATATAAATATATTTTATTAAATAAAATATAATAAAACGCTATGAGTTTGCATCTATGGACTAAGGGATATATGGCTGATGTGTTATATATTTAAAGCTAACCAATATTTCATCCTCATTTCCATGTCCTAAATGATAAGACTAGAATATACATGCTTATTTATAATTAAGGGGGACAGAGGATGAATTAAATATAATTTTATGGCATTCCATTCTTGATTCAGGAAGAGATACTGAATAGATGAGTCTCTTTTTTTCCCAACAGGTGAACAATTGTTATTTGAAGTGTTACGTTTAGGTGTAACTTAATTACAAAGATTTAAGCAACCATCCTATGACACCATTACTATTTATGATCCAAGCTTGCAAGTGCCCAAAATAGCCAGGCTACAAGATCAAAATTATCTCTGTCCCTTCTGATATATTAACTCCGGAAGATTTAATTTACAAAATTAAGGATATGTTGCCTACACCAAAATGAAATCAAGGAAAAGAAATAGATGGGGGTCAGGTAGGTGGTTCAATAGATTGAGAGTCAGGTCCAGATATGGGAGGTCTTAGGTTCTAAATTGAACCTCTGATACTTCCTAGCTGAGTGACAATGGGCAAGTCATTTAACCCCCCTTGCCTAGCCCTTAGCATTCTTCTGCCTCAGATCCTGTACACACTATTAATTTTAACATGGGAGGTAAGAGTTTTAAAAGAAAGAAAGGAAATAGAGGAACATACAGAAATACAGGGTACATAGATTGAAAAGTGGAAAAGATCACAGATATTATATGCTCCAAATGCCTAATTTTATAAGTGGGCAACTGGGATTTTAGTGTTCAAGTAACTGACTGAAACTCAAACAACCAGTTAGTAGACTAGTTTCTTGAATACAGGTCATCCTATTCCAGCTCCAGTACTCATTCCTTCAAGTGAATCATGTTGCCTTGTCAGGAAATGAAGGACCAATTTTAAAGAGAAATTTCTACAAGTTAAAATCGCATTTAGCATTAAATTGGTATCTCATTTCCTATAGTATATAAGCACATAAATGTGTTATTATGAATTAAATTTACTTTTTAAAATGAGCACAAAGAATAGACATTATCTATATAACAACAGGTACAAAAATGACAATTTAAACTAGAATTTACTAGAACCTTTAGGTATTTAAAGCACTTTGCATGTCATCTTGTTTGATACTCAAAACCCTATGTCATAGGTGCTATTATCATCCCATTTTACAAATGAGGAAATTGAGGTTGAGAAAGGTTAATTGATTTCCTTGGGATAATACAGCATTTGAGGTAGCATTCAAATTCATATCTTTCCGACTTCAAGCCCAACACTTGGTATATCACAATATGACACCTAGCTGCTTATTCCTTATCAATCCAATTGATATTATGCTTGGGTGGTCTATATTACTAAAAAGATTTACCACTGGTGACTATGTCAACCTGAATACACTAATCTCTAGGTCCTGAGAAGTCTCTGAAAGGTATACCTGAAAGGTTCTACCTACTTATTCAATAGTAATTGTGACTTTTGTATTTGCCTATAGAATTTTTTCAAAAGGAAAGGGCATGCTAAATCTCTGTATATACACATGAGCACCCAAAAGTAATGAATACTCAGGAGACTCTATTTTTAATTTTAGAATATTGTTGTATTAATCTACTACTCAAGAAAATCTAACTAGCCAATAAACTCTCTCTTAGTGCAGATTGATGCCATAGAAGTTGAGCCAGGCTGCCAAACTGGGCCAGAGAGAAAGAAAGAAGAGGCTTACATACAGGCAAAATAAAAATTAAGGCAGGAGATCTGGGGCAACCAAGAAAGGACTGAATTCCTTTTGTGTAAGCTAATATATATCTTTTCTAACATCATCACTCCCTCCTTCCCCATGTTGGGGAACAGTCATGCAGGGAGTGGCCTCAGAGACATCAATTCCATCTTTAACACTTCATCATAGGAAAGGAGCTCTCAGGGGGACAGGAAGAGTTCCTCTTCCTTCCTGACATACAGCCACATAGCCCATGCTTCTCCTCAACATGGAGGCTGCCTAGCTCACTTCATAATCTAATCAAGTCTTTATTTATAGAAACAAAGCAAAACAAACAAAAAAAAGAAACAGATATCCACCTGGCCAGTTTTTACATCTAAACAAAAGAGAGGAGTACCCAACCTAGTTTCAGAGCCTGGGGGAGAGATGGTTTTGTAGTATTAAAAATCAAAATGTTCTTGGGAGCCAATATTCTAAAATCCTAAAATATCCTAATTCATCTAAACACACAAATCAAATATAAGGTACATTTTTATTTAAAAGTTCCATGATTCTTTAATCTTAACTTAGGATTATCACTTATATATAGACCTTTTCATATATATGTATATATATATATACATGTATATATATGTATATAAATATATAATTTTTCCCAATTACCTGTAAATTTTTTAACATTCTTAAAAATTTGAGGTCCACATTTTCCCTTAATCTCTCTCACTTCTCCTCCTACCCTAAGAGGATAAACAATCTCACAATGATTTTATATGTGCGATCATGTAAAACATTTTTCTAGGTCTATATAACAAAGAGATTAAATATAGGTGGGAAGAAGCTCCCTGAACTAAAATATTTTTAGCAGCTTTTTTTTTTTTGTGGTAGCAAAAAATTAGAAACAGAAGGGATGTCCATTAACTGGGGAATAGCTGAACAAGTTGTGGTATATCACTGAAATGAAATGCTATTGTCAAGATGATCACAAAAGAATCTGGAAAGACATAGAAAGTTCTACAAAGTGAAGTGATTAGAACCAGGAGAATATCATACACAGTAACAAGAATAAAGCATGATAATCAATATTGAGTGACTTAACTATTACTTGCTGTTATTAACAAGACCAGAGTCCAGAACAACTTCAAGGGACTTAAGATGAAAAAGACTATCTACTGCCATAAAAGGAAGAGACAGAGTCTGAATGAAGATGGAAACGTGTCATTCTTCATGTTATTCTATCCCTAAATTTTTCTCTAGGATAAACAATATGTACCTTATTTAGAATGAAGATTAGGGAAACATATATTGTATGATAGCATATGTACAACCTAAATCATTGTAACTGTCTTCTTGTGGAGGAAGTAGAGAAGGAGGGAAGGAAAGAACATGGATTGCAAAATATAAGAAAATCAATGTCAAAAATTCTAACAACATGCCAATACAAAAAAGAATTCTATTCAGTTCTATTCTTTTCATTAGGAATTTTGGAAATTCCTAATTTTATTTTAATTTCATTAAATATTTTTTCCCTAAAATACTTATTAAATAAATTATACATATGTAAACACACAATCTATATTTCCATGTTCATCATGTTGTAAACCAAGAAACATTGTTTTATACTAGAGAAAATTCATGGAATAAATAAAGTGAAGAATAATAAGCTTCAGTCTTCATTTGCACTCTTTCGGTTACTTATTTGGCTGTGGATGGCCTTTTTCATATTGAGTCCCCGTGGTCATTTCTTGAAAGATGATGTCAAGATTCTTTTTACTTTTTGATCAAGCCCTTCAGGTAGTTTAATAATTCTTTTTGTTGTTGTTTTTGTTCATTTCCCCAGTTTATGATGCGATTTTTTCACTGTATATTAAAGTTGGGTTTTTTTTTCTGAGTTGGAGAAGGCACTTTCTCAAGCTTCTTATTCTAGGACTCAGGACATTGTTTTTGGATTTCCTATCTATGGGTTTGCACAGTGAGAGGTTGAGGGATGGTTACTTCTGGCTTGAGCCAGGTCTTGGTACCTAGGACCCTCACTGCTGGCTTTTACACTAGGGGGCTTTACCAGTGGCTTGCATTGGGATGGGGTCTTCTGGCTGACTTGTCCAGTAGGGGGCCTGTACTTGGGGCTCTGCCCCAGATAGAGGTATAGTATGACCTCTCTGCTGAATTTAGTTCCTTTGAGGCCTCACTGATAAGTTGCACCTGGTTGAGCTAAGGCTTTAGCATTGAGGAAGCAGGTTCTCCCTTGAACCTTAGATCCATTTGAGAGCTTGCTGTTGACCTTTATTGGGGCCTGGCCTGATTGATACTGGTCTGCTTTGAGTTGAGGCCTTGCTGATGTAGAGATGAAGTCTTGCCCTTCTTCCACCAGGGTATAGCCTGCCCTTGCTCTAGACTGACCTCTCCACCCACTCCAGGAAGACAGACCCTTTCTTGAAGATTCTCCAAGCTTTTCTGGGTTGGAAAACTACTTCACTGCTCCAAAGTTTGTTAAGAGACTTTGTTTTAAACTTCTGAGGAGAATTGGGGAAAGATTGGGCAAATTCTTTCCTCTCTTTGCCATCTTGACCTTAGAAGTACTAAACATTTTTTTATAAAAACCCTTACCTTCCATCTTGGAATCTATACTGTGTATTGGTTCCAAGGCAGAAGAATAGTAAGGTCTAGGCAATGGAGGTTAAGTGACTTGCCCAGGGTCACACAACTGGGAAGTGTCTGAGGCCAGATTAGAACCTAAGACCTCCCATATCTAGGCCTGGCTCTCAATACACTTTGCTACCCAGCTGCCCCCACTAAACTTTATTTTTAATAAAAGGTTTTAAATTTTAATTTTAGAAAAATACTCCTTCTGTTGTCCTTAACTTTTCTTTCCATCTTATTTCATTCTAAACTTGTAATTCTGGCACTTATTTTTTTTTTAAATATATTTTATTTGATCATTTCCAAGCATTATTCATTAAAGACATAGATCATTTTCTTTTCCTCCCCCCACCCCCCATAGCCGACACGTAAGTTCACTGGGCATTAGATGTTTTCTTGATTTGAACCCATTGCTTTGTTGATAGTATTTGCATTAGAGTGTTCATTTAGAGTCTCTCCTCTGTCATGTCCCCTCAACCTCTGTATTCAGGCAATTGCTTTTTCTCGGTGTTTCCACTCCCATAGTTTATCCTTTGCTTATGAATGGTGTTTTTTTCTCCTGGATCCTGCAAGTTGTTCAGGGACATTACACCACTACTAATGGAGAAGTCCATTACGTTCGATTATACCACAGTGTATTAGTCTCTTTGTACAATGTTCTCCTGGTTCTGCTCCTCTCGCTCTGCATCACTTCCTGGAGGTTGTTCCAGTCTCCATGGAACTTCTCCACTTTATTATTCCTTTTAGCACAATAGTATTCCATCACCAACATATACCACAGTTTGTTCAGCCATTCCCCAATTGATGGGCATCCCCTCGTTTTCCAGTTTTGGGCCACCACAAAGAGCGCAGCTATGAATATTTTTGTACAAGTCTTTGTGTCCATTATCTCTTTGGGGTACAGACCCAGCAGTGCTATGGCTGGGTCAAAGGGTAGACATTCTTTATCGCCCTTTGGGCATAGTTCCAAATTGCCCTCCAGAATGGTTGGATCAATTCACAACTCCACCAGCAATGAATTAATGTCCCTACATTGCCACATCCCCTCCAGCATTCATTACTTTCCTTTGCTGTTATGTTAGCCAATCTGCTAGGTGTGAGGTGATACCTCAGAGTTGTTTTGATTTGCATCTCTCTGATTATAAGAGATGTAGAACACTTCTTCATGTGCTTGTTGATAGTTTTGATTTCTTTATCTGAGAACTGCCTATCCATTTCCCTTGCCCATTTATCAATTGGAGAATGGCTTGATTTTTTGTACAATTGATTTAGCTCATTATAAATATGAGTAATTAAACCTTTGTCAGAGGTTTCTATGAAGATTTTTTCCCAATTTGTTGTTTCCCTTCTGATTTTAGTTATATTGGTTTTGTTTGTACAAAAGCTTTTTAGTTTGATGTAGTCAAAATTATTTATTTTACATTTTGTGATTCTTTCTATATCTTGCTTGGTTTTAAAGCCTTTCCCCTCCCAAAGGTCTGACATGTATACTATTCTGTGTTTACCCAATTTACTTATGGTTTCCTTCTTTATGTTTAAGTCACTCACCCATTTTGAATTTATCTTGGTGTAGGGTGTGAGGTGTTGATCTATTCCTAGTCTCTCCCACACTGTCTTCCAATTTTCCCAGCAGTTTTTATCGAATAGTAGATTTTTGTCCCAAAAGCTGGGATCTTTGGGTTTATCGTATACTGTCTTGCTGAGGTCGCTTTCCCCCAGTCTATTCCACTGATCTTCCTTTCTGTTTCTTAGCCAGTACCAAATTGTTTTGATGACCGCTGCTTTGTAATATAGTTTTAGGTCAGGGACTGCAAGGCCCCCATCATATGTGTTTTTTTTTCATTATTTCCCTGGATATCCTTGATCTTTTGTTCTTCCAAATGAACTTTGTTATGGTTTTTTCTAAATCAGTGAAGAAGTATTTTGGTAGTTCAATGGGTATGGCACTAAATAGATAAATAAGTTTGGGTAGGATGGTCATTTTTATTATATTGGCTCATCCTATCCATGAGCAGTTAATGTTTTTCCATTTGTTCAGGTCTAGTTTTAGTTGTGTGGCGAGTGTTTTGTAGTTGTGTTCATATAGTTCCTGTGTTTGTCTTGGGAGATAGATTCCTAGGTATTTTATTTTGTCTAAGGTGATTTTGAATGGGATTTCTCTTTCTAGTTCTTGCTGCTGAGCTGTGTTGGAGATATATAGAAAAGCTGATGATTTATGTGGGTTTATTTTGTATCCTGCAACTTTGCTAAAGTTGTTGATTATTTCAATTAGCTTTTTGGTTGAATCTCTAGGATTCTTTAAGTAGACCATCATGTCATCCGCAAAGAGTGATAACTTGGTCTCCTCCTTGCCTATTTTGATGCCTTCAATTCCTTTATCTTCTCTAATTGCTACTGCTAGTGTTTCTAGTACAATGTCAAATAGTAGAGGTGATAATGGGCATCCTTGTTTCACTCCTGATCTTATTGGGAATGCATCTAGTTTATCCCCATTGCAGATGATATTAGCTGTTGGTTTTAGATATATACTGTTTATTATTTTTAGGAATGACCCTTCTATTCCTATGCTTTCTAGTGTTTTTAATAGGAATGGGTGTTGTATTTTATCAAAGGCTTTTTCTGCATCTATTGAGATAATCATGTGGTTCTTGCTGGTTTGCTTGTTGATGTGGTCAATTATGTGGATGGTTTTCCTAATGTTGAACCAGCCCTGCATCCCTGGTATAAATCCTACTTGATCATGGTGAATGATCCTTCTGATCACTTGCTGGAGTCTTTTTGCTAGTATCCTATTTAAGATTTTTGCATCTATATTCATTAGGTAGATTGGCCTATAGTTTTCTTTCTCTGTTTTTGACCTGCCTGGTTTTGGAATCAGTACCATGTTTGTGTCGTAAAAGGAGTTTGGTTGAACTCCCTCTTTTCTTATTATGTCAAATAGTTTGTATAGTATTGGGATTAACTGTTCTCTGAATGTCTGATAGAATTCACAGGTGAATCCATCAGGCCCTGGGGATTTTTTCTTAGGAAGTTCTTTGATGGCTTGATGGATTTCAATTTCTGATATGGGATTATTTAAGAATTCTATTTCCTCTTCTGTTAGTCTAGGCAGTTTGTATTTTTGTATATATTCATCCATTTCTCCTAAATTGGTGTATTTATTGCCATATAATTGGGCAAAGTAATTTCTAATGATTGCCTTAATTTCATCTTCATCAGAGGTGCTGTCCCCCTTTTCATCTTTAATGCTGTGAATTTGCTTTTCTTCCTTCCTTTTTTTAATTAGATTGACCAGTACTTTGTCTATTTTGTTTGTTTTTTCAAAGTACCAGCTTCTTGTCTTATTTATTAAATCAATAGTTCTATCACTTTCGATTTTATTAATTTCTCCCTTAATTTTTAGGATTTCTAATTTGGTTTTCTGCTGGGGGTTTTTAATTTGATCGCTTTCGAGTTTTTTCAATTGCATTTCCAATTGATTGATCTCTGCTCTCCCTTGTTTGTTAATATAAGCTTTCAGGGATATGAGTTTGCCTCTGATTACCGCTTTGGCTGCATCCCAAAAGGTTTGAAAGGATGTTTCGCCATTGTCATTTTCCTTGATGAAATTATTAATTGTTTCTATGATTTCTTCTTTAACTAAACGGTTTTGGAGTATCATATTGTTTAATTTCCAATTGGTTTTAGATTTGGTTTTCCATGTACCATTACTAATCATTATTTTTATTGCCTTGTGATCTGAGAAGGCTGCATTCATTATTTCTGCTTTTTTGCATTTGTGTGCTATGTTTCTGTGACCTAATGTATGGTCAATTTTTGTGAATGTGCCATGTGGTGCTGAGAAGAAGGTGTATTCCTTTTTATCCCTATTTATTTTTCTCCATATGTCTATTAATTCTAATTTTTCTAAGATTTCATTCACTTCTTTTACCTCTTTCTTATTTATTTTTTGATTTGATTTATCTAAATTTGATAATGGTTGGTTTAAGTCTCCCACTAGTATGGTTTTATTGTCTATTTCTTCCTTCAATTCTCCTAGTTTCTCCATTAGAAATTTGGGTGCTATATTATTTGGTGCATACATGTTGATTAATGATATTTCCTCATTGTCTAGAGTCCCTTTTAACAAAATATAATTACCTTCCCTATCCCTTTTGATCAGGTCTATTTTTGCATTGGCTTTATCAGATATCATGATTACCACTCCTGCCTTCTTTCTATCAGTTGAGGCCCAGAAGGTCTTACTCCATCCTTTAATTCTGACCTTGTGGGTGTCAACCCGCCTCATGTGTGTTTCTTGAAGACAACATATGGTAGGGTTTTGGATTCTAATCCATTCTGCTATTCGTCTACGTTTTATGGGTGAGTTCATCCCATTCACGTTCAAAGTTATGATTGTCATTTGTGGACTCCCTGGCATTTTGATTGCCTTCCCTAATTCTAACCTTTTCTTCTTCGGCTCTACCTTTTAGTCCAGTGATTTACTTTGAATCAGTCCCCTTGTCCCCTCCCTTGATGTTTCCCTTTTTAGTCCCTCCCTTTTTGTTCCCTCCTCCTCCCCCCTCTCTTTCCCTCCCTTTTTGTTCTCCCTGTCCCCCTCCCCCCCTCGGTTTTCCCTTCTCCTTACCCTTGTTGGGTAAGATAGAATTCAAGATCCCAATGGATCTGGATGTTTTTCCCTCTCAGAGTTGATGTCCCTGAGATTGAGGTTTAAGTAAAAAAAAAAAAAAACCCTCTCTTCCTCTCCTTCTTATAGGAGTTTTCTTCCCCTCCCCTTCCCATGTGAATCTTTGTGTGAGAACGATTATTCTATTTGGTCTTTCTTTACCCCCTATTTATACATTACATTTTCCCCACATATTAGTATACATAGATTGATATAAATGTAGTCCTTATAGAAGAGAGTTTGAGTAAAAGAAGAAGATAACATTTTTCCCCTTTCCTTAATATTTACCTTTTCAGGTATTCCTTGCTCTTTGATTTTCAGTATCAAACTTTCCACAGAGCTCTGGTCTTTTCTTTGCAAAAAGTTGGAAGTCTTCTATTTTGTTGAATGCCCATACTTTCCCTTGGAAGTATATAGTCAGTTTTGCTGGGTAGCTGATTCTTGGTTGGAGACCCAGCTCTCTTGCCTTTCTGAAGATCATGTTCCATGCCTTACGATCATTCAGAGTAGAACTTGCAAGGTCTTGTGTGACCCTGATTGGCATTCCTTTATATCTAAATTGTCTTTTTCTGGCTTCCTGGAGGATTTTTTCTTTTGTTTGATAGCTTTGGAATTTGGCAATTACATTCCTGGGAGTTGTCTTTTGGGGGTTTAGTGTAGAAGGTGTTCTGTGAGCTCTGTCAGTGGCTGTATTGCCCCCTTGTTCTAGAATCTCTGGGCAATTTTCTTTGATTATATCTTGTATCACCATGTCCAGTTTGGTGTTTATTTCTGGCTTTTCTGGGAGTCCAATTATTCTTAAATTTTCTCTTCTCCCTCTATTTTCCAGATCTATCACCTTGTCGGTGAGATATTTTATGTTCTCTTCTAATTTCTTGGTGTTTTGGCTTTGCTTTATTAGTTCTTGCTTTAAAGCCTGGTTTTCTTTTACAGTTTGGTCAAACTGGTTTTGTAGATGCGTGAATTTCTTTTGCATTATTTCCCACTTTTCCTCCCAGAGGGCTTCCATCTTTTTGGTCATTTCTGATTCAAATTCTTCATGGGTTTGTGGAGAGTTTCTATTTCCTTTGGAAGATTTTGGAGAATTTTCTTGTATATCTTCTTCTATCTGCTCTGTATTTTGTATTTTGGCTCCATAGAATGTGTCCAAAGTCGCCCCTTTCTTCTTATTTTTCTTGGTATTTTGGGGCTTCTGTGCTTCTGTGGAGTTTGCTGCCATCTCTGAATGTGGAGGATTAGCTTTTCTTATCTCTGTCTGGTGATCAGAGGCTTTAGTCCGGGGCAGATTGTCCCTTCTATGAGCTTTCCCTGGGTTAAACTGAATATGCCTCACTGGAACTGGAATGGAAGGGTCGGACTACGAGGCCACACTCTCCCCCCGGCTCGCTTTCCGGAAGTTGCCTTCAGAATCGCTGGCCGTGAGGCTGTTTCCTCGGCCTGCGGGGGGATGGGCTGCAGCTAACCCAAGCTCTGAGGGCAAGGACTTTCACTGAGACTTGGATAGCAGGATCCAGCCTGTGAGGCTGTCTTGCCCGCCCTGAGGGTTGCTGTTATTTCAACCAGCTCTCTGCAGCGGAAGCCCCAGGCAGTAACTTTCACCCGGACTGGGGTAGAAGGCCCTGAGGGTTGTGGTTCGGAGGACTCTGCTCTCTGAGCCCGGCCAGGCTGCGGCTTCCGGGAGCCTTGGACTCTGCGCTCCTACCCCTGAGGTCTGAGTGATCTCTGGTTCTGGCTTTTAAGGGGAGCCATACCTTTTGAACCGGGTCCAGGTCCAGGAGGAGGGTTCCCAGGGTCTGTGCTGTTGATCGTTTTGAATTTCGGCGCCTAAGGAGCTTTTGGTTTGAGATCGGTCGGGAAGGGTTTTCTGGAGATCTGAGCTTTAGCTTTCTCTAAGCCGCCATCTTAACCGGAAGTCTCTGGCACTTATTATTTGACACTGCTTCCATTTTAATTCTCTATTTAAAAAAATAAATTATATCTTTTTATATAATATAACTTGCTTTATAATTCCCTGTAAATCAACCTCCAAAACTTTAAACAATTCCCACTTTCTGTTTTTACTTAACTTATTTTATATATATAATTTCCTTCTTGAGAAGTTCTCATTTCTTCTTGTCTAATTTTACATGTAGAATGTTTAAGTTCATAAGTTTTTTTTCTGGGTTCTTTTCAATCTGATATCCCTCATGTCTACTGGGCCAGAATATGCCCAGTTTTATTCTGTGTATATTCCATTCACCATAGATTCTAAGATTGAATGGTTATTGCACCTTTAGGTTTCTTTCCTTTCAAATCTAATAATCAGTTTTTAGGTTCATGAGAGTAATAACTCCAGATTCAATTACCTCATTAAATTCCTTTTCTTTTGGAAGAATGGCATCATTAGGGTAAATCAAGAAAGACATTATTAGCTGTTATGCTTTGGGCAAAAGGAATTCTAGCAAATGTCTTGATAATTGATCTCCCATCACTACTATATCATGCCTCTGTGCCAAGCTTAAATTTATTTGTTCTATCTGCCCAGGTGGTCTTTAATATCCCATTTTCCATTTTAATTTTTGTTTCTGTCAACACTTTTCTTTACCAGAAAGATCTTCAATATGGTTCATCCATGATGTTATTTCAATTTAGGTTTTAAATTATCTTGTTCATTTTTAATAAGATAGAGCCTTCCAGAGTGATATACCAGTAATGAGACTCATCCCACCAAGTCTTAGGTCTACTTATTACATGAAATTTGCCTTCTTGAACAAGAATCTTTTATTTTCCTTGATTTCTAGCAACCCTAACTTTTTTTCGCTTGCATATAAAACACCTGTGGTTGTGGTTTTATTGCTTGCCTTTCTTGGAATTTGTCTCTTTCTTACACTTTGTTTGTGGAAATTTCTTTCTTTCTTCATCCATCCTACCTCATGGCTCTTCTCTATGGTATCTATGGTGACTTAACCTGGAAGCTTTTAATTACTTTTTTTTTATTATAGTTAGGGAAAGTTTTACCAATTATTTTTATATATACTTCATCCCTGGACAGATTATCTCTTCCATATCTTAAAATTGTGGATTCAGATAGCAAAATATTGTGCTCTGAATCAGCTGTGTCCTTACCAGTCTTGATTCTCTATTTTGTAGCCCTCATTTTAAGTCAAAAACAGAACTGATAAACCATCTGTATATATATATATATATATATATGCATGCATATATGTCTTCTCTGAAATAGCCCCAGGCATTGTTTATCATCTAAACCCCACTAGAGACCTCGATTCTAGATTTGGCTTTCTTCACATATCTTCCTTACCTCTTCAACCTTTCCAGCTCTGGTGGGTGAGACATTTCTCTACTTTGGAACCAGGCTACCATCTCACTTCCTGCATTCTTCTTCTTTTACACCTTCTTTTTCTCTAACACTTTTTCCCAAACTCTCCTTTGTTTTTTAATTAGCCTTTCCCCTATTAAAATGTAATAATTATTGGAATATAAGTTTTTGAGGGCAGTGGCTGTCCTATTTGCTTTTATGCTCATCCTTGTACTTAGTTTGCATATAGTATTTCATAAATATTCTTTCTATTTATCTATCTGTCTGTCTGTCTGTCTATCTGTCTGTCTATCTATTTACTTATCTATTTTTAGCAATGCTTTCTTGATACTTCTGGAAGCATTATTTGAAATGAGTAAATGACAAGAAAATGAGAGGAGTCCTTTTGTTTGATAAGCATCATAAATGTATATGCTACATGTGGGATACCTTCCCAAGGAAGGCAGCAGATATACTATTATCCTGTTAACACGCAGAAAAAGAAGCAGGTGCAGGTGTATACTATGTCATATAATGTAGGTAAATATTTTTCTTTCCCTAAAATGGCCACTTATCATTTATTCATAGTCTCTTAAAATCATCCCTACTAAGAGAACACAGTACTTTTCAAAAATTCATGTAAAAGAAGAAATAATCCTATTCCATATCTGTAAAGGTGGAAAGAATAATTTTCTCTCTTTTCAGCTTGAGAGCATAAGCTATGTGTGTCCTTTCCAATAGACAAGATTACCTTCATTTAAAAAAAAACAACTATTTTTGTAAATTTGACCTTTATTATGAAAATTATTTTCTGAACCTGATGCATACTAAATCCTCTCTTGTGAAAAAGGAAAAAGAAAAACAATGAAAAGTTCTGACAGATATTTTTTCTGATATTGTACTAGCTATTCCTTACGTCTTTGTCATAAGGTAATGCATATGCTCTTTAATTTATAACACATAATGTTCATTTTTTAAGGTTCAAAGTTCTATTTCCTTCTAGTGAACTTTTCATTTATATTATAGTCATAATGTACATTGCTCTCTGGGTTTTGATTGTTTCATTTTATATCAGATTTTTCCATATTTTGCTCAATTCCTAATAAAAATGGGCTCACTATGGTCAATATGATCATAGATTCAGCAAACACAAAAAAAATGGAGATTGAATAGAACTGAAATTACACTTATAGCCCTCCAGTAATTTTAAAAACATGCATAATGTATCCTATCCTCTGTCCTATGGTTTTCTTTAAAATTTGAAACTAAAGGATTAGACAATGTGTCACGGGCTGTGGGCCATAAAATGCTTTATACTATTATTTACACTTATTTGTTGTTATTGCAATTAAGTAAAGTAAAAAAATTAATTTTAGTGAAAAATATAAATGAATGAATAGATATCGAAAGAAAAGTTCACATGAGACTTGATGGTTTTTAAGTGTATATTTTGAAATTTCCATGTGTTCCATAGAGCTGATTGAACCTCAAATATAGCTTATATCAAGCTTACCCTTGCAGAAGAACTTATTTTTCTCTGACAGATAGTAGAGGGGGAAATGCTACTTGTGGAACTTATTATGACAGATTTGAAGTTTTTATCTTTACTCAGGATCTTTCTTGAACATCATGATTAGCTGAGTTTAGTAAGAGTGCAGCATTCACTCACATGTGTAACAAGGGAATCACTTTAAAAGACTGATATATATTAATTTAAGGTCGCCAAGGAATCAGCTATGTAATTCCTAAATGAAAAACTCAAGTCAGCCGTCAGCCTTTTTTGGAGTTTAATTACAATAGGAGCAAGAAAGGAATTAGAGATATATATAGAGAGAGAAAGGGGAGAGAAGGGAATAGGGCTTAAATACCCCTTCTGTTTAGGCTGGGCCAAAAGGCCCAAGCCCTTAGATAGCTGGGGCAAAGAAAAGAGATCAGTCCCTATTACTCACGTGTCCAAAATGGAGAAACAGTCTCAGAGGCCCCCACCTTCAGCTTCCTTCAGAGCAAGCCTTCTCAGAGCCCAGGAACCACACCGACCAAAACCTCAACCTCCTCCAGTCTCCAGACCCTCCTATCTTTAAGGAAACCATCCAAGTTGCTCCCCTCAGTCCTCACATCTACCAATCACTCTTCATCAATTTCCCTGTCAATGGAGGCTCTAGCTTAACCCAGGACCGCCCAGAGGTTTCTGGCTTTTGCACATGTCTGTTGAAGGTCATATTTTTCAAATGATTAAATCTTTACTCCTTTGCTACAGCCCTTTCTAAATCCTGTTAACTTGAGTATGGTAGAGATTTAGAAATAATTAAATTTTGATCTAGGCTGCAGCCCTTACTCAATCCTATTAGGACTGAATAGGGTGGAGTATCTCCATTGTATCAATTCTAAAATCAATCAAGACTCAAAGAAATTCCTGTTCTATGCTTAAGCATAGGTCAAAGTCCTTTCCATTGTTCAGCAAAGGGTTTCTGTCCTAAAGTAATCTTAAGAAGGGAAGAGAAGGAACCTCCCATGCCAATGGGGTTCCCATTCCAATAGACTATCAGTAAGAAATTTTCCAAGTATGAAATATCCCAATGGTGAAATTTCCAACATTTATAAGTCTAAGGAAATTTGAGGTTTACACATGTCAATGATCATAGACTTTTCTGGGGTGATGTTATAGACTTTTCCCATGAAAAGGTAAAGTCTAAAGCTAGATCATCAGACTGTAAACACTGAATCTTATAAGTATCACTGAAATCAGGAAAATATAGTTAATGATGGGAGAGTTTGCTCTTAGCAAGATGGCTCTCCTTTGGTATCTATCGGTTACACATGAAGAAGTCAAGGTGCTGTTAGACATGCCTATTGGATATTACCAGAATGCTCAGCTCTTACAAAGAGAAGAGAATGCTGACACCATGCTATTTCTCTGCCTTAGTGATGGTCCTTAAGACAGACTAGCCCAAGCCCTACCTTCCCTTTCCTTGGAGTTTGACTGGTTCATTATTGAC
This sequence comes from Monodelphis domestica, assembly GCF_027887165.1. Taxonomy (NCBI): domain Eukaryota; kingdom Metazoa; phylum Chordata; class Mammalia; order Didelphimorphia; family Didelphidae; genus Monodelphis; species Monodelphis domestica. Next base: position 223,006,564 of record NC_077231.1, on the reverse strand, counting down.
TAAATTGGAAACAATTCCCCAGTCTCTCCCAGACCTACATCCAGAGTAAAAAGGAAGTCAGAAAGTGTAATGTAATCACCTACGAACTGCCTCCCGGGCTTGCCTTTATGCTATAGTCTCAATTGCTTTTAAACTCATTTCACTTATAGGAGCTCAGCCAAAGTGTCATGTCAGCACTTTGGCCTCTCCCTGGGAGCTTTGGGACGTGTCTGATATATAAGTATACAGCCTATGTAGCCTTAAAAGAGCAGTCATCTAGCTTGAGCATATATTAAATTTATTGCCTTCGGTTTCTCCCTATTTATATTCCCACTCCCCCTACCCCATCACATCACCAACCAATGTTTGTTTCTTACTTATGTTCCAGGAGGAATCTGGGTCAAAGGGAAAGCATTTATGCTGATCTCTACAACAGAGCAGGACCCAAATAAATCATGTAAAACAAACGCTGTGTGTAGAAAAGGGATATTAGAAAGTTAACTCAAAGTGACATAGCAGAACATTTAAAATCTGAAGTGGAGATCTGTGTACAGCCATGCAAAAGTACTTCCTTCAGATGAAATGGAAGTTGTTATTCATAGCTAGGATTTAAAAAAAAAGTTCACCTTCCTCATGGAAGATATCTTTTTAATATCTTGACAAAATAAATGAGGACAGAGGATCTATAAATGGTATTTGCCTGACAACCCTATCTGCAGGAAACAGTTAGTGCCACTGCATCAAGGAGAAAAAAAAAATCCTACTTCAGGGACTTGATTTTCAAAGGCATTATAGTGGCATCTTTCAAGTACAAGGTCTAATTATAATTTCTATTTTTTCTGCCTCTTCCTTCAATCTTCTCTCTCTCTGTCTCTCTCCATTTATATAATATTTATACTTATATATAAGTTGAGATATTTATACTTATAAGTTTCATTCAACTTTTAAAAAATTTAGATTAACATATTCATAAAGGAATCTTTATACCCTGAGCATTATATATTTTCTGTAATGATTTACAGAGGACACATGATACTACTTAAAGCATATGTAATTCTTTCCCTTTGGATGCCCAGTGAAAGACAGATTTCCATTTGACTATAAGGGAAAATCTGAAAATTAGAGTATTCTAAAATGGTATGGGGTTGGTGCTGCTAGGGGCTTCCTTAATGAAGTCTTCAAACAGTGGCTGAGTCACAACTTGTTCAGATACATGCTGGACCTCTGCAGTCTCTCTCAACTCTGCAAGGCTGGTATTGATCAGTAATGAACAGTGAAGGTATGGACCACTAGAACCCCAAGGTCTTTCTCAAAGTGAATTGCTATCTGGCTATGACTTTGCCCCATGTTCAGTTGATTTTTTTTTGTCTACAAATTTTAGGGTTTAAATTTATCTCTAATTTCTTTTACCTGATACTCCTTTAAGATCTTTTTGGATATTGACTTTGTGGTATAGTATGAATGTTATCTGAGGTATAATACACTTCTAAGGATAAGAGAAGAGCCCAGGATAATGCTTGTGCCACGCTGGAAGTAATGTCATGCAAGCCCCAAGAGAGACCTAAGCTTGAGCTACTCTATCTATTCCCCCACCCACGACCCAGTAAATATTGATTTTCTTTTCTTTTTTTTTTAAACCCTTACCTTCCACCTTAGAATAAGACAGAAGAGTGGTAAGAGCTAGGCAAGGGTGATTAATTGGCTTGCCCAAAGTTATGCAGCTAGGAAGTATCTGAGGCCATTTTTGAACCCAGGACCTCTTGTCTCTAGGTCTGGCTCTCAATCCACTGAGCTACCCAGCTGCCCAAAATGTTGAGATTCAACTAACAAAATAAAAAAGTCAATAAATGAATTTACAATTCAATAGTGAAGATAAAAGAAAATAAACTTAAATCTGGAAAGGAACCCAGAAAGGTCTCAACCTGCTCAAAGTCAATAGGATTGTATTGAGGTCCCTGAGAACTCCATTGTGCCAAGCTGAAATCAAAGTCTACAAGTTACGTTACAAAATGGATTCATACACTTTTAAAAAATATCATTCTTTTGTTAATAATGACATCATTAATTTTTTGTTGTGGGCAGTTTTACATTTGTTATAATTTTAACAAACATGCAGGGAACTATTTAAGAAATCAGTTTTATATTCTTTTACTGGTCCTAGGTAGGAAAAGAATCCAGAAATTCAAATACAATGCCTTGCTAAGATTAAAACATCCATTTTAAAAATATTTTAAGAACTAAGATAAGAATAAATTAGTCTTCTTTTGAATTTATCAAAGGCTGGTCTCAGGGACCTGAAAAATGAATGTATGAGTTGTGGATCATAATGGAACTGATAAAAATGCTTTGAGTCTGATTTTCTGCTTCTGAATTGAAGGGAAATGGCCACTAGTCCTTTTTCTTAAAGAAGAAGAAAATAAATCCTCCTACTATCCACTCACCATTAATTCTATTCTTAAGCTACTTTTTTTTTTTTTGCTTCCACAACTACCACCAAAGTAGCCTTTTCCTCCCCCTAAATTCCTTCAGAGCCTTCTGGAAGGTAACATTAGGAAAACCGTGTCATATCCAGGGCTAAATTTACATATAGATCAAATACAAAAGATATTCATAATGTATTATTATTTTAACTGATTAGAGAAGGCCTCCCCTCCCATCCTAAATTTTCTTCTCTAATCATAAAATTGTACTATTAGAGATTTATACCTGACTTTAAGCTATGGCCCTCTAGATAACTAGATGAACAAGTTTCATCTCCAGGCGAATTTGCTTTTTAGGTCATTAGGAAGGAATAAATCTTCAGTGAAAATTAGTTTATTAGATCACTTTCAGTCATTACAGAGGAAAAGGGGCATGTAACAGATACATTTTGCAGTGAAAGGAGCATTTGATTTGATGAAAGTGATGATAGCAAAAGGAAATGAAATTGGAGTCCAAAAACATGGGTTAAAAATCTTAGCTTTTCTATTTATACTATTTCGTAATTCTGGAGAAATTGCTCGGTTACTTTAATTGCCTCATAGGAAGGACAAAAGGAAGGTATAGAAAAAGGTAGGTAGCTCTTATTAATCACCTACTATGCCCCAGGAACTATGCCAATGACTTTTAAAATGCTGTATCATTTAATTCTCACCACAACATTGGCAAGTAGATGATTTTATTACACCCATTTTACAGTTAAGAAAACCAAAGCATACCAATATTAGGTGAGTTGCCTAGAGTTCCACAGCTAGATTTAACTCAGAACTTTATGACTCCAAAACGAATGCTCTATTTGTCCACCAGACTGCTTTTTTGAAAGCCTTAGTATCGATCAAAAAAGTAATGAGAATTTTTTTTTGGGGGGGGATTCTAACACATTTAGTAGGCAACTAGGTGGTATAATAGCTAGAGAGTTAGAGTCAAGAGTCAAGAAGACATGACTTCAAATGTGAACTCAGACACGCATGGTTGTGTGGCTCTAGGCAAGTCCTTTAACCTTGTTTGTCTCATTTTCTTCATCTGTTAAATGAAATAGAAATGGCAAACCATTCCATTATCTTTGCCAAGAAGACTTAGAATAGGGTCACAAAGAGTCAGAAAGAACTAAAACATTTGAAAAACAAAAACATCACATTCTATAATTATAAATATTGTTTTTAAGTCGTTAGATCTTCCTTAGGAGATGAGACCATGGGAAGCCTTTTCCCCTTATTTTCCATTTACTCAATCACCATGGGCATCAGGTTTTTAATGAGTAAAATGTAGGAGTGACTTCTACACTGTTGTAAGCCTTTAAATCTATTATTATACAATTTCTGGATACAAATTGGTAATAAGCTTCTTAACTCTGATTGTTTTTTCTCTCCATGACAGGAGAGGAATTTATCACCAGGATATATGTGAAGTCTTTACAGTTAAGTAGAACCTGCCAAAACTTAAACTCGACTGGCATGGGCATTGAGATCACAGAGTCATCTCCACATCATGATGAGGCATTAGAGCAGCACACTACAGAATCCATTCACAAACTCATGCTTAAAGAATGATCTATCTGTTCTTAGTAAATTTTGAATCTGATACAGCCTACTTATTCTAGGCAAATTGATGCCTGTGGCATCTTTAAAATATTACTTTTCTTTTACATATCCTGTTCCCTTTGGACCCCTGTATTTTTTTTTTTTGCTTATTCCATTGGATTCTTGCTATTAGTCCACACAACTGACTGACATCTACTTTCCTAAACTTGTTTCATATTATTTATTTGGAAGATTTAACTTCTTTGTTTTCTTAGTATATGTCACTTTCTACAATGAAAACACTTCTATTGAATATATTATTTAAAAGTTCTGCCTCTTTAATTTGGATTGGGGAAAGGAGGAAGATTGGTAGTTAAATAAATATCATGAATTATCATATAGACAAAGGCTTATAAGTCATTAAATCTACTCATTTTTTCAAAAATAATGTAAATCAAAGAGAAGGGAAGCATCTATTAGAGGGAAAGAATTGAAGGAAAGTAGTGAGAACACTGGACTTGGAGTCAGGAGTACTGAATTTAAATCCCTGACTTGTTATTTACCATTCATATGATCTTATTTCATATCACTTCAGCTCAGCCTTAGTTTACCCACGTGTAAGTGAAGGCATTGGAATAAATGGCCTCTACATTTCCTTCCATTTCTAAATTTATGATATAATTACCCTAAGCTACTGAGCTTCTCCCTCCTCAAAGAAAAATAATTTCTTAGAATGCATTAAATTGAACTGGCTTCATTGTCTCAGTGTTAAATGAGTCCTTCATTTCACATTTTCTACTAAAATGTAACACACTGTTGTTCATAAGAGTAAGCCCTAAATTTTATTAGTGAAATAATGTAAAAGATTGGTTTTTTCATATGATTTTCAAATAATAATCTGGCATTGTTGGTGTCACTTCTTTTCATCAGAGCAAAGCCATAGCACTACATCAATAGCCATTAACCTTCAAAGGGCAAAAATGTCAGATTGAAGAGTTTGTATGGAATCATGACCTTTTTTGATAATAAAAGCCATGTGTAAATTTACTGGTAAGATATTTGTTTATAATGAGAAAGAGTTTAAAGATTTTTAAATGAGTATAATGTGATATCAACAACAGAAAGGGAAAATATTTTCCTTTGTTTTATTTGGCTCTATTATCAGATATTTATTTTTGCTAATTTGGATGTAAACAGCCCAGATAACTTTGTGATAGATTTAAAATCTTTTCCAGCAGCTTGAGGATATCATGAACAGCTCTATTTTCCAATTTTTATATGCTGTAACAAAGCTAAGAAACACAGAACCCAGATAGTCATGGAACGTACAGAATACACATTTGGGCTTTCCCTAGGTTTCTGTATAACAGTAGTTTGGGGAGTTGTAATATAATACTGGACAAATTTCTTTTCTCATGCGAAATGTGGGAAAATAGCTCCAAACTTCTCTCCAAGGGCCACTGAAAAGAGTGACTAATGAAAGTCTTTGTTTTAAAACCTAAGGATCTTAACTTGTTTCTGATCATTGTTCCAGACAGAAAATGGTCAATGGAATTAGCAATTACATTTGGTAAATTGGATTTGGAGACTGCCACTCAGTTTTTGAGTTTATTCTAAATAGTTGTTTTTACACATGGTAGCTTCTTTTTTGTTATGGTTGTTGTTGCTATTGTCTGCCTCCCCTCTTGGGTGGTGATGGTTGGTGGTAGAGTAGAAGTTTCAGAGTATGATTAGGATGTTCCCCAAAATATTTGCCTTTAATTAATTAAACTGCTAGTAATGACAGTTATTAATAGAATTAAGTAAATTAAGGCAATTCAGTACTAAAACTATTACTTTAAGTCATGAATCAGGAGTAAAAGGCCCTCCCTTAATACACAAAGGTGTTTCTTCAATCTAATAATTCAATCTTATTACTAAGAAAATGAGTTAAGATGTCATTAACTATGATCACTTAAGTGATCAAATGAGATAATATATGGAAAGCATTTCACAGGTATTAAGGTAATATAAAATGTACATGATTATTATAAATATTATTATTATTGCAAGAGTCTAAAATAACTACCCACCTTGGAAAAATGTGGTTTTTTTCATATCTCAAAGCTACTTCCTATTTAAACTAATCACGTCTCAAGAATAAAGAAATATTCCTTAAGGTGCTTATAAAGTTTACATATTTTGGAAAAAATACTTTTACCACCAAAACAAAATACTTCTCCTACTTTATTGTTTGCAATATTGACAAGAAAAGGGGAACACTTAATGCTTATGCTTGTTTATGTACACAGACTACAATATTGCTACAATCAAAGGCAATCAATAGAATGGAGAGAAATTAGGGTATGCTGTTCTAAAAAATGAGAGTCAAAGATGTACAATCATTAATTGCAAAATTCTTCCAAAGTTTGGGTATATAAGGAGTAACATATTCATGTTTTGGTAAAGTAGAAAGGAAAATGCTTTGGTTGAGTCTTGATTTCCTTCTCTGTTAGAAATATTTCTCCTCCCTACAGCACAGGGTTGCTGTGATAAATATTCTTTGTTGTGTGTTAACAAGAATTTGAGATTCTAGAACTCATTTCCTTAACTTTTGAGGGAAATGAATATATTCAATACAATTTAATTTGAAAAGCATTCATTGCAAGTTTTCTTCTATGCACAAAATACTATACTAGGTGTTAGGAATATATAAGCAAAAGTTTTTTAAATTTCCTTCTTTCAAGAAGCTTACATTCTACTGAAGGACAAACAACATTTGCAAAGATTAAAAATGTACCTGATGATTAGAGGAAACAGAGAATATTAGTGAATAACTAAATTACCTTATAAACCCTTTATTGCCAGAAGTTAAAAATCCAAAAGTAGACAAAATATATATTCTAGGCATGAGAGAGAGAGGTTGTGAAAGATCACAGATGTGCAAGATGAAATAGAGTTTTCAGAAAATAGAATAAATAGAATGTTTTTGTTTTTTGGAATAGAATGTTTCACAAGGCCTAATAGATAACAGGAATCATTGGAAAATATTGGTGAAAGAGCAATTCTTACCTACTGACTAAACAAAACACAAGGTTTACTGGACTCTTAGTCACCAGCTGGTTGATATGTACCCTTTGGATTTCTAAAGCCTGAAGTAATAAAAATTTATGTTCATAGGAATTTGTAAACTACAAAGCCTTATAGATCTTCTGTTCCATTCCACTCACACTATAGATGAACAAAGTGACTTCCATTAACAGCAGGATCTCTCTAAACTATTTACACAAATATTAAGTGTTTTGTTTCCAAAATATGTCAGTAACCGCAAGTGAACATTTTATGATGTAAATGAGGTGTTTCAACTATTTAACCTATCACATTCTTGTTCTTGGAAGGACATTTAAATAATTGCAAAATATATTCTTTTCCATTCTTGCAACAACAAAAATGGAGGCTCACTTTTTCCATTAACAGTTATACTTTTCATAGTTCACATTTCTTCCTTTAGGTCACTGAAGGATGCCCTGTTGCAATTGTTTAAATTGTCAAAATGGTTCATCACCACTCTTCTTGGAGGTATAGCTGGGGTCATAATTGCACTGGGGATTAGAATAAGTCTAGATTAGCTATGGCAAAGAAAAAATATTTGCCAAGACATTTTAGTATTCTGATTCCTGTTTCTTAAAATCAACATGGACTTTCTCTATTCTATTAGCAAGCGTATGTATACACAGTTGGCACAGGTAGCAGCACTCAGCTCTGCACTATGGGAGATAGCCACTGAGGCAGAAACTGGGCATTTTTGGAGAAATCCATAAAACTCATCTATTAGCATTTTGAAGATATATATGTCTGTGTATACACACACACATACACAATACAGAGACAGGAGGGAGAGAGAGACAGAAACAGAGAGACAGAGAGAGAAAGAGAGCCAGAGATGGCAAGAGAGTGAAATTGAAACAAAGAGAGAGAGAGAGAGAGAGAGAGAGAGAGAGAGAGAGAGAGAGAGAGAGAGAGAGAGAGAGAGAGAGAGAGAGAGAGTGTGTGTGTGGAGGGTGGAGGGAAGAGAGACAGAAAGTGTTCACTTTGAGAAGGTGGTGGTCATGTCAAGGAAAAGTAAAGTGAGAACGCTTAGAAAAGTGGTGAATGAGTTAAATTCCAGAGAAAACTGTTACATATGAAAAAAATTCCTTATAACTAATTGAAGAAAATAAGTAGCTACACTTCAGAGATGAAATAGCTTTTGCAAACAAAGCTAGAGAAACTAAGATAGTAGCAAAAAATAAGAAAAATGAAACAATTTTGCAACTAGCTAGCTGAGTGACTTTGGGGAAGTCATTTCATATCTCAGGATCCCAGTCTCATATTTAAAACATGTTTGAACTGAATAAACTAAAAAATCCTTTCCAGAGCCTAAAGTTCTCTGAAGTATAGAAAAGCATGTAATAAAGCTATCCCTGGAACTTGACATTTTCAAGGTCACACATCTAATAGCCATCCCAGCTTTAAAGGGAAATATCACTAAAATCAAATAGAAAATCATATGGTTTCCTACAGTATTAAAAGGAAATAGTCATTATATTCTTTGTGGTATTTCAACTTATAATATTTCAAGTATGAAATATGCTTTAATTAAGCTTTTATTCTTAATTGCTGATCATTAGGTGAAACTAGTGCTGCATAACCTTAGCCTCCTTGATGTAATACTGAATTTCTCTATGATTTGTTATGAAAAATTATGTTTTTTTAGCATTGCCTAGTTTCCTGTGACACTGTGAAAGTTTTATTTGAAAATGTACCATTATAGTTTATGCCAGTCAATAGCTCCTACCATACCTTGAAAAAAACCCAACCAAACAAAAAAAGGAGACAAAAATAAAGAGCCACAAAATCATTAGAGATAAAAAAAAAAGTGGGGAGAAAAGAAGAAAGGAAAGAGAAGGGAAAGAAAGAAGCTTTTTTTTAAAACATCTATTATTATTACATGCTAAGCATTATGGTAAGCAATTTATGAATACTATTTCAGTTGATCCTCATAATTCAGGATCTCCATTGTGCTTTTGAGGACACTGAAGCAAGAAGAGCTCAAGTGAATTACTTTGAAAAGTCTCTGGATCACATTTGAATTCTAGCCTTCTAGATTCCAGATCCATTAATCCATACAATGCACTATCTAGGTGACTTCATCTTACCCTTAATATTCAGGGCAAGACGTAAATTTAAAAAAATTGCTGTTATTAAAAAAAATAAACTTTCACTTGACTCTGCCAGTCTCTCAAACAATTATATTAAATCCTTCTTTATCATTGTTGAAAACCTGCAAATAATTATCTTTCCTCACTCCACTTCCCATTGACTTTCTAGGCCATTGCAATTTGGCTTCTTCCCAACCCCATCACTTCCCAGAAATTGTATTCTCCAAAGCCTTCAAGGATTCCTTAACTTATACATTCCCTTTTTTTTCTCTCCATCTGGAACCCACTTTTTATTTCTGCTGTTATCGAAGCCCCACCTTCCTGTACAAAAAGATACTTGCCTATTTATCCTTTATATCTTACATTCCATTATATATTGTGAAACCAAGGGACGCTGACTTCTATTTATTAAACAATAAATTTTATCTCCAGAATATGGGTATTTTTAGTGGTTGTCTAACCCCTGTACTTGGAATGTCTTCCCTCATCATTTCCCCTCCTGTTTCCCTTAAAATTTTACTTCAAACCTCATCTTTTACAGGGATCCTCTCCTGATCCATTTTTATTTTTGTGTCTTTCTTCTGTATATTACTTATTATAGAGTATCTATGGGTATGTATCTGTGTATGTTTTTGTAGATCTGTTATGTGTGAGAATATTTACTTACATGTCTTTAAGCATACAGATGTGTGTATGTGTGTATACACACTCATATAGTTTAGACCTAGGTATTTGCATCTTGTCTTCCCCCCTCACAAGTTTCCTGTGAAAAGGGTCTAGCTATTATCTTTCTTTGCAATCTTGACACTTAGTACAGTGTCTGGTATGCAATAGTATCTTAAAAAAAAAAAAACACCACCACCACCACCACTTTAATGCCTTATTATTGTCTGCCCTCCTAATCATTTTTGTTAGTCTTTTTATGATGATCTTATTTAGTATCATGGATTCAATTATCTCTAAAGAGGTGACTTTCATATCAGTATGTTGAACCCGGAACTCTAGGAAAATATCACCAATTTATGCCTAAAGGATTTCAATTCTAGCTTGAATAGCATGTCCAAAATTGAGTCTATTATCTCTTTCCTTGAATGTAACCTTCTTTAAACATCATTGTATCATTATCGTCATCATCCTTCAAGGCATCCATTTTCACAAGTTTAGATTCATCTTGATTCTTCCCTTTATTTTCCCTACTGTATCCAGTTACCCAGACTTGTCAATTCTAAATTCATAATATCTTTTGTGAAAAATAAGTACTTTCAATTCTTATTTGTATTGTTCCAATAGACCATCATCAGTAGACTATTAATTGCTCCACTTGACCTACATACTTCCAGTCTTTCACCTCTTCAAACCATCTTTAAAACAGAAAAAAGCATCCTAAGACCAAAATGTGAATTCCTATTACCCTTTGAGACAATATTTGTAAAGCATGCAGCACATAGTAGGTCCTTATTGAATATTTGAGAAAATGTAAAGTTCCCAGGAAGGCATTTAAGCCCTCTATTATCCAGTCCCTTATTAAAAAATTCAGACCCTTTCTACCTTTCTGGTTGTATTTCATAATATTCACACACATATCTATCTATCTATCTATCTATCTATCTATCTATCTATCTATCTATCTATCTATAAATATTCTAAACACATTACCCTTGTTTCAAACATTTTGCTACCCGTCCTCATACTTTTATTTAGGTCATCTTTCAAGTCTAAGCTCTTCCTCATACCTTTTTTTTTTGTAAGAATCTGCTCAGCTGCCATCTTCCAAGTGAAACAATTCTTGCATCTCAGTGTTGTTTTTATGTGCTTCCCCCTCAATCTACCTTATATACAATTATCCCACCCCCTAAAGAATATAAGTTCCTCAAAATCAGTAACAATTTCATTCTGTCTTTGTGCATCCATGGCTAAGATAGTCTAGCCACTCGTTGAAAATAATCGATTCTTTTATCTACATGTATTTAGTTAATTCTAAGCTGTTTTCTAAGGGACCTGGAACTACCTTTTGTTGTCCCTGTTTTGTTTCTGAGGCTATGAGGTGGGGATGTGGGTGAGGAAGAGAGTGTCTCAGGTTAATAACTCTTCCAGGATTATTTATCATTGCAATTTTTTTGCTTTCCATCTGTCATTTCATTTATGTGGATAATTATTGTATGAAAACTCCCTCTAGTGAGGAAGATCAGTAGCTCATTTGTAACTTAAAATCTTAGAGAGTTGTTTGAGTCATTTAAAGACCAAGTGATTTGCTCAAGATTTTGAAGAATCTTTTCTCACTTTGTCAAAGGAAATGGTAGGAAAATAAAACCATAAAAAAGTAACTTTAAACCTTTTATTCTGAAAACACAATAATTATATATGTTATTAAACCAGACATGAAACTTAGATTCCCTGCTCCAACGAAGATTGTTTTTCTCTAAAGTTAATAGTGTTCTGGCATGTATTGAAGGACTAGATAAATATATACATATATTTATATATATAAACATACATACATATACATATAGCAGACCTTTAAGTTAAATACTATGAATATTTTTTCATCATTTTCTTTTCTGATCCATCAAAAATAATCAATTGAGCCCTGATTTTTAGTTATTGCTGATTTCTGAGATATAAATGCTGGAAAATTTATAATTAGCTTTTAGTATCTGTTTCAAGCTGAAGTGAGCATATCCTTTCCTAAGATCCACACAGACAACTTTCCAGGTTTAATAGCTGACTTGTTCCAGCATTTATGACATTTCCCAGGGCCCAGTGAAGCCTCTAAAGCAACCATGCTTCAGATAACTTAATCTAAATGAGCACACTGAATTATACTTGGATGTACTGGTATGGACATCAAAGACTAAAAAGCATATATGGAATGTTCTACATTTGGCCAAAGCTTCAAGGAAGATGGGTTATCAACAACTGTACCAAATGAAACTGTTGGGTATTTTGAATTTCCAGTGGCAGACCTAGTATAGAGCATCTCAGAAATCTATTTGGCAGTCATTAAGGTAAACCTCTCTGCTCTGTAGTCATATCTGTAATGATGACTTATTAACTTAAATTTGCAAAGTATTCTATGTTGAAATCCATGAGCAAATGATCTTTCATGAAGTCTTTTTAAATAGATATATCAATTTTCACAGATCAAAGGATCATAGATTCAGAGCTGAGAGAGAGCTTAAACATAGTTAAGCTAAAGTTTTCATTTTACAGATAAGGAAACTGAAGCCCAGGGAGAATAAATAATTCGCCCAAAGTCAAAGAGCTACTTATTTTCTGAGTCAGAATTCAAATTTAGATCATTGTGACTCTAAACCTTCATTTCTATCCACTATACCATCTACATTAGTTAGTCTTAAATGAGGAAGCAGGAATATAGTTATAGAAACAGATGTCTCTCTCTTACCTACCAATTTAATTTATATAGTTAGATTCACCTTTAGATATTTAGACTCATCTAATCCATAGTCACAATTGCTGAACCAGTTAAAGTAAAGAGCAACCTCATTGTCTGAGACTGATTAAAAAGAAAATAGAATGAAGTATCATAATTATGCTGACAAGAGGACATAGAAATTCAAGGATCTCTTCAAGTGAATGCACAATTTTACAAATTAAAACAATTAGACAGACCCTTATATACCCTAAAGAACAAAAGGCACTTGAGGATGTAAAGACTGGTATAGTACTAATTCACTGTCTAGAAAAAATCCAATCACACAAGGTCATATTGTGTTTTACCCCAACGGTACATGTCTACATTATAGTCAAGATGATTAATAGCATCCTCTTTTATCAACCATTTTTGGGGAAAAGGAGAAAATATTAAACATATAATCATACCGTGTTTGAATGGCTGTGTGCATATGGAATATTGAGTAACTCAACAGACTGACATGTAGAGAAAACTTATAACCTCTTAAAATGAGAATCTCTAAATACAGATGTGCATTTAGGAATAGTGATCAAAATTCACTAGTCTAGGTATTAGAGTATACAGGAAAGGATATGGAACGTCCACTCAACTTATTAAAATTCATGAGTCTTTAAAAATATCACACAGCCCAAGAGGGGCAGAAACAGAAAATCTATTTCACAGAAATTGGAAGCTTATTTGGAATTCACCTTGAAAATAGCTTTTCCTCTATATGATTTAGCAATGACCTCCCCCCTCCCCATTCCCTACCAGACAATCATAGGGCACATATCTGAAGCCCATGGTGAAAGATGTCAAATTCACATAATGATGATTTGTCTTAATTATTAATGAGATACCAGTTGAATTTGTTCTGAATCTACTTCTCTTTCACCTTTATTAAAAGCCCTTCAAAGGCCAATGCATATTTGTTCAAAAGAGTGGGGGAGTTAACACAAGTGCGTTAGATTCTGTACTGAAGTAAGAGAAGCCATGTCAGATAAGAATTTCAAAAGAAACATCAGAAATGAGTCCACATCTTTATTTTATACAAATAATACAATCTTAATTATTTAAGAAATAAATTCTTATTAAAATGTGAAATTTAGACCTATATATTAAGAATTTCTTACTAAGGATCATTTTAATTGCCTGGATTATTTGGTGAACCTAATGAAAATCATTGGAAAGACAAAGGAATCAAGTTTATTTGGTATTTTGTTGTTATCACCAAAAATTTTTGATTAAAGCACAGTCATGCTACTTGTGACTAAGTTAGGTCCTAAATGTCTCTGACCCACTGACCCATACCTGTTCTAATGATCTGTATTTATTGCATTTCTATACCTGAGAAAACAAAGACACTCTCCAAAACTACAATAGAAATTTGTTCACTATTGATCATTTTATTTGCTATATCTCACATTTATCCAACTTTAGTTTTCTTGTAGAAATTTAAAATATGCACAATGCATTTGAAATTAAAATTATCATTAATGATGAACCCCCCCCAAAAAAACCCTAAACAACTGATTTATACCAAAAAGAAGAAACCTTTGGACTATACTTAATGAAGATGAATACTAAACTGTTACCTTTCTATAAACAGTAAGTACTTGAGTATTTTTTGACAGATTTTATGCTAGAGAGGAGAAATGTCTAAAAGCAATTGCTATGTCAGTCATTGGTTCAAAATTTTAAAAATCAAAGTTTTGACAAATTATTTGCTAATGAGTAAAAAGGTTGTTAAAATATTAGCATCTAATTTTTTTTAAATTGACAGAGCATTATGCATGATATGTAATGATGATTTATCATAATTACTAATGAGATTCCAGTAAAATTTGTTTCAGATCTACTTTTCTCATAGCTTTAGTCTAAATTAATCAAAGAATGGCTATTTGTACAAAATAGGGAAATATACACACACATATATTTAAATACATGTGTATTTACCTGCACACACACAAACACACACACATACACACAGAACAAGTAGATACATTTTCTTAACCTAATATTGTAGGAGCTAAGTCTCCATGAACCCAAATTTATATAAAAATATATCATTATCATCATTATCATCTTTCAGACTATTTTTCCAATTGTGTTTTATTTGTTGGCATAATAAGGAGAGTTTAACCCCCCCAATAGTCAAAGTAGTGCAATTCAGTTGTAATATTAGAAATTTTTTTTCCTAGCAAATTAGCAGAAATTCTTGAAAAATAATGCTCCCAACCAGAGGTAAATACATTCTTTTCTGCCAATGCACAATAAAGGTAGAGTAAAAGAATTATATTTGCTATTAATCCTGTAATCCTATATTTTCATTCCAAATATTAATGTTCCAAATGCAATTGAATTCCCTGAGTAAAGTTAAAAGCAGTAGCTAAGAAAAATGCTATCAGAATTCTCCTGAAATGTAGTGCTTAATGGATTTTCACTAATGGAATGCTTACATAGAATATTTCCTCTTTTTGAATATGTCATAATAAAATACTTGCATTTACTGTTAAAGAATCAATTTACTCAAAGAATCTTCCATTTAGGATACTGTAACTGTAACTTGGATAATCTCTTTAGGCTGTTTGGCAAATCTTCATTTATTTTATCTCTGCAAGTGAGAAGAATATATAGGGAATATAAACGGGACAGTTTAGAAGAAGCAGAATTCTATTATTCCCATTGTAGTTATAGAAGTAAAGGGAGTTTGAAACACTATTTTTCTCTATGCAAAGCTTTGAGTGGAAAATACCTGAGCATTTGATTTTTGAATCACTCATTGCTCATTTTCACATGGTTCATAAAGTTGATATCATCTGCAATAATGATAAAACTAATATCATTCGGAAGGTGAGGTCTTAGTTTTCCATTAATACATTCTACCAAACCATTTTATTCTCTTTTTAACTGAGCAGTCTATAAGATTATGGAGTTATTCTTTTAGATGTTTGGTGATGGATATAGGAACAATACAGGCACACACACAGAGATCTATATCGATATCTTTTCACTTTTATGACTCTAATACCTACCACATTACCTTGAAAATGCAAATAACAAATAAGGTTTATAAATAAATGAATTAGTGAAAGAGTGGATTTGTACCCCTTGGCAATATACTATCCACAAAAGACCAGTCTGAAAACTCTTCAGGATCTAGGCCAAGAATCAAAAACATCTTGGCATATAACTTTCTGGAATGTGACTTAGTGGATATAATCTGACCATCCCCATATGGTTCTGCAGTAAATAATACCTTCCCCACTATAATTATAGATAATAAAAGGGAGAATAAGCATGATTAAAAAGATAAAATTTATATATCTATTATAGATATATCTATTATCTTTTTTTACCATTATAAATACATTCATCCTTAGGAAGAAGTTCATTTCCCTTCATTGAAGTACAATAAATATTTTATTCTAGCCCAAACTCCTAATTTAATTGGCTCCAAGGCAGAAGAGTGGTAAGGGCTAGGCAATGAGGATTAAGTGACTTGCCCAAGGTCACACAGATAGGAAGTGTCTGAGGCCAGATTTGAACCTAGGACCTCCTGTCTCTAAGCCTGGTTCTCAATCCACTGAGCCACCCAGCTGTCCCCCTAAAGCCCTTTTAAAAGAGAAAGCACATATTAGGAATTTAATAGCAATAACTTGAGATTTTTAGAAACCATGTAACTTACCAGTTTGGAAATTTTGAATGCACTAAATTATTTTCTGGATTTGCAAAGATTAAAACATTTTTATTATTAGTTGTTTCCCTTAATTTTTAGCTTCATGTGTATTTTAAAGCAATATAAATTCTATCATTCAGATTTATTTCTACTTAAATATTGTTTTACTAGAGTTATATTAATTGAAAGATGACTCTACTGACTTATTGTTGAGGTAGAATGGACCAAATTTCAGTAAGAAAAGTGAGGAAAGATATGTTCCAGGCATGAAAAATGAGGTAAATAAAGGCAGGGAGGGAAGAAAGAAAAGGGGATTTGGAAGAAACTAAGAATAATTTTATTTGAAAAGAATGTAGAACATGGAGGGGGAAAGTGCTTTATTATATCAATAATAGTATAAATGTATTAATAGTCTACTTACTTTGTATAGCAGATCTCAATAAATTTTAAAAAAAATAGATACTGGGGAAAAGGTGAGCAAAGCCAAGATGGTGGCTTAGGAGGACCAAAAGCCCAAACCTCTCTAACAGTTATTCCATACCAATCTTTAAGGTGTACTTCAAAGAAAATGGAAATTCAGACCCAAAAAGAAGTCACAGGGCTCTCTGACTGAACACAACTTAAAAGGTAGGCACAGAGAGTCTATTTTTATGGGATAAGGAAGAGGCAGGCTGACTGAAAACCCTCCCCCACCCATTGTGCTGAGGCCTGTGATAAGACTGAGCCCAAGGCAGAGGCTGCAAACCCGACAAGAACGTCTCTGACCCACCATGCAAGGTCCATGGCTCTGACTAGAGCTGGCAGAATGAAACTTGGTGGGGGCCACCTGCCTGCACACACTCAGTCTCCCCCTCCCTACAGTGAAGAATTTGCCCCAGGGCAGGTTAACCTGCAGCTCTGCAGGTTAGTTCAACAAGTTGAATCTAGATTATCAATAGAAGTCTGAGAAAAGGAAATATTCTGCCTCAGGGCATGGCAGCTCAAACAGCATGGCTCAGTAAATCAGCAGAGGGTTAAGTTTATAGTCTATAGGGCAGGAAAAATGAATGAACAAACAAACAAACAAATGACCTTACAATTGAAAGCTTCTGTGGGGATAAGGACCAAAGAACAGAACAAAGGGAGGAGGACATATCCAGGTAACATCAAACAAAGCCTCAAAACAACCAGGGAATTGGACACAGTATCTGAAGGAGCTCAAAAAGGAATTTAAAAATCAAATAAGGCAGAATGAAGAAAAATGGCAAAAGGAAAAAAGTAGTCAATTAAAAAAATAAATTAATTAAAAAAAATAAAACAATCCTCACTCTAAAAGAGCTTACGTTCTCTTGGAAAAGACCACACGTACAAATATGTGTGTATAAATACTAAATAAACAAAACCAACCAGCATTTATTAAGGTAAAGTTTCATATCAAGTAACTAGAGAGGGATGGCACTAACAGATGACAGAAATCAGGAAAGGCTTCATTTAGAAAATAATATTTAAGTTGCATCTGAAGGGAAGAACCTGACAAAGACAGTGAGAGATTATGGTACATCTTTTTTATTTTTACCTTCCATCATGGAATCAATACTATGTATTGGTTCCAAGGCAGAAGACTGGTAAGGGCTAGGCAATGGGGGTCAAGTGACTTGCCCAGGGTCACATAGATGGGAAGTGTCTGAGACCAGATTTGAACCTAGGACCACCCATCTCTAGGCCTGGCTCTCAATCCACTGAGCTACCCAGCTGCCCCCTATGGTACTTCTTGAATAGAAAGCAAAGAAAGTTGAGTTGTATTTAGAAAGCATTTGATCTCTCCTGAAGAATTTTGATCAAAAAAGATAAAAGGAACAACATTATTTTTGTAGTGGTTTAAATGTGAGATAGGATAAAAGAAGAAGAAAAAAAAAACAAAGGTAGTAAAATGATTTCCAGGCTAATATAATAGTTCATGCCTTTGAGAAGGTCCTAGACATAGTGTGTATAGAAAGGAGGAAAAATATTATAGAAGTTGATTGTCAGAAATAGATGAAGGTTTGGCTTAAGAGATCAAAAAGGGGGGGAAAAGAGCCTGAGGGTATTGGTTTCACTGGAATAGGTGAAATTTTTAAGAGAAATTAAAGAAGTCAGTATTATGCATGTTGAGTTTACAGTAATAAAATTAACAATAACATTAATAAGTAGTTGTCTAGAACTTTAAGTTTTATAATATATTTTAAATTATTTTTTATTTGAGTCTTACCATAGTCCTATGATTTAGAAAGTAAAATGTTATCTCCATTTTATAGATGAAGTAACTGAGACCTAAAGAGGTTAAATGACTTGCCAAGCCCTCTACTCTATTCAATACAAAGATGAAAATATCCTAAAAACATTTGGAGAGATTAAATCTTAAAATTATAATAGGGATCAAGGTTAAAGATGTAGTTTGGAGAATTAACAGGTTAGGGTTCATGGTTGAATTCATGGAGATATATGAATTTTCCTGTATATATAAAAGAGGAAAGTACATAACCTAGGATAAAGCACACCTACAGGGGTAAGGAAGGTAATTTAATCCTAGGCTAGATGTGTCAGGCATTTCAAATTTCTATTTTATTTGAGTTATCTAAGTATTTTCTATTTTTCCTATCAAAACTTTCCTACTATCAGTTTGTGCTAATCCTCTCAAATACATTTTTTAAATGTCTTTTAACTGAAATATATTCTAGAATTCTAAATGTATGTTTTAGATATTCTAATTTTCCTGTCTCTAGAAGTGAGTTTTGTGCAAAAACAGGAAAGAACTATTACTCTTATTTCCAGAAATTAGCCTGGCATGATGATATTTTGTGATACAGCACTTTTCAAGTGTCTTGGCCAGGGCAGAGTCAGAATGTTGGCTGAGAGGCAGCAAAAGTAGGTAGGGGTGGTTTAAAAAGATTGTAATGAAGTTAAGAGGGGAATGAGAAGGGAGGGAATGGTAGAAAGGGAAGTAAAATAAGGGTGGGAATTAGGGGGATAGATTAAAAACAAAACACTGGTGTAGAAGGAAATAGTGAAAGAAGAAAGGGCAGGTATAGGAGTATTTATCAAAATGTTGGGAAATACACAGCTGGTAATCATAACTCTGAATGTGAATGGAATGAATTCACCCATAAAACACAAGCAAATAGCAGAGTGGATTAGAAACCAAAATCTTACCATATGTTGTCAACAAGAAACACACACGAGGAAGGTAGACACACATAGGGTAAAGGTAAAGAGATCTAACAAAATCTATTGGACATCAACTGATAAAAAGAAGGCAGGAGTTGCAATCATGATATCTGACAAAGCCAAAGTAAAAATAAATCTAGTTAAAAGAGATAGGGAAGGTAATTACATTCTGATAAAAGGCAGTATAGACAATGAGGAAATATCAGTACTCAACATGTATGCACCAAATGGCATAGCATTAAAATTTCTAAAGGAGAAACTAGTGGAACTCAAGGATGAAATAGAAAAACTATACTAATGGGAGACCTGAACCTTTCTCTTTCAGAACTGTATAAATCAAACCAAAAATAAATAAGAAAGAAGTAAGAAAAGTAAATGAAATCTTAGAAAAATTAGAGATAGTAGATATATGGAGAAAAATAAATAGGGACAAAAAGGAATACACCTTCTTTTCAGCAGCACATGGTATATTCACAAAGGTTGACCATGTACAAGGGAATAAAAATATTTCGAAGAAGTACAAAAGAGCAGAAATAATTAATGCAATCTTTTCAGATCACAATGCAATGAAAATAATAATCCATAAGGGTACATGGAGAGGCAAATAAAAAATTAATTGAAAATTAAATGAGTCTCCAAAATCAGTTAGTTAAAGAAAAAAATAATAGAAGCAATTAATAATTTCAGTGGAGAAAATGACAATGATGAGACATCCTTTGAAAACCTATGGGATGAAGCCAAAGCAGTACTTAGGGGAAAATTTATATCCTTGGTTTCATATATTAACAAATTATGGAGGGCAGAGTCAATAAATTGAGCATGTAAATTAAAAAACTAGAAAGTGAACAAATTAAAAATTATCAGATGAAAACTAAATTAGAGATCCTAAAAATTAAAGGAGATATTAATAAAATTGAAAGTCAAAGAACTATTTAATAAATAAGATTAAGAGCTGGTACTTAAAAAAAAATAAAATAGACAAAGTATTGGTCAATCTAATTTAAAAAAGGAAAGAAGACAATTAAATTGATAGTATTCAAGATGAAAAGGGAGACCTCACCTCTAATGAAGAGGTAATTAAGGCAATAATTAAAAACGATTATTCCCAATTATATGGCAATGAATATGGCAATCTAGGTAATATGGATGACCATTTACAAAAAATATAAATTGCCTAGATTAAGAGAGGAAGAAATAGAATACCCAAACAACCCCATATCAGAAAAAGAAATTGAAGAAGCCATCAAAGAACTCCCCAAGAAAAAATCCTCAGGACCAGATGGATTCACAAATGAATTCTATCAAACATTCAAAGAACAACTAACCCCAATAAACCCACTGGAATTGCATGTCAGCTATGGGAAGGAGTTGGGGGGAGGGGAGGGAAAGAATATGATTCTTGTAAACAAGGAATAATGTTCTAAATTGACTAATTAAATATTTTTTTAATAAAAGGGTTTTGGCCAGATAAGCTTTACGATCATGCAATCACATGTTTAACACATTACAATTCATATTCTCTAACAAGAAACTGAGATAAATCTCAAAAAGTGTTGATTAAAGAGTTTAACTCAGCCTAGTGCCCAATGTAATATATTATTACATGTATATCACATTATAATTAAAGAATATCTAAGAAGAAATGAAGCTCCAAATAGTTTAACTGGTAAATGTGACATAGCATAAGTCTCTCACAAGATACCAAGATGAGTCACACAATTCATAAAGGGGGATGGTTCCACCCAGTTCTCATTTCTCCTTATGTTGCATCCTAAAATCATATACTACCTCTACAACAATTTGTTAAGTAGTCCTTCTCCTCCACATAACTAAAGACTGATTTCTATACATAGCCTGAGAATACCTCCTTATTAGTATTTTATTCAACAAACCTCTGTATTATATGCTGACCATATATTAAGAATAGAAATAAAATTCTTGATGCATCTGATCTCAAATTAATTTTGATGAATGATCCTTCTTTTAGAGAGACCATTTATTTTCAGAGTCTACTATCTTAGTTCACCAATTTCAAATCTTGTCTTTATGGCAATGACTCACCCAGATATTCCCATCTTGATGGTATGGTTTCCAGTTCCTTCCTGTATCACTGTAGAGCATTCGATACTGTGTCACCCAATCAGAGCTGCTATATCTACCTTGGGTTGCAATGGCACTGATTTGCTTCCTGTTACCAAAATCAACCTGTAGCCATTGGTAATGATCACTGTCTGATGGAGACCATCCTCCAGCTCCTGTAAAGAGAGAGATATATAGAAACTGTGGACTCTTTGAGCATCAAACTTTTAAATTAAAGATATCATTCTTACATTTATTAATTAGCTTTCACAATTTATATTCACAACATATATTATAAAACACCCTGTATATGTGCTTTTGGGAACTCAAATAATATTCTTCCAGTTGGACTACACTGATACTTTAACCTTTTTATGATATAATTATCCAGAGTAATGTGCTACCTTCTTAATTGGCAAATGTCACCTTAATTCCTTAATTACAGCTTATTAGTATATGTCAAGTTCTAATTGACTGAGGACTAACCAAGTTACCATGAATTCTTCTGTTATAATCACTTATCTAATGAAAGTATATAATCACAAAATTCTTATGCATTCAAGTGGAATTTTTCATCAAAAATTATAATTTCAAGTTAAACATGAATAAAACCATAACTACAGTTCTAAAACTTCTCTTTCTTATTGTCTGGAATTCTGTCACAGAAAAACAAGATATTAATGAAACTAAGATGAGAAACAATTTCAACTTTTGAAGAATGATTACTTGCATTTCCCAAAACATATATGTTTTCAGGGAATAAAATTAACTGACAATGGACTGTCACTAACTATGAGACCATGAATTAATTTAATACCATTATTTTATGCATTTCTGGAATTCAGTGATGAACACTTCTTGTGTACTATAGTAATGGTACAAGAATGCAAAATTATTGTTTTTTTCTTCCCAAAGAAAACATAATGAGAAAATAACAGCAGTTTATTGTCCTTACATTTATAAAAAGATTGAGATTGTGTCATTGCTAAAAGGTAATATAATTTTACCCTGTCACTTCAGCTATTCATGTGAGAAAACAAATATGAAATAAAATTTCAGTAAGCTCTTCAACATGTCTTGTCAAGATATACATTTTTAAAGAATGAAGGCTTTAGGAGATCATAATTGCTATCAAGATTTTATTATAAGATAACTATCATAATTAAAGTTGTATTTGGGGACAAAATATACTTGGGTGTGATTTATGAATCACAAATGTGTATATTTCTCTCTCTATGCATGTGTGCATATATAAATAAATGTATTCATATACATACATATATACATACACACATACATTATATATATGTTATGGAGAGAGAGAGAGAGAGAGAGAGAGAGAGAGAGAGAGAGAGAGAGAGAGAGAGAGAGAGAGAAGGAGGGAGAAAGAGAGAAAGCAGGAATGGTGAGAGAAAGGAGGGAAAGAGAAAAGCAGCAAATTTTATATTTTTTCATTTTAGAGGTAAATCTCACAAGTTGATGTCACACATTAGCTTGACAATTAACCAAAGAAATTTACAATTCTTATCAATTCCTATTGCTTGAGATTCCCTTCCCCTTTATTTCTCTGCTAATAGATCTTTTTACTGCTTGATTTCTCCATTTGAGATGAATCTCACTTTGTTTCCTTAAGTACTTATTGATTGCATAAATGCCTGCCTATAACTCTTCCTTCAAGGAATAAATGAAAACAAACAAAAAAGAAACAAAAGGCTCATATGTTAAGTGACTCATTCATTCCATTACCTTAGGACTCACTTTAAATTTTTTTATCCCCTCTCAAGTCTTCAACTCTCTTTAGGTCTTCCTTCCTTCCTTCCTTCCTTCCTTCCTTCCTTCCTTCCTTCCTTCCTTCCTTCCTTCCTTCCTTCCTTCCTTCCTTCCTTCCTTCCTTCCTTCCTTCCTTTCTCTCTCCTTTCTTCCTTTCTTTATCTTTTTTCTTTCTTCCCTCAGTAATATTAATTATCAGAAAAATACCTTAAGTAATTTCTTGTCTCTTTTAAATATTTCTGAAGAATTCTGGGAACCTGGCTAATCTTGTGACTTGAGACCTGTTGTTTCTTTTCTCCACTTTATTCCTATTTTGTTCAGTCTCTTAAAATCATGTGATTGGGGGCTTGGATTTATTCTACTCTGTTTTGCACATAATAGTCATTCAATGGATGTTTGTTATTAAATGATCAATTTCTAAAGAAAATCCTGCTTTAGAACTGAAAAATATCCAAATAATCATCAAATTTAATGTCCTACAAATCAGGAATGGCTTCCTAAAACATGCCTTTATAAAGCAAATTGGGCCTCTCGAACACTTTCAGTGAAAGAGAAACTTGCTTCTTGACAATGTAGAAATCTGTATTTCTAATTTATCCTGTCTGCTGGGCCAGAAATCTATTCTCTGTCATGAGTAAATAGAGGGCCTTAACCATCTTGTTTGAATTCCTCTAAATAAAATTCCATTTTGTCATTTTAACTATTAAAATGTGGCTCTCAGAACTCCATAGTGCATTCCAGATGCTATCTGGCCAACACAAAGTGAAGAGCTTTTACTTTTTTATTGTTTAAAGCATATCCCCAAAGCCTTAATACAACTTTAAGTTTGGATAGTGTAAAACTGCTCTAAAACTAAAACAGTACACACTGAAGGTCCATTTTTACATTTCAGCATCACAATGTCAACCATAAATCAGTTGAAAAGCATTTATAAAGCATCTGTCATGTGGCAGGTATTGTTAACTGCTACAGATAAAAATAAAGACAAAGACAATCCTTGCTCTCATGGAGCTCACAAGCTAAAAAAGGAGACAACATGCAAATTGCTATGTATAAATAAGCTATATACAAGATAAACAGAAAATAATCAATAGCAAAAAGAAATTAGAAATAAGAGTAATTGGAAAAACCCTCCTTTCTTAGGTGGGATTTTATCTAGTACTCAAAGGAAACTAGAAAAGTCAGAAGGCAAAGATGAAGAGACAGAAAATTCTAGGTATGGGTGACAGCTGAGATTTCAAAGATTGAGAGGTGGCATATCTAGTGAAGTTGAAATCAACCAACAACCTTGTTTGTTTGTTTTTCCCTACATGAAATACTTATATTTACATGTTCAACTTCAAATACTTCTGTAAATGATTTTAAAAAACCCTAAATTTCATCACATCAGAATTGACTAATCATTCTAGGCTGTCAGGATCTGTTTTTTGGATTTTTGTCTTATTTGTCATAAGGTCCACCACTTTTAGTTCCATCTAATTATCATTTATGATAAGCATAATATCTTAATCTCACTCCTAAATAATGACAACCTTTTTTCATGAAACACCAAATTTACTCTTATTTCATATAAACTCATCTTCAAGAAATTTTCCAGCTGAACCTTGCCCCAGATTGAACAATAAACCATCAAACTCTCACTGAGGACCCTGGTTAGGAGTTGTGAATATAATCAAATCTTAAGTCATCTTTTTGTCTTCTTAGCTTCACATATATTTAGGTCTCTCCAAGGTACCCTAACCTTGGGCTATAGCCTCTTTCCTAAGTTTCTATGTAACCATTCAGTTGGCCTTGATTTTATTTGATCCTTGATGTATAAAAATATAACCCCAAGTTCCTCTTAGTTCAAAGGAAATTTCCATTCTTGGTGTTGTTTTTTTCCCCCTTGGAGACAGTATTCTCCATCTTAAGCTGGCTCTGTGTGGTGTGTGAGTGCTGGTTCTGTGTGATGTCTAGTTATAAAAACATTATCCAACAGTATATATTTAAAACCATCAGCAAGTATCATCTGCAATGGAGACAAGTTAGAAGTCTTCCCAATGAGATCAGGAATGAAATAAGGATGCCCATTATCATCTCTATTATTTAATATTGTACTAGAAATGATAGCAGTAGAAATTAGAGGGAAAAAAAGAAATTGAAGGAATTAAAGGAGGAAATGAGGAAATTAAACAAGCACTATGCAGATGATATGATGGTATACATAAAGAATCTGAGAAAATCAGCTAAAAGACTAGTGGAAATAATTAACAACTTTATTAAAGTTGCAGGATATAAGATAAATCCCCATAAATCATCAGCATTTCTAAATATAAATTATATATTATATATAATCTTCCTCATAAAAGATCTCAGTCATTCTATATTGAGATAGAGCATCATATGACATTCTACTTAGCTGAGGTAACCTTCAGGAAATCTGGAAAAAATTCAAGTAAATCAAATATATTATTTAAATATCCCAGAGTCAACCAACTGCCCTGGGAAATTCTTCAGATTAGTTAGTTTGCTTGTATAGACTGAAATCAGATGGTTATAATGATTTAATAAATGAAAATTTTTAATTATCTGTTCAATAGCTTGTCATAATATAAAGATAACTGGTAATGTGTTAATGTCTCATAATTTAAAAGAGAGAAGTAAGAAGTACTTTTCTGAAGTGAAAATGCTCTGAATGATAATTAATTATTATTTATAATTTATTAAAACCTTACATCTGTACTATAATGTAACATGTTTTCACAGCATCCTTATGAGTATTGACAATTCTTGTCATTATTTCCCAGAATGCTCTATATGTAAGGTCATTTGAAAGAAATGAAAAAAAAAACCCTGCCAGAACCTCTAAACACCAACCCACCACTTTATCTATCTGTATATACATATATACATATATATATGTGTGTGTGTATACACATATATTTTTGTATTCTTAGAAATCAGTTGAAGTGATTATATATGCAATAATTCTTATTGTCTTCTAAAATATGAAATATATATTAAAAATTTGGAAATGACTTGGAAAATGCTGGTCAAAATCACTTATACATTTAAAATATCTTGGTAATTAAGACAGAATTTATTTCTAAATTGAAATAGTAAATCCCTTTAATTCTCTACTTCAGATTATACTTTAGATATAATGTAAGAATTATGATATATGCAATTGAAACCTTTTAAGTGTGTGATATTCTCTTGATTTTACCAATTTGTTGTTCATTATCCATATAGTTCTTTCCAAGTTTTTATTTTAATTAGCCTGTTCATAATTTCTTATGGTATAGTAGTATTCCATCATCATCAGATACGATAATTTGTTTAGTCATTCCCTAATTAATGGGCATCCCTTCAAATTTTTAGTTATTTGACACAAAAGAGTTGATTTTACATAGTTAAACACACAATTAATTTCTTTTCCATTTTCCCTGATTTTGGAAATAGATTCAGCTAATTTTGTAGCTCTCTGGGTATAACTACAGATTGTTCTCCAAAAGGGTTGGATCAGTTCACTGCTCCACCAAAAGTTTATTACTGTCCCCATTTTTTCATATTCCCACCATTTGTCACTTTATTCTTTTGTCATTTTTTGACTATCTGAGGGGTGTAAGATATCTCAGAAAAGTTTTCATTTGTGTTTTTCTAATACAGTGATAGAAAACATTTTTGCACCTACCTATATATGATTTTGATTTCTTTGTATGAAAATTCTTCATATCTTTTGCTAATTTATCAATTGGAAGATGGCTCTAATTTTTATAAATTTTACAAAAGTTCTCTCTATATATTCATATGAGTCCTTCATCTGAGGAATTCCCTCCCTCCAGTTTTCTGCTTGCTTTCTAATCTTTGCAAAATTTGTTTCATTTGTATAAAAACTTTTCAATTTAATGTATGCCTCACTTCATTTAGTTCAGAAGTCCTTAACCTGGGGGTCTGAATGACATTTGGAACTCAATTACCCTACTCTTGACATACCCTATAGTTGTACTTTTCACAATATCACACCATCTCTTAATGTCTGTCCTTTTCAATCCATTCACTCAAACATTTTAGTCAAAAGTAGCTTTAAAAATGTTGTATCCCCAATTAGCCTCAAAGCACTACAGGAAAGAAAATACTGTCACATTTTTCTATTAGTTATTATTCAAATTAGAGGTGGTGTTTTCTGAACTCTAAATAAAGCATGAGACAGTTCTAGCTGACTATGCAAACAAGCAGATAGCTGAGTAAATGTAGTATGCTCTACCTGACTATTATATTTACATAGGAATTAGTTCTCATTATAATTCAAGGTTGAAATAGTGGTCCCAAAATAACTTTCAATGTTAAAAAAGTGTCAAAGTGGCTGTTTCCCCCCATTTTGGTGAAAATGATTTAAATATATTAATCATTACCAGATCACTGTACCTCCATTCACCTAAAAACCCCATATATGTATATATGTTCATATCTATATATCAATTTAAACCTATTTATTGTTCCTACATGGAGCTCAAGTTTACTTTAAGGG
The DNA here is from genome assembly GCF_027887165.1 of Monodelphis domestica. Lineage (NCBI taxonomy): Eukaryota > Metazoa > Chordata > Mammalia > Didelphimorphia > Didelphidae > Monodelphis > Monodelphis domestica. The sequence goes on along the minus strand of NC_077231.1, from coordinate 222,978,774 downwards.
GTGGCATTCAGTATCTAAATCAAGTGGGTTTAAGATGATGTGGGAGGTCATACTTAGTCTCATTTGGTAGCATTTTGTTACAGCTTTTAATTGAGACAAAGTGGCTTAGATTTTGGTTGCAAATTTAAGGAACCTTTCACTTTCTTCTGGGTGCTCCTTTTCTATCTACAAACTCCTGGGAGCTCAGAATTGTATCATGCAAATATCGCATATCTCTCAGAATTTGTTACCACTGGGTTCAGAGGTCCAAATTGCTTTATGATATTAACAACAATACCATATACACTGACGTTTGCCAGATAGCCTTGACCTATTCTTCATTATGTTTCAAAAAAAAAAAACACTTCTCCTTAGGAAAGACTATTAGGCTCGAACAGTTGTCCATATTCTCACAAATAAATATCATGACTATGAGGACTCCACACTTTCTGATGTGCTGGGAATCCTCAACTAAACAGAGCACACAAACAGAAGAACTTGTTTATAGCATCACTTTTCTTTTCCTCTAAATTAGGCAGACATTTTAATAATATTCCAACCTCTACATTCTTTGTTCCATACCTCTCAACAAAAAGAACCATTAAATATTATCACCAGGAGAATGCGTTCACACCTTTCTCTATAGATGCACCTGTTAGTTAATAATTTTGGACAGTTGGGGGAAAGCTATGTCTTTAGCTATTTTCCCTCACAGTTTTCAGTAACAATAGGTGTTTTCTCATATGTTTAATTCAAGGTTTTGTTGGTATTACTCAAAGTATGTTAACCAACTGAAATTGCTTGAAATATTATCTAAGCTCCTGTGAAAAACCATAGTAATACATGAGAAGGAAACTGTTTTTAAGTGAAACACTTCCAGGGAATTTCTTTGAAAACTAAATCATCTTAAAAAAATGAGTTTTTATTGTCAAAATTATCATTCTTGCTAACACCTACTATTTTATCATCATAAGGAAGAAACTTTGTGAAAACACTTTCATTGAGACAGATCTGCAACTTTCATTATAGCAAACTGCCTGGAACACTTAAAGTTTAAAAGATTGGCCTAATGTCACACAGTTATTATCTGTCGCAGGAAAAAATTTGAATTGAAGACTTCTCAATTCAAGGTCCATTTAGTCTACTATTCTGTATAGCCTCTTTATTATTATTACTATTGCCATACAAAAATTATTCTGGTGATGATGACGATGATGGATATGATGATGATGATGATAATGATGATGATAGGTGATGGTAATGATGGTGATGGTGATAATTTTGATAATGATGATGATAGTGTGATGATAGTGATGGACGATAGTGGTGATGATGGTGGTGGTGGTGGTGATGGTGATGATGATGATAATGATGATGGTGATGGTGATAATGGTCATGATTATCATGATGGTGGATGATGATGATGCTGATGATCATGGGTGATGATGATCATGATGGTCATGATGAACACATCATCTGTGCTTTGGTAACACAGTAAATAATGACAAAGTAGGAGAATGCCAGCAAGGCTAATACAAGAATATACAGTGTGAACTTTTGTCTTGAGACAACTAAAGTGCCTAAGTAGTCATAGGAAGAACTCTGAAAGGCTGGCAACTGAGATCTTATAATAGCAATAATTAGATGATCACTCTGATGAATACAGTATATCTTAAGAGTTGTTGTTTTTTTGACATAGATTTCAGTCTGGCCCTAACTGAAAGCAATATGTTGATCAGTCTGCTACATATTCAAGCAAGCAAAACTTTATAAAATACTTTGTATGTCCTAGGGACTTAGACTACATATTGGTGATAGAAAGAAAAGAAGAAGTAGTCCTGACCTAAAGAAGCTTATAGTCTAATGGAGCAGGGGAGAGTAGCTAAGTAAAAATCAGATATAAAGAGGATAAATTGGAGTTTATTGAATGGGAGTTGTGACAGTCACCTGGATAGCTGAATGGATCTAAATGAATTGAACACACATTTGAGGGAAGATCAACCATAGGATTTTGCAGTTGTTTCTATGTATACAGACCTGCATCAGCAAAGTGTCAAGTGTCAGAAAATAAAACAGAAATATCATTTGAAAAATGACTTGTATATTTCTACCTCCAAGGGAAGAACTGACAAATAGAAATAAGCAAGACATAGTTTTATATATACATATATCTTTTTTTGCCAATTGATACCATCTTTAATTTGGGGAGGGAGGAAGGAAAAGATAATTTAATGTAACAAAAAAATTTTGAAGGATATACTAGCAGCAAGGCTGCTCTGTGGTTTGAGAGCCAGACCTGGAGAAGGGAGGCCCTGGCCTCAGACACTTACTTTTTATATGATCCTGGGCAAGTCACAACCCCCATTGTTTAGCTCTTACCATTCTTCTACCTGGGAACTAATGCCAATTATTGATTTTAAGATGGGAGGTAAGGTTTTTAAAAGAAGGAGGAAATATGTGAAAGGGTTTGTGAAAGTTTGTGAAAGTAAGACTTAAAAACAGGCCTGGTATGAAGAGAGAGATAAGAGAATAAGTTGTTAAGGATGACAACTTTGTTGGAAGCCTGGGTAATTGGAAGTATGTTTGTTACCTGCTATAGTAAGAGAGAAATTAGGAAAAAGGAGAATTTGGGGAAAAGATGATAAGTTCAATTTTGAAGTTTATGAAATAAACATATTTACAGGACATTTGGCTCCATAGGTAACTTAGTTCTCCTGGTAGCATTAATTAAAGAATCCATGAAAGAGAATGAAAATTTTCTAGTTGTCTCTGGAGTGACAAGATATCCAACACAACAATAACACAAGTTGTCACAAAATAAAAAAAAAGAAAGGTAGATACCCTGAAATAGAATAATAAACTGACGGAAACTATTACTTATTGAAATAGAGAGGTAAACTGAGGGGATCCCTGTTTCTTTTACAATGATTGCTATTCTATGGCTATGACTAGAGAGAACTGCTGAGGGGAGCTGAGGCTGCTTATTTGTAATGGAGGTAGAAAAGAGAAAGGCTGAGGGATGCCACCACACAGGGATACTGGTACACAAGGGACTGCTCTGAAGTTTACTCTGGGGTCTGCCTACTGATCCCTACTTATGGCTGATGGATCGATCTATTTCCTAACCTCCTTCCTCCCTCATTCCCTCCCTTAACCAACCCTCTCCACCCAATTCTTCTTGAAGCCTTTGACTCCTTCCCTCCACACTTGAGTAAACTATAAAGATACTCTTTTCCTTTCCTTTTTCAAGTCAAGGGGTTTATTGGGATAGCAGTATGGGGAAACTGAGGTAATAGGGATGAGGATATCCCTAATCTAAATGAGATAAAATTGAGGGTTTGGGGAGTCACAAGTGTGACTCTTAATTAGGAAGATGGAGGACAGCAGCCCTTTCAAAATCTTCTTTCTTCTTCTTCACAAATTCAGCCTGGCTAGTCTCCTTTCTCAGCTTGAACCCCAAAGAAAAAGAAAATTCAAAGTCTCTAAGTTTTCTCCTGGCCAGCTCAACTTTCAAATAAACCACCAACTCAAAAACCAAGTTTCTCCTTCTTGTCAACTTCAACTGCTCAGAGCCAGAGACAAAATCCCAAAAGCCAAATCAGCCCCAACAGGGTCTTTCAGCAAGGTTCAAACCTCCAGGGGGAAAAAAAAGTGACTTCCAGTCAGAGACAAAGTCTCCACCCCCATCAGCTCAAACTGCCAACAACTGGGAACATTCTGTTGGAACCCTGGTTCTTGCATCTTGGTCCACAAGTCCTGCAAAACCTCTCTCTCTTCGTGTCTCTATCACAACCCCCAATAAAATGAATAAAAAAACAGTTAAATGAAGAGTAGAGATTGAAACTCAAATGTCTCTATAAATTATAAATTGGTAAATCATATAAAATCTATGAATATTAGATTAAATGGTTCACAGAAGTGTGTGTATTTCTATTAAATCTTCATCACAAAATCAAAACCAACTATAGTTTTTATAAAAGAAGGCATCATATATCTACTACCAACTTGGTCTGGGATAAGACTATTATTAAAGATCAAAATGCTGAACATCACTAGCTGTGCCAAAAATTAATGTTAATAAAGGATACATATTTAATAAATGTCACCATATTAAAATTTTGTCATTTCTGAGCTACATTAAAAATAATTTTCAACAAAACAATCTGGAAAGAAAAAAATGGTGAATTTCTTATCACCTCAGTTATCCTGTTTTCTACTAAGGATGCTTTCAGTGAACCTTTAGATGTTACAACCCAATACTTTTTGTTCAACTATAAATAAGTTGTTATTTTTTCCACTTGTTAAATAGTACATAAAATATAAAGATATCAATAGGATAATGTATTGCCCCAGTATTATCTATCTGAATCCCATCAAAATTCATCAAGAAAATGATTTTTTTATGATGATGAAGGTAGTTTATGTAGTTGAGATTTGCTGGCAGTAGTTGAAAGCTCTTCAACATTAGCTCCTATATAATAGATAAATGAGAAATATATAGTAACTAGAGAATGTGTAAAATAGGTTGATCTTTTCCACAAGTTAAGCAAAAGTAAGGGAATTCTTGGAGCTACCTAATAGGCAAATGAAATGCTCTTTAAAATTAATGAAGTATCACTAGCTTAATATAGAAATAAAGACTAAAAGCATCATGGTCCATTAGTAAGAAAGATTCTTGGCAATATTTGAATTGAGGATTATAGATACATCATTCCTAAGCATTTATTAACAAAGAACCTGACAATTTGATTATAAAAATATGCTTTTAAATTTCTGATAAAATGAGCCAGAAGTAGGAAAAAAAAAGCATAGTTCCCATCCTCAGTATTTGGAATCCTTGCCAGCCTGACCACTATCAGGTATTGTTCGGCTTATTATACTTTTGCACTTATTATAAATTTTGCACATTTTATAGTTGAGCCAAAATATCCTTCTTTCTTATATTTCTTCTTTGTCTTCCATACCTGAAATTTGTTCCCTTTTAGTATTCCTCCTCTCTTATTTCTTTTAGTGTTTAGTATAAAGGCCTCCCTATACATGGAGATTTTCTGCTTTCTGATTTCCCATCTTTTATTGTATTTCCCTCTTATTTCCCTGGTATTTTATACTCTTATATCCATACATACTGTCTCCCCTGACAAAATGTAAGCTCTTTACGTTTTGTCTTTGCGTAATGCCTGGCCATATGCAACAGAATCATTTTAAGTAGTAAAGAAATGTCAAAGAATTCAATTAAGTAGAGGGGCTCATTTTTTCGGCCACTATCTTGTTTTAAAATCTCAGAAATCTTGGCATTGGTAGGAACTGAACAGGTGATGTAGTCTAACACAGATCTTAACAGAATTCTTGGTAAAAAGTGATCAATTGATTTATATTTCAAGATGATGAGGGACCAGAAGGGAATCCAATAGTTTGGGAAGGTAGGATTATAATTGACTTGACAAATAAGTCAAGCTATTTTTTTTTACTTTGTCATTAAACATTGACATGTCTTCAACTTTGGACTTAGTGAAAGAATGGCAAACTGGAACGACACTTAGATCGAAGTAAAACAGATATCTTGTTTTATAAGATAGGAATTCAAGGCCTAAAACATGGAAAAGTAGTTAGACCAGGCATATTAAATTAATATCAAAGAAGGTATCAATTCTTTTTTTCTGCTTCCTGGTGTGTATGTGAAATATTTAATCCAATGAAACAACATAGTTTAGAAAAAAATAATTTAAATGATTTATTTAATATTAAAGACCCTTAAGAGGCAGTGAGTTGGCTCAGGGGATAAAGAATTAGCCCTGGAGATAGGAGGTCCTTGATTCAAATTTGACTTCTGAAACTGGGGAAGACATTTTACCCCCATTAGACATTACCACTCTTCTGCCTTAGAACCAATGCATAGTATTGATTCTATGACAGAAATTAAGGATTGAAAAAAAAATTGAAGGCTTTAGTATCCACTTAATTTTCTTCTACTAAACTCTTAGAAACACAACCATTCTACAACCATTTATATTTTTACTGCATTTAAATCACTAAAATTACAACCAATCAATATAAAAATATGGGGTGCACAAATGAATTCAACTAAGAAGTATTTATTATCATGTAAACACTTTCTTCTGAGAAAATTAGAACTGCTTCATTTGAGTACAATCCAAACATGTGACTTGTATTTGATTTTGTAAGAAATCAGTGAATTTGGAGTTCATATTTGGCTAGAAATGATGAAAAATAGCCCTTATATTTGTCAGAATATTGTTTCAGGTTTTCAAGGTGCTTATCTTACAAAACTCATTCTTCTTCATTAGGAAAAATTACACAGAAAATTTCATAAAAATGGATTTTCATTGAGTTACTGATCATGCATGGACTGATGCATGCTGAGTGATTCTCCATCCCATCCAATCTTAATTATCCATATAAAGCTCTATAAGTTCTATATTTTTTATTAGTCCTTGTTTGCCAATTGAAAAAATGGTTCCACAAGCAGAAAGAGTTGTATCAGACCAGTCCAGACTAAGTCACATTAGAAGAGCCCCTAACATAGAGTCTTAACTTCAAACACGTTAGCTTTGTTTTTTAGGCCTTTTACAACCCAGTTCCAATTATTTTCCTCAGATTTGCTTATACTTCCATCCCTCTTGTGGCCAATGTATTAGCCTGCTAAGAACTGTAGGCCAGTCAGTTCAATCTCTCCTCTTACATGTTTATAATTAGTTTATATATTTAATGGGGGAAAGAATGGAAAACTATGGTAGTACCCATATTGGGATATTCTGAGAATGAATGAATGGACATTCTGAGACAGGAGTGAAAAACAAAGAATGAGTTTTGAAGTTGTTTGAGCTTATGGAGATCATGTGGTGCCCAATGAATTTTGTCACATGACTCTCTTTGTGTTCTGTGAGTGAAACTCTCTCATTATAGAAAACTATTAATAATCAGTTATGGCTTGTTAAGGCAAGCACATTAAAAAATGAAAAAAGAAAAACAAACCTCCCAAAAAGGGGTGGGGCTACTAAATGACACTGGAATGACCCTGGTATCATAAGTTCCTAGTGCTGCCTTCTGGAAAAACAAATCAGTTTCCTTCCAGGAATGATCATGACAAAGATAAATAACTTTGTATTAAGATTACTTGACATTAGCATATTTATCCAAGCAAAATAAAAGATAAAAATTTAGAAGTTTATACAAATTAAAGCAAATGTTAGAAACATAGGAATAAATGAGCTTCAATTTGAGAATGAAATAAAATCTCAGCCCCTCAAACTGGAGAACAATCTTATTGGGCAAGTTTGCTCTTAGCAGTATCACAGAATATAGGGGCTTAGAATCAAGGCACCTATGGAGCTAGGGAGAAGTGTTGCTAGATCCTCCAGATGTCAATAGCTCTATAGAGATCCCTGTTGATCATTCTAAAGTTCATGCCTAGCTTCTTGCCTAACACCTTTTCAGCAGACTCTACATGCTTATGGAATTTTGTGGGCTTTGGCATGTCTTGGCTAATCAGGAGTCATGTCTCTACATGTACACAATGCAAAGCATAATAGAGCTGTCCTTCAGGAAATCTCTTTTAAACTGCTTTTGGGCCAGGATGTAACATAAGCCTGATCCCAAGGTAGAGATTGGAGAGTATACAGTCCTCTGTTTATTGCAGAGATGGAAGTCTATGGGTGTGCAACACTACAAATAATGACAGTTTTCCAGGTTGTTGGTTAGTTTTGCTCATCTGTATTTTTTTTACTCTTTTAATCATTTTTATAAAGGATGGGTCCTGGGGGGAAGGAAGCAGAAGAGTGGAAGTTATGAGAACTGTAGGCTATATGTGAAAACATAATAAAATCATATTTTTAAACAAGAAAAAATAATTAGTTGATATTGGGGACTTCTGGAACAAAGTCAAGATGGCAGAGTAGAGAAGGCATTCATCTGAGCTCTCTCAGCATTCTCCTACAACTTTAAAATAGTACTCTGGGTCCAATTCAGGAGTGACAGAGCCAGCAAAAGTTAAGAGTAAGACATTTTTCTAGCCCATGACATATTAGGGCCATGTTGGGGAAGCTATGGACAAGTGCCAGAGTGTGACAGAGGGGGCCGCTCCCTTCCCCCTTTTCACATGTGCCTAAGGATATGTCTTACATGACATGCCTCTTTGACTAGCAGCCCAATGGGAGATCTTCCTCACTCCCCTTTTAAGGGTAATATTGGGGGGGCTCCTGTAGAGTTTGAAGGTTGTAGTTTGGGCACTCTGTCTCTAAAAGTTTTGCCATCACTGCCTTAGGGGATTGGAAAAAGATATTTATGAAGCAGGGGAAGTGGCTACTTTGGAATCCATATGGATGAAATATCAATGTTAGGACAAGGTGGTCATGACAGAAGCAGTGATAGGTTGAGAGTTCTTAAGCCAGAAATGGTAAGGGGAATCTGGGTCCAGGTCAAAAAGATATTACAGGAACTCCTTGTGATAACAGTGGATGTAGAACCAGGTATTATTTGTCAACTACATTGCATACACCCAATTCAGGATAATAGTCCAAGTGTAGAAAAGAGCACTTTTGGTCAAAAGGTAATTGCTTGGTAATTCCAATGCCTATATCCACTTCTGGGTTATAGTTCAATGGCACAGAAGAACACTTTTAGAAATAGGAGTGAAAATGTAAAAATGGAGATTTGAACCCCAGACTTCAATTCCCAGAAGTCCTTGGTAGTTTCCAGAATTCCCTAAAATCTCACCTGAGTGCTCACCTGGACCAAGAACAAAACAGGCATTTAAACATTAAAGTACCTCCTACTTGGTCTCTCTGCTTCCGCTTTGAGGCTCATACATCTCTCTACCAGGCAGGCAAGATGTAGGTTGCACATGCTTTTCTTATTTTGCATTTCTTTATTCTAATAATCTTTAATAAACCTCTAAAAATATAATACTTTTAGTAGAGAAACTAAATTTTAATCTTAACAGTTTGATGACCAAAAAGGGACAAAAAAATCAATTAGAAAAAAAAATAGCCTAGATAATGATTTCTAAGCCACATTTCTCCAATGCTTTTTAGCAAGCCTCTTGACTCATCTCGCTCCTGCTCCTGTCCTCTCTCTCACTCACCTGGCCCAGCTGATCCCCGACCCACCAGCAACTCTGGCCTCCAACCCAGATGGCTCATTGCCCCAGGTCCAGCCCCAGGACCCAGGCTGTTGGTAGCAGACCCAATTTCTTCAGGATCAAAAACCAGCTGGTAAAAACGAAGGTGATTTTTCTTTAGGCCACAATTAGCCTCCACGTGGACTAGGGTGCAGAGGATAGCAGATGGGGAGAAAGAGGAGAAGGAAGTGACTTTTCCAAACAGGAACTTACAAGCATGGGGTATTTAAGGGTATATCTTTTGACTGCATTGATCCTTTTATTTATTTCACCTGAGGGTCAGGGAAAAAATTCAACTACCTACAATTCTTTGGAAAACTTTGAGATTCCAAAAACCCACCCTCACTATGGGGAGGCAGATCAGCGTCTTAGTGAATTGAGAGCCAGGCCTAGAGATGAGAGGTTGTGGGTTGAAATCTGGCCTCAGACACTTCCTAGTGATGTGGCCCTGGGTGGGTTGCTTAACTCCCATTGCTGACCCCTTACCACTCTTCTGCCTTCTGACAATAGGCATCTAAATGGATAATTTAAAAAAAAAAAACAAAGAACTTTAAAGAGACTGAAGATTATATTTTAAGGCATTTCAGACTCCACGTTTTATAAAAACTCTGTATTCTATTGCATTTTACTGATTATTTTAAGATTTAACTTTGTGATTTTAAGTTCATATATTCATGTATTCAATACTATTCTGTTACACTGAATAATTTTAATGTACTGGGTTTTAATTACTGTTATATTCTGTTGCTTTTCCCCTATAACCACACTGAACAAACATTATTGAGTAAGCCCATATAAAAATAGCTTTTCTATTTTTGACTTTGTAAATTGTCACATTGAGGATAGATGGACTTCATCAGAAAATTGCTATGACAACTTTGGAAAATTTAATGAGCTAAATATCTCAAATTGATTTTAAGGGTTCTTTAGACATGATTTTTAGAATTTTCTTAACAACGTCTGGTCATTTTGCCTGCCCCTAACAGGAGGTAAGGCCCATTTTAGTAGCTGAAGTGAAATACAATTATAATCCCAACTCCCGCATTTATAAAAATGTGAATGGAAGCAGGGAAGTTAATCCAAGGGCATTGTACCCATAGAAGCACCCCCCCCCAAAAAAAGGGGAGCATCTCTCATTTATACTCTTTAGCTCACTTTATAGAAGTTTGAGTTTTTCCTAGACTCCTCTACCACAATTTTGTAATAATATCTAGATTTCTTGATGATGTTCAAAACCCCAAATAAGTTTTACTTTGTTTAAAAATATCTTTACCAATGTTTAAAGATTTGCTGTGCCTGTAAAAACTTGTGGCAAGTTTCCATTTTCTCTAAATGTCATATAGCAGACTCATGTAAAAAATGATAGTGGTTTGTTTGGTATTGTAATTAACTGGGCTATTGAGAATTTGGGGGATATTGATACCTACATATTTGTACTACTGTTCTTTATTTAAAAAATGGTTACTTTGTAAAATTCATTTGCTTATACTCACAATGGATGATGGCCACATATGAAGAAGAAATGGATCTCATTTTTGGCAAGAAAGCCTTATATTCTATATTTTCTTAGCTGACACAGTGTGTCAAGGATTATAAGCTACATTTTTATTTTAAAATCTATTTTATTATATTTTTCTTGCATGTGAAATATACTATTTCAGTTTTTTTAATTTTTTTTCTCTTTATATTTGAAGCACATGTCACCAGTATTAAGATTTTCTTTAACTTTTTTTATTTTGCAGTAATATACGTTTAACATACATTTGTTAATGCATGACCCAAAAGCTTGAGACTATAAAAATGATGCCACTAATTATTTTTAAAAAATTATGGGACTCTGCTTAATGATTCTGTCTGATTCCAGGACAAGACATACAAAAAGAGCCATTGCACAGGGCAAAAGAGAAACCAATCCAGGAAGGATTGATGCGCTTCTAAGCCAATACAAAGGACTTGAACCTAGTGTGAAGATTCAAGGTTGCTATGTTTAACATACAATAAGATGTAGGCCTTCCTTGTATCCACACTCTTTGTGAAAATACTTACAGATGAGTATCCCAAACTTGACTCCAAACCTGGCTCCTATAATATAGTCCCTTTTCTATCTTTCATATTGTGGCAAACTTTCTGTAGTCCTGGCTACTGACTGGGTAAATGCTTACTTGCTTAGATCATTTTAATTGGGCCCTGATTCAAGGTCCTGTTATAGATCTATTTTTCCTTCACTTAGACTTTTTGCACATAAGACTTTGATAGTCTATCCTTCATCAAGAAATTATCCTTTTTTATTTGGATTTTTCTGATGTCTTTTTAATTTCTCTTGCCAATTGATTCATATACCTCATAACTAAGCCATGCATCCCTAAATGATCCCTGTTTTTTTATTTTTTTGTTTGTTTGTTTGTTTTTCAATCATCCTCTTCACAGGGGAATGTAAAAATATTATTATTTTAAATTGCAAAGTTTAAATTCCTTTTGAGAGGAATTTTAGGTTAAGAAACATGATACCTCTGCAAATCCAGAAACTGAACTATTTGCAGAAGACACCATGAAGATGCCTCCAGACCACAACCTGCATGAGAAGATCAAGAATGAACTTTGGATATGGTTGATTGAACATTTATTTGTATGTATAATTTCATGCGAAAGGGGACTACCCCCTAACTGGCTTTTTGTTAATGTGTCAGCAATTATTGGTTTTGTTCTTTTTTTCCTCTTATCCTTAAATTATTGTAATCTTTGAGTTGATTCTGTGTTCATGATACTTTTGGGGAAACTCTTCCCAATAGAATCAAATGCGGGAATGTAAAAATGGAGATTTTAACGCCAGACTTCAATTTCCAGAAGTCCTTGCTAGTTCCCAGAATTCCCTAAAATCTCATCTGAGTGCTCACCTGGGCCGAGAACAAAATAGGTATTTAAACTGACTGTACCGCCTACTTGGTCTCTCTGCTTCCACTTCGTGGATCACATGTCTTTCTACCAGGCAGGCAAGATGTAGGTTGCACGTGCTTTTCTTATTTTGTATTTCTTTATTTCTTAATTCTAATAATCTTTAATAAACCTCTAAAAATATACTTTTAGTAGATAAACTAATTTGAATTGTTACAAAACCCTGAGGAGTATAACCTTCAGCTGAAGAGATAAGGGATTCTGAGGAACAGCATCATTTTCTGTTCCAGGGGATGAGGAGCTTTGAGAAAGTATCAATTGCAATTCTAAGGGATCATGGGCCCTTCCTGGATAAAAATCAGAGTATAGGATAGCATAGCAGTGACCACATCTTTCCCTAGATTACACTTTGGAAGGCCCTGAATTTTCAAACCCCATCAGGAAAAATAGTCTGATACTTGAAAAAGTAGCCTCTCTTACATACCAGAAAAGAGACCAACATTAAAATAAAGATCAAAATCAAGAAAAATGGGGAAATGTTAGCAAACAACAACCAAAGAAACTGATCCTAAAGAATTCCAATGGTGAAAGGAAAGATTAAGATACAAAATCAGAAGACCATGGAAATAATGATGAATGCAGAAAAGCATAGAAAGATTTATATGAACTAATCCAAAGTGAAGTTAGCACAGGCAAGAGAATAGTATATCAAGTAACAGAAAGAGAGTATGATAATCAACTGTGAAGGACTAATTACTATCAAGAAAACAATGTTTTGAGGTAACCTCATGAGATTTATGATTAAAAAAAGAAAATATATATCCACAGCAAAAGAAGGAACTGTTGGAATATATTTATCGATCGAGGAATGCCATTCTTCATTTTATTTCCTTGATGAGTTTTTTTTAATATGTAATATATATCTTCAATCACAAAGTGGGTAATATGGAAATATGAATTCCATGAAAGTACTGTTATAATGTATATCAAGCTACTTACTGCCTTGTGAGGGAAGGGGAGAGAAGAGTCTGAATGGGAAAATGTCAGAAAATGATTGTTGAAAATTGTTTCTGACTGCATTTTTAAAAATAAAATTTAATTCATTTTTTGTAAGAAGCAGAATTAAACAAATAGATGCATAAAAATCCAATGAATAGAAAAATTATTTAAAAAAGCAGAAATGGCCAGGTAGGGAAAAAATAGAAGTAAAAAAATCAAATGAAGAAAAGATTTTTTAAAATAAAATTAACTAAATAGAAAAGGAATTTTAAATCCCATTGAAGCAAATAATTCTTGAGAGCACCACCAATTTACCCCTAAGAGCAAACAGACTTGGGACCCCAGGAGGTTCAGGGAGACAGAGCTTGGGCACAGAGATAGAACAGGGCTGCACACAGCAGAGCCCACTGCAGAGACTTGAAAAATAGCCTTAAGGCAAAAAACTTCTCTGGAGCTCCAAACAAAGATCACCCACCTTCCTCAGTCAGACTTCTGACCTGGAAGAAACAAAGCAATGGTCACCAAAAGACAAAACCTACAAACCACAACTACCAAAAAAACACCAAAACAAAACAAAAGAAAAAAAAAGAAAAACTTAACCCTATATTTTTTCATGCAGAAAAATTCCAGACTAAAGAAGAATCAATAGAATATGACAAACAAATAAACGCATCCAAACCTTTAAAAAAATAGAAATTTGTCACAAGATCTTGAGCTCAGATTTGAGATTATGAGAATGCTAGAAGAAACTTGTCAAGAAAAGTTGGAAATAGTTGAAAAATAAAATAACAGTTTAAAGGAGAATGTCCTACTTGGAAATCAAATTATATGTTAAATAAATTGAAGACCGAACTGACCTGCTGGAAGCCATGAAAAGCAGGATAGATCAAACTGAAAATAAAAATAAAAATATCTTAGCTGGAAACTAGTCTTTAAAAACTAGAATTGGGAAGGGGGCAGAGTCAAGATGGCAGTGTAGAAGCAGCAAAATTTCAGTCCTTTGAAACCCCTTCCTTACCAACTACAAAGTAAATGCTCCTAATTAACTGAAAATCAAACCTAACAACAAGACAGAGCCAAGGAACCCTCATGCTGGACTCAACTTAAAAGGTACACCTCCAAAAGCTGGAATTTGAGAACACCCTGGTTTAAGGGGAAGGAAGAAGGAAGGTCCAGGAAAACCACCCCTACCTAGCATGCTAAGCCTCCAGCAGCAGTTTGAACCTCTGGGTGGGCAAGGGTTTTGGTCTGGAGGGAGTACCTTGCCAGCAAAGCTGTGCCAGGCTCAGAGTATTGAACAGAGGTGGTGGAAAAGCAGTTAGAGAAGAAGGGCAGAGCTCAGAGTGGGCAGCCTAGTAGCACCAGCAGAGACACTTCATATTCTCCCTCCCTTCCCAAGGTTTTGGCCTCAGGGCACATCCCCCTTGACCCAGCTAGACTTAATCCCATCTAGGCCTTCAGAGGGAAGGGAAGTTCAAGCTCCAAGCTCATCCAAAGACTGTGCTGAGAGATTTGCTGACAAAGATCCAAGGGTGAAAGCTGATAGAAAAGCACCAAACCACAAAAATTTTAGAGGAACAAAAGCTCAGGCAACAGCAAGGAGTAAAGAAGGGGTATATATGAGCAATCAACAGAAAAAGAAAATACAATCAATAGCTTCTATACAGACAATAAACAAAGGGCAAATGAAATAGAGAAGGATGAGGGAACACCAAGGATAAAAATGGAAACCCCAGCAAATTGGATACAGGCTTTGGAAGAACTCAAAATACAATTCAAAACACAATTAAGAGATGCTGAAGACAATTGCAACTGCAAAAGAGGCAAAGGAGATGAAAGATGAGGCAGAGAAGATGAAAGATGACCTCAAAAGAAAATCAGACCAGAAGGAAAAGGATGACCAAAAAACCAGGGAAGAAATCCAATCTTTAAAATCCAGAAAACAACAACTAGAAGTAAGCAACTTCACAAGGCAGCAGTATATTATAAAACAAAATCAAAAGAATGAAAAATACACTGAGGAAAATATGAAGCACCTCATTCACAAAACATAAGATTTAGAAAATCATTGCAGAAGAGAAAACTTAAGAATCATTGGTCTACCATTGGTTCAGAAACAGGTCTGTCATGTTCAGACCTGTTTCTGGTGAGGACTATGTTTGCCAATTGATCCACTAAGAAACATTTTAGATTGTCCAATTGGATTTGCATGTTCTCCTGCATTTTAGCCTCAAAATTTTTAATATTTTACTGTGTTTTATACTGCATGTTTTAATGTGTTTCTGCTTTTTATCTTCAGATTTTAGCATAATTTTCTGTATTTTAGCTTCAGATTCTTACATAAATTCTTGTATTTTAGCTTTGTAATTTTGTGTTTTTTTGAATTTCAGTTTCAAATAATATTTTTATGTTAGCATCTCTAAACACAGTACTGAGGACTACAAAAATGACATTACCTAATGATATAAAAATTGGAGATCTGCTGAATTCCTCGATGTCCCTAATTCTTCAACTGCCATATAAATGTCAAAAATGTAGTATTCATTTATATATACATACATATGTATATATAATACATATTTTTGTAATTAATTTTCTAACAGGCTTCACAAAACACTAGGGGAACAGGATAAGGCCAAAAGTCTCTTTAGGTCCCCTTCATTCTTTATTAAGAGTAATCTAGGCAGTTGTTCCCTGAAGGAAAGGGGATTCATTCCTAGCTAAACAGCTTTCCCAGTCCTGCTGCTTTGGATTAAAAAAAAAAAAAAGAAAAACAGCTGTATTCTATCTAATTTAAGGAGAGAGGGAAAATATTTTTTTACCTCTACAGCTGATCAAAATAAGCTATTAAAAGCTGAACTTAGGGATAGTCACAGTAGAGAAAAGGTTTAAGAAAGTTAAGAAGATTGAGGGTATTTCATCACAACTGACATGGTCAGCCAAAACTGTAAAGGATAATTTTAGCATTGTGACCTAAACTATATTAATTATTGGTCACCATGGATATCAAAAATAAAAAAAAATTACCCAAGTGAGTCTGGAAATTTTTGGTGATTTAATTAATATAGTGGAAAGAAATTTAAGAAGAAGGGAGAAGGAAAGGTTATATGATTTCTCTCTCGCCTGGCTTGTGCTGGGCAGGAAAATTAGATGCTCTAGAAGGTAAGGTTTTGGAGAGTAAAAGAGGAAGGAATCAGCCCGAACTCCAAGAGGGCTCAGCCAAGATGGCTGAACCTGAATTAGCTCAAGGGCAAACTCACCGCAAAAACCCAGTCAAATAGCTGCCACCATGCCAAGATGTTGGAATGCTTAGCACGCTGCCAGCCAGAGTCACCTCTCCTGGAAAAGAGGCTGAAGAGAGGAAGTGACATGCCCTATATAGACAGTTTTATGTCCCTTTCCTGCATCTCATCTGTACCAATGTTAGCTTAGCTTGACTTAGGACAGGCCAGGGATCTGTCTGCTATTTCTGCACAAGTCTGTTGAAGGCCATCTTCTCAGATACTTAATCCTTGAGTATGGTGCAAGACATTCCTGACCTTGTCAAACTAAGTAGGGTGGAGAAATGTAGAGTTCCCAAGACTTGATTCTGTTAGATCAAGTTTCTCCATTGTTACTAATCAGGAAATAGCTAAATCAGATCTTCTAAGGTAGAGTCTGAGTAGGGTGGAGTAGTTTTAAAATTCACAACACCATAATAAAAATAAAAACATAAACATCATTATTATTATTATTGTTATTTTATTTTTATATTATATATATATTAATAATATTATATTATTATTATTAAAGAATACTCCTCTGATATTCTTGAACCAGAGAATAAAATTGAAATGGGAAGAATCCATTAACCATTTCCTGAGATTCCCCAAAGGCAAATTCTCAGAAATATAATAGCCAAGTTTTAGAGCTCCAAGGCTGAGGGTAAAATTGTACAAGCAGACAGAAAGAAATAATTCAAATATCATGGACCCATAATAAGGATTGCAAACCACTTTGCAGCTTCTATATTAAAGGTATGGAGGACTTGAAATATGAAATTCTAGAAGGCATAGAAGCTATGTTTAGAACCAATAATCAAATACCCAGCAAAACCAGTTATATTGTATTAGGGGGAAAGTGGTCATTAAATGAAATAGAGAATTTCCAAGTATTCTTGATTAAAAAAAAGACCTGACCTGAGCACAAAATTTGATGATTAAATATAAGACTCAAAAGAAGCAAAGGAAGAGGAAAGAGAAAATATAAGAAATTCAATTAAGTTAAACTATTTAAATCGCTATAATGGAACATGATATTTGTATCTTAAAATGTTATCATTATTAGGGCAGTTAGAAGAAATATAAACAGAGAGAGGAACTGAGAATGGAATTTAGAACTCAAAATTTAATAAAAATGATTGTTAAATATTTTATGTATAATTTGAAAGATTTAATAGCATAACTGAAAAAATTTTAAAAGTCTACACTGACAAATGTCAAACTTAATTGTTTTATGCAAAATTCTTGTTCAATGTACAGTCTTAATCTATTCCTATTAAAATAATATGAAATATAAATTAAAATGAGTATAAAATTATTTAAAAGAGATGATGCCATTGTCTTGCTGACTTAACTGTGTATAATAGAAGGTTAAAACAAATCCCTGTGTCAGAAGCAGTCATATGGCTAAATGAATAAATTATATTACTAAAAAGTACTTGAAAAGAAAGACCAAAGAACACTAGACAGCTTGTTTATTAAATAAACTAGGTCTCAAGTGAAAATTAACAAACTTTTTGTAGACTGCTGCAACATTATCAAATGAATATTTTGTCATTTTCAATGACAAAGCTTATTATTTCTCCACATTTAAAGAAGGAGAGTTGGGGAAGAAATCTGACATTTGGCAGTTCTTTTGTAATCCAGACCATGTCTGTAAAAGGAATGCAGTTCTGAAACTCTGAATGATTCTTAATTATTAAATACAGAAAAAAGAAATTATTCTAATTAAATTCAGAATGTTTCAAGCCTTCATTAGATAAATGTATCTCATATACTTGGAAAAAGTACAGTACCTTACATCACACAGTGGACTAGAGGTATTCTTGAATACGAAGAAAGTATATATTTAAGTTTTAGTGCCTTTGATATATATTTAAAATCTAAGATTTTACAAGAAACCATTGCATTAGAATGAAAGAGAATATATGGTTGAATATTCAATTGGACAGTATAATTTGGCAAATACTTTGGAACTGCACTAGAAACTATAGTTAGAAACTTAAGCCCAGTGATTTGAACTATTGGTTGTATAGCTTAGGGAGATCAATGACAGATGGGCATGTCCTCTTATTACAAAATGTTCACATACGCACTTTTTGAAATGAAAAAAAAATAGAAAAAAATAGTGGATTATCTACTATTGATAAAACAACTAAAAGGACAGTAATATATTAATATAGTATAGCCAAGTGACTCAGTGAATAGAGTCCTGGGCCTCAAGTCAGGAAGACTCATCTTCAGGAGTTCAAATGTACTTCAATTGAAAACCAAGGGTCAAACTCTACTGGAATGGTCATGGGATAGGGTTCTAGGCCAAGAGTCAGGAAGATTGTGTTCAAATAAGGTTTCATACATTAACTGTGTGACACTGGGTAAGTAATTTATCACTGTTTCCTTCAATTTCCAACATTTGTAAAATGAGCTGGCAAAGGAAATGACAAATCAGTCCAGTATCTTTCTTAAGAAAACTCCAAAAACTCTCATGAAGTCAGACATGGCAGATGACTTGAAAAACAGGAAAAAATTAATACATTGGAATATTATTATACCATAAAAAATTCTAGAGAGAAGAAATCCAAATAAACTTCAGCAGACTTCTTTATATGAACTGTTCCAAAGTGACCCGTCATAACATATTAACTTTATTACATAGAGGCACATACATAAAATATAAAATTATCAAAATATAAATAGAATCAAGGCTAAATGACATCACCATTAAAGATGATTGAAATGAATAACCTATTTGATGGACAATAAAGTTAAATTATACTTTCCTTCTTTAGAAGGAGATGGTAGAATATAGATGTGAAAAAGACATGCAATGACTTGAATGGTAAATGTTTTGGGTTTGTTTACTAAAAGCCAATTCTGTTACAAGAGATTGATCTATTTTGGAGTGGGTATCAAGAATTGATAATTTATGAAAGAGAAAAAATCATCAATAGTTAAAGAAACAATATAAAATAGGTAACTGATGTGGGATAAACATGGTTGTGGTGCTCCTGACCCAAAGAGGACAAAAAATAAATATATAAATAATGCTAGTAAAAATAAACCTTGTGATTTTTTATCATAAGAATAATATACTTTAAATTCATTTACTTTTGATATTGTGTACATGAAGCCTGAACCTTTATGAAATAAGTAAGATAAATAGTAAGGAGATGTCTTACATCTTTCATAACATTATGAACATGGAAATATGCATTTCATAATAGTACAAGTACAATCTATATCATATTACCCTGCCATTTAAGGGAGGAGGTAGTGATGGGAGAGAGGGAGATAATAGAGTTAGCAAAATGTCAGACAATGATTATTAAAATAGTATCTAAATATATTCTGGAAAAAACATAAAATAAAAAAGACACATTTAATTGACCTTAAAATTATTTGCTGGATTAGAGGAAGAAGGAATATAATGAAGATAATGGTAACTAGCTATGTGATTTTTTAAGTTACTTAATCTTTTAGGCACACAATTTTTTTGTTTGTTTTCAATAGTTAAATGAGAATATTGGACTAAAACACATATATAACTTCAATATTGCTCTATGTGAAAAATATTAAGGAAGTGAGTATGGTAGGGAATGGGGATAGTGGTACTCAGATAAAAGTCAAACAGTGAGGAGTTAACTATATACATAGGAAGAAAAAAATAGAATGAGATAACTTTTTTGACAGATGGATGTTACATAGACAGGGATATAGCAAAAGAAAGATAGGAATAGAGATCGAGGGACAGGAAAAACATCTGGAGAATTGTTTAATGAGTTCTTAAGAGAGTGGTAGGTGAGGAAAATTGTAGGTAACACTTCATTGTTAACTTTAGCTATCAGCCTTAAAATAAATAATCAAGGCCTGATGAATTTTTTATTAATTAATGATCAACCTTGCACAGAAGAAATTCTCCTCTGAAAGGTGAAAATACAGTAGCTCATTATGGGAATATGAGATGTATCTAAGCTGAATAAAAAGGCATTGCCATGTGGTCCAAAGGATTAATTCAATCTTCAAATTGGAGTTTCCTCATGCATTTTCTATGGGATAGAGACCATGAAGTATTCATCTAAGGAGACATTGGCAAACAGATTTGGGGGCTTATATGAACCTCTTCTGACAGATGGACACTAATTTTGATTCTTAAAGTTGCAATTGAAATAATGTGTACCACAGGCAATAAGCAGAGAGATATAATTTGTTTAAATGGGTAGGACAAAATACAGTGATGATTACTTTAATAATTCCCATTAAAATTCCTTACAGGTATTAATAAAAAGTTTAGGACTAAAAGGCTAGCAAGTATTAAACTAATTTATAATGAAATTGTGTTGAATGAGATTAACCTGTGATACATATACAATTAATTTATTCCTTACTCATCAAATTCTGAAAATATGAATAACTTAACTTATTTAATCAAATAGAACAGTCATTTTTATATTTAAATTTTTCTTTTTAACCATTTTTATCATTCTTCACTGCTAATATTTAGTTATTATTTGCTAATGATCATGGGATAAATATATTAAATGGTTCCAATAAGCAATTAAGTATTGATTTAATATAATATTTTGCTATTAGAATTGTCTCTTTAATAAAAATTTATTTTTTGTTATGCAAAAATACTTATGTCATAGAAAGCTTTGATTTCTTCTTTAGAAGCAAAAAAGAAATGGAATCCTTTAGAAATAAGTATCTTAGGAGTAGAGAATAGACTCTTTGGAGAGAATTTTACTCATTGCCAATAATATTCTCCTTCCCATTAGAAATTCAACAAAGGCCATGAAGTTTGGGGGCAGTGAGATTAAGCTATGGTGATAACTACATTAGAAAACTCCCAAGTAAGCAATGAAATTGACTTATTTGCTGATTGGCTCATAATGTGACAAAGATTTTGGTATTTATAAAGTGGAATGAGATAAGAGTATTTAGGAACAGTTAGTATGTACATTCTGTGTGTATTTGTATGTAAACACATATTAAGCACTTTCACATGCACAGGTATTCTATGTAAGCAAATATTGGGGCAACTAGGTGGTGTAATAGAGTGAGTGACACAGAGTCATGAAAACTCATCATCCTGAATTCAAATCCAGCTTCAGACATTTACTTATTAGCTGTGTGATCCTAGATAAGACTTATGCTCCAATTTGCCTTAGTCTTTCATCTATAAAATGATTTAGAGAAAGAAATGGGATACTTCTCCAATATTTTTGCCATGAAAACCCCAAATGGAGCCATGAAAAGTATTAATTTTAGACACTTAGAAGATGCCTTCTAACAACTAGCATGTACAATAGACTAAATGGAATGATTGTGTGAATTTAAGCCAAATTTCCACAGGACAAAAGGAAAATTCATTGTATATTACTGAAGGAATGACCAAATGGAAATGGAAGATTTTGCAGCCACTGGACTACTGAGAAAGTATATTTCCTTTAGAGAAAGTGCTCAGAGACCTTGAAGATAAAAGGGCTGGTTGGGGAAGGTCAGGAGAAAGCCAGACACTGTCATTTCCTGGAAAGCAACATAGGCAGTGAGAAAGAGTGAATGAAGGAACTTGTAAGAATTTTCCTAGGGAAGAAAGGGGTTTCATGGAAATTAACAGGGAGATCACTCAGGGTTGATATTTTGGAGTTGCAGCTAGAATGGCAGTAAAGTTGGAGAGACAACCCATTCCAATCAAAAGACATCACCACTGACCAGATATCAAGTAATTTTGGAAATATGGGAAATTCAAGTGTTCAGTCATTTTGATATAATAAAACTTACATTTTTGTTGAACCGTGTAGTTTTAAAACATGATTGTGTAAAGTTATATGCTTATGATAACCCTAAAGAAAATGGAGTTTACCCAGTCAGTCACGAAGAAAGCTAAGAATAGGTCCTCTCAGTTTTTTATTTCCAGTTTCTGCAAATTTCCATAATAGATACATCTCTTTTATAGATGAGGGAAGTATTTTATCTCCTATACCTTTCTATACATTCTTTTTCTTTTTTTGCCATCCCATTTTTAAACATATCTAAACATGCATAATCTAAAGCTGCAGACAGAAGACTGATTCTAATGGTTTCATCTAAAGTAAGATTGAACAATGCCTGAGTCCAAAGGGAGAATTTTTACCTATAAATTGAAAATCCTGATTCTAACCTTAGCCTGAAAGGATTCAACTTTCCCATAATTTATTTTCCATTCTATGAATGAAACCCTCTTAAAGTGAAAGAGAGCACTGCAGGGAGACAGTGAACCTAGATGAGAGTATTTTCAAGTTCTAAATTACACTCTAGCATTACCTGAATGTATGCAATTCACATAAAATCATACTAAGTCTTTCCTTGGAGCATACATTTTAACACCTTGCTGAATATTGTATCATGCATGATGGGCCACTGTTTCTAAATAATTCATTCTGCCATTTTTACAATTCTTTTAATATTTCATGATTATACCTTTAAAATTATATACATTATATCCTCAGAAAAGAGTAATTTATTTCACCTAAAATTCTTCTATTATACCCACTACAGTCCAATAAAACAGAGAGAATATGATGGTTAAGGAAGAATGTAGGACCTGCAATTGTAAGATCAGGGTGCAATATCCAACTCTAACCTTTTAGCCATGTAAAGTTAGGTAATAAAATACTTTCTTCAAACCTCAGGATACTCTTCTGTAATGAGGATAAAAATACCTCTCCTACCTATCTCAAAAGATTGCAGCATGAATAAATGAGGATGGTGTGGAAAATATTTAAAAATATATTCTCCTTGTGATTTTAAGGTAGTGAATTCCCTTCCCTTAGTTACTGTTTCCTCAGCTATAAAATGAAGGGACTGAACTGCATAAACGAGTGTCCTTTTCAATTATATTTTGTGATACTTCACAGTCTTTTCATTGATATATCCCATAGTTCAAGAGCCACCTGCTCCAGGTCTGTTTTTGTGCCCTCTCCATGTCTTTGCTAGTGCCATTACTTTATATAAGCTTTCCTCTACTCTCTATTTATTCTTTATGTTTGATTTATATATTCAGTCTCCTTTATCAGACTATAAACTCCTTGAGGACAAGAACTATATTTATTTTTACTTTTCTTTATATTCACAACACTTAGCACAGTGACTGGTAATAATCAACATTTAAGTGCTTGCCAAATTTATTGATGTTTAATTTACTCCTTATCACATAGGCCAGAGAAGCTCTTTTCAATATCTTCAACTTCTCTCACATTCTCCAATCTTAGCCACATCACATCCTTCTCTCTCTGGCACCCCTTCCTACATTTCTAAAACCATCAAAGCCAACACACTTCAATGTCCCTCCTCTCTCCTAGAAAATGACTTTATAATTCTTATTCTACTTCTTTTAGTGAAGAAGTACCCCTGAACCTTTCCCATATACTTTCCTTTTTGTTAGTTAGAAATATTAATCTTTACACTTATGTGCATGACCAGCTTTTTCATCTTTCCCCTTCTGCATATCAATTATTGACTAAAACATTTGTCTTAAAGATCGTTAATGGGGGAAAATGATCTTTAATGGGAATATTTTGTTAGATTAGTTCTATTTATTGAATACATGAAAGGTAAAGACATGAATTTCTTGGGAAAAGAAATTCCAGTGAGATCTGTTTCACTGATACAGACTCTCCTCTTTATCTAGAGATGATACTGTTTTCTTACATTTATAACTCAAATGGAATCACTTTAGAACGTGGACAGATGATCTTTCAATAAGGTAAGTTCTTACTCAGGGGCACAAGGTACTAATGACTGTGTGCAATCTACCCACTCAATTGAACACTTAGCATATTTGCTTCTGTTTCATGATGTACATTCACTATCAAAGCTGTCTCTTCATCTGTTTTGTTTTCCTCAATTAATCCAAGCTAAAGATAGTGAATGTGAAATGATAACATAAATAACAAAGGTAAAATATGTTTTATGTACTATTCAATAGTTTTATATAACATATTCACATACACAGAATGTAAATTAGATAATCTAAACTTTGCATGAATATTTCATTTCTCCCTCCATGCAAGTTTTGCTTTTTAAGTAAAGTTATTAATAATTACTAGCTGTAGGAACAAGTTTAGATTAATCAGGAAGTTTAGCTAGCAGAGATCTTTAAATAAGAAACTGCTTTTCTTGATTATTTTTATATCATTTGAGGGGATGGGGTATATATAGAGAGTACTATTAGTACCCTCCTGTAGGCATGCTTAAGCTGTTCTTGGTCCAGTGAATTTTAAAAACTACTCAGACTATACCTTACAAGATTTGGACTAGCTATTCCCTTATTGTAAAAATGGAGATACTTGGTCTAAGAAGAATCAGGAATGTATTGGGAACTTTTAAAATTACTCCACCCTAATTAGACATTCTTTAGGGGAAGATAAAAGTTGTAAACTCCTGATTGAACAATGAAGATACTTATCTCATACCTTATAGTGAAGCTAGAACCTTAAGCTAGGTCTGTTTTTAGATCTAATACAACAAGGTGTTAAATACCTGTAATGGTTACATTAATCACAAAAAGGTCAAGTAACTTACAAAAGGCAAGCTTAACAAAGAGGTGTGAAGTACTCAGAAGATATAATCTAACCAGAGAAGGTGAGGACCAAAGAAGATGAGAACTAAGAATGGGCAGTCCCGGAAAAAAGCATCTACTGTGATTGGTACACATGAAAATTTAGGGGAGGTGACATAAGAGAAAATTTCTTTAAAAGGAAGGGGTAAAAGGTCAGTTGTACATTTGAATTTGGATTTGAATTGAGTTAGATAATGAACTCAGTTCAGGAGATTCAGTGGAGGACTGGAGCTTCCTTCGAGATGGTCTTGTGGTGAGTGATAAGACTAACTCCCTCTCCCTGAGACTCAGGGAGGCCACTTTGGGCTAGGCCTTTAACTACTGCTTGGTTCAGCCTGAGCCAGAGCAGTTTAAATTAATTCTCTCTCTCTCTCTCTCCTTTCCTCAATTCCTTCTCTCTTTATTAATTAAAATCTCTAAAAATCCCAAGCTGACTTGAATATTCTCATATTTGGGAATTTCCCACGGAGAACACTTATTTTAGATTTAAGTCAAAACACTAAAATTATCCGTACAGTCACAAGATCAGAAACTTGGTATATATATATATATATATATATATATATATATATATATATATGTATGTATATATGTATATATGTATATGTATATATATACATATTGTTTTTAGGACTGGAACAATTATTTCATTAATATGTATAACTCTCAATTTGGAAACTCCCTTCACTAATGGAGATAGGCAACTCCATTGAAATCTATAGCCTAAAATAGTTATTTGGGTGTGCTTAGAGGTTAAGTGACTTTATGTTACCACAGCCAAAATGTGTCAAAGGTAAAATGCAAATTCAGGTTCTCTTGGTTCCAAAGGCAATTCCTTCTCCAATATGTCTTACTGACACTGGGATTTTATAAAGTAATATAATTTAAGGGCCTAATAACATTTTAGAGAATATTTGGTCCAACACCATAATTTTTCAATTGAAGAAGTTAAAACCTACATAACTGTAATGGAAGGAGAGAAATGAGGTAACTTTGGCATAATCCCTGAGGGGCAGGATCTTTTGTGTCCCAAGACTTCTTCAGGCTTAGTGTTTGTTCACCATTATTTTCTCAGTGCACATCCCCACTGTAAGAGTTGTCATAATAGGTGTCTCAGTGTCCTTGCATTTGTCTTTGTCATTATCAGTATCTTTGGTATCCTTCCCTATAACTAGCTCCTTTCCCTTCCTCAGTTTCTCATTCTTCTTCATAGTGAATTCCTGGTACATCTCAGAGTTTGCTGTCATTTGGGAGAATAATAGTTCTAGCCTGTTATCTATGTTGTTATCTTTTTGCCCCTAATTATCTTCATTCCTCTCTTTGATGGTGCTATATTATTGCCAGAAAACTACCACAGCCAGCTGGGAGGGTTAACCATTTTGTAGCTGTTTCTAGTAATATTTGGTTCCAATATTTTGTAATGCTGACTGCTGCCCCTATCATATCATTGATTATGCTGGTAATGGTACTAAATATAGAATAGTACCATCAGTGTTTTAAAATGGCTACAACCAGTAGAGTCCATAACCATTTTTGAAACATGTTGCATCTTTCCTATATCTATCCCTCTCTCAGTTGTTTATATTAGCCTTTCTATTATATAGGAATCAAGATGTCTGCCTTGATCCTGTATGTAGTTGTTTTAGAATCTCTACCCCCAAGATGGCTGCCCTAAGCAGTCACTTCCAACTTGCCAACTGCTGATGATGGATTCTCTTGTATTCTGGGGTGACACTGCAATAGAAGGAGAGAAATGGAGTCTCCCAACACTGAATTCAGGACCAGAGTGTGGTAGAGATGGAATGGAGCCAAGAGGTGGAGAGAGGGGATAGATTAGTTTCCCTTTCTCTTTCCCTGGTAAACCCCAAGCTGGTTGCCTTCAGAATCACAGGTTACTGTTCCCTCAGAAACTTGGTTGAAATAAAATACAAGACAGACAGCTTCTCCCTCTCTGAGAAGAGAAGTGTAACTACCCCCCCCCAACTCCAAGTCTCCCTTCTAGGATACTATGAAGCAGGCACTTGATCTAACAAACTGCTATTTATTCTAATGGACTATGTGAAATATAGGGCAAGTGAGTTGTGGGATAAGGTGACAGGAAGGTGGGAAATGGGAAGTCCCTAAAGATAACAATTGAACCCCCTCTCCCCAATCCTGCAGGGTCAAGCTTTGCCTGCCTGACCCACTGGGGTGAGCTGTGAAAGCTGTCCTGAATCCTAGCTGTCCTAGCTATAATATCAGGTTCAAGGCTGTCTAGAGGGATTGAGAGGAAATATTGTGAATAGCTTTCTGGAAAGTCCTATTCACTCTGCTTTGTCTTCACTGGATACTGGGGTCAGGCTTAACAGAAGGATGCTCCAGGCTCAGAGGTTCACTCAGATCAACCTCCCTAGTGGGCTTCCCAATGAGAAGTGGGTTCAACTGTTTGGATCTTCTCAGTTCCTCTCTTCCTTCTCCAGAATTCTCTCTCCCTTCTGCCCCCCCCCCCATGGTCTTCCAGTATGATGAATCTGTTTTCCTCTCTTACAGAACTTAAATTACTTTACATAGAGCTTCAGTTTGACATTGCTAATTTTTAAGAGGATCTTTGTTGTTGTATATAGGTTGGGGATGGGAACTACACTTGGACTAAAAGAACCTATGTTTCCAGGAATAAAGATATGGAATTCTCATTATATTCTCCCCTGTTCAGACCACATCAAGATCACTGGGTTCAGTTCTAGGATTCATATCTTTGGAAGACCATTGATAAGCCAGAATTGAGTACATGTCACTAGAGGATAAGCTGATAGACATAGGGATGGTTAACCTGGGGAATATAAGACTTGATATTTGTCATGGGATACATTCAAGTATTTCAAAGGGTAAGTATGAACAAAAATTAGACATATTCTGGGTTTTTTAAGGCTTAACTAAAAGCAATGTATAAAAGTAGAAAAGAGGAAAAATTAATTAGGCTTCACATATAGAGAAATCTCCCAAACTTTATATAACAGTAAAATAGGATACCCAGAAAGGTGATGAATGCTTCATTGCAGGTCTTTTTAAGCAAAGTCTTTAGTAATTCTTGGATGAGTTGTACCTATTTTTGTGCAAGTATATTTTAAACTAGATGAACGTTAAAATTCCTTATTTCTATGAAATTTTATTAAAGAAAAATCAAATTTGACTCACTAAACTCTCCATAGTTTACTTGCTGTGTGATCTGGGATACACTTTTTAACCTCTTACCCTCTGTTTCATTATCTGAAAATGAGGGTGTTAATATTTGCATTTTTTGTTTTAGTGGGATATTAAGAGGCACAGTCTGTGTGAATGGTAAAAAGCTGCCAAGGGAAATCCTAAAAGTATCTATGATTTTGTAGTACAGAAAACTCAAATTATGAGGACTTCTACTATTAGTAATTTCTAATTGTCTTTATCTAGTTGAGAAATCCCAGATCTGTAATGCCAAACCTATGGGATATGTGCCAAAGAGAGCATCCAGAGAGCTCTCTGTGATTATACACACCATCAACTCATTATTAGAAAGGCAAAGGCACTCAGGTAGAGCTGATCCCTTGCTGTTCTTCACCATGCCTGATGAAATTTTTTCACATCTCCTACCCCTCTGCCCAGTAGCTCAATGGGAGCACACAAGGGGGTAAGGTGGGTGGCTCACTGGTGGCAGACCTGGGGGAGAGCAGAGTGTTGGCATCACTCCTTTCCCTCTCTCTATGCCAGCTGAGGACATTCCTTACTTCACCTGCACCTTGCCCAGCAGTCCAATGTGATCACTTTCTCCCTTCCCTGTGTGGGATAAGGGTAGCCAGGGCACAGGCAATACTTGGTCTGGGGGGCTGGGGCAAGACATATTTTCCAGGGGGTCAAGGGTCAGGACAGGGCATGCAGTCTCTAAAAGGTTTGCCATCACTATCCTAGATAGTTGCCTAGGACACATAAATGTTAAATGGCATGCTTACCTGGAGTCACACAGCTAATAAATTGCAAAGATCAAATTTGATCTCAGGGCTCTCTATGTTCAAGTCCAGAACTCTACTCATTAATTCACACTACCTTAAAGATGCTTCTGAAATGTGAATTAATGAAAGTAATAACATTAATAACTTCCTCAAAGTCCAAACCAAGTATTCTGATTTATCATTTCATCATTCAATTTGTGGCAAGAGCAATGCTTCAACTACACAAAGATGCTATAGGAAGTAGTATATAATTCAGTTCACCTGAATGGACATTCTTCATACATTTTACATTACTGGCTTCTTCTAGAATTGATTCAAGTACACAAGCTGGAAATGTATATGCTCTAAAGTCACCTTTGTCTTAAATTGTAAGATGATTTCTTAAAAACCCAAATTTCACATGAGACACATTATCATAAATGCCTGATTATAAAATCATTTTCAATAAGTAAGTATTCTATTTTGCCACAGTATTAGACTAGAACTGCTGGCAAAAGAAGAGAAACTTACTCTATTGTGACATATTTATAAAGATAAATTCCTCTTGGTAGGATAGAAAAGTGAGTGTGGATGGTAGGGGAAGTGAGATTTAAATGCCTTTGAAGTTGCAAGCTAAACAAACAAGAGACCAGGGAAAACACTAATATTCCCCACCCTGAACAAATCTATTTCAATGGGGGAATGCTCAACTGCCAGCCTTTGGAATCCTCTCCATTACTGAGTCTAACAAAGCATGCAGGGCATCACTAAAAATCTCCATGCCACATTTGTAGACCTAGCTACAGGCTTCAACTAAGTCAGTAAAAACTGTGTCACAAATTAACTGGCACTAAGATGAAGATGAGTCTCCTGTTTCTTCTTCAGCAACTTCATAGTCATAGCACTCCTAGAATAAAAGGATTTCTCATTCCTTAGCCACTGAAGGCCAGAGTTGTGTCCAGAGATTAGGCCCCTTTGATATTTATCTCAACAACAAACCCGAAGGCTCTCTAATCCAAAACCATTTTCATCATCAATTCTCTATAAGTACAAATACTTATTAAATACCTATTTATTATTATTTGTTATATATTAATAAACTAAAATGAAGATGAAGGAAAAAAAAACATTAATTGCACTCAAGGTGGTAATATTTTAACAGGAAAAACAACATGCCTGGATACATACACATATATACACATAGACACAATGTATTTATCTGTATCTATGTATGTATATTATTGCTTAGTGATTTTTGCCCAGGTCCAGCTCTTTGTAACCACTTTTTGGAGTTCTCTTAGCAAAGATACTGGAGTGGTTTCCCCTTTTCCTCTTTAGCTCATTTTTATTGATGAGAAAACAGAGGCATATTGTGTTAAGTGATTTCTCAGGGTCACACATATAGTAAGTGTCTGCGTCCTGATTTGAACTCATATTTTTTTTCTGATTCCAGGACTGATACTTTATTCTCTTTGTCATTCAGCTGCCACCTCCCAGTTTCTAGCTCTTTTTCTCTCTCACTTAGTGTATAGATAGATACATAGATACATAGATACATATATATATGTGTATATATATACATAGATATCAATACCAATAGAGATAAATGAATATAGAAAAAAATATAGCTTACATATCCATATATACATATCCATACATATCAATATACATACCCATAAATATGCATACTCACAATTCTGAATATTATTTCCCATTGCTATGTATATGCATATATATGCACATGTATGATTACATATACACAATATTTGTCTATATGAAATGATGGGGAGAAATTGGTATATACAGAGGGGAAGGAGAAGTAAACAAAGGATTGAAGAAATAGACGCTAATTCTAAAATGAAAATAATCTTTTCCCACACCAATGGTTCATGAAAACTGTCTTCCTGCTCGAGAGACTTGAGCCTCCTTAGAATTCATTAATCTATCACTAATTCTCAATATCTATTCTAAATAACCTATACTAATTAATAATCTCCTTATATATAGTTAAAGTCACTTTCTCCTTGTATTCTTTCCAGCTCACTCTTCCAACTGCCAGCTCTTTCAAGAGCCTAGCTAGGCTTCAGCTGGGCCTTGGTAGGCTTCAGTTGGCCTGCTTCACTCTGCAGCCACACAGTCCTTCTTTCTCTTTCAGTTGGTCTTCTTTCAGAAACTTATTCCCAAAACGACAACCTGTTCTCTTTCAACTCCCAGTCAGTTTTCCACAGTTTTCCAGAGAGCAAAATCCAACCAGCCTCTCAGAGTAATCTCTCACTCCAAAAGTGACACTGGTAGTTGTATGCCAACAATCTGTAAGGCTCCTCAGAATTCCCTTCAAGAAACTCTACCCAAGATTCCATCTGGGGTTTAAGGTAAAACGGCACCACTATATGTAGCCTTTTCCTATTTATCCAGATCCTAATCAGCCCCAATATTTAAGTAATCCCAATAATATATGTACACACACACAAATATATACATATATTTGTAGTGGATAATAGCAATTGAGCAAATGTGGTTAGACTAAAGACAGGAGATGATTCTTGAGCTATGTCTTTTAATGAAACTAGGGATTCCAAGAGCTATATGTGAGGAGGATTTGAATTTTAGACATAAGGGGCAGCTAATGTGCTATAGCATTATTGTATGTACTTACATGTATGCAGATACAATCTATGTATTTACAAGCATAGCAACTCAGAAGTGGAAAACAATGCCAGAAAAGAAATATGTGAAGCACCAAAGGAAAGTGTGAAAGGATCTCAGGTTTCAAAAGAGTCCCTGGAAGAACTTGAAGTTTAAAAAAAAAATAATAACTGGCAGAAAAAAATTCAACAGATGGCGGAGGGATCCATTGAAGAAATTGTCTTCCTAAAATCTAGAATAGTTTAAAACTATATTGAGACAAAAAGTACCTTGAAGAAATTAACTACCTAAAGTATAGAATGAACCAAATGGAAGAGATAAAACAAAATAAGAAAGCCATTGAAGAAGCACAACTATTTAAAGCTTAGGATTGGTCAATGGAAAAGGAAACACAAAAACTAAAGAAAGAAAATAACCTCTTAAAGATTAGAATTAGAACAGAAGCTAACAAAACCATAAGATTAGAAAATAATAAGCCTTTTTAAAAAAGAAATAAAAATAGAAGAAAATCTAAAAGAGTTGGTATGTTCAAAAATGTTTAAAGGACAAACTACTTGTTGGCAAGGAAGTTTGACAAATTTTGCAAGCCTAGTCCTTAGCCATTTTAAGTGTTATTGCCTGGTCTCTACTCAAGATGATATAACTTCAAAGAATTTGCCACTTCTTGAATCCTGGAGGCATAATCTTTGAAAACTCAGAGTCACTCCCATTTCACATTGAGGGAATGAAGTAATGTGTTTATAGAAAATAAATCCTATTGGGTAGAAAACTCTGTTCCCAAAAGTTGAACGCCACAATAATACTGAATCTGACTTTTATGTGGGGGGCTGTTTAAACAAAAGGTATACAAATATGATAGATGGTGAGTCAAGTCTAAAATGAAATATTTTGAACTCCAATTTGTCTTTCTAAATCAATATACATCACATACATGTGCACACACATACACAAACATAATCTTTACTACAGTTTGTCCTGGGAGCAATCAAGTGCTACCATATAAAATACAATCTCCCAAACCCACAGATCCAGCAAATAGGAGAGGAGCAAGATTGCAGTCAATGGCAGGGGGGGGAGGAAAAAATATAAGTAAACAATAGAAAAAGAAAAAGAAATTAGAATCTATAGCTTCTATCCAGGTAATGAACAAAGAGCAAACGGAACAAAGGAAGATGAAGGAACACCAAACAAAAATTCAGAAACTCTGGAGACTTGGACTCAGGCTTTGGGAGGACTCAATACACAATTCAAAAGAAAAAAAAAGATTAAGAAATGTTGAAAACAATTGGGAAAAAAAAAAACTTTAAAAAGCAAAATAAGTTACTTGGAAACAGAGGCAAATGAACTAAAACAGGAAAATAATTTCTTGAAAGTCAGAATTGACCAGCTTGAAAACAAGGCAAAGAAAGTGAAGGATGACCTACAAAGAAAAACAGACCAGAAGGAGAAGGATGACTAGAAGGTCAGGGATGAAATACAGACTTTAAAAATTAGAATTACTTCACAAGGCAGCAGGAGTATATAAAACAAAATCAAAAGAATGAAAAAAATTGAGGAAAATCTAAAACACCTCATTTATAAAAACTACAGACCTGGAAAGTAGATTCAGAAGAGACAATTTTAAAAGTATTTGCAAAGCCTTTTATAAAACACAACACCCATTCCTTTTAAAAACACTAGAAAGCATAGGAATAGAAGGGTTGTTCCTAAAAATAATAAACAGTATATATCTAAAACCATCAGCAAACATCATCTGCAATGGGGATAAACTAGATATATTCCCAATAAGATCAGGAGTGAAACAAGGATGCCCATTATCACCTCTATTATTTGACATTGTACTAGAAACACTAGCAGTAGCAATTAGAGAAGAAAAAGAAATTGAAGGCATCAAAATAGGCAAGGAGAAGACCAAGTTATCACTCTTTGCAGATGACATGATGGTCTACTTAAAGAATCCTAGAGATTCAACCAAAAATCTAATTGAAATAATCAACAACTTTAGTAAAGTAGCAGGATACAAAATAAACCCACATAAGTCATCAGCATTTCTATATATCTCCAACATATCTCAGCATCAAGAATTAGAAAGAGAAATTCCATTCAAAATCACTTTAGGCAATATAAAATACTTCAGAATCTATCTCCTGAGACAAACACAGGAACTATATGAGCACAACTACAAAACACTCTCCACACAACTAAAACTAGAATTGAACAATTGGAAAAACATTAACTGCTCATGGATAGGATGAGCTAATATAATAAAAATGACTGTCCTACCCAAATTTATCTATCTATTTAGTGCCATACCCATTGAATCTCCAAATTTTTTTTTTTTTACTGAATTAGAAAAAAACATAAAGCTCATTTGGAAGAACAAAGGATGAAGGATATCCAGGGAAATAATGAAAAAAAAATACAAAGGAAGTGGGCCTTGCAGTCCCAGATCTCAAACTGTACTATAAAGCAGTGGTCATCAAAACAATTTGGTACTGTCTAAGACAGAAAGGAGGATCAGTGGAATAGAATTGGGGTAAGTGACCTCAGCAAGACAGTCTATGACAAACCCCATAACCCCAGATTTTGGGACAAAAATTCACTATTTGATAAAAACTGCTGGGAAAATTGGAAGACAGTGTGGGAGAGATTAGGATTGTATCAACACCTCACATCCTACACCAACATAATCTCAGAATGCTTGAATGACTTGAACATAAAGAAGGAAACTATAAGTAAATTAGGCGAACACAGAATAGTATACATGTCGGACCTTTGGGAAGGGAAAGATTTTAAAACCAAGCAAGACTTAGAAAGAGTCACAAAATGTAAAATAAAAAATTTCGACTACATCAAATTAAAAAGTTTTTGTACAAACAAAACCAATGTAACTAAAATCAGAAGGGAAACCACAAACTGGGAAAAAATCGTCATAACAAAAACCTCTTATAAAGGTTTAATTACTCAAACTTACAAAGAGCTAAGTCAATGGTACAAAAAATTAAGCCATTCTCCAAGTGATAAATGGGCTAGGGACATGAATAGGCAGTTTTCAGATAAAGAAATCAAAACAATTATTAAACACATAAAAAAGTGTTCTAAATCTCTTATAATCAGAGAGATGCAAATCAAAACAACTCTGAGGTATCACCTTACACCCAGCAGATTGGCTAACAACAGATTAACAAAGGAAAGTGGTGAATGCTGGAGGGGATGTGGCAAAGTTGGGACATTAATTCATTGCTGGTGGAGTGATGAATTGATCCAACCATTCTGGAGGGCAATTTGGAACTATGCCCAAAGGGTGATAAAAGAATGTCTGCCCTTTGATCCAGCCATAGCACTGCTGGGTTTATACCCCAAAGAGATAATAAGGAAAAAGACTTGTACAAGAATATTCATAGCTGCACTCTATGTGGTGGCAAAATATTGGAAAATGAGGGGATGCCCTTACATTGGGGAATGGCTGAACAAATTGTGGTACATGTTGGTTGTGGAATACTATTGTGCTAAAAGGAATAATAAAGTGGAGGAATTCCATGGAGACTGGAACAACCTCCAGGAAGTGATGCAGAGCGAAAGGAGCAGAACCAGGAGAACATTGTACACAGAGACTGATACACTGTGGTACAATCAAAGGTAGTGGGTTTCTCCTTTAGGGTCAATGCAAGGTCCCTGAACAATCTGCAGGGATCCAGGAGGAAAAAAAAAAAACAACTACCCATAGGCAGAGTACAAATGGTGGAAGTAAAAATAATGAGGAAAGGCAACTACTTGACTACAAGTGCTGAGGGGATATGACTGAGGAGAGACTTTAAATGAACACCCCAATGCAAATACCAACAACATGGAAATGGGTTCAGATCAAGGACACATGATACCCAGTGGAATCATGGATAGGCTATGGGAGGGGTGTTGGGAGGAGGGGAGAAAAAGAAAATGATCTTTGTTTCTAATGAATAATGTTTGAAAATGACCAAATAAAATAATGTTTAAAAGGAAAAAAAATAAAATAAACTTAGAAAATTAAAAAAAAAAAACTACCACATGTGGTGAGTGAAAAAAGTCCAACTCCTTTCCTGGATTTTTTTCCTGCATCCCCAGGTCCTTGGCTCAAGGCTGAGGCCCCTCCAGCTAAGGACTAATTAGCCCTGCATGGGTTGAGCCAGGGGTTGGAGCAAAATACTTAGTTTATAGATTAGATATCTTACCCTATTTTCTATATGATTTTCTTACTCTCGTTCTTTCTATATTTTATAAATAAATTGCTAAAAAAATCATTTTGGAATTGATCAAAATTCCTGGTGACCCTACTCTTAAATTATCCAGTTTAACCTTTTATATTAAGCCCTTACATTTATTCCCCTTACAGTAGCTAGAAGTATATTTGGAGGCTACAGTGACAGACTGTAAAGGATGATTTGTCAAAAAATATATAAAAAAACTAGGGGTAAAAAAGAATAATGGGGAAAGCGATAAAATGGGGTGAATGTATATTGCATAAAGAAACATTTGGGCAGAGATGGGGAGAAGATAAATAAAATGGAAGAGTGAAAGAGATTGAAGAGAGTCTCAAAGAAAATTTTAATCATTACAGTGGAAAGTGTAAGAAAGGTTCAAATGGAAGGAAATCTTCAAACTCCAAATTCAATCATGATCATCAACATCATTATGATCATCAACAACAACATCATAATCATCAACATGATGAAAAACATCTTCATCATCAACAACATCATCATCAACATCATCTTCATCAACATCAGCAACAGCACAATCAACGATAACATCAACATCTAACTATCCATCTTTTCCTGGCCCGAAAATTTTTGCTGGGTGGCCTAACCTAATAACATACTATGCAGAGTAATGAATGAGAGCCAAAAGATTTAAACTCTAGGCTTGAGTGCCACTATGTGACCTTTAGGGGTAAAAAGAAAGCCTTCTTTTTCCTGGACTCAGTTTCCTCATTTTTGTATGAGTGAAGCTTACCTGGACTCTTCATTAAGCTAATCAATTAACCCAAAGAATAAACCAAGTGTAAACAAGAAATGAAAATAAAATAAAATAATGCAATCTCCATAAAGTAGGGTTTTATAATTATAAAGGTGATGAGTTGTGAGAAAAAAAGATGTTATCACATAGAAGACTGAAGTTTGGAATATTGGAAAAAAGTGAGCTCCAGATAATCTATCAAAAGAAATGGATATTCACTCAGCATAAGAGAATATCATCTTATTTTATAAGCTGATGGTAGTATAACTGTGAATTTTAAAAGTCTCCATCTTGGTCTAGCACCCAAAAATTGTGCACACCCACACTACACGGGCATGTGCTAGTCAATGACAAATCAGAAATAACTAACTGCCCACCTGGGCTGTCCTAAGCCAAGCTAGAGCCAACCATTGGCATTTGTGAGACACAGGAAGTGAGGTAGGGAACAGCCTCTGGAATTCGCTGACTTCCTGTGGAGAGAGCTAGAGGAGTTGGTGTTAGGAGCTTGG
Organism: Monodelphis domestica; assembly: GCF_027887165.1. NCBI lineage: Eukaryota > Metazoa > Chordata > Mammalia > Didelphimorphia > Didelphidae > Monodelphis > Monodelphis domestica. Next base: position 222,941,818 of record NC_077231.1, on the reverse strand, counting down.
AGAGGGAGGACGCCCGCAGACAGCTTTCCTTCAGAGCGGTCACGTGAGTTAAGGACTGATTCTTTCCACCTGGGCCTTTGGGCCTAAAACTCCCTCTGCCTTGGTCAGAGGTTGAGTAGCCCCTTTCCCTTTTCTCTTCTCTCCTTCTCTCCCTCTCCTTTCTCTACTTCCAGTGTGATTAAACCTCCATAAACTCCATTCTGACTTGAGTGTTTCATTTTAGGAATTTCATAAGTAAATTCCTTGGCGGCCATTGTTTAATATTACATAAATCCTGTAGCCACAATTTTAGCCATTACAATATTATAACCTCTCCCAGAAGCCTAAAATTTCTACATTTACAGTTGGCGAACCACTATGGGAAAAAGAACTATATCAGTCTTCTGATCTCCTTACTAATCACCTGGGAGAAGTCCCACCCCGGCTACCCCCTCTGGCTCTTGGCCCTGCCTTAGTGCTTGGAAGGTTTCTAGAACCTCAATAAATTTCCTGAATTTTCTTGCCCTTTCACCCCACTTATTACTCACTCCGTCAGTCCTTTTACCAAATACCTTGGCTTAAAGACACAGCTGCCAGAACAGGTGAGTATAAAACACCTTTTCTCTTTTCCCTTTACCCCTTAAGTTAAATTGGGGTCAACAGGATTTTTTTTTCCTTCTCCTCTTTGTCTCTCATTTCTGTCTCCTTTTACTTTAAGGAGGTGGCTCAGTAGATTGAGAGGCAGGCCAGGCTTACCTAATCAACTGATTATCAACGAGGAACCTCAGGAGAAGGAGCTCTTAGGAGCTCCTACCCCGCAAAAAAAAAAAAAAAAACAGTTGAATACAGCTAGGGAGCTAACTTAAAACCCATTTTTTTCTGTTTCCTGGCCTTTCTAGTCTTAAAAATTTAGTGGGCTTTGCTCAAGGAAGATAGCACATGGTCCTAGCGGTTTTAGCCTGAGTGCTAAAGAAGATTGCTGGGACCCACCCATATACACACTTTGTAAAAGAATGAGAATTTACAATACAATAGGCCCTTAGCCTGTATAGGGTTGTAGACTAGGGAGCCACCTACTGTAAAAAAAAAAAAACCTGTGGAAAGTTTGTTGCTTTGCCCTGCTCCCCACGTGCTTTGTGAAATTACAAAATATACATATAAAAATGAGTACTACATTCTTTGACAATTATATGGCAGCTGAAGAAGTAGGGGCATTGAGGAATGAAGGATACCTCCAAATTTTTATATTAATAGGTACTGTCATTTTTGTAATCCTCAATACTATATTTAGAGATGATAAAATAAGAAAAATTGAGGATAAAATGCAAGCCCAATTAGAAGATCTAAAAAGTCTCTTACAGGATCAATTGGCAAACAACCACTCTACCAGAAACAGACCTGTTTCTGAACCTTTGAATGAGGAAATTTCCTTCCCTGAAATAGAGATGGAAAACACCTTCCCTATAGCCCAGTTAACAGACTGCTTCTCTCGTGTAGTGCAAATCTTGTCTGAATTTAATCCCCAAAACCCTTCCCCTGCAATCCCAGCTTCTCATGTTCCTTCTCCTACAGAAAACCAATTTCCAATGCAAGAGAGATCTTGTCCTCCTAGAAAAACCTGTCCTTGTCAAACTGACCCACAGGTGCAAAATTCAACTAGAGGCCTGTTTCCTCTAAGAGAAGTACCTGAAATAGGACGAAATGGGAATGTGGTGACTTTAAGACATAGGATACCGTTTACTCCCCAAGAAATAAATGAATTTACACGAAATATCCCCACATATGAACAAGATCCCTTTCTAGTAACAAAAAAGATGGGAGACATATTTTTTCAGTATAATCCGTCTTACAAGGACGTTGAGAGCTTACTACAGGCTTTTTTAAGTGAACGTGAAAAAAATAAAATAATTGCTCATGTCAACAAAACCAGGGGGCGTAATGCAGCACATTGGCCATCTCAGGATCCCGAATGGGACTATAACAATCCTGATGATTATCTACAACTATACCTTTGTAGAGAGGCTATCCTCACGGCCATGAAGGAATGTGCAGACAGTACAGATAAGTGGATGGAACTGGAAAAAATTAAGCAAAAGGACGAAGAAACACCCTCCAGATTTATGGACAGAATTATCGAGTTTGGGGACAGATACTTAGATTGGGACTTAACTAAAGAGAGTAGTTTAAGACAAGTTAGGAGAATCTTTGTAAACAATTCTTGCAAAGCAATTAAAAATTATTTTAAAACACAATGCCCAAGATGGTCAGATATGGACCTTGAAGAATTGCGAAAAACAGCTATATATGTTTTAAAGGGAAACGAAGAAAAGGAGAAAGAAAATAATGATGACATGGAGGAAATGAAGAAAAAAATGAGATATTTAATAGATAGGATAACTAAATTAGAAAGTGGGCAGGATAATGAACCAACGACAATTGCCCCTCTCCAGAAATCCAATTATCAATCCATTACTTGCCACTTCTGTGAGAAGAAGGGCCACAAAATGATGGAATGTAGAACCTTTCTTAAGATGATTGGAAGGAATACACAGTTTAATAATAGCTTTAGAAATAATAACTATAATGAATATAGAAATAAGAACTTTAGAAACCAGAATTATAGAAATAGGAATTGGGAAATTAATGACAATGCTCAAATTGAAGAAAATTTTAATGATAATACTCAACAATATATGAGAAATGGCGCTCGTCCAAAAACTACTCGAGGTACTAATGACCCTCAGAGAGATGTCCTTCAGGGGGGTGCCCAAGGAATATCCCAAACACAATGATGGTGTCCGGGGGGGCTGGGGCACAGAAATCAGAGGATACAACCTTTGATTTCCCGGACCCTGATGTCCTACTACCCGTTGTCCCTATCCACTGCCCTCCCCATACTAATGAACCCCATGTTACCTTAAAGGTGGGTAACACCTATTATGATTGTCTATTAGACACCGGAGCTTCCTGGTCTATATTAAAGAGAACACCTGATTTACAATGTTATTCTATTGGCTCAGAGAATGTAATGGGAGTATCAGGAATAACCCAAAGAGTTAAAAGACTTCCTCCTAGAATGGTGTCTGTAGGACCCCTAGAGGTACAACACTCCTTCCTTTTGATGCCTGACTCCCCTTTAAATTTGCTGGGGAGGGACCTACTATGCAAACTCAGAGCCACAATAACCTGCTCCCCAGATGGCTCATTATCATTAGAAGTATCAGAGGAATCTTTAAAATTACTCCCTGTACTTCTCTCGGAAAACCAGGAGGCAAAAGAGCCTTCCATTTTCGAAATACCTAAAGATATACCTGAGTCTCTTTGGGCCACATCTTCTTCTGATGTAGGCTTACTTAAATCTGCTGTTCCTGTGCAGATAAAAACTAAATCTAGCCCACCTCCTTCTATCCCTCAGTATCCCCTATCAAAGGAGGCAATTGAGGGTATTACACCAGTTATTAACTCATTAATAGAACAGGGAATAATAATCCCTTGCAAATCTGAATACAACACGCCCATCCTGCCAATTAAAAAACCAAAAAAAGGGCCCGATGGCAAGCACATCTATAGATTCGTACAGGATCTAAGGGCAGTGAATAATCACGTTATAAAGAGACACTCCGTAGTTTCTAACATACATACTATTATTTCATCTATTCCTAGCACAGCTACATACTTTACAGTAGTAGACTTGTGTTCAGCTTTCTTTTCCATACCAATACATGAAAACTCCAGGCATATTTTTGCTTTCACCTGGAAGGGCTCACAATATACCTGGTGTCGGCTGCCACAGGGTTATGTCGAAAGTCCGAGCTTATTTGAGCAAATTTTGAGCCAAGACACAGACAATATAACATTTAAAAATAGCAAATTAATCAAATATGTAGATGATCTACTCTTGGCTTCAACAGATGCAAAAACATGTCAAGAAGATAGCAAACACCTTCTTTTGGAATTGCACAAAAGAGGTCATAAGATCTCGAAGGACAAAGTTCAGTGGTGTCTCCCCAAAGTAGAATATTTGGGGTTCATTCTGACAGCTGGTGCCCGCTCTATTTCTCCCCAGCGAATTGAGAATATTCAAAAATTGAGTGCTCCTACCACTAAAAAACAGTTAAGAGCAATTCTGGGAGCAACAGGGTTTTGCAGACAATGGATTCCTTGCTATGGGGAAATTACTAAACCTCTTATAGCACTAACAAGGGATGTAGTCCCTTAACCCCTCAAATTAGAGCCTGAACACCTGTCAGCTCTATCAGAGCTAAAAAAGGCTATCTTATCTGCCCCTGCTCTAGGCATCCCAAATTACAACAAGAGATTTACTTTGTATGTACATGAGCAAAGAGGAGTAGCCTCAGGCGTTTTAACTCAGACTCTGGGGCCTTCTCAGCGTCCAGTTGCTTATTATTCAGCCCAGCTAGACCCAGTAGCAGCAGGAGCACCACCATGCCTTAGAGGAGTAGCTGCTACAGCCTTACTAGTAACAAAAACCGTTGATTTAGTATTGGGATGTCCATTAACAATAATGTGCCCACATGAGATTGAAGCATTATTGGTAAAACATAGAACACAGGCATTCTCGGATCAGAGAATTACAAGGTATGAAATAACCTTATTAAATAGTGAAAATATTACTTTGAAACTCTGTTCAACTCTTAACCCTGCCACCTTGCTTCCAGATTTACCTACTTCAGGAGAACCACTACATAACTGTGAAACATTAGTGTCCATGGCAGAAAAGCCTTGAGATAATCTCTTGGACACTCCCTTAGACAATGCAGATCTGATTTTATTTACCGATGGTTCCTCTTTTATGAGGGATGGCATACGTTACACTGGAGCTGCCGTAGTCTCAGAATTTTCCACTGAATGGTCAGCTTCACTACCTTCTAACATTAGCGCTCAAGGAGCAGAACTCATAGCTCTAAAACAAGCTTGTATAATTGCCAAGGATAAAAAGGCAACAATTTATACGGATTCTAGATATGCTTTCGGCATTTGTCACTCAGTCGGGATGCTATGGCTCCAAAGAGGATTTTTAACCTCAGCTGGAAAATCCATAGCTAATGCAGAAATTATTAATGAAGTTCTTTCTGCTCTCAAACTGCCTAAAGCCCTAGCTGCAGTTCATTGCTCTGCCCATACAGGTGGCTCTGACCCTGTCTCTAGAGGAAATGACCGAGCAGATGCCGCTGCAAAACTAGCAGCCATAGAAGGACCTGGATTAATTTTAACATTAACAACCACTGATAATTTAAATTTATCACTCTCCTATAATGAAAAGGAAGTGGAAAAATGGAAACAAAAATTTAAAGCAAAACAAATTAATGGAGTATGGGTGTCATCTGAAGGAAAACCCCTGCTCCCTAGAAGTTTCTATAACCAAATTTGCCAATCTATTCATAAAAAAGGTCATTTTGGCACCCAGGGCATCGTGGACTCTGTCAAGAGAGTATGGATAGCCCCTGGTATAACTACTGTAGCCTCTAAAGTGTGTTCATCCTGCCCTACCTGCCAGGCATATAAACAACATGCATATCGTGGCAAAGCCTTTGGTGGACGTCCTCTGGCTTACACACCTTTTGAACATCTACAGATAGATTTCATAACAATGCCAAAGGCTGGATGTTATAAATTTTGTCTAGTAATTGTAGATCAACTAACCAGATGGCCGGAAGCATTTCCTACGACCCGAGCCACAGCAGATTTTGTTGCAAAGATACTTTTAAAAGAAATTATTCCTTGTTTTGGCCTACCAGCACGTATTGACTCCGATAGAGGGAGTCATTTTACCGATTCTGTCTTAAATCAAATATATTCTTGCTTGGGGATAACTCCCAAATTCCATGTTCCATATCATCCCCAGAGTTCAGGCCAAGTTGAGAGGATGAATAAAGAATTTAAAACTATGATTGGCAAATTATGCACTGAGACCCATTTAAAATGGCCTGAAATTCTCCCTTTGGCCCTATTTTATCTTAGAAGCAGGCCTAGAGGAGACTTACATATTTCACCATTTGAGATGCTTTTTGGACATCCGCCTATACAGGCTAAGCCTTTCTCCCCAGCTTATACATCGCTATTAGGGGGAGATATTACTATTGCTTCCTATATACAGGAATTACAGCACAAACTGCGTGAGCTACATGAATCCAGAGCTGCAGTACAAGCTGGACCACTAGACTTTTCACTTCACGACCTGAACCCAGGAGACAACGTGTATATTAAGAATTTCAAGCGTACTGGAGCAACTGAACCTTCATGGGAAGGACCATTCCAAATATTGTTAACTACTCCAACATCTATAAAGGTTGGAGAAAAGGACTCTTGGATTCACTGTTCTCATGTAAAGAGAGCATCTTCTGTTGAGACTGATTGACTGTATCCTATACATGCATTGGAGATAACTACCCATTGACAAGTGGAACTGTTTTATTCTGCTTTTGACACATTGAATTCCTAAATTTAATTTTTTTCCTTTTTTCCTTTTTTCTCTTTCCCTTATTTTATTATTATTATTTTTACATTATTTTATTTTTCCCTTTTTCTCATTTCTATGTACTTAAGGTACATATGATCAATATTAATTTTATTCTACAATATTAGTTTAAATATATATACTTGCTGTTATTATTAATACGCACCCAAACAGCTTTAGACTATGGGAACCTGCCATTTATTGATAATTGTTGTGGGACTATGATTAATGCTTGTGTCTGATTCTAGGAATGGGATCAAACAAAGAGCTCACAGGTCTAAAAATCAAAGACCAATCCAGGTAGGATTAACGCATTTCTAAGCCAATACTAAGGACTTGAACCTAGTGTGAGACTCGGGGTTGCGACACTTGACAGACGTTAAGATGTAGGCCTTCCCTGTATCCACACTCTTCGTGAAAGTACCTACAGACAAGTACCTAAGGTTGGCTACCATCCTGGCTCCATCCATCCCTGAGAACAAAGGTAAAATCAGACGAGGGAATAACACTTCCCTAGATATATAAAAAAAAAATCTGGTCCTCTTTTTTTTCCCCTATAGTATGGCAACTTCCTGTAGCCTTGGCTGCAAATGGGGAAGTAAAATATACTGCATTCTGTCCTACAGACTTGTGGGATTAGAAATTACTTAACTGGACCCTAATACAGGGGCCTGTGGAAAAAAAAAATTTTTTTATTCTTGCTTTCTCAAATTTTGTATAAATAGATTTTTTTGATTTTGATACTGATTTTGAATTCTTCTTTAATATAAATATGCATATATAAAGGGTTTATATTTTTTCCCTTAATTTTTTCCCTTTTTTTTCTTCTTTTGATTTTGAATTTTTATTTTATTTTCATTTTGTTTTGTTTTTCTTTTGGATTAACTCCCACACTCCCACAACAAAAACTTGAATCCTCAGCTGGACTCAGTGTTTTTTCAACACTTTCTTCAGGGGGGATTGTATTTCATCAAATCCAAGATTTAAATTTTGTTCGAGATAAATCTTCAGAGAAGAAGCTTGCTAACTAACTAAATCCAGAGAATGAACTGTTTGCAGAAAGATATCTAAACCTTTTCACTATAGGAAGATCCAGAATGAACCTTGGGGTGTGGTTGATTGAACATGTTTTGAATGTACATTCTTATGCCAAAGGGGACTGCCCCCTAATTGGTTTTGTCAATGCGCCCAGCAAAACATTGGTTTGCTGTCTTTCTCTCTCCTCTATTTCCCCATATTTACAACTATTACAATTTTCCTCTTAGTGGGTAAAAAAATTTTTGTATACACTTATAGTTAGAAATTTTTGGGGTGCAGTATGCTTATGTTTAGTGATCAATTGGGGAGACTAGTCTCCCAATCATCACCAGGGGGGATTGTGAATTTTAAAAGTCTCCATCTTGGTCTAGCACCCAAAAATTGTGCACACCCACACTACACGGGCATGTGCTAGTCAATGACAAATCAGAAATAACTAACTGCCCACCTGGGCTGTCCTAAGCCAAGCTAGAGCCAACCATTGGCATTTGTGAGACACAGGAAGTGAGGTAGGGAACAGCCTCTGGAATTCGCTGACTTCCTGTGGAGAGAGCTAGAGGAGTTGGTGTTAGGAGCTTGGAGAGGGAGGACGCCCGCAGACAGCTTTCCTTCAGATCGATCACGTGAGTTAAGGACTGATTCTTTCCACCTGGGCCTTTGGGCCTAAAACTCCCTCTGCCTTGGTCAGAGGTTGAGTAGCCCCTTTCCCTTTTCTCTTCTCTCCTTCTCTCCCTCTCCTTTCTCTACTTCCAGTGTGATTAAACCTCCATAAACTCCATTCTGACTTGAATGTTTCATTTTAGGAATTTCATAAGTAAATTCCTTGGCGGCCATTGTTCAATATTACATAAATCCTGTAGCCACAATTTTAGCCATTACAATATTATAACCTCTCCCAGAAGCCTAAAATTTTCTAACATTACATAACTGACCAAGTTAATGAGATTAAATACATTTTACTTCTTTGTTCTTATCTCTTATTTACTTAAAAATCTCTTATCTGGCCTTATTTTCTCATGCAGATATTGGGAAAGTATCAGAATGATTTTATCCTCCTGAATTATCATAGCATTTTGTTTGAATCTTTCATGTACTTAACTGATTAGCTAGTATAATTACACATGTCTGAATATCCATATTAGATTGTAAACATCTTGAAGGCAAATAATTTGTTGTATTTTTGTTATCTTTCTCCAAAGCAAATAGTAAGCATTGAATATTTATTCAAAAGGATTGGGTCAATCAATTTAAGAGACATTTGATAAGAGAATAATAATAAACTTTATAATTTATTTTTCATATTGAAAATATTTATATTCTGAATAAAATTAGAATTAAAGAATCACAGATTTCTCAAGTGAAAAAGGGACTTTGGAGGCTATTCCAATTTTAACATACAAATATAGTTGTGTATATTTATCTACATATCTAAAATATATCTAACATAAATATACATGTAAATATATATAAATATAATTAATTTACCTCAGACAAGTAGTCATTCAAACACTGATTTAAAATCTCCCCTTAAAGGGAAGTTATAATTACACAAAGTAGCCAATTCCATTTTCAGATGTGAATGAGTGTCTTAAAACAGTGAAAACAACACTGCATTTGTAATCTGAGTCTTTTAAAGTGTTTAGGTGTGGATACTTGACAGTGTGTGGGCAAGTCTAGGTTAAGATACACACTGGGTTGAGTTTGCCCCGAGGGAAAACCTTATTTTAGTAGAATGAAGGGTTTAAGTGCCTCTAGTCTGCATAGCCAGTTGATGAGACAGAGACATTGAGTGAATTTAGTTTCTAGTATACTCTCCACAGAATGGTTTCAGTATTATATAGGAACAGAGATGAAAGCGAACTGTCAAATGTAATTTTTTTTCTTATAGAAATTCTTACCCATAAAAAAGAAGGTACCAAGGGGGCAATGTAAATGTAAATGGATTCAGGGTTTGGTGAGGGTTCTATGTCGTGAGTAAATATGAATGGGTCTGTGACAACTGGAATTAAAGTCCAAAGACCATGACTGATATCTACCAAGTATCTGTGAAGAAGTTACTACAACACTCTGAGGTTCAGTTTTTTTTTTTCATAAAAAGAGAATGTTAACTGTAGCATGCTGGTTAGAGATCTGGACTTGGAGTCAGAACACATGAATTCCAATTCTTTCTTAGATACTTCCTACCTGTGCAATACTGGGCAAGTCATTTAACTTCTGTCTCTCTCAGTTACCTCATCTCTTAATTGGGGAAAACAATAGCAACTACCTCTAATGGTTGCCATGAATATAAAAAATATCAAAACTTTAAAGAATTATTAAAATCATATTATTATTATTATTATTATTACTACTACTACTATTTCTCATAGGCTTATTTTCAGAAAAGTACACAGTGAAAGAGAAAACATTATGCAAAAATGAATTATGCTGAGACTTTCTTCAAAATTAAAATGACTTTTATTATAAACTTTAAAAATATTATTTAATTATTGTTTCTTTACAGAAATTAACACTACTTAGTAGGTCTTGTTCAGTAAATGAATGCTTATTATAATAGCACTGGTTTTGGAATCAGAGATCTTGGTTTCAAATGCCATATTCCAATTTAACTACCTGTATTCCTTAGGGAAAGTTATTTAAACTCTCTTCACAAAAGAAGAGATTGGAAATAGATGATTTCTAATATTCATTTAACTCTAAATCTATATTCCTGTAATGAAAAGAGAAAAAAGATTGTAATTATATACATGTATTTATATGCATATATTATGCCTTGCTCTGTATATGTCTAATCCTTTTTCTTACTACACGTACACATATGCTTGATTCTTAAATTTTTGTTTAATAGGAAATGGTAATTTATTTCTATTTTTTCTACTATGTAATTAAAAAATTATTCACAAATTCATACACATTGAAGGACCACTTTCTAGCAAAAAAAAAAAGGAAGCACTTCCAGGATATATAGTGAGGGTTCACTGGGTCCTTACATTGGGGTATTCCAATGAGTGTTTTTTACATGACAGAGTCTCATTGTCTAGAAGCCCCCTCAGTGAACTGATTCTCATTTATATCTCTCAGGGAGTGCTTAGAAAAATTGGAAAGTACTCTTTTCAGTCCTTTGCAATTACAAGCAAACTTATTCATAATATCTTCTGAATAACTTTTCCTCTCCCAAGTTATTACTCAGAAAATCACCAATTATTACATTCTGGGATTCAAAGGGAAGATAGAGGAATTCTTTCTATGAGGTCTAATAACAATAATCAATTAAACATACAATAATAAGTGACTATAATTATTTAGAGTTTACTAAATACAAAGACCTAAGGTTCATAGGGCAACAACTTACTATTTGATAAAAATTGCTTAAAAAATGGAAAATAATATCTGGAAAAAACTAGACATAGAGTAACATCTCATAACATATCAAAAGAAGTTCATTTTTAAAATTAATTCCTATGATATTCTTGGCCTTTTGTTCCTCCAGGCAAATTTTATTATTATTTTGTAATATTATATTATTATCTATTATTTTTATTATATATTTTATATAAATATTTATAGTTAATAACATTTAATATTGTTTGTTATTTTGTACTATTTTATTATTTTTCTAGTTCCATAAAATAATTAAAATATAAACAAAATTCAAAATATGAAGGAAGGTGGCTTGGCTCTACTCTATTCCAGCCTGTATTATGAAGTGGCAACCACCAAAACAATCTGATACTGGACAAAAATTAGTAATGGATCAAAGAATTAGATTAGGAACACAACACACAGTAGTTAAATACCATAGTAATCTAGTTTTTGAGAAATCTAAAGATCCAAACTTTTGGAAGAATTAACTATTTAACAAAAACTGCTAGAAAAACTAGGAAACAATATGACAGAAAATGAGCAGAGTCCAACACTACGTGCCATATTCTAAGGTAAAAAGTAAAAATGGATACATGATTTAGAAATAAAGGGAGATACCATAAATAAGTGAGAGGAGTATGGAATAGTTTCCCTACCAGACATATAGGTAAGAGAAGAATTTGTATCAAAACAAGACAGAGAATACTGTGAGATTTAAAATAGATAATTGACTAAAGAATATCTAAAAAAAAAAGTTTCTCAAAAGAAAACCAATATAGCCAAGATAGAAGGAAAATAACAAACTGAAGAAAAAAATGTAGCATACTTGCAAATGGTTCTTGCTACAAAAACTTTGTAAAGTTCTCTGTCTCTTGTTTGGTCATAAATTCTTCCTTTCTCCATAGATCTGCTAGATAAACTATTTTATATTCTCCTAATTTACTGATGGTATTAATCTTTACCTTCTGACTTAAATTAACTCTAAGACAGAATAACAACAAAGACAAGGCAATTGGAATTAAGTGACTTAACCAGGATCACAGAGTTAGGAAAAGTCTAAAATAAAATTTGAAACCATGTCCTCCCAATTCCAGGCTTGGTGCTGTATCCATTGTACTACCCAGTTAACTCTTACATTTCTTTTTTAAACCCCTGCCTTCCATCTTGGAATCAATAATGAGTATTGGTTCCAATGAAGAAGAGTGGTAAGGGCTAGGCAATGGGGGTTAAGTGACTTGCCCAGGGTCTCACATCTAGGAAATGACTGAGGCCAGATTTGAACCCAGGACCTCCCATCTCTAGGCCTGGCTCTCAATCCTCTGAGCTACCCAGCTGGCCCTCTTATATTCTTTCTATTCAGATTGATATAAAGTATAAATGGATTCCCTCATTTCTTTTCAAATGATAGCCTTTCTGATGAGTCTCCCACTCTTCTCTTATGCTTTAGTGTAGCAAGTTGTATTTATTGAACTTTATAAATAGGAATTTTTAAGTGAGTTATATTATCCTTCCTAATGAATGAATGACCTTATAATTATGAATCCATGTCTCCCTGATACATTCTTTTCATCACTTTCTTTGAATATAATATAATCAAATTAAGCATGAATAAATATATACAAATGATTCTATGTACAAAATGATCTAAATACATAGCAAAGAAATGGAAAATGACTTCATCTCTAGCAGCATCTAAACAGCTGGAGAGTGACATGAATGAACAGTTTAGTTTGGTTAATCCTTAATCCTCATGTCCAGTTTATAAGAATTAGCTGCTTGTGGTACCTTTGACTGGTCAGGAGGAATTAAATTTGATAGGTCTGTTATTGTCCTGATCTGATTGGTTATACCTAAAACAATAACTAGATTTAGATGTGGCATAAAAGTCCTCACCACCTCCCCCTTCTCTCTCTCTCTCTCTCTCTTTTTTTTTTGGTTACAAAATATCTTAACAAAAATGAATAAAAAAATTGTACATGCTCTGTCCCTTTCTGAATAACTCAGACTTGCATAAGTACTTATGAATAATGAATGTCTAATTGAGGTGCCTAAAATATGAATAACAGAGCTCCTTTATACTGCAAGGAGAAGCTATGTTCTTATTCTACAGTAGGATTTCCATTTCACAGTTCCTATATCCTGTAACCCCGACTGTTAAATATGAGTTGGAATAGATCCCACTTTAGAGAGTCTAGAAGAGAGCAGCATCATTTTTTTTCTCTTCCCCAGCCCCTTGTACCTCATATATATATATATATATATATATATATATATATATATATATATATATATATATATATATATATGAAAGGTGTAAAAAAAGAGAACAGAGGAATGTAACTCCTTTGATTTGGAGAATAAAGTAAATCTAAATTCTGAATTAAAACCAAGAAACTGAAGGTGGCTAGGTAGCTCAGCAGATTGAAAGCCAGGCCTAAGGTTGGGAGGTCTTGGGTTCAAATTCAGTTTTAGACATTTCTTATCTGTGTGGCCTTGAACACGTTACTTAACCCCCATTGCCTTGCCTTTACCACTTTTCCATCTTACAACCAATACATAGCACTGGTTCAAGATGGAAGGTAAGGTTTTTTTTTTTTTTAAGCAAGATAAATAAGATCTCTGACTTTTTAAAAATTTCACAGTAGATTATCCCATAGAGGGTCACCATGCATATATAGTAGATTACTGTCAGTCATGCCCTAGAGCATCAATTTCCATAAAAATACCATAATTTGAAAGATGAAATCACTGGGAAGAGGGATGGGAAGGAAGATCATTCTATGTGTAACTGGATGACAAACTTACTGCTCCCATATAAAGTTTCCCAAAGTGAAAGTTCACCATGAGTCAAAAAATTGGAAAATGAGGGGATGCTCTTACATTGGGGAATGGCTGAACAAATTGTGGTACATGTTGGTGATGGAATAGTATTGTGCTGAAAAAAGGAATAATGAACTGGAGGAATCCCATGTGAACTGGAACAAAATCCAGGAATTGATGCAGAGTGAAAGGAGCAGAACCAGGAGAACATTGTACACAGAGACTGATACACTGTGGTACAATTGAATTAATGGACTTCTCTACTAGCAGGAAAACTCTGAGGGACTTATGAGAAAGAACACTATCCATATCCAGAGAAAGAACTCTGGAAGTAGAAACAAAGAAGAAAAACAACTGTCTAATCATTTCGGTTGATGGGGATATGATTGGAGATGTAGACTCTAAATGATCATCCTGGTGCAATTATCAATAATAGAAAAATAGGTCTTGATCAATGACACATGTAAAACCCAGTGGTATTGCATGTTGGAAGAACATGAATCATGTAACCATGGAAAAATATTATAAATTATATAGTTAATAGTTGTCTCTTGGTAACCAAGAATGACGATTGTCTTTGTGTGTTTTCATCTGTGGTGTACCCTCATGTGACTTTGAAGTCCAAGATAGATGAGCGTGCACAAAGACACTTGTGCATGAAGGAGATTTAAGTGGAAAAGTCGATGCACAGAGACAGTCCCACTCTCTCGGCGTTGGAAGCCTGGGTCCAGTGGCACGAAAAGTCGTTACACCTGGAGACTTTCTCAACTGCATTGGATGGCCGTGTTGTCCTTTGTGCTCCAACACGCCCTGAGCATTCCACAGTGCTTTGTTGTGTCTCCATAAATTATATAATTAAATAAAAATTTTCAATTAAAAAAAAAGAAAGTTCACCATTAGCAAGAAATGAAGCTGGAGGAAAGTCAATTTTAGTGCATATAATGTCACTAGGAATGAATTGGTTTCATTGGCTTCAACTTAGTATTGGTCAACAGCCCTCAGAGATATAAGAACTCTGCATGTAAAGGAGGTTGCTGGGATTAGAAACAAATGAGGCTGAATGTGCAAAATGTCTCACTGTATTTAAAGCATTATATAAATTTTGGGATGATTGATGATGATGATGATGATGATGATGATGATGATGATGATGTCAATGATGGCACAATAATAGCTTAGTGACTAGGGAAAATATTTATTCCATTCCTTATCTTCTTTTCAATTCTGAAGCTACTAACTTGCAGGGATGAATGGGGACTTCTCTAGCCAATGGCAGGCTAAGAAGGTTACACAATCTCATTGTTGTGAAGGAGAATCTAGAGTAAATCAACAAGAAGCATGTACCAGGTAGGACAATGAGGCTTTAGGGAAGCCTTTTGCTATCAAGGATAACTATGGGTGACAGCACTAGCATCCATCCCATTTTATCTCAATCAAGGCTATTGGTAGCTTGGAAAAGTAAAATGAAAAAAAAAATGCATTGGAAGCTTCCTGATCTCCCTTTTAAGGAGGATACTATCACTCATCAGAACGAGAGTGGTATAGCAGCCAGGCTGCTAATGTGAAGCCAAGAAGAAATGGGTTCAGAGTTCAACTTCTAACACACTGGCTTGTTAACTCTGTGCAAGTCATCTAAGCCCTCAGTACTCTAAATAGCTCTTAGAAGCTACACATCACAGAGAAGATGTTAACCTTTATGGATAGAGGAGATCCTGGTGTTTTATATAACAATGAAATTATACTCTTCAGATGGAATATTGGATTGATAGCTGGGACTAGAGTCAGAAAGACCTAATTTTGAATATTACTTCAGACACCTAGTTGTGTGATCCTAGGCAAGTCACTAGACCTATAAGCCTCAGTTTCCTCATCCACAAAACAAGGATAATATAGTACCTGTCTGCCTGTTAGGAGTTCTTGTGAGGATCAAATGATATGCTATTTTTAAACAACTTTGCAAAATTACAGTCCTAAACAAATGCTAATGATGAGGATGAGGATGATTTAAATATATCAGTAGCAGCACCAGAACAAACATGTTGGTTTCCAACTTCAAGACCATCATGTTTCTCAACTAAAATCACAGAGAGAAACATTGGATTTTTTTTTTCATTTTTTATAAGAAAGTATCAGTATTTCAGGTAGCATGCAAAATAACATCTTCTATTTGAAAGAGCTGGCCTAGAGATTGCATTCCTTCTATATTTAAATATCTGCTATTCAGAAGGATAAAAGATCTGAGTTCCCTCCCGTGAGGGAGGGTTTCTAGGTATCCATGCTAATTCTGCTAAGCAATTCCTGAGACACCACAGAGAAGTCATTTTGAACATTTTCTGTGGGCAATTATACAGGGAAAGTGGAACAAGTCACTTTTGATTATTGATTATACTAAAATTGATTATAATTGATCATAATAAAATTGATTATGATGAAAAAGTCAACTCTTGGTCTAAACTAGGACATTTTCCTTCATATTCACTTATTGAGCTTAGGGGTATCTCTTGAATCTCAAACTTTTTATTAAGTAGTAGTGTTCCATACCTCTCATTCATCTAATTTCATTTCCTGCTGACTTACTGCTTGTGTTATGCTTATGTATTAAATGGTAAGAATTTCAGTACCTCTGAACAAAAATATTGCTTCTGTCAGGGGCAGGCATGTAAGTGCTACACATCAGTAGTTTCTCCACTTTTTTGCAATTCTTTTCTGGGAAATGGAATGTGGGTATCATTGTTTTGTTCTGATGTTCAATGTTCCACATATAAAATATTTCAGCTACAGATATGCCATTCTATTACCTCATACCATAAAAATTCAGAAGGACTGAGGGAGACTGGAATATAGCTGGCCTTTTATGGTGATTTATCTCATACTTCGGTCAAATATCTTACCTTGGACTATAACAGACAAATATATTCATTTCTTTTTGGTTATTAAAAGTACAGAAAATAAACAATACTATTATTACTATATGTTACTTTGTTATTTAAAGAATACTTTCTTCATTTATCTTTTCATCAAGCATTTATTAAGCACCTAGTTGATGTGGAGCACTGAGTATAAAGGCAAACATGGAACCATCTCTATTATCAAAGAACTTATATTCCTTTGAAAGGAAATAACAAGAAGACAAATAAGTCTATACAAGTTTGTATATATGTGTACATATGTATAGTGTGTGTATAACATATATATATATATATATATATATATAAAACAGATACAAAATAATCTTGATATTATGAAGGGATTTGTAAATAAGCAGATCATGAATAGCAAAGTTATATGGCAACAGAGTGCTAGACTTTAATTAGAAAAACATCTGGGTTCAAAAGCTCTGACAATAATTGAGTATATGGGCAGACTGTTCAGGTGTTCCAAGCCTCAATTTCTCACTTGTAAAATGAAGATAATAATTTATATACTGCTGTATTCATTTCATCAGATCCCACCCAACCCAGTCAGCAAGATGTTTAGCAGGTATGGGTCTAAGGGGAGATCTGGAGTCCTTGCCAAGAATGCAGTGAGCTCTTTTACCTCAGCACAAAATAGTAATTCAAGGACCCCTGACCTGTATAAGAGCAAGATTCGAAGCCCTTAGCCAATCTGAAGGTCAAGTTACAAGCCAAATGTCAAAGTAGTCCATGGTGATCAGCTCCAGAGTAAAGCCCAAAATCCTAGCCCAAGTGGTCTGAGCCTCACCACAGGGTAGATTATAGTTTTCTAGGTTCTGAAGACCATAAGCAGTCCCAGGAGGTAATGAATCAGTAATGGGAGGTGTGAATCTTAAAAATTCTCAGACCCTACTTCATAAGGTTTGGTTAAGACCATCCCCCATTTTAAACAATGAAGGGACTTAGTCAGGAATGTGAGAACTCTAACTCCACCCCTACTGAAGCCTGCTTTAGGGGAAGATAAAGTTGTGAACTCTTTGATGAACAATGAAAAGTACTTAACCCATACTTATAATAAGGCAAAAAAAAAAACTTAAGCTGGACCTATTTTTAGATCTAATACAAAAGGGTGCTAAGTACCTATAAAGGTCACGCAACTTGTAAACTGATAAGGGACAAAGAGGTGAGAACTTGGAGATTTTCGTCTACTCAGGTGTGAATTACTCAAAAGTTTAGCCTACTCAGGTATGAATTAAGAATGGTCTGGCCTTTGGAAAAGGTCTACTGTGACTGGTAGATGTGAGAATTTAGGGGAGGTGACATAGGAGAAAATTCCCCTTAAAAGGAGGTAAAAAAGAGGTCTCTGGAGATCCAACTGGGAAAAGCTGAATTGGAGGAGGCAGCTGGCCAAAGCTGCCTTGAAGGGATTGATGGCTGAACTTGATTGAGCTAGCTGAAGCTGAACTGGTGTCTCTCTGAACACTAGAATCTTGCTTGGACAAATCTTGTGGTGAGTTGATAAAAGACTGACTGATCTCTCTCTTAGGGTTTTCAGCCTAGGCTGGCTCATGTTGGCCTAGACTGGTATAGCCCTTTTCTCATTATTTCCTTTTTTTCTCTCTCTCCCTTTCATTAATTCCTCATTTGTATTAATTAAAATCTCTATAAAACCCAGCTGACTTGGGTATATTTAATATTTGGGAATTTTTCCCTGGCGATCACCTTATATTTGATTTAAAACAAGTCACTGTCTTGAAACCATATTTTCTGAGGTCACAATTTAAGCCAACCACTTTTTTATCTGCCACAGTTTATGGCTTCCACTATTTTAATTTTTACAGTGGTGACCTTCAGAGCTCTGAGTTCACAAACCATCATATCACTTTGGAAGAACTGAAACTTGCAGAAACCCAGAAATAGAGCTATGGGTAGTAATAAGGAAAAAGTTAAGTTTAAGAGTGTTCCCTCCCTACCTTGAAAACTGAGCCTACCTTTAAGATGAAAGTAAAAGTCAAGAAAAAGAGTAGAAAAATGAGCAAATATAAAAAAAAAAAGATTAACCAAAGAAAAATTTGTATGGAGAAAAAGAAGAGCAAATCAAAAACTTAGAAGACTCCCCCCCTCAGTTTGACCCACTATAATTTAATTGCCAACTTTGTGAAATGTCAATGAAAGGTTTTATTTTCTATAAAATGAAATCAAAGCAGCCACACACACAAAATTTTTTTTAAAAAATATATGAATTGGTGTTCAGGGTCTGGAAGAGCTCAAAAAGGATTTAAAAAATCAAGAAAGGAAGAGGAAAAATTGGGGGGTGAAAAGAAAGCAATGTAAGAAGAAAAGAAGAGCTAAAAAAGCAGAATTTGATAAATTTTAAAAGACATTCAAAAGCTCACAGAAGAAAATCATTCCTTAAAAATTAGAATTGGGGAAATAGAAGTTAATGACTTCATGAGACATCAAAAACAATAAAACAAAATCAAAAGAATGAAAAAAAAGAAAACATGAAATATCTCATTGATAAAAAAATTTTAAAAAACTAACCTGGAAAATAGACCCAGAAGAAATAATTTAAGAATTACTGGAACACCTGAAAGCCATGAAAAAGGGGGGGAAAGCCTAGACATCATTTTACAGGAAAATATCAAAGGAAATTACATTAACATTCTTGAATAAGATGGTAAACTGAAAATTGAAAGAATCCATAGATCATCTCCTGAAATAAATGCACAAATAAGAACTCTCAAGAATATCATAACTAATTTCAAGAGTTCCCAAGCCAAGGAGAAACTAATTCAAACAGCCAGAAAAGAAAAAAAAAATTCTAATACAATCCAATACCATGGAGCTAATGTCAGGATTACATGGGAATTAGTAGCCCCCACATTAAAGAATGATAAACCTTGGAATATGATATTTCATTGGACAAAAGAACTAGGTTTACCACACTATTATCAACTACCCACCAAAACTAAGTAAATACTTTCAGGGGGAAAATGGTCATTTAATAAGATGGGAGAATATGAGAGATCTTAGGAGAATTATCATTCAGAGCTTAAGAACAGCTATCCCCCAGAATCAGAATTTTAATAAGGTGTCTGAAGCCAAACAGGAGAAAGATGAGACCTGGACTGATTTTTTAAATTTTTTAAAGATTTGATGAGCTTGATACTCTGTCCTAGATGTGATCAATATTGTAGAACAAAGTCTCCTAAAGTCCTATTTTGTCATATATTAGCAAGAAACTCCAAAAGTTGAAAGGTTAGATGAATAAGGTGATTAGATGAGTTATTACAGCAAGACCAAAAGATATTTATGAGGAAGGGGGATGATGAAATGAAGGAGCAGACTAAGGCAATGCTCCAAGATATGAAATAGCCATTTTGAAAAGCCCAGGGAACAAACTGCATAAGCCCCATACTCTTGCTTGTTAAAACTGTGTGGAGGGGGGAGGGAGGAAAAATTTCCCAATTCTTTTTATCAGCCAGTGATGGTTGAATTTGTGTAAAATAAAATGGTGATTTTTCTTCTATACCACCAAATAGTTATTATTGTAAAAACCCTAAGCCTTATTTCCCCCTCCTGCAAATCTGTGATTGGTCTGGAGAAGAGTTGGAGATGAGAAGACTCAGAATGGTATTTGGAGGGATAGAATCCTGAAATCTGAAGCAAAATGGTTTTGGGGGGTTAGGATCCTGGAACACTGCTGAAACCTGTAGCAAAGTTTATTTAACTATTTGTTGTCTATCTTTGTAACTGTGTTGTTCTGTGTACACAAATAGGATCTGTGTGACTGATGTCTCTATGTCTCTCTCTCTCTCTCTCCCTGCATTCCAGAATATGGGGGAATTTAGAAAAAAGAAAGTGAGTTAAGAGATTTTAAAAGTCATTTGGTGTGTGAATTGTGAGTTTCTTAAATTCTAAGGAAGCTTAACAAAGTGAAAAGGAATTATTCATTAGGTTTTATTTAACCTCTACTTTACAGAAAACAGAGGCAAGTAAAAACTTCTGTTAGACACCTTTCCCCTTTTCCTTTGCTGACCACAGAGAGGGAAGGTGGAAAGGACAGGAAAAGGTGTTTGATCTCTCAATTGTCTTTTCTAAACAGTATTTATTTCAAAGTTAGAACATATGTATAAGTAGTTTTGAAAAATAACATCCTAATTATGAAATGTGCTTGTTATACTGAGTGAAATAAATATAAAGGTCAGGATTCAGCATTATTGTAAAATTGCCTATCAGGTTTATAAGATTATGGAGGATTGTTCTATTTAAAAAAAAACATTATTCTGTACCAGTCTAGTATTGGAACAACATGATGTCTATTCTTATTGAGGATCAAAGTGAACAAAATTGTTCGGTGATGCAACTTTTAAACATTCCAAGAATGTTTATCATATGAATAAATTAAAATTGAGAATTGACTAATGCTTTTCTTAATACTGAAAATAAGTAGCCAGTCTGCTTGTCAGAAAGAGCTTGCTTTAAGATCAACAAACAGCTACATAGTAAACAGATGAGAAGCAACCTTTTAATAATTGCTGGCTATTTAATGAAGTGCAATGATTCAATAACTTATAGTATAAAAATTCAGAGCCAGCTTTTCAGAAGAAAGAGGTGATGTTATG
Source organism: Monodelphis domestica (assembly GCF_027887165.1). NCBI lineage: Eukaryota > Metazoa > Chordata > Mammalia > Didelphimorphia > Didelphidae > Monodelphis > Monodelphis domestica. The sequence continues at coordinate 222,920,618 of NC_077231.1, read as the reverse complement.
TTATGTAGGAAAGTGCTCACAATTGAAAATGTTGCGAGGATTAGGTAAGAAAAAAGTTTTAAGTCTGTAAATTTGAAATGGAACACATCAGTAGTTTAGAATACTGCCAAAAGCTTTATGAAATATGGATGTGTTGTATGAATTGCTGCCAAAATTTGCACTTTGGTCAAGTGTGGTTTCATTGTTTGAATATAAGCATGTGTTTAAATGCAATCTGCCTGTATAGTGGATTTTTGTTTAATCCCAAATGATTCCTGAATATGTATTGTGGACTAAATTAATGACTTAGGTGAATTGGTTGAGATAAAGTGCTAAGTTTTATATGTAAATGACTAATTAGCAGGTCAAATAAGATCTAATGAACTTTATTTAAATAATGATAATGAAAAGAAAGTAGAAGAAGGTGAGAGAAATGTGGGATTAGAATATGAGAGAAATAAGGTTGTTAAGAGTATGGAGCTTTTTAGTAAATTCTGGTTTTAAGTTTGTAGGATATGTAATGACAGGAAAAAGAAAGTTCTATCCTGCTTTAAGCAAAGATTTTGAAGGAAAAAAAAGAATTTTTTGATGCTAGGAAGTTAAGCAATTCTCTAATTGTTCTTGTTGAAATTCAAGAACTATTTCATTTTCCCACTACAAAAGGAAGGGACAAGCCTCTTGCCCTTGTGTACTCTCAAAGAAGTAAATCAGTTGTGATAGATGGGATTAAAATCTTTTCAGTTTGATCTATGACAGGGTAAGAAGAATCTATAAGGACTAAAATAGTGGAAGAAAGTATAAAGAAAATACAGAATTGGTATTTACTGTATGGGAAAGATAAAAAGAAAACCATTTTATTTGTAAACATGTAAGGCTTTAAGAAGTTATTAGAGTAGGCAAACCAATTAGCCCTATAAAACAAAAAAGCTTGTTTGGATTATGGAATTTCAGGATAACCAAATTGGACTACTGAAAAGGTAAATTTTTCTGAAATGAATGGGTGAAGATTTGTCATTTAAGGTAAAGGACTCTTGGGATATCATCTGCTATTATTGTGATCTTGGAATCCAGATAAAGCTATCTGATTATTACCATTCAAGAGAAGAACTACAAGGCATTCAAAGGACTGGTAAAAGTCCTTATAAGAGGTGGAAAGACAATATTAGCCTAGAGCTAAGATGGTATCCTTTGGACTTGCTAAGGCCTACTGAATTCTGGTGATCCCTCAGTGAAACAGTTATAGCATGAGCCATTGTCAGCTCTGGCCCACACATAAAGTCAGACATTGTTAAGTCACTCTATGTCCTCCTAAGGCATAGCCTATAGGAACCAGTAAGGGCAGTTATAATCTTTTCCTTGCCTTTTCCTTTGATGAAAAATTTCTATAATCAGGACAGAATGTGAATTGTAAAATGAAAGTTTCCATTTCCCAAACAATCAGGTAAATAAGTAGTTGAAGGTTAGAATTTATCAAGTGCTAGCTAAATGAGGTTTTTGTTAATCAATGATCTGTATTCACTGTCAAGATCCTGTAGAAACAGTTATAAAAGGGCACCTCTGGTTTTAATTGATCATGATTGGAACTTGAATCTTAGGCTCAGGATTATAGCCCAGAAATTTCTATATCTCCTAGAGAACCTGGGATAGAGAAATCCATCTGCAAAGGTGTTGTTACTTATGTGTTCATAAATATTGTTGAAAATCTGCCTAACAAAAGATTCTAGCAGGAACTTCTCATGGATCTCTACAAGCAACTTGGAGCAAAGGAAGCAAGTTTCCTGAGAATACCAATCCCTGATTGCCAGAACCTGATTTCTGAATATTGTGTCCATTTGCTATAGAGGTGTTACCCAAGTGCAAGGAAGTCCAATGTATAATCAATGTTATTAATTGTTATTAGGCTGATTTCTTCTGCCTCTATCAGGAATTTTGTTGGGAATATGTAGGTAATTGTTACATACAAAATAGATAATAATTGGAAAGTAATAAAGGAGATTGCAAAAGGTATTTGTAAAAATAGCTTATGTACAGGTTTAGAAGTGTTTTCCATGATTAATAGGGAGATTGGCTATCCTGGATGAATGGAAGTCATTTAAAATAACTTGGATTCTGTAATAGTCCATTATTCCCTATATTTCTTATCCCCCCATTTCCTTTCCCAAAAATATTACAGTTCTTTATGATTTGTGCATTAGGCAGCCTTTTAATTATTTCCTCCCTAATTCCTTGCCTAGTGGGGCTTTTGAAAAACTGCAGCTGGCAATTACACAACAATGGGATTCAGAAAAGGATATTATAAAAGCCCAGGATATTCAGATTTTGAGAGAGAAACTGAGGCAAGTAAGAATAACATATCTCTGAAATAAGAAAAGGGGGGATTGAGTGAAATAAGTGCATGATTCTCAAAGTAAAACACTTTGATTACTCTGCCCCCCAATATCCTCTAGGAAAAAGTGAAGTTAACACCCAGTTTTTATCCCAACTAGGGAAAGGGATGTGGTAGCTAGTTTGTTGCTTTTGAGGACTGTTTACCTAAAAGTCCTGGGTAGTGGTAGTCTCTCAGTGACCGAGAATGTTAAATATAACTCTTCTTTTCTATATTTTCACTGTTCTTTGAAACTTAGAACACCACACTGCATAATATAAGTTTTGGCTCCAAACCTGGCGCATAACAAGATAAAGGGAGGAGGAGGTAGAAAGTGACATGGGCACTGTACCCCCAGAAATCCAGGCAAACAATTATCAGGGAAACTCCCCTTGCCCTTGCATCCTCCTGACTCTGAACCTAGAAATACCCAATGACCCCCCTAGGGTCCAGAGATGTTTATCCACTTTGATTGTCCTCTAGATTTAAGATGGACAAAGAGATGAATAAACTTTGTGCCTCCAGGCAGACCCAGCCAGAAGATCATCTCACCCCACCAAATGCCTGAGGCACTAACACAGCATGACTTAGCATCAGTTGTAAAGATAAAATCCCCAGAACTGATGTCCTCTGGGGGACAGCTTTTCCATCCATGCTGTCTTTATGGAGGAACAGCCTTTCCATTCATGCTGTCCTCCCAGGAACTGCTCCCCATCTTGCTGTTCCACCTTGCTATCCTCCTGGCCATTCTCAACATTACTTTCTAAATTAATACATTTCTCTTTTTGCTTTTAAGCTAAGTTTTGGAGTCTTACATTCTTACAAAAGGTATCCTTCCTGAACCCCAGGGGTACAAATCTAAACCCCATAACATGAAGGAGGTTTTGTGATTAGGGGCCCTCTATGTTGAACATGTGAACTTAACCAATTCACATTCCCGACATGAAGCTGGTATGCCTCATTTCATGAAAGGAATAAAATGACTGCTTTTCTTCACTCTTATTCTCTGATTCCTATTTTCATTTATCTATGTAAGTGGGGTAATATTTGCTCAATTAGCATCTCACAAAGGAGTACATGTGGAGAAAGGAAAATGGACATATTAGAAGTAGCATATCCAGTTTGGAGATTTTATAAAGGGTGGATCAGAGAGAGAAGAGACAATTGTAGCTTTGTGTCTCTGCTGGGTAAAAGTGGATGGTTGTTGTGTTGGATGGAGTGTTGGAATAGAAATAAATATCATCCGTGAGAGATGTTGTTAAGGATTAATCCAAATGACTTGGCAAAATATGACAGTAAAGGAAAAGAATAAATGTTGGATGGGATGTGACAAAATTGGGACACTAATGCATTGCTGGTAAAGTTGTGAATTGATCCAACCATTCTAGAAGGTAATTTGGAATTATGCCCAAAGGTCTTTAAAAGAATCCCTGCCCTTTGATCCAGATATAACATTGATGGGTTTGTACTCCAAGGAGATAATAGTTAGTGGTAGTCTCTCAGTGACCAAGAATGACGATTGTCTTTGTGCATTATCATCTATTGATGTACCCTCTTGTGGCTTTGGAGTCCAAAGGCTGAGGCACAGAGTGTGTGGCACATGGGGCCTGGGACGCCAGTTGTTACAGGAGGTGCGGTTGTGGCCTGGTGTCGGCGTTCACGCGCAGCGGCAAGACGTCGACATCGCTCATCTTCAAAGGTGGTGGCGGCATGGTGAATGTGGGTTCGCCAGCTGCTTCTGACAGAGGCAGCGAGTTCTAGTTGCTTTGGTGTAATGCCAGCCCACTTCAAGTTGGACTTTAGCTGATCCTTGAATCTTTTCTTTGGTCGGCCTTGTTTCCTGAGTCCAGCTGACAGCTCACCATAGAATACCTGTTTTGGTATTCGCTGTGGGTCCATGCGGATGACGTGTCCAGACCATCGTAGCTGGGCTTTGAGGACCAGGACTTCGATGCTGGTGGAGTTGGCTCTGTCGTGGACTTCCTGGTTGGTGATTCGGTCCTGCCATCGGATCCTCATGATTGACCGGAGGGAACGTTGGTGGAATTGCTCCAGCTGTTTCATGTGCTTCCGGTACAGTGTCCATGTCTCACAACCGTACAGGAGCGAGCTGAGGACCACTGCATTATACACTTTGAGCTTCGTCGCAGTGCTTACACCTCTGTGTTGGAGGACTTTGCAGCTCAGCCGCCCGAGTGCCTGGCTGGCCTTTTGGATCCTGGCATTGATCTCATGGTCTAGAGACCCGTTGTTGGCGATGGTGCTGCCCAGGTACTTGAAAGTGTTGACGTTAGAAAGCTGCGTGCCGTCGATTGTAATGCACGGCTGGTTAGTTGGCCTCCCTGGTGCAGGTTGGAACAGCACCTCTGTTTTGCTGAGGCTGATAGTCAGGCCAAACAGTTTTGTTGCGGTGGAGAACCTGTCCACAATGGTTTGGAGATGATTTTCTTGGTGGGCCATGAGAGCACAGTCATCTGCAAAGAGAGCTTCCAGGATGAGTCTCTCTGTTGTCTTTGTTTTTGCAGTCAGGCGGCGAAGGTCAAATAGTGAGCATCCAGTCGGTATTTGATGTAGAAGCCCAGGTCTAGATCCATCACAGCATGTTGTAATACTTGGGTGAAGGATAGGTTGAATAGTACTGGAGCGAGGACACAGCCTTGTTTCATGCCATTGGAGATATTGAAGCGATCGGAAGTCTCTCCGCCAGATAGGACTTCCCCTGTCATGTTGACATGAAAGAGCTGGATCAGTTTGACAAATTTTGCTGGGCAACCGAGCTTGCTAAAAATCACCCACAATGAGTCCCTGTTCACTGTGTTGAAAGCCTTTGTCAGGTCTATGAAGACAATGTAGAGACTCAAGTTCTGCTCAAGGCATTTTTCCTGCATTTGCCTCACCGTGAAGACCATGTCGATGGTTCTGCAATCTGGTCGGAAGCCACATTGTGATTCAGGCAGGTTCTGCTCTGAAACAGATGACAGGAGTCTGTTGAGTATAACACGGGCGAGGATCTTTCCAGCAGTGGAGAGTAGTGAGATTCCTCTATAGTTGTCACAGGCTGCTCGTGCGCCTTTGTTCTTGTATAGGGCTACGATGGCGGCATCTCTGAGTTCTGGGGGCATGTCTTCCTCTTCCCATATGCTGGTCAGCACTATGTGGAATGCCTGAAGTGCCTTTCCATTTAAGGCCTTGTACACCTCAGTTGGGATCCTGTCTTTACCGGGTGCCTTGCCTGTTTTGTTTAATGGCTTTTTGGACTTCCTCTATTGAAGGAGAGACGTGAAGTTGTTCAATGGTGTGGTTTGGGGGGATCTGGTCAAGGGCACTTTGGTCAACTGAAGAGGGTCGGTTGAGAAGCTGAGTGAAGTGTTCTTTCCACCTGTTGCTGATGCCTTTTTTATCTTTTATGAGAGTGTCACTATCAGAGGATAGCAAGGGAGGGGTGGTGGGTTTTGATGGCCCATAGACAGTCTTGAGGGCACTGAAAAATTGTTTGTAGTTCTTCATATCAGCAAAGTGCTGGATTTCTTCTGCCTTTTTTTCCCACCATCGGTCTTGCATCTTCCTGATCTCATACTGCGCCGTGGCTTGGGAAGACTTGAATCTGTCCTTTTTAGGAGCAGAGTTTGGGTTATTTTGCCGCTCCATAAAGGCTTTGTTCTTTTTGCTCAATAGGTCTTCAATAGCAGTGTTGTTCTCCTCGAACCAGTCCTGGTGGTTGCGTTTTTTGGGGCCTAGGACTGCCTTTGATGTTTACTTCACTGTGTCTCTGAACTGGTTCCATTTCTCGGTTGAGCTTCCAGTGAGTGGTCCCTTGGCAGACAGCTTGTCGTCCAGGCAGGCCTGAAATGTTTGCAATAAGATGGATCTAAGAAGACTCACATTGTAAAATGCGCGAACTGTCTGGGTGCATTTTGGATGGTGAGGTGCAAAGCGCATTTAAAGAGTTGCTCTAACCAATCGGTGGTCTGTCCAGCATTCAGCTCCTCTCATGGCTTAGGTGATCTGTACATCTTGGATGTCTCGGCGGCGTACAATGATGTAGTCAATGAGATGCCACTGTTTTGATCTTGGGTGAATCTACGTTGTTTTATATTTGTTCACCATTCTGAACACAGTGTTCGTGATGGTGAGTTCGAACTCTGAGCATTTGCTGAGTAGCAGTAGGCCGTTGTTGTTCATTTTGCCCACACTGTGTTTGCCGAGCACTCCTTTCCATCTTTCATGGTCCTGGCCAACGCGGGCGTTGAAGTCTCCCAGTAGTATCAGCTTGTCATTTGTGGGCACTGAGTGCAGGATGGCACTCAGGTCAGAGTAGAACTGCTCGATGGTCTCCTCTGTGCTGGTCAGTGTAGGGACATATGCGCTGATGATTGTGGCATACCGGTCTTTGCTGAGAGGCAAATGGATCTTCATGAGCCTCTCGCTGATGCCCACAGGCAAGTCTGGCACCTGTTTGAGCAAACTGGTCTTGATAGCCAGGCCAACACCGTGGATTCTGTCTTCATTTGAGGCTCTACCTTTCCAGAAGGTTTTTTTTTTCCCCCAAGGAGATAATAAGGGAAAAAATATTTATACCTGCATTCATTGTGGTGGCAAAAACATTGGAAAATGAGGGGGTGATCATCAATTGGGGAATGGCTGAACAAATTGTGGTATCTGATGGTGATGGAATACTATTGTTCTAAAAGGAAAGATGAACTGGAGAATTTCCATGTGAACTGAAACAACCTCCAGGAATTGATGCAGAACAAAAGGAACAGAATTAGGAGATTATATACAGAGACTGACACACTGTGGTACAATCAAACATAATGGACTACTAGCACTACTAGCGCAGTGTAATGACCCAGGACAACACCAAGAGGGGAGGGAAAGAACATGAATCATGGAATCATGGAAAAATATTATAATTAATTAATTAAAATTAAAAAGGGATAATGATAAATTTTGGGAATTAAGTGAAAGGTGATAGTTGAAGATTACTCAGAGACTATGTAGTTGAATGAATGGAAGAAGACCTTAACAAAAATAAGGAATTTAAAGCAAGAATAGATTTAGCATTTGTTTGTGTTAAAATTATGCATTATCCTCCAAAACATATGTTAGTTTTAGTAATCATAGATTGGCAACTTCTTAATGAAAATTAGTGAAAATTAGGTGCCCTTTAAAAGCAGATACCAAACTCTTCTTATAAAGAATAGAGAAATTCCCATCCAGAAGCAGCTTTAAATGCATAAATATACACCTTTAATTCACTCTTTTCTAATGTGGCCAAAATCTCCTATTTCCCCCCTTTTTTCTTAATAACTCTAACAGTCAGTATTTGAACAGTTAAAAGAGGTTAAGAACTGAATAGTGATGTAAGATTCCCTTGGGAAAAGTCCTAAACCTTAGAGCTACAATCTTTACTCTCTGTCCCAAATGTTTCAGTCTAAAAGACTTTGGCCATGACTAAACTCTGACTCAACCTAGAAATTGAAAGCTTGAGGACAAGATATAGAAAATATAAATACCCAGACATTGTGATACACACAGGTGGTAGCAACTGAAGAGAAGTGTTGTGTTAATTTCCTATGAATTCTGACTTTATTTGTATATCTTTGGACTTTACATTGGGTTGACCACTTATAGTAGTGCCCCTGTACTCTCTCCTTCCTAATAAAAGCCACAATTTCTCTCTCAGCATCTTATCTACATCTCCTGTCTGCTCATTAGAGTGATTTTGGGGTGCAGATGCCGAGATTCCACTCCACACGCATGGGAAGACAATGAATTCTATTGTCAGTGTTTTGAATTATTTTTAAATGTCTATAATACATTTGGTTTGTAATATTCAACACAACCTTGGTGGGATGGAATTTGAATCCAAAAGAGAGCTTAAAACTGGAAATATATATCTGGAAATTATCTGAAGAGAAATTTTCACTGGTTGTGTAAGGAAACCTATGCTTTGATGAAAGCAAGTCAAAGATCAATAGGGATTTGGGCCTTCTTGAGTTATCACCACTAGTTCCTATTTTTATAATATAGAAGGACTAATGTTGTAAAGTTAAAATTATATCCTTACCACAGTATGTCTTAATTTCTTCTTTAATGTTAAGAAGTAAAGTCCCCTGGGATATTGGCCAAAAATTGATTAAAAAATTAAAGTGGAATTCTGACCATAAATTATTAAGTGCCAGTTAAAATGAGTGACACATTAAAGTAAGGATGGGGCAGGGGGTTGTTCATTAGTTAAGAGAAACAGTTAACAGGAGCATTTTAAGAACGGGTCAAGGGGTAGACTTTATCTTAGCTCAGGTTCTCTGGTATAACTGCTATGAGGAAGAGCTTTTTAGCTATTGTGTGAGAAGAGGTAAAGAAAGCTTCATTTGTATTCACTAGGAATGATAATCAAGGATAACTGAAACCTTTTTTGTTGAGGTATGTGGAGGATTATTAAAAAAAAAAAAAAGATTTCCTAAGAGAAAAGGAATGAAGCTGTCAGAGATATGGAAGACACTAACTGAGCTGAGATTAAAGATGGCATACCAGTAGCAAACTGAGAGCCCTAAAAGAGGTTTTCTGGAAGCTAACCAGGAAAGTGCTCACATTTGTAAATATTATGAATAACAACTCTTTTGGAAATAGTTTTCATGAAGAAAACAAGGAAAAGAAAGGATCACTAATCATACCAATACCAAGGGAATGGTGCAATGTGTTGAAAGAATTCAAAATTTTTTAAAGCAAAAATAGTATTTTAAGTATCCCTATTAGAATCTAGACAGTATGTGTCTGCAACTAGCCAGATGTGATGAAGAATCAGTTCAAAACTGAGGCCTAGCAAGAAAGAAGACCTGAGAAGTAAGCACATAAGGCGGAAGGCCAGTAGAAGTCAGAAAGGAACAGATGTAAGAGTCACATAGTGATTTCCATCAGCGTTCTCAGGCCACTCATTCCTTATATGCCAGTTCTTTTTATGAATGTACACTGCCGATGTGTTCTTCATGTGTAGGTGCCTCATCTAAACAGACTTTTATCTAGGAGGGCTTGAGTTCTTTTATATGTCTTAAGAAATATCATGGAAGAGGCAGAGTCAAGATGTCAGCTTAGAGGCAGTGAAAGTTCAGACCTCTGAAAACCCTTCCTTATCAGCTGCAAACTAAATGCTCCTAATGGACTGAAAATTAAACCCAACAACAAGACAGAGTCAAGGAACCCTCCTGCTGGGTATGCCCCCCAAAAGCCTGAATTCGAGAACACTCAGGTTTAAGGGGAAGGAAGAAGGAAGGTCCTAGGAGCCCTCCTCTACCTAGAGCACTGAGCCTCCAGCAGTAGCTGGAACCTCTGGGCAGAAAAGGGTGGTGGTCTGGAGGGAGTTCCTTGCAGGAAAAACTGTGCTAGGCTCAGAGCATTGAACACAGGCCTTCGGAAAGCAGTGGGAGAAGATGCACAGAGCAGGCAGCCTAGATGCACCAGCACAGACACTCCATATTGCACTCCCCCCTTCCTGAGGTTTTGGACTCAGGGCATATCCAGCTTTACAAGTTCAAACCAGCTGGATTTAATCTCATCAAAGCCTTCAGAGGGCAGGGGAGCTCAAGTTCCAACACCCCTCCCCCACAGACTGCATTGAGAGATTTGCTGACTAAGCTCCAAGGGGGAAGGCTGACAGAAAAGCACAAAACTACAGATCCAAAACATAATGAGAGGAGCAAGAGTGCAGGCAACAACAGGGGGAAAAGAAGGGGCAAATATGAGCAAACAGAAAAAGAAAAAAGAAATTACAATAGACAGCTTCTATCTAGGCAATGAACAAAGAGCAAATGTAACAAAGAAGGATGAAGAAACACCAAGCAAAAATGCCAAAACTCCAGCAAATTGGACAAAGGCTTTGGAAGAACTCAAAATACAACTCAAAACACAATTAAGAGAAGCTAAAGACAACTGGGAAAGGAAATTAAAAAGCAAGATAAGTCATCTGGAAACAGAAGCACTTGAACTAAAACAAGAAAATAGTGTCTTGAAAGCCAAAATTAATCAGCTTGAAAATGAGACAAAGGAGATAAAATATCAGAAGGAGAAGGATGACCAAAAAGCCAGGAATGAAATCCAGTCTTTAAAAACCAGAATACTATAATTAGAAGCAAGTGACTTCATAAGGCATCAAGAAACTATAAAATAAAATCAAAAGAATGAAAAAAATTGAGGAAAATATGAAGCACCTCATTCACAAAACAGAAGATTTAGAAAATCATTCCAGGAGAGACAACTTAAGAATCATTGGTCTACCAGAAGATCATGACAGAAGAAAAAGCCTGGACATCATCCTATAGGAAATTGTATAAGAAAACTGCTTCCATATTCTAGAACAAGAGGGAAAAGTGGAGATTGAAAGAATACACAGATCACCTCCTGTACTTAATCCCCAACTGACAATACCCAGTAATGTTATAGCCAAATTCAAGAACTATCAGACCAAGGGAAAAAATATTATAAGCTTCTAAAAAAAAGACATTCAGATACCATGGAACCACAGTGAGGCTAACACAGGATCTGGCTGCATCTACACTGAAGGACTGAAAGGCATGGAATATGATATTCCAGAAAGTAAGGGAACTAGGTCTACAAGCAAGAATCAACAACCCATCAAAACTGACTATTTTCTTACAAGGGAAAATATGGTCATTTAACAAAATAGAAGAATTCCAAGCATTTGTAAAGAAAAGACCAGACCTGAACAGAAAATTTGATGCTCAAAAATAGAACTCAAGTGAATAACCAAAAGGCAATTAAGAAGGGGGGGGGGGAAGAAAAACAAAACAAAAAAACAAATAAACTTTTCTTAAGGGACCCAATAAGTTAAAATGATATGTATCCCTACAAGATAAGAGGATATTAATAACTTTTAAATTTGCTATCACTTGGGTAGCTAGAAGAATTATGCTTAGAGGGAACAGTTACAAACTGTATAGGATGAAATGCCAAGACATAAATATGTATATAGATATATGTACGCATAGATAAATATATACATATACATATGTATACACACACACACAACTATAGCTTAAAAAATAGGTTAATACTAAGAGAAATGGGAAAAGAAACAAAAGGGGGTAAATTTATAGTGTGAAGACTGGATTTAGCTATCTCCTGATTGTAACAATGAAGATACTTAGCTCTTCCTTTATTGAGAAGATTGAATTATAATCCATAATCTATTTTTAGATTTTAATCCCAAAAGGTGATAAATCAGTATTTTAAGTAGATCTACCCATTTAACTACAAAAAGGTGTTAAGCAACTACAAAGAGTGAAATAACCAAAAAAGGTGTTAAGTAACCCAAAACAGTATAATCTAACCAAAGAAGATGTGAACTAAAGAGTGGGAAGTCCTGGAGAAAAGCATCTCCTGTGATTGGTAGACATGAAATTTAGGGGAGGTGGCACAAAAGAAAAAGATCCTTAAAAGAAGACCAGAGTCCAGAAGAAGATATATTCTGTAAGGATAATTTAAGGGTTGTGACTTGAAATCTATTTAATTTGGTCACCAGGGAAAATTCCCAAATAATAAAATACCCAAGTCAGCTGGAAATTATGGTGATTCAATTAATATAGAGAAGAGGAATTAAGGGAGAGAGAGGGAGGGGGGGAGAAAGAGAGAGAGAGAGGGGAGGGGGGAGAGAGAGAGAGAGAGAGAGAGAGAGGGAGAGAGAAGAGTTAATTTAAACTACTCTGGCTCAGGCTGAGCCAGGCAGTAGTTAAAGGCCTTGGCCAAAGTGGCCTTCCTGAGCCCAAAGGAAAGGGAGTCAGTCTTATCACTCAACATGAGACTGTCTCCAGGTCTTCAGGAAGCTGAGTGAGATTCTCAAGGCTGAGTTCCAGTCCTCAACTGAAATCAATTTTCTTGAACTGATTTTTCTAGTCTCCTTTTAAAGAAATTTTCTCTTATGTCACCTCCCCTAAATTTTCACATGTACCAATCACAGTAGATGCTTTTCTCCAGGACTGCCCATTCTTTAGTTCTCACCTTCTTTGATTAGATTTTTTCCAGGACGATCCACTCTTTAGTTCTCACCTTCTCTGGTTAATTATAGTTTCTGAGGTACTTTACACTTCTTTGTTAAGCTTACCTTTTGTGAGTTTCTTGACCTTTTTGTGATTAATTTAACCTTTATAGGTATTTATCACCTTTTTGTATTAGATCTAAAAATATACTTAGCTTAAGTTCTAGCTTCACTATAAGGTATGAGTTAAGTACCTTCATTGTTCAATCAGGAGTTTACAACTTTATCTTCCCCTAAAGTACTGTCTGAGTAGGGTGGAATAATTTCCAAGTTCACAATTCCATTCAGATATATTCAATTCCAGGAGATCAAAGAGCTCTTTGACTCGGGGGAGAGAATGGAAGGAGTGACCAGAAGACAAACACCCAGACTTCTTTCCATTTAGATGGTCATGCTTTGTGAGCGAAAGGCTGACTTAGTGACCCTGTCTTTCTCAGAGCTATAAACCTCCAAGAAAATACAAGTGCAAAAGAGCAGAAATTATAAATGATACCTTCTCAGGCAACAATACAATGAAAATAATAATTAGTAAGGGTACATGGAAAGGCAAATCAAAAATTAATTGGAAATTAAATAATACAATTCTCATAAATCAGTTAAAGAATAAATCACAGAGCAATTCATAATTTCATTGAAGAAAATGATAATGATGAGACATCCTTTCAAAATCTAGACAAGGCAGCCAAAGCAGTACTCAGGGGCAAATTTATATCCTTGAATTCATATATTAACAAATTACGGAGGGCAAAGGTCAATGTATTGGGCATGCAAATTAAAAAATTAGAAATTGATCAAATTATAAATCCTCAGATGGACACTAAATTAGAGATCCTAAAAATCAAAGGAGAAATTAATAAAATTGAAAGTCAAGGAACTATTGATGTAATAAATAAGACTGGAAGCTGGAACTTTGAAAAAACAAATAAAATAGACTAGACAAAGTACTGGTCAATCTAATTAAAAAAAGAAAGAAGAAAATCAAATTGACTGTATCCAAAATGAAAAGGGAGCCATCACCTCTAATGAAGAGGAAATTAAGGCAATCATTAAAAATTATTATGCCTAATTAATTATATATGGCAATAATATGGCAATCTAGTTGATATGGATGGATATTTATAAAAATATAAATTGTCTAGAATAGCAGAGGAAGAAATAGACTACCCAAATAACCCCATATGAGAAAAAGAAATTGAACAAGCCATCAAAGATCTCCCTAAAAAAAATCCCCAGGACCAGATGGATTCAAAAATGAATTCTATCAAAAATTCAAAGAACAACTAATTCCAATATTAAACAAACTATCTGACAGAATAAGCAAAGAAGCAGTGTTACCAAATTCCTTTTATGACACAAATATGGTACTGATTCTAAAGCCAAGCAGGTCAAAAACAGAAAAAGAACACTACAGAACTATCTCTTTAATGAATATAGATGCAAAAATCTTAAATATGATACTAGCAAAAAAGACTCCAGCAAGTCATCACAAGGGTTATTCACTATGACCAGATAAGATTTATAACAGGAATGCAACGATGGTTTAATATTAGGAAAACCATCCACATAATTGACCATATTAACAAGCAAACAGACAAAAATCATATGATTATCTCAATAGATACAGAAAAAGCCTTTGACAAAATACAACATTCATTCCTATGGAAAACATTAGAAAGCATAGGAATAGTAGGGTCTTTCCTAAAAAGAATAAATAATCTATATATAAAACCATCAGCAAACATCATCTGCAATGGGGATAAACTAGATGCATTCCCAAAAAGATCAGGAGTGAAAGAAGGATGTCCATTATGACCTCTATTATTTAACATTGTACTAGAAACACTAGCTGTAGCAATTAGAGAAGAAAAAGAAATTGAAAGTATTAAAATTGGCAATGAGGAGACCAAGCTATCACTCTTTGCAGATGACATGATGGTCTACTTAAAGAATCCTAGAGATTCAACCAAAAAGCTAATCGAAATAATCAACAACTTAAGCAAAGTTGCAGGATACAAAATAAACCCACACAAGTCATCAGCATTTCTATATATTTCGAACACATATCAGCATCAAGAATTAGAAAGAGAAATTCCATTTAAAATCACCCTAGACAATATAAAATACTTAGGAATCTATTTGCTGAAACAAACATAGGAACTATATGAACACAACTACAAAACACTCTCCACACAATTAAAACTAGATCTAAATAATTGGAAAAACATCAATTGCTCATGAGTAGGACAAGCTAACATAATATAAATGACAATTCTGCCCAAAGTAATTTACTTATTTAGTGCCATACCCATTGAAATACCAAAAAAAAAATTTTACTGAATTAGAAAAAAAATAACAAAGTTCATTTGGAGGAACAAAAGATCAAGGATATCAAGAGATATCATCCAGATCTCAAACTCTATTATAAAGCAGTGGTCATCAAAACAATTTGGTACTGGATAAGAGACAGAAAGGAGGATCAGTGGAATAGACTTGGTGTAAGTGACCTCAGCAAGACAGCCTATGATAAGCCCAAAGATTCCAACTTCTGGAACCAAAATCCACTATTTGATAAAAACTGCTGGGAAAATTAGAAGACAATATGGGAGAGATTAGGTTTGTTCAACATCTCAACCGTACACCAAGATAAACTTAGAATGAGTGAATGATTTTGTCAACATGGAAATCTAGAGATCCCCAGTTTATTTAGTTTGAGTGTAGAAACCCCAGGTTTTGACCTTGTCACAAGAGAGGTTTCCCCCTGAGGGAAGGTCCCTCTTCACCAGACAGTGAACTTCCTGGTAGTTTGGGTGGGAACAGCTAATCCCATCCAATATTAAGCATCCCTTTTGTCCCAATGGTTTCTCCCCCTAGGCTAAGGTCCATGACCAAGGGGACCCAGCCCTAGGCTGAGTCTTTCCCTTTTGTGTCAATTGTAGGGCCCCAGCCCCTCACTATTATTCCTGTCTGGAACTCTTCATTTTCCTTTCTTACCATTGTAAAGTCAATCAACTGTCCCTCTAATCCTAAACCCCCCAGGTCATCTAGAGTGGTATATAGGTTCCCCAAGTTCTTTTGTTCCTCAGAGTCCATCCTGAGTTGGTGGCACTCCCAGGGGCTGGTGACCAGGGCTTCTTGACTCTGTGCAGTCATGGAAAGCAGCTCTGTTGTCGTATTAGTAGCGCTAACCCCTTTTCCCTTGATTAAAGAGTGATTTTTGACTATTTAATAGTTCTGTGTTTTTTCTAGTTGACAATTTGAATATAAAGAAGGAAACTATAACTAAATTAGGTGAAAACAATAGTATACATGTCAGATCTTAGGGAAAGGAAAGATTTTAAAACCAAGCGAGAGTTAGAAAAAATTATAAAATACAAAATAGGTAATTTTGATTACATCAAATTAAAAAGTTTTTGTACAAACAAAACCAATGCAATCAAAATTAGAAGGGAAGCAACAAATTGGGAAACAATCTTCAATATAAAAACCTCTGACAAAAGTCTAATCACTCAAATTTATAAGGAACTAAATAAATTGTACAAAAAAATCAAGCCATTCCACAGTTGATAAATGGGCAAGGGACATGAATAGGCAATTTTCAGTTAAAGAAATCAAAACTATTAATAAGCACATTAAAAATGTTTTAAATCTCTTACAATCAGAGATATGCAAATCAAAACAACTCTGAGGTATCACCTCACACCTAGCAGATTGGCCAACATGACAGCAAAGGAAAGTAATGAATGTTGGAGGGGATGTGGCACAGTTTGGACATTAATGCATTGCTGGTGGAGTTGTGAATTGATCCAACTGTTCTGAATAGCAATTTGGAACTATGCCCAAAGTGTACTAAAAGACTGTCTGCCCTTTGATCCAGCCATAGCACTGCTGGGTTTGTACCCCAAAGAGATAATAAGGAAAATATTTGCATAAGAATATTCATAGTTGCACTCTTTGTCGTAGCAAAAAATTGGAAAATGAGGGGATGCCTTTCCATTATGGAATGACTGAACAAATTGTGGTATATGTTGGTGATGGAATACTATTCTGTTCAAAGGAATAATAAACTGGAGGAATTCCATGTGAATTGGAATGACTTCCAGGAATTGATGCAGAGTGAGAGAAGCAGAACCAGTAGAACATTGTACACAGAGACTGATACACTGTGGTAAATTTTAATGTAATGGACTTCTCTACTAGTGGCAATGCAATCCAGAACTATTTGGAGGGACATATGAGAAAGAGTGCTATATACATCCAGTGGAAGAACTGTGGGAAAAGAAACACAGAAGAAAAACAACCACTTGATCATATGGGTCAATTGGGGCTATGACTGGGAAAGTAGACTCTAAAATATCATCCTAGTGCAAATACTAATAATAAGTAAATGGGTCTTGATCGAGGGACATGTTAAACCCAGTGGAGTTGTGTGTCATATGTGGGAGGGGGACAGTTGGAGGGGAGGGAAGGAACATGAATCTTGTAACCATGGAAAATTATTCTAAATCATCTAATTAAACAAAATTTTAAATAATATTATGGTAAATTGAAATTAAAAAAAGAAAAGAAAAAAAGAAAAGAAAGGAAATATCATGGAATATCACTCTTGGATTTCATCTACATTAGCCAGATTATAGTTTGTCATACACAGAGACATTAACTAAATGGATACCTGTGTATATATACATGACTCTGTATATATGTGTATACATATATATACATATATAAGTTTATATGTGAATGTATATATGTATATGTATTAAATGTAAAAATGTCAAGTGGAAGATTATCATCTAAAACTTATTGTTGTTCTTAAGCTTTCTCTATCTCTCATTTACTTGCATGGGAAACAGTCTTCATTGGAGAAACTAGAAGTATAGGAGTGAGAAGGACAGAGGAGGAAGAGAACCTACAAAAACTTTTATAGTTGCAAGATCTATCTATGTTGATCTTCTGCATTTAAAGATTTGAAATTTTAAAGAAAATGAAATTATAAGATATCACTGACTCTAAATCAGAGTAAGACCTCTGACAGATACAGTGGCTAATATTTTAAAAATCTAGGTTAAAAATGAACTTAAGGCAAAGACATGAGTGAGCAGGTTCTGTTGAAAGACTTTGCTACGTAAGGTGCAGATGAGGAATCTTCTGGAAGAGACAAAATGCTCATTCTTAGAAAAGACTGTGATAGAAAATTTTCTCTAGTTCAAGGACTGAGGGTGTAATTTTCAAGTTTTAGAAGAGCTGAAGCAAGACAACATGAGTTTTTAAACCCAAAATACTATTGCCTAGAGCACTCTCACTCTTTTGGTCTAAAGAGGCTGAAACCTCAAGCTGGAAACTGAGGACGTCTCCACAAACTTGTCCCCAAGATCCCTCTTCCAAATATTTAAAATGCCTAGTCTTTTTTTTCTGGGGAATTAATATGTTTCTCTATTGGATATTTTCATATTTTCCTATAGTAGGAAGCAATAGGAAAATAGATTATTATCTACCTATTTAGATCATGCCATTTGGTGTGAATGTCCTAAACTACCTCAGGAGCATCAGATTCATTTTGATAAATTGGGAAAAGTGAAGAAGATAGCTGGAGAAACATACTACAGGGACAAAAAGGAGTACAAGTATGGATTCATTTACTTTTGGAAGTACAAGAGAAGAGACATATCGGAGTCCAGGATGAGTAGAGGAAAAACCCAGTAATAAATAGCTTGAGTTGTCCTCATAATAAGAATTAGATTCATAGAGCGGCTTGACTATAGATAGCAATAATCACTTTGGGCTTCTTATCATATCTGGAGACCACATGAAAAATGCTGGCCTCCATAGCCAGGGAACAAGGTTATTTATGCTGCTTCATGATGAATGGGAGATGTGGCTACTTATGTAGGTAATCAAACCCTATGTACTTTGTATGTAGCTGTAATATATAGATATAGTTATCTACTGTATATTACATTTTTACAGTTCATTGTGTTAATGATTTATTATTATTAAGCTTTCTTATATATATAACTTATAATGCATACAAATATATACAGAAAATGAATATATATGTATTATGATGTTGATACATATACTAGTATGAAATAATCTACATTGTTATTTAAACATTTTTGATAAGCTTTACAACCTGGAGTGTTTTGCATGCGATCTGGCTATATCTGTATATGTCATTTATTTGGACACGATATACAACTCTGCTTCATATGATGCGAGTTGTATTTCAGAAGACTTCTACTTTTGGTTTTATAATTGAAGGTCTAACTGTATTGAACATATGTTTCTATATTCAGATGCTCATGTATGTTTAATGTGCTATTTATTGAATATTTCATGAGTAGCTGTATGTAGTGCTAATGTTAATGCTGTGTATTACGTACTTGGTTATTGATCATATTACAATCAGCAGTAATACATCTCATTGAGACAACTATGTTTTCTGGTCTAGCTGAATAAACAATTTAGAAGGAATACACATGTGGCAAATACCACGTAACTGTTAGACACTGGAAAATATGGAAGAAATGCCTTAAAATGTGAATTGAGAAATGCCTGGTCAAAACAGGGAGATGATATTCATGGGGGAAATGACAGTCTTAAATGAATAGGCACATGAGTTAAGTCCTTATATTTGTCCCTTAACCACACATATTTCCTATATTCATACTCATCCACAATGCTTTCTTTGTGTGCTCCTGATCATGCATATAGTTTTGTAAAAGTACTCCAGCCATAAAATGGCAATATTTTAGTACTACCATTTTTCATTATGCTCTTTCATTAAATGCCTTTGCATTGAACTAATTATGTCATTTTTGTTAATTAGCTAATATAAATACACTATTTTGGGAATGAAAGCAAGATGATTTTGCTGAGAAATTCAAGTCCTTTCTAAAGGCTTACAATGTAATCTGGGGGAGCATGGGCTCACAGGGGGTACACAACTTTGTCCTGAAGGATATTTCCATGGCTATTATCAAACTTTTTTATGACACGAGTTGGTCTTCCTTGTGAGGTCTAGAAGAAATTACACATAGCTACCAAGTATTTCTAAAAAGAATGAATATAACAGTGTAAGAATAAATTCATAAAATGTTATTCTATCCATTCCTCTCATCGCAACACCATGGGAGGTGCTGGGAGTTTTGATAAATTTTGAGTGCTTTCAGTGCACCTTTCTAGAACTGAGATGAGATGGTTGGTTTAAAGAAGTTATATGCCATTTCTTTCTTTGGGGAGCTACACTTTGGGGATGTTTTCTGGGATAAATTATTCTCAGAGCACTGCTCTGAAGAATCAATATATCTTTTTATTTCTCCTACTTAATGATAAGAAAAAGCTTCTTCCATTGGGCGATTAAACCCTTGGAAAACCTTTCTGTTTGTTCATTTACTGTTTTCCCAAAGACAAAAGCACAGCAGTGATATATAAAGAAATATGTATCTTCCAAATTTTCAACAGCTTCTTTTATTCACTGGGACTACAGACACTTTGCCACCTCCAGAACTAGGTCTGCAGGTATAATTGTTATTTGTCATGACTATTTGCCTCAATTAGACTTGTATAAGTTATAATAGAGCTTGAGCAAAATTGAGGCAAATGGGGAGGCTCATGGTATCCTTAGGAACATTGTGCAGCTTTCAAATAGAATGGAACGATTTTTGAGGACATACACTTTTAAGGAAGGGAGGAATATATGATGATTGCACAAAAAATATACTTTGAAGTGGGAGGAAAATGTGCCGAGCGTGATCAATAATATCAAAGAATAGAGAGGTCAAAAAAGATGAGAACTGAAAAAAAAAAGGCAGCAGACTTAGAGATAAAGAGATCTCTGTTAACCTCAAAGATAGGAGTTTTACAGCAATCATACATGACACATTAAATGTTGATGGTGATATTGTAAGTTTAATTTCCTAAGAAGAT
The DNA here is from genome assembly GCF_027887165.1 of Monodelphis domestica. Taxonomy (NCBI): domain Eukaryota; kingdom Metazoa; phylum Chordata; class Mammalia; order Didelphimorphia; family Didelphidae; genus Monodelphis; species Monodelphis domestica. Next base: position 222,900,297 of record NC_077231.1, on the reverse strand, counting down.
CCTTAAATTCAATGAATCTTAAAACATGCCTTCATTCACATTTTTTTCCATTTCTTTCAGCCAATGATGAAGCAAGTAGTTAAGGCAGTGCTAACTTACATGTCAGGAGATTGGCTTTTAGTCCTAACATTTTGATTACAAATTTCTTAACCTGCCTAGTCTTCAGTTTTCCTGAGTAGTTTAATTCTATTCAGCAAGCATTTTTAAGCATCTACTGTGCTTTGGGTGCTGGAATTATAAACAACGTAAAAAAATTTTCAAGAGACAAACAATAGGGTGGAAAAGCAGCTATGTAGTGTAGTGGATTAAGAGCCAGCGCTGGAGATGGGAGGTCCTGGGTTCAACTCTAGCCTCAGACACTTCCTAGCTGTGTGACTTTGGGCAATCACTTAAACCCCTTTGCCTAGCCCTTACCATTCTTTTGCCTTGGAACCAATATACAGTATTGATTTTAAGATGAAAGGCAAGTTTTTGTTTTTGTTTTTTAAAAGCAAAACAATAATCCTAGGGACATAACATTATCTTGTGGTCTGTGTGACAAAGGGGATGACAGATAAACATGTTTAAGATAATTTCAGGAGAGAGAGTCTCTATAACAACAGAGATCTGAAAAACCTTCCTGGCAAAGATGACACCTGAATTTTTAAATGATATTGTCAACATGAGGAGGGATTACATTCTAAACATTTAGGATAATTGGTGCAATGACATAGATAAAAGGCATACATTCTTGAGAAAGGGGAATATCCACCACTCTACTTTATTTGGAATACAGTATGCAAAGGTGAATGATGTAAAGTATATCCTGCAACATAAGATGGAGCCAAATTATAAAGAGCTTTTACTGCCAACCTGGGAAACTTGCCTTTTATGCTAGCAGCATTAGAGAACTACTATATTCTTTTGATGGAGAAACATGATGAGATTTGTTGTTTAGAATGATCATCTTGCAAATGTGTGGTTAGACCTGAGGGGTGAGATAGAAGTAGAGGGACAAATAGGAGTCTATTATAAATGTCTAAGAGGTTCTGAGATCATCTACTAGTGGAATAACTGTGTAGGCAGAGAGGAGGAAATAGAAATTGAGCTTTTTTGGAGGTAGACTAGATTATACTTGGAAAATAAATTAATGCAAAAGCATATACTAAGAGAAAAAATAGAGTATAACTCCAAATTATTTGTGACAAAATTCTATGTAATTTCAAATATGGTACCCCCATCCAGCAGAATTTTTTTAAAAAGTAGAATATCAGATTTGCGCTATCTCCTGTGGAAATTGTAAGGATACAATTACATGGAATAATAGTATATTTGGATTGTAAATGTTTTACAGATGATCTAGTTGATCATTGATTGATTGATAAAGTGAGAAAGAGTTAAAGAGATTTGCTCAAAGTAACACTAGAATTAAATTGCAGAGTCAAGAATCAAAGCCTAGTATTCTGATTTCGAACTTTCTGTTCTATGGGGTATAAATGTATTTTGGAAAATATATCATGTAAATTTAATGTTATTGTTATTATAAGTCATGTGTCTTTAATATTCTATATCTGAACCTTTTATTTTCCCAACTAGGTTAGAATTGGGCAAATTCTTACTCTGTTGATTAAAAAAAGTTCAAATTGATTTAAAGGTGTCCTTTTATCTAATACGAACTTGTGTTTATTCCCTTCTAACTATCCTAAATTACATTTAGGATCTGGAAGGCAGCTATGATATTATGACTTGGCTACTGTGCTTTGTTATGTTTACATAATGAAACATTTGGTTCTACTAAGCTTTTTTTCTGGTATTCAATGCCTTCAAAAGTTTGGTCAAATAAGCTTGGTCACCAGATTTATTGTTTCAGAGAGTATCTTAAGGCTTATAAAATAATCTTGTTGGGTTTGTCTTCAAATAATCACCAAAATAGTATATGAATAAAAAGAGGAAAGGGGAGAATCACAAAATTAATTTTATTATACACCCCCAATTTTTTAAAATGTTCTCAAATGTTTCAACTGTACCTTTGGCAAAGATCCTTAATACAATTGCTTGACTACTCAGTTCTTAATTCTGTGAATATTTCTGAAAAACTGTAATGAAGAAGGTTTGTATGAGGTAAAAGAAACAGGATCTAGGAGAGACAGCTGATGTTTAAGATCGGCTCTGAGACAGGAGAGGGGGTTTGGAGATAAACTATACACTCACTATGTCTTGAATTTACGAATATTACTTCAGCCTCTCATGTCTATATCATATTTCCATCCCCGCCACCAAAAATGCCTATGCCAAAGTGACTATCTATGGGAGTCTTTGCTAGTTATAAGGGGAAAAGGCTCTGCAAACTCTCTTTTGGTTTGAGAAATGTTACCATGACAATTTAATGGTCACTTGAGCTGAAAGGGTTAGAAAATTAAATACTTACCAAGCAATATAATGCTAACATTGAGAATATTACCCATGAGTGACAAATGCTAGTTTAAGATTATTCCATGGTGGGGTAAAATTCATTTACATATATTCTCTGTCAGAAAAAATAAAAATAATAGACTCTATATTGTCCTCATATAATAAGATTAATTACATTACTATTAATAACATTGTGCTCCATTTTCTAGTATGCAATTACAAAGAAATTTTAGCTTTATATTTGCTTCATGAAATGTTTTCAAATATTCCAGACAATGGAAGAGTTTTTTAATTGGCCACATGTACACACATTTACTTTAGTTAAACCTCTCTGTTCCAAGGAAACATGTCCATGAAATGAGCTACAGATTTGGAGTCAGAGGACCAGTTAAAACCAGAATGTACCATTTATTATTGCCATGATGGTTTATATCACTTTGTTCATTTTCTTCATGTATAAAATAATCAGAGTGGATAAAGTGATTTCAAAGGTCTTTCTAGTTGTAAATATTCTGATCAAGACCTGGATTGCCACTGTCAGTGATGATACAAACAGAAGATAATGCTAAGATGGGCTTGATGATTTGATTTCAGAGATATTTTACAGCTCTGAAATTCTGAAATTCTGTTCATATGTCATGATGATCACATTGTCTTCATGGACTCTAATGAGAAAAGATCTAGTTGTATATAAAAAAGTATTTACTAGGAATGTTTTGCTAATAGTAGTAATGTTGATACAGTAAGCTTCTATAAGAAGACATTTAACCAGGAATCTTACCATCATAAAGAAAAAACAAAACCTGAACATACCAGTTCATATGCCACTTAAGTCCAACTAGCAGTGTGATAACTTAACCTTTGGTAGTTTTAGTTTCCTTATGTGAAAAAATAAAATAATTGTAGTATCTACCACTCAGAGTTGCTAAGATCAGATGAGTTAAAATTTTTAAAGTGCTTTGCAAACCTTAAAATACTATACAAATGCTAGTTATTATTATCATGCTCATGTTCATGTTATGATTTTCCAAATTTCCTAAATAGAGTTCAAAATGTCAAATATTATGGTTATAAACTCTAGAATTATCCCAATAATTATTTCCTTTATCATCCATCTATTACTGTTATGTTATAAACAGAGTGTCATTTAATAGTCAATTAGCATGCATTTTCTTTTGGACCAGGACTAAGAAATCATTAACCCATTACATTATGATCCAAATTGCATATAAACTAAATGATTAAATTCATTTTCAAAAAAAGGAGTTTCCAAGAAATGATTCTCAAAGTAAATTTCCATACCTAGTGAGAACCTAAAACTTTCTCCCTTAAATGAATTATCTCAATATACCAGGACTATTTAAAAAAAAAACTTACTTATTTTATTATCTCTAGCTAAAATTCTTCATAATTCCAATATTAAGAAAGTGGAGATTATGGTGTAGGATAGAGTTGGCTGTGGAATCAGATGACCTGGGTTAAAATCCTGGCTTCTTATTATGTGTGTGTGGATTCTGAGGAAAACATTTCATTTCTTTGGGCTTCAAGGTAAAAATCCCTGAAGAATCATCCAGAAACAAATTCATGATTCTATTGTCATCACCAACATTTAAACTAAATATTAGCCAACCTTCACACTTTATAGTCCACCTTCATATTCGATATGGCTTGATAAACTTTGGTAAATATTATATCTAAAGATATATTTATTTAATAGCTGGCATTTCTGAAATTAGTTATTCAGAATCCAATGCAATACAAAATCAATATCTAAGGAAGATTCATAAGCACTCAAATCATCCATTGGAAAAGGCATGACCAAAAGGATGATCTGATTGCACATGTTAAATCTAGATCAGACTGCTTACCATTTCAGTGGGTATGTGAAAGGGATGGAAAGAATGAGACAATTAAAAATATTGGAAATAATTTTACATGTAATTGGGCAAAAAATAAAATATTAAATCCATCCAAAACCTTACATTGAAGTGAAATAATTTATTGATCAATCTCATAGAACAACATATTATAGGTATCAAGGAGTGATAAGAATCTGTAACCTACAGCTGATTATTTTCCCCAATGGGAAAAAGTATCTTTCTAGAAACCAGATCTCAACCTCAGTGCCATTCTGAAGTCCTCCCCCCCCATCTTTTTTCATTCTTCTTCCCCCCTAACATCTAGTGAATTTTCAAAACATTTATAGCAACCAGCTCCTTTCTGCTTTTCACAGGATGACCACTCTCATTATCAGGGCTCTCAATGACTATTTTAGTAGATTTCTAATTGATTTCTTTGCCTCCCATTTTTTTTTTTTTGTTCTCTGATTCACTCTCCCCATAGCAGTCAAAATAATGTTCCTAAAGCTCAGGTTTGACCCTACCATTCCTCATTCAAGAAATTTTAGTCATTTCCTAATGCCTTTAGGAAAATACAAACTCTTCAATTTGTCATTAAAAATAATTTATAATCTGAATGGTTTGCCAACTTAACTTTAGTGTCTTATTCCACATTATTTTACTCTACACTATCCTTTAAACTCAAAAGATGAACTTTCTGTTTCTTGAAGTCAGAATTATATGTACTGCTCAATCCCTTAAATAATTCCTATCATAAGTTGTAGTCTTATGATTGTTATCTTAATTCAGAACTTTTTTGATGTATTTTCTTCTATGGAAAACCTTATCCCCCACGCCCCCCCACATTTGATTGCCACCCATCCTTCTTATATTTCTTAATCTGTTGTCTTTACTTTGAATTTATTTATCTGTTTATGAATGTTAGCCCATCAATGGAATATGAGCTCCCAGTGACATGAATTTTTTCATTTTCTCTTTTTCTTTTCAGTACCTAGTACTGTACTAGGTGATGCAGTTCCATTCCTAGCTCTCTCATTTACTAACTGTATGCTCTTCATTACATTTACTTAACCTTTCAGAGTATAGGTTCTCTCATCTGTAAAATGGGGATAATAATATTATCTTTATTATGTATTTCACAGAATTTATAATGGGACTCAAAGATATAAAGTAAGCAAAGTACTTTGCAAATCACAATACACAATATAAATGTCATCTATTGTTATAATAATAAGGATTATTGCTTTATATGTCAGGATCAAAAGATAAAAATGTGCTAAAGCTCATAATATTAAAATTTAAAAAACTAAGTTTGAACATATAATTTAAAAAATATATTCCAAAGAAGAAATCTGATAATAAACCCCATGCCATTTTCACCATCAGGCCTGATAAACAAAGAGAAAATTAAAAAAAAAATAATAGATTTTCATTTTTATCCTTTTTTCAACCCAGGATATTCTTCCTTAACACTCTCATGTCAAATACTAATATAATGTCTTGATATACGGTTATCAAATCATACATTTATAGAATGGGAAAGTCTGAGAGTAGGGGTAATATAAATCATATAGCCCAATCCCTTCAATCCAATGATGAGGATATTTAAGCCCAGAAAATTAAAATCATTTCCCCAAAGCTATCTTTCTAGTTAGTGCTAGAGCCGGGACAAACCTCAAGTCTTTGGATTCTCAATCTTCTATTCTTTCTATATGTTAAATTGTTTCTTATAAAACTTTCCTTCCACTGTCTCTGCTCCATCAATTCCCCATACTATTTTGTATATTGTCTGCCTAATGGAAGGACTGAATAAGGAAGGGCAAGAGCAAGTAAATAGAAATGTCCCAAGCAGAGTTAGGACAAATAAAATCATTGGACTTATAGGGACAAAGGAAGTCTAATGTTTACTAGAAATGAGGTCAAAGGTCAGAGATGAAAGAAGATGGTCAACTGGGTGGAAACCATTTCCCTCTGGGTTTGGTCTGTTCTGGTCTATGTCCCCAATTTTTGAGGATCATCTAGATATGGTAGACAATCAAAAGTCCCAAAAAGAGAACTAATAGAAAAATCACTATCAAGGAGTTCTAGTATACACTAGATCCCAAGTCTATAACTTTACTATGAGCTGCAGATGCTGATTTCCTATCTAAATAATGGCCTTATTGGAAATACGAATTAAGAATCAAGAAGCAACTATGCTGAATCATGTATGAGCATTCGAACTCGCATAGGGAACTAATTAAACCATCTAGTGCCCTAGTACTACAGAATTTAAAATATTCCCCAAGTTATGGAGATGCAAGGTACTATCTGCCTCTAGAGATGTTGTAGTTTGACTGCCACATATTATATAAATAAGTACTGTTATTTTAATATACAAAAAGTGAATAATAATACATATTTTAAAGCAACTTAGTCTATTCCCATAGGAATAATGACAGGTGCTATGACTGACACAAGTAATTATCACAAGTTCCAGATAGAGGCAAAATTTTGCCAACAGTACAAGAGCTTGAAAATTGATTCTGATTGGGTTAATCCACAATGACCATAACCCCTTGTGAAATTGAGCAGTCATAGATTCCAACGGAAACAGAGAACTTGGAGATAGAAGGTTCTCCATTTTTTGAGACTATAGAGAACCCATAACATTTTTGAAATTCTTAGTCAGCCTGATAGAGTGGCTTAATTAGAAGGGTGAGTCCCATGACTCCCAGGTTCCTATGAAATATGAACAGGCTCAGGGTTAGCAGCTCCAACTGCTGGATGAAAGCAAGAATTCAGTGAAAGAAATCTAGAAGACCTTTCCTTTAATATGTTTTAATGAATATGCATTAATTTTTAGTTTTCAGAGGAAAAAATTCTCAGCCCCTCCAGATATAAATAATCATCTTTTGATTTGAGATTAGAAGTCTTTGGTCTTGCCAGCAACTCTTATTTTCTATAAGAGTTCTCCATATTACCAATGGATAGAAATTGTATTTGAATCCCTGGATATAAAAACCAATTACCTCTTGGATGTCCTACTCATTATATTTTCCATTGGTTTTTAATTAGTTTCTTCCAGTCCACATACATATTATTTTATTTTATTGAAAGTCAAAGGTCAGACTATCTGGAAATTAGAATTTTTTTTTATTTTGAACTTCTTTCTATGGATGATACCAATTGTAAAAGTGAAGTTGAGGTGTCCCTCCCCACGCCCCAATGGTAGCAGAACTGCATTCTTGAAAAAGGCAAAGTCTCCTTCCCTCCACTACACCTTCTAGAATTGATATTTCTCTCTGGTAAAAAAAAAAATTTCCAATTTCAAGCCCACATTTTCTTAATTCAAAAAAGATCCAGTAATATCTGGGAGAAAATAATGTTAATTTGATTCCCAAAACAAATTGTAGACCAAAATACCAATTTAATGGTATTTTATTAAACAACTTTCTTTTTTGCACAGAACTTTCTCATGTATGAAAAAATAGGCTATATTTTCATGATTGATACTTTATCCATAGCTCCCTCCATTTGTTGACAAAAACTATCAAAATTAGTTTTCATAATTAACCAGTGCTCAAAAAAGCAATCCATACTTAAAGGAAAGAGGAATAGATAGATAGATAGATAGATAGATAGATAGATAGATAGATAGATAGATAGATAGATAGATAGATAGAAACCAGCTCAGTATATACTTGAAAGTATTCTGATCCCTTCTTTGAGATTGGGTTCATGAAAAGCATATAATAGAGGACTATACACTAAATGTTATTATTCAAAAAAATATCTTTCTCATCCTCCTTCTATGAAGCCTGAATAACAGATTTGCTCTTTAGATCCCTCTCCTTTCAAATGTTTCACTTCACACTAGGGTGCAAGTGTCTTTTTAATTTTGCTTTCATCTTATCTGGATGGAAATGATAAAATAAGGGCAGTATGTACTGGAGATAGAGCAAGACAGGTAAACAGCAAAGAAAGGATTATGAAGAGAGAATGGATCCCGGTGACAGATGAACTGTTGATTCCACAATTCTGCTCAGTCCTGGCCCTACTATTCTGCGATAGGGAGGTAAGATTTCTAGTCAAAAAAGTGTAAATGCTGCCTAATGTGGGAATTGAATTCATTTGTTGGCCCACATTCTCATCAAACAGCCTGGATATTGCCTGACAGCTGGCAACCATCAATAAGCCATAAGTAACTGAGTAAAGGTTTATAGACTACAGACTGTTGCAGAGCTCCTATGGAGAGGTAGAGCTGCTGGCATCTGCTGGGAATCACACCGCTGTAAACAATGAAAAGCTTCTAAAAGAAAGGAGAACGGTAGGGTCCCCTATTCTTTCAATGTATGTAACTGTGCCTCTGACTGTGGTTAACTCTGATACCTCACCATAATTTAAAGGAGAGAAGGAGGGAGAGTAAAAAGGAAAGGAGAAAGACAATGTGACCAAGTATCACTTAATAAAGAAAGAGGCAAAGAAGAAATAATACATTCTGGTATAATCCTGTGTCCTTGTCATGGCAAGAGACATACGGACTTGTAAGGTATTGGGAACACTCATGGGATGCCTACTATATGTCAAGTACTATGCTAAGCATTTGACAAATATCTGATCTTCACAAAACTATGAAATTTACATGCCATCATATTCCCATTTTTATGAGGAAACTGAGGAAAACAATGGCTAAATAACTTTTCCAGGCTCATACAATCTAGTGTCTGAGGTCTGATTTGAATGTGGATCTTCTTATGCCACCTCATTGCTTGTTGTAGAGTAGCTTGGGTGTCTGTTAGGGGTTGGGGGTTCTGTGTTGGGAGTCATTTGGGTGCTGCCTATCTTACTTGTTAGTTACATGATTTGGGAAAAGTCACGCAATCTCTCTCAGCCTCAGTTTTGTCATCTGTAAAAATGAAGGTAATAACAGTAAAGATCAAGTGCGATAATAAATGTAAAGTGTTCAGAAAGCTCTGAATTGCTATATAAATGCTAATAACTATTATTGCTGCAACTGATGAGGAGAATGATGATGACAATGATTATGATGATTTTTCTCTAGAGGATTGATTGACACATTTTTAATTACTAAAATTACTAAAACAGTGAAAGGACAAGGTTAAGAAAAAAATAACAGCAGCACTTCTTAAGAAAGATTCTAGTTTTCATTAGTAAAACCAAAAAACCTATTATTTATCCTGAGAAACTAGAGTTTTGTGAATCAAGAAATATATTCTTATCACCCACAAGTGCATATTTATCCATGCCTGCAGTGATGCTCTGTTACATCTACAAAAAAACCTCAACTTTTCTTCCCAATAGAAGAGAAGGTACAGTGATAGATAGAACATTGATATAAATGTGAAGATGTGATTTTGACTTCTGCTTTACATGATTACCTTTTGTTTAAGAGGGGCAGTTAAGTAGGCACCAGATGCATATCAATTGAACACTGAGTACAAGTAATACTCAGCACTTTTTACTCCAACTGTTACTCCAACTGTTACTCCAACAGTGTTACTCCAACTGTTTATACTGTCTTCTCAGGTGAGTCCATAATCTCCTATACAATTCTTGATCATTTTCAGAAACTTGAATTCCTTTAACTGTTCCAACTATTCAAATTATAATTGTACCATCTTTGGCATTTTTAATTCATCCTTTTATGATAATATACCCATCCCCAGAAAGTCCTTGTACTTCCAACCTAAGCCAGACTTTTAATGTTTGTCAAAAGATTGCTTGTTGAAGAGCATCCTAGAGATTTGGAGTGTAATCTCCAGGGAGAAAAAAAGCTTTTGGGTATTTTCCAGTGAGTTTGTTTCACAATCTATGATATTTTGCATTTAGACATGTAATTGCAGAGTCTAGCTCAAACTAGCTTGTTCAGCCTAAAAAACAGATAACTGAACATGCCAGACAAACACTTACCCCCTCTTTTATTGAGCTTGGCATAGCCTGGAGAATAACTGCTGGACATGGAAGATGAACTGCTGAAGACTACATGGGGCAATGCAGAGACAAGTTGCTCGTCACATTTTTCTGAAAAAAAAATATAACTATTGAATATTAATCTGTTTTTAAAGTTAATGTAATAACAACAATAGAAAAGTTATGTGACCATACAATAAGACTTTAATAATCTATTGGTTAAATTGTTATAAACTGAATCAAGAAAATAATTCCTGAGAATCTGAAAATTAATTAAAAATGTTTCTGAGGAGTTAAAAAAGTTATCATAAAAACATTATTTTGAGGATCATTTGGGTTGGATTGACCAGAAATCTTTGTTTTACAATAAGTTTTATTAATATATTTTTAAAAATCATAGCCATTATACCACAGGAATGCAGAATAATTTAATATGAGAAAATATTAATTGTATAAACAAAATTAATGAAAATGATATGATTTTATCAATAGATTCATGAAAACTCTTTGACAAAATACAATACATTACTATTAATAACATAGGAAAGCAAAGCTATGAATAGTTTTTCTTAATGTAATATGAAGCATCTACCTAAAACCACCAACAAATATTATTTGTAATCAAAGCTTTCCAAATAAGATCAGAAGTGAAACAAGGATGCCTATTACCATCAGTATTATTTAACATAGTATTAGAAAGAACTTGCAATAGCATTATGGGAAGAAAAAGAAATTGAAGGAATCAGAATGGTCAAGGAGGGTTACCTTTTAAAAAAAAAACACTTTTTACCCCCAATAAAATCACATCTAAATAACTAGAGAAATATAATTGTCCATGGATGAGCAGAGTCAATATAATGAAAATGAAAACATTACCTAAACTAATCTACTTATTCAATGGATTCCAAATAAAAATACCCCCCCAATCTTAAAGAGCTAGAAAAGAATAACAAAATTCATTTGGAAGAACAAAAGGTCAAAAATGGAAAAATAATTAATTAAAAAAATATAAAGGAAATAGGTTTATCAGTGACAGATTTTAAACTGTATTATAAAATATCTGGCACTGGTTAAAAAACAGAAAGGTAGACAAATGGAATAGAACACACCTTCATCAAGCAGTAGTAAAAGATTATAGTAATTTTGCATTTGACAAAAATAAAAATACCCTAACTCCAAGCTATTGGACTAAGAAATCAATATTTGGTCAAAATTACTGGGACAATTGAAAAGTAGTTTGGCAGAAACAATATAGATTAATATCTTATACCATTTACTCAGATAAGATAAAATTGATAGAAAGGTAGATATAAACAAATTAGAAGAACAGAGACTATATTACCTTTCAAAGTTATAGAGAAGAAAGGAATTTATTAGTAAACTAGAGATGGAGAATAGTATAAGATATAAAATGGATAATTTTTAAAAAAATGTTTTTTAAAAACATTTATGTTCTGTCTTGGAGTCAATACTGTGTATTGGCTCCAAGGGAGAAGAGTGGTAAGGGCTAGGTAATGGGGGTTAAGTGACTTGCCCAGGGTCACACAGCTGGGAAGTGTCTGAGGCCAGATTTGAACCTAGTACCTCCTGTCTCTAGGCCTGACTCTCAATCCACTGAGTGACCCAGCTGCCCCCAAAATTGATAATTTTGAGTTTGCGCAAATTGTAGTTTTTATATAAATAATACAAATATTGCCAAATTTAGGAGGAAATAATAAAATTGGGGAAAATTTGTCATAGTCTCTCAGATAGATATCTCATATCTAAAATATTTTGAGAATTTTATCAGATTTATGAGAATATGAGCCATCCCCCATTTGATAAATGGGCAAATGATGTGAACAGGCAGTTTTTGGATCAGGAAATCAAAGCCATATTAAAAAATGTTCTTATAACCACTGATTAGGGAAATGCAAACCAAAATAATTCTGAAGCATAATTTCATACCCATTCATTTGACTAAAATGCAAAAAAAGTCAAGATAGAATGTTGGAGGGGGCAAGGAAAAACATGGACATTAATACAGTTAGTGGGGCTATGAATTGGTTCAACCATTTTAGAGAGCAATTTAGACTTTTACCCAGAGTTATGAAACTGTGTATATCCTTAGACCTGGGAAATACATTTGCCAGGTCTATTTCCCAAAGAGGCCATGGAGTAAAGGGGGAAAATCATATATTTCAAAATATTTATATTAGCTTTCTTTGTGGTGGCAAAAAACTGGAAATGGAGTGGATGTACATCAATTGGGGAATGGCTATACACATTGTGATATATGAGCATGATGGAATACTACTGTCATTAAAAAAAATAATGAGCAGATTGATTAAAAAAACTTGGAAAAGAGTGAAATGAAAATAATGAAATGAACATTATATATAACTACAGACAATATTTGAAGAATAATTTCTAAATGTTTACTTCCAGAGAATGAACTGAAAAGTAGAAACATAAAAGATATAATCTATATATTTTGCCAGATGAAGCTTTTGATGTTGTGGTGAAGGGAGGAAGGAACTGAATAAAATATATACATAGAGCTATTTCTAGAGATCCTTAACCCATAATTGTGTGCATTATCCTCATTATCATCATCACAATGAAGGAGGAGGAGAATCATAATAATAACTTTTCTAAAGTACTTCCTATGTGCCAGGTACTAGGATAAGTGATTTACAATTACTCTCTCATTTGATCCTCATAAAACTTCTGGAGTGTAGGTGTTACTACTGTCCCCATTTTACATATAAGGAAACTGAAGCATGTATAGATTAAATGACTTATCTAGGATCATACAACTAGTAAGTGTCTGAGACTAAATTTGAACTTGGATCTTCCTGACATCAGGTCTGGCACTTCCACTAATTCATATGCCTCTCAAAAAAACAAACAAAAAAAAAACCTAACACAGTGACCTCATCTGACAGAGTATAAAAATTCTTTTCCCTCTTCAAAGTATTCTATCTTTGTACTGAGAGGACAGGGTGTAATTCATTTTCTATTGACTTGGATTCTTCACAAAATTGTTACTCAGTCATTATCTTTCCTTATCTGGTTTCCACTAGAAATCCTGAAGCTTTTGTAGGTTACTTACTCTAGATTTCTTCTCATGCATTTACAAAATAGTCATTATGAACTTACTACATGGAAGACTCTATTTTAAGTTCTGGTTAAGATTAAAACAAAGTTTAAAACTAAGACTTTGGGTGGTGGCATGAGGGAGATAAGATAACATGGAAGGAACACTGCTAACCAAAGTAGAAAGAAATTATAGCTTCATCTGAAAGATAAAAATAATCTCAATCAGAAAAAGCATAGCAGAAAAGAGATTTTAGGAAAAGAAATTGTTAAACCCTACATATCTCAATAGTCCTTGACACTCTATTAAACAGCAGAATTGTTGATATTAGTAATAATGTCCTTGAGTCTTCAAGAAAAAGTAAAATTATATTTTGTATGCCATGTTTAATCAAGCAAGGAAGTATAATGCCTTTCAGAAAGATTTCCATAAAGATGGTTAAAGTAGAATATTTTTATATACCTAAGGAAATAAGATTTAGCTATCTTGGTAATTCATATGATGAATTTATTACTCAACAATGTAGGAAATATTAAAGTGAAATTGTTCATCAGCTTAATATCCAATCTTTTATTTTATTAAATAAACATTAAATTCCTACTATGTCCAATGTAATGATACTGGTACTGGGGCATGATTAATATTAAAAATGAATCAATTCATCAAATCATATTACCCTTTTTATATTTCTTGGATTTATAGTAAGTGCTAATGGGGATTGTGTGTGGTTCTATGGTTTTAAAGCTAGCAAAGTGAATTTAAAAATGAGAAGATGATTGTAAAAATATCAAATTATAGGATGCTTCTCCTGTAACAAGAATGAGAGACCAACATATGAAACTCCACATTATTACATTGACAGTCACTGCACTCTGTTGGTCAGCTTCAAAATATTCTGTAAATACATATATTTTTTATATAGTTGCTTGAATATTTTCTCCCCATTAAACAGTAAGCTCCTTAAAAGGAGGGACTGTTTGCTTTTCTTTATATGTTAATGTTTGGTATATTGCCCAGACTTATAAGATCCTCAATACACTGGAAAATAAAATCAGTTTTGGTACTTAGATCTCCTTGGTTTCCTATTCCTGTGCCAACCTTAAAATGTGAGGAGTCAGATGAAAATATCCTCCCTAAATCTTCTTTGAAGAAGGATGTTCTCATGCTCTCACCTTTTATCATACACATTTTTTCAACTTCCTTGTGTTTGTTGTCTTCCCATAATTAGATTATAAGCTCCTTGATGGCAGAGACTATTTTTCTTATTTGTTTATCACAGTGCCAAAAATTCAACAGGCAGTTAATAAAATTTTATAAGCTGATGTACATAGTTGGTAATACTAAAAGATTAGTGCAAGATATCTTCCATTATACTGAAGGGGTCATTTATAAATTATTTGTCGAAAGGTATAGGCACTAATTTTACTTAATAGGAAACAAGGGAACATTTGGAATCTAGAATATCCACACTAAAGAAATCATGGCTGCATCTGAATAAATTTCTACAGTTCTTCTTAAAAGAGATATGCAGAACTTACAAAAAAATGAACAATGAATTCCTTTAATAATGAACTGGAGGAATTCCATGTGAACTGGAAAGACCTCCAGGAATTGATGCAGAGCAAAAGGAGCAGAACCAGGAGAACACTGTACACAGAGCCTGAAACATTATGGCACAATTTAATGGAATAGACTTTTCTACAAGCAGCAATCCAATGACACAGGATAATGCAGAGGAATTTATGAGAAAGGATGCTATCCACATCCAGAAAAAGAATTGTGGGAGCAGAAACACACACAGAAAAACAATATATGATCAATCATGTATTTGATAGGGACATGTTTAGGATTTTGATGTTAAAAGATCACTCTACCACAAATATGAGTAACATGGAAATAGGTTTTTTTACAATAATACATGTTTAATCCAGTGGAACTTCTTGTCAGGTTTGGGAGGAGTCAAGAAAGAGCAGGGGATATGATCATGTATAATGTAACCATGGAAAAGTATTCTGAATGAAAAATAAATTGAAACAGAATTTCCTTCCATGCTCAAAACAATAAAGACAACATATTTATTTTTTCTGTATTCTCAAATGGTAAAAAGCAAAGTCACTGTACAGAGAGTTGAAACCATTTTAAAAAATCTGGACTTGAGAATAGTAATAATATGTGAGAATGTAGGTTCTAGAAATATCCTGGAATGAGGGAACATGGAATCATTTACAATTCATATTGATTTTTTAAGTTGTTCAAGTGTCCTAGCTGAACCATACTAATAGTGTGATTATAGGCAAATCGTCTAACTTTTCTTTATAGCTCTTTAAACTGTTCCTTAAGATTCTAAATTGTAGGAAAGAATCCATGTTGTATTGGAGGCAGAGATTACCCCTTTCTAAAAGTTCCCTATATAGATGGAGACATGTTGACATATGTTTAACAATTAGTTATACAGAAGGAAATATGTATTCATGACATCTTTCAATTTAAACTTCATCGTTAATATTTTCTCCACCACTTTCTTAAGTCTAGATAATCAACCAAATACTGAATCAAGCTCTGACATATACTATTAGGCAATGTCTAAGAGTAAATCCTCTAATTGAAAATTTAATCATTGGCTTTCACAAACATATCTGAACCTTTAGCACACTTATTCCTTTAGGAGGTCCAACTCCTATCATATTAATTCAACAATATTGCCTGCTTCTACTGTGTAGTAGATAATTAGAAAAAGTTGTTTTCCTTGTGGATTTAAATTAATCAATATTGATTGGAAACATTCTTGGTACATTGTATTGCCAACTCTGGAAATCATATAATAAATGCACTCTTACTTTTAAGGAGTTTGCAGTCTAGTCAAATGTAATGAAAGGGGGAAAAGAATGGAGTCCACCACCACTGAATTCAGGACCAGGGTGTGGTAGAGATGAAATGGAGCTAAAGGGTGGAGAGAGAGGATAGATAGTTTCTCCCCTCTCCTTCAATAAACCCACACTAGCTGTTTTCAGGGTTATTGACTACTTTTCTTTAGAGGCAGGACTGAAATAAATCCAGAACTAAACAGCTTCTTCTTCCTTGGGGAGGAAATACAGTTCTCCTCCTCAAAGCTTCTGGTCCCTTTTCCTGATTATTATCAACAGGCACTAGATCTATAGAACAGCTATTTATTTGAGGAACACACAAAGGGTAAGGTAAGTGAGATTGAGGGATAAGGTATTGGGAAAGTGAGAAAATAGGAAGTCCCTAAAACCTAACAATTGAACCCCTTCTCCTCAAATCCTACAGGGTCAGGCTTTGCCTGCCTGAACCTCTTGGGGTCAATTGTGAGAGCTAGTCCTGACTTTTAACAGTCCTGTTTACGATTTGAAGTTCAAGAATGGCTTTGGAGGGATGTAGAGGAAATCTTGAGGTGGATAGCTTTATTTCGAAAGTCCTATCCACTCTTGTTGTCTTCCCCTGGATTCAAAAGGTCTGGTTTCACAGATGGATGACCAGGGCTCAGACCAACCCTTTCTGAAGGGCTTCCCAAAGAGAAATGAAGTAAACTGCTTGGATCTTCTCAGCACTTCTCTGTTTCTTTCCTCTGGAATTCCCTCTTGTCCTTCCCCCTCATGTCTTGTTCCTCTGGCAGATTGAGTCTAAGTTTCCTCTCTTACACAAGAAAAAAAGACACATGAAGTAGAGGTCTACATAAGACAACCCATTGTCTCCAAACTGTTCTAATTCTTTCACATAGTTGCCAATTTCCATTACATTTTTATTTAATAAAATGTCTTACTATTTCTTCCTGTAAAATCCAACTTTAAAAATAATTCAGTTAATTAGTACATTTCTTTTTGAGTCAGTTGTTTGTCATTTAACATTATATCCAAATGCCTATGAATTTCTTTTAAAAATTAGAACTTTATCCTTAAATTTCAATGGAAGTTTAATGATGAAGTCTCCCAAAGATAATGAAAATCTACTATATTCAATCAATCAAATCCTTCTTGTACAGATTTTGTTTCTGTTGATTTCTTCTTAATTTTATATACAAACTGACTTTTCAATTCTTGGTTTCTCTATACTTGGCATGAAATCTAACTCATTTAAAATAAAATAACACCTTTCACTTTTAAGGTATACAATCATATCAAATTTCATATTTTGCATATTTTTTCATTCAAAATAATAGGTATTAAAGTAATACAAATAATATCTCACATTTTAAATTCTTCATTCTCTCCATTAAACTTTTGCATATTTGATCTGATTTGATTATTGAAGTTAAAAAATTATGGAAGACATGGGCTAATTTATTGACTAAGAGGGAGTCCTAGAACACTTAACCTGATAGACCTATGAATAAGGGGGTAAATGTCCAAAAACAAAGATAGAGTGCATTATAAGATATAAAATAGCTAATTTTAATTCTATTAAATTAAAAAGGTTTGGTACACACAAAACCAATGCAACCAAGATTAGAAAGAAAACTGAAATCTGGGGAGGGAGAGGAGAATTAAAGCAAATGTCTCTGATAAAGGCTCATTTTTCAAATATAGAGAGAACTGAGTTAAAATAAGAAGAATTCAAGCTTTTACCCAATTGATAAATAAATGGCCAAAAGATATGAACAGGCGGTTTTCAGAGAAATCAGTTATCTATAGTTATATGAAAAATGGTCTAAATCACTACTTATTAGAGAAATGTAAATTGAAATACCTCTTGAGTACCATCTCCCATCTGTCAGAGTGGCTAACAGATCAGGAAAGGGATGCTCTGTTGGTCGAGTTGTCAAATGATCCAACCATTCTGGAGAGCAATTTGAACTCATGCATGAATGTATCATTATCACTTCCATGACTGTCTACTAAAAAATTTCAATAGTTTATTGTTACTATACCCTAAGTTAGCTAATGTCCCATGAATCTCTGTATTTGAAATATTGGCCACTCATCTCCTATAGAATTAAAGTTCAAGTCATGATCAGTTTTATCTTGTTGCTTTTATGTACCCTATAGTTTAATATAATGCATGCTCTTAGACTCTTACAACCAAAAAAAAAAAACAAACAAAATTAATGTAAATACTAAATATCATTTCCTTATGAATATACTATATTTGATCATTCAATTTCCTTTTCTCTTTTCTGTAATCTACTTATTGTTTACTTATTTGTTGATGTAGGCTTCAGCAATTCTACTCCTCCAAAAAGTCTTGATTCTCCAAATCTTCATTCTTCATTCTTTTTCTTTTTTTCTTGTAGTATCCCCAATTGTTACCACTTAGTTCTAAGAGCCTTGTTCTACCTAAAACTAAGTACTATTAAGTCTCTTCCTCCCTCCTGTCTTTTGGACAGGTTTCCCTCTCATCACAGAACCTAGATTTAACTTGAAAGCTTTTTATGCACAGTGTTCCACCTCTTCTCTATGCTTTTTTCTTAAATATTAAGTTCCCCTGTGATGTCCTTGTGCTCACCTCTTACTCACTGCCTTTCCCCATATCCACTCTGTTTTCAGTTCTTGTTTATTTTCTATATATCCTTGATTCCTTTTCCCTTTTTCATCTTATTTATCTTGGTGAATGCCTTTATCATCTTATGCATAGACTATTGTGATACCCTTCTGGTTGGTTTCCCTGTATTACTTGTCACTATTTCAGTCTTTTCTTCAATCAGTTAAGAGGTGACAACCCTACAACATAGATATAAGCATGTTACCCTTTTATTTGATAACTTCAGTGGCCATGACACCTTCATGAGCAATAAACCAAAAAAACAAATCATTTTTTAATCCCCTTTATGCTTGACCAGTTGTTTTACATTTTATTCACTTTCATATTATCAGTGATCAAGTGAAATTGACTTCCCTGTTATTCTTCACAGAAAATGCTGCATCTGCCAATTTAATTTTTTCCCCTCTGTCTCTTTTCCATGTTTAGAATTCTCTTCCTCCTTTTCTCTGCCTCATAGTTTCCAATGCTTCCCACAGGTCTCAACCAAAATTCTACCTCCACAATAAAACTTTCTTGGTCCCTCTCAAAGTTGGTGACTTTCTTCTGCAAACTCTAACTTAACATGTTTTGTATGTATTCACACACATTATATATGTAAGCATATATTTGTGCATATAGCCTTTAGATTATGAATTTCCTTAGGGCAAAGATGATTTTTTCCTTGTCTAATATCAGGCACAAGGTTGATGGATAATAACTGTTTATTGATCTGACTTGACTTGACATTAAACATCTCATTCATCATTTATTTTTTAATCATGCCTTATTCCACAGTCTTAAGGGGTCCCCCCCTTTAGTTAACTACTCCTTTTCATCCAGTATTTCCAAATAGGTAAGCAAACTTGTCAAGACCTGCCTTCTTATCACTGACACAAAATGCCAAATCATTATGAACAGAACATGCTCAACTTTTCATCCTCCATTGAAGGATGTGTAAGTAGACTTTTATTCTATATGGATATATATATATTTTTTTCTCAACAGCACCACTACATTCCTTGTTGGTGGGAGACACACAACTTATGTTCAGAATTGTGGATACCAGAAAATACTGAATCAAAAATCTCTATCTCTTTCCTTTACTTTCTTGACTTTAATATATCAATGCATCAATCAATAAAACATTTATTAAACATCACATCCCATATGCCAGGCATTGTTCTAAGCCAAAAGCATTCAGAGAAAATACAAATAAAAAATAACTAGTACCTGACATCAAGGAACTTTCATTCTATATGAGTAGTGTGAATCTTAAAACTACTCAGACTATACCTTAGAAGATTTTGTCTAGCTATTCCCCATTTTTAACAATGGAGGTACTTGATCAGGAATGTATTGAGAACTTTTAAAATTACTCCACTCTGATCAGACAGTGCCTTAGGGGATGATAAAGTTGTAAACTCCTGATTGAACAATGAAAGTCCCTAACTCATACTTATAGTAAAGCTAGAACTTTAAGCTAGATCTATTTTTAGATCTAATACAAAAGGGTCCTAAGTATCTTTAAAGATTAAATTAGTACCTAAAAGGTCAAGCAACTTACAAAAGGCAAGTTTAACAAAAGAGGTATGAAGTACTCAGTAAATTTTATCAAACCAGAGAAGGTGAGAACAAAAGAATATGAGAACTAAGAATGGGCAGTCCTGGGGGAAAGTGTCTACTGTGATTGGTAGATGTGAAAATTTAGGGGAGGTGACATAATAGAAAATTTCTTTAAAAGGAGAAGTCATTTCAGGTAATGGAGAGGATTGAAACTCAGTTCAGGAGTTCAGGAGTTCAGTGGAGGACTGGAGTTTGCTTGAGACAATCTTGTGGTGAGTGATAAAGACTGACTCACTCTCCCTTTCCTACTGCTTGTCTACTCTCTCTCTCTTTCTCTCTCTCTCTCCCCTTCCCTTAATTCCTTCATTTATATTAATTAAAAATCTCCATAAAACCCAGCTCCATTAAAGTTATATATTGAATTTATTATGTGCTTAAAAGAGAAAACAAAATGTAAATAATAGGGATTCACAGTCTTGAAGTTTTCTATTCTTTTTGTATTAAACTGTTCATTTTATTTGGTGTTTCAGTAGTATAAAATGTTAAATAAAAAAGTGTATGTCCATTAGATATCCATTATTATGGGTATTTTCATATTTGGGAATTTTCCCATGGTGACCTTATCTTTAGATTTTAAGTCAAACATTATAAATATCCTTTACAGTTTGGCCAAAACCTTTACAGTTTTGGCATTTACAATTTTTTTTTCTTTTTTTTTTTAAATATATTTTATTTGATCATTTCCAAGCATTATTCGTTAAAGATCATTTTCTTTTCCTCCCCCCCCACCCCCCATAGCCAACGCGTAAGTCCACTGGGCATTAGATGTTTTCTTGATTTGAACCCATTGCTTTGTTGATAGTATTTGCACTAGAGTGTTCATTTAGAGTCTGTCCTCTGTCATGTCCCCTCAACCTCTGTATTCAGGCAGTTGCTTTTCCTCGGTGTTTCCTCTCCCATAGTTTATCCTTTGCTTATGAATGGTGTTTTTTTCTCCTGGATCCCTGCAAGTTGTTCAGGGACATTACACCGCCACTAATGGAGAAGTCCATTATGTTCGATTATACCACAGTGTATTAGTCTCTGTGTACAATGTTCTCCTGGTTCTGCTCTTCTCGCTCTGCATCACTTCCTGGAGGTTGTTCCAGTCTCCATGGAACTTCTCCACTTTATTATTCCTTTTAGCACAATAGTACTCCATCACCAACATATACCACAGTTTGTTCAGCCATTCCCCAATTGATGGGCATCCCCTCATTTGGCATTTACAATTTTTAACATTCACAGTAGAAAATATGTATGTATATGTAAAATAATTCTATACAAAATATGTAAAACATATTTGGTAGGATACATTAATAGATAGGTGAATCAGAAAGGCCTTCTTGGAGATGAACTTTGAAATGGACTTTGAAGAAAACTAGAGATCTTTAAAGGCAAAGCTAAGAAAAGATTTTACTACTCTAATGGGACACAGCTTGCACAAAGATACAGATAAACAGTGTGTAATGTCAGAGGAATAGAAAGAAGGACAGTTTGAATGGACCAAAAAAGACATGAAAAGGAAAAATGCATTATTACATGGAAAAATAAAGGGAGGAGCCTTTGAAGTTCTTTAAAATTCAAACAGAGGAATTTGTTTTTTATAATAGTGATGAGTAAACCTGTGGCGGTTATTGAGTTGAAGAATAATGGATTAGGAGATCTGCTTTAGGGATATAGCTTTAATAGTAGTATGAAAGATAGATTGAGGTAGGAACTGTACCATCAAGGCAATTTCCAAATCCTGTGGTACAGATCTTAACTCATCCCCCTTATCAGCCTTCTTATTGTTCACTACTTGTCACAACTTGTAGGAGTCTACAAAAAATTTTTCTTTTTGTGTATTTTTCCCATTCCACTTATATTCCTAAAGATCGCTCATGTTTCATTTCTATACATTTTTTCTTTCCATTATTATTCATTGTGCTTTGTCTTTATTGATTCACATTCTAGCCTTTTTGTTGTACTTTGAAAATCCCATCTGCTCCCTATTGCTTATGGCTATTTGAATGGGATGTTTCCATATGCTTTAACTAAGGTCAGCCAGAGTTGTACATCAGAGGTTTAAGAGGGTCAGGATCATCAGTAATAATGCAGAACATATAATTATATCATGTTAAAATATATTTTTAAAGTTATATACTGAATTTATTATGTGCTTAAAAGAGAAAACAAAATGTAAATAGTAGGGATTCATAGTCTTGAAGTTTTCTATTCTTTTTGTATTAAACTGTTCATTTTATTCAGTGTTTCAGTAGTATAAAATGTTAAATTAAAAAAAAAGTGTATGTCCATTATACGCATAGCAGGAGTTCAGTTGTTTTAGCCTCCATGGAGCCCTTTTAGGACAATGATACTTAGAGGAAATGCAAATACTGTATAAGAAAAAGCAATGATGTAGAAGATATTTGGGTACCTTAGTGGGTGGGAAAGGGACTAGAATGTAATTTGACTGAAAAAGGAAAACCCAGTAGAAAAAGCAGTAGAAATCAATGAGGCAAAAAAAATGTAAGTCCCACAAAAGAATGTGTCCAAAGTAAAGCATTTTTCTGTCACTGATTTTTGCTCTTTCTGGGTCATGTTCACCTGTGCATTAGAGGTGGGTCCATTTGCTTTTTTATTCTTTGTCTGGGCCATGAGACATCCCATTGTGGAGCTATACAAGCATTGTTGGAACAAACTACAAAATTATATGGTAGGATAAGCATTGAATATGATGTCAAGGAGCTTGGAGTTGGGCATTAATTGCCACTACATTTCTGGGAGACATTGGATAAGGTTATCAACATCAGTTTTCTTTTTGATAGGTTGGGATAAATAAATACACACACATATACATACATATATATATATATATATATATATATATATCTGAACTGAAATTGGCATCAATGGATCCCTATTTCATAGATGAAATAAAGAAATTGAACCTTGAGAAGCCATATATGTTTCTACTTCCTATGTAATCTCAAAGATTTGCATTTGCATTGATTCTCATGTTGATGAGACTGAATTTCTTCAAACCCCACTAAAATAAATACAGAGATGCCCCTAAAATAATCAATGGATTACTCACTTAACAAATCTTTATCGAGCTTCTTTAACGTATAAATATTATTTCAAAATATTGACCCAATAATCCCTCCAAAAGAACAAGGCAAAGAATATTAATTCTCATTTATATATAGGTAGTTACATTTAGTTTTGTATATTGATAACCTAAATGAATGAAGCAACTTTATACTATTCTTTCTTTCATCTTAAATATAAAACATCATTTCATTTGTAGAACATTTCTTTAGAATACTATCTCAGAGTTTTATTATTCCAGATAAATGATGAAAATTCTCATATCCAACTTGTCCATTTAATACTTAGTATTCCATTGTGATATAGAAAACAAGGTCTTCTTGGGATAAGAAAGTCAGATTTGATTAGTAATGGAAACTTTCAGTGTTTAATTTGGGAAAAGTGATTTTGAAGTGATCTTCAAACATATTTCTTTTTTCCTCTATCATATTTTCCAGTGTAGCCTTACAAAATCTTCTCCTTATTCTTCAGAAAAATGTAATGGAAGTTAAACAATTACAAGAGTAGTCATGTTAAGTATTCTTTTTTTTTTCTTGTCACCCTAGGTTTTCAGAACTTTATCTTAAAAGATGTTTGTTTACTTTAGAAAACATACACATAGGAGTGCCTTGGATTTCAAGGGCCTTTTTTTAAGGACCATTGTGAACCAAAAAGGAAACTGACTAATCTACATATATCAATAGCAAATTATTTTAGGACTTGTAGTTCAATGCTTTCTGGGCATTAAGCAGCTGTAGCATATTTCTAACAGAAGGTGTAACAGATGAATCCATTTTAAATGATGTCCTCAAACAGAAGATGTTAGCAAAGAAATGGATTTTTGGCTTTCTGACTGAAAGAAAAGGTTAAGCATTTCCCCATTCCCTATCAGTTGAGCCAATAATTTTCAAGGGAAAAGTTACAAAAAAATCATGGAAAGTAATTTCATACCCCTTGTGAGACTTTGTAAAGTTTTCCAAAACATTATTTTCAAAGTGCTCAGAACAAGAAAGAAACAAGATTAAGAAATATGATTGAAATTCTACAAGATGAAGAAGCAGAAATAAGTGAATATGAAGCTGTATTCTTTAAAAAACAATTCTACAATATTTCTATAAGAAGATAGCATTATCAAGCACAGGATAATTAACTTATCATTTTGAAGACTGACAAATCCATTCTGGAATATACAAATACAGGTCAAATTTTTATTTCTTATCAGATACCAAATGACCACTGATTAAACTTTGAACCTTCAGGATATTACTTAATTTCTTAATGAAAGTGCAGGTTTCCTCATTAAAAACAATATGAATGATGAACTGGATACTAACTTAATTGTGGTACCACTTATAGAAACAATGAAGTTGGAGAAGAATAAAATATAACGAGAAAATATTAAGATCATGTTTAGATATCATAAATGTGGAGAACTGGTAGAACCCAGAGATTGAAAACACATTTTAAGCAATTAAAGAGGTAGGACTGAACTTGAGAAGAAGAGTCCAGTACATTGTATACATATACATATATCTATATATATTTTCTCTCTCTTTCTCTCTCTTTTTCTCTCTCTCTTTCTCCCTCTCTCTTTCTCCTCTTTCACTCCCTCTCCCAATAACCACCCCCCTCCCATCATGATACAGATGACTCATGAACATCAATATATTTGTATATGTACATACAGGTATGTGTATATAGTATACATTAATGTATATACATGTGATATACACAACCACATATGTAATATGCATACATATGAACATATGCTATGAATTTATATCTACATATACCATTTGTAGAATGATATACATATATATTATATATCTATCATTTGTCTAATAAAATGAGATTTACTACTGATTCAGATGAGAAAACTGAGGTCTATGAAACTATAACTATGAAAGTGAATAAGACTACCAAGAAAAAAAGCATGGGAATGAAAGGAAAAAAGGGGGCCAAAGAGAAAATTTTAGCAAATGTCCACCTCAGAAACCAAGCAAAACTGCAGCGAAGGAAATAGAGAAGCAATGGTTAGAATGATAAAAGGTCAAATAGGAGAGAGACTTAAAACTAAGGGAACATTGACTATTTAGCAGGCAATACTAATTCAATAGTATCAGATGATGATGGTAGGTAAAAGAAAATGAAGGGAGTTGAACTTTGTGTTCAGGCAATCACTAGAGAGTTTAAAGACAAGAATTTGTGTAAAATAGTAACAGGAATTAAAGTATTCCATAATCCATAACATATTCCAAGAAGTTGAAGAAAGACTTAATGATGATTAAGTGGAGGAAAATGTTGTAAATGACCTTTTGAGTTTAACAATAAAAAAAGTGAGTCCTAGAACAGTAGAAATTTGTAGGAAGTAGACATTTAAATGCTTAACAAATTGAAAAAAATGTGAAGCATATTGATAATTATGTGACAGGTGAGAAGGTTGTAATCATAATATAATGGATTGATAAGACCTGCCCCATTGAACAAAGACTGTATTGAAAATCATAAGCTTTGAGCCCTAGGGTACATTCACTCATTAGCTTTAATCTAAACAAATAAATTAACTTTTTGTCCTTAGTTTCCTCTTCTGTGAAGTATGAATGGTTATTAATTTTTATATTGTTTTATTTCAAATGTTTATAAAATAGACTTTTTAATTATTTTCTTTAACTGTCTCATATCTTGAATACTTTCCCTCCCCTTTACCTACTAGCTTCCTTTTTAGTGACAGCTAAAATCACACCTTCTAAATATCTTTCAAAATTCCTCTTAATTTGTATGGCTTCTTGAAATAGAGCAAACCATAGAGCCAAAATTCCCTTACTTTTTTTTTTTGAGAAATCTGTTTTTCAGTACTTGTCCTGCACTGTATGAATTAACATGAATAATAGTTAATGACATTGTAATAATATCACTAGTCATAGCATCAGGTCCTGCTACTTGAAACACATTTTCTTGACCAATATTTTGGCCTCCCCTAGCCTGGCAAGTAGCTCACTGTCTGGTTTTCCCATAACAGTTTTTCCTTTTCATATGACATATTTATTCTATGGCTTATGAATTATGAGCTCCAAGTGCTCACATTAAAGAACTCTACACTTCAGAATCTTGATAGGGAAGCTATGTTAGGCTTCTGCAAATGCTTTATTCTGTCAGTTTCTGAAACACAAAGGTAAATTGTGGCTGGATTCAAAATAGCCAACAGTACAGCTCCCACAAGCCTTTTACTTAGGAAAGAGTCCTGAAGGAATACATTGCCACACTTTCCAGAGAAATAGCTCCAAAATAGCTGAACTTCTTCCTTTTCTTCATTATTAGAATAGCTCCTTGAATTTTAAAACATGTAATCTCTCATCTTTAGCAATGTAATCAAAACCTGAAAAAGTTTTGTGGTACATCAGCCAACATCAATGTCTCTCAAACTGGTCAGTACCTGTTGCCTAGCAATCCTGAACTAGAAATTGTTATGTTGTGATAGAGGCACCTATGTGGACCTGGAAGTGGAATCAAGAAGACATAATTTCAAATCCATTTGCAATCTCTTATTTGCTGTATAAACCTGACCCAGACACCTACCTTCTTTTTACCTCAGTTTCCATATTTGTACAATGTAGATGATAGTAGTATCTTCTTTCCAAGGTTTTTGTAAGGAGCCACTGAGATAATAAAGTCCTTTGTAAATCTCCAAATGATATGAAATTGTAGCTAATATTATGTAATCCTATGTGCTGTGATCTATGTTATGCTAGGTACTGGGGGACAGAGAGTCTCAAAGTGGTACAGTGGATGATGCACTGACCTGATTTCAAATCTACCCTCAGACACTCACTAGAGATGTAAGTCTGGACAAGTCAATGAACCTTTGTTTGACTCAGTTTCCTCATTTGTAAAATGTGGATAATAACATCAACATCACAATGTTATATGGATCAAATGATAATTATTATTATAAAGTACCCACTACAGTGTCTGGCACATAGTAAGTACTCTATAAATGCTAGCAATTATGAGTAGCATCAAGTAACATTTAATTAGGTGATGGAGGGAAAAAACACAGTTAGATAAATCAGAGAAGAAAGGAAGGCAATATTTAAGATAAGCAATGATGAATAGGATGGTTTCACAAAACAAAAACTGGGAAACTTTACATGAACTGAAGCAAGGTTAAGTGAGCAGAACCAAAAAAACCTTGTAAGGATGATCAACAATAAAAGACTTAGCCATAATGATAATGATCCAAGAGAATTCCAAAGGACCCAGGATGAAAAATACTATCCACCTCCAAAGAACTGGTGAAGTCTGGATGCATACCAAAATATAAATTTTACCTTTTTTTTCAATGTGGCTAATATGGAAATATATTTTGTATGACTTCGTATTAACCCATATGTATTCTTTGCCTTCTTAATATGGAGGAGATGGACCAGGGAGGAAGGCAGGGAGAAAATTTGGAACTCATTATTTTAAATAAATGCTAAAATGAATAAATAAAATAAAAAGAATTCAATTCATAGACTGGATCTATTTTTTAACTTTTATATTCTTTACAAGTTTCCTCAAGTTATCTTTTAGTCAAAAAGGGATAACAATTAATTGAATATTGTTACTCTGACTTTGTGTCTTTTCAGAACTGTAAGTTTTTTGTTCAGCATATCAAATATGCAAGTTGGCATGTATCTTTAAGTTATATTTTGTTGGCTGGCTTATGTGAAATATAGTAATGATTTTGGCAAGTTACCTTGAGGTGACACAGTACTTTGCAAAGTAAGGTATGCCTATCACTTATTTTTTCTTGTTATTCTCCCCTTACTTTTATATTATCTTTGAGGAAAATTAATGTTGTATTATATTACAATTAGTAGTAGTATTTCTATGAGAAACCATTTTCCCCTCAGTCTCTGAAGGTCAGACTAAAACAGTCTCCAGCTTCAAAATGAAGGCTACTCCCAGTTCCTCTCCCCTTCCCCAGGCTCTCAAATTAGGTTGGGACCTTTTGTCTTTTTATTAAAAAATAATTAAAGTTAATTGGCCTTAGAAAAACAGTGCCAGTGTTTTTCCTTATTGTTAAGTTTATGTAAGTTTCTGTTATCGCATTGTTTCTGTATTGAGATTACCTAATTCTTTTACCTACTTCATTTATCCTATACATTGTAGATCCCAACCCAATAAACTTTATTTCAGCTCTAAGAAGGTGTCTACATAGTTCTTAGATGGGATTGGTCCTCCTGTAACCCAGCCCCATGCTTCTTACCCTGCCTTGATGACCTGCAAAATATGATAAAGTTATTGAGAAATACAATAAGCTTGCTATCAATAGTTTGCATTTATATAGCACTTTAAGATTTGGAAATCTCTTTGCAAATAAAATTTTATTTCATCTTCATTATAACCCTGGTAGGTAGAAAGTGCTATAATCCCTGTTTTACAAATGAGGAAACGGAGGCACAGAGTTTTAAGTTAGTTACCCAGGATCACAAGCTATTGTCTGGCACTAGATTTAAACTCGGATTTTCTTACCCCAAGTCCAACATGTTAGCTAATGCACTACATACCTGCCAAGATAATTGTTGGTTGAGATTATGATCAAAGACTTCTTAAAGCCAAAGAAATATATATTTATATATGTGTATACATATATATACACATGCATTTCTGCATGTGCATGTGTGTGCATGTGTAATGGGTAGGTGCATATTTGGATATGGGTAACTATCAAGAGGACATGGGAGATACAAATCTCAACATAGGACACCTATAAAAGGATAGGGAAAAAAGATAACTTAAGGGGTAAATTGGATCCAAGCAGAGAATGTAAATAAATGTAATAAACAGAAAACAATAAAGAATCTTTTTGAGCAGGAGAGAAATATGAGGAAAATATTGTCAGGGTGTGTAAGAGAATATTTGTAAGATTTGAAGAGAGAACCAGACTTGGAAGGCTGGAGGATTCTGCTGGAATGGGGGGAAGGCAGGGAGGAAAGGAAGTAAGCTGATCTGGTTAGTTGGAGAGAACCTTCTCTGTGGGAAGCCTATCAAGAAGGTTGATTGGAGCACATTTCTGACCCTGTACCATCTTCCTGTGACTCCTGACCCTGTACCCCAAGAAGACAGCCAAGTGAAGAAGACTTTACCACAAGCCATTCACTATTAGAAGATGCTTCAAAAATCCTGAACTTGATATAGTAGCCAAGACAGCCAGAAAGTCAGGACTTCAACTCAACTGACCCTAAAGGGGACAGGTCAGCAAAGTCTGACCTGCCAGACTCTAGGAAAAGGGGTTCAGTTATTTTAGGGACTCCTTACTACCTCTTTCCTATTGCCTCATTCCTGAATTCCCCTGTCCTATCCTTGATTGTTGTTCCCTTAGAAATAAACCATTTCATGAGAGCAAGAGACTGATTCCATAATATTTAGGAAGAAAGACTTGGAGTTCGGGGTAGGGAAGTACATTCCTCTCCCCAGAGAGGGAGAAGTTGTCTGTGTCAATTGAAATCAGCCAAGTCTCTGAGGGAACAGAAGTTAAGGATCTTGAAGGCAGTTAGAATGAGGTTAGCCAGGGAGAACTGAGAAGGGAAACAATCCATCCCCTCTCTCTACTTGACTCAGCTCCATCTTTAACTCACTATGGTCCTGACCCAGCAGGGAGGAAAGACTCTTCATGCCCTTATGTTACAGGTGATTAGTGTGTAAAATGGATGATGATATGGAGATTACAGGCATTGTAAACTTGAAATGATCTCTATCACATTCCACATCTCTGTTTCAAATCCTTTTTCTCTTGTTTCTCCCTGTCAAAATTTTACTTCAATTCTTCATCACATCTAATGACCTAACACCTTATTTCACTGAGGAAATTGAAATTATCTAATGTGAATTTCCTTAGCTTCCTTCTTCAGAATTTATCATCATCATCAACTTTCTCTCTACTATACCTCTGGTGATAGAATTACTCTTTACTCATGCTAACACATCTCCCTGTGGGCTAAATCCTATTTCCTCTGACCTCTAGTACATTACTTTATGAGTTCCTTTATTTCATGAGTCTTTTCTTCCTCTTGTTTATACTAATTTCCCCCATTATATTAATACGTTTTTTCCCCTTTAAGCCTTTGACATTGGCCTTCATAGTCACTATTCTTCTAAAACATATCAAGTATCAACAAAGTGCTCATAATCACCATTTCTAAGGCCATTTTCATTGTTATTTCTCCATCAAGAGCTTTTTTAGCTTTATTAAGAGCTAAAAAAAGTTTTTCACAATGCTGACCTCCTCCTTGACTTCTGAGAAAGTTTATATTCTAGGTTTTCTTCTTATCTCTCAAACCATTCCTTCTCTGTCTTATTGACTAGATTTTAATTATCTTCATGTTCACCAAAAACCTGTTTAATTCTTCCTTCTGCATCTTTCTTCTTGGCAATTTTTGATTGGTTTCAGTCAGTAATTAAGCCAGTGGATCAGTTAACCTTGGATTCTCTTCAGTTCACACTACTCCAACTATAGATAATATAACTCCAAGTATAATCTTTTGGTTCTGGTGTAACTAGTTGGTTAATATTTTTATATCAACATAACTTCTGTTATTGGAGTAGTCTCATTATAAAAAATTGCTCCACTGATTCAGATTTCAAAATGCTTCAACAAAGTTTTGAGTAGTTTTTGTAGCACTAGAGGCTTCATGACTTTGCATGTGCATGTAGATCACATGGCAGAAGCAAGACTTGAACCTGTATCTTTAAAGTCTAATACTCTAGTCACAAGAACCTGTTATTTTTCTTATCAGTTATTATGAAACTTAATTATATTATTTAGGCATTCCTTATCATTTCATTCTCTCTACTTTTACTAAACCAAAAGCATAGCTTTAATTGTAATTGGAAATGGCTTTGTAGATCTAGTGTTCCATGCACTAGTATTTTCAGTTTCTGGATAAATTTAGGCTTAGTCATGAAAACAAAATCAATCTTAAAAGTATTTTTCTTCATCGTTAAATAATTTAAAATGTGAAAAGGCCTGTTATTGATTTTCTACCTTTTGTCTTTTTTATAGTATTTATTTAATATATTTTAAAATATTTAAAATTATCATTGTTGATTATATTTAGGTGAAGATCCAGTTAACTGATCATTATGAAAGAATGCTAAGAAGTTTTCATTGTTCAGCAGGATCAAGAGCTTTCATTACTTTATATGTATGATTGTATATATATATAAATATGTGCATATAATATATACATATATTTATGTAAACATATACAATAAACATAGCCACCGATATATAAACATGTGTATATATCATATGTGTAATTTAGCTATAAACAAACATATCCATGCAAATATACACATGTGTACATATTTTCAGTAAATGTATGTATATGTTTCCAGTAATCTATGATTCTATCTATGCTCAATAGCAATGAATTCTATATAAAATATATAGAACAATGTATTATGTGTGTATGTGTGTGCATGTGATATCATATGAATGATTGTATACATGCATGTATGTGTGGTTGATATTAGATGACAATCAGGCCAGTGGGCCAATTAGCCATGAATTCTTTTCAGGTTAGAGTACTCCAAATGCATATACCAGCCCTAGTGGAGCATATCTCTGTCTCTCTCTGTCTCTCATCTCTGACTCTGTTTCTGCTTCTCTCCATATACATATATATTTATATGTATATATGTGTAAAATGTGAATATAGGGATGTAGGCATATAATGAGGATCAAAAAAACCTAGCTTCTAATAGTAGAACATTCATGGAATAGTGTGTAACTTCAGACGAGTCTCAGATTCCTTGGATTTCAATTTCCTCATCAGAAAAATGAGGATCATGATAAATGGGCAACCCCAAAACCTTCACAGTGTTGTTATAAAATAATGCACATAAAGCATTAAAAAACCTATAGCTATAAAATGCAAAGTATGGTCATTAAGTATGAACCTCCTAAATTTAACTAAATGCTTCTTCAGGAATTTTTTGTTTAAAATACTCTATTAATAGAAGAATGTAGAGCACAGATGTTTTCAATGTTTTCTCTACAACCATTTTGTTTACCATAATAAAAGTCAATGAAAATAAAATGTGTCAAAATAATGCTCACCTGTATTATCAAGTGAATTAATTAAAATGTACAAATTATTATCTAATTGTTTTCTAGGTTAGCAATTTTAGCAATACTAAGAGAATCCTCTAATTTTCATTCATTATATTCACATTATTATTTTAAATTGCCCTTAATTTCTTTTAAAAGTTAACTTTTATGACCATTGGATTTTGTCAAGTTTGCAATTGAATGTATGAAGAATTAACCATGTATTCTAATGAATGAACAAGATCTGAAAAAGATAAAATTAATCATGAAATGAAGAGAGTTAACAAAAAATACACATTTCTTCTTTATGAGGAATGATGGAATATCATTTTATTGAGCCCCATTATCTTAATGAGAAGATATGTTCTCTACTTGATCATAGCCAAAAGACTCGAGAAAATATTCTAATGACACTACTTCAGCTTAATGAGGAGATTTTATAATTACTGAAACCACATCTGTTTGATTAAGCAGTCTCTTCCAAGATCTATGCATGTTCCTACTATTCAGTTGGCAGTAGATGTATCTACGTGGCCTAGGCTTCCTAATTTATTGGTACAGAACTATTTTCCGGAGCAGAAACCATACCTAGAGATGGCAAATGATATACTTTTGGTGAACTTTCAACAGATGTTAAATCTGGCAACCAAAATGTTGGACACACACAGCTTTTTGTCATTTTTTAATAATGATAAAATTCAATCCATTTTTATCTCACCTCTAACTGTCAGGGACAGTATTATATAGTAGACTTTAATTTTTGTGTCTACAAAAGAGAATGCTGGTTTCTATGAATTTTTGTTTTACTTTTCTATTCTTTTGCATCAATTCCTTTATATTGCTCTATTGCCAGCCAACTTCAAATTCCTAATTTGCCTCAGGAGAAAAGTGATTGATTAATGGGCCAAATAGTAGAAACTTGAATGTAGATGTTTAATCCTGGAATATAAGAATATTTAAGTATGGAATACAGAGATAAATATTTGCACTCCCACTCTAAGACTTCACAAATGGGCTGTTCAGATACTGTCAGAAGCTATAGTTCTCCAACTCATGTGACACAGGGTACACATTTGCAATGACCACTAACTGAACCAATAATTCAAATATGCTTTCAGATTTTAGTATAACATCACACTCAAATATAGAAATTAAAGGATTGAGAAGATTCATTTAACACGTGAAAAACTCATAATAGTTTCTATCCATTCATCCATCTATCTTATCTATTTACCTTATCTGTCTGTGTATCTATCACTTTGGAAAAGTTATTTAATTTCTTGAGTCTCAGTTTTCTCCTTTAGAAAATGAAATGTTTGAATTAGGTGTCTTCTAAGTCTCCTTCCAAATGAACGTCTAGGATTCTGCAATCTCTAGGAATCAGAGCTTGATTTTGTTAACATTAGAAGAAATTATACCAGCTGTTTCCTATGATAATAAAGTCAGAACATGAAATCTGAATAAATTGGGAACCATAGGGAATAGTCAATAAATAGTTGCTGTTAATTGATAAGTGATGTAAGTATTAGCAGATAAGAATGACTATGTTTCCTTCCTGGCAAAATTCCAATAGGAGCTATAAAAAGGAATAAATTGTTTAAGATGAAAAAGTCTTGGCAATCTCATTGTTAATGTATACTGAATTGATTTTAATGGACCATCTAAAAAGTTATGTTTTAATATTTAACCATATTTTAAAATGTTTCATGTTCATTAAGGAACTACTTAAGAGCAAATATATTTTAATATGGAGAGTCCTTGAGGACCTTTCCAGTTCAATCTTATGTGCATTCCATTTTTCATAGAAAGCTGATGCTGATATGGTTCAGTCACTTATGTCCTTTGTCTGCTTCCCCAGATGATGGCATACTTAAGGCAGAAAGGTCTTCTGGACACACATATATACATATATACATGCATATCATCTATACATTTGTCTATCATCTATCTATCTATCCATCCATCTCTCTTTTTTTGCTATCTAGATCTAGATATAGTAATAACTTATACCTCACACCCATACCTACTCTATTTATTTATTATTATTATTTTAAAAGGAGATGTGATTCCTTAACATAGAGGAGTCCCATATAGGAATGGCCCTAGTTCAAAATAATAGTATCACAAAATTAGAGGACTAGTTTTGAAGCTACTATCCCCAAGAAGAAGGCACAGCTATATCTTGGTATTTAAATCCAAGGGAACTGCCTGAATCACAAGAAATTTAAGTGACTTGAACATCAGCAACTTGTTAAGATCTGAGAAGACACCTAATGAGTACTTCCTGACTCCAAACCCAGAACTCTATTCATTATGACATAATTCACTGATTTCTTATTGTTACTGTTCCTTAATTCGATTGATGCCATTCTACCTATTTTAAGATGATTTTATCCCTGTAAAATCATTCCAAGGTTTATGGAACACACATTTAAGAAATTTAATACTATATTAATATGTAAACTATATGAAAAATGATTAGCAGTTAAAAAATGTAAAAGAGCCCTTTCTGCATCATATATCCCTAAATCTCCTTCACAGAACATAAGTTAATTACTGTGTACCTCTAAGAATACTCTAGATATGTCAATAAAACATTGCACACTGAGACACAAAAACTCTCTGCTCTTTGAATAAATGGAGTAAATAAATAATGAAATGAATTAATTTAGTCATAAGAGCTACAGAAAAACTCTTTTCAGATCAAATTTGGTAATGAGAAAAATCCCTCAATTATAAAGCCACCATATGAACCTCTAAAGCAAGAGATTTTCTGTAAAAAGTTAGGTCTTTTGAGATTCCAATTTTAAAAGAATTAAAAAGACCAATACTTTGAAGTCTCTTGCCTTTCATCTCTGCCTATATCTATCTCCTGCACTCTGACCTATATTACCTGTGATAATCAGTACAGGGAAATTTCAATTCTAATTCACAAGCATTGTTCTTAACTAATCAATTTCAACATGTCAGAGTTGATAGCATATTGACTGATGCACAGACTTAATACTGGATTTCAGATTAGAAAAACAAGTAACATAAAATAGCTATCAGCATTTCAATGCACAGGTTGGTGGTACATAGGTTTCAATTCATTTTTCATCCACAGGGAACACAGTTTCTAACGTCCACTCTACTTGGAAAGATGAAGGCCAAATATAACATTATATGTCTCATTTATTTACATGGTAAAATTAAAAAATAAACAAAAGCATTTAAATGGGTTTAAAATGTAGGGTATGAAATGCCCTAGTGGTCACATAGATTCAATATAACTTCATTTTTATTTCTCATTTTCTCCTGAAAAACGAGTTCTCTTTCTTGAATTCTTGAATTAGTAAGAACATTCTCCTAGTCATTCAGTCTCAAAATCATGAAGAGGACTGTTGTTCTTTCTTCCCTCTCCTCTCCCACCCCACTAATCAACTGCCTCTCTTCCCCTATTAAATATTGAATTAGTTGTCAAATTCTATCCATTTCATTGGGACTCTCCCTTAAGTATCTTATTTTCTATCACATCTGTAAGCCCTTGAGTTTAGGGCCTAAACACTTCACATCTAGACTACAGTCACCTACTCCTTTTAGTTTCAGTCTTTCCTCCCCCAAATCACCCTCCTTAGCACTCCCAAATTAAAAATTCCTTCATTGTACTTTGGTCATTATGACTTCTCTGCACTTACACTTCAATGACTCCCCATTGCCTAATATATAAACCCTCAGGTAAAAAATGTCATGGAATTCAGACCTTTATCTCAATTTTCATTCTCTTTGTCCTCTCTGGCAATCTTTAACATTAATAATCAGTCTTAAATTTTAATGACCAGTATTTGATACACTTTTCTCTCTAAATGTTCATGATGACACTCTCTCCTCCTTCTCCTCTAATCTATATAACCACTTCTCTTCTGTTTCTTTTTCTGGATTCTCTTCTAGATCATGTCCTTGATCTATAGCTGTCTCATCACCTTCCAGAGATTTAATTAACATCTCTATGCTGATGATTCTCACATCTACCCCAACCTCTCTGCTGAATTCATATCTCTAAATGCCTATCAGACATCTCAAATTGGATACCCAATAGATATCTTAAACTCAGAAGGTCAAAAACAGAACTCATTATCTTTTCCCCTAAATCCTCACCCTGATTCCTACCTTCCCTATTAAAGTAGAGGGCAATATCATTCTCTTAGTCCTTCACGATCAAAACTTAAGGGATACCTGGATTTCTCATTAACTCTTCCTCAATGTTTGTTTACAATCAATTTAATTGAATTGATTGTCTTTTTTCCCTCAAACACTTCATAATCAGTAAAATGTCTTTCCCAATGTTGATTTAATCTACTTTTCTACCTTTTCAAGTATTATATTCCTCTTGTTGAACCCTGTATGTCATACTATTTCATTCAGAATTCTATAAAAACTTCTGCCTTCTCCCCCCTGCTCCTCTCCTGCCTCCACAATAAATTGTCTCATACCCATATGGAAATCTTTCCTTACTACTCTTGATCTATAAAAACTCATAAGATGTTCAAATTACATATATGAGCAAGATTCTTAACTAAGTGTTGGATCATATACTCTTATGCTGGGGTGGTAAAAGTCTATGGATTTTTTCTCAGATGAGTGCTTCTAAATAAATAAAATAACATACATAGGAGGTAGAGGAAACAAATGTTAAAATATAGTTTTCAGAATATTAAATAGATCGATCAAATCGAATGGCTCCTGCTTAAGATCTACTGTGCCCTCTCAAAGGAAATTTGAAGATCATGAGAACCAAGTCTTTGAACTGAGGGCCAATGAGGGGAAGTGACAAATTTGAGGCTGCAGGCTGTACAGTAGAAAGAACTGGTTCTGTAGTCAGTAAGTCTTAAGTTTGAATCCAGTCTTAGAAACATACTAGCTCTATGAGGTTGAGGAAATTATTTAACCCATTTATCTCATAGCAACAATAACAGTACCTATCTAGGAAGATTGTCATGAGGATAAGATAGATAACACTTGTAATTACTTTGCATAATGTCTGGTACATAGTAGGTACTCTATAATTGCTAGTTATTATTATAGTTATTACTGTTGCCATTAGTATTATTCATGATCATGTAGTAAATAAAAGAGATGGGATTAAAATGTGGGATTTATGACTCTACTATCTCTTTCCTGCTCTCAGTCTCACTCACTTTCTCTTTTTCCTCCCCAGCCTCTTTCTGTATCTCTTTCCTTCCCTTCACCTGGGGGAATATAGAAATACTATTGTTAACAACTATATCAAATCATAATAGTAGCTCAGCCACATGGAAAATTTGGTAGAAGAAACTTAAATTAGATGTGGATTCTTTATGTTCAAAGTTATATAAATAAATTACTCAAAGGCCAAAATTATACAAAATAAGAAGTCAGCAAGCCATGAATAAAAAGCAGATGGACAAAAAATTCCAAAAACTATTTTATTGGGGTCCTGCCAATGGCAGCTTATTTTTCAAATTATTATTATTACTGTACTCTTCAGCTATTATTCAATTATAATAGAATTTATTACATATTTGAAAATCAGGCCAATGCACTTAGTTCAGTTAAACTTTTTGTGAATGGATTACTACACTTGTTTCCTTATTGGAAATCTTTAATTCTTTTTTTTCTGTCTCCAATTCATCATGAACATCTCTGCCAGCTTAATCATCCTAAAACACCTAATTACATCAGTTCTCTGCTCAGGAACTTATATCAGCTTTCTTTTGCCTACTGGATCAAGCCAGGTCTTCATTCCAAATTCACAAGAACCTTCATAATCTGTGCCTATGTAAATTGATTTCTCCATGTTCCCACAAAGGCCTAACTATCTTCTAGGCTGTGCACTGAAATCCTTAGACATTATTCTTACTATTCCTTGATGGACTATGCCCACTTCTATCAGTTCTCTAACCTCTGCCAGAAAGAATCTACAAATATAATTTATCCATAATCCACTTGTCTATCAAAGTAGAAAGCCTCAAAAAATCTTGACTCATTGATCTTATTCTTCAACTCCTTTTTATACAAAATGGCCATATCATACACTTTAGCACAAAGTATCTCTCTACCATATCTCTGTGTGTGTGTGTGTATTCTGTTTGCCTAAGTCTTCCCTTTCCAACTTGCTAGTAAGTTCTTTCTTGTCAAAAGCACAGTACAAGGAAATTCAGCCTCTCCTGCCACTGCTAATATAATCTGTATGGCCCTGGCCAAATCCATTAATTTTATTTTGATCCAGACTGTGGAAAGGAAAACTAAAGCAAGTTCTGGACTTTCTGACACTGAGTTGAAACAAACAACAGTGGGAATATTAGAGAGAGAAGATATTTACAAGACTGACAGTTGGTGGGGAAAGGGGCAATTGGTCTTGTGACTCAGAAGGTCTACTTCCTTCCTGGCCCTGGAAGTAGAAGGAACTCTTCACCAGTCTCTGGATAGAAATGCCTCTATTTTCCTGATTTTCCCACCTGTGTGCTCTCCCTGGATTCCTGTGATCATGCCATCGACAAAAGGACTTACGGGAAGCAGTTTGAACTGTAAGGCTGGTCTTTAGGACGTCAGCCCCAAGAGACAGGCCCAACCAGCTCTGAAAGTCAGAACTTGTCTTGTTGCTTGCTGTCCTCTACTAAGACTTTGAAAATCATAGTCAGATAAGAGGACTAACATTTCAGGGGGACATAGTGGGAGCTGAACCTCAAGACAGCCAGTCAACTATAAACAGTCCTTATTGGACCCCTGCTGGGCAACCTTGGGCTGGGAGGAGGCTTGTCCCTCAGGAGGGTCCATGCTTATCTGCTCTGGGGTATCTTCCACATCAATCTATAGAGAAGACATCCCCTCAGGCTATCATAAGTGGCCCATTTCTCAGGAACCCCATTTTTTTCAAAAATAGCCTGTCAGCAGGGGGCATCTCTCCCCTTTTACCTCACCAGCAGCCATATTCCCTCTCTCCCTTCCACTCCTCCATTCCTTGTTATAAAACCTTCAGTATCCCCTGTTCTCAATCCCATACATTTTCCCCTATAAATATAACAAGACACATTTTCAAAACCATAAGGTGTGACAAAAGAGTCACCTGGCACTAGTCATTATTAAGAACATTTCTCATCTGAAGCTCCATACACTAATGAAATCACAGGTTCATTTCATATTACAATTTTATGCTGTATCCACTAGTAATAAGCATTCAAATTTCTATTGATTGCTTTTAAGTATCAAGAATAGAAGTTTATGAAGAGAACCTCTATATGAAATATATGCATCGTTAAACTGCCAACTTTAATTTTAGCCTTTGATTTAGACTTTTGCAAAAGGTCACATTATTCTTTGGTTGACTTTTCTCAAAGAAATGTTTTGTCCGTGATTTTTCAGTTATGTCTGAGTCTTCATGAAACCTTTTGAGGTTTTCTTAGCAAAGATACGGGAGTGATGTGCATTTCTGTATCCCCTTCAGTTTACATATAAGAAGTTGAAGGAAATGGGATCAAGTAACTTGCCCTGGATCACAGTTAGCAGGTGTTTGAGGCCAGATTTGAACTCAGGAAGATTTTTCATAAACAGAAACATATGATTAAATCTCCTCACTCCCTCACCCCCAAACCCCTTTATTGGCTTCATTTAACTCGGGTGAAGAAAATTAAAACAATAGTGTGATACATCCATTTCTTAAGTTGTCATTAAAATGCAAACACTTTCAGTATACCCATGCTTATGATTCACTTTTTCATTTTTCTGTATCCTTTATCATCAAAGGACAGATACTATTACTTCCATTTTATAAATATGAGAACTGAAACTTGGAGAGATTAAATGGCCTGGATCTGGACATAGTCAAGTACATACTAACTGCCAGAGTCAGGAAATTGTAATCTTGAAATTTATGATTTTAATTCTAGCACTCTTTTTACTGTATCATGAAGAAATTATCAAGGTCCTTTCTCAGCTAAATGGTCTGTTTTATTTGCTTTAACCTACTGTAATTAGCACCAATCTAAAGGACTATGTGGATTTCTATATAGATTACCTAAGGATCAAATATAACCACCACATGTCAAATTTATCACCTTCCCCAAAAAAACCCATTCCTCTCCACAAGTTTTTTTTTTGTTGTTGTTTGTTTGTTTAGTTTTTTGTTTCTGTCACCAATGATATTTCTTTAGTCTATGAGAAATCATTACACATTTCCTGGA
Source organism: Monodelphis domestica (assembly GCF_027887165.1). NCBI lineage: Eukaryota > Metazoa > Chordata > Mammalia > Didelphimorphia > Didelphidae > Monodelphis > Monodelphis domestica. The sequence goes on along the minus strand of NC_077231.1, from coordinate 222,859,611 downwards.
CATACCTTTGCTAACATAGCAATGGTGGACCCTACAGAAAGAAATTCAAGAGGCCATGTCCCAGAAGACCTTTGAAACTTCTATTTTGGGTTGTGAGTCCTGACTCATGAAATAATATCTACCTTCCTTCTGACGTTCTGTTTTTTTGCATATATCTTCCCTTTCCGTATCCTTTTGCCTCATGATCTGAAAGGAATAGCTGAATACTATTATAGCTTTTAGTAAGCATGCTTCATCATTCTGTTACCCTATCATTCATGATCATATGACAAAGCACAACAAAATTCCATTCTTTGGCAACCACTTGCCTGTATGCATTTTATCCTCCTGTTAAGATAAGCAAGATCCTTTGTAAAAGGGACTATTTTGTTTCTGTTATTTATATCCTTAGCATTTGGCACAGTTTATAACACACAATAATCCCTTATCATTTTTACATTCCATTCATTAATTTCTTCCTCTACTTTTTAAATTTCTGGTACAGTATTATGCAGAAAATGAATTGTGGTTAATTACCTCATAATACACCTTCTTGGTTTTAGATTCTTCATGATCCAAAAGGTCTTCCATCCTGCTACTTGTTTTTAATCTTTAGCCTTTTCTATTTATTTGAGTTTAAAATGCCTCACCTTCAAGTATTTTATATGTTAAACTTGTTAACATATTCTAATAATTATACTCTAAGAATGCTTATTCATCTAGGCATATTAAATGCTTAAGTGTATGCATAAATGGCTTATTTTATAAATTATATGATAAGAATAATTCTTTCCAAATAAATTCATGATTGGTGTTATTTCTGACAATGAAGGTCCTTTGAATAACAATGTTATTGGATCTTCCTGGCATTTGGGAAGCACTCCAACATATTTCCAAAAGACTGCTACATATTTAGATTTTGTGGTTAAACAGCTGGGTTTCTTTCTCGGTCCATTTAGCTGCATTTAATATACACACCCCCTACTCCTTCAGAAAATAAAAATAGATTTTGTGGGAAACCAAAAATTGTAGATAATAATAGAACCCAAAATAAAGGGGATTTGATTGTTGTTTGTTTAGACAATCTGGTTTTCAACTTTGTATAACACATTTAGATTCCTTGAGATAAGACCAGTTCTAAAATTTCAAATTTCATGAAGTAATAATTTCAGAATAATAGGAAGAACTTAAAAAGAAACTTATTCAGGATAATGATCACCCCAAAGACATGGAGTATTGTACCAATATTATTCAAGTTAGGCAGATGAAGAAGAAAAGCTATGGTAGAGAAAGACAATATAGAGAAAGGCACTTTATAATATAATGCTTCAAAAATAACCCCATATTTAATTATAAAATGCTACTCTCTATAGTCCATGTATATTTATTTTGTGATAGGTCACCTCATAAGTTTCAAAGATGGTTCTTAGCTCCTAGTGCATAAGTGGAATGGCAAGACAAGGGCAGTTTTCAAATTGATAGTTTTACAAATTTCATACCTTGCCTTGCTCACACAAATGTCTTGTCTCACCTTTGTCACTGTCATCAAACTGTAAATATGTAAGAGGTGTGCTGTCATTATAATCAGCAGTAGTACAATGCAGTAGCAGGTACCTCATTAGGTAGGGCATTTATTACTCTACCCATTGTAGAGGCTAGAAAATTAAAATCTAAAGTATTTAAGTGACAAAACTGAACCAAGGATAAATTCTCTATATTTTAATCACCATTATAACATGCTGCATTAGCTCCTTATATTGAAATATCAATTAGCAGGTATTAAGCCACCAAATGTATTAAACACAGAAGAAACAAAGACAGTATAAATTGATATATACAGGAAATTATATTCTCCCAAGTTTTTGAGTCATCCTCAAGTGTACCGAGTTCAGAGTACATCTCTCCCTTGATACTTATTATTTTTCTTTTTTTCATTCTAAACTTAATATAAACCCCCTCCATGAAGTCATGAATATTTCCATAGTTAGAGTAAAATCAGATTGCATATGAAAGCCAGAATCTCTGTACTATGTTTCTTGCTTTTCCAATTATAATAAATTCAACACATTATTACTTTCAAATACATGCATGTTTGTAGTTTGCATAGAACATATTTCTGTTATCTCCTTTGTACATAAAATGTTTTTATTGTAATCTTTTAGAAAATTATCTTGTTTTTGATTACTGTTCTTAACACTTTAGTATCTAAGAACAGAAAAGTATTGACATATATACCCATATACATATGCACAGAGAAAAGAAGGGAAAGAAAGCCCTTGCAATAAAAAAAATAGTAATACAAAAAAAATCCACATCATAGTCAAGCCAAGTCATATATATATATAAACTTTTTAATTGAGCACTTCTCTGTCAGGAGATGGGAAAAATAATCACAGGTTCTCCCTCCATGGGAAGAGTTGAGAACTGCCACAAACAGTTTTTAAGATATTCAAAGCTGTTTTTCTTTAAAATGTTATTAGATAAATTGTTCTCATGTTTCTACTCAGTTTGGGCTAGATCAGATGCCACAAATTTTCCCATGATTATCAAAAATGTCTTTTTTTCATAATTCTTATGATGTCACTATTATATTTATATATGATACCATTTCCAGTATCAACTTTTTCCCTGTTTAATTTTTTGAATTTTTATATCCAATACTTAGAAACAACTAGTTTCCACAAGTGGACTGAGTATTGGGTCTGTAGTCAATGCAATCTCATTATTTTTGTTTGTTTGATCTTCTTGTGAAGCACTGAAAGGATAAGAAATAGTAAGTTTCACCTCCTTCTTATTACTTTCTATACTAGTATAAAACATTTACCTTTGTTTACTTTCCCTTCATAAAATCATGAGAACAGAACCAATAAACTCCTAGATCCTGTTTGACTTATTTTACAGCCTCAATGCCCTTTGAAGATAATACATTTCTGAATGGATAGTTTGTTTTTTTTTTCTTTTTCCTCTACTATAACTTTAGTACTTTCTCAAGTACAGTTCTTGAAATTGCACAAATAAATTTATGCTTTAAGGTTTCTCTTGTCACTTATATTTACATTTTAAAGTTTCTCCTCATTCCTGTTCTTTTAAATTTAAAAGTGCTCAATTCCATTTTGTTTTTATGATTATATCTAGCTTTTCAAACTATCATTTTTAGTTGTAATCCTCTATTTTTTTCATATCAGAATAGGTGTACTTATCTCTTCTCACTTATAATAGATGCTGATATGTCCTGTGAGATCCTGAGTAAGTCCTTGATATTTATACATTCTTTCTGACTGATTGTAGGAATGTTCTTTAACATTTAAGCTTTGAATTTTGGCTAACATATTAGTGGGACATCCCTTTTTGGTGTTTCATTCATTCATTTATCTAGCTAGCTAACAATGTGTATGATTGTTGGTCAATTTATTTATTTATTTTTAAGGAGGTGATTATTAAATACTTTCTGTCTTCATTTGTCCTCTGAGTCTAATAAATATGGAAAGCTATCATTTGTAATTTCTTGTAATGTAGCATTAAGTTGTTTTTTTCATGGTTTTCAATAAGGTCAATGTGTGTTTTTTTTAATTAGCTCTCCTTGATCTATTTTCTATTTTAGTTGTTTTGATGACAAAAATTTACATTTAATTTTCAATATAAATATGTTTTAATATTTCTTGTTGCCTAATGACATCATTGATTTCAACTCAGTGTTTACTGATTTTCATGGGTCATGTTATTTGATTAACATTTAAAATGTTTTTCTTTGAATTTATTTTTATCCTTCCAGTTCTTATTTCCAGTGATTTTATTTCATTATTTAAATTCTTCTTAATTTCTAATGGCTATTCATATTATCCAAATATAAATCCAGGTATAGTAGATGAAATAAAATATTCATAAATTGCCTGTAATATTATATAAATGCTAATTAATAGTATTAGTAATCATAGTAATAATCTTTTCATAGTTTTATTTGTAATTTTTTTTCCTTTGAATCTCTGTCTTTTATTATTGTGGACCTGCTCTCTTTTTTTTTTAGGTAGCATTTTTTGGTTATGTTTGCATCTAAGAAAATTGTTATTGTGGATGGTATCTTCTTCTGTGTATTAACTTAATTCAGTTTTAACTCTTGAATTAGTCTTTTACGAAGGCAAGGATCTGCTCCATCTGTTTTTATAGTTAGCACCTCTGATTCTTCAAGTGAAGCACCTGGGTTTTTTGTTAACCTCCAGTGGTGAATCTGTACTAAGATCAAAACTAGGTAATAAAAGCCATTGAATCTATGAAATTTAGAGCATTGGATCTTCAGGATCCCTTATATCATTTTAGACAGTATGCTAAGGATATTTAATACCCTGACCTTGATGTCTCATTCTGAAGGATGCTACTCCAAGTCATTACTATGATTTAAGATTCCAGCTACCCTGAAACTTTGTTTTATGAACCTTGCACTCATGGAGAGTCATAATGTAGAGTCTTGCATGCTATAGATGTTTCTTACTTACCTCTGTTCATACTTGGAACTTTCTATCTCATTTCCCTGTACTGGCTTTTCTTGTAGTCCTCTTTTATTATTGCACATAGGCTTCTATCTGACTATATATGAAGTTCTTGAGCATCCTATCTTCCTTAGGGTACTAAGACATTAATCTCTGGAGAAATAGTTACTACTATTTTCTTAATGTGGTATTATTTTTACCATTTTCAATATCCATATTAAAAGATTAATTTGTACTTCTTTTTGTTCCCCTCCACTTTTGTATAACATCATTTAAAGATTGTGATAAAAGTGGGAAAGTGTTCAGAGAAAAGTATCTGGTTAGATGAATGGCTTCCAATTCATGTTATATGAAAAACAAGATGAAGGAATACAATAATTTTATTAATAAGTATAGAAGACGGAGGGGGAACATGGCAGCTCTCTTCAATTAATTTAAGGGCTGTGATATAACAGAGAATTTAAATTTGTTTCTGATCAGTCCCAGAGGGAAGAACAAGAAACACTGAAAAGAAACTACAAAAAGGCTAATTTAGTCCTGATGTCAGAAAAACAATTCTAACAATTAGAGCTGTCCAAAAATAGAGTGGATTATTATCCTTTGAGGCCTACAAGCAGAGTTTAGATTGCCAACTGTCAAGTATCAATAAAAATTTGTTTAGTGAGTGCCTACTATATATTCACTATATATATTGGATGTGTAACACTAGAGAAGTCACAAACTCTCAGTAATACTGGCAATTCTCTAAGAGTATATTGAAAAATAATGCAGTTCTTCTGCAGTGATACATTGATAGAATGAGTTACCTAGTTGGGAATTCATATATGAATATGATTTTTCTTTATATTATATATTTATGCATATATATAACTCACCACCACAAGGCAAAAAGAAAAAATCTCCCAAATTATGAATACACTGAAATTATCTCTGCCTCATTAAAGTTCAACAATGTCACATAGTAAAAATCAGAAATGAATTTCTGATAAAACTGTTCAAGGAAGGAAAATGTGCTGGGCTATATGAATGACATAAGATATTTTCTTCACTTACAATAGGTTACTTTGAAGAACAAATAATAAATCTTTGGTTTAAGAAGAAATAGTAAAGATGAACTCACCCTTTCTTGGTCAAAGTTGCGAAAATAGATTTTAGGAACATAAATATAGAATTTTTATTTTAGTATGTATGTAACTCGATTTCCAAACAACTTAATTGTCAGTATTATTTTGCATGCCACCTATGGACCCAGTTCCTCCCTGACCTTGCTTTCCTTCTTCTTCCTCTCCCCAACCAGTCATACACAAGAAGTCATTTCCTAAATATGTCTACCGTGTTGGTCCTAGACAGATTCTGGAACTACATATATCTCTATCTTCAAGGTATTATTTATGGCTCTCCATTCAGAGGTTACCAGGTTGATAGTTGATAAAAACACTGAATCTGAAATCAAGAGAATCCAAGTTCAAATCTGAGCTCCAACAATCACTAGCTATGCCAGTTTGGGCATGTTGTTTAATATTTTGTTACATATATCTACATTCCAGGGTCATGTTAGAAAATGAGATAATAAATGTCAAGCATTTAGTACAGTGACAGGCACATAAAAAATCCTTCATTTCTTCCTCTTACCAACCATCCAGAATTAATTCATAAGAAGCAAAGAAGCATGTAGTCCAAGGCTGCCCTTCCTAACCCAACAACTACCCTCAGCTTATTTTGAAGTCATTGTCCAATTATTACAATTAAGAAACTTTATTGTCATAGTCCCTGAAAGAAATCATGTTCTCAACACTGAGTCTATTGAACACTGCAGAAACCATCTATTTACCAACTTTTATTAAATTCCAAAGATATATCCCATTCATGGTTCCCTAAAAGTCTAATATCAAAAAGGAATTTCCTAAGCTTACCTAAAAACCTTCTATTGCTGAATCCTGCCTAAAGGATAGTATTTAACTTCCTCAGTTTAAATTTCTGAGGCCAAAGGCCCAAAAGAAATTAAATAATATTCAAGGTAGATAATAAGGAGCAGAGATGTGATTTGAAAGCAGTTATTGGTAAAGATCATATATCTTAATTAAAATTTAAAAAGAAACCATGAAGGACAACAGTAAGTATGAATAGATAATACCACCTTCATGATGATAATTTACATGTAGACAGTAGAATAAGGTACATTATTTATAAAATGTTTTACAAAAAGATGATAAACAGGATTTTCATACACAAAAAAAACCCTGGAAAGACTTACATGAAGTTATGTAAAGTAAATTAAGCAGAAACAGGAGATTGTAATACACAGTGATAGTCATAAAGTATGATGATGAATTGGGAATGATTTAATTATTTTCAGCAATGCAAGTTCAAAGACAATCTCAAGACACTCATGATGAAAAAATCTATCCACTGTCATTAAAAGAATCAATGGAATCTGAATGTTTATTGGAAAGGTATCATTGATCACTTTATCTCCTTCATGATTTTTTTTTGTATAAGTAAGGTGTCTTCTTTCACAGTGGCAGACATAGACATATATGTATTGCATGATAACACATGTATAACCTAATATAATTTTACCTCCCATATTGGGAAAGGGTGAAGGAGAGAGGGAGGGAGAAAATATGTATCATAAATGTCACAAAGCAATTATCAAATTATGGTATCAACATTAAATCTATAGTATCTATAAATAATTGGATATGTGTAGATATAGATATATAAAATGAAAAGGCCCACTTTAGGAAAAAGAGATGTATCCTCTCAAAACTCTCACTCTCTTTCCTGAATCGTGACAATTAGAGCAAAAAAATGTTGTTGATAGGAAATAAATATGTCCAAAATGGACAATGCTGAACAAATATATTCTTAAACTTTAATTTATTTATTCAATTGAATAATTTAGAATATTTTTCCATGGTTACATGACTCATGATTTTTCCCTCCCCTTCTTCCCCACTCCCATAGCCATTGAGCAATTCCACCAGGTTTTACATTGAACAAATATATTCTTAAAAGAAAGAAAGTTGACTACTCCCATAGCTTGAAAAGACTTTAAGCAAACATAAAGAGTACATTGTTTTAAAAAGCACTAAAGAGATAATTACAGTGATTTGGGTAGGTGATCTAAGATGGAGCCATTTGGACAAAGATTTAGAACCTGTACAAAATTGCCAAAGGTTGAAAATATGTGGAATGTTTGATAGCAGGTCTAATAAATGGAGTGACCAGACCAAGTCATTTTGAGCATTAGGAGAAATGTGCTCTCATAGTAGGAAAAAATATTTATATCTCAGGATTTATTTAAAGTTAATTCTAAAAGTTATAAGAATGTGAAGCTTTCCCTCCCTTCTCCATAGTTTATGTGTTCTTCAAATTAGATGTAGCATAGCACAATGAAGAGGAAAAAATCATCTTAAAATAGTGTTAGGTTTTTGTACCAAATTTATCTACCAGCTACTTACGTGAAGTTATATGTTATCTAACATTAAAACTCAATTTCATCATTTGAAAAATAAGGGAGCTGTTATTTGAATATATCAAAATTCCTTCAAATTTGAAATATTCCATCATTCTATGAGTTCTAAAGGAAAAATAATTGAAGCCAAAGAGAAACATATAATGCTAAGAAATATAATTTTCTTTTTAAAGTTTAAACAATCTTTGGTGGATTTGCTGGCTATTTAGAATCAATAGAAAAGAGCCAAATGTTTTCACTCTAACAATTAATGCAGTACTGATAAAAAGTATCTAACTTATACTTGTTGATTGACATATCATTAAATATCTAGCTATTAATCATCCAGGTGTTGAGATTAATTAATAAGAGAACAGTAAATATTTTAAATTACTTTGACATACTCTGCACTAGTCAAAATGTATTAGAACTTCGGCTGATATGTATAATGAGCTCTATGGTTTCAAATGCCTTCAAAGTTATAAATCTTCTACAGCATTTCTGGGAGCCATTTTCTCCTTGTTTCAAAGACTAAATGCAGAGAAAAAGGTCAAGTGAATGCAAAGGTAAGCAAGCACAATAAAACTTCAGAGAAAATTGGTGGAAATGCTAGAACTTGGACTGTATTTCTGGACATAAGCCTGGAGTTAACTACATGGAACATCATACTTGCTCATTAGGCTCAATATCCTCTTTTGTAAATATGGAATTGTTAATTCATCCATTAACCTTACTTTCCCATATGTCCTATATTAAGTTTGATAAAAGAGAGAGAGAGAGAAAGAGAGAAAGAGAGAGAGAGAGAGAGAGAGAGAGAGAGAGAGAGAGAGAGAGAGAGAGAGAGAGAGAGAGAGAGAAGAAAGGAAGGAAGGAAAGAAGGAAGGAAGGAAGGAAGGAAGGAAGGAAGGAAGGAAGGAAGGAAGGAAGGAAGGAAGGAAGGAAGGAAGGAAGGAAGGAAGGAAGGAAGGAAGGAAGGAAGGAAGGAAGGAAAGGAAGAGAAGAAAAAGAGACATGATAAATAAATATCTTCATTTAAAGTTTTTGAGGACCTTGCATGCTTTCAAAATAATTCATTCCTCTTTATATCTCTCTTAAGGAGTTAACCTGAATAAATTAAGAGTATTTTGAACTGAGGCCATGTCATGATCCCAAGGTAATAATGACATGAGCACAAGGGGTTTGTGATGAAGTAGTAGGAAAATGGGAAAATGGGATGAATTCTACTCTACTTAAAACAGCTAATCCTAGGCACTGTATACATCACAATCACATTTATTCTACTCTTTACCAGTGTTTTCCATTTCCTAATCACAACCCCACTGATGTAAAAGCTTCTACAATAATCCATAGAAATCTTTTTTTAGATTGCATGATAATACATTTTAAAAATCATTTTCTGACACTTTGCAATCCATATTCTCTTTCTCCCTCCCAATCCTGCCCAAATCAGCAGGTAATATGATACAGATTGTAAATGGGTTATCATATAATATATATTTCCATGTTTATCATGTTGTGAAAAGACACATATCATTTACCCTAGAGAAAAGATCATGGATGAAATGAAGTGAGTAATATTTTTCAATCTACATCAGATTCATTCAGTTACTTCTAATACTAATAGTAGACTCAATGCAATTCAAGTCCAATATGAGGAAGGATACCTACAGCAGCAGCTGTTTAGGTACCATAGGAAAAAAAAGAGTTTTCCCACCCTCACTTCTACAATGCTCAGTATCTTTCATGCATATCACTTTTTTTGGCTAAAACAGTGCTCCACTAGCGGGTTGTGGTGCACTCTGATTTATGGTTCATTGGCTAATAAGACTCTTTCCTGTTTTGGCAGGGTGGCTAGAATGAGTACCAAAGCAATACATGAATATAGTGTATAAACAAATAGAGACATGTAGGCTTTATTACTCCTGATAATGAAAAATGACACCTATGTCTACAAAGACCATATATTATCTTGTCTCTAATGATCTTTACCCTAGGTCAAGACCTCATCTATACCTCCAAATCACACTTCCAATATCAATTCCTATATATTTCCTTATTGTCCCATCAGTGTGTGATTTCTGTTTCTTCAATTTATTTATTTTAGTCCTACTTTCTATTTATTAATTTACCTATTGTTAAGCTTGATCAATGTTTGCTGAATTGGACATTTGTATTCTGTTACTATGAAATTTGAGTTGTATGTAGATCATATCAAAACATCTGGATGAAATATGAATACATGCAAATTTATTCAATATGATACCAAGCACCTGGATATTTTTAATGTACCCAAGTATCTGACATCATGTAGATAAAACATTCAGATGACTTGATTTGGGTATGTGTAGACATGTGACAGACTAAATATTTCTATGAACATAGTAATTAAGCACCATCTGTTACTTTGTAGACAGAGATTACAAATTATCTCATCCTCAAAGCCTTCTTTTGGTAAGTTGTCTATACAGTAAGCAGAAATTATTTTTAACATAGAAAATTATTGACTTTGATTATACTTCAAGGACAATCAAATTAGTTTTATTAGTCTGTTCAGTTGTATTCTTAAATTGAATACTCCCTACATTGGGCAAGTTATTCATTTCATACCAAAGCTTATATCAAATACCCATTTCTATGTAAAGTCTTTCCAAATTCCCCATTGCATGGTAATGTCTACCCTAGCCAAATTGCCTGGAATTTATTTTATGTACATTAATATAAGTATGTGTGTCTGTGTTTATATTTGCTTCCTCTTATAGAATATTATATTATTGATGACAATTATATTTTAATTTATGTCTATCTGTTGGACCTAACTAGGTATCTGAAACATAAAAGGCACTAAATAAATGCTTATTCATTTATTATATGAAATATAAACCACTGTGGAAAACGTGTCGATATCTATTATAAAGGACATTAGGTAGAAAGTTAAGACATTTCAAATTAGTAATGAACCAAGCATTTATTTGGTATTCATTGTATAAAAAACAAACAAACAATGTTTCTAACATTTATAACTAGAGGGGAAAGAACCGGATGTCAAATATCAGAAGGAAATGTGATATGAGATAAATTTCAAGTCATTTCAAGTGAGAGGATGTGGGTTAGAATCCCAGCTCTACCACTTACTCCCTTGTTTCGACTTTGACTTCAGTCAAGTCTCTTCACCATTGTACCTTTGTTCCCTCCTGTTTAAAATGAGATCATTAAGTTAGATAACATCTAAAGTACAAGTAAGTTCTATCATCTTTGATCCATTGATTCCTCCTCAAACAGTACAGACAATATAATCATTCCAAACAAAGTCTTAGCAAAAAAACAACAACAAAAAAACCCAGAAAGATTCATGATTCAATAATAATGATTTGATGCTTGAGCAATAAGACTAGACAACTTTAAGTTAAAGGACAAGGTATCCAGCATGGGGAGGAGGAGTAGAAATGTCATGTGGGTAATCATCATAATAAAGCTCGCATGTATATAGTACAATAAATTTAGCAATCCATTTTACATTTATTATATCATTTGATTCTCATAAAAATCTTAAGGTTTAAATGTTAGTATATTTCCAATTTTTTTTAGATGAGGAAACTTAAGTAGATGTTAAGTGACTTTCCCAAGGTGACAGGAGATAGTTAATATCTGGGGCTAGATTTTTTCTCAGATTTCTCTGACTACAAGTTCAGCACTATATATATTTCACTTAAAGAAATAATAGATAGTTCTTTTCTTATAGCATTGTCTAATATAACATTTTACTTTATGAAAATTGCTCCCATTTGCTGATTGTTTGGAAGAAATATGCTATTTTGTGAAATAAGATAACTTCAGTGTATTCTTAATGAAAGTAGAATGAATAAATAAAATCTCAGTAGGGATGAAGGAAATATCAATATAGTTATAACTAGATATGTGAAGTCCAGTGGGGAGGGAAGGAAAATTAATGAGTTTTTTTAATATTTTCCTTTTGGATAATTTATCTCTTCCAAAAAATGGGAAAATTTTAAACATGCTTTTAATAAGATAAATATCATTAAAGTTAAAATGTTTATATATAGCTACTTTGCTTTTACATCTCAGAAATTAATTTTAAATTAAATTTTAAATACTATGAAATAAGAATATTTCCTATAAACTCATCTACTATATCAGTACCTTTCAGATTCTTTATATTGGAGGCTAGTAGGATGGTTCAAATGCCATACTTCCTCTTAAAAAAAGACAGTAAAAGTTACAATTCAAAAAGTAACATGGTAAAAGTAAAACACTAAAACTTATAAATAAAAAAGTACAAATACTATTTGAAAGGAACAAATTCTTGGGACAGGTACGTGGCTCAGTGGATAGAGTGTCAGGTCTGGAGATAGGAGATCTTTGGTTAAAATGTGGCCATAGGCACTTTATAGGCAAATAATTTTACCTTAATTATCTGCCCCTTACAGATCTTCCACCTTCAATCAAATACTTACTATGGATTCTAAGCCAGAAGGTAAAAGTTTAAACAAAAGAATAAATTCTTGAGTTTGCCCATAGAACTCCCAATTGATTCCAAAATTATTTCAGTAATCATAGCCTCTGATTCAGAATACATTTTACTTAGATACCCCTTAGAATGAATTTGTTTTAAGACAAGTTTATTTTTGCTTCATGTATGAAGTAATTTTAAAATTAATTTAAATTATAAAGTATTTTCATATAATTGACACTGTTACATGTCTTTCAATTACAAAATTCAAAACCAAGCCCAAAATATATATGATAGTTATGCTGTTGATACACTTTGTTGTTGCTCCTTCATTTTCAGGGATGACATCACAGAGTCATCACTGACTTGTGCAAGAATTGAATTTAATTGAGGGAAAGTTGCACAAAGTTGTCAGCCTCACTTCCTTCCAGTTATCAAAGTTCAATAGCAAAAAGTCAGGATGATTGGTGATGGCTACAGATGCAGTGGGTGATCTTGAGGTCTTCAATGTCTGACCAAGCTCTAAGTGTTTCACAGCACTTCAGTTACCTTCATGGCTGTTTGAACAGATTATCCTTATCTCCACATTCCATTGGGGGAAGTCTTCACATGCTTCATGTGCATACTTCCCCTAAATCACCAATGGTACTGTGAGCCATCCATTGCCACCAACTTGGCCCATCTGTCTCAACAACATCTGCCCAATAGTAGCCCATCTGTCATGATGGTTTTTAAGGGTACCACCACTGTGTATACTACAGCTTCTTGGATCCACACATAAGAGCCAAGTTTCAGGTGGACACCAAAGGTATATGGGGAGTCCTGAATTGGATTGGCAATGTCTCACATCAAATGTGCTATTCTCGATCACTGAGATACTACTACTACTACTCCCTCCTTTAACTCATATATACCCTTAGATACATCTATATGGTTCAGTGAATATAGTACTGCACCTAGAGGCAGAAAAATTTAAGTTCAATTCTAATCTCAGACATTTACTAGCTGAGTGACTATGAATAAGTCACATGATCTCTAATGTATCTTCATGAAGTACAAAACTACCATTACACTCCAGTGGTGATACTAGAAAAGTTCTTTAACGAGATGTACTTAATGGCACACTTGATGCATTTTTCTAGAAACATAATATAATAGTTCCGACCTATATTATTAGACTTTATTCATATGTTGTCCCTTGCTTCACTTCTGACATTCTGGTTCCTAACCTTTATTTCCCCTACACTCACCAAGTGTCTTATTCTGAGAATTGTTATTCCTTAATCCTGACTCATTATTTTATCATTTTAAGTTCATGTTTTTGATGATCTCACTACTGACGCAACCTGACTCATCATCTTATTTCCTCCTTTCTCCTTAATATTAGTAGTATATTACTACTGTCCTGGGCATCAACCATTTATAAGAAATATTAAATTGATGGACAATATTGAAGGTTCTGAAATAGTTTTAAAAACAAACAAAACTTATTTCCCTGGTCACTGTCCATTACTGTATTGGGTTAAATAAATAATCTTTTTTTATTTAAGGTATTTTTCCTTGAAATGGACTTTAGTCCTTATTTTGGGGTGATTTCCTTGTCAGTGGTGAGGAATTTTATTCCATTTACCCAGGAAGACAAGCTTAGGTTACAGTAATAACTACCTATTCAGTTTCTTTTTAAATATGCATTTGTTGAATTGAGTAGAGATGTGGGTTAAAAAATAACATTGAGTTTGGTTTAGCTGAGGGTAAAGATATTGACTCACTTTCACCTGACCCTTCATCCTGTCTGACACCCCCTTTTCTTTGCTGTGTGATGGTGATTTTCATCATTTTCTTTTACCTCTTTCTTATGTCCCTAGGGCCATAATGGTGAATCTATGGCACATGTACCAAAGATGGGACACAGAGACCTCTCTGCACAGCTGCTCCCTTCCCCCTTTCCATCACACCTTGTACCCCCTGTGTCCAGAAGCCCAATCAAAGTGCTCCCCTGAGTGGAACACCCAGACTACTCTCCTCCTTTTCTCCCTCTCCTGTCTTGGGTAAGTCCAGCAAGCTGGGAGGAGGCAGGGAATGGAACACAGTTTAGGCATAAAGGCATGTAGTGAGGGGGCATGGCACACAGTCTCTAAAAGGTTATGAAAGGTTTATGGGGTGCTCAGGGAGGGGTAGCATCTCTGATATGGAGGGCTTGTCGTGCCCTCTTAGGGCAGCTTTCCAGCCTCTGACCCTCACCTGACACCCAGCTCTCACTTGTGGCTCCCAGTAGCTGCAATCATGTGGCAGCAGCCACACCCCGGGCAATGGCTTTGACAGGCTGGCTAAACCTTGTGAGGGTAGCCATCGGGTTGTCGACCCATGGTGAACCAGGGCTTTGCTCACCCAGTATGTGAAGACTGCTTCGGCTGAACAGACGGAAGAAACCAATAAGAAGGTTCAACGGCTGAGAGGGCGACTCAGCAAAGCACTGTGGAGTGCTTAGGGCATGTTGGAGCACAAAAGACAACACGGCCATCCAATGCAGCTGAGGAAGTCTCCAGGTGTAATGATTTTTCGTGCCATTGGACCCAGGCTTCCAACGCCAAGAGAGTGGGACTGTCTCTGTGCAACAACTTTTCCACTTAAATCTCCTTCATGCACAAGTCTCTTTGTGCACACTCATCTATACACCATAGATGAAAATGCACAAAGATAATCGTCAGCCTCAGTTAACGAGAGACTACTACTATATATATATATATATATATACTATCGTTGTCCTAGATCATATTAAAAAAAATTAGAGACTTATACAGAATATCTGCCATAATTCTAACCTCCCTTTCCAAGGACTCCACCAATGGAGAGAGATTATTTTCATTTGAACTACAAAGTAATCTGAACTTTATAGGCAGTGAGACTGAAAAAAAATTACCTTTTTCATTTCCATTCATTTTCAAAAGACTTAGGAGGTCTAAGAAGAAATGATAGATGGATGGATTGATAGATTTTACTAGTTTCTATAAATACACAATATGATATACAACATAATCTCCTAATTATACTTCCAAATGACAATCTAATATGTAAAAATTATGACATTAAGTGAAGTCATTTTGTGAAGGTAGTTAGTTCCAAAGTAGGAATCTTGTTATAAATGTACCACAGACCAAACATTACAATATAGCTTTGTAACTTTATGGTATTATATGCTTATAATATGTTAAGCTTTCATATGGAAATTACATGGATAGTAATAACCTTACTCAAATTTGCTTCACCTTAATTTTCATTTCTTGATAGTCTAATAGCGACTAATATGTTAAAGTTATGTGATCTCTTACTGCTATAATTAATATTTTAATTCTTTGATAACATTTTGAGAAATTGTGTGATGAGATGATATTTTTTAAAGAAGTAATCAGGAGTACAATAAATGTGACCTGCATCATGAAGTACAGGATTTTCAAACGTCAGGTTACAAGGTCAGAATATCATGGAAATGCTGGTTCTTAAAAGATTAGGATTGACCAAATATCAAAGGAAACTTACAAACAAGTTTGTAATCTATCCATTACACTACCTAGTTGCCTCAAACAATATATATATGTGTGTGTGTGTGTGCATACAGATAGATATACACAAACACACATTCTCACACCCCTCTAATATATGTAAACAAAGAAGGAATACAAGACTAGTCAAAAGCAACTACAATTTCCATTTCTTATGAATGTTAATTTGACTGTCATTGAATAAATGCTCTGAAAAATTCTTTAGGCATTTGTAGTTACACTACAAGTAGGTTTCTCTAATGCAAGATCTGTAGGTTTTCAATTACTGATTTCACTTTACATCCAGAACTCAATTTGTGTTTGTTGGCACTGAAAATTGGTTTGGGTCAGGCACAGGATGAGAAGAGTATGTAGGCAATTCCCCATGTGAGCTGGTTTTTTGTGTCCCCTAAGCATAATAGATAATTGCCTTCTCAAGGGAGCCCACCAGGGTCTTTTATAATGTGGAAAGCTGCAGCATTAGCAAACTCAGGTATTATAAAGTGAGTGAGTAAAGAGGTGCTAGTCTACAGGATGATAAATGGAGCTTGAGAAACTGTGCTGACAGCATTTTGGAATAGACAATAGGGATAAAAAGTGACTAAAATCAGAAACGTATTGAGTCAGAGAAAACCAAATATCCTCCTTTTGCTCTTGTTGAGAAAACCAGAATTTGTGTGTGTGTGTGTGTGTGTGTGTGTGTGTGTGTGTGTGTGTGACAGAAAAAGAAACTCCTGAAGTTCAACCCTTCATTTCTGATTTGAGAATTATCCCTGGAAGTATAGAAGAGAAGAGAGGAGGAAGCTAGCTGGGGTCACTGGAAAGAACACACTACATTGAGCTCTGTGGAGTCCCTTTTCACCTTTTGGTTGCTGTATTCTCCATCAGTGTTAGCCTAGAGGCTATTTCCTACAAGCTTCCATAGAAAGATATTGTGAAAAAGTTAGTTGCTTGAGATAATGAGTGCTATATCATCCCCTGCCCCATTTCTTCTCATGCTATAATGTGTATCCTAAGAAAAAAATGAAGAAGTTACTTGACTGAAGAATTTATGAAAATTCTCACCAAAGCTAGTCAAGTAGATTTTCTATATCTTTCAGGGGATACAAAAACAATTAAATGTTTTTCCCTATTAATAGAGATGATACAACAAAACCAACAAACATTTATTATGAATTATATTCCAGATTTTAAACCAAGTCCTGGAGATATAAGAAAATAAATTTTAAAATAAAAAGAATTTCTGCTCTAAAAGAGCTTTTATTCTGTAGAGTTAAATTTCTATGATTAAGATTTTTAACAATTATTTAACTTTTAAAAGCTTAAACATTTTCCTCTCTCCTGGGTTCATTAAGATTTATTTTAAAAGTATTAGTTAAAGGGGTGCTGGTTGGCTCAGTGCATAGAGAGCAGGGCTGGAGGTGAAAGGCCCTGAGTTCAAACTTTCGGAGTCAAAGCCTCAGACACTTCCCAGCTGTGTGACCCTGGGTGAGTCACTTAACTGCCACTGACTAGAACTTACTGCTCTTCTGCCTTGGAACCAGTTCTTAATAACAATTTCGAGATAGACAGCAATGCCTTTTTTAAAAACAATAAAAAGGATTAATTTTAAAAGAAAATTAAACCGTGAGTCTGAAGGACTGGGTTCTAATCCTTTAGCTACATTTTCTGTGACTTTGAATAAATCACGTAATCATTCAGGATCTCCATTTTTTCATTTTTAAAATGACAGAGAGATTAGAATATAAAGTTTAGAGAATATTAGATCTAGAAGAGACCATTTAATTGATTCCTTGAATTTACAGAAAAATGAAACTCAGTTTTAGAGAGATAAAGTGTTATTTGAATTTTTAGGAAAGGAAGGTTATACACAAGGGAAGAATCACAGATAAAAATGAATTTATTAACAAAGAAGGGAATGGTAAGAAAGGATAAAGGGAATGGGTTTGCATCTGACTTATGCCAGTTAGTAAGCCTACTATCTAACTACCCTAAACTAAATACCTAAGTTTCCTAAAGGTAAGTCCAACAGGGAACCAGATTTCTCACACACAGAGATTCCTTGGTGGGTCAGGTACAGGAATCCAGCTGAGTCTTCGGATGTCCCAGGAAAGAGAGATTCCTCCAAGTTTCCACTCTGTCTACCAGAGGATATGGAGAATTTCCTCTTACCCTTGTTTGATATTATATGTCATTTGTGTTATAGAATGTATGTTGTTATATATGTGGTAATGTATTTTTGTAATGTAAGTCAGTATCTTACCTTATCTACTTTAACACTATCTAACTAAATCCTTATTTGCAAAATTCTCCTGTCTACCTATATTCCTATACTAAAGTATCTATTTTTGTTAGTAACTAATTTATAACTAATTATAACATTGTTAATACTCTAGCTATACATTGTTTCACGCATTCAACTAGTGAATCAATGTAGGCTAACCATGTTTATGCATTTGTGTAAATGTTTTATGTTGTTATTTTTGCTATGTGATGTTGTTTTGCTAGTGTTATGTCAGTGTTACTGTTATGTTAGTGTTATGCTACTGTTGCATGTAATATACTTACCAGTCCTTCAGAGCTTCTCTTCTCATCTTATCTTGCTTGAAGAATTCTTCCTCTCCAATTCCATGGTAGTAAATATATTTATGTTTGTGTGAATGTTTCATTGTTTTGTGTTATAATACATTAATCCAAATTTTAATCCATTGGTCCATTAATTACTTGATCCTCTTTATTGCAAATTCCTTTCAAAATCATTATCTCAATATTTATAAGTCCTTCCAGTCTTTTAACAATGTCCATTAATTTCCTGACTCCTTCTCTTCATCTGCATTGTCCTCTTCCAAATGTCCTCTTCATTGATCTTATTACTTTCTTTGCTTTTTCAGAAGTGACTAATTTGACCCATGTGATTGTTTCAACTTAGGCATTAAGAAAAAGAACTATGACTGAAAATTTTGTTTTCAGTCGATCCCTACATGACCCTAAATATCCTGAAAATAGTGGTTACCAAAAAAGTACATTTAGACAAGATGCATGATCTTGTTACCAAAAGGAAGTTCTAGGCAGGTATTACTTAGCACCATGCTATGTGGATTCACCAACTCTAATGATCTGGGGATTGGTGGAGAAGGATTCAGGAGGGAGGATATAACTTTTAGGCAAGTGACAATCAATGTCTGCCAATGAGGAAGAATAAATATGTCCAAAGTGTACTTGATTCCTTTATTTTGATGTCAGGTGTTGGGGGGTGGGTGACAGGGAGTGTCAGATTAAAAAAAATAATAGAAAGGAGTAAAAAGTACCATTTGGAAGCCACACTGATTTTCTACTCTCCAACATTTCTAAACCTTCCAAATTTATTTTTTTTAACTTACAACTGTATCAGGGCATAAATTAGAACTTGCAAAAATTGCATTTTCTCTGATCAGCAGTCATAAGGCATTGTGAAACTTCCAGCTCAGCTTTTCTCTTTCATGCTAAATTGCTGGGAAAAGCCAATGGAAGTGTTGCATTTCTTCACTGTATCAGCAAGTTTGGCCATTTGGGGTAAAGGATCAGAAGGAAGCAGATGCTGAAAAAAAGCATCTGAAAAAATAGGAAGGCTAGTGCTCTGACATGACATTTTATATCAGATGTGAAATTCTGTTATTTGCCCTGCAGGATGAGTGGCCAAAAGTGCTAGAATACTAGAGATAGTCAAATGCATATCCTTCTTCCTCTACATTAAGAGTGAGGCAGCAATTTTAGGTTCATTTCTTTTCAAAATGTGGGAGGAGCTTTCTTATAACAAAATTTCCCTTTTTTTCTTAGAACTAGTAAATAGTAATTTGCCCTATAGTTAAAATGGCTGGAAAGTAAGTAGAGGTCAGTTTCAATTAATGAAATTAATACCAATTTTTAAAGAGAGGACCAAAAGTAATATTTCCAAGTAGTAAATAGGAAGGAAATAAATGGTGTGTACTCACTTTTGACATATTATCAACAGTGATTCCTCTTAAATGGTCAACTACCAAGAAGAAAAGTCACTTTGTATTAGAAAAAAACAACAAATTTATGGAGGGTAGAACCTATTATTTAATTGATTTATTCTGTACTTTTGATTCCTTTGGTGGATTCTGTTAGCAGGTAATTAACTATCAAACAATAAAACCAATGCTGAGTAGGTAGGAATTCAGAAAGATATCCATTCTTAGCCAAGTGGCCACAATTAGTTAATTGAATGCTAACAGATAATGAGAGCCAGAGACAAAATTATTTATTGCTTCTACATTGTCGTTTCGGAACATTTCAGGTGGCATAAAAATCTGCCCTTTTTTAAATCCTTGCCTTACATCTTAGCATCAATACTATGTATTGGTTCCAAAGCAAAAGCAGAGTAAGTAAGGGCAGGGCAATGGGGGTTTGGTGATTTTCCCAGTCATAGAGTTAGTAAGTGCCTAAAGTCAAATTTGAACCCATGACCTTCCTTCTCTAGGCCAGGATTTCAATTCACTGGACTACCTAGCTGCCCCTAAAATCTTCAAAGAGAGAAAAGTGAATGGAATGGACCCTTCTGACCCCCAAAACACCCCAGCTTAGTTTTTTTTTCCTATCCACTGTCTTCCACTTTATTCTTAATTCAACTGAAGTCACAAATAGCCATATGAACTAACAATTTAGATTTCCAGATAAACTATATTGAGAATAACCCTTCTATATATTAAGACAAGCTAACACATGACTTTTATACACAATCTACTTTGGGCTGGAAAAAGGTAAAAATAAAATTTAGAGAGAAAACTTCTAATAATCTACAGTTTCTTTTTAGCTTTTTTCTTCATTCTTGATATATTCACCATTGAAATACACAGAGGGCAAGTCCAGGGAGCTAACCCTCATCAAAGAAAATAGACAAGTCAACTGAGCAACTGAGGGGTTGGTAGATAGAAATACTCATGTAAAGACATGTTGATTCTTGTTCCTTGGATTCAATCAAGTGAAATTTTTACAGTAAGAGACAATATATATAAATGTTAATTTGTATTAGTAATATAGTAATAACTAATTACTATATTACTATATATAAAATTATAAATATAAATATATATATAATTACTATATATATAAAATATAGTAATATAGTATTGATTATTTAAAGTTTTTGTATCAGTAATATAATATTGATTTTTTTAAGTTTTTGAAGATATTAAAATGAATTAGCATGTAGAATATTATTATACTGTTTGAGTCATGAAGTTGCTCCTTGGAACTACAACTCTGGTTATAATTATGGAGAACGTTCTTGTGTTGTTGCCCTGATCTTAAATTCTTGATGTCGATATAGACATCAATTCATGAAGAATATAGAACAAACATTTGGAGAAAATTTCAGAATAAGTTAATGATGTTTATTTCTAATATACTTTCATAGAAGACATAGGATAGGTATATAGTAGACAAATGAGATTTTCAATTTTGTTTTTGTAGCCTGTGTCTAGTACAGTGCCTGGTCCAGAATTGGTGGTAAATGATTGGTTGTTCCCCTTTATACACAAGGACCAAAATCACATAACTGGGTACTGTTTATTGCCTCATGCATAAATTGTATTTAAGTGAAGCAGACCTGCACAAAGTTTCAGCCTCCTTCTTTTTTCCAATGTCATCAAAGTTCAATGACAAGAAAAAAAAACATGGCTTAGCATGCATTGTTTGACCTCAGCTTCTTTGAAGTCTAACCAAGCTCTAAGATCTCTACAATATTCACTTCTGCTGCTTTCATGGCTATTGGAATAAGCTATTCTCATCTACCCCTTCTGCCAGGGGATGCTCTTTGTACACCTAGGTTAGATGCCTCCTTAACTCACTGATGGTTTTGAGGTCCACTGATTATCTTCAAGCCCACTCATCAAGACAGTTTAACAGGGTGTAGCCACTGCATATGCTACAGCTTATTGGAATCATAAGTGAGAACTGCAAAAGAGGAAAGCATCCCTGAAAAGGGTGTGGCAAGCCTTCATACCAAAGATATTAATCTTCCCTAAACATAGCATACACACCTGGGGTTAAATAAATTGATGATGAATGAATGCATACATAAATGACTAGAATTTTCAGTGTAGAATAATTTAAGAAAATAAATGTATTATTGTTATTTAATTGCTTTTCATTGTGTCAGACTCTCTGTGACCATATTTGGATTTTTCTTGGCAAAGTTGCTGGAATTATTTACCATTTCCTTCTCCAGTTCATTTTAGAGATGAGAAAATTGAAGTACACTGTGTTAAGTGATTTTATGTGGTTCACACAGCTAATAAGTTCCTGAGACCATATTTGAAAACAGAAAGACCAGTTTTCCAGCTTCAAGCCTAGCACTCTATTCAGTCTACCACCTAGCTGCCCCAACAAAATGAATCGATATATTTTAAGTCAATGGGTTATAAAGCAAAGTGATTCCCAAAGGTCCCAGGATCAAGTTCTACCATTAAAGTTTACATCTTTTTGACCTTGGGAAAGTTATATAATCTCCCTTAGTCATGTTTCCTAAGTTTGGCTGAATGTCCTCTTCAGCTTCTACTTTTATGGATAATAACTGGATGTGATAGATACCACAGTTAAACTCAGAGTATATTTTAGGAAAAAAATAGAAGAAAGAAAGAAACTAAAAAAGAAAGAAAGCAAAAAAGAAAAAATATCCAGATTTCTTTTTTGTTTTTAATATCTCTTCCAGATTAAACTTCAGTAATTTTCTTTCTAACATTTTGTGATCCATGTTTTCTCCTTCCCACCCATCATAACTCCTCCCCCAAGATGGAAGCCAATATGAAATAGGTTGTACATGTTTTATTATGAAATACATATTTCCATGTTCATCTTGTTGTAAAAGAAGTCATGTCATTCCCACAATAGAAAAATTCATGGTAGAAATAAAATGAAGAATGACATGCTTCAATTTACATCATTCAGATTTTGTCATTTCCTTCTATGGCAGGGGATACCCATTTCCATCACAATTCCCTTCGAGTTTTCCTGGATTCTTGCATTGCTGACAACAGGAGATGATCATCATACTTTATTGCTATTGCAAATAAAGATCTTCTGGTTCTTCCCACTACAATTTGCATCACTTCATATAAGTCTTTTCATGTTTTTCAGAACTCATCTTGTTCATCATTTCTTATGATGCAATAGTTTTCCATTACAACTTTATAATTCAGCTTGTCTAGTCATTATCCAAATGATGACTATTCCCTCAGTTTCCAATTTTTTGTCAATATAAAAAGAGGGGCTAAAATATTTTTTGCACAACTGTGTCTTTTCCCTCTCTCTTTGTCCTCTTTAATATACAGACTTAGTAATGGTATTCCTGGGTCAAAGGACTTGGCATCGTTTTTATAGCCTTGGGGACTTGGTTCCATGTTGCTCTCTAAACATGGTCCTATAAATTCACAGTTCCACTAATAGTGGATTTGTCCCAATTGTCCACATCCTCTCCAGTATTTATTATTTTCTTTTTCTTTTCTTTTTTTGGTTATAGTAACCATTTTGATAGGTATGGCATGGTAGCTCAGAACTATTTTAATTTGCATTTTTCTAATCAATAGTGATTTGGATCATTTCCTCATGTGAATACAGATATTTTTAATTTCTTCATCTGATAATGCCTTTCCCTATCTTTTGACCATCTATCAATTGGGGAATGGTTTTTATTCTTAAAAATTTAGGTTTAATTCTCTATATATTTTGAGAAATTCGCCATTTGTCAAGGATGCTTATGATAAAAATCTCCCTTCAATTTATTTGTTGTTATCCTTCTAATCCTAATTGCATTGGTATTGCTTGTTTAAAAATATTTTTAATTTATTGTAATCAATATTGTACATTTCCTTTTTAATGTTCTCTATATGTTGTTTGATCTTATATTATTCCCTTACCAATAAGTCTAACAACTACATTTTTCTGTCTTCCCCTAATTTGTTTTTGCTATCCCCCTTTATTTCTAACTCAGGATCTATTTGGATTTTATCTCTGTATAAGTCATGAGATGTTGGTTTATGCTTACCTAGTTTCTTCCATATGGTTTTTCAGTTTTCCCAGAAGTATTTATCAAATAGTTGAGAACTATCCCCAATATTTGGGTTTTTTCAATATAAAGTTACTATTGTAATTAACTACTGTGTGTTGATTTCCTAACCTATTCCATTGATTCACTACTCTATGTTTTAGACAGTAACATTGTTTTGATGATTACTACTTTATAGATTAGTACAGTACAGTATAGTACAGTACAGTACAGTATAGTATAGTATAATATAGCATATTAAAGCAAGACCTTTTTCCTTCATATTTTTTCTTTTAATTCCTTTGATATTCTGATCTTTTTTCCCTTCCAGATGAATTCTATTATTATTTTTCTAGTGCTAAGAAATATTTTAATAGTTCTATTGGTATATCATTGAATGAGTAAATTAATTTAGGTAGAATTGTCATTTTTATTATATTGGCTCAATGTACCCATAAATAATTAATATTTTCCCAGTTGTTTAGTTCTGACTTTATTTGTGTGAAAAGTGTTTTGAAATTGTGTTCACATAGTTGCTAGACTTGTTTTGGTAAGTACACTCCTAAGTATTCTCTGTCATATAGAGTCATCTTGAATGGAATTTCCCTTTCTATCTCTTGATTTCAAACTTTGCTGGTGGCAAATAAGAATGTGGATGATTTATATGGTTTTTTTGGGGTCAGGGGATATCCTACAACTTTGCTAACATTATTTCTATTAGTTTTTTTGGTCAATTATCCTGGGTTCCTTATGTGTATGTAACATCATATAATCTGCAATTTGTTTTCTCATTATCTATTCTAATTCCTTCATCTTTTTAGCTCTTATTGTTATACCATTGTTTCTAGCATAATATTAAATAGTAGTGATTATAATGCATATCCTTACTTCAACCCTGATCTTACTGGGAAAGATCCTAGTCTATCCACATTACAGATAATGCTTGCTGATGGTCTTAGATATCACTTTATCACTTTAAGGAAAGCTCCTCTATTCCAATTTCTTTTTTTTTTTTAAATGAGGAATGGGTGTTGTATTTTGTCAAAAACTTTTTCTGAGTCTATTGAGATAATCATGTGGTTTCTGTTCATTTTGTTATTGATATATGAGGTATTCAGGGAGGGGTAGTATCTCTGGTATGGAGGGCTTGTCTTGCCCTCCTAGGGCAGCTCTCACTTGTGGCTCCCAGTAGCTGCTAGCATGTGGCAGCGGCCACACCCTGGGCAACAGCTTCAACAGGCCGGCTAAACCTTGTGAGGGTAGCAATCGGGTCATAGACCCCTAGTGAACCAGGGCTTTGCTCACCCAGCATGTGAAGACTATTTCGGCGGAACAGGCGGAAGAAATCAACAAGAAGGTTCAACGGCTGAGAGGGCGACGCAGCAAAGCACTGTGGAGTACTTAGGGCATGTTGGAGGACAAAAGACAACACGGCCATCCAATGCAGCTGAGGAAGTCTCCAGGTGTAATGACTTTTCGTGCCACTGGACCCAGGCTTCCAATGCCGAGAGAGTGGGACTGTCTCTGTGCATCGACTTTTCCACTTAAATCTTCATGCACAAGTGTCTTTGTGCACAAAAACGCACAAAGACAATTGTCATACTCGGTTACCGAGAGACTACTACTAGACTAGACTATACTGAATTATACTGATAGTTTTCTAACATTGGTCCATTCCTACATTTTTTGGTATAAAACCTACCTGATTATAATATAAGATACTTGTGATATATTGAAGTAAGGACATTTGCTAGTATTTTATTTAAAATGGTTCCATTACTCTTCATTAGGGAGATTGGGAAACCCTGAATTTGTAAAAAGACACTTTACTTGAATTCTTTAATATAGGCCTTCCTCAACCTCTCCTAATTCTAACTCCTTTGCTCTGTTAATTATTTCCTGTTTGTCATAGAAAACTTTCTTTTTATATATTTATTTGAATGTTGTCTCTCTCATTAAACTGTACTCTTCTTAAGAGCAGGGATTATCTTCTTTTTGTATCCTCAGACCTTAACATGTCAGTTACTTAATAAATGTTTATTGATTGATTGGAATCCTCCAAAAGGCACCTAAGAGAGTTCTATAACTACAAATAAAACAATTTCAGTCAAGTCACACAATTAATAATCTATTTTTAAGGTCCATGGATTATAAATATGTTCCAAATATGCAAATATATGTTCCTTTTTTTAACTAACTGTTTTTCCCCTTTTTTGACTACTTTTCAGAAGTTAATTGCAGTTTCAAAGGCTTAATATGTATATAAAACTTTGAAATTTCAAAATAGTCACATACGACTCACAGTTTAAGATACCTCTATATCTCCTGTACACTTTGGCAACCTTTATGAGTTGAAGTAAAGGATACTTGGACAGGAACTTAGTTCATTTCTCTGCTGCCATGTAAATGCTTACCACTCTTTCAGAATAACTTCATACTAGCCAATGCTTCCATGACTGTTTTTAAAGGCATGCATCTACTCCCTCTTTCATACTTATGCTTTGGGTTATCATGGATAGGTCAATAGCTATTAAGTCTACTAGGGTCCAATGATTTCATTTAAAAAATGTGCTCATACTAGTTTAGTTTTTTAAAAGGTATTTAAGTGGCATCTAGGTGGCTTAGTGGATATAATGACAAGCCTGTAGTTGGGAGGGTCTGGGTTCAAATGTGGTCTCAGACATTTCTTAGCTGTGTGCCCCTACTTTTGAAGGATTTGTATTAAGTATAAGCAGTGTGTTGAGAAGTTAACATTATCTAATTACTTAAAGATATTTAAGAAATCAATGATTAAATTATACATTTATACATAAATTAAAAAATATTTATTAAGTGCCTATTGGTTGTACACCATTATGCTAGGACCTAATGAAATTGAATAGATGAGGCAAAGTTTCTATCTTTTGGAAGGTTAGTATCCATATGTCAGTCCATTTACATATCATTAATTTTACCTTTTCAACAACCGTTTATTGGTTTTTAAAAATCCTTTTACATAACAATTTCTTTTTCTGTATGTATGTGCCTGTGTGAATGCAGTCCTTTGCTATTTGTTTAATGTTGGCATAATTCTGACAGATACAACAAGGACTGGATGTCAGGTTTATGAACTATGGTTCTAGGCAGCTTTTGAAGTGGAATGATTTGCTCAAGGTCAGACAACTATAGTAACCCACTGCATACATAGACTCTAATCCAGTTCATGAAGGGAACTTCTCAGGTTCATATTTTAAAACAAACCTACCACTGTTTCTAGCATTTTACTACTAAATATCAACTCTAGTGGTAACAGAATTATGTTCTAGAATGGATAAATTACTAGACAATCAAAAGTAATCCATACCTAAATGGGAATGAATGTATTTGGTCAATGTAAATATATTTTATCAAATTTTATCAAATGCTTGAATAAATGTTAATCAAGACAGTCTTGTGTTATTGAAGAAATGCATAACAGATAGTGTCTGAGACAAGAGTCAGATAATGGGGCAGATCAAGTTTTCAAAATAAGGATGGCTTGAAGTGGAGGCAGTTTAAGTATTTTATTATTATATTATTATTATATAATAAGTATATTATTATTATTATTATTATATATTAAGTATAAGGTATTAATGGGTCCTAGAAGATCACTGAACAGAGAGTTAATGGAACCAAAATTGCAGAAGGGTGTGTGAAAAGGGGAAGAGAGAAGAGACAAATGACAAACTTTCTCAATATTTTTCTGGATATTAGGCTCTCCTTCAATTGAGCAGTTATGGCATACATTACAAGGGAAACAGTAATCCAAAGTAAGTTGAATCATTTTAAACTAATTATCAGACTCTCCAGAAAATGGCAGTCAAAAAAACCAAATAAATGTATTGATTGGCCATTTAGTGTAAATGATGATACAGTAATTAATAACTGCAACTGCTGGGAAGCAGAGCTATTTTGGCTTTCATATAGATTTCTTCTCCTCACATTCTTTGGTTTGAATGTTCAAAACTCTATTTGATACAGATGTATTGCTTCCCTTTCTTATCCTGTTACTTCTATATTTGGTATTGTCTTAATGGAGTTTGCATCATTAAAGTGTTGATGGCTGGCATCATAGGGAGTCCATAATGTCTCAGCAGACATGTCTTACTCCTGAGAGCAAAATAAAGCACATCAAAAAAAAAAAATAGCTGAGTAAACCACAGAGTGAAAGTGATTGAGGGCATCTTATTTGTGGCAAAAGCTTTGTAAAGTGGGGCACAGATTAATATGAAAATAGGAGAAAGTATATAGGAAAATGTCCGTTAAAAGAGCTTTTTTTTTTACTTCCATTTCAAACATATGGTTATGAAAGTTAGAGTGAATACTTTAGGCTTAATTGAAAGAGAGAGAAGGAACATGTGAAGTGGTAAATACTAAGAGTCAAACAGTATATGAGATAAAAGATGAATCTTCTGTGATCAGTACTATAAGGAAGGAAGAAAAGAAGAAATTTTGATAAACTGAATTGGGAGCATCTGGAGCAAAGTGGTATGGGGGGGGGTGAAGTGTTTTTATTTAATTCAGCTGAAGAAGGCAGAAAACAAAAGCTGTACCAAAATTATGTTTCTTTTGTTCACAGAACTAATTGGTGCATATGGGTGAAAACAGCTCTTTCTTAGCAAACATTTCACTATGATATTTGCCATGAAAATGAGTTCATTGCCATGCAGAAAGGGAGGGCGGAGTCTCTAGTTTAAGTGGCTAATTAATGAGTAATGGAGTCCAGCAAAGCAGTTGAGCTTTTGAATGCTGATCTTTCTCTCTGTGCATGCTTCCTAATTGGCCAACTAGAGAGCTTCTTACTAGATTGACAGCTGCCAAGTGTCAACAGATCAGCTTTATCTCATCAGACATACAGATGAAATCTCACTTTCAGAGGTTTCTAGATGAGTTGAGGTTGTAATCATTTTGACATAGTTTTGAATGGCAGCAAGAACTGTGAATCATTAACCTCTTAAGTTCTAGGTGCCATTAGTGAGGCCAAGCAGTACCTGAAGGCACAAGCATTGATATGGAAGGAGAAAGAGGGGAAAAATACAAAGAAAAAAAGAGGAAGTCCAGGCATTCCCCTATTAGTTAATGGTAAGGAACTCCAAATATCCTGCAGTGGCTTCATATGTATGGGGCAAAGAGATGTCTGTCCCTCCTCAACTCTGTTATACCTTAAAAACTTTTCAAGGTGAGAAGGGATTTGAATTTGTAATTGTTATTAATGACTTACTGGGGCTATTAGATCTAAGAGTTAATTTCATGGCTTTGGGGAAACTATAAGGAAGAAAAGAGAAAACATCTTATTTTATTTTATTTGGAAATTTTTATTTAATGAATTAATTTAGAATATTTTCCATAGTTACAAGATTCATGTCCTTTCTTTCCCCTCCTCCTCCTATTCCCCCAATAAGTGACACACAATTCCACTGGGTTTTACTTGTGTCATTGATCAAGACCTATTTCCATATTATTGATATTTGCACTAGGCTGATCATTTAGATATATCCCTAATCATGTCCCCATCAACCCTTGTGATCAAACAGTTATTTTTCTTCTGTGTTTCTGCTCCCACAGTTCTTTCTCTGAATGTGGATAGTGTTCTTTCTCATAAGTCCATGCAGATTGTTCTGGATCATTGAATTGCTGATAGTAGAGAAGTCCATTACATTTGATTGTACCACAGTGTATCAGTCTCTGTGTACAATTCTCTCCTGGTTCTGCTCCTCTCACTCTGCGTCAATTCCTGGAGGTCATTCCAGTTCCCATAGAATTCCTCCAGTTCATTATTTCTTTGAGTACAATAGTATTTCATCAGCAACATATACCACAATTTGTCCAATTGGAGGGCATCCCCTCATTTTCCAATTTTTTGCCACCACAGAGTACAGTTATGAATATTCTTGTACAAGTCTTTTTCCTTATTATCTCTTTGGGGTACAAACCCAGCAGTACTATGGCTGGATCAAAGGGCAGACAGTCTTTTATCGCCCTTTGGGCATAGTTCCAAATTGCCCTCCAGAATGGTTGGATCAATTCACAACTCTACCAGCAATACATTAATGTCCTAATTTTGCCACATTCCCTCCAACATTTATTACTGAGAAAACATTTTATAAAACTAATATTTAATTTTCTTTTTAAATCAGAAGTGTGGGTAGTGTTATCCTGTCTTGGGCTTTCCCACTCCACTATGTGCTGAGTCCATCCACACTTTGGGTGCCCAGTACTACTTCTGCTCAGGGAACACATGAAAAGCATTTACTCTCAGGCAGTCTCAGATTAGCATCAAATCAATATAGTTGTTGTTCTCTCCTTCTTAATGATGTTCCTTCTTAATCACCCTGAGTATATATGCTAGAAACAATGGATGGAAGTCAATACATTTTTTTTTAAAGTGTTTAAGTCATGAGTCCACTCCTTATGTCTACTTCATGATACCAATTTATTGTATGTTCTGTTGATAGAAGATTTTGGACATAAATGTCATCATTCAAGCTAAATAACTGAGTTGCAGAATGTTTTGGATGACTTGCTTCTTGTTCAATGTGGCTTTATGGATGAAGGAATAATTATATCTTATTATAAAGACAACCTCCAGCTACTCATGTGTAGAAACTGATCTTTCCAGAGCAATTCTCCTATTAGAATTGTATGCATCCTATTAATGAACTAAATGAACCATATTCAAGAGGGTTCTGAAATTTCATTTTTTCTACACTATATTGCCAATACAACTATCCTAAATATGCATAAAGATAATTTCATGTTGACGCAAAACCATAGCATTTCAGAGTTTTGATTCAATATACCCTCTCTACTTAAAAAATGAAATAAAACAAGTCTGTTGACAAAAATAGAAGAAATAATAAAATCAAACTTGCTTTAAATTCTAATATTATTGTATTTTGGAGGTAAGACTGAATATGTAAACAAATTTGAACTTTTAATTCCCAAAAGGACATTCTTACAGGTAGCATGTAATAGTAGAAAGAATATTGGCCATATTTTGGAAAAGCAACTCCAGTGTCAGCAGTTAATTATTACTTGGAAAATCTTGAAAAAAATTGCTTAACCCTTGATCTACTGTATTTCATTATCTGAAAATATGAATAATAATCAATACTTTAAGTAACCAATCACTTGCTCATTGTGAAGAAAGACTTCCTGAAGTATAATCATTATGTAATGACAGATTATTATTATTTTATATTAAGCAAGGCAGTGTGGCAAATCAGAGAGTGTGATGGACTGGGGCCCAGGAAACCTGGGTTCATATTTTACCATTGAGAATTAATAGCCATGCCATTATGGGAAATTCAGTTAGCTTCTATTGTTACTTGAGGCAAGTCTTTCCAGTTTAGTAACTAAGTCATAGATTGAGATTTCTTAATCAGTTTAATTCACTTCCCACTGAAAAATCATTTTTTCTATTTTTCTTTTAAAATGTTTCTTGAATTTAAGTTATTAAAGATCTGAATTACTTATATTATATATATACATATAAAGAAATTCATATATATATATACATTTATAGCACTGTATTTCAAATGAAATTCAATTAATTATAACCTATCAATAGACATCTATGAAATGCCAAATTAGCTTTACTGTGATCCCAAATTTCTAGGACAGCAAAAGGGGTATATTTTATGATTTTCACTTTCTAGCTTTCCTACCAAACTATCACTTATAAGACCTCAGGTGTGAAGCAACTAGCTTTATTTTTGGCTTGCAAACCCATCAATCATGTAACAGATGCAAACAGGTGCCATAAATCATAGTTGCTCATGCATACATAATCAAACATGTCGCTTTGTGTTACCTGCTCTCTGTATGAAGAGCTTTGCTTCTATACTTCATATTTCTCCCTCACTTATCAAGATTTCAATTTTACTTTAAGGTTAACTCTTAAAGGATTGTCAGTCTATAGTTTTCTTTCCATAAAAAATGAAAAATTTAAAAATATATACATTGGAAAACCTCACTAATATGGGATAGTCTACAGAGAATAAAATAATTTTTTATGCAGAAAGGACTTCAAATATCATCTATTTTTGTGCCCTCCTTTCACAGATGAGGACACTGGGGCCCAGAGAGGTATGCAAGCTTGTCAAGCAAAAGATAATTAAAGAGATCATCTGGATCCAAGGTCTATGATCAGTCAATAGTGGATTCTTTCCATTAGCATATGAACTAACAATAGCTTTTAAACTGCTTTGCTGAATAGGATGTACTGAAACCATTAGAATAAAGCCCCAGGTTATAAACTTCTTGAAGATAGAGCCTACTTGTCTTTTGTTTGCTTTGACTTTTTATAACTTCTCCCCCAAGCCTTATACATAATAGATACTTAATAAATATTTGTGAAAGGAGAAGTAGAGGGGGAATGGGTAGAGGAAGGAAAGAACTGAGAAATTGCTATAATTTCCTTTTGGTGTCTCACATGACTGGGTTTGTTTATCTTGAGCCAAGAATATAAGAACTCCCAGGAATACCACATTAGTCACTGGCTCTAGTAACATAAGCAGGTGAGAGGGTAAGAGAGTAATCTAGTAATGAAATGTCATTCCATCTGAGCAGTAGTGCTAATAGTGAGGAGAAGCATCAGCAGATGTTGATGATATTTAGAGAAAGAACAATGCTGTCCACATAGTAGGAGGATTTAATCTTGGGATTCACAAAAAAAAAAAAAAAATTAAAACAATTAGTGTTTTGGTAACATTTCCAACATATTTGTTTTTTGTTTTTTTGTAACCCTTTATATTTTATTTTATGTATTTAAAAGCATTCTTAGAAGGGTTATATAGAGCTAAACAGTCTTTCAAAGGGTCCATAAAATACACAAAAAGGCTAAAACCTTCTGACCTAAAGCAATGGAGAAGCCCACTATGAAATCCATATTACAGGAATATTAGAAATGTTCTGGATGGGGAAGAAGGCAGTTGCTATTGCTGTAAGAAGTCCTTATAGGCTATTTCCCATGTCAATCTGCAATGATAGTCAACATTGTAGTTTTTTTTTTAATTGAGAAAAAAGCCTGCTCTTCACAAACTGTGTCATTAACCCTCAGGTTATACACCCTGTCAGTTTTCCATTCAAGTTATGCTTCAAGGTTAATATTAATATAATTAATAATACTAGCCTATTATTATCATGATGTATTATCCCTTGCTCATTTTTTAATGTCCTTGTGTCTTAGAAATGATTAGAACTTTCAAAACAATATATTTAATTATCAAATCCAAGCCATGAAATGTTGGTAACACAAACGCAGGTGTGTGGGTAGAGAGGATAGCTTCATTTTTGTCTGGTGATATTATCTATTCTTAGTAGGGAACAGGGAATAAATCTGAGAAAAGAAGTAGGCTGAAGAATTTTGATGATATCATCCTCCATGTCATAGGTCTTTATGATTTAATTTGATTTTTTTTCTAAAGGGTGACATTACCAGGACATCAGCCATGCCTATATTCAAATATAAAAATGCAATTTTCCAAATTCCAATGTATTTTTAGTTTATATATTTTTTCTTATAAGTTATAATTTTGTGGATAAAGAGTATATGTATAATTATCATCATCATTATTATCATCATCTAGAAGAAAACAGCTATGTCAGTAAGAGGTCTTGAGGCCATGGCACTGTGAAAATGAAAGCAATAGTAACTATAATAATTATATAGATTTGTGCTCAAGCCTCCATTTCCCACCTGGTGTAATATATAATAATAATGCTTTGCTACTATAAACTAAGCTAAAGAAACCCACCAACTGCATGCTCTTTGGCTGAGAAGAATATAATAAACATTATAATATCTATGCCCCCCCCCTCTCTCTTCTCTCTCTCTCTCTGGTCTCCCTCCCCCCACAATTTAGTTCAACTCCATTCTGTGGGCCAGACACCTGGGAAGGTAATGGGTTGACATCACATAAGGGGAATAACTGAAGAAATTGGCAATAGCAGAAGACAGAAGGTTGATTATTAAAATTTTCATTCATGTGAAATTAAAACAGGCAAGAGGGATTAGATTGTTTCTGCTTTTGATTACTAAAAGCAATGGGTAGAATGTGCCTGAGGCAAATATAGGTTGGATTAAATGATAATATGAGTAACAATAAGACTTGTCCAAGATTGGAATGAAATTTTTGGATGGTATAGGGTTTCCTCTCAATGGAAGTCTAGATAACATTAGTCTAATTGACTACTTCCTGAGAATGTTTTAGGAAGGATGGAATTATTCAGGAATTGCATAGATGGTCTCTCAGCACTTTGATTTCATGGTTCTAGGTTATTTTTAATAATAAATATTATTGTAAACATTATCCAATGACATATTGCTTGGGGTCACATTAAATTTATTTGGATTTTATAGTATCGCATGGAAGATTGTAGTTTCTATCTGTGCCTTCACAGTAACAACATTTACAAAAAAGAAAATCTCAGATCTACTGAGTACTGAATAATCATTCTGACAACTCTGGGAGGAGTTTTTTTTTGTTGTTGTTGTTGTTCATTTATTTTGTTATTTTTAGAAAAATAAGAAAACAAAACCAGGTAAATCAATATATCAAAATAGCCGCTCAACACATGCAATCTATTGTCCCAGATTTGGTCTTAGACTGGATTATTTCTGATTATTTAAAAAATATCCTTCTCATTGAATAGAATATTTTCCTAAACTTGGCACTAAAATCAGTCCCTGAAGTATAGTAAATTGACAAATGGTGGAGTAATAGTACTTTTTACAATGGGTCAGATTTAAAAATCTAAAAATTTTCCATTAGTTTCCAAACAAAACTGTTTCTCTTTCTGTTTAATATTTGAGGATTCATTCTTCATTGTAAAAATGTTTGTTTATTTTTCCACTTCACTTCAGAATCACTCTTAATGTACTTATTTACTTTTTGAAGTCAGAGCTAAAGATATTCCATGTCTAATATCCACATTTGAGTCTAATCCACATTAGAATTAATTTGTGAGACAAAGACAGAGATTAGAGGGGAAAGGTAATGGAGGAGGTTAAAAAAAAAGAAGAAATAAAGATAGAATAGAACAAGAGATAGAATAGAGAGGAAAAGAGGGAAGGCAGGAAGAATGGAAAGAAAAGGCAGGAAAAAATGAAATTTAAAATGCTAAGTTTGAACCCTTAAGATGACAGGAATCTGGATTTCAAAAAGGAAAACATTAATTAGAAAAGAAAATCCTTTTCAGAGGATATCTCCCTTATTTGGCTTTATTGGCTTTGAATACATTCTACAGCTTTATTTCTCATCTTCACCAAGACAGTGCCCTATCAAATCGCCTCTCTACTAAATTATCATACTTGACCAGACCTCATATATCCAGCTTCAGAAAAATGGCTAATGCATTTATTTCTACATATTGAATTCTTCATAGCTCTCTTCTATTCAGGATATTGATTTGTCAGCACCAGAGAAAATAAGTAGTGTTATCAAGGCTTCTGTTAATTGTCTAAATGTTAGTACACAGTATGTCCAGCAGATCTTACAAGATTAGATACATCTAATGATTTTGCCTTCTATTCTGTAACTATGATGAGCTTAGAATTCATAGGAAGGATGACTTATGAAGAAAAAATAAAGATCTGTATTACATAAAGAAATAAGAGTGTATTAATAATATACATTACACAGTGACCGCACAGTTTTTTGATAGTTTAATTAATGATCTTATTAGATGTACCTACTATCTGAATAGAGATGATTTAGCCTTTTAATTTACAGTGTTAAATACTTTCTGTGGACAATGTCTTTAAGTTACAGATTTTAAAAAATGAGCTTGCTAAACTGATATTGTGGATTTTAAAAAATCACTTGTAATAAAGATGTGCTAAGGGGATATCTTATTTACCAAGCAAAAGCTATAAATAAGTGTTCTGAATAAGTGAATTTTCTATGAATTTTTAACTTAATGTCATAAAATTAAATCCATTTTATTTTAATAATTTTTTGCTAAAATCTTTCCCAAATAATCAACTTTAGAGTTTAAAAGACCTGGCTAGAATCAAATTCCACCTCTAAAGCTTACTGACTCAAAGAATCTAGGCAAATTATTTATATTTTCTGAGGTTCTCCCCTCATCTATAATATACCAATTAAAGTTGAAGTATTTATCAAACATGGTTTCTGTAAAGTTTAAAAGTGATTATATAATGCATTTTTTGCACATTTTAAAATATTTTTTCTCATCAATAATGTTTAGGGTAGTAAAAGGTATTCACTTTACTAATTAAATTTCCTAAAAAATTCATGATTATTATTGTATAGTATACATGATAATAAAATTGAGATGTCCTAGAATTTGTTTGCACAAAACAATTCCTTATTTCAGTATGTTTTGGTCCCGTTCTTCATTTTTTATAATTCTGGAATAGAGTATATAAGGTACATGTCCTCCTGACTAACTGCAAAAAATGCTATTGAATTTAAAGTGAAAGTGACCATCTCCTCCAGACTTCTTCCTGATTGCTAGTAACATCTTCCAATCCTTTTAAAACATTCAAAATATCTGCAATTTATACATCACATAAGAATAACAATGTAAGCTCTTAAACCAAGTATATTTTTAATTGTGACTTTCCATGATGGCATGTGTTGTGCATAACAAGTGTGTTGAAAGGTTGTTAAAATAACTCAACTAAAGGTACTTCTTTGCTGACCTGAACTTATGCTTATGATTTCACTTACATCAGGATGGTTAATGAGATGTCAAGAAGAATGCTTATATGAATGTTGTAAAGAGTTTTATTTTTCCAAAGTAAAATTATACATGAAGATGACTCTGATTTCCCAGTAAATTGAGAGAAATCCAAATATTTTAGGCCTTCTGTTTAATAAAAAGTATTTTTTAAAGCTATCCCAATAAAATGAACATCCTTCTCTGGAGACCTGGAAATCTAAGATAGAAAAGGCAAAGCTGGTCAAATGGGCATGGAGGGTCATATGAAGAATAATCAATTGTTGAAAGCTTTATTTCTACCATCAAGCATGTTATGAAGTGACTTGAGTGACACAAGATAATGTGAGCATTGTCTATGTTCTTATCTACTTCCAGACCTGGTAACTAATCTTGTAAAATGGCTTAACCCT
Source organism: Monodelphis domestica (assembly GCF_027887165.1). NCBI lineage: Eukaryota > Metazoa > Chordata > Mammalia > Didelphimorphia > Didelphidae > Monodelphis > Monodelphis domestica. The sequence continues at coordinate 222,822,519 of NC_077231.1, read as the reverse complement.
AAGTCACTTTGATAGACATTTTGAAGTTGGTCAACAGATTGTGCTGCTGAAGTAGACTCTGACCTTAATGTCATAAAAAGCAGGAAAAAAGGTGCTTGGACTTGAAGAAGATTATAGCTGGATATCCTAAATATTTCATTTTAACTTCACTGTTGATTATAGGAAGCTAACAGCTAATGATAATTAATTTTATGTAGTTTTAAGATTTGCAAAGCACTACAAACCCATATCCATACACATTAAGTATATATGTTATATATATATACATATATATATATATATATATACATCATATATATGTATTTATGTAAGAGAGACTCCTTTGAAATCAAATTACCCTTTTAGATAGCCCCTATTTGCTACTGTCATTTCCATTTTACAAAGATGGAAATAAAGCCTGAATGGAGAAGAGTAGTTAAGTAAGTAGTAGAAGGTCACATTGGTAGTAAACATTTGAGGTAGGGAATGAACTCAGGTCTTTAATATTCCCAGTTCATTCTTATTTCCAATATATCAAGATGAAATAACATCAAGTACCAATAAGAGAAGAATATTCCTTTAGAAATAGATTCAAATGTTGGTGTCCTCTAGCCAGTGTTCTGGACAGGATATTTGGGAAAGTAGTAGAACTACAATGGGTTCAATTTTCAGTAATGGATAATGAGAGTCCTTCTGGATTAGAAACTTCATTGTAGACACAAATAGAAAGAATACAACTATGAATAACTTAATTATTATCAGCACTGTAAGGATACAAGACATCTCAGAGATTCATGATGAATAAATCTATCTATCACCATAGAAAGAACTGATGGAGTATGAATGCAGATTGAAGCCTACCATTTTTCACTTTATCACCTTCATGAGTTTTTATTCTGGTATAAGTGATATATTTTCTTTCATAACATGACAGCCATAGAAATTTGTATTTCATGATAACACATGTACAACCTATTATCATATTTCCTGCAATACCAGGGAGGAATGGAGGAACATGGATCACAAAATGTCAGAACATTATTATTGAAAATTGTATTGACATGTAAAATATTTAAACAAAGACAGGATAATAGGGGGCAGCTGGGTAGCTCAGTGGATTGAGAGCCAGGCCTAGAGACGGGAGGTCCTAGGTTCAAATCTGACCTCAGCCACTTCCTATCTGTGTGACCCTGGACAAGTCACTTGACCCCCATTGCCTAGCCCTTACCACTCTTCTGCCTTGGAGCCAATACACAGTATTGACTCCAAGATGGAAGGTAAGGGTTTAAAAAAAAAGACAGGATAATAAATATCAAAATGATACCAGAGGAGAAAAACATATCTGTCAGGTGCTTACTGTCTTGGTCACATGAGTGAGTTATTGAACTTTTCTGAACCTCACTTTCCTTACATTTATAATATGGATATATTATAATAGCATCCACCTCACAGGTTTATCATAAGATAATGGATACAACAAAATGTTTTGTAAATTGTATGTGATATGTAAATGTGAGTTGCTATGATTATTACCAGCACCATTATCATCATGGCCAAGAGAGCCTACTATGAGATAGAAGATAACTCCATCACTAAGAGAGAAGCCATATCACTGAAACTTCCTAATAGAATGGAGCTTTGCCTTTGAGTTCTGTGACAGAATGATCAGGTGGAGTTGGGTAGACTACATCCAAGTTACCAGCAATGCTTCTGACTGTGTAATTCTTTAAGGAATTATAGAATTATATGTATATAATATCCATATATTTATGTATCCATTCATATATACCTACATTTACTTGTTTATTGTAAGAAAAATGTAATGAATTGATTTCATGTTTTAAAATAATAACCATAATTGCTAATGTTATATAGTACTTTAAAAGTACTATATATAACACTATCTCATTTGATCTTTGCAACAACCCTATGAAGGAAATACTTTTATTATCACTTGCTTTTTTTAAAGATGATGAAATTAAGACTCCAAATAGTTCAGTGACTTCCCAAAGCTGGAAAGTGTCAGAGGGAAAGTTAGAACACAGGTTCTCTTGAATCCAAAGCCTGCTGTCTTGTCAGTAGACTCTACCTCAAAAAACAATTTCAAAAAGGGACCAGCTTTAACCCTTTAATCTTAAAGAACCATTGGGATTGTTTTTTATTTAATACATTGATTCTTATTTTAATATTTACTATTTATGAACATGAAATACTTAGTCAATTATCTCTATTTTGACACTGATGGTGACTTTGAAATAGAACCAATTTAATCTTAGCAATGTTACCCCTTTCCTTAAAACAGACCACTCCTAAAATATGGAATGAGAATTCCAGTCCAACTACTAAGGAATATATTCCAAAAAGGACAAGTAAACTGCTCTGGGATACTTCTTTTAAATGGGGAGGCTGGGATTTTTTAATTTATTATACATATGCAGAGAGAGAATATATATGTATATAATATATATTTTATATAGTTTATTCATTTTTCATCCTACTCATATCACAAAAAATCTATTTACATTAGAAAATAAAAACTAAATGTCCCTTTAAAAAATACCTTTATTTGAAGTCCTCTAATGGATCTTGTGTTAATGAGAAAAGGACCAGTTTAGTTAATGGAATGGGGGTTCCTAGACCCAGGAAGAAATCACTTAGGATTGATTTTATTTACATCTAGAACACCTACTTAAATAGCCTTCTGAGTTAATGGAGGATTGACAATCTATAATGGCAAGAATGTATATCACCAGGGGTGAAATTATTTAGTACTGAATTATTAAAGCAAAATTTTTGAAATGCTTACTATAAATTCTTTTCCAGAAGATGACCACACCAGTAACAGCAAATGAGAATTTTCTTCATTGAGTTCATTGAATAAAATATTTTGGATAGCATTACTGATTCATATTCTTCTGATAGCTCCTCTGAAACAGCATTTAATATGGTGAATGACACACTGGACTGAAGGATGAAGTGGTGAGGTAACATTAGCTTATAGGGCATTGGAAAAAATATTACTGAGCTAACCCTGCTTCTTCAGGGTGAAATCCACAATTATCTCATGAAAGAATTACTGGCCTATCCTCAAAAAAGACAATTGTTTTGAAATCATCTTTTACTGACAGCACAAAAGGCATAGGAAAAAAAAAGTCTATCTGCAAATTAGTTCCTGCCCTATAAACAACACAGAAACAGGTGTTATATCCAAGAAGAATCTCTTTTTATTTTTTCTGTTTTCTGCTTCAATCAGGAGCTATTTAATATATAGAAATGCAAAACCTACACATCTTGCCTGGCCTATTGTTGACATCCAACACTATGCCACCTGCAAAATTCTTGCATTTTCTACTCTTGGATACATCTGATATCACCACTGCTCTATTCAAAATATTTGTTTGCTTCTTAGGACCTACTGGGAAACATTAAAATAGTTTGTCTAACATTTAAGGCCTTCCATAATTTGCTACTATCCAGTCTCAAATGTTCTTCATAGAATAATAGATTTAAAGGTAGAAGGGTTGTTACTGAATCCAAACCCTACATTTGCCCTAGAAAGGAACTGTTTTTCAGAAAGGTTGTATGTCTTACCCAGAGTCATTCAGTTAGTACCTGATTAAGGCAGAATTCAAGCTTTTATATCTCTGACTTCTAAGTTCAGCACTGATTCCAAATCCAACACTCTACTTATTGCTACATGCTGCCTCAAATTCAACTCAACAAATGCAATTATTAGAGAACCTTTTAGGTGAAAGCAACTGTGCCAGGAATTTATTCTACAAATCTAATGAAATATATCCTGCAATTTTTCAAGGTTATCCAAATGCCTGAAATGGACAATATTCTTCATATGCACTTCACATGCTGAATTTGTTTTGCCTCTGTAATGCCCACCACAAAGCCTTAGCAAAGGGTCTAGTTGTTTCCTTTGGCAAAGTTGCTTCCTTGGCCATCAGTTGTTTTTTTTTTTCCATCTGGAACATGAATGGGCTTACTTTCACTACTGACTTTCCTCCAGTTCTAATAGTCCATAATTATGTTGAGTAGTAAAGGTTTCCTTGATGACCACAGTGAATTACGCTTCCTCAGAAACATGTAACATGTAACATACAAAGGGAGAGCAATTGGTGTTGTGTCTTGAAGCATAGGAATTTCTGAAGCCAGAGAAGTCCTTCAAACAATACAGAATGGGACTAACTCCACAGATGACTATCTTAGACAAGGGTTGAAAACACTATTTAACTCAAGGTTGAATAGCCAATATATGTTTAAGAGAGAACTTGAATAAAACTTACTGGTTCCAATTCCAAATCTTTATCCATTCTGCCACAAAGCCTCTCCTACTTAGTTGTGACTATCTCTTATCCAGTTAGTGTCCTGTAAGCTTCATGAAGACAAGGCTATTTCTTACAAATTTTTTGTATCTCTCTTAGAGCTTTAAAAATAATAAAATGCCTTGTAAATTATTTTATTTTAATTTAGTTACTTTAAAACTCTTGCCTTTCATCTTAAAATCAATACTTTGTATTGATTCCAAAGCAAAAGAACAGTAAGGACTAAGCAATGAGGATTAAGTGACTTGCTGAGGGTCACACAGCTAGGAAGTGAATGAGTGAGATTTGAACCCAAGACTTCTCATCTCTGGACTTAAATCCACAAAGTCACCTAGCTGCTCTCTTAAAAATTATTTTAATTTTTATGCATGCTAAAACACAGAGCAAGCCATTTGTTCCTTCATTTATTGAGGTACCATATTAAGGACAGATGAAATTAATAGAGGTCAGATTAATATGACTAGGTACCCAGCCTTAAAGAAGGACACTGATAAGTTGTAAAGTACTCCACTGATATGCAGTCAGAATGATAAAGGGTCTTGATAGCATTCTATAAAAGAGCATTGATTAAAGGAAGCTGGGATGTTAAGGCTGGAGAAGCAAAGGTCTATGAAAAAAATGATGACTATATTCAAGAATTCGAAGAATCTTCTCAAGGTAAAAAACATTAAACTCTTTCTAGTTGGCCCTGAGGGATAGAACTCCAAATGAAAACCAGAAGTGATAGAGAGGCAAATTTAAAGGTTGATATAAGGGAAAGACTTATGCTATTTCATAGTGAAACAGGCTGCTGGGAAAATCCCAGCAGATTCTTCACACACCTGAGATTTTTAAATAACAATGATCATTTGTTTCATAGGTAGAAAGGGGGATTATTATTCAGCTATCTGTTAGGCAACTTAAGTTCTAAGGTTTCACCAAATTCTGTGATTCTATGATTCATGTGCAATCATGTTCTTATTTTCTATTCATGTTCTGTTCATGTTCTATAATCTAGAAAGAAAAGACTTTTTCAGTCTTCCTTCCTATTTTTTACCCTTCTCACCTACAGGTTTTAAAAATGATATATTGTTTTCAGTTTCCAAATTAGGGATCCACTTACTATTTTTTAAAGAAATCATTAGCAATTAAATAATATTAATTAGATGTTCATCCTGCTTGTGAAAGGGTCAATTTGTGTAAGAGAAGGTCCATATTTAAGAAACCAGCTGACTGCACTATCACTTTTTGAGTATTTATGTTGGGGGAAAAAAGTCAATCCCCATGCAACATGAAGGTGAATTTTCTAAATGCATTTTAAATGCTTGGTACTGTGACAGGTCTCTATGTAAATGTTTATTGTATGAAAGAGCAAACTCTGACAGAAAAAGCATTTCTACAAGACAACAGGGAATGCAGAAGACTAGATAAGACTGCTGAGATGACAGTAACTAGAGATGAGAAACATAAATGTGCCCATTATCTCCAGGAACCTGAAAAACACATTTTGTACTCACTGGTAACACTGTCATCTCTGACTAGTTTTTGACATTCCAAAGTCAGCAGTTCTAGAAGGATTCCCTGGGCACAATTAGATAGCTCAGCAGATTTCAGTAATGGGCTTTAGGACCTTTCACTTCTAGGTCACTGGCTTGAATTCGACCCAAGTCATTACCATTTAAAGGCCATACTCTCATTGTAGAAAGTAGTCATTGAAGACTAATTTATCCATTTGGTAAATCTCTGAGCACCATTGAATCCCAACATCAAACTATTTGATTCATGCCTAACTGAACAATTACATGAATTCACAGTTGTATGAATGTGGTGGTTGACTGATCTGCAGATGTCATCTTCAGGGAGGGGACACTTTAAACAATCCCAGATATACACTGTTGCCCTCAATTTTTTTCAAAGTCAGAATGTGTGTTCTATTTAAACTGGAAACAGAAGTTTTCAGGATAGAATCATATTGATTGAGATTTTTAGTCTTTGATGCCAATGACTCTGTTTTCCAAAAAGTTATTCCAGCTTGAGAATTGGATTTTTCCTTTGCCAGGTTACACACTGAAAATGAATGTTGTATTAAGAAGGTAATTAAACATGGTTTATGACAGAGATTTATATAATGTATAGCCAAATAAGAAGATAAAAATGAAAAGAACAGAAGATGATTCTTTTTTGTTAGAAAATGGCAAGCAAATGTTGTTTTTAGTGTTTACAATTTTTATCAAAATAAGAAATGAAGGTATAATTCTTAGACCAAAAATTTAATTAAAGCACATTTATCATTAGTAACTTATAAGTACTCTGGAGACTAGTTGATAAATTTTTTCAAGGTCTTTATAAAACACACTCCCATTAATGTAAACCAGTGAATATACTCATATAAAATAATTCCTTTTAAGATCTGGCTAAATTTTTCCCTTCATTCTCAGAGTCAGCACAAAGTAAGTATTTGATAAATACTTGCTTACTGACCAGACAACAACTTTGATGATGGCGACTCTGAATGGATAGTAGAATAAGCTCTTTCCCATACACTCTTTACTACTACTTATTTATGAGAATGAAGGGAAGAAAAGGCTGAGGGTGGTGGGGAAGGATATAGTCCTTGGTCTTGAGGAGCTCAGATTTTGTAAAGGCCTTCCTTAGTACTCCTCTGATTTTTCACCTTGTTATGGAATTTAATGGTAAAGTTCATTATATAACCAGATAATTTCCCAAAGGACAAATTATTGTTATTGAGACCACAATGTTCATTCTCTAAATATTAAGATAAATACAAAAGTCTCTTCTATTTATTACTACACTAACCATAAGTGTGCCTCTATAAAGTGATTACATTGGTTTTAAAATCTTAATTATAATATTTTGGGTATCTTCATAATGATATTTTTCAATTACATTGCAATATGACTTAGACATAATTAAGCTATGTTATGTTTTGGTTCCATTTCATCTAATGGGATGATATCATTGTCCTTTTGATTTCATCAAAGTTATCAAGGAGAATAAACACATAAACTTCCAGAGAATAATTAGCCTACTACAAGATTGAATCAACCACTTCCAGGACAAAGAATGAGAAAGTTTTTTAATGTGAATAATTTTTTTGACCTAGACAAACCAAAGAAAGAAGGAATGATTTAGTTTCTCTTTTAATTTTTTCCCCTAATTACATGTTGGTATGATTTTCAGCAATTGATTTTTGATAATTTGTGATTATCTCTCCCTCTCACTTTCCTCCATCCCCAAAATGGCAGCTAATATGATATAGGCTGTAAATGTGTTATTATACAATAGATATTTCCATATTAATTATGTTGAAAAAGAAGCATATATCACTTATCCTGAAGAAAAATCCATAGAGTACATAAAATGAAGAATGGCATGCTTTAATTGTTCCATCAGTTTTTTTTCTTGTTTGTTTGTTTCATGATCTCAAGGCACTTTAGAAATCTTGTGTCTTGCACACTCCTGTTATTATTTGGCATGGGGCATTAAAATGTCTCCCCCATCCCCCTTAAAGCCCTTACTTTATTTTTTGGAATTGATATTAAATATCATTTCTGAAGCAGAACAGTAAAGGCTAGCCAGTTGGGGTTAAGTGGCTTTCTGATTTATTGATCTAGCTCTTAGAGATCAAGTAGGCTAACATCCTTATGTAACACTTAAGAAAGCAAAAGGTAATAAGCATTGGTTAGTGAATGGTAGAGTCCAGTCTCTAGAAGGCTGCTTACCCTCTGTCCAGTGCTTTTCTCATTCTATCTTGTCATTTCAATCATTCTAACTGCTCTTGTAAACACTGCACTCTAGTAGGTCAAAAATAGCATAGCGGGTTAAATTTTGGTCTAACTGGATGTATAAAATATATTTAACTCATTCATTCAGTAAAAAATATATATTATTGAATTCTTTCACCAGCACTATTCTAGCTACACTAGAAAATGCAAAGGCAAATAATCATAGCTAATAATGTCATTGAAATTATGACTTAGTAAAAAGATTAAAATTGCATATATAATCTGAAAGAGCAAAGAATGACCAGATACATTCATAGGTAGGTATGTGACTTTTCCCATTATTGTTTCCATATGTTGTGAATTGCCAAAAGAAATTATAAGGAATTTTGGGGGGAGATTCATAAAATATATGTATAATATTGTACAATAAAATATTTTATCATTAATACCATAAATATAAACAATTTCTTTTATTGTAAATTCCCCATAAAATAAAAACAAAAAATTCATACTTCTTGCATGATTGGAAATCTGTTACCCTAAAAGCTGCATTTCTCAGGAGCCCACTGACTTCCTAACATTATGTATTTCCTGTAGACAGAGGGATAAATTCATTTGAGTGTTCCTGGCTTGGCCTCTTTACTTCCTGTTGGCAAATGTGGTGGTAAGTAGGGATTTTGAATAGGCTAATTAGCTATGGGTGTGTAGGTTTTTTTAAATTTGTTATCTTTTTATTCCTTATCTCTAATTGATCATTAATAAATCTCCTACAGTATAATATTTTGATTATTGAGATTCATTTTAATTTTTACATTCTCTAGTATGAAGAGAAGGTCAAAATATTTTATGCATATATTCATATCAACCTTTGGAAGGGTTACTTCTCCTATAAACTAGGCGCTAAATACTACAGATTATTAAAAATAAAAAAGACAATTCTTGCCCTCAAAGACCTAACATTCTATGATGGTAAAACAATAAGCAAAAGAAAACAGCAATGGGGAAAAGAATACTTATGGGTATATCATAGAAAGACTAAAAAAATTCTCACCAAATAGAACAAAAGTGGGAAGCCAGTAATGGCATGTAGGGATGGAGATAATCCCATGGTAGGGAGGGCATAAATGAAACTATGACAGTTTTAAGGAGTAAACAATCCCTTCTGGTTGAAGCCATCACAGAAGATATCATAAAGGAAGTGATAATTTACCTTAATGCTTTGTCATATCAGTTATTAAAACTATAGAATAGGACTTCATTCATGTTGATGTCTATTAAATATTTGGGAAAGGAGCTGGTTTCTCTAAAATACAATAGTCCTAATTTATTTTGGATTATTTTAGAAACAAATTTTGTTTATTATTTTTGTGTATGTCATTTATTTTACATTATTATTTTATTGGTTAAGAATAATATATTAATAGTAGTAGTCTAATTTTGTGAATGTTTATTTAAAATTATGTCCACTAGTAGTAAAGTTTTGAACAAATTATGGACCAAGTGGGCTGGCTAGTCAATACATACCCTATGTAATCTCTCTCATAGTAGTATATAAACTCCCTGAGAGCAGGTACACTCTTCTTTTTCTTTTTCTTTTCTTTTTTTTCTGTCCCTATCACACTGTTATGTAGAGAAATGTCTAATAAATATTTTCATAAAAATTGAACTGGAAAATTTCAACTAGTTGATATAGTATAAAGAGGTAGTGGGATGTGGTAAATAGAAATCAATCCTCCAAGCCAGGAACACCTAAATTCAAGTCATGCTTTTGGTGCTTATGAGACACACTGGTTATAGATCCTTAGGCTAATTTTGGAATCTCTTCATGCCCTAAGAAACTCTCTAAAACTATAGATTGGAAATAAGGTGCTGGCCTGTAATAGTAAAAGTACTTCAACAAGAACTCTCTAAAACTAATGAAATCACAAGGCTATTTCCTACCCCATTCTTGTATGATATACTATTATATCATTACAAGGCATGCAGTGTTTTATTGACTGACTCAGTGTCAACTCCCACTAAATCGACTCAGGGGAAAATAAGTTGACAATAACACACTATTTGTAAAACATAACTTGAATCAGCTAATCTGAATTTGTTAAAATAACCCTTTTCCCATAGAGAGCATGCATATATCAAAGTCTGATCCTTTCATAATAACTTATATAATTTTGGCATCTCATAGCCACACTTCTAACAGCTGATACAACCATAAATAACATTCCTAAATGATTCTAATGTGGTCAGATGATATATTCAGGTAAATGCTACAAAAAGGAAACACCCTTGTTTTTGTAAAGGAACAACACTAAGACTATATGTGGTTTGGGTGCTTGAGCTTTTGGTCAAATATTTCCTTTGAAAAAATATGTATATTTATTTTGTTAAATATTTCCCAATTAAATATAAAATTTTTTGTCATTAAAAAAATGAGTTTTAAATTCCCTCCCTACTTTTTTTACTTCCTCCATTTTTGAGAAGGCAAACAATTTGATTTTGATTATATATGTGATGTCATATAAAAATAATTTCCATATTAATCACAATGCAAAAATTAAAAATGAACAAGAGAAATGAAGTAAAAAAGAAAGTGTCCTTCAATCTACACAGAGTTCATTACTTCTCTCTCTGAAGATGCATAACATTTGTCATTATTGGTCCTTTGAAATTCTCTTGGATCATTGTCTCTATCTACTTAGAGTACCTAAGTCTTTCACAGTTGCTTATCTTTACAATCTTATTGTTATGGTGCACAGTATTTTCCTAGTTCTCTTCACTTAACTTGCATCATTTTATATCTTTCCAAGTTTTTCTGACAGCATCCTGCTCATCATTTCTTAGAGCACAATAGTATTACATCACAACTATATACCACAACTTGTTCACTCATTCCCCAATTAATAAGTATTCCCTCCATTTACAATTATATGGCAACAAATATGGCAATCTAGGTGATACGGATGAATATTTAGAAAAATATAAATTGCCTAGACTAACAGAGGAAGAAATAGAATTCTTAAATAATCCCATATCAGAAAAAGAAATTGAACAAGCCATCAAAGAACTCCCTAAGGAAAAATCTCCAAGGCCTGATGGATTCACAAGTGAATTCTATCAAACATTCAAAGAATAACTAATTCCAATATTATACAAACCATTTGACATAATAAGCAAAGAGGGAGTTCTACCAAATACCTTTTATGACACAAATATGGTACTGATTCCAAAGCCAGGCAGGTTAAAAACAGAGAAAGAAAACTATAGACCAATCTCCCTAAGGAACATAGATGCAAAAATCTTAAATAGAATACTAGCAAAAAGACTCCAGCAAGTCATCACCAGGGTTATTCATTATGATCAGGTGGGATTTATACCAGGAAGTCAAGGATGATTCAATATTAGGAAAACCATCCACATAATTGACTATATTAATAAGCAAACCAACAAAAATCACATGATTATCTCAATAGATGCAGAAAATACCTTTGACAAGATACAACATTCATTCCTATTGAAAACACTAGAAAGCTTAGGAATAGAAGTGCCTTTCCTAAAAATAATGAACAGTATATATCTAAAACCAACAGCAAACATCTTCTGCAATGGGGATAAACTAGAAGCCTTCCCAATAAGATCAGGAGTGAAACAAGGATGCCCATTATCACATCTATTATTTAACATCGTACTGGAAACACTAGCATTAGCAATTAGAGAAGAAAAAGTGAAGAGACTAGACTAACACCCTTTGCAGACAATATGATGGTCTACTTAAGGAGTCCTAGAGAATCCAGTAAAATTTTTAGTAGAAATAATGAACAACTTTAATAAACTTATAGAATACAAATAAACCCACATAAATCATCACCATTTCTATATATCTCCAACACAGCTCAGCAACAAGAATTAGAAAGAGAAATTCCATTTAAAATCTCCCTAGCCAATATAAAATACTTAGGAATCTATCTGCCAAGATAAACACAGGAACTATATGAATACAACTCCAAAACACTTTCCACGCAATTAAAACTAGATCTAAATAATTGGAAAAACATTAATTGCTCAAGGGTAGGATGAGCCAACATAATAAAAATTATAATCCTACCCAAACTAATTTACTTATTTAGTTTCATACCCATAGACTACCAAAAAAAAAAAACACCTTGTTTTAAACTGAATTAGAAAAAAAACATAACAAAATTCATTTGGAAGAACAAAAGATCAAGGATATCCAGGGAAATAATGAAAAAATGTGAAGGAAGGTGGTCTTGCAGTATTAGATCTCAAACTATACTATAAAGCAGTGGTCATCAAAACAATATGGTACTAGCTAAGAGACACAGTGGAGGATCAGTGGAATAGATTTGGTTTAAGTGACCTCAGTAAGACAGTCTACGATAAGCCCAAAGATCCCAGCTTTTGGGACAAAAATCCATTATTTGATAAAAACTTCTGGGAAAACTGGAATACAGTATGGGAGAGATTGGGTTTGGAGCAACATCTCACACCCTACACCAAGTTAAACTCAGAATGGGTGAATGACTTGAATATTAAGATGGAAACTATAAGTAAATTAGGTGAACATGGAATAGTATACATGACAGATCTTTGGGAAAGGAAAGATTTTAATACCAAGAAAGAGTTAGAAAATATCACAAAATGTAAAATAAATAATTTTGATTATATTATATTAAAAAGGTTGTGTACAAACAAAACCAATGCAACCAAAATTAGAAGAGAAGCAACAAATTGGGAAATCTTCATAATAAAAACCTCTGACAAAGGTCTAATTACCAAAATTTATAAAGAGCTAAATCAATTGAACACAAAATCAAGCCATTCCCCAATTGATAAATGAGCAAGGGACATGAATAGGCAATTTTCAAATAAACAAATCAAAACTATTAGTAAGCACACAAAAGTGTTTTAAATTTCTTATAATCGGAGAGATACAAATCAAAACAACTCTCAGGTATCACCTCACACTTAGCAGATTGGCTAACATGACAGCAAAGGAAAGTGGTGAATGCTGGAGGGGATGTGGCAAAGTTGGGACATCAATGCATTGCTGGTGGAGTTGTGAATTGATCCAACCATTCTAGAGGGCAAATTGGAACTCTATACTCAAAGGGCACTAAAAGACTGTCCGCCCTTTGACCCAGTCATAGCACTGCTGGATTTGTGCCCCAAAGAGATAATAAGGAAAAAGAAATGTATAATAATATTTATAGCTGTGCTCTTTGTGGTGGCAAAAGATTGGAAAATAAGGGGATGCCCTTCAATTGGGAAACAAATTGTGGTGTCTGATGGTGGTGGAATACTATTGTGCTGAAAGGAATAATTAACTGCAGGAATTCCATGGGAACTGGAAAGACCTCCAGGAATTGATGCAGAATGAAAGGAACACAACCAGGAGAACATTGTACACAGAGACTGATACACTGTGGTACAATCTATGTAATGGACTTCTCTACTAGCAACAATTCAATGATCCAGAACAATCTGCATGGACTTATGAGAAAGAACACTATCCACATTCAGAGGAAAAACTATGGTAGTAGAAATACAGAAGAAAAACAACTGCTTGATCACATCGTTCAATGGAGATATGATTGCAGATGTAGACTCTAAATAATCACTCTGGTGCAAACATCAACATAGAAATAGGTTCTGATCAAGGACATATGTAATACCCAGTGGAATTGTGTATTGGCTATGGGAAGAGGTAGGGGAGGGAAGGGAAAGAATATGATTGCTGTAACCAAGGAAAAATGTTCTAAATTGACTAATTAAATAAAAATTTAAAAATAAATAAATAAAAATAAATAAGATAAAAGGGCTTGCCATTTCCCTCTGCAGCTCATTTTACAGGTGAGGAAACTGATGCAAACAGGATTAAATGACTTTGTCTCTTAAGTACAAAGCAAATAATTGAGGCCACATTTGAACTCAGACTCTAGGTGTTGCACTCCATCCCTTGTACCACCTAGCTGTACTATCTTCCTTTGATCTCTTGTTAAAATAAAATCTCTTTTTAGTTTTTGCAAATCTACTTAGTCTAGCTCCAATCCATTTTAACATCTCATGGAATATTATACTCTCTTACAATCATCAAACTAGCAAAATCTGCCTATTCTCTTTCTTCTTCACGCAAGAAAATTCATCTCTATTCAAAATTTCATGGAAGGTACACACTCCTTATTTTACCTCATATGAACTCTGCTGTCCATTTAACTAACCAGGATTTAAATATCTTATGATTTTTAAATATTAGAATTTATTAATTTGATATTTATGTTATATAAATTACTCTAAATAATTACTGATACCACCATTAGAATTGAATTTTCTTATGGGCAGAGTTTATCTCACTCTTTGTATTTTTTGAATGAATGAATGAAATGGTTGGCACTAATATATAATTAATAAATACTTGGTGATTAGTTAATTGATTAATTTTCCACTAAGCAATTTCCTAAACATATTTCCATTTCTCCTCCTCTCCTCTCTCTTCAGGCCAACCTCTGCTGGTTCTGTCAATCTGCTCTTTTAAGAGAGAGTTATTCTTTAATATGAAAATAGGTCTTGATCAATGACACTTGTAAAACCCAGTGGAATTACTTGTTGGCTATGGAGGAGGGGGAAGCGGGAGGAAAAGAACATGAATCATGTAACCATGGGAAAATATTCTAAATCAATTCATTAAATAAAAAATTTCAATTATAAAAATAGGAGAAAAAGGTATCCTTTTCTATGTTCATGGTCATCTCTCCATCATATAATTCCATCTGAATCATTCTCTTTGTACCTCACCTTTATACACTGTCTTCCCCAATTAGAATATAAATTCATTGATGGTAAGGACTACTGTGCTAGCTTGTATTTGTACTCTCTGAATTAAACAGAGAACAGAATACATGATAAGCTCTTTGATAAATTTTCTGTCATCTTTGACTAGCTTGGCCCCAGACAACACCACACAATGCATACGTTCTAAAGATTAACTGATCAAATATTAGGTGTTCAACTCTACTCCACTCCCAGCCACCTCTCCAGTTAGAGTTATGTGTCTTGGTTCCTTGCCTCTCAGATTTTTTTACGGAATTTAGAGAATACCCTTAGTTCCATGATTCAGCCTACCCTACTCTGTCTCTAATTCTATCCCCTCATCTTACCTTCCTATCCCTGAGGTTTGGGAAGAGAATTATGGTTTCTCCAGCTACTTTAACCCTGCTACATCAGCTGCAACTAAGAGTATCCTCACTGACTGCTAATCTCAGCCTTGCTCTCTGGCATTGCAATCCTTTCCCATGTGTTCCTTCTAATTTTATAGACTCCTTTTTACTCACTCATCCTCAAAACCATGTGATATTTCAATGTGTCAGCAGTTGAGGGAAAATTCCAAATTCCTGAAGTCTCCGAAGGTCCAAGCCATTCCTACCCTCTCTCATGAGTTCATTTTACAAATCTTTATTAAACACTTATAAATGTGCATTCAGAAAATATGGAGGAGCTTTGTGATCAAATATTATTCAAGTTTCTTTTGTCTGTATCTCCAGGGCCTCCTAGAACTGTAGCTCTTGATAGTAGCACTCAATTCATGTTTACTGAGTTGGATAAATTGAACTGCTAGGAACTGGGAAAGATGAATAAGGTAGTCACAGATCATGGCATCATATATCTAGATGTGGAAGTGATCTTAGACCAATAAAGGCAAATAAAATACTAAAAAATGAATATTTAGGCAATTTAAAATCACATTTTGAGGTAATTTACAATTACATAAAAATATAGAAAATCATTTAGGTGATTTCAATAAGTGCTAGAGTATGTTAAATTTATGTTAATACATTTTAGAGAATTTTAGAAACATTACTGGCAGCTTATAAAATATGGTATGTAGAATCAACAAAAGCTTAATATCTTATTTTTGCATATTATAATTGTCCTACTAAACTTATTGACTAAGTCAATAAGCTCTAATCAGCTTTCTACATCAATGACTAATTGATAAAGATTAATAATTTCTTTCCCACAATAATTGGTACTGCCATTAATGTCCTCTTCCTTTTTCATTTGTATGTCTTGTGATAGGGGCTAATCACTTCCATGTTGGCTTGTTTTAAAATAATGACATGATGATCAATATGAAATTCTGGAAAGAGCATCTTGCAGAATAAAGGAACTCATGACTAGCTTATCAATGTTAAATGAGTCCATCCTAATTAATGTTATCACAGCAAATAGAAAAGGAATTAACAATAATTATACTATTATTTTAAATTAGAAATGTCCATATAAACCAAACACTCCCATCCACAGTTTCTGTCCAAAAAGACCTATTTAACCCAACAGAAGTTCTACTTTGCTATATCTCAATAATGGCTTATCCAATAAAGTGAACATATCATTTCCAGGAACTCTTTACTTGCAGCCCTTTATAAACTTCAGCAAATGAGCTTTTTAAATGGAAATAATGTATATCAAAGGGAGGTGGGAAAGGCCATCCTCAGTCACTGAAGTACTATTGACCTTTTCCTGTAAAGTAGTATTGTTTAGTGGCACTTGATAAATAACATCTGACATTTTAAGATTAGATCTCACAAAGAAAGATATGTAAATGGAAGTCTGTTCCTCTCTCTGTTTATCATTTCTCTTTTTGTTATATTTTTCTCATATTGTTCTTTTTAACTGAACCAAGATCCCTCAATACCACCTTATTCCAATGCTGGGGTGTTCAGGGAGGATTTCCACATCTGGTGTGAGGCCTTGCCAAGCTCTTGCTGATCCACCTTTCAACCAACTTTTAACTGTGGCTCCAAGAACCTGAAGCAATCTCAGAAGTCATACCAAGTTAAGACTTTCAGCAGATGGGCTAAAACATATTAAGGATAACTGACAAGGGAATTTCTACCACAAGCATGTGAAGACTTCACCTGACAGAATGGGAAGATGAGAGCAATTTGTTCCAGTGGCTGAATATGGGTGAAGGAGGCATTTTGGAGTATTTAGAGTTTGGTCAGACATTGAATATGCCAAGATCATCCACTATATCCCAAGATATCACCAGTCATCAAAAATTTTGTCTTGCCCCAGGATTTGGATCACTCTGGAAGACAGAGGATGATTTTTTTAAAACTCTGCTTCACTTGAATCCAATTTAAACAGAAGTCAAGACATCACCCTGTGATGTCATTGGTTCACTTTGAAAATGAAAGACCAAAATCAAAAGCAATTTTTCTCTATTCAATAAAATCTTTATCCAAATTTTATATACAAGTATCAAGGACAAACTTTATAAAAAATATGAATAAGGAACAATCAAGCTTCCAGAAATGATTTTCTATAATGGAATATATCACCATAGTCTTAAACATGAGTGAAAATAGAAGAACATATAATATCCCATTGTTTTTTTTGTTGTTGTTGTTTGTTTGTTTTGTTTTTTAATTGGTTTTGTTAAAGTTGAAATGACTGAGAACTTGGTAATGAGTTCTCATGGCCAATAGACAAGTATTGCAAAACTGATGGATTTTGTGTCAGTGACCCTTGCATGGCACAAAGGAGTCAAATATACTTTGGGGAATTTTTTACTTCTCTGGTAAACTAGAGCTTTGGAGGTAAACATGGTCTCCTGAACCTTTTTGACTGGGTAAATATGACACCTTTTGCTAAGCTTCCCATTTCTCTCTTTTGTATTTAATATTATAGGCTATGCTAGCTGATTACAAGTTTTTCTAAGATGTCAAAAGGACTAAAGAGGCTTCCAGAAATTACCTAGTAATAGGCAGCAAGCTTCTTACTAGATGCTTCTCACCAGTGAATTAGCAACCAGGTGATCTTGTTTTATCCATAATGATGCATCACAAACATAATATGTTTCAGTGAAGGATACTGCGATTCACTGAAATTAGGCTGCCACTAGAGCCCTGAAGTTAGGTGACTAACACATATGTCCATCTCTAAACCTTTTGGTGGAGGAGAAAGAATACTGGACACAGTTAGAGACACTTGTTGAATCCTGAAGTAAGCATTTCTGTGACAACATGCAAATAATTTAAATGCTTTGCCCTCATTTTCTCATATGTAAAATAAGGAGGTTGTACCTAATACCTTAAGGGAGCATTTCTATTTCTCTATGTACAATCCAATGATGTTATGCCTCTAAATCCTTTAAAGTCATGTTCATTGAACCTATCAACATGTATTAGATAAATGTTATTTTTTGAATAGTTAAGTCTGTCCATTTATTAATTACTTTAGTGACATTTCAAACTAGATATCCTAGAAATATCTCAGATTCAACATGTAAAAAAGAAAATTATTTCTTTCTTTCTTTCCAAATCTATGTATGTCCAAATCTAAGTGCTATCACTTTTCTATTATCTAAATTTCATAAAGTTAATATAATCCTTGTTTCTTCAATCTTCCTTACTCCACATTTTCAGCCAATTGTCAAATCTTACCATTCCTACTCCCATAAAGTCTTACTTGTAGCACCTTCTCTTTATGTACAGAGCTATCAATCTAGGTTACAACTACATCAGTTTCTTCCCCTCAAAACTCTTTCAATTCCAATGCATGATATCTGATTTTGTCACTCCATTGATCAGTAATCTCAAGTTGTTCTTCTGGGGTTAGAACCAACAAGGCAGAATAAACACTCAGCTGAGCTTTCCCAATATTCCCCTCCAAAAACCTTAAAATAATGCCTCAAATTTAATTTGACAATGACAGAGCCAAAAATTAGGGCAGAGTGAAACTTTCTTTGAGTCCAAGAAAACATAGGAGTTTGGGTTATATGAGTTTGGAAGCTGACCTGGAACCCAAATGGTTGAAATACCATTGGTGGGACTAGTGGTGGTGGTGGTGACAAAAGTAGCAGGAACTTTAGGACCTCTCAAGTCAGAGATATTAAACTGACCAGGCAATGATTCCAAGGTTTGGGGGTAATATCTCACCATTTGACAAATATTTCTGTGAAAACCAGAGAAAAGTTTGGAAGGAGCTAGGCATAGTCCAACTTGTCATGCCATATAACAAGATAAGGTCAAAGTGGATAAATGATTTAGACATAAAGGGTGATGTCATGATCAAATTAGGGAAGGTTGGAAAATATGTCTGTCACATCTATTTATAAAAGGAGAGTTTATGACCAAATAAATAGAGAGCAACATGAGAATTAAAATGGATTGAAATGTATGCAGTCAAAACAAGTAAGAAAATATAAGACTAGGAAAAAATGTTCCTCTCATAAAACACATTTCTCAAATATATATATATATATATATATATATGTATATATATATATATATATATATATGTGAGCCAGATTTGTAAAAATGATTGCAATTCCTCAGTTGATAAATGGCCAAATAATATAAACAGACATTTTTGTGAAGAAAAAATAAAAGCTATCAATGTTTGCTAATGTTTTCATTCA
This sequence comes from Monodelphis domestica, assembly GCF_027887165.1. Classification (NCBI taxonomy): domain Eukaryota; kingdom Metazoa; phylum Chordata; class Mammalia; order Didelphimorphia; family Didelphidae; genus Monodelphis; species Monodelphis domestica. Next base: position 222,803,041 of record NC_077231.1, on the reverse strand, counting down.
GTTTTAACTCTTCATGATTCCATTCAGGATTTTCTTAGGAAAACATAGTGCAGTGGTTTTGTATTTCCTTCTCCAGATCACTTTACAGATGAAGCACTAAGGCAAACAAGTTAAAGTGACTTGGCCTAGGTCATACAATTAGAAAGTGTTGGACACCAAATTTAAATTTATAAAGATGAGTCTACTTTATTCCAGAGTCTATCCACTAAGCTACTTAGCCACCCAAAAGATATAAATGGCTTTAAGGGGGGGCTGCTCCAAATCACTAATGACTAGAGAAATATAAATTAAAAACATCTCTGAGATGCCACCTTAGATATATCAGATAGGCTAAAATGACAAAGAGGAAAATTAGAAATGTTAGTGGAGATAGAAAAAAAAACAAAAAAACAAAACGAGATACTAATGCATTCTTGATGGAGTTGTGATCCATTCCCATCACTAGAGAACATTTTGGAATTATAGCCAAAGAGTTATAAAACAGCATACCCTTTGACCCAGCAACACCATTACTATGTCTGTATTCCAAGGAAACCAAAGAAAAAGGAAAAAAAGACTGATTTGTATAAAAAGATAACAGAACCCCTTTTTCCTTGGAGGATACTAATCTAAGACCTACTACAAATGGCTTCAAGGGTAGAGATAAGGAAACACTTGCTGACTCAGCAGTCCAAGTCCTTCTAAACCCCTTGTCCTCCAAATAAAGTAAAAGAGGAATTAGAAGATAGCACTTCTGGGGGCAAACAACTGTCAGAGGCAAAACTCTAGTGCTTTGGGTGGACCTGGATAACTGAAAACATGGAAAGTGAAACTGAGTGTAAGGGGAGCTCTACTGTATTTATAGCAGCTCTTTCTGTGGTGTCAAAGAATTGGGGAAATACCCATCAGTTGGGTAATGACTGGACAAGTGGAATGTGATTATGATGGAATACTAATTTTTTGAAGAAATAACAAGTGAGGTGCTTTCAGAAAAATATGGGAAGACTTTTATAAATCCATGTCAATGAGCAAAACTAAGAGCCACACAGCAATATTCTCAGCAAGATCAACTGTAAAAGATAGCTACTGTGATCAAGACAATGATCCATGAAGATTCCACAGAACTCATGATGGAAAATAATATTCACCTCCAGGAAGAGAACTAATTAACACTAAATGCAAATTGAAACAGACTTTTAAAAATTTCATTTTTTGGTTGTGTTTTCTTTTGCTATATGACTAATATGAAAACATGCTTTGCATGACTTCACATGTATGATAAACATCAAATTGCCTACCTTCTTAGGGAGAAAGGTAGAGAGATAATTTGGAACTCATCTAAAAAGTGAATGCTAGATTTTAAAAAATATATAATTTAGAAATGAAGAAATAAATTACAAATAAAACATAAACTCAAGTGGCTTCCTACTGCTTCCAGCCTCAAATATCAAATGTTCTCTTGGTCTCTGAAAAGCTTACATGACCTCTCAGAACTTATCTTTATAGCTTCATTTTAATTAGTTTTCTGATTTATTTTGTGATTCAGCAAAACTTCTCTGCTTTGTTTTTCTCATTTAGTACTTCATCTCCTACTCCTGTGCCCTTGTCTTGGATATCTCCCATTTTGAAAATATACCCGCTCATTATCTCCAACTCACAGAATCCCCCTTTTTCCTCCAAGGTGCATTTCAAGCACTACCTGAAGTTTTTTCTTACTGTATTTCTTCTCACCTAAACATCATTCTGTCACTGGCAAATTAGTCTCTTAGCCTAGAGATGATACTTCTCCAAGAACCTTCTTCTTGCTAAGTTGAGATCATAATAGGTAGGAATAGACTGAAATCCTACTGCTGTAACAAGGTTAACTATGATAAATACAACTTAAATCCAACTCCATTTTAATTATTTGCATTTATTGTGTTTGTTTTATATGTTATTGTATATGTATGTGTTTTCTACCATGCTGAAATATGTCTTTTTCAAAACTGGGTTTTGTTTTGTTTTTGTATGTCTACACAAAACTTACCTATCTTTCATAAGCAGAACATAAAACATGATAGTTGACTTACTTATGGTGCCATGTTAAAAAAAAACAGAAATAAGGGAACATGTTATAAAATCAAATCATTTAGGGGCATCTTTGATATTTTTTTCTGTGATTTTGTGCTCAATATAACTTTCATGAGAAAAAAATAGTTTTCTCTGCTTTTGCTGTTTGCATGAATCAATATCTCCACTATACTATCTTCAAAAGAGAAAATTAAAATCTCTATGCATTATTAGGCTGGTTCATAAGTTGTTGTAGTCAAAATTTGACTGTAACATCAATCCTTGGGTTTTTGAGCTTCTCTGAGTAAGTTTTTTACATTAATGGGTAGTACAAACAGTTAATTTTCCTTTTAAGAAACAAAGATTTTCTAAAAGGACTTATTAATTTGTAGCCTATCCCTAGCTATTGCAAGGAAGAAGGTCTTTGGGAAAGTATTCATCTAGGTTTAGCAACTAATTTGTCAGTAACAGAATGTTTAGGTGAGAAGAAAGACAAACTTAATCAAACAGTAATCAGCTTTACCTGTTTTACAAATAGAGCCTGTCAAGTATAATATTTGATCTTACATTGATTTCCATTGCCTGGTAAACACCAAAATCTTAACTAGATGAAAGTCAAGGAAATGTGTAAATGCTGGAACAAATCAATATGAAGATTTCAGGGAAAGAAAGTTTATCCAAATAATTTGGGATAATCTCACCACTAAATATTCTTGCACTTCGCAATAGTATATAAAAATAAATATGTTAGCAAAGATTTTGTTACATCCGATCTTATGCCTATATTTCCTCAATGCTTCTAGTCAGTATGTTTTGGGGTTGAATGTATTACATGTGAGTGATGAAAACAGTAAATATAGTCTCCACTACATACATAGTGTATGCCAAAGAATGCTTCATATTTGGTCAGATAGCTCCCTTGTTTATCTACAGGTGATTTATCTATGACCTGAGCTCTTATCAGTGAGAATGACCAAAACAAAAACAGACAACAACCCTAAACTCTGTCTTTTCTTATCAATTGTAAGACAAGTATAAAAGCAACCACATTAATGGATATGTTGAATCTGACAGGAAGAACATTGAAAGAATTGGCAAGCATCAAGAGTTAAGGAAAAAGAAATAATTCGAAAGAGGCACATGTAATAAGATGGCAACAAAGTGGTAAAGTGGAGAGAGTGCTGGGACTGGGATTAGTAAAATCCATCATCCTGAGTTCAAAATCTGTTTTAAGACACCTACTTGCTATGTGACTGAGCAAAGTCACTTAATGCTGTTATCTCAGAGTCCTCATTTGTGGAATGAGCTGGAGAAGGAAATGGCTAACACTCTAGTACCTTTGCCAAAAGTAAACAACAAAAACAACTGAACAATAAGATATAATTTTAAAATACAGTAAAATAATCTAACTTTAAAGAAAAAAGATTGAAATAAATAGACTATTGGGGAAAATGCAGTGATACTTTACAACTAATATGATGTGTGATCTTAGGTAAGTTGTTTAACTTTTTGTTTTTGTTCTTTTGTTTCTTTGTACAATAGGAATGATTCTGCCTAACTTCAATGCCTTTTGGGATTGCTCTACAGTTAAAGTAATATAAAAGATTGAAATTAACTTTTAAAGGTAGTAGGTACTAGGAAAAAATAGATAGAAAATAAACCATCACCAAGGAAAAATGAATCATGCAAAACCTATGTGTATATATGTATATATATATATATATATATATATATACACACACAATATAGAGATATATATGCCATTTATCTCTTCTGTTTTTATAGCACTCATGGTATATTAAGAGAGGGGGGAACATTGTTCCTATCTTCTAGGAACTAACATTATTTCAAGAAAGACAAAATGTCATCCATATATTGTGTATATCATATAAATTAGAAATAATCTCAAAGGGATTTCTGGATGAAGTCCTATATACCAATATGTAGCCAAAGAAGACAAAGCAAAATGGTTAAATAAAACCAACCAGTGCTCTCAACTTCTGGACCAACATATGTGACACTCCAGTCATCCTCCATAGACTTTGATCTCTCTACCATAACAGCAAGGGAGGAGATAATTTTTTTCTTCTATATTACCAAAGACTGATCACTGTAACTACCCTTCACATTACACAAAAAATTAACCAGATATTTATGGCATATGATATATATATATATATGGCATATGTCACGTTGTCTTCTGGATGATATCAACGAGGAATATGATTTGAATTCCAAAAGCTAATTTTCCCTAATCCATCCATCAATTGCAAATGCTGTAGAATTTTACCAAAGTTGTTTCTTTTATGACAACATTTATAAATGGTAGGAAATGGTTTCTAAAAGATGGTTAATTCTGAATAATTTATTTAGTATATGTAATAATATATAAACTAATATAAATTAATAAAAATGTTGAATAAATCATCAAAATTATATTTATAAGATTTTATTCAATTAAAAAATCTGTAAGAACATCTATAGAAATGCTTCAGAAATGATCTCATCATAGGCAATGTTGTGGCTATTTACTTCATTCCACATTCAGAACTGATACTTTATATAAAATCAATCAAGTAGCTAGTGACTTATGATAACCAATGAAATAGGTAGAATTCATGAGAAAATGTTAATGCCAAAATTGTTTTCTTCAGTTAAAAACTGCCCTTCTATTATAATGTAATACATATTTCCATGTTTGTCATTTTGTGAAAGAAGACACATATCACCTATAAAAGTAAATAAAAAACTCAGAAAGGAGATAAAGTGAAAAATTGTATACTTCCATATTTATTCAAATTCCATCAGTTCCTTCTATCGCGGTAGACAGCTTTTTCTTTTTGTTAAAAACTCTTACCTTCTGCCTCAGAATTGAAAACTATCTGTTCTGTAAACTGAGGCAAAACTCTATAGAACTTATTTTTCTATTTCACCATTGGGGGAGTAAACAATCTGGGGTGCTAAGCCTACTAGAAAGCCCTGTCCTCCATTCGCAGAACTGAGAGATACAAATGCCTTAAAATCAAGATAATATTTATGAAGCAAGAATATACATATGGTGGGAGAAAATTCATCTAATAACAATTAGCAGTCAGAATATAGCAAATGATGAGCAAGTATTTTTATAATTCTTTGTAAAGGGAGGTAGGAAAGATGCTGGAAGTGTAGATTCATGGAGGAATATGGGGGAGTATGGGCGGAGAATTTTCAGGAACAAAAACTTTTTTGGTATGTATTTTTTAGCATAAGACAGCAAAAAAAGAGCCTAAAGTGACTTAAGTCTCAAGGTTTCAGCAAAACAAGGACTCCTGGATTCGAAGGGTCAGATGCCCCATAGATAAGACCAAATGATAAACTCAATTAGAGATAAAGAGTTTGGGACTAGACATACTTGCTCCAAAGCCCAAGGACTTTTGGCTATCTCATTCCATAAAGACTGTGAGAATTGGTATGATCTGAACCAGTAACAGGTAACAACTGCCAGTTTCTAATTTTCAGACAGTTTCTCCATGTTATCCTGCATCACAAAGATAATTGGTTTCATCATATCACTCTTGGTCCAAGGTAAATAGAGTCAATCTCACACATTTTCCTCATTCACAAAGAAGGGTAACTATCAAGATTGTAATGAATATAATTTACAATTTTAAGGCAGAAGAGCAGTATGGGAAAGGCAACTAGGGTTAAGTGACTTGTCTAGGGTGGGTCACACAGCTGTGAAATGTCCAAGGCCAAAACCCAGAAACTCCTATCTTCAGGAATGTCTCTTTATCCATTGAGCTACCTAGCTATCCCTGAATAGCCTTTTTCATTTTGAATTCTTTGGACATGTCTTTTTTTTTCCACTTGGCATATAGTTTTTATTTAAATTGGTACCACAATATGTTAAAAGAGAGTACCATATAGATTTTGATTTTAAAATATTATAGTATAGGAAAATAAAACTTAAAGAAACTTTCAAAATGTCAATGCATATACATGAACACACACATATGGGTATGTGTGTGTTCATGTATATGTTTAAATAAGTATATATATAAAACAGAGGAGATGACAGCATTTTATATTTAGTTCTTTTGAGTTCAACTTCCTAACATATATTAAGCAAGCTACAGTGCTAAGTACTAGAGATACAGAAATGTTTTAAAAAATTAAAAAAATTAAAAGAAAAGAAAATAATTGACACTAAAGCTGCAGGTAAGTCAAGCAATGAATTGAGAGCCAGACCAAGAGATAGAATTGGTTCTGGATTCAAATGTAGCTTTAGATCCTTTCTATCTTTGTGACCCTGGACAAGTTGCTTGACCCCAATTATGTAGCTTTTACCACTGTTCTTCCTTGGAACCAACACTTAGTATCAATTCTAAAACAAAAGGTATAGATTACTTTATGTGTATGTGTGTGTGTGTATGTGCTGATGATTTTTATATCTACTCATATAGTTATAAACTCTCACTTCTCTAGGTGCCTATTTGATATATTGAACCCGATATCCTACTGATATAAATATAAGCTATAAAATATTTTACCCTCTAAATATAACCCTTTTCCCTAATTTTCCTATTACTATGGAGAATTTCCCTATTCTTCTAGTCACCTGGGCTTACAATCCAGGTATCATTCTAAACTTTCCACTCTTTTGTACCCTGCATGACTAATCTTTTGCCAAAGCCTGTTGATTTAACTCCATAAAACATTTTCTGTAGGCTCCCTTCTGTGTTATGATATTGCCTAGTTCCAGACTTTATTCCTCAATTCCTGGAATACTGAAATAGCCTGCTCTCCCTGCCCTAAGTCACTCTTCTCTAGTCCATCTTCCCCATAGCTTTCAAATTTCAAATTTCAGGTCTGACCATATGCAATCCTTGGAGATGTCTTATATCCTTAAATTGCTGATAATAGTTGTCATTTTTCATCACTGTACATTATTATTGTTATAGCATTTTCCTCATTCTGCTTACTTTTTACATTGCCTCACTTGATATAAGGCACAATTTGTTTAATGCCCAGTTGAAGGACATCTACTTTTTTCCAGTTCTTTGATATACATAAAACTAAGTAATTAGGTAGTAAATTATACTTTAACATTTAAAATCAGAAGTTAGAATATTGTCCTCAATTCCCATTTTGTTTTATGCTTTTATCAAACTGAGGCTATGTAGACTGATAGAGATACTCTAAGATGACAGAGGTTGGGGGAGGTTTATTTATTGATAGCTATGAGTGAGTAATCTTAATTATTTTCTTGATATCTGCATGAGCCATCAAAAGTGAGAAACCTAGCCAAAAAGTCTTTGAAATAAGATTATTAACACAAATTATTCAGTCTATCAATCTACAGTGTAAAAACAAAATGGAAGATATATTTCTTACCCAGAACATTATCTCTGATGCTTTAAAAATATTTAACAATGTAGCACTGTGAGTGCCACAAGAGATACTTTACCCCTCATATAGGATAAATCCATGAATTTTTAGTGCAATACACCAGTCCAATAAATTATTGTAATCCTGGGTTACATTTGCAAAAATGAAGATTTGAACCCCAGACTTCAATCCCTAGAAGTCCTTGGTAGTTCCCAGAATTCCCTATAATCTCACCTGACTCCTCACCTGAGTGCAAGAAAACAATTTTTATTTAAAGGGCTCTCTGCCTCCCAAGACTCTCTTCTTCCACTTCTAAGCACACGCGTCTCTCTACCTGGCAGGTAATATGTAGTGAGTAGGTTGCACATGCTTTTCTTATTTTGTATTTCTTTATCCTTGATTTCTTTTTTTTTTTTTAAATATATTTTATTTGATCATTTCCAAGCATTATTCGTTAAAGACATAGATCATTTTCTTTTCCTCCCCCCCACCCCCCATAGCCGACGCGTAAGTCCACTGGGCATTAGATGTTTTCTTGATTTGAACCCATTGCTTTGTTGATAGTATTTGCATTAGAGTGTTCATTTAAAGTCTGTCCTCTGTCATGTCCCCTCAACCTCTGTATTCAGGCAGTTGCTTTTTCTCGGTGTTTCCACTCCCATAGTTTATCCTTTGCTTATGAATGGTGTTTTTTTTCTCCTGGATCCCTGAAAGTTGTTCAGGGACATTACACCGCCCCTGATGGAGAAGTCCATTACGTTCGATTATACCACAGTGTATTAGTCTCTGTGTACAATGTTCTCCTGGTTCTGCTCCTCTCGCTCTGCATCACTTCCTGGAGGTTGTTCCAGTCTCCATGGAACTTCTCCACTTTATTATTCCTTTGAGCACAATAGTATTCCATCACCAACATATACCACAGTTTGTTCAGCCATTCCCCAATTGATGGGCATCCCCTCGTTTTCCAGTTTTGGGCCACCACAAAGAGCGCAGCTATGAATATTTTTGTACAAGTCTTTGTGTCCATTATCTCTTTGGGGTACAGACCCAGCAGTGCTATGGCTGGGTCAAAGGGTAGATATTCTTTTGTCGCCCTTTGGGCATAGTTCCAAATTGCCCTCCAGAATGGTTGGATCAGTTCACAACTCCACCAGCAATGAATTAATGTCCCTACTTTGCCACATCCCCTCCAGCATTCATTACTTTCCTTTGCTGTTATGTTAGCCAATCTGCTAGGTGTGAAGTGATACCTCAGAGTTGTTTTGATTTGCATCTCTCTGATTATAAGAGATGTAGAACACTTCTTCATGTGCTTGTTAATAGTTTTGATTTCTTTATCTGAGAACTGCCTATCCATTTCCCTTGCCCATTTATCAATTGGAGAATGGCTTGATTTTTTGTACAATTGATTTAGCTCATTATAAATATGAGTAATTAAACCTTTGTCAGAGGTTTCTATGAAGATTTTTTCCCAATTTGTTGTTTCCCTTCTGATTTTAGTTATATTGGTTTTGTTTGTACAAAAGCTTTTTAGTTTGATGTAGTCAAAATTATTTATTTTACATTTTGTGATTCTTTCTATATCTTGCTTGGTTTTAAAGCCTTTCCCCTCCCAAAGGTCTGACATGTATACTATTCTGTGTTTACCCAATTTACTTATGGTTTCCTTCTTTATGTTTAAGTCACTCACCCATTTTGAATTTATCTTGGTGTAGGGTGTGAGGTGTTGCTCTATTCCTAGTCTCTCCCACACTGTCTTCCAATTTTCCCAGCAGTTTTTATCGAATAGTGGATTTTTGTCCCAAAAGCTGGGATCTTTGGGTTTATCGTATACTGTCTTGCTGAGGTCGTTTTCCCCCAGTCTATTCCACTGATCTTCCTTTCTGTTTCTTAGCCAGTACCAAATTGTTTTGATGACTGCTGCTTTGTAATATAGTTTGAGGTCTGGGACTGCAAGGCCCCCATCATATGTGTTTTTTTTCATTATTTCCCTGGATATCCTTGATCTTTTGTTCTTCCAAATGAACTTTGTTATGGTTTTTTCTAAATCAGTGAAGAAGTATTTTGGTAGTTCAATGGGTATGGCACTAAATAGATAAATAAGTTTGGGTAGGATGGTCATTTTTATTATATTGGCTCGTCCTATCCATGAGCAGTTAATGTTTTTCCAATTGTTCAAGTCTAGTTTTAGTTGTGTGGCGAGTGTTTTGTAGTTGTGTTCATATAGTTCCTGTGTTTGTCTTGGGAGATAGATTCCTAGGTATTTTATTTTGTCTAAGGTGATTTTGAATGGGATTTCTCTTTCTAGTTCTTGCTGCTGAGCTGTGTTGGAGATATATAGAAAAGCTGATGATTTATGTGGGTTTATTTTGTATCCTGCAACTTTGCTAAAGTTGTTGATTAATTCAATTAGCTTTTTGGTTGAATCTCTAGGATTCTTTAAGTAGACTTTATCCTTGATTTCTAATCATCTTTAATAAACCTCATAAAATATAATACTTTTATTACTAGCGACTAATTTAACTGTTACACATCCAATGGTTTTTATCAATAAATGAGAAAGGAACATTCTAAAAATGATTGGGGAGGTGTTCATGATACTTTTCTCACTCTTCTCTACTGACAAAATTAGTGTTATTTTTGCAATATTTAGATCTATTCAGTCACCCAACATAATGAATGAATATAAGACATCATGAAGGATGTGTCTAATTGGTCTTCATTGCCAAAGATCATGATTTTGATGAAAAGAAATGAGCTAAAATAGCTCATGTGATCTTGAGCTGCACTGAGAATGAAGTGGTAGGACCTTGTTAAGTGTATTATGTTCATTTCTCAGTACTATCTTCAAAGAACAGTGGAAAATTAGAGCAGATTGAGAAGAAGAAAACTAATATTTTGAAGGACCTACCTCAAGTTTATGTCCTATGAGTATCCATTCAATAAAATACTAATTTTAGCCAGGTGATGATAAGACACAAAGGACACTGTCATAGAAGGAACTGAAGGAGTCTGAATGCAGATTGAAATATGCAACATTCCTCACTTTATTTTCTACATTAATTTTTCTCTAATATAAGTGATATGTGTTTTACTTTACAACATAATTAACATGGGAATATGTATTGCATGAAATATATGTACAACCTTTATCATATTACCTACAATTAATGAAAGAAAGAGGGCTGGGAGGGAAAAAGAGAACAGGGATTACCAAATGTCAGAAAATTGTTATTAAAATTACATAGATGTGTTAAGAACAAACTAAAAGGTTCAGGGATGTATGAAAATTATTTATAGATATCTGAAGGGATGTTATATTGAAGAAGATTTGTTTAATTTGTTTTATTTATTCTCAAAGGGCAGAAATAGGAGTTGTTAAGACATCATTTTAGTTTTAAAGTCATGGAAAAGTTCGTCCAAACTAGAGGTAAAAGTGGCATTTATTTTAAGAAATATAGTTTCTCTCTCATTTGTAGGGTCTTCATACCAAGAGTGAATCACAACTTGTTAAACATGTAAAAATTGAAAACTCCTATAGCTACTTAGTTCCTTATCAAAACCAAAATTCTGAGATTATATAATCTTTAAAACTGCAATTCACAGTATCAAACCAACCACTGAGCCGTTCTTAATTTGTCCCATTTCGTTGCTCCTATAATTACTTTATGTAAGGTAAAGAAAAATAGTTTGATAATTTTCTTAGTGTCTAAATGTTTCTAAAATACATGGCATATAGAATGGGCAATGTCAAAACTCCTTCTGCAAAGTTGCAGAATGAAAGGATGTTATCAGTAAGACAAATGTGATTAAACAATCAAAGAGAACCATAGTTTGTTCTGTACAAGAGTAATTGCCCATTATTCCCTAGGACCAAATGTTACAGATAATTATAATCCTGAGGTAGTTTAAAAAATAAGAGTTAAAACTTGTTCAAAATAGACTTAGGAAATGAAGGAATGATGATGTAAGAAAAATAGGAAAAGAAGAATACTGGATTACCAAGATTTATGATCTTTAAATCCTCCAATATACCCATTCAAGGTTGACAATGTTATTCCAAAAACGTGATGCTGAAAATTTGATATGACAAACAGGGCCATATACTGGGAAGAGTGGTTAAAACTATCTTTCAGGATGTTAGGTTCTCATAATTAGAGTGTATCAGACAATTTGACATAGTAGCTAGAGATCAAGGCTTGATATAAGGGAGACCAGGGTTGATGCCTTACTTCTTACATTTACTAAATGTAATACCATGAGTAAAACACCATCTATATAACCTGAAGAACTTGAGTTGGTCTATCACCCTCAGTAGCTCAGTCAGCCAGTCAAATACTGTGTTATGTTAAAGATTGATAACTCAGTACCACAATACTTAAGATTTGCATTGGATATAGGCTCAGTATCTTTCTACCTTCTTTTTACAGGGAGACAAAAACTGAAAAGCAACCAGCTTGCGTTCAGTTAGAAGACAGTCCAAAAAGAATCAATTAATAAACAATTAGAGATCCATCATAGCTCATTTAAACATCAGGAATTGTCTCTGGATCTACAACAGAAGTCAATTAACATTTTCTAAAATTTTTGTCTATTGTATATTTTTACATAAGCTTCCAATTACCATTTCCAAATTCCACTGTATTAATTTCATTGAGCCCTGAAATGAGAAAACTTTTTTCAATTATATTTATAATAATAAACAAATATTTCTTTTTAGCAATTTACCTTGGAAAGCTTTCATGAAAAATCTATTCTGTAGTGTAATATTTGTAGCTAAATGATCAATCCTTACATATTAGCACATAAAGAGGGACATCATGGGAGTACACCTCATATGGATAAAGGTTTTGACATAGGATATCAAGACAGAATGTCCAGGGGACAGCTACGTGGCTCAGTGGATTGAAAGTTATGCCTATAGATGGGAGGTCCTGGGTTCAAATCTGGTCTCAGACACTTCTAAGCTGTGTGACCCTGGGAAAATCAATTAACCCCCATTGTCTATCCTTTACTGCTCTTCTGCTTTAGAACTAATACATAATATTGGTTCTAAGACAGAAGATAAGGGTTTTAAAAAGATGGAATGTCCAGTAATATCTTATTTCATTGAACTTTATTTATTACTCTTTACACATAATGCCTACTTATATATTTACAAATTGAAGGTTTGTGGCAACCCTTCACTGAATGAGTTTAATGCTACCTTTCTTTTCCAACTTTTTTCTTTATTATTATATATGGTGGGGTGATAAGTGCCCAATAATATTACCATTATACTTGTTTTGGGTAGCAATGAACCATGCACATATAAGATGGCAAACTTAAAAAAATGCTACATGGGTTCTGATAACTCTACTGACCAGTCATTCCTCAATCTTTCTCCCTCTCTTTATGGTTCTCAATTCTATAAGATTCTACAATATTGAAATTGGTCCATTTAATAACCCTCAAGTGTCCTCTAAGTGTTTAACTAAAAGAAGAATCAATGAATGTGGCAAAGTCCACTCTCTAATTTTAAGAAATTGCCACAGTTACCCCAACCTTCAGCAGCTACCACTCTGAACAGTAAACAATCATAAGCACAAAGGTAATATACTCTACCTGCAAAATGATTATAACTTACTGAAGGCTCAGATGCTGATAATCATTTTTTAAACAATAAAATATTTTAATTAAGTACATTTTAAGACAAAATACTATTGTACACAAAAAAGATAACAGAATAGTGTAAAGAAAACTTTTATATTCACTGGGAAACCAAAAAAATTAATGTGACTCACTTTACAGAGATATTTGTTTTATTGTGGTAATCTAAAATTGAACCCACAATTTCTCCAATGTATGCCTGTACTGATAAAATTATTAAAATATTTTAATAATTCCAAAATGCTTAACATTTCAAATGCCTGTTTTCTTTGTCATCAATATTGTACAAGAGATGCCAAACATTGGAAAATTAGTGAACAATATATTATAGTGAAAAACTTCACATAAAGCTATGGAAAATGAATGATAGACATGAATAGGTCACACTATGTCATAAAAAAATTAAAAAGTGAGTAAAAGAGAACTCCTGCTGGAAAAGGTGGTGGGCCAATTAGGCACATTAGAAATGTTCAGAGTTGATTTATATATATAAAAAGCACACATGCACATACACACATACTGGCATTTCAAGAGTTAGATGGTTCAGACCAAACCCACTCCTCAATGTAATATGTCAGTGTATAGGAGCAAATTGTTTTTGTTTTTTTGTTTTTGTTTGTATGTTTGTTTTTCTGTGTTACATGGAAGAAATGTCCAGATTGACAAAAAATCAAAATTCATTAAAGCATTGTCAGAGTCCAGAAGATTATCAGTTAGAAAAGAAATATAATAGAGTAAAAATTAAGGAAAGTTTATAAGTACCTTATTAGGTTACATTTTATTAGATTAACCAGTACTTTACCCATTTTATTTTTTTTCAAAGTACTAGCTCCTAGTCTTATTTACTAAATCAATAGGTCTTTTACTTTCAATTTTATTAATTTCTCTTTGATTTTTAGGATTTACATTTTAGTTTTTATCTGGAGAATTTTAATTTATTCTCTTTCTGGTTATTTAATTTGCATGCCCAATTCATTGACCTCTTCCCTCTCTGATTTATTGATATGTGCATTCAGGGATATAAATTTTCCCCAGAGTACTGCTTTTGCTGCATCCCATAAGTTTTGATATGTTGTTTCCTCATTGTCATTCTCTTCAATGAAATCATTCATTGTTTCTATGATTTGTTCTTTAACCAACCAATTTTGGAGAATCATATTATTTATTTTTCAATTAATTCTCGATTTGCTTCTCCATGTACCCTTACTAATTATAATTTCATTGCATTATGATCTGAAAAGTTTGCATTTATTATTTCTGCTTTTTTTGCATTTGTTTGAAATTCTTTTATGCCCTAGTACATGGTCAGTCTTTGTGAATGTACCTTGTGCTGCTAAAAAGAAGGTATATTCTTTTTTGTCCCTATTTATTTTTCTCCACATATCTATTAAATCTATTTTTTCTAAGATCTCATTTACATCTCTTCTTTCTCATTTATTTCTTGCTTTGATTTATCTAGATCTGATAGAGGAAGGTTCATGTCTTCCACTAGTATAGTTTTACTATCTATTTCCCTCTTGAGTTCCACTAGTTTCGCCTTTAAAAATCTGGATGCTATACCACTTGGTATATACATATTGAGTTTTGCTATTTCTTCATTGTATATATTGTCTTTTATTAGGATGTAATTACCTTTCCTATATCTTTTAATCAGATCTATTTTTACTTAGGTTTTATCAGATATCACAATTGTGACTCCTGCCTTTCTTTTTATCAGTTGATACCCAATAAATTCTGCTCCACCCTCTTATACTTATCCTGTGTGTGTGTAGCTGCCTCATGTGTGTTTCTTATAGACAACATATGGTAGGATTTTTGGTTTCTAATCCACTCTGCTATCTGCTTCTGTTTTATGGGTAAGTTCATCCCATTCACATTCTGAGTTATAATTACTTCCTGTGTATTCCCCATTATTTTGATTTCCTCTTTCAGCTATTTAGACTTTCTTCTTTCACTATTTCCTTCTACATCAATGTTTTGCTTTTAATGAGTCCCCCTTTTCCTCACCCTTATTTTAATTTTCTTTCCACCCCACCCTTCTTATTCCCCTCTTATTTTTCTTTAAGATCTATTAATTGTGCCACATCTTTCCCTCCATTTTAATACTCCCCACTTAACTCCCTCCACTTTGTTATTCCCTCTCAAATTCCCTGTAGTTTAAGATAGAATTCTATACCCCAATAAATCTGACTGCTCTTCCCTCTCAGAACTGATTCCACTGAGCATAAGGTTTAAATATACCTTTTACCGCTCTCTTCCTCTCCTTTATATAATAGTATTCTTTACCCACCCCATGCACCTCTTTATGTGATATAATTGATCCTATTTTTTCTTCCTTCAAGATTCTCTTAGTACCATCCTTTAATCCCCATTTTAAGATATCATCTTAAACAGCTCTCTGCCTATGATTAATTCTTCTATCTACTATGAAACTGAAAACAATTTTAAGAGTTATAGATATCATTTTCCATATAACAATATAATCATTTTAACATTACTGTAACCTCAAAAGTTTTTCCCCTCTTTCTCATTTATTTTTTATGGTTCTCTTGGATTTTGTATTTGGATATCAAAATTTCCATATAGTTTCTTTAGGAATAATTGGAAATCTTCTATTTTGTTAAATGCCCATACTTTCCCCTGAAGATACTTGAACCCAGGACCTCCTGTCTCTAGGCTTGACTCTCTATCCACTGACCCTTTTTTGGTTTATAAACCCCTTCATAGCCTGCCTTCAGTATAACCTTTCTACCTTTCTAACCTTATTACACAATACTCTCCTTTACACTCTCTAAATTCTAGTCAGTTTTGGTGGGTAGTTGATTTTTTGTTATAGATCCAATTCTCTTGTCTTCCTGAATATTATATTCCAAACATTGGAGTCCTTTACTGTGGAGGCTACAAGATCCTGTGTAATCCTGACTGGGTCTATTTAATATCTGAATTGTCTCTTTCTGTTTGCTTACAATATGTTATCCTGGGCTTGGAAGCTCTTGAATTTGACTATTACATTCCTAGAGAGATTCTTTTGAGGATTTACTATGGGGGATGCTCGATGGCCTTTTTCAATGTCTATTTTGTTCTCTTGTTGAAGCATATCAGGGCAATTTTCTTGGATAATTTCTTATAATATGATGTCAAGACTTTCATTTTTTCAAGTCTTTCAGGTAGACCAATCATTCTGAGATTGTCTCTCCTAGATCTATTTTCTAGATCACTTGTCTTTTCAATGAGATATTTTATGTTTCCTTCTATTTTTCATTCTTCTGATTTGCTTTATTAATTCTTGCTGTCTTGTGAGATCATTAGTTTCTACTTACCCAATTCTAGTTTTTAAAGACCATAATGTTTTGATTTTCCATTTCAGCCTCGTTAATTCTGGTCTCCAGTTTGCTTATTGCTTCATTTGATTTCTGTGCCTCTTTATCCATGTGGCCAATTTTGCCTTTTAAGTTTTATTTTCTTTTTTACATTATTGTCATTCCTTTTCCCCATTTTTCTTCTATCTTTCTTACTTGGTTTTTGAACTTTTTTTTGAGTTCTTCAAAGGTTTGTGACCAATTTCCAATATTTTTGGAAAGGTTGGATGTATTTTCTTGTTTGTCACTCTCTACTTTTACTTCTATAGCTTGCTTTTTTCACCATAGACATTATCCAGGGTCAAAAGCTTTTTTTTTTTTTTTTTTTTTGCTGCTTATTTCTTTTGCTACTTGTGGATTGTGGTTCCTTCATGTTGGTGGATAATGCTTTCCTAGCTTCTGTCTCACAGGGCTTTGCCTTGTTAATATCTTCAAGGAAGTTCTTTATGTAGCCTACTTTAAAGATTTTTGTACTTTATTATTGAAAATCTGTTCCCTAAAAAGAACTACATTTCCTGGGAGACCACTGACTTCCTGTCATTATGTAGTTCTTATAGAAAGGAGATAAATTTAGTGGGTGTTCTGGGCTTCAGCCTCTTTGGTTTCATGTCACAAGCATGATATTGGTAATCACGGGGGTTCTAAACAGGCTAATTAGCTATGGGCAAGTGGTTTTTATTTTGTATCCATTTTATTCCTTTATTTCTAATGATCTTTAATAAATATCCTAAAAATAATAGTTTCATTATTGAGATTTAATTTTCGTTTTTCAACATGAGGCACATTTAAAATGACCTGAAATTCTCCCTCTGACCCTATTTTATCTTAGAAGCAGGCCCAGGGGAAATCTACACATCTCACTGTTTGAGATACTTTTTGGACATCCACCTATACAGGCTAAGCTTTTCCCCCTCCATATACATCACTATTAGGGGGAGATACTTATATTGCTTTCTATATACAGGAATTATAGCACAACTGCATGAACTCCATGAATCTGCAGCTGAAGTACAAGCAGGACCAATGGACTTTTCACTTCATGACCTGAACCTAGGTGACAAGGTGTATATAAAAGAACTTCTAGTACACTGGAGCAAGTCAGCCTTCTTGGGAAGGGATGTTTCAAATATTGTGAAAAACTCCAACAACTATAAAAATTGGAGAGAAAGACTCTTAGATTCATTGTTCACATATAAAGAGAGTATCTTCTATTGAAACTGATTGACTGTATTCTGCCACATGCATTGGAGATAATAGTCTACAGACAAATGAATACTTTTTTTGGAAACACATCAAATTCCTCAATTTTAATTTTATTATTGCCTTTCATTTATTTTTATTAGAATAATTGATTTTTTCCTTTTCTCATTTCTTCTATTTAAAGCACATACAATCAATAATAATTTTATTCTCTATTAATATAAATATAAATTTGCTATAATATTAATACATACTCATAAATTTTAAACTATGGAAACCTGCCATTTATTGATGACTATTATGGTACTGTGATAAATGATTGTGTCTGATTCCAGAAGAAGGGAACAAAAATGCCATTATACAGTGCCACAAAACACAAGGTCAAGAAGTCCAACCAATACGAATGGGGTTGATGAGAATCTGCACAGTGCCAAGAAATACAAGGTCAAAAAGAACCAAACCAATCCAGGTAGGTTTGATGAACTTCTAAGCCAATACAAAAAGACTTGAACCTAATGTGAGACTCGAGGTTGCAGTGCTTGGCATATATTGAGACAAGGAGACCTTCTACTATTCTTTGTTAAATACTCACAGACAAGTACCAAAGATGGCTATCATCCTGGCTTACCCTATCTCTGAAAGTGAAGATAAAATCAGACCAGGGAATGATACTTCCCTATCTCACAAAAGTCTAGTCCTTTTTTCTTTTATATTATGTCAGCTTCCTGTAATCTTGGCTGCAAATGGCCAAGGGAAATATTATTGTATTTTCTCCTATAGACTTGTGGGATAGAAATTGCTTCAATTGGACCCTAATACAAGTGCCTGTTATTAATTTATTCTTGTTTACTCAAATTTTTACATGCATATATTTTTGATATTTTGATTCTGATGTTAAATTGTTTTCTTTCTCCCAAAAGTTTAATTTTTCTTCTATTTTGTTTTTCTTTTGTGTTTTTCTTTTTCTTTTGATAATTGACTCATACACCCCATAACTCAACCATGAATCCTGAGCTGAACTGGATGTTGGTCAACACCCTCTTTAGGGTGGATTGTATTGTAAAATTGTAAGATTAAAAAACAGTTTTCAGGGAAAGAAAAAAAATAATTCCAGATAATGAACTGTTTGCAAAAGGATTCCTAAAAAAACCTGAAAAAATCAAGAAAATTCAAATTAAACTTTGTAGTGTGGTTGATTGAACTGAAGGGGGTTAAACATTTGTTTTGAATGTATACTCTTATGCCAATGGCGAGTTCCTCCTAATTTGTTTTTGTCAATGGCCCCCAGCAAAATACTGGTTTTGCTTTCTCTCTCCTCTATTTTCCTCTTATCTCTAACTAGTGTAGTTTCCTCTTAGAAGGTAAACTTTTTATGCACCTGTAGTTAAAAGATTTTAGAACTACAAGATGATTATGTCAAATGATCAAATGGTGAGACTAGTCTCCAAATCATCATCAGTGGGGATTGTGAAATTGACATTATCTCCACCCTACTTATTCTTTAGATTTTTAACCAACAGGAATGTATACACACCCACTTAAGGATTTAGAGAGGAGGAGGAAGGTCTATAACCCACATGTGCTAGCAAGTGACAAATCAGAAACAACTGACTGCCCCCTGGGCATTCCAGAGCCAAGTTTAAGCCACCAATGGTGCATATAAAGGTGGAAGGAAGGCACTGGAAATGATACAAAGAACTGCCTTTAAATTTGGTTACCACTTACTGTGAGGACTTTTGCACCTTGGAACTTGACCATGGAAGAGCTTGGGCTTGAGATCTCAGACCACTCCCTTTTGGACTGACATGGTGAGTGTAAAGGCTGACTCCCTTTCCTTGGCTTTCTGAAGGCACTAGCCTCTGTAAAGGCCCCTCATCTTGGAGGAGGTCACGTGGCTAGAATTGTTGTTAAGTTTAATCCTTTACCACCTTCCCCTCCTTGCTGGAGCCTCTGAAATCCTGCCTGGTTCAAACCAGGCCAATGCAGTTCTATTCTTACTTGAGTAATTCATTGGGATTTAGTACTTAATTCCCTGGCATCCAAACTCTCAAATATTTTGTCCAGCCCATATTTTTATCTCTTACACACTTTGGCTATTTATCCAGTGCCCGCTGCCTCTGCTGTGGCCAGCCCCACTTCTGCCCAATCTCTTCACTTTTCAACCTCAAGTCTCAAGTCTTGCTGCCAAGACCTTGCTCTACCCTCAGGGGTAAGTCTCAGCTAGCCCAAGAACATTTACAGATTGCCAGGCTCTCACTCTCACTCTGGCAAGATAGGGGGAAAGGTGATCAGCTCACCATTTGATAAGTGTGGTTTTTATCCCTTATAGTTTGGAAATCCCCAAACACTGCCTACCTTTAAGGCTAAGTCCCATGGGAGAGTCCCTTTACTCATCTGATATTGATTTCTGTTCTTTTGAGACCCTTTGCATCCATCAGTTGAAAGGAGCTTTAGAAAGTTCCTGCAACTCCACAGAGATCTGAGCTCCTGCTCATTAGTTCACATTTTAAAGGTATTAACTCTGACATCAAAACATCTCTATGAGATGAGAAAAAGGCTTTGTATTTTTCCCATTCTTTTTCAACAAATAGTCTGAGTTCAAGTGAGGAAAGAGACTCATTGCCTTTTTAGAATATACAGAACAATTGTAAGAGTTAGTCATATTTCTTTCCCTCTCCTGAGTTTTTAAGTCTTTTTGTTTCAGTTCATTTATAAAGTAGGACCTAAGTTTTCCATTTTCTATATGTTCCTTCTTAAGAATAAGAAATAATTTGAATTTCTAAAATATATTTGTTGTCATTTTAATTCAATTTATTTAAAATGAGAAAACAGTTTATGTATTCAGTTATCATTTTGTCAGGGCATTAAAGACAAAGGGGATGTGGAGATACTAGAGATTTGGGGATACTTTTTCATGTACTCCATGTCTCCTCTTACAATTTGTGCTTTTCTTTTCTTATAGCCAGCTATTCTTCAGACCTCATTTATATGCTCTTCATACAGATTGAATTATATATTATGTATTGTTTCTACTGTGAATTGCCATTTCCGCACTAGAACTAATTCAAAGTTTTCAAATTAGTGGCAAATGTATGAAAGCATTATGAATTGTTACATATATTGGAATAAAAATAACAAAGCATAAATATTTGTTTAAAAGGGAAAAGCTCATAAAAGTAGATAGACAGCACAATGGATGAAGTTATAGACCTGGAATCAAGATTTGAGACAATAATGCATTGCTTTTGGAGTTGTGAATTGATCCAACCATTCTGGAAGTCTATTTGGAATATGCTCAAAGGGTATGCTCAAAGGGCTTTAAAAGAATGCAAGACCTTTGATCCAGCAATATCACTAATAGGTTTGTATCTAAAAGAGATTTTAACATATGGAAAATGATTGATCAGTACTATAGCTGCTCTTTTTGTGGTGGCAAAAAAAAATGGAAAATGAGGGGGTGTCCCGCAATTGGGAAATGGCTGAACCAACTGTGGTATATGATTGTGTTGGAATACTATTATGCTATAAGTAATGGTGTATATCTTAATTTCTATAAGAACTCGAAGGACTTACACAAACTGATGTGGAGTGGAATGAGCAGAATGAAGAGAACATTATACACAGTAACTGAAACATTATGAGATGATCAAATGTAATAGACTTTGCTGCTAAAAGCAATGCAATAATCCAGGACAATTTTGAGGGACTCATGAGAAAGAATGCTATCCACATCCAGAGAAAGAACTGTGGGAGTAAAAATGCAGAAGAAAAACATATGATTTATCACTTGTTTATATGTGTATATGATTTGGGGTTTTGGTTTTAAAAGATTATTACAAGAATGAATAATATGTAAATAGGTTTAGAGTGATAATACATGTATAATTTAGTGAAATTTCTTTTTTACCTCCAGGAGTAGGGAGGGAAGAGGAGAAGGAAAAAAAAACATGAATCACGTAAGCAGAGAAAATATTTTTAAAATAAAATCATATTAGAAAAGATCTGTTAAAATTTAACTTTAATCATGCCTTTAATGACCTTGGACATCATTCAAGCTCTTTCTAAGTTTAATCATCTATACAAAGAAGGTTAGTAATAGCAATCCTTTTCATAGATGTTTTTAAGCTAAATATATATTATTTGCAAAGTACTTGGTAACATTAAGGCACTACATAAATATTATTATTGTTATAATGTTATACTAAATGGCTATTGCTTTTAAAAAGACTAAGTTCAATATTGGTAAAGTACCAAACTTAATTATGTATAAAAATAAAATAAAAGCAAATTATATACTCTCTAGACATAGGTAAACTCTAACTTATGTAGATGTTGGAAGTGACTTAAAGAACAAATTATTTCTAAGCTGAAAATGAATCAAGCTAATATAAGAATAAGATCTACATGATCATATAATTTCAGGCACTTTACAAAAATGTTTCATTTTCAACTGATAATTAGTCTATTTAAAAACACATTACTGTTTAATTTTCTGTCATTAAAAAGGAAAAAGGAAAAATAATTCAGTCTTGCATTAAGGGTCTTTTGCGTTTAAATTAAACTAATTTTGTATTAGTCTAAAGCACTTTGTTCATGCAAAGTTTGTTTTCTTTGAAAATATGTAAACTTTAAAAACTAAATGCAGAGGTTTAATTTGTAGCTTGAAAATCTTAAGGACTGTAATTGAACCTCATATGTTCTACTGAGCTTTGTGGAATTATATTCTTATCGAAAATAAGTACATATTCTCAACTATGTAAATTGAGCTCTTTGTCTGTTATACCTAAATATAAAAGAAGCAATTATGTAATGCAGAGTATTCCATATTTGGATATTTCCAGGTTTTACTTTTGGCCTTATTTCAAATATTTGTTTTTGCAAGTTATAAATCAAAATAATACTTTACCATAAGTAAATAAGCATAAATATACCCAGTAATACAGTATAGTACAGTTTTTTATATTATATTGTGGGAATAGTGAAAAGAAATTGTATTTTCTTCACTTACTATTGTTAACATTCCTCAAAAATCTTAAGTGAGACACAGTTTTATTTCAAAATTAAGAAAGTAATAAGCTCTTTGAAAGTAGCAACTATTTGATTTTTTTTAATCTTTGTAATTAGGTACTAACCTAACATTCTCAGTTTAAAAGAGTGCTGAATAGATATTTGTTAGTAAATTAAAGGTTCTCAGGTGGTAAAATATATGAAGATGAAACATTTATATTGTCAACAGAATAATTTATAATATGACAAGTTATTTAACTAACAGTTATATTATTAAATTTTTCACTTAATAGTTATCTAGTTAGCTGGGTTTCATCATCATGCCTTGCATTAAGACAAAATATTCAATACTATCCTATCAAATAATACATGTTATTAAAATAATTGTAAATAAAATAGTGAAGCATACAACTGGATTGTGAAGAAAAGTTGATTTAAAATTTTTTCAAAACAAAAATAAATTTAGAAATATAATATATTTTTAGAGAAACATTATAAGATTAATTTTATTTTGCATAATGCTCCTCAGCTGAAGAGGCCATATGATACTAGCTGTTGCACAAAGTAATTTGAAATGTATGAAGACCATTTATATTAAAACTAAATATTTTGATTCAGGTCAAGGTTAACTTTCAGAGTAAAAATACCTAGTAATGCTGATACAGTATGTAAGCAATACATTGACAAATTTCTCCTCCCAGCTCTCTCCCTGATTTTCTGAACCTCAAAATCATCCTTTAGCTGTTGTTTCATTTTGCACTTCCCTCAGCACTTGGGGTCTTCTTATCTTATAATATCCAAGCATACTTGATACCCTTTCATTCTTGACTATTCCTCTGCCAGATTAACCCCTTTCTCTAAGTAATGAGTTCCTTCTGGGACTTCCATTTTGTGGAAGAACCCAGGCTGATCAATATTCATTCTATTTCAACTTCTGTTTCAATGAGTACCTTCCTCTCATTTCCCATCCCATCAGCTTCTGATTTTCTGTTGTCTTTTCTGAACTGTTTCCTCCAGTTACTAGAGGAACATAGATAGTGTTCATAAACATGAACCTCCTGTGCAGCAAAATAATTTCTATTTCCTAGATACTGAAATAACTTAACCTTCTCATCAGAGGAAATTGGGAGATCAGCAGCTACCTTCCGGTTTTTCTTCTGGGATGTTGGAGTTTTAAGAGTACCTTGTAACTTGGGAATCATGAATTTTAGAAAAAGAAAGACATTTCTAATTAAAGATATTTCTTGTAGAATGTGATTTATATGTGTCTAGCAACTGAAAGATGAGTAAATAAGGACTCAGGATTTCAGAAGAAACAGGAGGGGGCAGACAGATAAGATCCACTTAGTTTTGTAATAAATAAATGTGATGGAGGTACAAATAACCCATTTATAAATGTACTTTTTCCACATTCATGACTAATTCCCTCAAGGTTCAACCTTGCTTTGTCCTAGTTATGAAAGTTGCCATTCCCCCTCATTCTGTTTAAAAGCATACATGCATGAATATGCATTCACCTATTACTTCTTTTTTTTTTTTGAGTTTTAAAGAATTTATTTATTTATTTATTTTTAGTTTTTAAAACATTATTTTATTTGGTCATTTTCATACATTGTTCATTGGAAACAGATTATTTTCTTTTCTTCCCCCCCAAACCTCCACCACCCCTTCCCTAGCCAAGGCGCAATTTGTCTGGGTATCACATGTGTCCTTGCTCTGAACCCATTTCCTTGTTGTTGGTATTTGCATTAGGGCGCTCATTTAGCATCTCTCCTCCATCATGTCCCCTCAAAATCTCTAGTCAAGCAGTTGCTTTTCCTCCCTGTTTTTACTCCCTCAGTTTGTCCTCTGCTTGAGGATAGTTTTTTGTTTTTTGTTTTTGTTGTTTTTTTTTTCTCGTAGATTGCTGCAGGTTGTTCAGGGACATTGTAAATCCATTACTGGAGAAGTCCATTACCTTCTCTTGTACCACAATGTGTCAGTCTCTGTGTATAATGTTCTCCTGGTTCTGCTCTATTAACTCTGCATCACTTCCTAGAGGTCATTCCAGTCACCATGGAATTCTTCCACTTTATTATTCCTTTTAGCACAATAATATTCCATCACCAACATATACCACAATTTGTTCAGCCATTCTCCAATTGAAGAGCATCCCCTCATTTTCCAATTTTTGGCCACCACAAAGAGAGCAGTTATGAATATTCTTGTACAAGTCTTTTTCCTTATTATCTCTTTGGGGTACAAACCCAGCAGTGCTATGGCTGGATCAAAGGGCAGACAGTCTTTTATCGCCCTTTGGGCATAGTGCCAAATTGCCCTCCAGAATGGTTGGATCAATTCACAACTCCACCAAGAATGCATTAATGTCCCTACTTTGCCAAACCCCCTCCAGCATTCATTACTTTCCTTTGCTGTCATGTTGAACAATCTGCTAGGTGTGAGGTGATACCTCAGAGTTGTTTTGATTTGCATCTCTCTGATTTTAAGAGATCTAGAACACTTTTTCATGTGCTTATTAATAGTCTTGATTTCTTTAACTGAAAATTGCCTATTCATGTCCCTTGCCCATTTTTCAATTGGAGAATGGCTTGATTTTTTGTACAACTGGTTTAGCTCTTTATAGATTTGAGTAATTAGACCTTTGTCAGAGGTTTTTGTTAAGAAGATCATTTCCTGATTTGTTGTTTTCCTTCTAATTTTATTTACATTGGTTTTGTTTGTACAAAAACTTTTTAATTTGATGTAGTCAAAATTATTTATTTTGCATTTTGTGACTCTTTCTAAGTCTTGCTTGGTTTTAAAATCTTTCCCTTCCCAAAGGTCTGACATGTATACTATTCTGTGTTCACCTAATTTACTTATAGTTTCCTTCTTTATATTCAAGTCATTCGCCCATTCTGAGTTTATCTTGGTGTAGGATGTGAGGTGTTGATCCAAATCTGATCTCTCCCACACTGTCTTCCAATTTTCCCAGCAGTTTTTATCAAATACTGGATTTTTGTCCCAAAAGTTGGGGTCTTTGTGTTTGTCAAAGACTGTCTTGCTGAGGTCATTTACCCCCAGTCTATTCTACTGATCCTCCTTTCTGTCTCTTATCCAGTACCAAATTGTTTTGATGACCAATGCTTTGTAATATAGTTTGAGATCTGGGACTGCAAGGCCACCTTCCTTTGTATTTTTTTTTCATTATTTCCCTGGATATCTTTGATCCTTTATTCTTCTAAAAGAATTTTGTTATCATTTTCTCTAATTCAGTAAAATAGTTTTTTGGTAGTTCAATGGGTATGGCACTAAATAGATATATAAGTTTGGGTAGGATGGTCATTTTTATTATGTTAGCTCGTTCCACCCATGAGCAATCAATGTTTTTCCAATTGTTTAGATCTAGTTTTAATTGTGTGGAGAGTGTTTTGTAGTTGTGTTCATATAGTTCCTGTGTTTGTCTCGGCAGATAGATTCCTAAGTATTTTATATTGTCTTGGGTGACTTTAAATGGAATTTCTCTTTCTAATTCTTGCTGCTGAACTGGGTTGGAGATACATAGAAATGCTGATGACTTATGTGGGTTTATTTTGTATCCTGCAATTTTGCTAAAATTGTTGATTATTTCGATTAGCTTTTTGGCTGATTCCCTAGGATTCTTTAAGTAAATCATCATATCATCTGCAAAGAATGACAGCTTGGTCTCCTCATTGCCAATTTTAATACCTTCAATTTCTTTTTCTTCTCTAATTGCCACTGCTAGTGTTTCTAGTACAATATTAAATAATAAAGGTGATAATGGGCATCCTTGTTTGACTCCTGATCTTATTGGGAAGGCTTTGAGTTTTTCCCCATTGCAGATGATGTTTGCTGATGGTTTTAAGTATATACTGTTTATTATTTTTAGGAAGGGGCCTTCTATTCCTATACTTTCTAATGTTTTCAGTAGGAATGGGTGTTGTATTTTGTCAAAGGCTTTTTCTGCATCTATTGAGATAATCATGTGATTTTTGTCGGTTTGCTTGTTTATATGGTCAATTATGTGGATGGTTTTCCTAATATTGAACCATCCTTGCATTCCTGGTATGAATCCTACCTGATCATAGTGGATAACCCTTGTGATGACTTGCTGGAGTCTTTGTGCTAGTATCCTATTTAAGATTTTTGCATCTATATTCATTAGGGAGATTGGCCTATAGTTTTTTAACCTGCCTGGCTTTGGGATCAGTACCTTGTTTGTGTCGTAAAAAGAATTTGGTAGAACCCCTTCTTGGCTTATTCTGTCAAATAGTTTGTATAGTATTGAGGTTATCACCTATTACTTCCGATAGAATAATTCCAAGATTTGTACCTCTAGCTTATTCTCTATTCCATTTTACAGGTTTCAAATTTCCACTTGATCAAAAACTACTTAAAATTCCAATTTTTGCCAAAAAAATTTTATAACTTAATTTTTCTGTTTCATTGTTTGTTTATTTGTTAATGGAATTATCAGGCTCTTTCACTCTCCATTTTAATACCATGGAGATTACCTTCATCTTGTTTTCCTGATTTAAAAAATATCAACTTATTTGATTTTATCAAACTTGTTCACTTTATCTTTATGACATTGTCATAGCATTGTTCATAGCTTGTTCACTTTATCTTTATGACATTGTCATAGCCACCACCATAGTTATCCCTTAATATTAATGTTATTGGAGTATTGAATTTGTCTCCTTGATCACAGAATTTACCTCCTCCATCCTCTCCTATGTTTTACTGTCAGATATATCCTCCTAAAACAGTTTTTTTCCTTCCACAGTTTTTTTTTCCTTCAAATTTTTGCTGAAGACTTTCAAAAGTTTCAGTATTGCTTAGAAAATAAAATTTAAATTTTTAAATTGTTAGTTAGAAAATAAAATTTTAAATTTTAAATTGTTAGTGAAGACCCTTGATCCATTATTGTACTCATTTCCCAAATCTGTGTATTAGTTTAAAATGTTTCCCATTTCTGACAATTTTAATCACATAGTTATTTATAGGATCAAATCAAAATTTCTCTGATTTCTTTTTTATTTTGGTTTTTATACATTCACAACTTTTTTTAATCTAGGCAGAATTTATTTTGACATGATATTTTATTTTGAGTTCCAAATTTTCTCCCTCCCCAGTACATTTCCCACCCATTTAAAAGGCAAACAGATGATATCAATTATACATGTGAAAATTTATAAAATGCTTCTTTATTAACCATGTTGCAAAAGAAAAGGTAGAAAAAAGAAAGCGAATATATACATAGTTCAATTTGTCCTCAGAGTTCATTAGTTCTCTTTCTTAAGGTAGGTAGCATCCATCATTTTAAGAGTAGCTAAGTCTCTCACAGTTGATCACTATCACAAAATTGCTGTTACTGTGTAAGATTTCCTTGTACTGCTCACTTCATTCTAAATCAGTTCAAATATGTCTTCATGTTTAAAACCATACCCTTTGTTATTTCTTATTATAAAGATGATAGTATTCCATTATAATCATGTCACAACTCATTCATCCATTTCCAAATAATGAATACTCCATCAACATCTTTCACATGAACACTTCTCTAAATTTGTGCAATTATTCCTTTATTTCAAGCCTTCATAAACTCTTTCATTGGTTTAATTTTTTTAATATAATTATCCTTTACACATCATTTTTATATATGTTTTATAATTTTGAGGTAAATTCTTTCTCTAGCTCCTTCCACCACCAATTAAGAAGGTGACCAAAATAACAGACAAATACATATATACACATGCATGCATGCATGCATGCATTCACACACATTTATACATCTTGCATAGATTATTTTATCAGTCTACTAGCTGCCTTCCCCGGGTCAAGTCTCTCTCCTTTCAACTCCATCCTACACACTACTGACAAGGTAATTTTCCTTAAGCACAAATCTGATAGTGTTATTCTCTTACTCAACTAAGTCCAATTTCCTATTGTCTCTAGCACAAAAATATCTTATATTTTTAGTGTTATGTGTTTCATTGTCAGTCTAGTCTAGTGTAAATTATGTATCCATAATCAGAAAATATTTCTAAATAGCTAAAATAAAGAATTAAGCATTCTAGAGAAAACCAATTATATTGTTATCAAAAATATTTAATTTAAAAGTTCCTAAACATGAATTTAAGAACTCCTGATATGATATAGTATAAAATTAGTTCTCTCTTGAGACAAACTACCTTGAATATAATTACTTGTTATATATGCACACACAAAGCTGTGTTTATATATATATATATATATATCCTATATCACATTGTATCCCTTTTTAGAATGCAAATTTCTTTTAGATTATATTCTTTCAATAGCTGTATTTATATACTTAGTAATTAGTCCAGTGCCCAGGCCCATTGGAGATGCTTAATAAATGTAATTACTCCATAGTGATCTTTCCCTTCTTTGAATACTTAATGCAGTAACAGGTAACACAAACATTTTTACTTTATTATTATTTTGATTACATACTTTCCATTTTTTCTAGCTGTTTCATGTATGTTCTAAATATTTCCTTAAAACAATCTCAAAGTTCCATAAGGTCAAGGGATTTTTCTTCTATTCTTTTTCTTAACATCTGACTGTATATATTTCTGAGTTTATAGCAGACAATCAGTAGTAGTTGTGCTATAATTTTTTCTTCTCATCCTAATGTACCCTTTACTATATAGAAATTTAATCTTATCTATTCAGTAAGAAAACCAGAACTCTTTTGTTCTGCTGACAACACTCCATACAAATATATATATATAATATGTAAAAATGTATACAATATACATTTTGAATTCTAATCATTTTGATATGTTATTGGTGAATTTAGTTAAATTTGGAATGAGCAAGGTGATATGCAGGATACACAGACAAGTGATTTTGAAAATATTATAAACATTTATGAATTACTGTAAATAACATATCAGAAGGATTCAATGAAAAGCAATAAAATATTCAGGAGTTAAAGTGAGAAACATACCAGAACCAATGAGGATCATTTAAAGAATGAAGAGAATAGACAGGAATCTACACTACCAAACTAAAGTCAGAAAACACTCACTCTGCTCAAATTTACATCACTTAATGGAAAAAATAAAGAAGGAAATCAACCAGAAAGAATTTTGATAAGAAAAAAATTGCTGAGCAATAGGCAGTATCTGAAGCTATATTGATACTTCTAAGTGGAAAATTACATTTAGCGTTCCTAACAAATTCATATCTAATAAAAGTATAATAAGAAAGGCTGGCACTATTTTGGTATGAAGTAAAATTAAGTGAATTCAAATTTAGAAGGCAAAGAAAGAAAAATAAATATTTCATCTCAAAATAAAAACTGTTTCAACAAGAATCCATGAATTTTATTCTTCCTTTAGTGTTGAGAATGCTGAATATTATTAAATTGTTCTCAAGAATTTCTAGAAACATTATAGGTATGCTCTCTGGGAAGGAACCTACTACTTCCTCAGAAGCTTACAATCTTATTGCTACCCAAGATTAACATAAAAAAGTAGCGAGCTTTGAAAGGTAGTGTAAATAAAAATGCTTGATTTTAAGTGAAGTTTAGATGTGTACCACAATCATTCAGAGAAGACTAATAAATGCTGAGAATTAAAATATGACTTTAGGGAAAACTAGATCATAAGTTGAATTTTAACATTAGAATATTTGGGTTAAAGACAGTGGGAAGATTATTAGTCAGAGGATCAGAATGGCAATATGTTAATACCACTGTGGTCACAATGTGTCAATGGGAAAGTGAAGAGTGGATTTGCCAAAATAGAGTTATTAGTATAGGGAAGTCATGAAAAAAAAAATAATGGGTTAGGGTGGGGATAGCTAAAAGGAATTATCTAGATCAGTAGTATTAATTTCAAATCAAAATGTGAGTCACTAATCAGTACATAATGATTCCTGTAAATTCCATATTTACAGTTTTAAAATAAGTTATCTATATTTTATTGTCTTTTATTTCATTAAATATTACCCAAGAACATTTTAATCTGTTTCAGGCAATACTCAGTCATCTATGTTATTTGATAGCTCTGATTTAGAGCACTAATAGCTAAGTATTCAATGAACCAGAAATTTACATTTTGTTATTCCTTCTTATGAGGGGGAAATGTATATTTTATGAGAGAATAATAAAACAATTCTTTCTTAAACAGAATGTTCATTTACCACCATTAAAATTAGAGCAGTGAACTCTTGATTTCAAAAGCCAAGGGGAAAAAAAGTTAGTTCTTACAACTATATACTCTTAGAAATATAATAGAGTTTTTCCTGGTGTGTGGAAATGTTTAGAATATTTCCCTGGGTGCCACCAATCCTTCTAATAAAGAATGTGCAATCTCAGTGATGTGAGAGCTTACCCTCCAGTAGTGCAGTTTATTTTTTTATTTTTTAAATTTTATTTAATTAGAGGATTTAGAGTAATCTTCCATGGTTACAAGACTCATGTTCCTTCCATCCTCTCCCTCTGCACTCCCCCCCCCATATATGATGCACACTTCCAATGGGTATAACATGTGCCATCAATCAAGACCCATTTCCTTATTAGGTTTTACACTAGGTTGATCTTTTAGAGTCCACTTTCCCAGTAATAGCCCCACCAACCCATGTGATCAAATGGTTGTTGTTTTTTTTTTCTGTGTTTCTTTTCCCACAGTTCTTCCTCTGGATGTGGATACTGTTCTTTCTCATATGTCCCTCCAATTAGTTCTGGATCATTGCATTGCCACTCATAGAGAAGTCCATTACATTCTATTGTACCACAGTGTATCAGTCTCTGTGTACATTGTTCTCCTGGTTCTGCTCTACTCACTTTGCATCAATTCCTGGAGGTCGGTTCAGTTCCCATGGAATTCCTCCACTTTATTGTTCCTTTGAGCATAATAGTATTCCATCACCAACATATACAACAATTTGTTCTACCATTCCCCAAATGAAGCGCATCCCCTCATTTTCCAATTTTTTTGCCACCACAAAGAGCGCAGCAATGAATATTCTTGTACATGTCTTTTTCCTTATTATCTCTTTGGGGGTACAAACCAAGCAGTGCTATGACTGGATCTAAGGGCAGACAGTCTTTTATCGCCCTTTGGGCATAGTTCCAAATTGCCCTCCAGAATGGTTGGATCAATTCACAACTCCATCAGCAATGCATTAATGTCCCAATTTTGCCACATCCCCTCCAGCATTCATTACTTTCCTTTGCCCTCATTTTGGCCAATCTGCTAAATGTGAGGTGATACCTCAGAGTTGTTTTGATTTTCATCTCTCTTATTTTAAGAGATTTAGAACACTTTTTCATGTGCTTATTAATAGTTTTGAATTCTTTATCTGAGAACTGCCTATTCATGTCCCTTGCCGATTTATCAACTGGGAAATGGCTTGATTTTTTGTACAATTGATTTAGTTCCTTATAAATTTGAGTGATTAGACCTTTGTCAGAGATTTTTGTTATAAATATTGTTTCCCAAATTGTTGCTCCCCTTCTAATTTTGACTGCATTGGTTTTGTTTGTGCAAAACCTTGTTAATTTAGTGTAATCAAATTTCAGTGGTATAGTTTATAATTTATAAATAACTGCTCATATGGGGAATACTTGGTCATGTGCTTCCTTAAATACTCCAAAGGACTCCAACCAACTTTCTATGGTCCTTTCTTACATCCCTTTGATGTGACAATAATATAAATAACATATTAATTATCTAATCATTATTCTTCATCCTTGATTACTGAAAGACCTATCTTTCTCAGTCATATATTTTGTTGGTAATATATTTACTTACTGCTTCTGTTCAATTTGTTTCTATTTTTTGTCTCTAGTGAAAATAAATTGAGGAATAATTGCATGACCCATGAACAATTATATAATAAAGACATAATTCCATGTTAAACAGACACATTCCTTATTCTATAAAGGATAAAAAGACTCTTGCAACAGGTAAGGCACTGATCACAAAATTGAAGATGTATTCAAGGCTATCATTGTGAACTATAAGAGAATGGTATAGAGAAGGGAGAAGAGAAACGGATATTGAGTAAAAAAGTCTTAGTTCACATCCCTGCGTCCTCCTTTATTAGATTCCTCTAAAAAATTTGTTTCTTGAACTCAAAGGATTTGTGCAAATCATTATGTCCAAAGCATCTAGTACAAAGTTGAGAGTAGTAACCAGTGCTTAGTAAGCATTTTTAGAATTTTTATGTAACCTTACATAAATAATATTTTTATGCTGTTTTGTCATTTATCAAATGTATCTGTAGGCTCTAATATCACTTTCCTTTGCAATTTTTATGTTTTTACATGACAATACAATTTTAATAATCTTTTTTCACATTTTGTGATCCATTTCTCTCCTCTCCCACCCACTTTATAGTGAAATTTTGGTAATTTATATAGGTTTATTTTAAGTTATTCAACTTAGCTAAAGTTAATTGTTTTGATTAGTTTTTGGTTTATTCATTAGGATTCTCTAAATATACCATCATATCATCTTCAAAGAATAATAACTTTGTTTCAGCATTACATGTTCTAATTTCTTTAATTTATTCTCACTATTATAGCTAGGATTTCTAATACAATATTGAATAATAATGGTGATGATGGACATCACAGGTTCACTCCTGATATTATTGGGAAGGCTTCTAGTTCATTCCTATTACATATAATGCTTGATGAAGGTTTTATATAGATACTATTTATCATTTTGAGGAATGTTCCCTTCATTTTAATGCTCTCTAGTATTTTAAAAGGAATAAGTATTGTATTTTATTTTGAAAAATATGCAACTAGTCTCTAGGATCACTTTTCCAATGTCTACTCCTACTGGCAAGTCAGATTCACAAAATGTGGATTAGTTACTTGTCTCCTCAGTGTTTTAGGCATAAGACTAAAGGGTAGGTGGCTTTTCTCTAACATAATACCTCATGAGCCATACCATATGTTTTCCCAGGTAATCATATCAATTAGCCATATAATAAATTAGCTCTTAGAAATAGGTATTTACTAATTTGAATGGTTGATAATACATTTTCATCTTCAGCTTCTACCCAACAAAAATGGGGGTGAAGGGCAGAATAGGTATACTTCCCCAAAAGTAGTTATAGAGACGAAGGAAAAGAAGGATTACATTGGTTTCCATGTCAGTTTCTGCTATCAGACACTTATAGTCTGGACACACTGTTGGGACATATAGGGAAAGATTAAAATCTTGTAATGTTCAAATTTTCCCAAAGTAATTCTTTATCTAATAGGGAGTGGCAAAATAGTAACATCTATACTTGATCATCAAAACATTTATCAGCTCCTAAATTTATCAAGGATTTGTTCTCTTCTAAAATAATGTTGAATGATTGATAGAATCTAATTATCTTGATCTTTTTTACATTTATTTGGGTGGAGGGGACCCCAATCTTACAACAAGACATGTGATAATCATAGCCAGATCCTTTCCTAACCTTTTTGGCTTTCTCATATTTTTCTTCTCTCCAGGTAATGATTAATCTAACAAGAGAAGTTTATATGAAGTCCTCAATGATGCCTTAATTTCCAGTCTCTATGACTTTTCACTGACTGTCCCCATTCCTATTCTGCTACCTTCTTTTCTACTTTTTAGTTTCCCTGATGCCTTTCACAAAATGGTTCAAATAATTGCATGTTACAGGAAATGGTTTCCAATCTCCCCAGCTACTAGTGCAATCCCTCCCAGATGACTTTCAATTTACTCTGTATATATATATATATATATATATATATATATATATATATCCTACATAATTTGCATGTTTTCACTCCCATTGAAAGGTAAATTCTTTAAGTTCAGGGAATGTTTTTCATTTCTTTGTATCCTCAGCACTTAGGATATGATCCAGCACATAGTAATCACCTAATAAATCCTGGTCATTGACTGAAAAATGTACTGATATTTCTTTAATTCTGTGAAAAAACACATAGGGCTATATCAATGTTCCATATATTTTTTATTCTTTTCTTTCTTGAATACTTATGCCTTTTCTTCCAAATACTAAAGTATACATTATGGCAGCTATTTTTGAAATGTATTATTTGTTACGAATCCATTCTCAATGATAATTACAAATAGCTTAAAATGTTGTAAGAATAAAAGATAGGACAGGTATCATGCATTTTGGTACCTTCAAAAGCCTGTCCCTTTTTCAGTATTGGACTATAAGAGTGATGAGTAAGAGTATGATAGGGCACAATAAAAAACTGGTTGGGCAAAGTAAAAACAACTCTCTCAAGAGTTTGAAGGGTTATATGTTGGTCTAAGAAAAGCATGAAAAGAAAGAA
This sequence comes from Monodelphis domestica, assembly GCF_027887165.1. Classification (NCBI taxonomy): domain Eukaryota; kingdom Metazoa; phylum Chordata; class Mammalia; order Didelphimorphia; family Didelphidae; genus Monodelphis; species Monodelphis domestica. The sequence goes on along the minus strand of NC_077231.1, from coordinate 222,768,118 downwards.
CAATGTGGGGAAAGCTCAAAGGAACCTCAAAATCATCTAGACTGCCTGCTTCATTTTATCAAAGAATGTTAGAGTATGTTTTTCAAAAGCTACCCCACTTGACCCATGCTTATCTTACTCTTTCTATAGAATCCTAGGAATATAGAACACTAACGTACACAAAGAAAACTAAAAATGGGAAAAGAATACTTTCAAAATTACTCGTTTAAGGGTCTATTGCTGAATGAGTTGTCTTAGAAGAAAACAAAAAAGTATGTTTCCTTCCAAGGTCTCCAAATGTGACTGTTCTACAGAAGTTTGAAAGAAAAGGATGAAAATGCTCTTTTCATTTCTCTCTTTTCTCCCCACATCCCTACTTCCCTTGAGCTAAGAAGAAAAGTAATATTTGAAATATTTGAATTAGGGCAATGATTCAGAATTAATTTTGGAATATATTCTAATTCCAGAAACATAATTTACGTCTGAGACATATATGTAGGAATAAGTGTATGTGTCTGACATCATTTATTTTAAATTTTTATTGTAATAATTTATTTTTAAGATTATATGCCAATGTAATTTTTAAATTTTATAAATTCATAAATATTTTGCAGTTCATATTATCTCTTCTCCTCTGAACCTTCCCTCTCCACAAGAAAGTAGGTAATAAGAAATAGATTGTACATATTATCAATGGTATATATTTCTATTTTTGTTGTGTGGTTGAAAGAAGATATACAATTTATGCTAGAGAAAAATTCATGGAGAAAATAAAGAATGATATGTTGCAGTCTGTATTTAGATTCTGTCTGTTCCTTGTTCATGGTAGATATCTTTATTTTTTTCATAAGCCTGATGAAATTTTCCTGAGTCCTTGACCTTGCTGATAGTAGGTAAGTTGATCATCCTACATTACTGTTATTACCATACACAACATTCTCGTTGTTCTGCTCATTTCACTTTGTGTAACAATATAAGTCCAGTGTTTTGGCAATCATCTTATTTGTTCTTTCTTATGGCATAATAGTATTCTTTACAAACATTTACCACAGCTTGTTCAACCATTCCCCAGTTCCACCACAAACAACACTGCTATATAAATAATTTTGAACAGGTAGATTTTTTTATCTTTAATCTGTTTGGGATACATATTTGGAGTGGTATTTCTGGGCCAAAGGGTATGAAGAGTTTGTTGGCTCTTTGTGTATGGCTCCATATTGCTCTTCCGAATAATTGTATTATTTTTTTTATTTTAATATAGAGCTATTTTTTTCACTGGGTTCCCAGTGAATGATCACCCTCATAAAATTAGTAGCTCCTTCCAACTCTGCAGCTTGGATTTAGATTAAACTCTAGGAGAATGGTCCTCATGGTGGACTTTTGACATTACTTGTCATTTTCAGGCTGATCCATAATGCAAGATACAAATACATTAAGGTACAAACCACTTTCCTGTATCTTATCAGATTTTTTTTGCTACAGATTTTAATCAAATTAAAATAAGTTAAGGTTTAACAAGAAAACTAAATAATCTTTAATTATCCAGAAAAATTCCCCAGAACACAGGACTGTTTCAACCATCTTCTTAAAGAAAAGATGGGGATGAGTGAGGGAAATGTTCTAAAGGTTGTTTTACAATGCCTCAGTCATTGATAGAATGAAAAAGCTAGAAAATAAGTCTTTTAGAAAAGAAATAATTTGGATGTGGCATTTACTGGTCAACTGACCAAATTTTATTACCTGATATATGTTAATAGATACATTTTATCCTAGAGGAAACAATATAATGTAGAATGTATGTCTTCAGCATCTCTAGTTCTTTTTTACCCATTCCTCCTGTATACCTAGCCTGACCAAATAATCTGAAAAGGCTTTACTTAAAAGTGGACCACATTAGAAATGAGAGCGTTCATTCTTAAATCTTAATTTTGCTACTGATTTCTCATGTTACTTTGAGCAAATCCTCTATTCTATTATTGTTTTTCTCAGTTTCCTAGTCTTTTAGATAATGGGGTGCAATTAGTATCTCTCCCAGTTCTAAAAGCCATGATTCTCATTTTCCTCCATATTCCTTCACCTTGATGAAAATGAATATATTCTGAAATATTCTGGCTAATATTCAACATAGTGAAGTGTAACACCTCACAAGAGTATTTGATTTATAATAGAAATCAAAGCCTTAAACCAAAAGAATAGAGTGCTAAATATGAAATTTCAAGCTTTACATCAGAGTTTTAAAGAAGTAAGTTTCAGGTAATGGATGTTCTCAAGAGTCCTAAAGTCATATTACATAATATTCGGCATGCTACTCTTCTGTAAGCAAAAGAATGAGTGGTTAAAGTGGGTGTTTCTTTATTTCTGTCAATTCCTGAATAGTATAGATTCAAGGAAATAGCTTGGGATCATTTATTCTTTCAGGCCAAAAACAAAATTATTTCTTATTTCTTACTGATCATTCTTTTACCCATTTTTTTCTTTAAGCTATGTCTTTTTCATTGTTTTATCATGATCCTTATGCCTCCCCTCTCCTCCTCATGCCTCATTTTCTCTTTTCTTCTTGTGTTTTTTTTCTTCACTGAAATGCTCACTATATCCAAATCTTATACAGTGCAGAAAAAGTTCTAGTTTTATGGTCCACCTTATACATATAGAGTGAAGAAAACTTCTTTTTTCCTTCAATCTTCTCAGCCACTTCTTCTGTGATTATTCTCAGAAAAGGAAAGTGTGATTCTCTTGTAATTAATAGAATGACATCATTCCTTCCAGGGACTAGTTTGCAATAAGATGAGCTCCAGAGCTATTTGGGTACTGGCCATGAACCCTGATTGTTAGGACTGATAGTCTGGTGGCTATTGAACAACTGTTTTTTTCTCTCTTCCTCTTAGTCTCTTTCACATTCTAGAAATATGTAGCAGTGTATTATTTGTCTGCTATCTAAAAACTAATTAATATTTGATTTATTTTTAATGTGGGATAACAATTAGATTGTTGTTTAGAATGTTAAAATGTTTAGACTGTATTTGAGAGTCCAAGACAGAAATCCTTTTCATAGGACCACTGCCCATTCATAAATCTGCTTATAAAAAAGAATAGCTAAGTAATACCTTCCTAAGGACAATATATAAGTAAAGCAATTGTTATTATCCCTATTTTGCTCATGAGGGAATTGAGGCTTAAGTTAAATGCCTGCTATCCCATGCTTAGTAATTTCAGAGGCAGAACTCAAAGCCAGGTCTTCTTTCTCCAAGTCCAGCATTCTTTTCAAACTTTAGATTTGAAATATTTTACAAATGGGTATGTTTAAATGTGTCATTTTTTTCTTCTTTTCCATTCTATTTCTCATGTGTAAAGATGACTATTTCTTCAATGGCCTGTGCATCTGCAAAAGTACCTACCATAGTGTTATGCCTATACGGACATGATGAATTGTTTGAGAATGATTGGGTGTAAAGCAAGAAGAACAGGAAAAAAGGTGAGGAAATTAAGAGTTATATGAATGATAACAGAAGAGGATTAGGAAAGATGAGGAAAAGGAAATTATTTATGTGAGTTAACTGAAAGAGGAATTCTTTTTAAACTTGAAGTATCTCATACATAATAAGAAAATGCAAACATGAAACAAAAATTGAGGGTTGCATTCAATTGACTTTTAATGCTCCCTTGTGCGGTGTTAAAATAAAGCCATTTAATTTTTTAATGGTAATATAACAGCTTAAAGATATGAAAAAATGTGAACATTGTTTTATTAATAGTTCTCTTTATTTATGAATAGCAGAAAGAATATTATAATGTCTCTACAGGTTATCCTATAACAAAAAAAGACCCACTATTTTTCCTGGTTCTGTTACCTATTAATCAGTATAAGAAGATGGTTATAAAAATGTTAGGGAATTATGGCTATAACATTCTTTTAAAAACAGACTTATTTTTCAAGATATCAATATTATCCAGGATCCTATGGCTCAATATCAAAATGCTTTTAAGAACAGCATAACGGCATCTTCTACCCCTTTTTTCATCAGAGATTACTGTCTAAAATGTTCTATGTGAATCCCTTCCAAAATATGAAAAATTAATCAGCATTTTTTGCACAAAATCTCGGCAAGGTCATTTTTCTAGACAGTTTGGTGGCAGACAAAGTTCCTGAGAAACAGATGGCCCACAGTCATTGTTGGAATTTTATAATTAACTGTCTTGGGCTACAGACAAGTTACTAAGTAAAAACATAACTCCTTTAAACACCAAAAAGGCTTTCAATCACAATGAATAGTTGTGCATGTTTCAATCTTTACATTTTTTTGGCCCCAACCCAAAGTTCACTTATTATGTATCTCTTTTCTTTCTGCAAAGATCACCGCACATATAATTGTTTGTATTCCAAACTATTTTAATTGGCAGTGAAAATGGGTGAAACTGTCCTCTAACTTCATTATTTTTCATTCTAACTTTTAAGTCACTGAATCATAAAAAATTAGAAATAAGAATAAAATGAAAAGTATCTTGGTTCATGAAAAAAATTACAACAAACATAGTCAGCTCTTTCAAGCACTTTTAACATAAAGTTTGACACTGGCACTGATTCATGAAGATTTTTAAAAAGGAAAGTAAAATTGAAACAATCTAATTAAGTCATAGTAAAAAGGTCTCCACAACCGCATAATACTTTGCTTCCGCCTCTGTCCCATACACTAATTTTGCAAATGTGTACTTGGAATTTCTTAAAAATTTAGGAAATACAAAGGTGGAACCCACAAAAGGAGCTGTTTAAAGAGGAAAATGAGATTTTGTTCTTTAGCTGATTCCTTTTCAAGGTCCCCCTCCTCCATTCTCTGACTTTCTAAAATATGATCCTTATTCAAAGAAGATCTTTAGTTTTAAATATCTAGCTTATAAACTGTCCAACTCAATGTGCCTACTCACAAGTTACACTACCTGACCTCACTGCTCTGCCTAAAAACACTGGATACCTCCCTCGTGCTTATCTAAACATTTCTAAATTCCTTGAACTGAAATAACATGGAAATGGGTTTTGAACAATGATACATGTATAACCCAGTGCGATTGCTTGTCAGTTCAGGGAGTGGAGAGGGAAAAGGGGTGGGAAAATCATGAATCATGTAACCATGGAAAAATTATAAATACAAAATCCTTGACCAGACATTCAATGCTTTCTATAATTTTGTCTTAAAATATCTTTGGAAAAACATCGTCTTTTGCTATTCCTATGCATCATCACTTAGATTCAGATGTAGACTAGTTTCTTCATTGTCATCCAAATGGCATATATACTCAATTTAACATATATGTCTCATTTTCTTTAAAGCATATCAAGCTTAAGAGCTTCAGTGCTAAATTAGAAAATTACATAATTTAACAAATCTACATTAAACATGGACTATGCAGATAGTCTCTTGTTGAGCATTGAGGAGTATAAAAATGAATGCTATTCTCTCCTCTCTGAAGGAGCCTAAAATCTACTATGAAAAAGAAAATAAGGTTCCAAATGATGTTAATAGAATTTAGAAAGTGAAAAGGATACAGAATAGTTACAAAATGTACTGAGGCAAAGATTCCTTTGAGTTGGGATGCTCAGGGAAGGATTCCTGGAAGAGGTGGCATGCAGTTATTCATTTAGAAAGAGAGGATTTTAACAGTGACTTATAAAAGAACACTTCCCAGGAATAAAGGATAGTGTAGTTAGTCTAATATTTTAGGATTATGGAATTATTGAGGGGAAATGGTGTGAGATGAGGCCAGATAACTTTGGTTCTTCAACTACCATCCTAAGGAATTCAGACTTCATTCAGTTTGTGCCTGGGAGTTTTTGAGCAGAAAAGTGGTTTCATAAGTGTTGTGTTATACCTTCCTAGACTTCCTAGCTTCTATAGCCTTCCCTCTATTATATTATTTTAGCATTGTATTTTTTATACTTCTGGTCCAGCTCTATATACTGTTCATGTGGTGGCACCACATCTTGTGGTGGCTGTCATCTTGCTCTATTATACAAATTTTCTTCAGGACTTCTTGTCTTTTCTGTTAGGCTAAAAGTGTCAGTTACCGTAACAATGTACACCAACAATGTCAGATTGTAGCCCAACCTATTAGGAAATGGGGACATTTTGGGGGAGGAATATATAAAATACAATAGAACATATGTAATATTAGTACATGGATTTTTAAGTTAATATGTTGCTCTCAATGATCCTTGTATACTATGCATTGTTTTCATTTTTATCTAAACTTCACACTACTATGCTGGAAGGCAGGCTCTGTGATGGGAGAAGCTTGTTATTTTACCATCTTACTTGTCCTATGGCACCCAGGAGCAAATGGGATTTGTAGGAACTGCTAAACAAATGTTCGTTTAATTAACAAATAGGATAATGGTACAATCTTTTAATTTGTTCTAGGGTACTAGAAAGGTAAAATTACTGCTTTTTTTTCAATAGTGCTTAAACTCCTGACTTCTATGCCATCTCTCAAGGCTTAAGACCTATTAATTCTGTGTCTTCTGGTTTTGTTTATCTTTTATGACCCTAAAATGATTTACTGAAGGCTTTCTGAGTGCTTTGATTATCACTGTCCTTTGTCAAGAATGATCCTGATAAATGCTCATAAGACTACTGGTTCATAACACTGTGCAAAAGGTGTATTTTAAGGATAAAGAAACTTGAAGGTTGGATGTAGCACAGAGGTCATTGCATCAGAACAACGCATGCTACAAGATGGAAGGGATATTGGAGGTCATCAAATCCAACAACCTTCTTTTACAGAAGAGCACATGGAAGCTGAGAAGCTAAGGGATTTTCTCAGCACTCATGAAAGATTTGAATCAAAGTTTTCTTAACTCTAAGTACATTATCCTAAAGGCTTCAAAAAATCAAAAGCATATATCTTTTCTATAATATTCCCATTTTAGTGTTCACATAAATGCTTAAAGATAAGTTTATTCTTTGTATTCCATAACTTTCATAGAACTTTGGTGATAAGATCATACAATAACGTATTTTCAGGTTGAAGAACGGTCAACCAATAAAAACATTTTTTTCTAGAAAACAATAATAAAATAGAATTCCAAAGCTAGATAAAACCTCATGCTTTCTCTAGTCTAGGGATTCTTAACATTTTTGTGCAGGTGTGAAAGACCCTTTTGGCAGTCTGGTGCATCTATGAACCACTTCTTAGAATCATGTTTTTAAATTCATGATATAAAACAAGAGAATTACAAAGTAAATCAATTATGTTGAAATGCAGTTATTAATTTAGGAACAAAAGCAAGATTATGAATTCCAAGATAAGAATTTCCTATTTAATTCAGGAGCTGTGCCAATCTGTAGGAAAAAATGAGGTCCAAGGATTCAAATTTGCATGTTCACACTTGCAAAGTAACACAATCAATACTAAAATCAAGTTCTTCTCGATTTCTTTCTACTACACCAATTGTAGAACTCAAAATAAACTATGTAATTCTGAAAAAAAAGTATTACATTATCCTCTTATAATTTATTTTGCTTAAAATGTGAAGGTAAAAAGCTCCCAAAATATTTGGAGAAGGAAATAAATCTGCGTCATGAGAAAGCAAAAATAACTTTATCATAGGATCCTTGAGATTATGCATGTGAAGACAATTTAGGCCAAGTGCTTGTTAAATTTTATTTTTTTAAGCAAGGAGTGATTAAACATTTGCAAGTGTGAAGTATCTTACATTTTAATAGGGAAATTAGATAATTTTTTTAAAAAGTAAGATGAGATTAAAAACATTTTAAAAGGAAAAAACATAAACATAAATTGTCTGATAATTTTCCTTTTTGCTTTCCACTTTTTCAGCAATATAATGTTCCAACAATAATCAAAGGCCAAGTATTTGAATATAAAATGCATCTATAATCTCCTTAGTAGATGTGACTTCTTTCCAACAATCAGATCAAGACCAACAATAACAACAAACTCTAGTTACTGGCTTTTGAAATATTTTCTATAAGTTTGAACCCACTTTCCATTGAATTCTATTTGTGGGAGAGTATCTTGTTCTTTTCTACAAATGTAATTAATGGTGGAAGATTCATTGATTACCCTACTCCTCTTGAAAATTAGGTTAGAGCACCTCTTGTTTGTATAATCAGTCAGAAATCAAAGTGAACAAGTTAGGGACACTTCCTTCAATCAAAAACATTTAAATTAGGTACTACAGAAAAAAAAATTATGTTCTAATTCAGTGAAGGATTATATCCAGTCATGGACTGACTGGATACAGATTAGAGATTCTGAAAAATGTCCAAGAAAAAAAGAATACACAAAAGCAAAATGTACTATCTTTTTTCCCCCAAATAGAAATAATTTTATTTAAACTTATAGTTTGTATATATCAGAGTGAATCATATATCAGTATTTGGACTATACATTATAAGTGGCATACTCACTATGAGACCATACTCTATGGAATATTGAGTGCTTTGCCAAGAATTTCTCACCTATTTTTTTTTCTTTTTTAAAATTTTGTTTATTATATTTTTCCATGGTTACATGATTCATGATTTTTCCACCCTTCTTCTTTCCCACCTCCCAAAGCTGTCAAGCAGTTTCACTAGGTTATACATGTATCATTGTTCAAAACCTATTTCCATGTTATTCATATTTGCAGTAGAGTGCAGTAGTGATAACTCACTAGGTTATACATGCATCATTGTTCAAAACCTATTTCCATGTTATTTATATTTGCAGTAGAGTGATCTTCTAACATTAAAACCCCAATCATATCCCCATTGAACCACGTGATTAATCATATGTTTGTCTTCTGCATTTCTGCTCCCACAGTTCTTGCTCTAGATGTGGATAGTCTTCTTTTTACTAAATTCCTCTGGATTGTCCTAGGTCATTGCATTGCTGCTAGTAGAGAAGTCCATCATGTTTGATTGTGCCATAATGATTCAGTCTTTGTGTATAATGTTCTCCTGGTTCTGCTCCTTTTGCTCTGCATCAATTCCTGGAGGTTGTTCCAGTTTACATGGAATTCCTCCAGTTCATTATTCCTTTCAGCATAATAGTATTCCATCATCTTTGGACACCACAGTTTGTTCAGCCATTCCCCAATTGATGGATCAAATGGCAGGCAATCTTTTAAAGCCCTTTGTTCATAGTTTCAAAATACCCTCCAGAATATTCCCCAATTCACAAATAGTCAAGGGATATGAATAGGCAGTTTTCAGATGAAGGAATAAAAATTATCAATGATCATATGAAAAGTGTTCTAAATCCATACTGATTAGAAAAATGCAAATAAAAACAAAACTGCCTGCGGTAACACCTCACATGTAGCAGATTGGAAAATATGGCAGCAAAGGAAAGTGGTAAATGCTGGAGAGGTTGTGGCAAAATTGGAGCACAAATACACTGCTTACATTGCTGGTGGAGTTGTGAATTGATCCAAAATATACTATCTTGAGGACTAAAGTAAAAAGAAATAAGACTTCTAGAAGCTAGTAAAACTTTTGGCATGTTTTCTCTAAGCTTGAGCCCATATTCCCCTAGGTTCTGTGTACCTATGAGAGTGAGAAAGTATCAGGATTGGGGGAGGCATTTTTTATTCCAATTCTTCTTACAATAGGCCTTACTAAATTATCCTTTCTGAAAGCTAATTAATTCTGGGTGTCTAAATGATATACTTAGATAATTATACTGGGAAATACTGCTAGGATCCTGAGTGGTACAGCTTTAGAAAGAAAACCACTTATCATTAAATGTTTCCTGATTCCAGGGTTGGGTCAGGCTCTCCAAACACAGCACCTTACTGTGAATGGGGATTGCAATAATAGTTCCATAATCAATGTTACATGAACAACAACAACAACAAAGGCATTCATGCTGTGGCCGTATGATATTGCCATCCTTTATTGCTAACTGAATGCCACTGAACACTGATATACTATTATATAAGTGGATGCAATTGAAGAGAGGTGATTAAAAGTATAGACTTTTTTCAGCAAAGGACAAAAGCAGGAGGAGAAAGGCAGCATGGAGAACATGTTGATTGCCAGAGAGCATCATACCCCACTGATTGACAAGGTCACAGTCCAAGGAAGGAAGGTCAGCAAAGCAGACCCCAGAATAAGGGTCCCTTGCTGATCCCCCTTGGTGACTTCTTTCCCCAAAATTTCCCCACTAGTGGACTTGTTATTATTATTATTCTCTCCCCAATACAGGAGAAATAATACAAGAGCAATTACTTATAGGGTCAATAAATATATACCCTACTTTAAGCCCCCTAAGTTATTACCCCCAAAAGATTGCAATCACAGAATAAAAGCCCAAAGATTACTGCCCATGACACCTCCTTTCTCAAGCACAAGCCATGCTACATGGCCCTACAATAAACACCAGCCAAAAGCTTGAGTACTATAATGAATCTTGTCCTACAATGACCACACTTGAATAAATTTGTCGAAACAGAAGCCAAGCAGCATTGTTAGGCACTTCAAAGTAAAACAAACAAACAAACAAACAAAAACAACAGAACTTGTAAATTGAGGAAATCCACAAAATTGGTCTGCCTTAAGTCCTCACACCTAGATACGAATATGTTTTGTTGTTCATCTCCCAAGCAATTATGATAGATAGTGAAAGCTGACCAAAAGCACAAGGATCCTCTCAACAAGTCAAGGGGCACTAACCTACAAGTGGCTTTATTCACATTAATCATATCTATCACAGAGTGTTGGAGAAACCTAGTATATGATCACAGAATTCTTTGTTGTAGTAATATCACAAGAGGATTGTTTAGGTGATTTGATAATGTATCAAAAAACCTATATAATAAACGTACCATGATACTATGGAAGAGCACTGTGTGATGCCTGCATACGTGGGCTGAATGCACGGTGTATCTCATCTCATTCATTCGGCCATGATGCCACACTTGGGCAGACAGACCCTGGGTCCTCAGGCCGCTGGATGGACCTCTATATTTGATGACAGATTTGATCATTCCTATGGGTTTTAGGTTTAACTTTTTCTCTCATACAGTTATAGGTCAAGTAGGAGATCCAGAAACATATATCAAAGGAGAAAATTTTGAGGGGGTGGTGTAGTAACTAACATGAAATAAGTTTCAGCCATGGAAAGAAAGTAAGGTACAATGATGGGGACCTCTCACACACTTATTCTGATATTGGCACTCCAGATAAAAGCCCTATTAACCCTATCATAGTTATGATTCTATAGATAATATCCTCATTGCTGCCTGAAATATCTGTTAAATTCAAATTGGTAATCAAGCCAAAGAAATCTTTTCCAACAATAAGATCTTTAAAATACAGTTTGAGATTTTATTCCTAAAAAAGTAAAAGTATTATGAAGCAAATAAGATCCATCCTGAATAATCTAAACTATTAACACAGAATGTTAACTCTGGATCATTACCCAAACAGTAGACCACAAACTATTCCTGAGGTAGTATTAGATACTTTAATGATTGACATACCCCATTAATCCCCATCCTCATTAAATCTTGTCAAAAGGCAAGAGCAATAACTGTAAAAAAAGGATATCAAGCTCTTTTTCACAATTATAATTTGACAGAATTAATTCACTATAAGGCAAACTAGATAATGCAGTCCTATAATTACACTCACCTCCATCCATACAAAAAAGTCTGAATAGAAGTCATGAAAATATACAGTTAGGAGAAAATCACATTATGGCTTTCTGGGCTCCTGATAGTGCAGCAAGGCATGTCACTCAACATTGGTGGGCAATGAACTTGAAAGAATTAATGAGGCTTCAAAGAAGGGCTAACTCATCATGCTGTGGTTACTAACTTGTCTGATTTATCTCATTAGAGATGGTGGGTAAGAAGTTCTGTCCTCTGCCCAGCTCCTTTCCATGCTTTTATCAGTCACTTAAATAAAGAATTAGAAGGTATGCTTAGCAGATCCAAAGATGACGGAAAGCTGGTAATTAATATATTAGTGTCATGCACTTACTAAAAAAAAAACTAATACAATCTTAGATAGTAGAGATAGAATTAGACTCTCTTGGTAGCTAGGTGGTGCATCTACCTCCTAAGGTTATTGTGAGAAACAAAAGATATAATCTTTGTAAAGTATTTACTCCAGTGCCTGTCATATTACATATACTATAGAAGCAATTGCTTCCTTTCTGTTCCCTTCTCCTTCTATACCATGGAAAAGATTCTTCCAATTTATTCTAGACTCTCCTACTCAAACTATATTTGGAGTACTGTGCCCAATTCAAATGCCACTTTACAAGGAGAAAAAAGTAGATAGAAATCTTTGGAAATATTAGTGGAATGATAGAGGGACTGGTATGGAAACCATGTCATATGAGGGCAAGGAAGGAAATGAGAAGGGTTAAGCAGGAGAAGTGAAGAAAATAGGTAAACAGGGAAAATCGATATCTACTTTAAAATGTATGAAAGTCTGTCATGCAGAAAAGGGTTGTACTGCTCCAGAGCAGAGAACCAGGAACAATGATTAGAAATTCCAGAGAGGTAGATTCTGGACAACCATGAGGATGACTTTCATAATGATAAGAATCTTCAATAGTAGAATAGATTGTCTTATGTCTGAAGAGAGGGAAATGATTGACAATATAAATATGGTCTGAGTGCTGTATTGGAAAAGGATTCATATTCTTCTATATTCATGACTATGGACAATTAAGTCATTTAATCCTTCTGAGTTAGAACAGCCTCACTGGTAAAAGAGCAATGCCAATAACTCTAGAACATACTTCACAGAGATAAACTGAGATTTAAATGAGATAATAAATATAAAATACCAGGCAAACTTTAAAGTACTATGTTTTCTACTGGATTCACATTTCTGAAATTAAGTGAGGAAAGCAGTGACAGAGATGAAGCCTCTGGCCTAAAAAGGTCACAATCTGCTTAGGTTTTTCTTAGTCTTCATCATATGATTTTAACTGTTCAACCCTGACTTAAATTTTTGGTACACAAAGATAAATTAATGCGCCTCATCTTTAATCAGAGATTCACCATGTCTCAATTTCAAACTTAGCAGATATAGCTAAAATGCTATGAATGACTTTTTTATTAATGAAGAAAACAGGTAAATTAAGACTGCATTTAATGAGATTAGTTACTGAACTGTAAAGTTATCTGGCTTTAGTTAATATTTCATAAAGACAAATAAAACTGATTTTGTCTTTGTTCGGGATGAATTCCTCACTTACCTCTCTACCAAGTCTTAGTATCACAAAAACTTATTACTATAGATAAATAGGAAGAGTCTAAGGCATTTAACTCCATAAGTTGTCATAAATTACTCAGGAAATTGTACATATAGAGAAACTATTGTCTTTAAGTCAAGAACCTCTCTAGCTCTATTAATTGTAAACTAATAATGGACTATTAAATTATAATTCATTCTAATGAATTGTTACTAATCTATTAATTTTATAAATGGGCATATTCAAATGTTATATGAAACAAAATTAAACACACATGACCTGTTGTTAGCCTTTTCTTTTGATCTCTTCTATCTTAATGTCCAACAATCTAACAGTTTAGTTCTAATAGTTTGCAATTCTACATAGAATAGATTAGTAGAAATTTAAAGATGTTTATAACTTCTCAGACTTGGGCATCTGTCAATGTAAAAACAGCCCCTGAAGATTCTTTAATGAATAAATGCTTTGATCAGTCTTTTACTTTCAGAAGACTTTTGTAAGCTATGTGGCACATAGCTTGGAAAGATGAAAGTCTAGACATCTGCAGACCAATTAGGAAATTGTTACAATTATACACATGAGATCAATGAAGATCTGTTACACTATGTACTGTTTTCTTTGTAAATCTGTCATATTTCTTTGTACTCTGAATTCATATTTTAAGAAGAATACTATAGAAACGAAAGAGACATTTTCTAGTAAGTCTGTATATTACATGCATGTGCGTGTTACAAGGGTTCCATAATTTAACTAGTATGGCAAACCACTCTTTTAAATTAAATCAATTATTTTTGGAAGTACTTCCTCACAAGTTCTTATGAGATATATTTTAGTTAAATACATTGAATGTATAATTTTCCCTCCTTCATCATTTTCTCCCTTACATCTTGCCCTTCCACAATAATTATGAGAAAGACACATTTCTTCTATATGGGCATTGTTGTCTTGGCCAGGCTTGGAGAGAATACACTCTTAGATGGTTATTTTCCATAACTCAGATTTTGTCTTGTCTACTATACAGTCATGTTGAACTCAAAAGAAATCCCAAAAGTTGTAGCAGAAACCTCAGAAAATGATGTATTATCAAAATTACACATTAAACCACAAACCCACATTCCAAGAGCTTTTATACGTAAAGAACCAATCCACAATCCTTTAAAAGTTGAGAGCTAGCCAGTGTAGATCTTAAATTATGGAATGAAAATAGTCAGGAGGTACTCATTTCATTCAGCAAAATGTGTGTAGCCACAGCATCCTCACTGCTTAAATATTACAGTAAACTTAAAAGAGATATTGCTCACTAGTTAAAATAATGGAAATGAATACTTAAAAGGTCAAGGTAAGAGTCTACTTTTCTCTTGAAAAATCATTTTTGAGTGAGCTACAGGTGCTGGGAAAGCTACAGTACTGAGTATAATGATAGAGTCCAGGAAAACCACACACATTCATCAGTGTAAACACAGGTGACCTAAGCATGTGAGGCTATCTCTCTGCTCTCAGCTGCCACCCTGCTGTGGTTGGCGAGGCTCCCTGACAGTTAATCTTTAGTCCATTATTTTATCCCTGGTGCTGACAAGATATCTCATGCTGTGAGTATCCAAATGTTTATGTGCAAGTATGTCGATGCCATTATTGTGATTACCATTTGGCCCCACATGGGCTCTGGGAGAGTTGATGACCAAATGAATGGAAGAGTGAAGTCCCTCCAGTGTTTGTGCTATATGAAACCAACCTCGTATGTGCAGGAATTTCTCTCTTTTAAAATGCTGTAAGGAAACCAGGAAGCAGAGCAGAGAAATCTCTTTAAACTTCAGCAGGTAGAGGAAGACAAATATCAATTCACAAGGC
The DNA here is from genome assembly GCF_027887165.1 of Monodelphis domestica. NCBI lineage: Eukaryota > Metazoa > Chordata > Mammalia > Didelphimorphia > Didelphidae > Monodelphis > Monodelphis domestica. The sequence goes on along the minus strand of NC_077231.1, from coordinate 222,753,085 downwards.
TGTAGGGGCCAATAGAAAGATCCCTAGACTGTGAACTCAGAAAAAGAATTTCTGTCTCAGGTACTACTACTAATTAACAGTGTATGATTAAATACACAGCTATGTGTATTCTTAATCATAGGCATAATGATTCTGGGGCAGCTCAGTGACACAATAGAGTACCAAGTCTACAGTTTTAGAAAATTTGAGTTCAGATACACTTTCAGACATTTACTGGCTATGTGGCAGAGGGCAAGTCACAGCCTCTGTTTCTCTTAGTTTCCTCATCTGAAAATTGGGGGATAGTCATTTTGAAGAATGAATGAGATCTTATATGTAAAGCACTTAGTACATTATCTGGAATATAGTAAAGAACAAATACCAAATAAATATTAAATTAATTAAAATTTAATTACTTTTATTTTATTATTTTTTTGGAGATAATCCCTTTTCTCCACCCCAGTGTTCTCATCTGTAAAATGAGAAGACATATAAATTAATGATAATATATTATATATAGTCCTTTTATTTAAGATATTTTATTTTACCATTTAGACATAATAACAATTTTCAATATACATTTTCTGAAATTATGAGATCCAAATTGTCTCTCTCCCTATTTTTGCTTCTGTCAATCAGAGATGGTTCTCAATTTGATCTGGGTTATACATGTAATATCATGCAAAACATACTTCCATAATGGTCATTATAGTAAGAGGACACACATATAAAACCAAAACCCCCAAATAAAAATACAAAAAATTAAATTGGAAAGCAGTATTCTTTGATCTGCATTCCAGTCCAACAGTTCTTTCTCTGAAGTTGAATAGAATTCTTTGTCATATAACCTCCAGAATTGATCTGGATTATTGTATTGCTGAGAATTGCTATTTCTGGGTACAGCGTTGTCCTGGTTCTGCTTATTTCCTCTGTGTCAATTCATGTAGATCTTTCCAGATTTTTTAAAAACATCTCACTCATTGTTTCTTATAGCACACTAGTATTCTATCTTCACCATATACCACAATTTGTCCATCTGTTCCCCAACTGATGGATATCCTCTCAATTTCCAATTATTTACCAACACAAAAAGAGCTGCTATAAATATTTTTGTACACATAGGTCCTTTCCTCTTTTTTATAGTCTCTTGGCATAGAAAATCTTACAAGATCAAAGGGTTATAGCCCCTTAGGCAAAGATCCAAAGTGTCCTCTAGTATTGTTGGATCAGTTCATAGCTCCATCAATGATGCATTAGTAACTACCCCAATTCTGCCACATCCCCTCTGATATTTATCATTTTCCTCTTCTATAATATTGAGAATCCTCATAGGTAGGGGGTACCTCAAAGTTGTTTTAACTTGTATATCTCAAATCAAGGATGGTTTTTAAAAAATTATGAATATTGACCACTTTGATTTCTTCATCTGAAAACTTCTTGTTCATAACTTTTGACCATTTGTCAATTGGGGAATGGCTTTTATTCTTATAGATTTTATTTAATTCTGTATAAATTTTAGAAATTGAATCTTTATCAGAGAACTTTGCTATAAAATATATTTCCAGTTTGTTTCTTCCCTTCTAATCTTGGTTATATTGGCTTTGTTTATACAATCAATCCCTTGTTAATTCAAAGTATGCCATTTTTTAAAAAAATTTTTACATCTTGTAAGTTTCTCCATGTTTTGTTTGGTCATAAATTTTTCCCTTCTCCATACATCTGACAAGTAAACTATTCTCTGTTCCCCTAACTTACTTATGGTAATTTACTAATGGTAAATTACTTGACTTTTATATCTAAATCATATACCCATTTTGACTTTATTTCTGTATGAGATATTGTTTTATATCTACTTTCTGCCATACTGGTCTCTAGTTTTCCCAGCATTTTTTTGTCAAATAGCTGGCTTCTTTGGGTTTATCAATCCAATCACTAGACTACTTTGTCATTCACCTCTGTATGTTATATATCTAATCTACTCTACTGATCTCCCATTCTATTTCTTAGCCAATACAGACTGTTTTGAAAATGACTGCTTTATAATACAGCTTGAGATCTGGTCCTGCTAGGTCACCTTACTTCACTTTTCCTTTCATTAGTTCCCTTTGTGTTCTTGACCTTTGGTTCTTCCAGATGAATTTTGTAATTGTTTCTAGTTTTATAAAAATATGTTTTCATGGTTTAATTGAGATAGCACTGAACAAATAAATTAATTTAGGTAAAACTGTCATTTTTATCAAATTATCCAAGTCTACCTATGAGCAATTAATATTTTTCCAATTGTTTAACTGACCTTATTTGTATAAAAAGTGTTTTTTAATTATGCTCATATAAGTCCTGTGTTTTTGTCTTGGCAAGTAGATTACCATATATTTTCTGTTGTCTAGGATTATTTTAAATGGAATTTCTCTTTCTATCTCTTGGGACTGGACTGTGTTGGTAAATATACAGAAGTGCCAATGATTTTTGTGGGCTTATTTTGTATCCTGCAACTTTGCTAAAGTTATTAATTATTTCAACTGATTGTTTATTTAATCCTCTAATTATGTCATCATATTATCTGCAAAGAGGGATAGTGTAGTTTTCTCATTGCCTCTTTAATTCATTCAATTTCTTTTTCTTCTCTTATTGCTAAAGCTAGCATTTTTACTATAATATTAAAAAGTAGTGATTATAATGGGAGTCTTGATCTTATTGGGAAGGCTTCTAATTTATGCCCATTTCAAATTACACTAATGGTTTTAGACAAATACTACATATCAATTTAAAGAATGGTCCATTTATTCCTATACTTTTTAGGGTTTTTATGAGGAATTGTTGTTATAATTATCTGAAGGATTTTTCTGCATCTATTGAGATAACCATGTGATTTCTGACTTTTGACAATGATATCGTCAATTATGCTAATAGTTTTGTTTATGTTAAATCAACGCTTCATTTGTGGTGTAAATACTACCTCATCATAGTGAATGATCCTTATGATTTATTGTTACTGTTTCTTTGCTAATATTTTATTTAATATTTTTGCATTTATATTAACTTGTAATATACTGTTTAATAAAAATCATTAATTTGGCCTATAATTTTCTTTCTCTGTTTTTTTCTACCTGCTTTAGGTACCAGTACCATATTTGTGCCATAAAAAGAATTTGTTAGGATTCCTTTTTTGCCTATTTCTCTAAAGATAATATTGGGAGTAGTTGTTCCTTAAATGTTTGATGGAATTCACTCAATCCATCTAGCCCTGAGAATTTTTTCTTAGGGAGTTCATTGATGATTTGTTTAATTTCTTTTCCTGAACTGGGAATATTTAAATATATTCCCCCTTTTATTAATTTGAACAATTTATATTTTGTAAATATTCGTCCATTTTACATAGATAATCAGATTTATTGACATAATTGGGCAAAATAGTTTCTAATGATTGCTTCATTTTCTTCTTTATTGCTATTGAATTCACATTTTTCCACTCTTGATATTGGTAATTTGATAATTTGATTATTGATTATCAAGGGGCTTTTTTTCAAGAAGTTTAGAGGAGTTCTCAAATGTTAATTAATTCCAACAGAGGAGCCTGGCAATCTTAATTCATCAAAGAGGGACACAAGAGGATTTTGACCAAGGAGATTCAACAAAGAGCTAGCAGTCTTAATGTCAGCTTTTAAATTTTTCTGATCTTTTTTATTATTAGTGTTTCTTCTCCTTGAAAAAGCTATATTTGCCCCCTGTCCCACCACTTTTTTTTTTTGGCAGATGCTTTTGAATATTAAAGAAGGGGAAAATAGCTGACTCTAGAATAATTAGCTCGAATAAACTAAAATTTTCTTGTGGTTCAGTAACTTGAAGTTGTGTCTGATTTTTCATTACCCCATTTGGTTTTTTTCTTAGCAAAGATACTGGAGTAGTTTGACATTTCCTTTTGCAGCTATTTTACAGATAAAGAAACTAAGACAAAATGGGTTAAGTGATTTGCGCAGAATCACATGGTCACTAAAAGAGACTGTATTTGAACTCGAGTTTTCCTGCTCTAGATATAATGCTCTAGCCACTGTGCAACCTAGCTGTCCCTCAGTTGTTTGTTTGTTTGTTTGTTTGTTTGTTTTTTGTGTCTTTTCTTTTAATTACACATTTAAAACTATGAATTACTGTATTTTGGTGAGGATCTTTGGAGAGAAAGCCCACATGATGAGATCATCAATCCTTCAACATATTATAATATAAAATTACTCACAAATATCACTCACCTGAGATTTCAAAGGATTAAAGATAATGGTGTAACAAAACTTCTTCCACTGATGATAATACTTTAACTCTTTATTTTATTCAATCTTTAAATTTAATAACTTTAAAGTGATAGATGCTTGACTAAGTCACTGAGAGTTGAAATTATTTTGCTTAGGGTCACACAGCTAATATGTGACAGAAGCCAAAATTGAAACCCAGGTCTTAGTGATCCTAATGGCAATTCTCTATCCAATACTATCCAATACTCCAAATTAAAAACCATAGTCTCAAAGCTTAAAGGGACTTTAGACATGAGTCTTATCTAACTCTTGCAGGATGAATGGAGCCTTCCTAAAAATGATTACATAGTCTCCACTAGAGATGGTAAACATAAATCCTTGAATCAGCTGGTTCAAATATCCTGTCTTCAACAATTTGAAGTTGTTGGTTTTTTTTAATTCTCTCTTAGAGCGGAATCTCTGTCCTTCTGCTTTTGCACTGTTTTCCTTTATTAATAATTCTTAGGAACACTCCTCATTCTGTTAGTAAAACGTATTGGCTTGTTATTTCCAAATTTATTTTAGTTTATATAAAATTATAATAAAAGGAGTGTGGTGAATCATTTCCCTAGAAATGTTTAAGTGATTAATCTTTTCAAAGAAAATTAAAAACCATGTGGGATGATTCTTAAGTAATTATAAAGTATGCTTTCTGCTTTAACTAGAGAGGAAACAAAACCAAAATGGAGAATGAGATATATATTGTGAGGCATGAGCTTAGTGGGAATTTATTTTGTTCGATTATGGATAGTTAACATGAAGATTTTATTTTTCATTTATAATTGTTTTCAATGGGGAAATAAAAAGAAATTGAATTTTAAAAAGATAGAGGTGGAGTTGATGAACATAGTAGCTCACTAAAGATGTTTAAATATTTCAATTCAGTAAATAACATTTCATTAAACAGGAAACAGGAACTTATCAAAAATTATTAAAATGTCCCTAAACAAAGAAACAAGAAAAATAAAGAGCCTCAGGGCTTAGTTAAGTTTTGATGTACTATATCTTCTTGATTCTGGTTTTCATTGGCTTGTGCCCATTATTTAATAGTAATTTTATGTTTGTACAAAAGCATTCATAGCCATGCTCTTTGTGGTGGTAAAAAAAAAATTGGAAAATGAGGGGGTGCCCCTCAATTGGGGAATGGTTGAATAAATTGTGGCATATGATGGTGATGGAATACTATTGTGCTGTAAGGAATGATGAACTGGAGGATTTCCATGTGAACTGAAAGAACCTCCAGGAACTGAGGTGTAGTGAAATGAGCAGAACCAAGAGAACATTGTACCCAGAAAGTGAAATATGGAACAATACAATGTAATGGACTTTGCTAATATAAGATAATGCCAAAGGACTTATGAGAAAACATCCTATCCACATCTAGAGAAAGAACTGTGGGAGTAAAAATGCAGAAGAAAAACAAATGGCTCACCATTTGTTTATATGGATATATTATTTGGGGTTTTAGTATTAAAAGATTGCTCTGTTGCAAAAATGAATAATATGGAAATACATATAAGTGATAATATTTGTATAATCCAGTGGAAGTGCTTATTGGATCCAGGATTGCAGAGGGTAGAAGGGAGGGGAAAGAAAATGAAATATATAAAAATGGAAAATATTTTTAAAATTAAAAATAGTAATTTTAACTCAAAATACAAGACTGATATCCATTTTTTTTGCCTAAATAATTCATGCAATTTTGATTTTAAACTTGGTTACACTATTTATCAGATAGTATTAGAAGTCTCTCCATAACCGAGGATGACGATTGTCTTTGTGCGCTTTCATTTGTGATGTAGATGAGTGTGCACAAAAACACTTGTGTGTGAAGGAGATTTAAGTGGAAAAGTCATTGCACAGAGACAGTCCCACTCTCTAGACATTGGAAGCCTGGGTCCAGTGGCACGAAAAATCGTTACACCTGGAGACTTCCTCAGCTGCATTGAATGGCCGTGTTGTCTTTCGTGCTCCAACACGCCCTAAGCACTCCACAGTGCTTTGCTGTGTCGCCCTCTCATGTAAGAGTCCTCTCATGGAAGAGATGTATTTCATGGTACCTCTGCATTCTAGTAGCTCCTCTGGTAAATGTTGTAAAGGGCTACTGCTTCTTTAAAAGAGCCTCTTTGTGCCTCCATAATCAGGTTCTCTTTAATTTCTCCACAGTCATGCTTTTCCCATCCATTTACCTCTTAATTCTTTTTCTCTCAGTTACAAAGAAAGAGCTGCATTTCCCATCATCAGTCTGCTACCAATTAGGTTTAATGTGATTAAACTGGGAATTATCTTCTGAACTACAGTAATCAACCACTCTCTTTTCTCTCTCTTTTGATTTGCTTCATTCATTTTCTTATATTTCCATTTTAATAATTATTTTATCATTCTGCATTAATTTGCTTCCAATAAATTAAATTAAATGCATCAAAAGTCCTCAAAGCAAATTAGCTTCTTTTTTTTTGCTATGGCATGTCTTAAAGATCCAAAACATGATTTTTTTATTTAATGTTGAAGATTTTAAGTAGGCATTTGGACAATCGAGGGGGTACATTTTAACATGAATTCCTTGTAATTATCAGCACGATGAAAGATAAGCTCAGAGAGTTTTTGATTGTTAAACTCTCAAATCTTAAATACTCAAGAAACTCATTTTCTATTTTTCATACATTTTATACATTTGAAATTATAATGGATGGTATAAAAAAAAACATGAGCAGCCTAGACATGGTGGTACAGCATTGTATTCTCTAGTTTTAGGGAGGCTAAAACTACATAATTATTTAAGCTTTCTCAAAAATTCTGAGATTCAGTTCTCTAATCCTTTGGCACTAAGTCCTACACCAATACGGTGACCTCTAAACTCAAATTACTTAAAAAGGAACAAACCAGTTTGAAATAGAGCAGGACTATACTCTGGTGTTAAAATTAGCTGAGATTATGATGAGGGGAGAGAGGGAAGGAAGAAGAGGAGAGGTTAGAGTCTCTAGATTCACTTGTGTTTCTCTAAAGGGTATTTATAATTGACATTCTTTTATTGGAATAGGGCTAATCCTATAATTTCATTAAAATCGGGAATTCTCCAGTGAAGAAATTACCTCTACCCAGGCAGATCAGCCTTCATATTTGAGAGTTAAGACACACACTGAAAGTTTAAACAGTTTATATAGGATCATTCAACCATTATATGTCAAAGACAGGATTGGAACTCATGTCCTGTAACCTTTTATATCAGCATTTTATCCACAGTGTTAATGTATCATTTATATAGTTCCATAAAATTACTAAAGCATTATATCAGCATTATCACATTGGACCTTAAAATGGGTTTGTGAGTAAGACACCAACAGCGATTTTAAGCTATATTTTACAAATAAAATTAGGTATCCAAAGTCGAACAAGTTACTGTATAGTTGGAAAATCTTGAACCTTTGAACTACGTTCCCCTGAATTCCTTTTGCGTCTCCCAGCATCTTTTTCCCTACATCCTAGCATTTGTGTGGTTGTGATTGGTGATAAGTTTGCTGTAATGCCTCCCTCGTGTTCTTTCTTTTTCTTTGCTTAAGTGAATTAGCTCTCTTTTAACTCTATTTTTAAAATTTTAATAAATCTTATAAATATAATACTTGAGTTATTATATATTAATTTTAATCTTTACATTACACAGCTAGTAAGACTTAAAGGCAGTATTTAAATCCAATTCTTATTGGCTCCACATCTAGCATTCTATGCTTTATAGCATGTTAGCCCTCAGTAGTGGAGATCTCACCAAGAGTCAGCTTATGAAAGACTTTAACAAGATTCCTTAAATCCTAGAAATTTAGTCAAAGTCAGGAGGAAGTAGGACATTGATATAGAAAAGTCAGTGGAACAAAATTTGGGATCATATGAGATTGACAGTGTACTTATTTGATACTTTTTTGGGGGAAAATCTGAAACAAATAACAGGTTAAAGAACAGATGGGGAAACAATTTATAGTACAGGCAAGAATCATAATTTAAAGGATTGAAGTGAGTGGGAGGCTAGAGGCATTCTGTGAGAGCCTAGTACTGACCTAGGTGATCAGGAATGCTGATTTTTTTTTCTCTGCAGGTGATGATTTTTTTTGAGATATAATTCAAGAGCTGTTAAGATGTTAGCAGACATTTAGTCAACTCCATATTTTACAGATGAGGAAACTGAAATTGAGAGAGCACCATATGGTTTGTGTACATCACCTGGGTCAGAAGTAGCAGAGCCAGAATTCAAATTCAGACCCTCTGACCTTAAATCCTGTATTTGTTCATCGTATCATAGATCACAGCCTCTCATGGAAAATGGAAATGAGCAGGAAGAAAAACAAGTTTTACTAATGGTTGGAAACTGGTTCTATGCTCTTTATCTCTGTTTCTTGTGTCACCCAATTCCCTATAAACACATGATTTATGCTATTTCATATTGATCCTCATCTTAGAAGGGAAAACAACTTTTAAATAAATTAGTCCCTAGCAACTCTTTCATTTTTAGCTATTCTGGTAGGTAGGAAAAACCACAAACTGCAATGTATTCAAAGATTATTACCTACATCCTAATTTGCCCAAAGGATGAATCTCACCTCACCCTCCAAAAAATTGATCCATCAATCAATAGTCATTTAACAAGTGTCTGCTATTCTCATAAGATCATAAATTCAGAGTGGGATAGACCCTGTAGGGCATTTAGTCTAACCCCTCCTAATTTTAAAGATCAGAAAACTGAGGTCCTTCTAGAGAATGTGACTTTGCTTAAGTCATGCAAGCAGGTAGCAGCAGAAGAGGGATTGTAAGACAGGGTCTGTGATTCCAAAACAGTCTTATTTCCACTGAACTATGTTGTCCTTCTTCTTCCCTTTTACAGTAGTCCCAAAGTGGTTTACAGTCTGCCATCTGAAGAACTTTCGAGCTATCTGACTTGTGACACTTCAATAAGGATTTTCTAACCATATGGCATGAATGGTAGCAACAATGGATGATACACAGTATTTGAAAGGATTAATTAGATAGTGCTAAAATTTCAAGAGAACTAACTATAACTATAAGAAATCAATTGAGTAGTAATTTGAAAAAAAAACTGTTCCAAAAATAACCCTGGCCTTTGGAATGACTGACTGAATGTGATTGCCACCCAGTTTGTAACTAATAAAATTTCCAGAGAGAAGAAAACTGGAATCCAAAATAGCTGAAAATAAATTGAGAAATCAACCCAGACATAAGGAAATCCATCTATAACATTGCATAAGAGATGCCCTTCCTCTAAGGTGTACATGTTCTACGATGAGTGGTACTGACAATCAGAGAAAATAAGCAGAGTGTGTATCAGTGAGTGTATAAAATGAGAGAAAATACTTAACAAATGCTTATTCTTTGATCAGAATTATAATTGATGATATTCAGCAAAAAAAATAACTTCATAAAGTGGTACACATAAAAACATTCCTGAGAAGACTAGAATACTATTCTCTTTGTCTTGAAGATACTTAAAATACACTACATATTTGTTATTGCTTCTCAAGTAGACTCTCTTTGCAATAAGGCATCTTTCTTTTCTTTCCTATTTGATTCTATAAGCCAACCATGTGTGGAAGTTCCTGACCTTTTCTTCTTTTTCCAAGCTTCTCAGAGAACAATTGTCCAATCATCTTAGTGGAGGACCTCACCACATCAATGAAACTAAATGAGGCTGTTCACCATGAGGTCTCTCTTATCTCACATCCCCAACACACTACTCCTCACTTTTCCGAGTTTACTTCAGATTCTGATGAAGAAGTGGCTCTTAACCTTACAAAGGAAAATCACTAAATACACTTGAATGCATCTCTCATCCTCTCTAGCATGTAGGTTACCGAGGATGGCAAATATAGCTGGCTTCATACAACCCCAGAACCCCATAGTACAGTCAAACAAGATTAAAATGTAACTGGGAAATGTTTAACGAAGAAAAATATGCTACAACACAGATAATGTTAATATGTAGTTTTCCTAGTGGTTCTATTTGAGTTCACCATCACTAGCTACACTATTGGTCCTTATCTCTCTCTGTTCTTCAATATTTCCCTATTGACTTATTATTTTCATACTGCCTACAGATAATGACTGCTCTTTATTTTTGTCAAGAATATAATTTCTCATAGCATCAGGCAAGCTCCTGTTCAAGGGGATTCCTATTACCTCTGTGATCAAATATAAATTTTTATCTTTGATGTTTAAAACTCTTCACTAAATGAGTTTTTATTTAGTCATTTTTTCACACATAAAAATCTACAGTTTAAGCATAAAGTTCTGCCTTTTTGTCCCTCACACACAATGTTCTCTCTCTCCTCTTTTTTCCATTAGAGTAGTTATCCCCTCATGTCTAGAATGAGATCCCTCTTCATTTCTAACTCTTAACTTCCCTGGTTTCCTTCAAATCAGCTCAAGTACAATCATCTATCAGATGCCATTTCTATTATTCCCAACTGCTAAAGCCTTCACCTCTAAGGCTATTTCATGTCTACTTAACATATATCTTATACATATGTGTTGTCTCCCCTTTTAGAATGTGAGATCTCTTTGATAGTAACTTACATTGATATTTGTATTCTGAATGAATAGCACAGTATGTCATATGATAGTTATTAAAAGTTCGTTAAAAGTTTGATTAAACATCACTGTCAATGAGTGATTCTCTGAATCTTAATCTATTCTGTGGTCAACCAGGTTGGATATTTATCACTTCTTTCCTTCATTTATTTACTCGTTGTCAAACAAACTATATTCATTACCAACCACTAACTCTTGAACTTAAACCCCCATTTCTTTCCAAGAAGCACCATGGATACCATGCCAGTGACCCATGCACAGCAATGAGTCAGATCTCTTATATGTCTACATTTAGTACCAGAACACATCATTATGGTTTCAATATCACATTATTAATGGCACAAAAGAAAGAATATCACATAAGTTTCAGTTTTACATTGACTTTTTTAAAATCAGGAAAAATTTGTAGATTTCATTTACAATTCAAAGTGAGAAGTTTCAGTTGAAAATATAAATACTAATTAGCATCCTCAGTCATAGCAGAAAACATAGTGCTAATTTTCCCTGACCTCACTGAAGAAGACTTTTAGTTGGTTAATTAACTGGGATAATTTACTACAATTCAGATAAAACCTACAAACAAAATATTATAGTGTGTAAACTCAAGAGATGAGAATAAAGATTTCAGAATCTTGGCCCAGAAGTTGTCAGTGATTTACATTTCCTCATTTTATTAGTAACTGAAATTCTCAAGACCAAAGTTTAATAGCCTTTAAATCAATGTTTTAATAGGAACTAGTAAGATTTCCATGTTTACAAGAACTGATAAGGTTTACTTTATGTTGACAGTGTTTTTTTTTTACTTCAAGAATTAAAGAGGAAAATTTTATTAATGTGAGTTCAACCTTGGAAACACTTTTAATGAAAAAATTTAGTTCTGTGTATTATTCTACAGTATAATGAGATTATGCAATAGTCATAACAACATTGGTACATTTGGGGATTTTTTTACATGGAATAGATATGGAAGTTTTGTGCCAAAAAATGTTTTTGTTTTCTAAAAGTATAAATTCCTGGGTATACCCTCAATTTAAGAATTGTTATAATTTAATTATATGCAGTTACAGCATTAAAGACAAAAGATAAAGAAACAAAAAGCTTAAAGGAAGCTGCCATTGAATCAAACTGTTCCTAGATAATTTTTCCTGCCATACTTTTTTTTCTTTTATGAATGCTAGACTTTAAGATAGCATTAACATACTCAAGAAAAGAAGGAAAGAAGGATTGACAGAAGAAGAAATAATAGAATGTCATTAGCCTCCTTGGGATTCTTAATGCTAAAGCTTTTTGTTTTTTAAGCTCTCAATGTTGCCAGTTTTTCAGATTTTCATTTAACAGTGAGGAAATTCATGACTATTATTTATTAAGTAAAACTAGGAAAAGCACAAAGGTGTATTTATTAATTTAATAATTGTTTTTGTTATAGAAAACATGAACCTGTTTGTGACAACATTATTAGGAAGAAATTATTTCCAGTCTTTTTCATAGGGGTCTTATAGAATATTTCCCAGAAGATACCAAAAAAAGATCTTAGACACATTGGTATTCTCTTTCTATTAAATTTCTAAACTAAGCATCATAAAATATGTCTTAGAGAATGAACCTAAGGAAATGAGTAGTAATGAATAGTGTATATAATTGTGCCAAAGAAAGAAGTCAAAGGACCCCCAATACATTCTCTTTGAAACCCTTTTTTGGGTTTCCATGATAACTTACATTTTTGTAGAATCTGCACATTTGATTTCATTGGTGTTAAGATCTCCCATGGAGAAAACTATCTTTATTAATACATGTTAACATGTATTTATTTAAAAACTTGTCACTTTTTGTGGTGGCAAAAAAATTGAAAATGGAAAGGATGTCCTTCAATTGGGGAAAGGTTAAACAAATTGTGGTGTATGATGGGGATGGAATACTATTGTGCTATAAGGAATGATGAACAGGCTGATTTCAGAAAGTACTGGAAAGTCCTACGTGAACTGATACAGAGTGAAATAAGAAGAGCCAGAAGAATACTATACATAGTAACGGAAATATTGTAGAATTATCAAAGGCTATATAGACTTTGCTACTAACAGCGATACAATGATCCAGGACAATTCTGAGGGACTAATGAAAAAGAATAATCTACCTCTAGAGAAAGAACTGTTGGAATAGAAATGCAGGTGAAAACATGATTAATCACTTGTTTATTTAGGTATAAAATTTGGGTTTTTGGTATGATAAGATTATTCACTTACAAAAATGAATGATATGGAAATATGTTTTATGTGATAATACATGTACAACCCAAATTGAATTGCTTGTCAACACCAGGAGGGAGAAGGGAAGAGAAGGAGACAATATAAATTATATAACTGGCAAATGTATGTGTAATTTTGTTATTAAAAATAAAATAAAGATAAAACTAAAAAAAACTTGTAACAGTAGTCTAGGGATATTGGCATTAAGCCATCTGGTGCCCAGATTCACATGACTGATGTCATAACCTAAATCAGAGTCACTCCGTATTTTTTAGAGGGAGAACTTGAATTCAGGTCTTGTTATCTCTGAAGTCCAGTTCCTAAACTGATACTGCTATTTGCTAATTATATGCTTAAATATCAAAATGTTGTAGAATTATTTTCTTGCCAATTTTCTCACTTGAAAAAATACATTAAAATTCACATTTATATTTTTTTCTAAAATCACCCAAAACCCTTTTTATAAAATTAAGGGAGTCCTGGCTTTCAGTATGGTTCTATTGATAGTCTATATCCTTGGGACTGACATTGCCAAGTTTTGTAACACTCATGCTCAAAAGGTTAGCTAGCAGATAAATATTTTGATAACAATTTATGAAGTCAACGCACTGAAACTGGAAGTAATTGAATTGTTGGGAATATTTGTAAAGAATACCCACACAATTTAGATCATTGTTGTGTTTGGGGTTTTTTAATGATGTTTTACAGTTGCAAAAATTTCTAACCATGTAATCTTTTTCTTAAGGTTTTTTTTCACTGCTCCCCTTTAACCATGAGCATGATGGTGTCACTAGACTGTCCTTTTTTCTTTGCCTTAGAAGCTTTCAGGCTTTTACTTCTACTCTAAGCTTAATGAAGAATTATCCCCCAACTGCAGCCCTTATTTTGCATCATCTATATATTTTCTCTATAAACATAATTTTTCTAGTATTTGTTTATTATTCTCAGCATGGAAAAATCTACAGTAAAGCCAGTTTTTATACATGATAATCTGAAATCCTTTTCCTCCAGCTTCTTTTGTGTGAAAAACAACAGCAATAGTAGCAAAAGCCTAATGAGACAAGCTGAGAAATAAAAGGGGCCGGGGTCTGACACTCTTTAAATGACACTGGAAATACTGAAGATTAAGTCTTTGTCTTAAGGAGGGATGAAAAAGATGCCACAGTGTAAATCTTGGGTTGTTTTAATAATCTAGGATTTAAAAAAAAAGACACCATTAGGGAAATGCTATAGGACTTTATCTTCATTCTTAACAAATTATTTTTCTTGGGGAAAAAATCTCTGAAATTTAAGAAGAAGAAAAAAATTGGCACATCTTCAATTCAATTCTGCAAACAATATCTTCAGTAAGGTAGCAGACAAATATGCCAAAGATGACCTTCTGGCTCCAAAGAGTTCTTCAGATAATTGATCTACAATATACATATTATCAGGCAGCAAATTATAACCAGCCACTAACAGCATTGCTGGCTCACTAAATGATTTCCTGACATTTCAGAACATTACAGGAGAGGCATATCTTTCCTTTGGGATTCATATCACCATTCGGTCTAATTTCTTTGTAAACTCTGTATAGAGATATACTCAGAAAGGAATGAACAAAACAAAGTCATAAATATTATAGGAGATTTATCTTTTGAAAATGGAAACACCCGCCTTGTAGAAGTGATGAGGTTTTAGAAATAGTAACTTCTATGGCCCTCAATAATGGTATGATCAGGAGCATGGCTGGTCTTACCAATAGGCAGAATGTGTAGCCACAGCAGGATATAAGGGATATACATCAATCTGGTTTTCCCTAAATCATCACCCTCACTACTTTCGCTGAAATTCAATCATTTTTTTTCTGTGTTGGCTGTTGAAAGAAGTACAAATTTAAATAAACCCTTCCAAATGTTCCCTTTATTCAGAAATATCTCTGGGTGGTCAAGAAACAAGTTGGAGGTTCTCTTCTCTCCTTGTCTTCATTACCTTCTGAAGATTCTTACTGCAGATATTTACTAATCACTAGATCAGTTATTTTTGAAACTTTTAGTCAGAAGAATACTCTTAAAAGTATTAAGAACCCTCTTAATAAGAGCAATGTTTTGCTTATGAAGGTTCTGTCAATTTATCACAATAAAATTACACCATAACACCATTATTATGAAAATAGTTTTGAACTCACAGATCACCTGAAAGGATCCTGGAAATTCTCAGACATGGATACGTTAATGAGGAACTTAGGATATTTGAGAGGCGAAGTACACACAGAAGAAAGAAAAATTTGATGACCATATTTCTCATATAGTATAGGATTTCTCAGTATAAGGCATTCAGAGACTACTATAAAATTACAACAATTTTTGAGAAAACATTCTTCCATGATTTTAGGTTAGTGACCACATATTTCATGCCCCTGCTGTTTTCTGTGACAAAATGGAGTAACTTAGGCAACATAAATTTTCCAAGGATGTGGAGTATGGTCTCCTGGGGCTTCCAGTTTGTATCTTGGCCAGAGTAAGCAAGTAGGTATTAAGTCATCCATTATTCTTCTATGTAACTCATCTAAGATGAACCATCAAGTTTTTCCAATTAGCAAATGAGTCAATTCTAAATTGACTAATATAAGATTATCAGCCCCTTTATCCTATAACATTTCCCATGTTCAACCATCATGTCAATAATGGGGCGATTTCTCAAGGCATCCTAGGATCAGGATACCTGCCCCAAGTAGCCAAAATACTATGTCCCTCCACTAATCGCATCTTACTTCCATACTTTTCGCATTTGAAAATGATCCTTGAATACATTCTGATCCCCAGACTACATCTTGAGCTTGGGGCATATAATCTTGATCCTATACCCTAAATTTGGGACCCTCTGACTCATTCTAATGTATCTGCCCTGAATCATTTCCCCTCCTTTCTCTGGTAATTCAGTACCTGGCTCACATGTTTCCTTTTTTTTTTTTTTAACTGCAAATCCTACCTCTGTATTGGGGGATTTCGTAGGTCATAGTCTCAGAGAATTTTAGAGCTCAAAAGAATCTCAAAAGACTTTCTAATCCAACACTCATTTTATATGAGACTGAGAGAAATTAAATTACTTGCTCCATAATACAAAGGGAGCATCAGAGGCAATATTTGAGTCTGAGTTCTTTAATTCCCAAGCCAGCACTCTTTTCATAGTTCTGAAATGCCTACTATACACATTAATGTCCCCTCAAGCCTCAATTTCTGAGCTAATTGGTCTTCTCAATTTCTATGTCAAATACATTCACTCTAACTTAGTCATACATACAAAGATCTCTATGATGTTAATCTCATACTATCAGTAACTGATGAGACTGTTCCACTTCCATGTTCAGAATTCCAAAATTCTTTCTTAACATAAGTTCCTAACCTTCTACCTCACCATTATCTTAATCCTTCTAAATTTCTGCTTCTTCAAGAGTTCTACTCACCCCAGTTATCTATTCTCTAGTCTATTCACTTTGCTCGAACCTCACATAATTATTTTTCTATTCTTGATCTTGAAATGGTTTAGCTATATGTTATTCTTTACTTCTAGTTATATTGCTAATAAGCATCAAAAGTAAGATTATAACTTATATCTCTCCTGATTCCTGATTTAGAACACCTCCTGCCCTATCATATTATAGATATACTTTATAGCCATTATATTGTTTAAAAACTGATTGTAATAATGATTTTACATGATCAAAGAATGCTAAATTATTTTCAACATGCTTTATCAAATCTAAGAGGAATGCAGCATATTTTGGAAAGATTTCAGTCAAAATCAATTTAAAAAATTAAAATCATAAGAAGTTGGTCTCTGGTTATCTGTAATTCCCTATTACATAGAAGATCCTCATTTTCAGATCATTAGAAAATGAAAGTAATATATTTCATATATATACACCTACATACATATATTTTACATATAGATATATCTATTGTAAAATTGGACTTGAACTCTGGACTTCAATCCCCACAATTCCTTGCTCCACTTCCCCAGAATGCTTTGTAATATCACCTGGGCTGAGATTGAGAAGGTATTTAACCTGATTGCAAAAGCTTTTAGCTCTCTTTTGGACTTCCGTTTTGGAGCAGAGGCGTCTCTTCCATGATGTGAGGTTATTTTGTGTAGGCCTCTGGCCTAAGCACATGTTTCTTACTTGTATATTCTTTAATCCTTAATCCTTGATAAACCTCTAAAAATATAACACTCCTTGCAGAGAGAAACTAATTTCTACCTGCCTCAGTCTCCCAATATTCCTAAATTTTAATCTTTACACTATACATAAAATCTTGATAGCTATAGGTAGTTAGACAAGTACTTTTATTGTTATAAAATATTATCTTAATGTAAAGCTTCCTCAGAGGGGAGAGAGAAGCTTTAAGATAGGAAGATAGAGAAAGGATAGAAGTTTTTGATACCACGAGGGGGATGACGGAGTCGAAGTAGAGATATGAGGTGGCAGGAATGAGTCTTTATTAATTACCAATGAGCCACAGCCAAGCTCTGATCAAAGGACCCTTCCGAAGGCTTTTACCAGTCCAGAGATCCAGATTCAATACCACCCAGGTTGGAGAGATGATAGAGAAAGATGAAAGATGGAGCCTGGCCTTTGGCTGCAAGGACAGCCATCAGTGCGAGCTGGAAAGGAGGAAGAGCAGAAGAGAGCGAGGCGGAGCTGGCTGGGCCCTATTTATATGCAAATATACACAGTACATAGGGATGATTACCATTGGTTAATGACAAGGTATAGGTGTGGTTTCTCTTAACCAGGTGAGCACAAAGAAACCTGTGTTCCCGCCTAACCTGGGGGAAGCTGGGGTCAAAGGTCAGAGGCTTTCCCAGCCACGTGCAGTACTGAGCATGCTCAAGACTGAGCATGATCTCTTCTAAGGCAATCTGTACATACCAACTGTTCCCCTTGCCCATAGCTAGTGGTGGAGTACTACATAATGGAACAAAATCATCTCCATATTACTTCTTTTTTTCTTAGTATCCAGGTATCTAAATGACTCCTTTTCCCAAGTAGACTGCTTACTTTTAGAAAATTTTAAAAAGGTAATGAAAGCATTATTAAGTATTCAAAGGACTTGGGCTTTATTTCTGGTTCTACCATAAAACATGGTTAAATGAAAAAGTTAGAACTAGAAAAAATAGTTTGAGAAGGTGCCAGTCATCTCCCTCAAAAAATACTCAAAATGAGCATTTGGTATACTTGAATTTTAAGTTTAAGCACTAATTTTATAATGTAAGTAGATTTGCCAAAACTGCCAGAAGGAATAAAATAATTTATACCTGAATATATCTAGCATTTTTAAAATACCTTGTCAGATCTCTAAGGATTTGCATATTTTTCTCTGATGGACTATCAAATAAAATTTCTTATGACAGTCCCAGTTATCCCAACCAATAGAGAATAGATCTATAAGGGCAATCTTCAGATGTTATTCATTTTTTTCTTAAAATACAGGTCAAAAATTCAATGATGCAAAGAATCAGATACTACAGAAGTCAAAGACATGCTTAGAACATAGCAAAAACAATGGGGACCAATGAAAAATAAAACAAAAAAAAACTGTCCTAGTAGGGCATTCAGTGGAACTCATTGCCAGACCTGAAAGAAGAATTATATTTAGGGCTGTTCTGCTTCAATCAGAATGCCTATTAATAGAAATAAACAGAATAGCTGGGAGACCAAGGGTATAGAAGACTTTTTAGGAAATTTCTCCATAGGAGGCAGAGATTTCTATGTAGTTTCAGCAATTCATTATTCTGTAGTTTTATCTAAGTAACTGAGAAATCACAGATTTCTTGAAATACTGAGGATGAATTAAGACTACACAAATTGACAAGATCTGGATTTCAGGAATAAACCACTATTTCTTCAATATGAGGTTTATTTCATTAACATTGATATTCATATTGTTTAACTCAATGTCAACATACTATAAACATTCTAAAAGTAATAATAATTTGGGAATGTGGGGTGGGACAGAAATTGGACAAACATGATTGACTAGGGTAGGAACAACCTATGTAGAAATATTCTCCACACATATAAAACAGCAATTTCTGTGAAACTGACCATCTTGGCCATTACCCAGGGGGCAATGAATTTACGTCATCTATATCAATGGTAGGACTTGAATGCAGTGGGCAATGCTGCTTTGTAGCTTTTCTGAAATTAAAAAAAATCAATTAAATACAAAGTTTGACATTAGTAGAGTACTAGATTTCTCTTTTCATTTTTTTCACTTTCTCAGTGGTTCTGAGTTTAGTGTCAGATAACTATCAAGGACAAAATGGTGAGGCAAGTTTGGTTCACATTGAGTGGAGTTAATGAGTTTTTAAAATTCTGGCACAGAGTAGCCAGAGAGAGGTTTAATATTTCCTACAAAGGTCAGAACAGTCCTCAATGTCAGAAATTTTAAAAGAAATTTTTCCAGCCCTATCAGTGGTCACTATTTGCTCTGAATCTGTCTAGCCTATAAACCAAATGCTCTCTACACACAAAGCATCAAAGAGACTGAAAAAAAAGTGAAATTAAATGGGTTCAGATTATTTCCACAACAACTTTAAACAACCTCTTCAATTCATTCACAAGAAGTTTTGAGATGATCAAATTTCTATATCTGAACTCTACAAGGATTTTTGCTTACTTCTACCACTTAAAGTGTGATCATAGGGATCAACACTATTATAAAAAATGGACAGCCTACCTTAGATTAATTATCTTGGAAAAGTTTCCTTTCAGAATCCTCTTCTTAATTTGCCTATGCACAGCCTTTTCACAGATGAGTCTTCCAAGTCAAGACTACGCTTTTTCCCCCCTCATCCCAGTTGCTTAGAATTCCTAGGTTTCTTTAAGACAAGAGCTTAGATTTCACCTCCCTGCAAGAATTCATTGCTGAACCCACTCTACTAGAAATTACTTTTCCCTTGTTTTTGTATAGACTTTGTATATGTTTTTTGTACATATTTTTTTTTTTTACTTTCATGGGTACAATTTGTACTCCTTGTAGTCAAGGGCAGCCTGATTTTTGTCTTTCTCTATATAGAACAGCATCCTGCACAGAATAGGAACTCAATAAATGCTTGTTCTAGTTCTGTTGTTGTTTTTAGAATAGTTGGTCCCTGAATACCATTATCAGGCTTAGATGTTCTCTCCTTGGAAGCATCTGTCATGTTTTCTTTCCTGACAACCAGAGCTGGCTGTAACCTTCTCCCCCTAACAAACTATTAAATGTACTGTATCGCAAATATGCAGCCCTCAGTGTCAACTAGATTATCTGATTTTGAAAATCCATCTGAATGTGCTAATATTCCAGGGAGAAAATAGAAGACTTTTCCAGATCTAATCACTGCCTCAAGTAAGCCCGGAGGGAAAGAGAAGCCTCTCAGAAGGTCCTAGTATGCATGCAGCATCAACTGAGCTTGTCCCAGAAATCCCCATTGAAGTGCTATTGTAAATGCTGGAGGCTCTAGCAGCTCCTCTGGGGGTATAGGGAGACCAGTAGGTGCCCAGGGGAGCATTCACACAACAGGCTCAGACTATAAGGTGTGGTTTTAGGGCTCTAATACATAGACAGTGGAAAGCACCTGCAGACTCGCAATGACCAGTCCTTCTTGGTTTCCCATCACATTTGTTTCTGGTACCTTATTAACAGGATGCAGACTCTTTCACTGAGCACACAGTAGAAACTTAGTTTCTCTTGAGTTAAAGGATGGAATGTCAAGAGAAAGTCCAGCAAGAAGCTCTTCCTCTGCCCTCCTTAAGTGCGCTGGCTCCTTGTAGACTCTTGGTGCACTTGCTCCTTTCTCTACCTGCACAGGTTAGGAGCATTGTGATACCAACATCTCCTAGATAAAATATGGGAACCATAACCTTGGCCATATGGAGTAAAACTACCCACTGATGCTCTTGCTGGTTGATTCATTAGTGACTCTAATCAATGGGCTTTGGAACTAGGTCGGAGGGGAGATGGGTATTCCGTCTGGTCAGCAGAGGGGAAATTTCTGGGTCCATGACAAATGTAGGGCATATTTTATTTTCACATGGCTCTGAACCTTTTCCTGTGTTCCAGGATTACTTCCTTTACTTTTTAATCACCCAAGTGAGTAAGTAAGAGTCCACAGGCTTCTATAACACTTCCCAAAGCTATTACCTTAATTATAATCTTCATGAAGGCAGGGGTTTTGTTTTATTTGTTCAATTGTCCTTATATAATAATGATTAAAAGGCGATGCCAAGCTGTAGGGACCTAGAAAGTGTTGAATTAATTAATATGATTCAATGAGAGTTAAATTTATATTTAAAATTACATTTTGTTTTATAGTTTGAAGGGGAAAACTTTCTAGTTAGGGTTTTTGGCAAAGAAAGTATGTTTCACATTTCTGTAAATCCACTGTAAAGTCAGTTATTTGCGACTTAGAATATATTTTTCTATAGAAAAAAGATGTTTAAGTTTTCATTTTAGACAATAAAATATCCCATTTTGAAAAAACTTCTGAAGTATTTATTTGTAGTAGCAGAAGACATCATTAACATTATACAGTAAAAAGTTTCAAATGTCTACCCTTCTTCATGCCAGTAGTTCCCAGGAATGAGGTGCAGGAATCCACTTCCTAGTCTAAAATTATTTACACTAAGTTGTGAAAGACTGATATCATATGACTTCTGAGAGAGATTAAAAGCTGCTCTTTAATCAGGAGAGACATGGTTCCACATTCTATCCCTGGAATTCTTTTTGTTCTGCCACAGTAAACAAGTTATTTTTACTTCTTCTACCCTCAATCCTCCTTATCTGTTAAGTGGAGGAAAAAAAAAAACATCTGTAATAACTAGTGGCATTACCTTGTTGGGAGATAGAACAAAATAATGTAAATTCGATAAACAAGATCATTTAAATAAAACATTTGGTACACCTTAAGGCCCTCTACAATTACCAACTTCTGGCCTTACTCCTTGAGGCCATAGAAAGTATTTGTGAATTTCCTGAGTTTCCAGGCTTAAGATGTTCTTTCTTTTAGCTAACCTCAGAGTGCTAGGTACTCCTTTTCATTGACTACTTATGTTCTCATTTATACTATATTTATTTTTACTTTTTTTTACTCTCTTATTCTTCTGACTAGCTCTTAAAACTCTTACAGGAAGGGACCATTAGGAAATGCTAAATGAAACCCACTAGAGACTTTACCAAATAGGATGAAATTTATAACTGATCTAATTAGGCCAGAAAAAGGGGGAAAGACTTAAAAGATACACCAGTTTACTAAGTTTCTCTCCCCTTCCCTGTCTTTCTGGGAAACATGGAAACAGACAAGACTTTTGTTCCTTTTTACGAAAACAAAAACAAAAACAAAAAAAAACATTAGGAGCATTCTCCTCCCTTCATTGCTTCTTCTGTGAAGGCTGTGTGACAGACCCACCACGCCCTAGTAGATAGAATTATTCCTGGCTTCTCTGTGAAGAAAGACTGTGGTATAGCATAAAGAGCCCTGGCTAAAGAACCAGAACCAACTGGACTCAGGATTGCTTCCCATACTTACTATAAACTATGGCAATGGAAATACATAAACACACACAAATCTCATCTCATTTAGCCCCCACTTTAAATAAAATAAGTCATTTAACCTTTCTAGTTATTATTATTGAGTATTTTCTCTTAATTTGAAAAATGGTGGCATTGGACCATGGACTTTCCACCTAAAGAAGTCCAGTAGTTTGCTATATGATCTTTTGGAACACAACTTATTTATAAGTAAAACACTATAACAAATGTGAGTCCCATCTGCCATATTAGCTTTTCAATATTTTTGAGTCCTATTAAAACCCAAATTGGTGAGATTTTCACTCTCTGGTTAGTCCTAGATATTATTAGAGCTTTGGCTTATAAACTTTTATATATTTTCCTTTAGGTCAATTTGAGTCACATGTGGCTTGTCAAAAATTAAAGGACACAGCTGTCCTACTTGTGTTTTTTTCTTTTCTTCATCCACACATTAGACATGGAAACTGATCATCAGCATCATCATCGATTGAATTTTAAGATTTATTGTCTAATGATTGACATGTAATTAATATTCTATTGAAATACACATGAATAACCAGATCAAATGTCATATCTCTAAGGAAGCATCAGCTGACTATCACTACTATAATTTAATTTTGTTTTCAGGGCATTCATCAAGTGAAAGCAATCATCTTGGAAAATCTTTCTATTGACATCTAAATCAAATAATAATTAAGTCTATATTTGCTCTTTGAACAACAAAGAGAAGTCTCAAGGTCTTCTTTTCTAGTTTTCCTCATTATATCCTTGATTTACTTATTATTAATTCAATAATTCAACAAACAATTATTAAGCACCTGCAAATGCAAGATATTACTTAAACCTTTGAAAAACATTTGGCCCTTACTCATAAGAAAGCTTATAATCTATATGGCAGGTGAATACTATCTACCAACTTTAATACAATACAAAATAGAATGTTAAAGAATGTCTTCTCCTAATGAGTCCTATTCTCTCCTAACCTGAAGACTTGCACCTTTTAATTAGTATTTTACAATAGGTGTTTTATAGACTTCTTAAACTTGGCATAGCCAAAGGTGAATTCATCATCTTTGCCCCAAAACCTTCTCTACCTTCTAAGTCCCCCTATTACTATCAAAGTACATTTCCACATTCTATACGAAGCTCTTGATATCCCTTAATATTCCTGCCTTCCCTTTTTTGATTATCTCATATTTTTACATTATCCTATTTTTATGTTTATATAAATCTTGTTTGTGTAAAGTTGTAAGCTTATTGCCTTGCCCTTAAACTGTAAGATCCTTGAGAAGTGACTCTTTTGCCTTTCTTAGTATCTCTAGCACTAAGCACTGTACCATTGTAACTATTTAATAAATTCTAGTTGATTAATTGACTGAAATGAGTCCATGAAAATGGGTCTAGAAGAGAAATGAAGAAAGGAATCACCTTCTGCTAAAGCAGTCAAGAAAAACTTCATGAAAGATAGTAGCTGAACTTCATCTATAAGTTTTAAACAGTAGAGAGTGTCCCATGTATCAGAAATAGGCTTATTTAGATGTAAGCATATGCAGGGTGAAGATGAAGCACAGCTTGTTGCCCAATATGGCTGAAATATGGGGAGCATAAAGTAGAATAGACTGAAATAAGATTAGAATTCAAGTTGTATCAATACAACTCAATATACAGCTGTGACATTCTTACTCTTTTCTCCCCATTTCCTATAATGAAATTGTGTGGAACTATGTAGCAATAACCATTATAAGGTTTACTTTATTCATTTGTACTTATGCTTGTCTTTCAAATAGCTGCCACCAGAAAGTGAAGATGATGCTTTACTGAGCATGATGGAAAATGATTAGACTAAGAATCAGAAATGGTTTGATTATTAAAAGTTGCTACTTAGCATATTCATGCTCTTGGACATCTTTGGAGCAAATTTCTTCCTCTATAAATGAGGGGGATTACATCATCTCTATTTTATCATTATTGCATAAAAATATTGTTATTCTGTCACCTTAGAATATATTTGGATTTCAAGAATGGAAAATAAAAAGTAAAAAATGAAATAAAATTAACTAGCCAGTTTTTAACTTGTTCTTCAACATCTATGGACTAAATACAAAATTATTGATCTTTATTAATTTCAAGATAATGTAACTAAAACATTTAAATAACAAGAATTGTAAATACAGAGTCATCACATTCATTTCCTATTTGCTTACCTTGTTTTCCTTAAAGAAGACTAAATTTGCATTTTGTCCACACACTGGTCCTCACTCTAAATAATCACTACCTTTTTGAGGCCAGATTATTAACTGATACTATATAGTATTTTTCAGGAAGGATTTTCCTTAAAGGAAGCAACCTTTTTTCTTTTCATAGCTATTTCTAAACAATTTTGGAATATGACCAGACACAACAGGGAGGCAGCAAACAGGCATTTATTAAGTTATAAGTCTGAGTCATTATCTCAGTGCTATGTCTCTTATTAAGTTATTATGTCCTAGATACTGTGCTATCTTTGAGATACATAAAAGGGGGGAAGTCTGCCCTCAGGAAGCTCACATTATCTTAAAGAAGACCTGATAAAAAGTATATATGATATATTCAGAGTAGATGAAAAGAAATCTCAGAAGGAATGGAAGGCATTAGCAGCTTTAGGGAAGATTTCTTGAAAAACGTGGGATGTCAGTTGTCTTGAAAGATGCCAAGGAAACTAAGAGGAAGAGGGAAAGAGGGAAAGCATTCTAGGAATAAGGGCACAGATAATGCAAAGGAAAAAATATTGGTAACTGATATATCTTTTATTAGGACAACTATGTGGCTTACAATGTATAAGAAGGTTAGACAGAGAGGAAGAGACCATGTTATTAAAAGTTCTAAAACTTTTTTATTTGATCCTGGAGATGATAGGTTTCTATTGGAGTTTAGGTTTATTTAGTAGAGTGAAGGCAAGGCCAGATATGTGCTTTGGGAAAATCACTTTGACAGATGAGTGGAAGATAGAATGGAGTAGAGAAAAAGTCTAGACAGGGATATGAATTAAAAAAAAACAAACATTTAAGAGGCAGCTATGTGGGTCAGCGGATAGAAAGTCAGGCCTAAAGATGCTCAAATCTAACACTAAACATTTCCTAAGTGTAAAGAATAATCTAATTAAGCAACTTCCATTGATATTCACTAATTTATGACTGCATAATTATATTTTCTCTGCATGTAATCTCAATTAGTTAATCAATATTTTAGTGAAAAGTTATGAGAAATAATCCCAATTACTGATTGAATAATTTTGTCTGAGTCAGTAATCAATAATTATCTTGTGAGTAAAATTTCCTGAAATTCATTGACAAGATGTACTTGCTAAGCAGAGTTGTGCACGTCTCTAGTAACCTGGAATGTGTCCAGACATTTTAATATCTTGGTTGACTTTGAAGCTACAAGAGTGACCTTGGCTTTTACCATATACACCCCGATAATTACTTCATAGAATGGAGGCAAAAAAAAAAAAAGACCTGAGCCTCTTGAAGAAGATCTCTAAAACAGGAAAACTCTGGTTGTCCCTTCTGAGAAGAAATATTCAGAAGACCATGCCCCTTTTAAGGAGGAGTCGGTGTAATCTGATTATACATATAATCAGATGAGTTCTGGGTTTTGAGCTGAGCTAGGATTGGCTTGGATCCTGACATTTTGTGATTTACAACTTTCTATGATAAAATATCAGTGTGGCTCAGATAATTGCTTCCCAGTGTTTAATTTTTATTTTTATTCAAGTCACTTAATTCCATTTGCTAGCCCTTACCACTCTTCCGCCTTGGAAGTGATATTTAGTATTGATTCTAAGACAGATGGCAAAGGTTTTTAAATTTTATTAATGATTATTTAAATAATAAGTGAGAGGTGATGGGGGCATCAATGAAGAGGTTGGCTCTGTGAGCAGAGAAAAGGAAACATGGATGAGATATGCTATAAAGGAGGAAGCAACAAGATGTATCAATTGACTGGGTATGAAGGATGAGAGAGAATGGCAAGTTGTAAGATTGGATGCTTGTGAGGTTAGTGATACCTTCAACAGTAATAGCAAACCATTTATGATTATGTGCACACAGTAATTTTCTCCACACTATAAATATCCTAACTTGATTTTTCTTTGATGTTTCGGGAAGTATGGACCATCTTACAAGCCTTCAGAGTCATCACCATGTACATCAATTATCTCCTCAAAAACCTTATAAGAGGTGTTTAATAACTATATCAATGACAAGACTGCTAGAAAAGAATCACTATTTGAACATAATCAGGACACTAACATTACATTCTGAGTCATATCACTGTGGAAACACATTCATTCATTTAATATATATTTGCTTTGTATGTGGAAGGCAGCAGACACAGTCTTGACAGATATTCATTCATTCACTGAACTAAACATTTATTTAATGTCCATTGTTTGCCTAAGGTAAGGTATATATAAACACAGGACAAGGACCTTGCCCTCACTGAGTTTGTAGAAAAGAGATATAATTGCAATATGTACTCTGCACTTTCTAGAAGTTTATGATTTAGCTGGACCAAAGAGACACACACATAATAAAATAATGACCCAACATTTTAAAATTAAATGTAAACAATAATAATGATCAATAATAAGAAAGTACTATTTTCTACATAGCTCATTTCATTTGATCCTTACAGCAATCTAGTGAAGTAAGGACTGTGGGTATTATTATCCCCATTGCACAGATGAGAAAACTAGTTGAGAGTGGCTTAGTCTCTTGCCTGGGGTCACACAGCTATACATATTACAGACATAAAAGAGTAACTCTATTTGCTATGGTTCAGAAAATGTTTAATTCACTTTGAAATAATTTGGGAAACTGAGATGAATTTCTTTCATTCAACAAATATTTATTAAATATAATCTGGGTTCTACATTTATTGATGGAATGGGGTAGAAAGAACAACATGAAGTGACTTTTAGTGTCTTATGCCTTAAGACGTTTTGTAAATGACAGAAAAACAAGGCAGTAGGAGCGTCCAATAGGGACCTATACTCTCTACTTCAAAGGATTCCAGAGAGGAAAACACTTTGCAAAGTTTTAAGTGCATTAAGTGATACCAGGTAAAGTGAGCAGAACCAGGAGAACAATGTACAAAATGGCAACAATAGCATACAATGATCAACTGTGAATGACAACTATTATTAGCAAGACAAGGAACCACAACAACTTCAAGGGACTGATGAAGAAAAAGGCTATCCACTACCGTAGTAGGAACTGGGACAATATGAGTGTATATTTAAATATACCATTCTTCACTTTATTTCCTCCATCAATTTTTCTCTAGGAACAAATGTAGAGCCTATATCATATTACCTTCCATCTTGGAGAGGGAAGAGGAATGGGAGGGTGAGAGAGAACATGGAATGCAAAAAGCCAAAAATAAATCTAAACAAATTGTATCAGCATGTAATCTGGGGCAAAATATTTTAAAAAATCTTTAAATACTATACTAGTGTAAATGATCACATTGTCATAGCTTTGATTCAGTGTTCTCCACATGTTCTAGAAGCTTATGTGAAGAATTTAAAAGTGACACAATGAGAATAAGGTTTATAAAGTTGTTTTATTGAAAATGTGGTTTTTAGAAAGGGATTAGTCTAAGAAAAAATAACAAGGCTATTTATTATTGTGGAAAGAAGAAAGGAACCACTTATTACATGTCTTATTATTCCAGGTGCAGGCGCTGTGCTTAGAAGTACAAATATTACCTCACAACAAACCTGTGAAGTATGTGCTAAAATCATTCTTGTTTTACAGTTGAGGAACCTGAGGTAGACAAGTGACTTGCCCAAGGGTATCTAGCTAGTAAGTATCTGGGGACACACTTGAAGTCAAGTCTCCTTGACTCTCTCCCCAAGGCTCTATCTAATTCTTCACCTAGCTACCTTAAAAGAATATTGGATTGAGAAAACAATGCACCTGGGTTTGAATTATCTCTTCTACTTCACATCTGCATGACCTTAGGTAAATCATTCTGTCTTTTGGGCCTCAGTCTCCTCAACTTTGCAAAGAGATGAGTGTTCTATTTTGTCCATTAAGATATCTTCTAGCCCTAGAAGTTATGACATTCTGAACTTTTTTTCCCCCCATTGGTTTATTAAGATTCTGATTTCTCAATATGAAGGGACCAGAGTAAGTCCAATTTTTAGAATGTTAAATTTTCCTTTTCAAAAGGTTACTGGTGCTATGTGTGCCATACTGTGCAGATAATAGCATCATTTGTATTTGTAATTAATTAAAGGAAAAAAACTCACGATGGTCAACCATGTGGTTTGTGATTTGCTTCACACCAACATCCAAGCCATATGGTATCTTAGTAATTTAGCGAACAAAACTATCTCCTTAATGCACTTTACTGTAGGTTAATTTATGAATTGGCAGAAATGTTGTAGAACAACAAGTTGACTCTCTAGAAAAAAATAAAGCAGATCTTCAGCAAATAGAAGTGCATTAACCTTGTTGTTAATCATTGCCCTAACATTATTAGATACACAGTGGTGCATGGTTACTGAGCCAACAAGGCACCTGCATCTAAAACTTCTCACTTTAATTAGAGCTAAGGAACATACATGTCACTATGTCAGCCCAGAAAGAACTCTGTGGCCTCTTCTGTTAAAATATAGAAGCAAATATATTTTCAGAGTTGAATTTGCTCTCCTCAGAGAAGAGTAAACATATTTTCCTGAAGCAGCTACTGGGAATTGTTTCTAGTGGTGGAACATCACATAATCTATTTCTTTTCTCTCTTCTTTCTTTCTTCTTATACCTATTTTCCCCATCAAAAATTATCACTGTTTGAGGTTTGGAGAGGGGGGTTGTCCACATAATGGGGTTAAATGATATCCAAAGAGTAGATGAATCTAAGTGATTTTGGCAGAGTGACCGTGGGCATTTGACTAAAAGAAATAAGGAGAGGCAGGGTATCAGGAGAATTTGTCCATATAGAATGCTGGGAAGAGGATCTAGGCAGGTAATTAGGACAAGGGAGAACCACATAGAAAGATGATGTGAGGGAGAGAGGAAATCTGCTAATAGGTAAGAGATAGAGCTTTACTCAGAAAACCATGGAACCCACAAATGAGGTGGTGGCAGATCAGAGAAGTCTGGCAGTCAGGGATAGACAGAAATCAGGGCAAAGAATAGTTGTGTGGGGGAAGTGAATGGATTGGCTAGACCTAGTAGAGAAAAGCCACAAATCAAGAGGAACTGTGATGTTAGGAAGGTGACCAAAGTAGGAACTAGTAATGTGGGACTGAAAATAATGAAATGAACTCAACTAGCTTAATTAAGGCATACACTGAGTTTGATGGACTGATGGAAAAACAATTACAACAAAACAAAATAATTACTAGAAATAGAATATAAGGTTGCCATGAGATACACAACAAAGATGCCTGGGCTGTAGATCTAAGGATCTTTGAATTTACTTTAATATGGACCCACACATTTTGATTGCAGAATCTGTAACAATATGTGCTTAGAGAGAGAGGGAGCTACATCTGTGGGAAATGGTGGGATACCGGGGCAAGGAGCCAGGTGACCATCTGTAAATTTGAGGAAGTGTGCTCTCTTTTCCATTTATAGATCTCCCCATTCCCTTTGATTCTCTTTACTATGTATCTTTTCACATGTTGTTGCTTAATTCCATAACCCCAAATGACTGAGAGACTATTATTATATGGAAAATTGTTCTTGTTCAGTCATTTCAGTTGTGTCTCTTTCTGACTACACTTGGAGTTTTCTTGGCAGAAATACTGGAGTTTTTGCCATTTCCTTCTCTGGCTCATTTTTACAGATGGGGAAAATGGAGGCAAACAGGGCTAAGTGACTTGTTCAGGATCACAGCTATAAGTGTCTGAGATCAAGTTTGAACTCAGGAAACTGAGACTTCTTCAATCCAGGCCCAGTGCTCTAGCCACTTAGCAATCTAGCTGCCCAATAATAATAACAGCTAGCATTTATATGGTGCCTATCATGTGTTAGATACTGCGCTAAGTGTTTTAAAAATATAATCTTATTTAATCCTCACAACAATACTGAGAGGTACCATTAATACCCTCATTTTAAGCTGGAGAAACTGAGGTAGACAGAGGTTATGGCTTGTCCAGGGTCACATAGCTAGTAAGTGACTAAAGATGGATTTAAAGTCAGATTTTTTTTAATTCAGGTATAGCATTCTATTGACTGTACCACTTCACTGCCTTAAGTGGGAAAATGCCCTAAGAATATACTGCATAGTTTGTGAATACTTGGGGGCACTTGGTCAATAAAAAATAAATATGGTTTCCAAATAAAGAAATCATGCCATAATAAACTTATAAACTTTCGATAATGTTGCTAGGCTGTTAGACCAGGAGTATGCTGCATAGGGTATGACAATTTCAGCAAGGCATTTGGTAAAGAATTGAACGACTCCTATGAATTGAAAATGAATAAACGTGGACTAGGTGGTAGAATAATTTGTCTCTACAGCCTTAGCACAGAACTTTTAGACTGAAGAAAATGAATATGCTATCCTCAGGAGCCCATTGGTGAGCTCAGGTAGATAGACTTTATGGAAATTCAGAACTAATTGAACACACACACACACACAAATGTCTTTAGGCTCTTTTCATGGTTCAAACCCTCTATTTAGTCTTTTTCATCTGTTCCAAAGCTATTACAGCTTGATTCTAACTTTGTTTTTACCTTAAGATCCTTTAACTCTCTTCATGTCAACTACATTCACAAATATGCCCCTTTCCTTTAATACTCTCTACTATTTGAATGTCTCTTTCCCATTGGCGAGTCTGACCTATTTCTGATTATTGCTTGTTCTGCTCCCCAAATCAGAATTCACTGATTTGCCTCAGCATGCATGCTAAAACACTCTTTTTTGAATTATCATTATATATATTTATCATGTTTATATACGTGCATATAATATAAAATGCAACATAATATAATATATATTATTTGTTATATTGTAATGTTGTAATAAATATCCTTTGCCAAAAGAAAGAAATTTTCTCATTGGCTATGTAAAAAATCTGTGCCTTATCCTTCCTGCCCCCCACATTCTTTTCCTACCCAAGAACACAGATAAGATGATATCATATTATCATATAGTATATCTTTTCTTGTTTGTCATGTTGTGAATCAAGACACATATTTTTATGTGAAAGAAAAAGTCATGGAGTAAATAAAGAATGATGTGTTACAATCTGCATTTGGACTCCTGTTCCTTTTATGGTAGTGGATGTGCTTTTTTTATCATGCATCCCTTGGAGTTGTCATGGATCCTTGCCTTTTAATAATAAAGTCATTCATGGTTGATAATCATACATTAATATTGTTATTATGTACAATGTTCTCCTACTTTTGCTCACTTCACTTTGTATTACTGAATATGTCTTTCCAGGTTTTTTATTTTTATAATCTTTTAGGCATTTCTTGTGGCACAAATGGATTATAATCATACACTACAATTTCTTCAGCCATTCTCCAAGTGATGGGCATGTCTTCAGTTTCCAACTCTTTGAACCACAAAAAAAAGACTTGCCATAAATATTTAAGAGTCAGTTTCCTTTTCTTTTCCCATGATCACCTTAGGAAGATACCTGAGTGTGGAAGAGGCATGAAGAGAAAAAGGTTTTGAAGGACAAGACAAGATGCAAGGGACTAAGCTGGGGACCTGTTTTGCCAATCAAGAGGAAGATTCTAAAATGGAATGTTCCCAGGAGGAGTGGCAGTTGAGCTGAGGGGGAGGGGCTGGAAGTCTCTCTCTCTCTCTCTCTCTCTCTCTCTCTCTCTCTCTCTCTCTCTCTCTCTCTCTCTCTCTCTCACCTCTCTCTCTCTCTCTCCTCTCTCTCTCTCTCTCTGGCAGTTGAAGCTGGCAGTTGAGGCTGGCTGAAGACCCTGATTGTGCTGCCTTGTTTTGGGGGTGCTTTCTGATCAAGGGGAGATCCCTGCACTCTCTGAGATTTTGACTGACCAAGAGTTGGGGATTTTCTGGCCACAGAGAGAGGAGAAGAAGAAGAAACTTGGCTTTTGAGTTAGTTGTCTCTCTCTGAGAGTTTAAGCTGGCCAGGAGAAACTGAGAGACTTTGATGGTGTAGTAAAAGAAGAAAGAAGATCTTAGCTGTTGTCCTCCATTTATCTAATTGTTCCTTTTCTCACCTTTGTTACTGAACTATTTCCATAACCCTCTCAAATTCCCCTTATAGATTAGGGTAACCCTCATCCCACTTTCCTCAGTTTACCCTCCTGTTATGCAAATAAACCCCTATTTGAAAAGGGACAAGAAAAGAAGATCTTTATAGTTCAATTGGGGGGGGGGAGGAAGAAGTCAAAGGCTTCAAGAAGAATTAGGAGGTGAAGGGGGGAGGGGAGCAGAGGGTTGGAAAAGGGAGGGAATGAGGGAGGAAGGAGATTAGGAAGTAGATTGATGCATCAGCCACTAATAGGGATCAGCAGGTAAAACCCAGAATAAACCCCAGAGCAGTCCTCTGGGTACCAGCATCCCTGTGTGGCAGTATTCCCTTGTACTAGCAGTGTCTCTCTGTAACTGGGAGATCCTCAGGGTGGTTCCCCTCTAGCAGTTCTCTCTAGTCATAAACCACAGGACAGTAGTCAGTTCAAGAAGAAACAATTCCTCTCAATTTACCTCTCTATTTCAATCAGTAGTAATGTCACCACATATTCGCCTCAGTTTACATATTTTATTTCAAGCAATAATAGTTTCACTCAGTTTCCCCTCAGTTTACTTATTCTATTTCATGAGTCAAAATGAATACACAGTTTTTTAATTCCTTGAGTATATTTTCAGGTTGTTCTACAAAATGGTTGGATTAGTTCACAGTTGCCCCAACAATATATTAGTGTCCGTATTTTTCCATATCTCATCCAACATTTGTCATTTTTTCTTTTATCATTTTAGCTAATATGATAGGAAAGAGATGATATTTAAAAGTTGTTTTGATTTACATTTCTCTAATAAATAATGATTTAGAGCATTTGTCATATACTTATATATAGCTTTGATACATTTATCCAAAAACTGTTCATATTTTGACCATTTTAAATAGAGAATGGCTGATATTCTTATATATTTAACAAAATTTTAAATAAATTTAACAAAATTTTACTCATAAGAATATAATATATATTTTATAAACAAGATGTTAATCTGAGAAAATATCCACCCATAGTTTCTCCAACTTGTTTCCAATCTAATTTTGCCTAAATTAATTTTATTTTTCAGCTTAATTTATTAATATCACCCATATACAATTACCTAATGTTTTTTAATTTCTTATTTATTCATAAATTCTGCTCCTATCAATAATTCTGATAGGAAATATGTTCTTTGTTCTAATTTGATTAAATCTCCCCTTTTAGCTTTGTTATACTGTATCCATTTTGGGGGCAGCTGGGTAGCTCAGTGGATTGAGAGCCAGGCCTAGAGATAGGAGGTCCTAGGTTCAAATCTGGCATCAGACACTTCCCAGCTGTGTGAGCCTGGGCAAGTCACTTGACCCCCATTGCTTAGCCCTTACCACTCTTCTGCCTTGGAGCCAATACACAGTATTGACTCCAAGATGGAAGGTAAGGGTTTTAATGGGGTGTATGGGGTGTTTAGGGAGGAGTAATATCTCTGGTATGGAGGGCTTGTTGTGCCTTCCTAGGGCAGCTCTCCAGCCTCTGACCCCCACCTGACACCCAGCTCTCACTTGTGGCTCCCAGTAGCTGCTAGCATGCAGCAGTGGCCACAACGGCTTCGACAGGCCAGCTAAACCTTGTGAGGGTAGCCAATGGGCCGTCGACCCCTGGTGAACCAGGGGTTTGCTCACCCAGTGAGTGAAAACTGCTTTGGCGGAACAGGCAGAAGAAACCAATAAGAAGGTTCAACGGCTGAGATGGCGACGCAGGGAAGCACTGTGGAGTGCTTAGGGCGTGTTGGAGCACAAAAGACAACACAGCCATCCAGTGCAGCTGAGGAAGTCTCCAGGTATAATGACTCTTCGTGCCACTGGATCCAGGCTTCCAACGCGAGAGAGTGGGACTGTCTTTGCGCATCGACTTTTCCACTTAAATCTCCTTCATGTGCACACTCATCTATCATAGATGAAAGCGCACAAAGACAATTGTCATCCTCGGTTACCGAGAGACTACTACTATATATCCATTTTGATCTTATCTTTAAAATGGTATATATTTATAAATTGGTTTATGTCATGTTATTGTCAAATTGAATTTTACTTTTCTCAATAATTTTTATCAAATACAGAATTCTTATCCAAAAGTTTGGATCTTTTCCTTTGTCAATCACAAAGTTACTATAATCTTTTTATGGATGTTTGTTGTATGTCTACTCTATTCCACTGATTTCCTTTTCTATTTGGTAGCCAGTACCAGAAAGATTAAATAATTACTGATTTATAATATAGTTTGAGAACTGGTACTACTAGCCCTCTATCCTTAACCTTTTCTTCCCATTATTAACTTTGATATATTTGACATTTTGTTTTTCCCAATGAATTTTGTTTTTTTTGTCCTCATTCAACAAAATATTTTTGGTAATTTAATTGGCATGGCATTGAATTAGTAGATTAGTTAAAGGAAGATTGTTACTTTCATTGTATTTTCTCTTTCTACTCATAGACAATTGATATTCCTCTAATTATATAACCCTGACTTTATTTCTATAAAAAATGATTTATAATTATTTTCATATCATTTCTGGAATTGGTTTTGAAGATATAATCTTAAGTATTTTATTCTATGGTTAATTTAAATGGGAAATTACTTACTATCTCTTCTTACAAGACATTGTTAGTGATACTTAGAAATGCTGATGATTTTTCTGGCTTTATTTTCCATCCTGTTACTTTGTTAAAGTTAACTGAAATGTTTAATTAATTTTGTCTGAAATTTGGGATTTTGCATTCATATATATTCTTATCTGGAAAAAGAGATAGATGAAAACCTTTTTTCCTATTCTGATATCTTCAATTTCTTTTTCTTGTCATTAATACTGATAATATTTTAGTACAATATTAAGTAATATTGGTGATAAGGAGTATCCTTGTTTCATTCCTAATCTTATAGGAAAGGCTTCTAATTCATCCCTAATACAGATGTTTGCTGATAGTTTTAATTTTTTATTTCATCTTAAATCAAAGAAAAAGAACACTTATACCCATGTTTTGTAGTATGTCTTAGAATCAGTATTGTGTATTAGTTCCAAGTCATAAGAGTTAAATAATGGGGATTAATCAATTTGACCAGGCTCACACAGCTAAGAAATATCTGGTCAGATTTTAACCCAAGACCTCTCATCTCCAAGCCTAGAATTCAAACCAATGAATCATCTAGGTACTCCTTCAAATGTTTTTAAAAGGAATAAGTGTTGTATCTTGTCAAAAGCTTTCTCTGTATCAACTGAAATTTCTGCTCCTTTTTTTGTTGATATAATCAGGTATGTTAAAATTTCTCATTAGTCATCCATGCATGCCTGGCATAAATCCAATTTGATTATAATATAGACTCTTTCTGATATATTGTTATGGATTCCTGGCTAATACTTGATTCATAATTTTTGCATCTTCATTAATGAAATTATACTTTCTCTGTTTTCGCTCTCCCTGGATTAAGTATCAAGACCCTATTTGTTCCATAGAATAGGTTTTTCAGGGCTACTTTTTTTTAACAATTGTTTTAAATAATTTATTTTATATGACCTTTAAATGTTTTGTAAAATTCACCTTTAAATTCATCTGGTTCTGATGTTTTTGCCACTCCCCTTCCCCCTAGCCAGGAAGTTCTGTTAAAGTCTATTTGAAATTTTATTTTCTAAAATAGATTTATTTAATTATTCTATTTTCTCCTCTATTAATCTAGGCAATCTATATATATATATGAAAGCATTCATCCATTTCACTTGTTAAATTTATTAGCATATAATTGGAGCAATCTTAAGTTGTTCTTCACAACTCCCCCACACCTGGTTTGGAATAGATCAATGGAATAACCAGGGCATCTAGGTGTCGTGATATATAGATTTCTAGCCCTGGAATCAAGAGGACAAGTTTAATATGGCCTTGGACACTACTATTTGTGTGAGCCTAGACAAGCTATCAACTTCTTTTTGCTTCAGTTTCCTCAACTATAAAATGTGGATAACTGCCTCTACTTTGCAGAATTGTTGTCAGGATCAAATGAGGTCATATTTGTAAAGATAATACTTGACACAGACAAGGTTTCATGTAAATGCCTGTTCTTTCCTTTCTTCCTCTTCCATGAAAAAGATTTATACTTCATTAATTGCTGATCAATGTATGGTAGACCACAGAGATAACCCCTGGTTATTTTCTGTTTGGGATTTTATTTTATCAACACTGAACCTGAAAATATAGAAGAAATAGCTAATATGAGCATAATTCAAAATTGGAAGGAATATATTATATAGCAGAAGATAAGAATCTATTCCTTGGATCCCTGATATTGATCTAAAAGTGATCTCAGGATTAGGGAACTGAAAGCTCAATATGGGTCAACATTGTAATAAGGCAGCCAAAAAAGTCATCAGGTCTTGGACTGAATTAAAAGAGCATAACTTCTGGGAATAAAGAGTTCTTACTCCTTTCGGACTCTGCCCTGCTAAGAGCCTTATGTGGAGTATTACATAGGAAAGTATTAAGCTTTATGGTACCCAGAGGAATAGAGGCTGTTATTATTACCTCAATTCTATAGTTAAGGAAACTGAGGTATATGATGCTTAAGTGACTTGATCAAGACAACACAATTAGTTTTTAAAAATATGATGAAAAAATCTAAACTCATGTCTTTCTAACTCCAAATCAAATGCACTCTCTATATGACTGATTAGGTTTATTGTGCCTATCTCCTAAGAGTAGAGATAAGAATATGGATAGACATCAAAAAGACGCAAATTTTGACTTGAAAAAAGGAACATTTTCCTAACAATTAGAGGTGCACAAAATTTGAAACAATCTTTCACACTTGGTTATTGTTTGATATGCAAAGCTACTGAGGGCCAAACAAATCCTTCAATTGTATCATTATTCTGTGATCCCAATAACTTAGTAAATAGACACTTTCAGCTCACATGTAAGTATGTGGAGATATTTTTAATCATTTTTTATTTCCATGCCTCAGAATACACCTTGAAAAAATAGCTATTTGGAGATATCTTTGAGGAAAAAAGGAACGTACTACCACTTTGTCAAGAATGCTTGGAAATCTTTCAAAAAAGGTTGGCAGAATTTAGAGCTAGACTAACAAATTACAGTATAAATAACAATAAGATAAGTGGATATAAGACTTAAAATTCAATATCACATGTAAACATTAGAAAAGAATCAGATCAGTCACCTTTAAGAGGTGTGTCAAGGAGAAAACTCTCACATAAATAATGTGTTTATAGAGTTACTCAAAAGAGAGTAAATAGATCATTTCAATTATATGAAAGTGAAAAACACTTTACACTAATAAATCAACACAGTGAGGATGAAGAAGGGAATATTGGGAAAATATTTGCATCAAGTATCTCTCAGAGTCTGTTTTGCAAGACATATAAGGAATTCATTCAAATATATAGGACAAAAATACTATTCTGCAAAGTCAATAAGAACA
The DNA here is from genome assembly GCF_027887165.1 of Monodelphis domestica. Classification (NCBI taxonomy): domain Eukaryota; kingdom Metazoa; phylum Chordata; class Mammalia; order Didelphimorphia; family Didelphidae; genus Monodelphis; species Monodelphis domestica. The sequence continues at coordinate 222,714,758 of NC_077231.1, read as the reverse complement.
AAGAGTTTTGAAAAAGCACTCAGATAATAAGAAAGATTCCTCCAAATCACTAATACCAAAGCCAATATAAATAAAAATAAGTCTGAGGTTTCAAACCTCTTTAGCAGTAAATTATAAAATTTGATAAAAGGTGAACATAGCCAAAATTGGAGGAACTGGGGAAAGATTGTTATACTAATATAATGTGTTTATGGTTGTAAGTTGGTCCAATATCTCTGGAAAGGAATCTGTAATTGTGATGCAAAATTATGACAATGCGTCTAAATTGTGACCAAAGATGCCCCTTAATATATATACATATATATATATACATATATATATGTATATATATTTCAAGGAAGTCAACAATAAAAATATAATATATAAGAGTACATTTGCAACAATACTCTGTAGCAATAGAATGGAGAAAATGTAGACATTCATTGGAAAATGCTATTGAAGCTATGGTATATGAATGTAATTGTAATTAAATATGACTGTGATATAAGAAATTATGAATATGAAGAGTACAAAGAAGTTTGTCAAAATATATAAGTGATTCAAAGAAAAGCAAACAGAATCATCACAATTACTTATATACAATGATTACAACAATGTAAATGAAAGAATAACCCCTAATGAAATTGTGTACCTTATAATTCTAAAGACCAACTTGACCTTGAAGAAGAGAAATAAATATATTTCTCCCTCCATTCTTTGACAAAGTAGAGAACTTTAGAAATAGAACAAAACAAATACTGTCAGAACTGATGCATATTCTGCTTGGAATTAGTGATCTGTTTGTTCTAGGTTTATTAAAATTATTATTAGGGATAGGTTTTGTGTGAAAGGCGAAAGAGAGAATATTGAAAAACAAGAATAATATCAAGTAAACAAACATCAACTGCCCTTTATATGCCAATCACTAGGCACTGGGGTTATTAAGAAAAGCAAAAGCAAAAAGTGGGGGCAACTGGGTTGCTCAGGGGATTGAGAACCAGGCCTAGAGATGGGAGGTCCTAGGTTCAAATCTAGCCTCAGACCCTTCCCAGTTGTGTGACCCTGGGCAAGTCACTTGACCCCCATTGCCTAGCCCTTACAGTTCTTCTGCCTTGGAACCAATACACAGTATTGACTCCAAGATGGAAGGTAAAGGCTTTTAAAAAAAAGGCAAAAAGAGTCCCTGTTCTCAAGGAATTCATGATTTAATAGAAGATATGACATATAAGTAATATGTACATACAATGCAAGTAAAATCAAAAATATCAGAAGGTGATTAGGAACTAAAGATAATTTTAAAAGGAAAAAATAAAGGAGTGTTAATTATATGACTTATAGCCCATATATATGTTTTGATTGCATATGTTCTCATACATATTGAAAATTAAATAATGATAATATTATAATCCATATACATAAAATACAGAATAAAATCATAAAAAAGAATAGAGAGAAATGTTCTTCCTGCCTGCAGCAACTATAATACTCTGTGAGGAAATAGGAGAAACTCTCAGCAAGAAAATCACATTAAACTGAGTTTCATGGATATGCCGTAAGGATTTTTTTTTCCTTAGAATAGATAGCCCAGAGGATTGCTGCATCTGTTGTCAGTCATTCTTTGATAGCAAATATCTCTGAATGTTTTAGCTGTGATTTTTGTCTTAAATTTAATGCTAAATAGTATAATGAAGGATGGGATTCTCACTGACCCCATCTTGGTTTCCTGTTAGATATGCACCATGCTTTTTTTTTTTTTTTAGTATGAGCATAAGGATTAATTAATAGGGGTGAGAAGGAAGCTATGTTATCTGTTTCTGAAGAGAAAAAAAGACATTGAATTCAGAGCCCATTAAGTAGAAAGGAATCTTTAAGTTCCATTGACAACCACAGTGAAGAATTACAGATGGAGATGAGTCACATGTAAAATATGTGTACCACTGTATGGATTTTAGCAGACTGAAGCTGCCTTGACATACAGATCTTGTGTGTCACTTCAAAATATTTAACCTCTTTACAAGTGATCATAACCAATTTTCATGTTAGGTGATTCTTTTGATTATAGGGGGATGATTCTAACATATAGTACAGTGCTAGGCATAAAATAAGCATTTAATAAATGTTTGTTGATTCATTATTCATTCTTTATTTTCTGTGTCGTATAGAAGAAGAGGACATGCAAAAGACTAATGCTTAGGGGTTATAATATAAAAATTCAAGCTGGAATTTTTTTATTCAATTATCTACTTGAAAATAGATAATCCACAAGGCTCTGGTAAAGTGGATTTTTTTTTCATTTATGCAAAACTTATTTTATTACCACCTAGTACAAAATAGAATAGGATTGGATGCCCCCAAAATAAAATTAACGGAGACTACACTGAAATGTGACAATGTAAAGAATAGTTTGATCTGATTTATCTTGTAACATCCTCAGGAGAAAATATACCCACTTCTGTCTACTATAAGCTGTAGTGTGTGTGTGTGTGTGTGTCTGTGTGTACACGTGCATGGTGGGACTGAAAGTAGTCTAGAGATGCCAGGAGATAGTGTCTTAAGACACAAATGGAAAAGTGCTTAATCAATGCAACGTGGAAAATTAAAAAATAAACTCATTTTCAGCTAAAGATATTATTGACATCAATAGAGAAAGCTTTTAATTCTTAACATGGTTTTGCTGATTGGGGAATAGGGTTGGGCAATTCCTCCTTTTTCTTCCCTTCAGCCCAAATTGAATAATAGATTATCCCAAAAATTATGGAATGGAAAGGATTTTAAAATAATACGGCCTGGTTTCAAATCCTACATAAACAAATGACATCTAAATGATAGTGTAAGCTATTTCATTAGGAAGTTTTCCTATTTATCCATCTAATTCCCTTAGAGGAAACAGCTCCACCAGTTGAAATATGACCGTAATTTCCAAATTTCTGAGTGTTGTGTAAGTTTAAGAATTTATAGGGAAAGGGAGAATGCTATTATATTTTAACAAAAACATGAGTGGTGGCTGTTTTTTTTGTTTTTATGTTGTAATTTTTAAGGTTCATATTCTAAACCATTATAAAATATATGATAGCACCCCCAATATATATGTGTGTATTATACTTAATACACACATATAATTTCTACATTAGACTTAGTAGAAGGGGTAAAGGTGACTGAATCTGGAGTCATATGTACTACTTATTATTGGTGAGATCTTGGGCATATTGCTTTACCTCTGTGGGTCTCAGCCTTTCTTTCTTAAATGAAGGGATTGAACGAGATGGTTTCTAAAGTCCCTTTAAGCTTAAGATCTATGATTTCATGACACCCTCTAAAAATAAAAGGGAGGCATTAGATGTCCAGGAAGAGGTAGGTTAAAAGAGAAAAAAAAAGTGGGCTGGAGGACAAAACCTAAAAGTAAGATAGAATTGTTCAAATTGAAACTATACTTGCCTCATAGCAATAACTGACGTGTATAGTGCTTTAATGTTTATACTATACCATGATCCATCTGGCAAGCTTTTAACTAGCTGCCTTAAAAGGGGGTCTGGGCTCCAAAGATCCTAGGAATTAAGTCTGTTTTTGTTTTTCCTCCAGTTTAGGAAGCAAAATAGCTATTAAGTCAAGAAGGCGCTACAGAAGGATGAAGTTTTCCTATTCTAACTGTAGATGATCTCTAAAGAGGGAAGAAAGATCATATTGTCACCTGTACCACCATCTATGTGATAAAATACACAGAACTTCTGCAAATAGAAGGCAAATTATGAAATAATTCATGCTTATGATCCCACGTAGATAGCAAACACTTTAACAATGGGCTAGGGTTCCTCCAGGAATTCTCTCATGTACATAATATGTCTCTTGTTTCCCATCATGACAAACATGGAAATATGTATTATATGAAAACACATGTACAAAGTATATCATATTTTTTACTGTCTTAGGGATGGGGAGGTAGAAGAGAATATGGATGGCAAAATGTCAGAAAATGAATATTAAAAGTTGTATTGACATGTAATCTAAAAAATTTTAAATTAAAAACAAATAAAAACAAGGTCATAGAACTGACCTCTCAATCTTGCACTTAGAAATATTTCTCTCTGTGGGGCTCCTATCATGTCCTCATGCATGATAGGACAGTTTTTGAAATAGGTGTTCATAAGAAAATCTATAAAATCAAGTAAGTATGTTCTTTAACAGAATAAAGTTAAGAAAATATCAAACCAGAAATGTCTGGGGTGGGGGAAGAATCAGGCTCATTATTCCTGTCTCAACATGCTTGATTCTCTCCTCCTTAATGATGCATTGTGAAGACTCACACACCTCCAAGTTTATCCATTCAGATAGAGTTAATCTCTCATGGGTTTTTTTTTTAAACCCTCACCTTCCATCTTAGTATCAATACTGTGTATTTGTCCCAAGGCAGAAGAGTGTTAAGGGCTAGGCAATGGAGGTTAAGTGACTTGTCCAGGGTCACACAGCTGGTTTCATGGTTTTAAAGAAGGAAAATTCAAAAGTGTTTGTCACCAGGTGCTGCTCTGATCTCATGCCACCCCCATTGGGTTACTGTCACCTCTCCCCATTCCTTTTCTCCTTGAGTGCACATCAAAACTCCCATCAAAAGTGTGTGAAAACCTTTATCCTCCCATATTCTTTGAAGGCATATCTCATCAGTTTTCTATCTTCCCAAACTGGCAAGAACTAAAAATCCCAGAAGGCTTTTTGGCCAGCAGTACTTTGCCAGGAGTTGTCACATTCATAGACAAAAAGAAGGCAGAAGTATAGGGATCCCCAAGAAGAGGAAGAAGCCTACAATCTAGGAAGAGGAAACAACATTTTTAGTTCTGTTCTTCCCTACTCCTCCCTCTCAGAGATCTAGCCAACTGATCTATCATTGTTAGCTTTTACCTAAATATGAAAACCATTTTTAATGCTACTTGTGGGGAAATCCTATTTCCTCCCTTCTCTTTCTTTTCTGTCTTTTCTCTCTAGAAGTCTAAAACTTTAATTCCACAAAGAAAACTCCACTCTTGAATACTGAGTTCCTATTAGTGGTTTTTCTCCTCCTCCCAAGATGGAGAAAAATATTGGTATCTAAATATATATTGAGCCCTTACAAGCCAGTCAATTTAAGCCCTGACAGAACTACCTGATTCCAGTTGAGTTCATATGGAACAGAAATATAGTATTTATTATCCCCCCCCATTGTAGAAATGAAGAAATTGAGGTTCAGTGAGATTACCTAATGTTCATATCTCTCTAGATAACACATGTCAAAGAAAGGATTTAAATTTAGATTTTCTGGACCCACTGAATAAGAAATAGAAGAGGTTAAGCTTTTCCTTACATATGAAGAAACTGAGACTGAGAGAGATGAGGCGGATTTTTCAGGGTCGTGGGTAGCAATTTACAAGGCCAAGCAGCAAATCAAGATTCTCTCATTCCACATCCAGACCAATTTTAAATCTTAGCTCTTTGTGACCTTGGCCTATCACATGTGCCTGAACTTTTTAAGTATTTTATTATTTATGGTAGCAATCGCCTGATTCTGTATTGCTCTCATGAAGACATCCATTTATTTGAAACAAAACTGCATCACTCAACTATTTTTTAATAATTCTTTGTTATTACATTGTTGGTGGACATTATGTAAACATCACACATCTATTGGTAAATCAAAGATGGTCAAATCAAATAGGTCAAGTAACATGTGCCTGTGTTAGCTTTTGTTTTTTCTTTGATGTATTTGTTTTGAAATTAGAAAATATTTTGAAATTAGAAATATTTCTAGAGCTTTTTAATCTAACAATCCTTAATAATGATGATGATGATGATGATGATGATAACTTTTATATTGTGCCTTTTATGTGGGCCAGGCACTGTGTTGAGAACTTTAAAAATACTATCAAATTTGATCCTCATTAAAACCATGGTAAGTTGGTGCTATTCTTGTCCCAGTTTATAGTCAAGGAAATTCAGGTAAATAGAGGTTGTAACTTACCTATAGTCACAAAGCAAATAAGTGTCTGAAGTCAAGTTTGAACTCAGGTACCTTAAAATAAAAGCCCAGAAGTTTCACTCCTGCACCAATAACCTGCTTAATTTTGAGAATGCTTATAAATTTTCTTTTACATTTTAAGTGTGAAGCTATTATTAATTCTTAGCTGTGATAGGAAAATAGAACATGTAATTTGTTAATATTCTATGAATTGTTTCCTTCCTGTATCTATAGTTATCCATATTACTACTTCAAAATTATATCTACTGGCATTATGAACTTTGTAATTATTATAAATGTGTTCCTTCCATTAATGTTAAATTTCAGAATGCCAGAAAATTTTATTTTAAATGTGTAAATACTTTTTTCTCCTTGATACCTGATGGATATCTTAATAAGCATGACTTTTTTCTCTTGCTTTTAGTAACCTCTATATACTCAAATGTTTGATTCTCTCACTTTCTTAGTGTACATTATTTATATTTATTGAGTACATATAAAATGTATATACACCTAATTGGTAATAGGATTGTATTAAATACTTAAATAAATTTATTATAAATAGTATATATATATACATATGTATGTATGTATGTATGTGTGTGTGTGCATCCTATTTGAACCAATTTAGATTTAAGTGAATGGAACTATGAATTAGTCTAACTATTCCAGATAGCAATTTAGAACTACTATGTCCAAAGGAAAGTAAAACTTTGCATCCAATAATAACATGGCTAGGTCTTTATCCCAAAGAGATAAGGAGCAAGGACCTATTTCTACAAAAAGAAAAAAAAAATATTTACAATAGATCTTTTGTAGTGACAAAGAATTGGAAATCAAGAGAATGCCCCAAAATAGGCAATGGCTGAACAAGATGTGATTGTGAGGGAATACTATTTTGCTATAAGAAATGATGAACATGAAGGTTTCAGAAAATTCTGGGAAGACATATGAACTGCTCCATAGTAAAGTAAGCACACAGGAGAACATTGCACAGAGTAACAACAACTGTGAAAGCCTTAGCTACTCTGATCAAGACAATGATCCAAGATAATTGCAAAGAATGCATGATGAAAAACGTTATTCACCAAAACAGAGAGAAGTAATGAACTCTGAATGAATATTGAAACGTGCTTTTAAAAATTTTTATTTTTTTTGTAATACATGGAAATATATTTTGCCTAATTTCACAAACATAACTGATATCAAATTGAGTGATGGGAGGCAGTGAAAAATTTTTGAACTAAAAAATAAAGAAATATTTTTACATGTAAATGGGAAATATTTAATAAAATAATTATTAATATAATATTGAAACAATTGTTAATTATTATTTATGTATCAGGGGACTTTTTGACCCACACATTCTGAGATGGTAAATATTTTTCTTAATTGTTAACATTTGTTTTAAGGAGGAAGAAGTTTGAAGGAATATGTACATTATTTCTGTAAAGTAAAAAAAATATAAAATTATCCTATTTTGACAGTTACTTAGTATTATAAATATTATTCTAGTCACACTTAATAGGTTTATTGCCCTGGACAAATAACTTAAACTTAGCCTCTGTTTCCCCATCTATAAAAGAGATATAATACAAGAATCTATTTTATGGGACTCCTGAAGTTAAACATAGTTTATATATATAGCAATATATGAAGTTCTTTATGGTTCACTAACTGCAAATCAGAAGCACAAACCCACATACACACATACATTATATATATGTATATATGTATATACACATAAATTCACACATATATAAATGTACTCACATACATCCTTATAGAAATTTTTTAGTCTTTTGCTAATAGATGTTATGCCTTTTGATGTGAAAAAAAAGTTACAATAAGGTTGACCAAAGAAATCTGAGCAAATGTTCATTAGTAATACATGCATCCTTCTTCTTTGGTATCCCTGCTTTCTAATTTTTCAAAGAAGCTTGAATTTTATTTACCTCTATTGATAAAACTGTTATATCATTTATTTTAAAACTGATATTCAAGCTTTCTGATTATTGTCATTATTATTAATTTTATTGAGAATAATAGCAGAAACTGACTATATTTTTTAGTTATTTTTTACCTACAGTTTTTAATATATATATTTCAAATTTAGCATGGTAGTTCAACATTGCTTTTGAACCCAGGTCAGTAATATACTCATTTTTTCAGAGAATGATTAATATTGATTTTCTCCTTTTTATTTTTAGCAATGTTCATATTTTATTTTACTTAGTCTAGATCAAATACTATTATTTTTATGTTCAACATATACATGCATGTAGTAAAGAGAGAGGGTGATTGAAGGAATGAACAAAAGAATGAATGAATGGATAGATCAATAAATGACTGAAGGCATGGTGGTTAATAATCCTGACTGCCAATAGGAGGGTAAAGAAAAGTATTCCTCAAGATGGCTTTGCGATCATATGCTTCTTATTCTTCAGTAATCTAGATAATATGAACTGTGTAACTTGAAAATGGTCCAGACTTTCCTTTTTTCATAAATGTGTTTTATACCATGGCTGAGAGACTTTCCACATCTTTCTCTTTCTTTAGCAGTCTTACAAATCCTTCAAAGGATAGCTTTCGTGACATCTCCATAAAGCCTCCCATAATCTTTTAACTGGCATGGTTCCCTTTTTCATCTGAAGTTATAATATTGTTCTCTTATACATCTACTATTACTTAAAAGCATTATATTTATATAGTTCATTTCTTCACGACTCTACTATAGTATAAATACCTTTGTTATAGAGACCAGATGTTACTTATCTTTATATCTTCCTTAGGATCTAGAAAGATCATTAATTGCATAACATAATATTTGATTGTGAGTTCCTTGAGGGTAGGTATCTTTCCTTTTCTATGTATCCCCAGGGCACAGCACACTGGCAATTAGTATTTAATGAATGCTTTTTGACTAGTGAGTTAATTTCTGTTTGATAAGTGAATGAATAAAACATAGATTTAACATATCATCATTAATAATGAACCTCAGCTCAAGATTATATTATGCCTTGAGCATATAGAATCATGAGTATAAGACTGGAATGCAATTCAGTGGTTATTTAGTCTAATCCACTCATTTTAATGATGAGAAAACTAATGTCTAGAGAGCTTAAGTTACTATTCCATGGTCATGCACTTGGACAGACATATGTAGTAAATGTTAGAATCAGAATCTGAACTCACATTTAAAACCTCTGAAGCAATGTGCTTTCTAATATTCCATATTGTCTCAATGTTAGTAGTAAATGTATTTATATATATTTTCATAATTGTATTTATATTTCTTTTATGTACATTTTAATATATTCATATGTTGATAATATGCCATAGCAATAAATATATAGTTTATAAGTAAATATACATATATTGAGGAAATGCTTTTGCTCATTTCTAATACTCTAAAGATCATTAAACTACCATAACTCTAAAGTTATATAAATGAAGAAATTGAGCCTAGATAGCTAAAGTGACTTGTGCATGCTCACACAGAGAGTAAATGATTTAGATGAGATTTGCATGCAGTGAGTCGCTTTGACATTAAAGCCAATGCTCTGTCCAAAGTATCATAGTTCCCGTGACTCTAAAATTGTGAGTTGTACAAAAGTTGCCTCTTTGTATACAGAGAAAGAATGTATTTGCCAGAATTTTTCTCAATAAATGAAAATTGATGTTTCAAAATAAAAATACATACAACCAAACCCTCCGATATTATATTTGCCTTACTGATTTTTAGGTAACTAATAATTCCATTTTCCTCAATGACTTTCATTGTTATGAAATATCACCTTTAGGAGAAAAAAGCATTAAATTTGTTTTATTCTTTCCCCTACTGTTTCAACTAGATAAAAGTATCAGAAGTTTGACGCTCTGGAATTGGAATGTGGACAAAAGTATATTCTATATCTTTTGGAGAAAATGAGAAATGATTCAGCCATTTTCCTTCCTGTGTTTAGAAGATAAATAGCCTCTCATCATTTAATATGTAACTCATGAGATATGTGTTGCAAGTGTGGCAATGCAGTTAATAAGATAGGATTCTTTTGTATCTTTTTGTGGCGGATAGTGTCTTGTCTTTCGTGAGCACAATGAGAATAAATTATACCTCTGGAACAGAATTCATTACCAGTAGCTGATAGCACATTGCTGAATTACTTAAGGGAATTACTGAAATCATATTTTGTCTTAAATTTGTCAAAGCCCCCCCCCTCAAAATCAACATTTTTGGCATATTTACAGCCATAAAGTCATGGTAGGTTGTTTCCCCACCTACTTTTCTATTTTCTCCTTGATTTGTCTCTTTTGGGTTTGTCTGGTTACTTTTGACAATGGGAAAATTCTGATCTTTTTTGAAGGCTACATTGCTCTATCCAGGCAGCAAAAGATGACAAACAGTGTTTCTGACAAGCAGAGCAATAATAGACCCTCAATTTCAAAATTAATAATGAAATATAAATAAAATCATTATGTTTTATGTACTCAATATTCCAAAAAATCTTGTTCATCCTTTCTAGGTTTATTTTTCCTCAACTTTATTCTCCATATTATAGAAGCCAATACTGGAGAACTTGTCATTTTTTAAGTAGTCTTTTGCTGTATTTATTTTACTTTTCATCTCTACTACCTAGGAACAATTCCACTCCATACCTTCTACTCAAATAATACCTTCTGCCTATTTCCCCCTTCTAATTAATATTAGACAACTACTCTCAAGACAACTTTCCTTTACCTTTCTGTCAAAATATTCTTAAATAAAACAAGCTTAACTTCCATACAACCTTTCCACACATGATCTAAAATTATCCTAACAATAAAGATAAATCAAGTTGGATGTTTTCATAAGTCATCATGAAACTTGACTTTTCTTTGACAGTTAAGTTGGGTGACAATATGGGATGTGGTCATTTGACCCTGATCAATATAATTTTGTTTTTCCTTTTCCTTTTGTCATTTTGTTTGAAAGAGATTTTGTGGGAGACTCCCTAACTGACAGAATACTAAATTTGGAATTAAAAGGGCAAGAGTTCAAGTCTTGCCTCTGGTATATACTAAACCATGGTACATATGTAATCAATGTAAAATCTCTGAACATTTAAATGTCTTACACAAATTTCCAAGACTACATAATAAAAAAAAATCCATTGCCTATCTTCATAGGAGGAGATAGTTTCCATATCAAGAGGTTCCCACACCCATAAAACCACAATTATAGAAGTTTCTTTTCTTCCTTACTCCTACCATCATTCAAACAAAAATACTTTTTCCAGTTTGTGTGTGTTATTGCTTTTTAGTATAGGAAGGTTATTTCTTATTTCATACTGACTCAAATATATTTCATTATTCAATAGTAATTATAAACTTGTAGGAAACCAAATTTATCAGTACTATCTTTAAAGAGGATCATTTAAATATTGCTCTACAATATTTTCAAATATTTGAAGTCACTTGAATCTATGTTTTCTACTCAAAGGCTCCTTATTACCTCTAAGACACAAATTATTCACCAGGGGCCACTGGGTATCCAGGGAAGTCTATATATTGGGAATTTTTTTAATTATCATATTTTAGGATAATTTTTATGTTTTTCTACAGTTTTTTGATGTTGAAAAGTATTATATTGAGAATGGCTCCAAAAGCTACAGTAGACTATCAAAAAGGTCCATATCATAAAAGTAAAGATTCCTTGCTTTAATATAAACTTTTATGTTAAACATTTAAAACTCTTCATAACCTGACTCCATCCTCACTTTACTATATATTACTCCTAATCTTTAACTATTCTGTGGTCTAATAAAACTGAAATTTTTGTATTTGAGAGACAAAATCTGAAACAACCGAGGAAACAAAGTTTTGGCGTTCCATCATTTTAGTAAGCAATATATGACAATTGCATGAGATTTCGGGACCAGGCCTTCTTAGCTTTGCAGTGGACTTTGTAGACAGAGGAAGAAAGATTTTTATGTATTAAAAGAAAATAATTAACAGATCATAAGCCAAGATAGAAGATGTTATCAACAGATTTCTAGTTGGAGGAAAGATTATTGACTTTCCAAGTTTGGGTAGGGAAGGCAAAGAGGTACAATTCCCTGAAATCAGAAAAAAGAAGTGCCCTATTCCCTCCTCATCCCCAGCCTGTGTGTACATTTAATCAAAGAAACATGCAAACAGAAACTGATTGAACAATATGAGGTAAGTTTTCAGAGAAGTCATATAGGCTGTTTCAGATATATAACCAGGAGAAAACTCCATGAAACAGTTTTCATATCTAATTAGGTTTCTTGTAGAGGAGATCCAGTTTCCCAGCCCTGGAGGTCTACATTCAAATAGTAGAATGAAGTTTTCTTACAATTCTCATCATTGAATAAAGTTTTCTCACAAGATAGAAATTAAACTAGACTCATACTTGAATTGAAAGAGAACTGGGTTAACTTCAGAAGTGTCACAAGATGGAATCCATGTGTTTCACTAAATTCCCAAAATTTTCTCAAACAGTTAACATATTCTATCTCCTATCTCTCTAACTTTGTACTAGCTGTCTTGTCTACTCAGAATACACTCACTACTTACATTTACCTCTTAGAATCCCTACTTTACATTAAGGATAAAATTCATTGTAAACATCTAAATAAAGACTTCCCTTACTTCCTTAACTAAATCCTTTTGCCTAACCCAGATGACTTTTGATTTTGTGTCTAATTTTATATACCTAGAGGATGCTTCTCCTGGTAGAATGTCAGCTTTTTGGAGAGTGTCATTTTTGTTTTAGGATTCATAGAGTTCAGCACAATATGAGCAGGGCTTATAGTAGGAATATAATAAATGCTTGTATATTGATTGGCTGGTTGTTATTCATTACCATAGACCCACTTCAAAATGACTGATAATAGTCATTTTTAGTCTAGAAAAAAGAAATAATATGTCTTGGTAATTAGGATAGTGGGAATGTGGGGCAATTTTTAGAATCTCAGGATTTTGATGGAAGTATTTCATCTATTCTTCAATTCCATCTCTTTCAACCCATTATGTGTGTATATGTATGTAAGTCTACATACACACATACACTTACACACTTTAGTCCTTTGATTACTTTAAACAATTATTTAAAGAGAGCTTGAGAAGAATCTAATGATGCTCATCCTGGCTGATGTGATGTTCCTCACACATGTGAAAAATTATTTTTACATGCTATATTAACTCTTATATCATGTAAGGAAGAATTACTATGTATCCCTGTGTTTGGGGTCTGAGTCAGAAATTCCATCCAGTCTACTGCATTTTTGTACTTTCTTTGTCATTAGGAATCTCAAAGAGTATCTTCCTTTTTTATCAGAATTTGGTTAATAAATGAAGAGAAGGATTATTTTCCTGCATGAAATCAGTACCCATGTACCGATATGGATTTTGAGTGTTGAATAATTTGGTAGACCACTCTTTATTAGCTATCCAACAATTAGAAATGTCTTGAGATATTCAAGGTAGGAGTTAAAAATGAGCTCCTAAAACAATTTATTAAGTTGCCTGAGCCAGCTCCAGATTGATGGACATTCGAGAAGGTCATAAACTTAAGTGTCACTTCATTGATTGTGATGCTAGCCTAATCAATAAATAGAGATATATTCACTAAACTGATATTTCTTAGCCAATCTCTGTCTCTTGAGATAATCTTAGTTGTAAGGCACATTACAATTGATTTTCTAACCCTGAGTGTTTACATTGTTGTCTTCCACACCTGCAATATTCCTCTTCCTTTTCTTTGTCTCCTGACTTGCTTATCTTAGCTAAAGTCCCTCCTATAAGAGACCTTTTCTGGTTGCTCTTAATGTTAATACCTTCCTTCTGAATGTACCCTCAATTTAACCCACACATATATACATGCATACATATTTGTTTGCAAATACATTTATGCATGTTCTCTCATTCAACTTTGAGATCTTTGAGAACAAGGCTTCTTTTTGCCTTCTCTTGTAACGTCAGCATTCAATACAGTGCTAAATACATTGTAGATGCTTAATAAATGCTTGCTGATTGAGTGAACATTATTAGAATTTCAACCCATATCCGCTCAAATCACTGTCTCATATGCAAGGGATTGTTGTAGACTACAGATACAAACAAGAAGAAGAAACACTCAGCTACTACTCACAAGTAGTTTCCTGTTTAAAAGAAAGATATCATTTGCCTATCAGTTAAGGAAAGTTATAAAAGCATTGATTAAATACTTACTCTGTGGCAAACCCTGTAGTAAGTATTGGAGATGAAGATCCTTCCTTTAGAGAGTTTATATTCTAATGGGGCAAGAGAACACAGAGTAGGGGAGAGGGAAGTACATACATGAGAACTTAATATCAAAGTCTGGAAAGTCAGAAGCTGAGCCATATGGGGAACAGTAAAGGTGCAAGCTTAAATATGCTAGGCAAAAATTAAAATAGGAAAGAAAACTTTCAGTGAGGAGCATTCATGGAAAACATTGGCACCCAAACTGATCCTTGAAGGAAGAAGATTTTGAGAAGCAGCAATGAAGGAAAAGTGCAACATAGAATGCAGGACAGCTTATATGAAAGGATGGAGTTATGAGAGAACTAACTCTAAGAACACTCAAATAAATAGAAACATTATTATATGTATAATATATATATATAATTTTAATTTCAAAATTCTTTTTATTAAATCATGGATTCCCTTAAATTGCCTTGGGATATGACAGCTATTATTTATTCAAGAATTATCTATTCTAGCCTTGCCAAAAATCCATTTGAGGAAAAAGGTCTCAATATTTTCAGATGGAAACATCCAAGATATGTGACCATGGCTAATCACTTAACTTTTCAGAGTCCTAAGAAGTTCTCTAAAACTATAAGTTATTGACTATGGGAAAGAAGGTATTCCCACACAAGAAATTCCCAGGGAGATGAACTCACAGGTCTGTACCGGAAGGATCCTCAGAGATGATGAAGAAAAGATAGCCCCCAGCACTAAATGTTTGAAGGCATGTACGGTAATCCTCCACTCTTAGGTATTCTTACACAACTTGATTAACCTCCTTGGCCTCTATTTCACATATGGAAAATAGAAATGCCACAGAAGAGCCTCAGGATTTCAAGACTATCATCATTAACATTTATAACAGGAAAGGTGAAGGAGCTGGATGGCAATTATTAGTGTAGCTCACTATTATCTACATCACTGCCCCTTGCCGTACATCACTGCCGAGATAACAACCTTTTGGACCAACTCTGCATCTCAGCACTGTTAGTCATGCCCTCCCACAGTTGTAACAGGAGTACAGATTTTGCCATGTAAGGTCAGATATAAATTTTATGACATGCCATATTGGAAGCAGGAAAAATGCATGCAGACCCTTCCTGCCTTAATCAATGACCTGATGAAAACCTTTGCCATCATTAATCACTCTTTGAAGGCTGCCATAGTGAAATGGTTCCATGTGAGATGGTACACATGAATGATTCCCAGGCTCCATTTGTGGGTGGGCCATTTGAGATAAACATACCTGTGTGAAATAGACAGACCCTCAAAATTTTTGAAACTTTAGAAAAAATTATCCATAAAAGTTTAAATTGCTCTTTAGGATAAATATAAACTACATTTGCCAATCTTTAGTAGAATTTAGTAATTAATCCTTTGATGTCTTAGTTAATTTATTGCTTCCATTCACAATCCAATCTTCAAATAAGAATGACTTAATAAACCTCAATAAAGATGACACAATCCAGAAACTATTTAACAGACACATAGATTGTACAAGAAAATTCCAATAAATCTTAGCACAGAGGGAGAAAACAGACCATGTGTTTAAATCAGATTGATTTTAATTGTAAAGGGGGGTTAGAAGGGAAAACACAGAAAAGAAAGTTAGTTGGAAGGGATGGTGATTCTATGACAAAAGCTTTGGGATCATGGATAAAGTATAGTTGTATGCTTATTAGTTTAATGCTATGTTTTAATATCTATGTAATTTATCTTTTCTGCATTTCACCAGGCATTGTAATAATGTTTAAAAACTAGATGAGAGGCACTAAAATTATATGGACAGTATTATTCCTGGCAACATGTAGTTAGAATAAATTATATTTGATTTTTAATTTGTTTCTTTGTGATTAATGATTCTGGTGTATCTATAATTTTAGCAATTTTGTACCTATTAACATTAACTCCCCCTCAAAGATCTAACTCAGTGGAGAGACTCACCCAGGATGTCTTCCTTGGATCCCTAACTGAAAGTGATCCCTTCTTCCTTGAAACTTACAGGCCATAGTATATGATCTTTCCTATGCATTTTGTAATTTTCTAACTTGAGTTAATTATCTGCATTCATTTCTAACCTGTCCTATCCCTCCTAGAAAAGCAGCAGAGACTTATCATTTTACATATTCATGTCCACAAAGCCTAAGACAGGGCTTTGCATATAGTAGATATTTAATGAATATTTGTTGAATTTGTTTTCTGGGTCTTATTTGTCCTGGCTACCTGTAATACTTATTATGGCCTCCATTATTTTGTACAAGCAACTGCCAGTTCCTTTTTTGCCAAACAGTTAATATCCAACTCAAATATTTATTCTCTCAAATTATCATCACATTATTTTGAATTTAAATTAATATGCCCATTCTTGCAGGCACTGAACTTCTGTGTTTGCTTGGGGTCAGATCTTAGATATGGTTACTTGAGTTTCTATTGTTTGAAAAGCAGATCCATTCATCCTTATGGACAAACTTATCTGCTAGCAATGAAGTTATTTTTCATATCTTATACATATTTCCCAAATAGTTCATGGATGTTGTCATTAACTAAACAAATAAGTATAACATTACACAGGTCACTCTGACTTTTGGCTAGTCTGATAATATATACATACATATATATATATATATATACACATATATGAAAGAATATTTTGATTTGTTATGTATTTGAATTTTTAGTGTTTCCAAAGTTCTCTTGTAGAAATGGCATGGGAGTTTAATAGGGTCAAAATAGTGTAATACTTCTAAAGCAAGTTTGGTAAATTTGGACTTTGCTTACATTTATCTTGTTCCCAACATCATGATCTCATGAGTATGAAAACTAATCCCATCAGTGCAGCTCATACTTGTTCTACACTTGTTTATCTTCTGAGACCTTTTTCCATGTCATTGCATAAATTCCCCCACAGAAGTGCCATCCAAAAAAAGGTTGCAGAACAAGTCATGCTCTGGCTAATTTAATATTTTGTAGGTATCAGCACTGAGGTCAAACAATGCATTCGTTACCCTTCCCTTTGCCAGTGTGCCTGATCAATGTTCCTTTCCAACTCTATCTTTCTGCTGATGTGTCTCTTGTCTCTTCTTGAGTTATTAAAAATTGTGGCTTAGTTACTGTCATCTTCCAAATGCCATGTTATAGATGGTTCTTACTTTTGAGTTTCAGCCCAGAAAATAATGTCTGCTCAGATGAACTTCTACACCTAACCTATTAGAGCAGATAATCTAAAGTCAGATGACTGTTGAACAACATGGAACCATATTGTTATTGAATTTTACACATACACACACACACACACACACACACACACACATATATATATATATATATATGTTTTTATTACTGATATCACATGTTCTATAAGAAGCAGCTATGAGGGAAAAAAGTAATGAATTAGGGAGAGAGGAGAAGAGAAAGGCTAAATGAAATGAAATAAACATTTGATTTCAATATAATATCAGGGCATAATGGAATGAACCAACTCTAATCTATCAAAGAACAAAAATTAAAACAATGTGAAAAGAACATAGGAATAGATGTAAGTTTTTTCTTTGTACATATGAAGTACCATCAGCATTGCACAGGTTAAAAAAAAAACTATCCCATTCTCAATATAAACTACTAAGTTTATCAAGGTAGCAAGCTTGTCTCCAGACAAAAATGGATTAAACTGCTTTGGAAAAAATACTGAATCACAGAATTTTAGCCCACATAAGAAGGGAAGACATTTAAAATATTTTCTCATTCAGCAACTTTATTTTAGAAAAGAAGAAATGAATTAGGAAAGTTTAGATGGTTAACAACAAATCATAATCAATTGCAGAAAAGTCAGATATGGAGCTCAGGATTCCTAAATCTTGTGATATTTTCACATTATCTGATTATATACTGAAAATGAATGATAATGAAGGATTCAGTTGAATAAATTTCACTCTCTAACAAATTTCACTAACAAATACCTCTTCATTGCAGTTCTCCTCCAGTTATATTCCATTCTCTTTAACTAATTCCTTCCTTTAATGGTGATCAGTTGTTCTGTTTTCACCTCTTACATCATATTATGAGTGTAAAAACAACTCATCAGGGAAAAGATATGACTACTGTGATTGTTATCATGAACTTGTCCTAAAACGTTAGATATTACTGAATTAAATTGCATTTCATAGTTTTGGCTGATATTGCAGGTCTACTGCCACTTTCCTGATGAGCAACCTTTAATAATTTCTTATTGATCTTAGAATAAGATAGAAACTCTATAGTCTCATCTTCAAGGTCCTGCATAACATCCCAAATCTTCCTTTCCAGTCTTTTAATCTTTGTCTTCTTTGCAATCTCTGTATTAGAGGTAAAGTTAATTACTAGTGACCTTTCAGAGAAGATATTCCATCTTTCAACTCTGTACACTTGCAAATGATACCTTCAAATACCTGAAATGAAATCTCTCAAAAGAATTTCCTAGATAATCTCATCATCCTTCAAGGGTCAGAACTCATATGCTTTCTTTTCCATTATACATTCTTTGATTCCCCATTCCCTTAGTACTTTATCTCCCCTTAAATTACTTTTCTAAAAAGACTTTTTTGGTTTTCATGTTATACCTTCTTTCCCCTTGTATCCCTTCAGTAAATTGTAAGTTGCTTGAGGGCACTTACTTTTATATTTTTGTCTCTGTAACTCTGGGACCTAGGAGAGTGTCACATGTATGGTAAATATGTGGTAAACATTTGATGAACTAAATTTTTTAGGATCTCTGTTTTAAAATGCCTATTCATTTGGTTACTCATATGTAAATGAAGGACCTGAACTTAATGACCTCTAAATTTATTCAGATTATAATTTCTAATAACATTGTTATATATATTATACCTTAAATAAATATTGAATAATTCCCCAAATAGACATTAATGATCTAGATTAAATTAATGGGACAGAGTAGGGGATAAAAGAGATTTTTACAAACTGAAGAATTAAATTTTGAGGAATTATTAACTTTATTGTATAAACTTCTATTGCAGCTACCCTCAAAAAAAAGTATAGACCATAAATGCATTTGACTATTTTTACTTAAAAATGGAACTTTAGAGGGGAGATTGGAAATAACAATCTTAAGGACATTTCCATAAATGGTAAACTAGTGAAAATTTTAAGAAATTACAATTGCAAAAAACATTGGATATATATATATATATATGTATATATATATATATACACATATATATATATATACATACATATATATATAACCTTTTTGGAGGAAAGATGCTGCCATGGTTTTTCTAAGGCAGGAGTTCTTAAAGGGGTGTGTGTGTGTGTGTGTGTGTGTGTGTGTGTGTGTGTGTGTGTATACCTGTGTATCATGGACTTCTTTGGCAATCTGAATAATGACTGTTAATTTCATTGGTAATAAAAAGAAAATGCTAAATTTCTGTCAGATTTAAGTGAAAATAAAAATATAATTTTCATCCTACTTCCTGCCCTCCATATAGCACACCAATACCTATTTACATTAAGAACTCCTGCTCTAAGAAGAAATCATGAATGACCCCTAACTACTCAGCACTTTGCAATTTAATTTTGATTTTCCTGAACATTCCCTTGAAGCCACTGTCTTAAAAGTTACTAATTAACTCCTAATTGCCAAATCCAGTCATCATCCCTTTGACCTTTTTCCAGCATCCCCTCAGTCCTCATCCTCCTTGACCTTTTTTTACATTTCCTATTTTATCAACTTCTACTTCTTGATAATATCCTCTACTAATCAAATGAGCCAATGTACATAAAGTCCTTTGCAGATTTTAATGTGCTCTGTGAATCCGAAGTATTGTTGATGCTCATTCTCCAAGCATAATTCTCGAGCTGAAAACAACATAAATAATAGTATCCAAAGAACTAAAATGGAGCATTACTCAGATGACAGTGGAAAAGGTCATGGTAAGTATAACAAAGTCACAATACATAATAAATAAGAAACTAAGGAGAGTCAGAGCAAAGTATAGTATCAAAGAAGTACATGAACAAATAAGTATATAGGCTAGTGCTACAATGAAAGAGGATAACCAAGGAATAATCTATGAGTTCCATCTTTAAGATTTTAATAAAGAGTAAAAAAGGAACCTAAGATACAGAATAATTTTTACTAAAGCAAACTTACAGAAAAACATAGAAATGAATCACACAGGATAGAAAGCCATGAATAGACTACATTCTTCATTAAAGAGAACTTTTGAAAGGTCTTCATTAATGAGCTCACAGAGTTCTTCAATATATACCCCTTCCCACACTTTTCCTTGGCATTTTGAACTATTACTGCCTTTACCTTTATGTCAAAGAATCCATCTCCTTTTGCCTCTATGAACAATTCATCATTATCTCCTTTTATGACTCAGTTGTCTCACCACCAGTTAAGGGAAGCTTTTTGAGGGTTTCTCCATTTAACTTTCTTCTCTTTTTTCCTTTCTGTATCTTTCCTTAATAATCTAGTTGCTTCTTATTGCTACTAGTTATATCAAAAAGCCTTCTAAAACATTAACACTAACCTAGATCTTTCATAAACTTCAACTCATCATTTCCAACTGTCTACTAGCCACAAGTCTCTGTACAAGTCAACACAAAGGTGACACTAGGTACTTAAAGATAAATGCGACACAGTCCCAACTTTATGTCTATAAAGGAATTTTGTTGGTCATTATATTTTCCCATTGAAATAATATTGTAATTCTTAATTACGTAGAAATTATTCAAATAGAGAAAAAAGAATTATTTGAATATGTTTTATTCTCTAGGTAAGAGGGGACAAATGGGGAATTTTAAGTAGAGAAATAATATTGTTAGATGTTGTACTTCACCCCACCTACCTTGCCCCTTGGTCCCTCCTCCTTGCCTCTAACCATCCCAGAACCTATCCAGACTTGCAGCAGCCAATAAAATATCCTTTCTCCTTTCCTCCTCTTTACCCAGGTTGTATGATTATTTAGACTTCTTTGATTAAAGGAGAGCCAACAATTCCATAATTGCTCTGTCACCAACTCCTAAGATCTTCAAAAGCTTATGATCTTCGGGGGCAGCTGGGTAGCTCAGTGGATTGAGAACCAGGCCTAGAGACTGGAAGTCCTAGTTTCAAATCTGGCCTCAGACACTTCCCAGCTGTGTGACCCTCCGCAAGTCACCTGACCCCCATTGCCTACCCCTTACCACTCTTCTGCCTTGGAGCCAATACACAGTATTGACTCCAAGACGGAAGGTAAAGGTTTAAAAAAAAATAAGCTTATGATCTGCCCTGTTTCTATCCCTACAATACTTTCTAACTCCCTACAATCTGACCTAACCTTGTTTAGTAGCATAAGCAACTTTAGGTCTTGCCATCCATCCTATTGCTTTAGGGTTAAGATTTTCTGGACTTTGTGTATGTCTTGAGGACAAGCTTTCACATATGCATTGTATCTGCCATTTTTTCTATTGTTTTATCCAGAATATAGTCCTATGGTAGGTGGTACCTAGTAAATGTTCATTGGATGTTATTTCATTTATTTCTATTCATTCATCCATCTATTTATATATACATTCAATATGGGAGCTAGCGTGAGAGACAACTCAGCAGGCTTTTTGAATAGTTTAGGCTAGTGTTCACAAGAGCCTGAATTAAGATAGAGATTTCAGAATTGGAAAGAAGAGGATAGGTGTAAAAGATTTTACAAAGGTAGGATGAACAAGGTCCAGCAGCTGAGAGGATACAGGGGATGAGGAAGAGAAGTTGGTCAGAGACTACCCTTATGTTTGTGAGGCTAGTGACTGGAAAAATTGTGGTAAAGTCAAGAGGAACAGGAAAATATTGAAGATAGGCAAAACAGTGTGAAATATAATGATCAATGACAATTTTCACTGCCCAAAAAGCAGTTTAAAATTTTTTTATTTTGCTTTTCCAACTATAATTTTACTAGTTTATGGCTCTAAAGAAGACACATATTTGGTTTTGGTTATAGAGTCATTGATTTCACTTTAATTCTCTTTAAGACCATTAAAAGTTTTATCTGCAATTCTATTTCCAATTTTGCTGCTCTTAACTTGTTCTAAATTCCAGATTCTAATCCCTGAGGTTTTGAATTCCACATTTGCATTAATATACTTACCTTCTTCTTAAACATACAAGATACTGCCAAAATTAATGTATAAACACTTTTGAAGCATTATAGGCTCAAGGCAGAAACATAATTACCCCAGGGATATAACATTTTCAGAATGTATTTCAATTCAGAATATATTTGAGTGCTAATATACTACTAGATGCCCAGGAAGGTTTCTAAATCTAGACATATTACTATAGTGAATGTTTTCAAAAAAATCTCTTTTTGAAAAGAGCTCAAATTTTTTGATGAATCTGACACTGAAATCATGGAAGCAACAGGGATGCCTTATGACTCCTTTACCTGCTTTAGGTTAATGTCTCTTAGAAATTTAGTACTGATGTCCAGTTGGAATTAGGTTGTTACTGAGGGGAAAAAAAAGGTCACCCTCACTTATTATCAAAGGGTGATTAAGAAATAAAATGTTCACAGAGTATAAAAGGTAATATTTTTCTATTCAACAAGTTAACAAAAAACAGTGTTAACTCTTTTTCTATACTCAAATCATCACAATGTAGATTTTTCTTTAAACTGACATAAATATAAATATGTATATACATATAGTAAATGTGTATATATGTATGAGTGTGTAGGTGTATATATGGAGAGAGAGAGAGAGAGAGAGAGAGAGAGAGAGAGAGAGAGAGATCTGTTCCTGCCTGCTGTCATGTGTTTTTATTCTGCTTAAGAAAGCTATGCACATTTTTTTTCAGAAAATGAACTCAACACATTTTCATTTATTCAAACATAAATATTTATTGCATTGTAAAGGATGCAGATATCTACAAAAATACCACTGTTTTCAAGAAGAATCCGATCTAGTGGTGAAGAGACATGAACAAATATCTACTTTGAAAAATAATACATGGGCATTGCCATTTGAGTGACAGCAGTGAATACTGGAGGAGAGATCACTTCTAGCCAGTGTTCAAGGAAAGATTAATGGAGGAAGTATAGGGTCTTGAAAGACAGCAAGGTTTTTATAGGCTAGGAAGAAAGAGGTACTTTTACATTCATTTGCACTATAAGTGACTGGAATGTTCTTTTGCAAATTGGAATCCTTGCATTTTTTCAAGCCACATTTTATATGAAATCTTTCCAGATTCCTACCTACTAGCTCTGTTAATGCTCTCCTTCCCCAAAACACTATGAAAGCCACTTGATAGCTATTTTCCTTTTGTCTGTATACTAAGGAATTAGGAGAGTGCGTGAGAAGGGAAGGAGAGAGAAAGGAAGAGAACATAAGAAAGGGGAGATGAGAAAAGAAAGGGAGAATAGGGAAAGGGAGTAGAGAAAATTTACCTTTTGCCTACAAAGGAATTAGTGGAGAGAGGGGGAGGGAAGGAGAAAGTGGAGAAGAGAAGAGAGGGGAGAGGGAAAATTGGGAAGGGAGGTAAAAAGAGAGGAGAAGGGAGAGAAGAGGAAGACAGATCTTTGAAGGATGGAAAACTTGAGAAGTCAGAAAATAATCATGAAAAATAAGCTCAGGGTTTCACTGATTTATTTTCCCTTTACTTCCAATTAATCATTACCTCATAATTTATAGTGTAATATAAACCTTAGGACACTTTTGAATAAGAAATGTAACAATAGCTTGTTTTTTTTTTTCTTTTTATGTCATGTTGTTTGCTTGGAAACAACAAAAAAATAGATTTTTTGATTCTAGGAAAGACCATTGTGTGCTTAACTAATAGTTTCTGAGGAGAACAGAAAACCTGACCCTAGCCCTCATAAAACTATTTTATGGGCTGTACAACAGAGAATCCAGGAAAACCAGCAGGCTCCTATTGAATTAGCACATGGCCTAAAGTGAGTTGGCTTCATAGAAATGTTGACAGCTCCTTGACACTATTGACACCCACTGTTCACTCTTTGTGAATACATGAATGCTAGCTGCCAGAAAATGGAGGGAATATGTTGAAAATAAATTACACACTTTTGGCCTTTGAGTACTGATAATTTCTAATCACTCCATCTGACAGTCACCTGCTAGTTTTGTTTTAGAATTTCTGAAGCAAACTAAATTGTTTTTGTTTTTGCTTTCATTGTTGCTGTTGTTTCTGTTAATGAAAACATTTCACCTATTAGTTGAAATAACTGAGAAAAAATGAAATGTAATTAATCTCCACATGGTCTCCCAGCAGAATTAAAGTCTGTGTGACAACTCTCTAGGTGGCTACAGGTTAAATGACCACCAAATGACCAAAACTTAAAACTAATAAAGCAATACAATGCATACGCTATCATTTCCCCACTGATATAATCAAGCACATTCAATTCCACTGAAGCAGATACTCTAAACTATAAAAACAATAAAAAATAGAGCCATTAATTATTTCAAACATTTAATTTCATCTAATACAAGTCCTCTAAATAATGACTTGGGGCAGCTAGGTGGCGTAATGGATAGAACACTGGTTCAAGAGTCAGGAATACTCATTCTTCTGAGTTCAAATATGGCTTCAGAAATTTACTACCTATGTAATCTTGAGCAAGTCACTAAATCATGCTTGCCTCAGTTTCTTCATCTGTAACATGAGCTTGAGAAGGAAAAGGCAAACCACCCTAGTATGTACTCAGTCAATGGAAATAGTTATATTATATTTGAAGTCCAATTTTTTTCTCAGATTATGAAATTATTTCAGCTCTTACCATGTCTATAGAGTTAAGAAAAAATGACTGTGAAATGGGAACTAAAATGATCCTCAGCCTATTCTATTTGGTTCCCAAATAACCATATAAGTAGAGAAGAGTTATACTTTATTACCAGTGGTTTAAAACAGGGGAAATAAGAGTACTTGCCCTACAGAATTTTTCTGAGGATCAAAATGAAGCCACCTAAATCATGAGTATTGTACCAGTACCCTGAAATATCATCAGTCAGTCAATAAACATTTAAATGTCTACTATTTGTCATGTATTGTGCTAAGTACTGGGAATACAAAAAGACAAACAATCCCTGATTTCAAGAAGCTCATAATCTAATAAAGGAGAATGCTGAAATGAACTGAAAATGCTGAAAGAAAAAGAGTAATAATATGCTAAAGTATTCAAATTATTTTAGCCCATTTCAGTGAAGTAGTTATCTCAAATAAAATAAATTTTAAAAATAGCTTATATTTTTACTATTCAATGAGTTGAATAAGTTGACAATCCTATTACTAAAATATTTATTTTAAGTTTCCTTTATTTTTTAATTTACTTTTCTCTATATCCAAAGGACCCTCACCTTTTTTTAACCTATTTTTCTCTGAGAAACAAACTAATGTTTACTCTACTAAGGTTCATATATTTAGAAAGAAAAAAAAATGCAGATTATGAGGCCTATTTCCTCACAGATAAAAAAACTTATATTGTATATATTCACTCATACATGTGTTTTGATTCTACCTGTGTTCCTATTTTCTTGGTCATGTAAATCATCCTTAGAAAATTCTGATTTCAGCTCATTTATGCCCATCTTGAGACATAAGGAACAGGAAAACAGGAATAAAAACATAATTAGAGTCTAGCATAAGCCAAGAATTTTTACAAAGAAAAATAATACTTGCAGATTTATATTTAATATTCTTCCTACTTTACCATCTTCCCTCCTAGGTCTTCCTGCTTCAAATCTCAATATATTCAGCAAAAAAAATGATATTTTAGTATGTATTATTTTTACATTTTGAATTTCTGATGCACTTTTTCTTCCAGAGTCTTTAGAAAATGATATGTAAGATCTCTGGGATGCTCCAATGTAATGTATCATTATTTCCTATTGTATACCATTTGACGTGCATTTCTATGTCAATGAATGTACCCTTTTAATTAATGATGAGAGCAAGGTAATTTTGGCATCATAGTAATATTGCCTTATTTGGCAAGAATTTTGAGGTATTGATTTATGAAAATTTTGGAGAAAAAGAACTTTATAAGGAATCGACCTTTATGATAATTTAAATTAAAATAAGTAAGCTAAAATGTTTCTTCAGAAATGTCATCATTTAAAACCACAATATTATATTAATGAAAATAATTTCAATTTTTTCACTTTCTGTTGTTCTGATATCTCAGTCTTGTACAATGTCACTTCTGTGAAATGTTTGATTATGTTGATGTCAACCACAGTTCCCCAATTGGTCCTCAAATCTTCCTACAATAACTCAGTCTACACATAGTCTTCTAACTGACATATCACTTTCACCATTAGTCAACATAAACCTGCTTTGTATTTAAAAAAAAACACCTTAAAATCTCAGAATTGTAATGGACCATCACCTGAGCAGTAATTTTTGCATCATTTCTGACAGAGGGTCATACAGATTCCCATTCTCATAAAGGGAAAGTCACTACTCTTGAATATATTCATTCCATGTTGAATAGCTATAGTTGTTTAAAAAAGTTTTTCTTCTGTTGATGTGAAATCCTTTTTCATAAGAAGACAGTGTTTTCTCAAAAGATAGAATAATTGGAATAAGGTTGTATGTATGTCTTTTCATGCATTACTTTTAATAGCATAGAAAGCATCTATACACATGTCGAAGTACTTAGAAACAGTCCCTGATAGTCACATTTATTTTTATCTTTGCATGTTATCTCTAGGTTGAAATAGAAAACTCTTTGTAAATAGGGATCATGTCTCATTGCTCCATAAAATCCCTCCTTCATGCCTGCCACATTATTGACACTATATAATCGATACTTTATTAAAAAAAAAACTTTGGGGACAGAAATTGGTGTGCATGGAGGTCCTATTTTAAGTACTTCTGTTGCTAAAGATAGCCAATATCAAACAAAGATGTATAATACAAATTGCTTTATGTATATTTATTGTATAATAATTTTATGCAAATTATACAATTTTAAAAATACATTTATATACTTAGATACCATAGAAAAATATTTGCTAGCAACTTGGGATCTTACTTCATTAATGATGTTTTTATTTTTTATGATATAGTATCAAGAATTAAAACAATTTAAAGACTCCAAGAGGTTAAATAAGAGATTATTTTTAACCTTAATTGTGAATAGATTATTTCAATATAAGCAGGAAATTAGTTTAGTTTAGGAAAAATGGATATATATCCTATTAATCTATATCTATCTTTACATCTTTATATATATATATCCTATATATATATATATATATATATATATATAGTCACATACATGCTTTATATCCCCATACCCACATATATATGGCTTCCTATAGGGTCCCATATGTCTTTTATTCATGTGTTCTTTTTTCCTTCCTTCTTTTCCTTCCTCCTTTCCTTCCTCCTTCCAAGGCTCCTCTTCTCTCCTTACCTTTCTGTTTTATTTATAATTATTAAAATTCTGTATAAAATACATATACTATTGCTTTCAATGTACATTGATCCACTGGTGAACTATAAAGCCTATGAAAATAAGACCTAAATATAGCTTTCCATTCATATTTCAGCACTTACTACAGTACCTGCTCCATGGTAGGATCTTAATGAATATTTCTCCTTTTTTCAACCATTCTGGAGAACAATTTTGAAATATGTCAAAAGAGTTATAAAAACATTTATACCTTTTGACAACATAAAAACCAATACAAAGTCTATATCTCAAAGAAATAAAGGAGAAAAAGACCTATGTTTATATGGATATTTATAGAAGCTCTATTTGTGGACACAAAGAATTTGAAAGTTAGCAGATGCCCACCAACCAGGGAAGAGAGGAACAATTTGTGATATATGTTTGTGACAGAATACCATTCTTGTATAACAAATGATGAAAGGAATGCCTAAAGAAAAAAAAACAACCTCAAAAGCCTAGCATCTTCCCAAAGTGTCTTTACATCTTCAGTTCTAAAAGTTTTCATATTATGAGATGATGTGAGAGTCAGAAATCATAAAGTATAGATGTCATCTTTCTGAAGAGGAAATTATAGATAAGGGAGGCTAAATAACAGCCTCTGTAGCATAGGTATTCATGAACATATCTGGTATATAAATTAATTCTAACTTTATATTAAATTATTTTCTATTTTACCATTGATACTCAGAAACATCTTATTTGAGACTAAGCACTTAACAGCATTCTCATTTGAAGGATGAGGAAAATAAAATACAAAAAACACCTCTCACTTCCCTTAAAATTACACAGGTAAATAGTGACAAACCTGGCTATAAACTCAGGCTTCCTGATTGCAAGCCCATGTTCTTCACAATGGACAAATTTACCTCAACATCACTGCATTCATGGTTGGACATGGAAGTAAAACTGATACTGGTTAATGGTTTAAACCATACACTTCAAAACACATTAAGAAACAAGATAAAAAACAAATTAGGAAGCATTAACAAGATTTAAAAGTATTACACAGTCTGTATCTGCAAAGGAGATCTCTGATATTTAGATGGAATAATTAATAAACTTGTAACACAGCTGGATCTTATCTATTCTCATGGCTAATGAACACTCATTGTTTTGCAAGCAAAGAGACAACCTCTAGAAAAATGGTGTCTGGGTCAATATTTCTAAATGATAGAATACATCTTGACATTTGGTAGCATACTCAGAAAGAAGAAAGGAAGTAATGAAAGGCAGAAAATCATGAAGGGAGGAAGGGAGGGAATATGGGAGGAAGAAAGGGGTGAAGGAAGCAATAAAAGAAGAAAGAAAGAAGGGAGGAAGGGAGGAACATAGTATGCAGGGAAGAAAAGAGGAAAGGAAGGAAGGAAGAATGAAAGAGGAAGGAAGGAGGGAGAAGTGGGAGGAAAGAAAGGAAGGAGACAGGGAGGGAGGAAGATGAAAGACAGGAAGGGAAGAAAAGTAAAAGGAAGATCAGAAGGAAAGAGGGAGAGAGGAGGAAGGAAAGAAAAGACATGTGGAAGTAAAAATATTTCTGAATATTAGCTCTTTTGAATACTATTGCTATTCAGTGAGAAATATTTTATGCAGTGTCTATTTTTTAATCTTACAAAACATCTGCAGTCATAAAGAGATTATATACTTTATTCTAAATATCAAAATATGGTGGTAGGTTATGATATCATTCCATCTTGATAAGTAATACATGTAATATTGACATTTCCTATGTGTTTTATTATTGGACAAATTATTTTCAATCAAAAGTGATGGATAAAGCCATTTTACAGAGCAGGGCCTTGGAATATTAACTGTAGGTCAAGAATGACATCATTTTGAATGTCAGTGACTATGTAGTGCTATATTACTGTGATGCTCTGAAGGATTGCTTGTTGGCTAGGGTTGTTTGCCTTAGAGTGCTGTGTTTCTTGAGTTTTCTAGATCTTGTATGACTTACTGTTATCTTTTGATATCATGCTGCTTGATATCAATTCTATGAATCATGAATGCTTCTTACCAAAATTTTCAGGAACTCTACTAGTAATTCAAATGATCTAGAAACTCTCAGGTGAGTATATTCCTTCTATCCATACAGACCAGTGTCTTCTCTGCTACCTATAGTAGCACAGAGAGATAAAAAATGAGCCATCCAGGTTACCACACCAATATGTATGAGAGGTAAAAACTAAATTCAGGATTTCTTAGGTTCCTTTAAAAAAAATGGGACTTGAATGAGGATTTAATATCTGTCCTACAAATGATGTACTCATAATAAGTAATTAGGTCTTTTGACATCTATTATTGCTACTATTTTTAGCATAATTTGATCACATTTTGATCACACACATTTTCATCACATTTGATCACATTAATTTACCCTTTTGATTTTTCAAAGTTATTTTCTTATACATTGATTTATTTGATTTTGTTAATTGTCTTGTACACAGAGTTTAAAAGTGAATAAACGGGATCCAACCCTGGATTTAAATACAAGACTACACAGAGAGAATAAAATCTGTGAGCTATTTTAATTGAGGTACATGGCATAAAATTTTAGCTTCAGTGGTGGAAATAGCATCTGGGAATCAGAGATGGGTAGGAATAGAAATATAATCAGCATTTATTCATCAAAGACTCAAAATAACAATAAAGCTAAAAATATTCAGCAAATTATTTGTCTACTTTCTGGCTAAGGATATGATTTTGAGAAACAAAAACATTATGAACCAAATAATAGAAAATAGGTGAGAAACACCTGCCTCACTTATATATGGCCATGGTCAGACTGTTCTCTAAACAATTACATTTGTAATCTGTATCAGTGAGACAACTAAGATAGAATCACCTGCCTATATCTTATAGAAAGAATGGAAGATGCACTTCAGGCAAAAATAGATGAGAAACACAAATCACTGGTTAAATGCTGACTTTCTTAGGTCAGAAGGCTATTATTCAACTATATAGAAATATATCTTGGAAATATTTTTTTTCAAGAGTCAGTTTCTAGATCTAATTTTGAATTGATTGTGTCACTTAAAACAACAAACACATATGAATAAAGCATGAAATATTAACTCATTCAAAAGAAAAAGCAGAAAAAATAGATATTTCTATAGAGATATAAACTGTATTATTTTTAGGAATGGAAAAATAATTTGGATATAACAAGAGCCAGATTAATCTTGTCACTTCAATGTTTTACAAGAACTGAAAAATATAAAAGGTATGCTTTATTTCCCCAAATCTTTAAAATAATACCCTTTTATCATCTTGATTTAAGCTAGAGCTAAAAATAGTCAGGAGGAAATACACTGAAATATATATATATATATATACACACACATATATATATACACATATATAATTTCTGAACTGACCACAGCTAGGAATTTAAAATGAATATGTTATTGTCATATGCATATATGTATTGTATGTGTTTATGTATCTATTGTTAAAAATAGTTTTTTCCTGATAATTTTCAAATAAAATCATTATACTCTTTCAAACATTAATCTAACATTTATAATCTCATCTTCATTGTTTTTATTAATAAATTTTAAAAATTATATTTAAAAATTGTTCCCATGGTTACATGATGCTTTTTGTCTCCCTCCTATCTTCCCTTCCCACTCCTGGAGTTAACAAGAAATTTCACTGGGTTATACATATATTTTCACTCAAATTTGATTTCCATATTATTTATTTTTATAATAGAGTAATCTTTTAAAACCCAAACCCCAAATCACATATCCATACAAACAAGGCACAAATTACAGGTTTTCTTCTGGATTTCCACTCCCACAGGTCTTTCTCTAGTCTTGGAGAGCATTCTTTCTCATAAATCCCTCAGAGTTGACCAGGATCATGGCATCACTTTTAGCAGCAAAGTCAGTTACATTTGATCATCCCACAATGTTTCAATCACTGTGTATAATGTTCTCATTAATGATTCTGCTTATTTCACTCCATATCAGTTCATGGAGTTCTTTCTGGTTCTTATAGCAATCAAGCAGTTTTTCATTCCTTATAGCACAATAGTATTCCATCACCACCATTTACCATGATTTGTTCTGCCATTCCCCAAACAAGGGGCATCCCCTCATTTTCTAATTTCTGACACCACAAAATTTGCACTATAAACATTTTTGTACAAACAGAAACTTTCTCATTTTAAAAATCTCTTTGGCATACCAACCCAGTAGTGATATTTCAGTATCAAAGGAAACACATTATTTTAAAGCCCTTTAGGCATAATTCCAAATTGCCTTCAAGAATGGTTGGATCAATTTACAACTCCACCAGCAATGTATTAATGTCCCAATTTCATCACATTCTCTCTAACATTTATTATTTTCCTTTACTGTCATATTGGCCACTCTGCTAGATGTTAGGTGTTACCTCAGAGTTGTTTTGATCTGCATTTCTCTAATGAGAGGGGATATAGAACATTTTTATATGATTATTAATAGTTTTGATTTCTTCATCTGAAAACTCCCTATTCATATTCTTTGATCATTTGTCAATTGGTGAATGATTTGATTTCCTATAAATTTGATTTAGTACTTAGTATATTTGAGAAATTAGACCTCTGTCAGACAATTTTGTTACGATCATTTTGCCTAGTTTATTGCTTCTCTTCTAATTTGGTTGCAAACAAGCCCTTTTTAATTTAATATAACTAAAATTATTATTTACATCTTGTAATGTTCTCTATTTCTTGCTTTGTCTTAAATTCTTTCTTTCCCCATAAGTCTGATGGGTATACTGTTCCATGTACACCTCATTTACTTATAACACCACTATTTTTAAATCATGTACCCATTTTGTCCTTATTTTGGTATAGAATATGAGATATTGTTCTGAACCTAATTTGTGCCATACTGTTTTCCAATTTTCCCAGCAGTTTGTGTCAAATAATGGGTTCTTATCCCTAAAGCTGGGATCTATGGGTTTGTCAAACACAAGATTGCTGAGGTTATTTACCCCTAGTCTATTCTATTGATATGTCTTTCTGTCTCTTACACAGTACCAGATTGTTTTGATTATTACTGATGTGTAGTATAGTTTAAAATGTGGTACTGCTAAGCCACCATCCTTTAAATTTTTCTCATTAATTCCCTTGATATTCTTGATCTTTTCTCCTTCCAGATGAATTTTGTTATTATTTTTCTAATTTTCTGAAATTATTTTCTGGTAATTTGACAGATATAGCACCGAATAAGGAAATTAATTTAGGTAGGATTATAATTTTTATTAGTTCATCCTACCAATGAGCATTTAATGTTTTTTTCCAATTGTTTAAATGTAATTTTAATTGTGTGTAGAGTGTTTTGTAATTGTGTTTATATAGTTCCTGTGTTTGTCTGGGCAGATTGATTCCCAAATATTTTATATTGTCTAAAGTAATTTTAAATGGAGTTTCTCTTTCTAATTCTTGCTGTTGATTTTGTTGGGAATATATAGAAATGCTGATGATTTTTGTGGGTTTATAAACCATTTTTAATTTCACATGTATGAGAGAATCTTACTTCCCTCTATTTGTATTTGTAAAGGAATATAACATTTTAGGTATTTGGGCAAGAGAAGTTCTTTCAAGTCAAGTGAAAGCAAGGCAATTTTTGTTAAATTATTAAGCATTTATTATGCATTCACTTTATACCCAGCACTGTACTAAACAATAGGAATATAAATGCAAAAAAGTAAAGAGTCTGTGGCCTTAAGGAGTTTACATTTTAATGAAAGAAAACACCTAAAATCAGATGAAAAGTTTCAATGGGGAAGTGAAGGGGTGATAATATGAAATCTGGAATGAGAAAAATGGAGGCAGGAAGGGAGGGGAGAATAGCTGGCCAGAGTAATTGGAAATTTCAATGAAAATTTCTAGAAAAATTCAATAATGGGAAAAAGGAGACACAAGGATAGAAGAATAATCCAGATTGAGGATGCCACAGTAGTGGAGGGAATTTATCCAAATGAGAAGAAAATTGAGTCATGATGAGTTGATTCAACAAGCGATCGTTATAAATTTATATGCAGGTCATTCTGTTAGTTTATGGGAATACAAAAAACCAAAAAAAGAAAGATTTCCAATAAATCTTCTCCCTGAAGAATCAGGAGGAGTTCATTCTTCAAAGTCTTTATGATAGATTTTGTTCGTTGGTCTGCCATCTTGACAACATAGATGTAGGAATACTGTGCAAAAAATATGTATGATGGCCAAATATCCTTTTCAAGTTGTTATATAAACTTATTTTCAGTAAGAATTAGAGAGGCTAAAATGTGCCACATTCTTCTAATCCTATCACTAAAATCCTGAGGCCTAGCCAGCCTGAGTAAGAACTATTTTATGGTTATGTCAAATGGAATATTTTTATCCATACCAATTTTTATTCCTATTAATTACTAAAAGGAAAATGTCTTTCTTTACTTTGAAATTTATTTTCCTAAACTAAATTGAATGTCAGTTTTTAATGTTCCCTGGAGTGTCATTGAAAAGAATTTCCTTCCTCACAAGAAGAGAATGTTTTCCATAATCTATCATAAGTCAAAAAGATCACATGGTTTTCACAAAACACATTTTAACTTATCAGATTAACATGTATTCTTGGCAAAGTATTGTGCCATGACATTATGTTACAATATTCCAAAAGAAATCTACTCTCAAGTTACAGAAGTTGTCAGATCTGGCCTTGCTACCATCTAATGGATAGTAATATAAAAGTTTTGGCAGGGCGCAGGGGCTCCCCCAAATGGAACACCATGCTCCAGCAACATTCCAATTTCCTTTGGGAACAAAGTTTATAATAACTTAGTCAAACATTTCAATTTAAATATATTTAATAAATAAAAACTATTTTTCTTCTTTTTCCTTTCCACCATTCTTGAATTTTTAAATTCTTAAAACAAGTCTAGACTTGGATTACGCAATTATTCTAAATTTTATCATGACCAATGCATGCATTTTTTTTGGAAAGAAAATATTCCTATATTGTCCATGTTAAAAACTATTTTTTCATTCGATACCTTAAAGTCGAATTAAAAAAAATCTGTGTCAAGGGGTACATAACATTAAAAATCTATCATAAATTATGATTCATCAGGAATCATGTTTGTGATTGGATTTCATGTCTCTCTGATTCCATTCATTCAAGTCTTCTCAGATTTCTCTGAAAATCAGCCCTTTCATCATTTCTTATAATATAGTATATTATATTACATTCATACTCTATGATTTTACTCAGCCATTCTCCAATTCATGGACACTCACTTAGTTTTAGGTTCTTTCCCACTACAAAAAGTCATTATGCATTTTTTACAGGTGAATGCTTTTCCTCTTGGGCAATAATAACTTTCAAATACAAACATGATTGCCCCTTTTCATTAAGGGGCAACGTGAAAATACTTACAAACTAGGTTTTCAGTTGTATTTTGCAACCAGGACTGAATACAGAAAAGCTTTTGGGTTGTTGTCATTTGTAGCCTGCTCCCGGAAGACTTTATGGTCCTTTTGGCTCAAGCTGTTCCTTCAGACGTGACACACTGTTTTTGTTCTCACTGAATCACCTTGTTTTTGACAGCACTATAACAGGTGATTCCATCAACTAAAATAATTTGCCTATTTCCTGTAATGAAGTTACATTTCTATTGGATGATTTTCTGTGCATCTTTTCAGAGCTTCACCTCACCATGATGGATATACCTATCTTCTATTAAATCAGCAGTTAGGATAGCCATTCTCACAGTATTCTCACAGAGTCTGCCCAATAAGTCTGATTCTTCCTAATTATAGCCTCAGTCTCCAAGAAGAGGCACTTGCAAGTGTTGAAATGATGGATAACAAATGCTAAAACAAGACGTGTAAGATGATTAGAACTGATAAAATTACAATGTTTATCAAGTTATTTGTAACAAATCTTGGAAGCACTCTATCTAACATCATCCTCTAGAGTGGCTCTATCCACTACACCATTGAGCTGCCCGAAAGTTTCTAGAGGAACTTCATAATGGGAGAAGGGGAAGAAAGGCACAAGGAATCTTCCAGGGTGAGGATACCACAGTAGTAAAGGGAACTTACAAGATGAGAAGACAGCTGAGGCATGATGAATCAGTTCAACAAGCAATGATTATTCCTCTATGTTTGAGTCACTCTTCTAATCTTTGGGCATATAAAAACAAAAACAAAACAAAACAAAAACAAAAAGATTCCCAACAGGTCCTCCCCCTAAGGAGTCAGGAGGTCTTAGGTTTGATACATTCAGTTGATTGGACAACCATCTTGACAAAGGTAGAGGGAGAGGTGCTGCATACAAATGAATTAATGCTGTATCATTGCAGAATATCTTTTCCATGCTATTGTACAGTAAACTTATTATTATTAAATGTTATAAGGGTTGTAAGTATGGCACATCTTTCTATTCCTGAGCCTGAAAGAAAAGCCATTCTGAGTCAGAACTAGCCAAGAACAAATGACTATGCGTAACACCTGAACTAAGATCTTCTGATTCAAATGAAAGCTCGATCTATTAAGCATAAAAAAGTATTAATGGCATGCAAAAAACAGGGAAAAGTTCACTGAATTAGAGAGAATGAGGGAAGAGTTCCATGAAGGAAATAGGAAAGGAAGGAAATAAGCCAACTATATGTGAGGCACTGTATAAAACATTTTTTTCAAATATTACCTTATTTAATCTTCACAACAAACTTGTGAGGTAGATATTATTATTTTCCTCATTTTAAAACAGAAGCTAAATTAATTGAGGAGGGTTATACAGCCAGTTAAATGTATGAGGTTAGATTTGAACCATGTTCCTGTCTCCAGGTACTGAGTTTTATCCTCGATGATGTCAGTGATGGGAAAATGCATTTTGATTGCCACTATAAAAGATAAATTATCTGTGGGATGAAGATTCCAGAGATAGAGAATCCTGGATTTAAACAAAAAGAAGAGTATAGAGAGAATATAATAAAACAATGGCAAATTGTCTGTTTGCAAGAGCAAAAATAGTACATATCAGATGACAAGAACAGGTATCACTAGCCATGGAGATGTTAGCTGCTACCAAAGCTCTGAGAAATCTATTTTTTTTTATTTTACCCATTATATAACTCATATTAATGAATCATTTTAATACTTGCAAAATACTTGACAGACATTCTTTCCTGTGACTATTCCAATGACATTTTGAGGTAGGCATAAGAGGTATTATTTTCATTATTTTACAAGTGAAGAAACTGACAGGCAATTGACTTGCTCATGGTCACAGATTCAGAAGAGCTTTATGACACAGTGTCTTCTTTTGAGCCCAGCACTCTATTTAATGTACCAATCTGCTTCTCATTCAACAAGGTGAGATAACATGATGCAAAGCATACAATGATGAATTATCAGGTTTAGGTTCTAATCCTAGCTGTGTCAGATATTAGTTAGCAGTCTGAGCCTGAGACTGTATCTCCCCTGTGAACCTCCATTTATTCAACTGCAAAATGAGGACATTGGGATAAATTATCTCTAAAATCCATTTTAGCTCTAAATATAATTATCATATGCCAACACTCTTCTATCTTGTATTTATTTTGAATCTACTATGTGTGTAGCACACTATTCTAAGCACAAAAAGTGATACAGAAGAAAAATGAGTAAGGTTCCTCAAGTTATTGAAAGAAATGTTCTAATTTAGTCAAAGAGACAAGATTTATACACATGAAATAAATAATAAATTGAATGAATATTTGTAAACTGCAAGGACCTTTTATTTCTAAAATTTTATGGTAATTATGTGATCTGTCCTTGGTTTTCTGCTATCCAGAATTATTTTCAATAAGAAGGATGAAGTGACATTATAATAAAATTTGAAGATGAAATAGAGCTAGAAGGGATAGCTGACACTAAATGTGAAAAATCAGGTTCCAAACATCAGCTGATCATATGGGGGAAATGTAATAATATGAAGTATACCAGAGATAAATATAAACTATTACACTTGTAGTTTGAAAAATCAAAAGATTTTTCCAAGATGGGTTGTGGAGGTGTAATAGGGTGTGCCTAATTGAGGCCAGTTTGGCATTTCAGGGGCTGAATTAGAATGAAATCCAATTGTCAGATTCATTAATTTTTTTTTTTAAAAGGCTTACTTAGAACAAGGATGCAATGCTTAGCTCAGTTATAGGTAACTACTTCTCCCAAGCAGGGTAGAATCTTATAGAACTAGGACAAGACTGCAAGACTGAATGAACACATCTTTAAGCTTCTTCATATCCTTAAGTGATCTCAAAGTCAATCATCAACATATGGCCTGAAGGCACCACATAGCCTCCTGGATAATTGGTGGGATAGCTTTCTTGTGCTTAGTTAAAGAAGTCGCCTGAACTCCTTAGCTAAATGAGTGGACTCCAGTACATTGTGTACATAATCATAAGAAAAAAGCTAGAAAATATAAACTATTTGAGAGTTAAGGTCAGCATGTTAATAATATGATGAAGTTTAAAAAATGTAAACTAAATGTGTAGTGGTATTGAATCATTTCAGTTGATCCCATTTGGACTGTTCTTGGTAAAGATAATAGAGTGGTTTATCATTTCCTTCTCCAGCTCATTTTAAAGATGAGGAAACCTAGATAAACAGGCTTCAGTGACTTGTCCAGGGTCACATAGCTCATGTCTGAGACTGATTTTGAACTCACATCTTTTTCTTACTCTAAGTCTGGTGTTCTATCCTCTGTGCTACCTAGCTGCTCAGAGGGAGATAAGTGCATTATTATTATTTTCAAGGGTTTGATCTGTTCTTCTGGGCTCCAGAGGACAGATCCTAAAACACTAGACTGATAATAAAGAGATGCTCAATATTAAAAAAAAAATTGAACTGGTACAAAAAAGGGAATTTGCTCACTCCAAAGATAACTGGTTTCTTCTTAGTGAAACTGTGTTCACTTATTTCACAAATTGGAGGCAGGTACTTGAAATTCTGATCTCAGTTGTACTAGATTGACTGAGTTTCCGTGATGGTGTGAAAGGATATAGTGCCCAGGTTAGGAGAAAAGAGAGTTCATTGTAAAAATGATCAAATAAAAGAAAACCATTGTAGGCTTTAGTGGTTAGTGAAGGCACCATCACTTGGGGTGCTTAGACACAGAGGAACTAGAGTCCCAAAATTCACAAAGAAACAGAGAAGGGAACCTATTATAAAACTTTGTCTCTTTTCTCTAGTTTCGTTTAAAGCCAGTCGGGCCATCAGACTTCCAAAATGGTCCCTGGCTTTCATTAATGCCGACTGTCTGTCATGCCTGATAATTTATCTTTGGGTAACGTAATAACTAGGTCACACAATTGGGTAACATCACCCCCTTCGTGCCATTCCTACTTCTTGGATGCTCGTTAGTTTCATCTAAGGCAGGTTGGCATTCAACCATTTTTTGTCAGACTAATTTCCAGGCCCTTCCTTGTGCCAAATTTGTGAAATGATCAATGACTAACTGCATATCCTCCCATGTGTGAGTCTCCAGTGTACAGTCATCAGCAAACATAACTCCAATTTAATTGATTTGAAAGCTTTATTGAAGGTTAACAGTCTGTTCAAGCAGCAGAGATTTTTGGAGGGGTGGAAACAATGTTTAGCATAATGCTACCTTCTCATTGAGTTGACATTTGTGGCAGATAGGGAAGGCTGAGGTGTGCTGGTAGATGGCATTCTCATTAACTAAGGGAAATAGTTCAAGCAGGATGCCATTATTATTGATGCAGGAGCTCATTAAGGTTCCTTGGAGATGTGTATTATTTACTTTCAAAATCTCTACAATAGCTTCCTTCCAGAAAGCTCTACTGGGCAGAGAATTCTCAGACTTGATGCACTGATTCCTGGCTCTAATGCTAAGAGTACCCCTGAACTTAACAATTAAAAAAAAGCGAGAGGGACAAAACACCACCTCTTCTCCTATGGGGAGACGTTTCCTCTTCCCCTAGTTGCTGATATCACTCTTCCCTCTAAAAGTATATCACTCCATTTCATTTGTATTTGTATATGCATTTTGTATTTAGTTATCTGTATTCATGTGCATTATCCTGATAGAATATTAGGTCCCTGATGGCAAGAACTATTTTGTTTTCTCTTTTATTCTTACCAAAGTTGCCAGAGTGATTTATTTTTTTCCTGCTCCAGCTCCTTTTACAGAAGAGGAATTGAAGCAAACACATTAAGTGACTTGCTCAGGATCACACAACTAGTAACTTCTGATACTAGATTTGAACTCAGGGAGAAGAGTCTTCCTGACTTCAAGCCCAGAACTCTAATCCACTATTACCTTGCAGCACCACTGCCCACACTGGTACTCAGTAAGCATTTAAATACCAATTATTTGACTAAGTGATCAATGTCATTGAAAGTTATATAAAAGTGTTTCTGTTTTATTATCTGAAGAAAACTACTCTTCTTAGGCTCTGAAAATAAAAAAAAATGGAGGAATCAAACAAAGCAATGTGAAAAAAGAAATAAAAAGTAAATTCTGCCTGAAATACCTCTATAATTTATCTACATAATTATAAATATACTAAGTAAGTTGTCATCCTATTAATGTGCTGTATATTTTCATGATGTATATTTATTTAAAAATTTACATTATTTAACCAAAATATTGAAAAAATGAACATTTTAACCTAATTTTAAAAATAAAGCTTGTCACTTTAATTTGTCTTAAGGAAAGTTATATAAAGGATGCATTATTTTTAAAAATCACAGATATGCATGAGAATGAGAAAATATTCAATACATACATCTTATCAATAAAATTTAATAAAGACTCACTAATTCTGAGAAGGAAAAAGTGAAAAATATCTACTCAGTCAGAAAATATACTCTCATTTATCTAAGATTGTATAACTGAGATCTTTACTATTAAGTAATAATTTGATTTAATATATGTATATTTAATATTGTTTTCTATGGAGATAAAATAAAGGAAAAAAAACATAGTAAAGCCATAGAGTAGCCAGGACTATTCATCCCTTCTAACTGTAGATGACTTTGCTCCCAGGTTTATTTACTATAAGGATGGGATATTTGAGGAAGCTCAGGAGAGTACCTCAAGATTTAACATTCTAATTTGTTTCAACTAAGGGATATCAGACTTGGTTTTATTTAATAAGAATTCACTAAACCTATTTAAAGTCATGCTGCCTCACTGACCCATTTTCCCAGGCTTTGTCAATCAGTTTTAGAGGAAGCCTCCTCCCGTCTGGAGCATTGTGTTACTTGCTATTCATCATGTAATAAGTCACTTGCTACTTATATGTACTTGGAAATTGTTACCTTGGAAAGGAACTGAGATTCGATGGTCCATTCTTTTTCAGCTAAGTGGACTATCTGAATTGTCTTTATCTCTTTACAAAAGTTATCAATAAAAGCTGGCCTCATCTTTAAACCCTTGCTGATCTCCACTGAACAGTCCATATGCATTAATTTTAATAAACTCCTTTTAAATGTCTTTGTCCTGAGGTTTTCTTTGTTATATACAGTGTGGAAGTCTAAAGATCGAATTTTCCTTTTAACAAACCTCAGAACAGTTGCAGGGACTTTTTAAAGCATGAGAGACACAAAGGCAAAAATAAACCAAAGAACAAAAAGACATCTATTGGACTCATAATTCCACACCATATTATGCAAAAGTAAAACAGTGATTCATCCAATTTTTCACTTTGAAAAAGCAGCTAAATATCTCCTGATTAACTTTAAAACTATGTATTTTCATACCAATGAGGAAAACGAGTTGGTACAAATAGGTAGCATTGCATTTATTCTTTATAGCTTTAGCCATGGATGGCAAGCTTCTTTGATGCGTCAGCCAATTAGAAATCTACTTAACATTAAAATAAGGCTGAATAGGTTTCTGATTGGTGGAATTTGTGTTTTAAATATACTCAAGGGATTGTTAATCAAGAAATCTAATTAGCTGAGAGTCATGATGTGACCAAACTATAAATTAAGCATTTTCAAAATTACTACTATCACAATATTCTATATTCAATGTGGACAAGCAATTTTGAGTTCTGTATAAAAAATATAAGCATCCAGGCTTCTGAAATTAGGGAAATCTTCTTGGGGTAGTGGTAAAATTGAGTCTTTGCCATTTATGCAAAAACATTTAACTACAGAAACAACTAGCAAATCACAGGCTCTTAGGTCTCAGTAAATTATAGTTTAATGCAAAACAAAACCTGTAATGAGCAAGAATTTAATGAGTAAAAATTAATTCAGGTTCTGATTGGGTGAAATTAATTGGTAACCACCAAGAGATTTAGAAAGTTCAATTTACCTTCTAGTATTTAAACATTAAAGTTTCTTTACTAATAGATTAATCCACTTAATTTAGGTTGATTGAATTCAGGGATGTAGGACAATCGTTCTAATTTTTTAGCAATAGCATCTACCAAAATATATGTGTAGAAAGACAACTGGGTTATATCTGAAACTATCCAGTAGAATGAAGAATAAAATGGGTAGCAAAAATCTGCAGCCATTGTTGCTTATGTCATTTTAACATCTCTATGCTAACTTCCCTAAGCCTGCCCCAGGTGAATGCAAGAATGTATAGTACAATCCTGTCCAGTAAGTGTTCTTAAAGCATACTGAGAGGTGGAGGACTAGTAACTAGTGACAAGTCCAAGATCTGGAAATAAAAGCTAATATGACTTCAAGCCCATGAGTGACAGTCAAAAGACTGATTTTCAGATCCTGGGTCTTTTCTTTGCTAAATGTATGGTCTTGGGAAAATCACTCAGTCTCTCTCTATATCCGCGTCACCTGAAAAATGTGAGAGTTATTAGTGAAACCTTCAGTTTTATTTAAACTCTTTCCATTCTTAAATGTGGTTAATCACATGGAGGCATTTGAATTCAAAAGGGGAAAAAATAGGAAAATGAGTGATAAAGTCATTCAGGAGTCCAAGGTATCATTTTTGAATATGTCAGAGTTCTTAGAATGAGTGTCATTTTCCGTTAGCTTTATGACACACTAAGACTGTGTTGCTGTTCTTTCTGCCTTTGGCTTCCTGAACATTTCACTATGCAAAATCCCATCTGCTTCCAAGTCTGATGGCTGAGACATTGAAGATGGGTGTTGGGGGAGCAAAGAGAAGCATTTATATAGCACCTACTATGTGTCAGATACTA
This sequence comes from Monodelphis domestica, assembly GCF_027887165.1. NCBI lineage: Eukaryota > Metazoa > Chordata > Mammalia > Didelphimorphia > Didelphidae > Monodelphis > Monodelphis domestica. The sequence goes on along the minus strand of NC_077231.1, from coordinate 222,671,930 downwards.
CATTAATTATTTTAGAGAAATATTATCTCATTTGTTCCTCACAATAACCTGAAAAGAAGGAGTTATCATCACCTCCATCTTATAGTTGAGGAAACTGAGGCAAATAAATTGGTTAAATGATTTGCTCCTAGACATAGAGCTAAAGTATGTCTGAGTCAAGGTTTGAAACTTTCTGAATCTGGGTGTAGCACGCTATCTTTGCTATCGGCTGTACATTCGTAAAGACTTTGTCCTTCCAGGAGGAGAAAGCTTTACGTGTGGAGCATTTCAGGGTGTCACTACTCTGATTGTATTGAACATAAATTATTAAAATAGGTTTTTCTTATTGCATTAAATGAATGAGCCATGATGAGCACACTTCAATCAAACTGGTAGAGAGAGGAGTTCATCTACTATTGAAATTATCATAAGCTATAAAGACTTTAAAAATCACTAGAATCTGAAATGTGAATTTTGTTTTTATTATTGACGTAGTGACTAAAACAATGGCTTCACAGTCAGGAATACCAAAGTTCAAATCTTGTCTCTAAAATTTACTAGTTTTGTGTCCATGCAAATCATTTAACTCCTCAGTGACTCAGACAATATTTCAAGACTGCAACTGACATGAGAATTGTTGTTTGGCGTTGATGATTAGATTTTTTTCACTGAGTAGTTCCCCAAAATAATGAAACCAGAAATTCAGACTAGAAGACATCTAACCCAGGATTCATACACTGTGTGTGGAATACAAAATACATGTGTTTATATTCAAGAACTAAAAATATTTGAAAACTTTCTAAAGAATTAATGTATGTGCCTATGATGGTAACTTAGTGTGGTATTTAGGTCACTGAATTTAAAATTAGGAAAAAGGTGAGTTCAATTGTTCTTTAGGTATTTACTATCTATATAACACTGGATAAATAATTTGAGCTCTCTAGCCCCAGTTTTATCATGTGGAAAAAAGAGAGGGTTGACCTTGGAGGTCTCTAAAGATCTTTCCAGCTCTAAATAAATAACAAACACACATATTTACTGGAAAAAAACACTTTGACATCATTATAAAGTGTCCTCCCACCAGTTTTAACATCTTTTTAAATAAGTATTTAATTCAGAAGGATCATAGTTTGAGGACAGCTAGGTGGTTCAGTGGACAGAGCACCAGCCCTAGAGATGGAAGGTCCTGGGTTCAAATCTGATCTCAGACACTTCCTAGTTTTATGACCCTGGACAAGCCAATTAATCCCAACTGCTTGTCCCTTACTGCTATTCTGCCCTAGAACCAATCCTTAGTGTAGATTCTAAGACAAAAGATAATGGTTAAAAAATTATTTTAGCTTGGCTAGTTTGCTAAACAATCATTTCAACTCCTTAAATAATATAAATAGTTATAGTATATCTTCCCTGGATAGGTTCCTATATTTGTGTTATATATCTGTCAAATTTGTAAATTCACTGGATAGAGAAAGAATTCAGAGAGGTAACATCTTCCATCCAATCTTTTCCTCTATTTGTCACTAGTAGTATGGTCTGGGGTGCTAAGAATTTAAGAGAGTTACCCACATACCAAATAAGGATCAGAATCAAGATTTGAACCCAAGACTTCCTGATTCCAAGTACACCATGCCAGTAATAAAACCCAAATTCCTTCTGTCAGATTTTCAGAATGTGGTTGCTAAATAATAATAATATATATGTAATTATCATGATTACATAGGAATCAACCTGATCCCAATTCTCCCTTCATTATCTCATCTTAGAATTCTTTCAGTAACTTAACAAGGTTATATATTCAGTGGCAGAATATAGTTCTTCACTGTCATGGCATATCATGCAAATTACAAACAGATGTTGGTTGCTTCTAAGCCAGATGTCAGCTTATCTGCAGGTGTTGAAATACGTTTATTTATACACTGAATTATGTTACTTCATTGAATAATAATGAAGGCTGCCCTGTCCGTTTTCTTCTTTCCAACATATATACCTTTTTCTGTTCATCAATGAGAGTTAGATTAGAAAGTATTTGAGGCCATGAGTGATTATTCATATTTATGGTAAAAGTGACTCATATCAAATTACTAGACGTATATGGAGTTTCTAGGAAGTTGCTGCCCAATAACATTTTTTATTTATAAAAAGCCTAGAATTTTTATTGCCTTGAGAAATCTGACAGCAAGATTTTGTTCTATTTCTTCTTCATCCTTCTGTCCTTTGGATTGAATATTTTAACTTCAGGAGATGACAATCTGGCACTTTTCCCTAGCAGTAAAATTCATCTTTCAGGATAATCTTGGGTCTTGTGACTGAGTTCAATGTTTTAATCAGTTGAGAAATCAAATTATTTTAACTCTTCAAATATAATGATTTATTGATGTTATAATCTTTAAAATCTCTATTCTCATAAATTTCTGATGCCTAATAAATATAATTCAATGTTTTTTTGATGGATTTCTAAGGCTGGGGATTTTGTAACCCAATTTAATGCTAACAGACATCCCAAATTGTCTGAAACAGTACTGGTTTCACCTTCTGGTCCTGGGCAGCTGGTCTCCTGTCAGAAGCCACCACACTTTGAAACAAAAAAAAATCCATGACGCTAAGGACAAAAGAGAAAAAGCTAGGGAGAAGGTAATAACTTTCAAAGTAGTTTCCTAACTTGATTATAAAGAAGTCCAAGGAAAGAGTTCATTCGGTTATAGAGGAATTCCCGACATTTAATTGTTTCCAAATAGGATTAATTTGGATAGTTATTGCCCCAAAGCTCTGGCTATTTTGAGGGTGGGGAGGGAAAAGGAATTATCTCTAATTCTATAAATATGATTCCTATTTGGATGGAACTCTTTCCTCATTGATAGAGAAGAATAACCTGCCCTGTGAGAGAGATGGAGCAGAGTTGGCTAAAGCAAGAAAGCTACAGTCTTCTTCGGTCCCTTTAGGACTCCTCAAACATCAGTTCTTTTCTATAGTGAATCTTCATCCAGGGTGAATTCAAATGAGAACAGGATATGAGAAATACACAAAAGATAACCAACTGGAATTGGCAGAGGTTAATATCACGGTTAGTGATCTCATTTTATTTTGCTTACAGTCATTCCCAGAATGGGCAGAGAATTCCTCAGAGAATTTCTCAGGTTCTGTTTCTTTCCTGAAGCTCTGTGGGGTTGTGAGATGGCTGGTATGAGGTATTACCATAATAAACAGGAAAGAGGAAGTATAGAAGCTCTTTGTCCTGGGTATAAAGTATACCCATCCAAACTCCCACCCAAAACCAACCAAGTCCCTTCTTGTCACTCATGAAAAAAAAACAAACAAAACAAGAACAAAAACAACAAAAATTCATCTCATTCCTTAAAAAATACCTTATTTTCTGTCTTAGAATAGATACTTAAGGCATAAGATCTGTAAGGTCTGGGCAATTGGTGTTGTTACTTGCCCAGTCAGTAAGGTAGGAAGTGTGTGAGGCCAGATGTGACCCCAGGACCTCTCAACTCTACACCCAGCTCTCTAGCCACTATATCATCTAGCTGGTCCTCATTTCTGCTTTTCAGTCCCTAGCTTCTATCAAAGTAACTTGCTATAATAGTTACTTAATGGATGCTTGTTGGCTTGCATTAAATTCTGGTTATATACTCAAAGTACAATTTTATGAAATCCTGATTTTTTAAAGACAAGTTCAAACTTAAAACAGTTAACTGAGTGTCTAATTAATGCATACCACTATACTGGATATTAAACCAGTCTAAAACCTGGAGGCAGTAAGGGAATATACTGGTTAGAGTATTGTTCTTTGGAATCAGAAAGCTTTAAATTTCTTTCTTGCATTAGAAAGTAGTTGTATGACCTTAAGTAAGCCACTAAAACCATCAGTCTCTCTTTTCAGTATCTGTGAAATGAAAATACTAAAATAATTTACCTCACCTGGTTATTGTTCAAATTAGATTCAATGATAAATGTAAAGTATTTTTAAAATATTAAAATGCTATACATAAATATTTACTATAATCTTTCATTTAAAAGTATTTAATGAACATCTTCAAAAGTAAAGCATTGTGTCAAGCATTTTAAGGAGCATTGAGATATAAAAGAGATCATCTCTGTATCCAAATTTATAAAGCACATATTAAAATCCAAATCAACTTGGAATATTTATTCACCAGATAACTGAGAATATCTTCCATGGATCAAATTTCTGACCCTCAAAATTGGAAAGTCAAATATTTTAAAGCCTTTCTATATTTTGTACCCCACTTTAGAGGCTAACCTAAGAGAAAATATTCTAAACAGGGTTCTGTTATTTAACTAGGACAAATACAGACGTTGATTTCTTATTTTCCTTTACTAGTAGAAATTTTCATTTTTCCCTTATATTTGATTCTGCACACAGAGAAGGAAACTAGTCACTAATCAGAACAATTTTCTATGCTATCACCACCACACAATGAGTATAAACTACTTAGATTAGTGGACAAGTCACTATAAATCTTACACCTCTCCTCTTATTTGCCAAATGATGATGATCTGACCAAGAAAAAAATTGTAATTTCTCACCAAATTCCCAGGATATTACTTAATGTACTTTCTTCTTTAGGTCTTACATTTTTTCATGTGTCTCTTTCTTTTCTCCATATGCTGTTTACAGTTTTTACTGCCTATAGCTAAAGTTATATGAATGAGGAATGTGTTATTGAAATGGCAATACCTCTCTGCTCCCATTTTCTAAGATCAAGTTATTATTGTATTTCTTCCTTTCATAAGCATTTATCAGTCAAGATAGAATGCCAGAAATGAAATTGTTCCCACTCTTGATTATACAACTTTAGACAACCTTAACTTCTCAATTTATATGGAATTCCAGGAGTACATTGTCAAAACTTATTGGGGAGATTCTCAAATATTTGTTAATTCTAAGATTTCTAGAGTACAAGTATTTTATCAAATGTTATAAGGCTGGTTCCTTTAGTGACTCTTTTTTTCCTCAGTTCATGGAATTAAAATGAAATTATTATCATGAAATATAATAGCAGTATTTCTGAGATAATGTTATATATATATATATATATATACATATCTTGGTGTATAAATATTCAGCACAACTCACTGCTCATTTCACTGTTCTTTTGTAACCAGAATTTGAGATAAAAGACGTAGTCATGTAAGCAAAATATATGCAAAGTTCAAATTCTCAATCAAAAGTTCCCCCAATAGTGTCCTCTAGTTATATAAAAAACAGAACTGGGATAGAAAGATGAAGGAAAGACTTAAGAAAATAGTGAGGATCCTTATTTTTACCTCAAAGTCAGTTAGGTGACTTGTACTCCCTGATCTGTCTTTGGAGAAAAAGAAAACACTTGTAGCCTCTGAAAGGGGCCTTTGGAGCTCATGAATGTAATTACTGTCAGATCCATAGAAGGCTAAAATGGCTTTCATAAAATATTCAAATATACACTCATGAGGCCATCTAGGTAACGTATCTTGACACTGTGTTGTCATGTAGGAGTTACAGCAATGTAGATGAGATGACATATGACACTACCTTTCAGGAAAAGAATTTGACCCATCTGCCTATCTGGGTCCCTTCTCTGTTTTTCTTTTACATCTTATAGCTATCAATGAGAACTGTGATTGCACATTTGCATTCTTTCATATAACTGGGTTTGGAACAGAGGCAGTGATCTCTGTTTCATGCTGTCCCCAATAATTCTATTTTTATTCTCAATAGAGATTAATCAATTTACTTAACCAATTCCCATAGCTTTTTTCAATGTAACTATGATACCAGAAATTTTCTGATGAAATACCCAATAATTTAGGAATAAAAAAAATCCCAAAAACTTCTCTGTAAAGCCTCCCCAGATCTAACACTGCACTTCACAGAAAATAATATTTCCTATTTGCTTATATTTGCCCCCTATATATATATATATATGTATATATATATATATGTCTAGAGATTGAATGATTTTAGTAAGTTGCTGTTAAAACCATTGTTTAGGTAGGGGAATTTTTTTTTATGTAATCACAGAATGTAAAGACCTGATAAAAATAAATTATACTCTAATGTGTTAATATTCAAAGAAATATCTATAATTTTTAAGTTACATGTGAAGACGTTTCAGCAAAGGAATTAAAAGAGCAGTTTTGCCACTGTTGGGCAAAAATTGGCACAATTCCAGTGATCTTTAAATAGGTAAACTTGCTAGCCCAGGAGACAGTTGAGGAAGGAATGACCATGTATGCAATATCAGTTCTGTCTCCCTCCCAAAGTACATGGTTTATTTCATAAAATTACAAAGCAACTAGGAGATATCACATCCAACTAATAGCACAAACAGACAAAAAAAAAGACCATGCAAGAAACAGATTCAATAAACATAGCTCTTAGTAGAAGAGAAAAACACTAATCATGCATTAAAAAGAAAATTAGTTCTGGTAAGTGGGAGGTGAGCTGTGGGGAAATAAAACCTGAGGCAGTCCAAATGAACAACTCACCCACCTGACAAACTGCCCCTTTGTTGCAGCAACAGGAGAACACATTGTAGTACCTTGGAAGCTGAGGTTGTAGATACTCCTGAGTTCCCACCTTACAAACTTCACATAAGAAGTTGGAGAATATCCCCAAAAAGGGTGTTATATTTTTGGAGGAGAGGAATGATGATTATTTTTAGACAAACTATATTTGGAAAATTTCAACATCCTGATGCATGAGAACATACCAGTATATTCTCAACTTATATATAATATTGCATTAGCTTTAATTTGGGGTGGTTGGGGGTCTCATGATGAAGGTATTTCTTCTATGAACACAGATTGCAACTCATCTGAGATTTAGTATATAAAATTCAAAGTTGCCTAAATAAACACAAAAGTCATGTGACTGGTAACTGACAAGTAAGATCTGAGTAAAGATTTTGCTCATTTCAAGTTCAGTGAATTCTTCACTATATCACACGGAGATGTCACTACATAAAAGCCTAGTAATTGGCAAATTACATAAAAAGGTCCACTAAAACTGCCTATTACTTATCTTGTTGGTATAAGCAGTTTACATAACAACCCAAGGTGGAGAGAGAAAAGCATTATTACTTCAGTAGAATGTAAAGTTGATGAATTCTCAGCCTGCTGGATATATTAAAATGTTTAAAAAAAACTTTAGTTCCTTACCAGCAGGGAGGGTTTATTTCTTTTCTCTTTTTTATCTCCACTGTATAGCAAAATATCTGGCATATGCCAGGAGCTTAATAAGTGATTTGTGCCTAGAATTAAATTGAATGCCCATTTTATAGATTATTCAATTAATGCGAAACTGAAGGGATAAAGTATTTGTTCAAAGCCACACAGTCTGCTGGTGACAGAGATGGGAAGGGAATCCATGTCTTTTAAAAGATTCATTCCTTTAAGTTCCAACTAAATACACATATGCTACAAGCAGCCTTTCCTTGTCACCGTTAATTCTAGTGTCCTCTCTCTGAAAAATGTTTTCATTTTATCATGTATATAGGCATTTGCATGGTCACTCCCTCCCATTAGGACTGTTTTCCTAGAAAACAGAGACATTTGGGGCTTCTCTTATTATCAAAAAAACATTGAATTATATTTATTAGGCATCAGAAATTTATGAGAGTTTTTGATTTGCACAGAACTTGGGGTATGGTAGGCACTTAATAAATGTTTATTTAATTTTTTTTATCTCTTACCTTTTATTTTAAAATCAATACTGTGTTTTGGTTCCAAGGCAGAAGAGTGGTATGAGGTAGAAAATGGGGCTTAAGTGACTTGCCCAGGGTCACATAGGTAGGAAGTGTCTGAGGCCAGATTTAAACCCAGGACCTCTCATCTCTAGGTCTGGCTCTCAATCCACTGAGCTACCCAGCTGTCCCCTTAATGAATATTTATTGAATAATTCCAGGTATATAGAATACATTTTTCCCAGTCATGATCAAAAGTTGTTGAAGATATTAATGTTATTTTTTTCAAGTAATAAGATTAATAAGTAATGGAGATACTTTGAAGATTGTAAGAAAACAAGCCTTATCTAAATAATTTCCAAATTTAAAGTTCATATTATAAGCAATAGAAATCTCAAAAATAAAATAAGATTTATTTACTAACATTTTTATTATATAATTTTATATACAAATGTAACATTAAATGATGTGTTGGTCCTTTAACAAAGGTAGGAGAGAGGATGGGAGACAACCTGGGAATTTTAATATGACAAACAAATATAAATTAATTTATTAATAAGAATGCTTTAATATAGTATTCACTGATTTAGTAATCAAAAACTGTCCACCAAAATGCAGCAAAGATCTGAAAAACATGGTAGTGCCTTAGTTACTGTCTGTCTTATGTTTTTGAAAAGATAGTTTTAGAGATGGAAGAGGAAAAAGGGAAAAGGCATACTCACTCTCATGGACATCTAGGTGGCCCAGTATGGTAGGACAGGAGTTAAGAAATCAGTCTCCATACATTAACTGGCTATGTGAGCCTGGGCAAATCACTTAACCCTTTTTGCATCAGTTTTCTCATCTACAAGATGAGCTTGAGAAGAAAATAAGAATCCATTCCAGTATCTTTGAACAGGAAATTCCAGATAAGTTTACAAAGAGTCAGACACAAGTGAAATAACGCAACAACAGTGCTCTCTTCACTTTCATTGGAAAATCTGATTAAATTGTATCTTACAAAAAAAGACTTCTGAATCCCCTCAATCTAAGATCAGAGGCTTAGAGTTTGAAGAAATCTTAAAAAAAAAGACTAAAAGCTCCCATATTGCATTTAAATACATTGTTTCTCAGAAAATCAAGTTGCTAATAGAAGAAACAAAATCTGAAGCTAGTTCCCCCATCTCCACATATATTACCCATGCCCTGTAATTTTTCTACTCTGAAGTCATGAGCCACAAAATTTTGTAAAGAAAAGGAGAGAGAATCCTATTTACAGTTTTCATTATTTTTCCTCTTTGTTCCTTTTTTAGGCCAATGTAACTAATCACATTGCTATTACTAATAAAGTTTACTAGACTTCCAACATAAATTGTAGGCAGAAGAATGAGAAATGCTTCCCAAATCTCAACATGCTATATAAATATTTTGTTAATACAATTATTTTTATATTTGATGTCATGCCACAAAGAAAATACAATCTTAGATGTTTAAAGGTTGAGAGTCGTGAGAGAAAATACATGATAACAATCCTTAAATATTGTAAAAATGTTTGTGTGGGGATAAAGCAACTCTTTATTGGTCTGGTCTTTGAAAACAGAATTAGAAATGATAGGGAGATCTTAAATGAAAAATGTTGGTTCAACAGAAAGGGAAAAAATTATCCACATTGAAATCTGTCTCAAGAGGTAATGAGTTCCTCATAACTATAAGTTTTCTAGGAGAACTTATATGACCATTATTGAAAATGCTTTCGAAAATATTTATGATTTAAGGAGGGGGTTGGATTAAATGACCCAAGAGGTTCCAAAAATTCTGAGATTTTATGAGGCTTTGATTCAATGATAGAGCTATCGACATATACATATATATGTATATGTATGTCAGACATAAATATATACTAAGTAATATTTTCAAAAAAGAAAACATAGACTCCACAAAATAAACTTGGAATACACAATAGATGCACGTTTCACATTTTATCGAAAGGGTCATTTCACCATAAGTCAATCCTGATCATGAGCTCTGCAACAACATTTTCTATATGCCCACTTGTATGATGAATACTGTAGGGTCCTAAGGAAGATTAATGAAGTGCCTGTCAAACCACTATGACATCAGGTTTTAGTCCATTTCACCTCCCTTTCAAGGTGATTTGTATTCTGTTACCAGTGGAATCTGGCAATTGACTGATTCTGAATAGTCAGATATTGACCAATTGGAACTCCTTGTTGGAGTTCAGCTAACCTGCCATATACCTAGGAAGAAGGAGAAGTTGCAGCTATTATGTAACTATGGGATGATGAATTTATTAGGAAAATATGTCAGAAATTCTCCTTCAAGCAATCATTAAAAATATGAGTGTTTTTAATGAGAAACTCTGAAATAACAAAAGCAGAACAGGTTTGTGGGAGAAATGATAAATATAATAAAATACATGATTACTGTGTAAGAGTAGCATGAGCTCAGATTTTATAATTTTCCTTAAAGCTTGCAGACCTATTTCCTTGAATATTTTAAGTCTGATGTGGACTGTTGCAAAGGATGAATTGAAATGATTTGCACATTTTATTCTAAATTGAAAAAGAAAAGTTCAATTGTGGATTTCCTGTAGTGGCACTGAAAATGCTTTTTCTGTGCCATCATTTTGTGAGGTTTCAAGTTTTCTCCCCTCAGCATTTTTTTGTTTAGAAACAAATCTTGTAATTTGCTTATGGAAAATTAAGTATTTTTCTACATCTAATCAAGCTTCTTTACCAGCTTTAAATATAGAATCTAGCCCCAAATCTAAAACAAAGTATATTTGGTACTTTCAGCAGAGAAAATCATATATATATATATATATATATATAAATATATATATATATATACACACACACATATATATATATCGCTCTTATCTCTGAAATTCTAGTAATATTTAATTAGTTATAGCATAGAAAATAACTTATGAACTATGCTGGGAAGAAAGCAGTTATCTTCACTGAGGAAGGAAAATAATCTAAATGAACTTTTTATGACTAGAATAAATTCCCTTCTAATTCAAGAAGTCCTAAAATACCAGATAAATTTTTTTTCTCAATGGCACCATTTTGTCACATCATTCAATATTCAATTATCAGCAAATAAGCAAATATGCCCATTCCCCAAATGATGTTATTTTGTAATATTCATTGTGAATATGCTCTGGAATTTCAAATTAGAAGTATGGATGGAATCCAGATGATACATTAATTCAAACTTACACACAAGAGTGCTGTTTTGGGGATGAGGAAAAGAGTTAGTTTTACTGTGGAATTATTCATTTGTTTTAGTTGTTTTATAGTTGCATATGGATCTAAATTAAGAAATTGCAATTTCTCTAATGTCCTTCTTGTGATAGGGAATTCATTCTTGGAGGGTTAAGTTGTGGCTAATCCTATCAAACTCCAAAATTCATTTGTGAATGTGGTTTTACCTATTTCTCACTTAAGGACAAAATTTGCCTTAGACAATTTTGTAGATGTTTGTTCCAAGACGGCTTTTAAAAAGATGGCACATTGTTTATTTCTGAGCATGGAAACTCATAAAAACCATATACTAAGGCAGAGAGGATGGGTCAAACTATTTTACCAGAAAAAGTACTTACGTAAACTATTTTGTGGGGTTTTTGTTTGTTTTTTTTTTTTACTAATGAAATCACAGATCTTGTCCTTATTCTTTTCTCTTAGTATTTGTTAAACTAAGTGTGTCACTTTCACTTCTCCAAATGATACATAATCTACCAAGATTTTCTGCCCAGTTTTCTAACATCAGATGCAAATCTACCCTTCAAATAAGAACAAAGACAAAAAAAAACACATACACACTTTAAATAATTGTTTAGAAAGCTGAAGTTTAAAGTCTTTACCTGATCAAGAATAATTGCCTCTGATCATAGGCATTCCATTGACTGGTATGACTCACAAGGATTTTTACAATCTTAATTAGAAAAATACAGCATACATATAGGAAATATTTATTTAAAACTAGCCTATGATTAAGGAACAAAATGAGTGTTTTTGATAATAAAACAATTGAGCATGGGATTTTCAGGGAAGTTTAATAAAGTAGAAGAAATTTCCACTAAATCTGAAAGAATGCAAAGATTTTGAATAGGAAGAAAAGATTGAGGTCAATCAAGAGAGTAGGAATAACATAAATCGTGTAATCCATCCCAGTTATACACTTCAGACCATGCTGAGGGAATTAGTCCACATCCTTTGATGATGTTGTCTTGAGTGACAAATTAACAAAGTATACTACAATAGTCCCTCTCCAATCAGGCCATACTTTATATCTCACTCAGACATCAATCAGGGGAGTATCACAAATATTTAATAACTGGCTTTACTTTTTTTTCTCTGAAAAAATCTAATAGTTTTAAATGTAATGCATAATATTAATATTTTCTTCATCACTACATTTACATACAATCAACAAGACAATAAACGGATCCCTAGTTTGTAGTGTTTATCTAAACCTAAAGTAGTTTCCTCACTATATCACTAAATTCCCAATTATAATCCCTATTAAGTATCCTATCCTCGAACCAGAGGTAGGAAATGGAAGAAGTGGAGAAAGAAAGGAATTTGTGTATAAAAGTATATTGGATAGCAAGGAGATGAATGAGATGAATGTTAGAATTTTTTGGACCAAGTACACTATGGTATACATGCCTCTAGACCCAACTAAAGTGGACAGTAAATCTGGTGCATGGATCAAACTTGGTAGTTTTGAACCACAATATGGCTAAATCTAATCACAGGTCTGTAATCAGTCTCAGGTAAATATGGTGTGGCAGCAACAGTGAAAAGCCACCAGCATCCCCTAGGAGGGGTGAAACAGCCCAGGTGGGAAAACAGCAGGTTCAGGTTTATCTGCCAATCAGAATTGAGCTTTGGACCATGAATAACCTGCCCATGAAATTTAAAAAAAATAGATAAAAGAATGAAAAATTATGCAGCAAAATAACAAGTACATTAATTGGGACTTTGCATTTTAACAAAACAGGCTCTCTGACATCACTGTTGGTTATTAAGCAATGGCCTCAAATAACATCTAGAAGGCCATCTTTAAAAAAATGTTTTTTTGAAATAATTAGAAATGAAGCCATTCTCCAATTGATAAATGGGCAAGGGACATGAACAGGCAGTTCTCAGCCAAAGAAATCAAAACTATTAATAAGCACATGAAAAAGTGCTCTAAATCTCTTATAATCAGAGAGATGCAAATCAAAACAACTCTGAGGTATCACCTCACACCTAGCAGATTGGCTAACATGACAGCTATGGAAAGTAATGAATTTTGGAGGGGATGTGGAAAAGTAGGGACACTAATTCACTGCTGGTGGAGTTGTGAATTGATCCAACCATTCTGGAGGGCAATTTGGAACTATGCCCAAAGGGCGATAAAAGACTGCCTGCTCTTTGATCCAGCCATAGCACTGCTGGGTTTGTACCCCAAAGAGATAATAAGGAAAAAGACTTGTACAAAAATATTCATAGCTGCTGTCTTTGTGGTGGCCAAAAATTGGAAAATGAGGGGATGCCCTTCAGTTGGGGAATGGCTGAACAAATTGTGGTATATGTTGGTGATGGAATACTATTGTGCTCAAAGGAATAATAAAGTGGAGGAATTCCACGGAGACTGGAACAACCTCCAGGAAGTGATGCAGAGCGAAAGGAGCAGAACCAGGAAAACATTGTAAACAGAGACTGATACATTGTGGTACAATCGAAGGTAATGGACTTCTCCATTAGGGACAATGCAATGTCCCTGAACGATCTGCAGGGATCTAAAAAACACTATCCACAAGCAGAGGACAAACTGTGGGAGTAAAAACACTGATGAAAAGCAACTGCTTGACTACAGGGGTGGAGGGGATATGACTGAGGAGAGACTCTAAATGAACACTCTAGTGCAAATACCAACAACATGGAAATGGGTTCGAGTCAAGAACACATGTGATACCCAGTGAATAATGTGTCGGCTATGGGAGAGGTTGGGGGGGGGGGGAAGAAAATGATTTTTGTTTCCAATGAATAATGTTTGGAAATGACCAAATAAAATAATGTTTAAAAATAAAATAAAGATTAAAAAAAAAAGAAATGAGTTGTTAACCAGGGATGAAAATAGGCTCCTAAAACATGAAGGTTGTCAATAATTATTAGAGAAAAGGAATAGATATAAAAGTTGTTTTACAGGATTAAAGTGGATGCTTGGTATGTAATTTAAGGACTTGCCAAGAAGGAAAAAAATCTAAAAATTTTCTTGTTCCCTGAAAACACAACTAATATCTGCCATGGTGGACAGTGAATCAACCTCCTAGGACAGGAAGGATACAAATAGATAGAGTTCAATGTTTTTAATATACAAAATAGGAAAGAGGAAAATGTCTATCTCACTGTATCATTTTAGCATGTTCCAAAATGCTTTCTTAGAATTTAATATTTACCAAATTCCAAATTATATTTATAAATTTCACAAAGCAAATTAAATTTATGAAAACAATGAAACCTTTCAAAATTACTAATTAAATTAAATCTGTAAATAAAAATTAAAAGACTAACTTTATTCATTACCTCAAAAACCTTTAAATTAAACCAAACATAGATTGTTTAAAATTTTGCTTTTCCATAAAAGATAAAGTATTTAAAGTAATACTCAAGAAAAAAATTGTTTTCTTCAAAATTATTCCTTCTACTAATCTTGGGGAAATCTAAGTTATTTTCTCACTTTTTCTTGATTTTAAGGAAATATCTATTTTCTGTTGACAGTTTTCCAGATTTTAAAATGGTACCTTTTATGCATTCAGATATCTTAAGAATAATAATTTTATTTAAGAAAAAAAAGCTTATGAGATCTGAAAGTATGGAGAAAAAATGCATTGCAAAGAACTCTTCTTTAAAAAGAAGTTTCTGGGATTTGCACATCAATCACTGTCACTTCTAGCAGAATGTGCAGCAAGCTGACAATGCAGAACAGTAAAGTAATTGATTTCTGAGAACATCTCCTTTATTTCAGTCTGTACATCAGACTTATAAAACTATTACCCTTTGCTCCAAGGCACTGGTGGCCTATAGACAGGGATGGTTCTCTATGGGAGGAGTAGATGACCACTTGTGTGCAGGGAGATAAGGGAAGTTAAAGATATGAACAACATTGGACTAAAATCTCTCTCTATTGGCTTGAAGTGTTTTCCTTAACCGATAAGTGGCCTTGAGATCCTGCCATTAAAGATCATCTAGGAAGGAAATTGCCTCAGAAGCTATTAAATTGTAGCAAAAAGAAGATGGAAGACCCTGAACTGGTAGCTGATCTCCTTTAGTCTTGTTCCATTGACATATTAGTAGAGATTAAGACTATAATAAAGGAAGGAAAGTACTCAATACCCTGCTACATTCTGATAACCAGAAGTGCAACACAGAGGTGTAAGCACTGCGACGAAGCTCAAAGTGTACAATGCAGTGGTCCTCAGCTCGCTCCTGTACGGGTGTGAGACATGGACACTGTACCGGAAGCACATGAAACAGCTGGAGCAATTCCACCAACGCTCCCTCCGGTCAATCATGAGGATCCGATGGCAGAACCAAATCACCAACCAGGAAGTCCTCGACAGAGCCAACTCCACCCGCATCGAAGTCCTGGTCCTCCAAACCCAGCTATCATGGTCTGGACACGTCATCCGCATGGACCCACAGCGAATACCAAGACAGGTATTCTATGGTGAACTGTCAGCTGGACTCGGGAAACAAGGCCGGCCAAAGAAAAGATTCAAGGATCAGCTAAAGTCCAACTTGAAGTGGGCTGGCATGACACCAAAGCAACTAGAACTCGCTGCCTCTGTCAGAAGCAGCTGGCGAACCCACATTAACCATGCCGCCGCCACCTTTGAAGATGAGCGACGCCAACTTCTTGCTGCTGCGCATGAATGCCGACACCAGGCCACAACCGCACCTCCCATAACAACTGGCATCCCAGGCCCCATGTGCCACACACTCTGCGCCTCAGCCTTTGGACTCCAAAGCCACATGAGGGTACACCGTAGATGAAACTGCACAAAGACAATAGTCATTCTTGCTCACCCAGAGACTACCACTAGACTAGACACTATATATATACATATACACACACACACTCAAGAGAGTGCTAGCCCTTAAATCAGCAAGACAACTCTTCCTAAATTCAAATCTTCCTATATTTGATAGATGATCCTAGATTAATCACCAAATTTATTTGCAAAAGTTTCCTCCTCTGTTCTAAAACTATCCCAAAGATCTCATGATAAAAAAAAAAATCATCTACTTCCAAAGAAAAATAATTGTCTGTATCTGGATCGAATAAAACTTATTTTTTTCTATTTTCTATTATTATTATTATTTTTCTATTTCTATTTTCTTATTTTTTTTTTCTATTTGAGTTTCCTTCCCCAAAATGATTACTATGGAAAAATGTTTTACATAATTGTACATGTTAAATCTATATGAGATTTCTGACCATCTCAAGGAGAATGGGGAGATGAGAATGAGGGAGAAAATACAAGATCTGATATTCTTTGAAAATTTTTAGAAACTGCTTTTTGCATGTAATTGGGGAAAATTTTAATTAAATAAAAACTCAAAAGTTTACTCATCTATAAAATTAGCTGGAGAAGGAAATAGCAAAGCACTGCAGTGACTTTGCTGAGGAATCCGTAAATAGGGTCAGGAAGAGTTGGATATAACTGAAACTATTAAACAACCACAAAATGAGTGTGTATATAATACTTATGTTTTAAAAATATATTAAAATAAGCTTCATTTTCCAATACTTATTGAGAAATACAACATATCATCAGGTGTTTTATTGAGAAGCTAATTGGTCCTGAAGAGATGTAGTGAACCAAGAATGAAATCTTAGTCCATTTTACTATCCATGTACATTTTGACTCAGCAGAAGCCAGAGAAAGCCAGATAGTATACTAATTTCTCTCTAAAGGAATCCCACAAATTGGCAATAAGATTAAAATAGCAGTGAAAATCAAGCTGCAGTTGACTGCAGTTTCTCTTTAGGTTTCATTAGAAAACAATATCTTTTCACATGAATAAAGGAATTTGAACAGATAGGATGTATTTATTAGATTATCTAACAAGGGGTAACAAGTGTGCACTACAAAACCTGAAAAGGAGACAAGAATCTATTTTAGAAAGAATTAAAATAGCCTAATAGAGTACAGCAATTCAACTTGGAGTTATCCCATTCAAACATGAATCACGCAAGCATCAGGATTATTGGCAAAAGAACCTGTGGCAAGTGTACTAGCCTGGAATTCAGGAAATCTGTGCTGTATTTCCAACTCAAGTACTAAGAATATGTATGGCACTACAGCTCACCAAGTACCATTTTTGTCCTCTATAAAATGAGGGATTGGGCAACATCATCTTGTGTCCTGTAAAAAGTAGATTTCAGAATTGGAGGGCAAATGTTCAAACCCTCACCTTTAATTCTTACTCCTTGTAGACCTTGGAAAAGTCATTTGAGGTCCTTGAGTTTCAATTCCCTCAATTAAGAAAGAAAGATGGACTCGATGGTTTCTAAAGATACTTACTCGATGATCTGTATGGTTCCCTGCATTTCTGCCTTTCTCTGATTCTAGCTATTTTTAAGTCCTTCCCTTCTGCAACCAATAATGATACTACTACTACTAACACCACCACCACCACAATCATAACCACTACTGCTGTTACTGTTGAGGCTCCTACAATGACGATTACTACTATTACTACTAAAAATAATTATAATAATTGGAATTGCTATAGTATATTAAAGTTTTTTTTTCATATAGTATCTGGAGATGAACTTTGATGTTTCTTCCTGTGCTATCCTCGATGAATTTTTCTCTAGTATATGCAGTCTTTTCTCACAACACAATCAACATGGAAATATGTATTTTATGAAAACACATGTAGAATTTATATCATATGACCTGTTTTATTGGGGAAGGGGAGAGATGAAAGGAAAAGAAAGAATATGGATTGAGAAATGTGAAAACGTGATTATTAAAGATGGTATAAAAATGTAATATGGAAAAATGAAAAAAGTTAAAACAATTAAAAATATTATACTATTCAGCTCATTGTTTTTATTCTAGCCCATCCATCCCTGGGTTTTGAGTACAATAAGTAGGTATAAGGCAACATTTGAAAAAAAAAACATTGAGAATGATATGACAGGTAGGTGATCTATTGGCTAGGTTAAAAAATTGAGAAGCAGAAAAACTTGATATTAAATCCTTCTTAAGATACTGAGAAAGTCACTTAACCTTTAAGTTCCCTTATCTATTAAATGAAGGTAATAATAGCAGCACTTCAATGGTATCCTGAGGATCCAATGAAATCATGTACATCATTCTTTAATATGGGAATATATTCCCCAAACATTTCTTCTTTTACATTTTAACAAGATGCCCAGACTTTAGACCCACACCATTCTTCAGACAATGAATTTGATACAGCAGTGAATTTTTAAATGTGAATTTCATTAGTAAAAAGGACATTTTTCAAATCTTCAGCCATGATTTTTTCATCATTTTATCCATGAAAAGTATTTTTCCTTATAAAATTATTTGTGTTTTTAAATGTTCTTCAACTTTTTCAGACTTAAGAAGTCTTAAACTATTCTGCATAGCAATTAGTAACAACCCTGGTCTTTATGTTCAGAGGATCAATTATTTTTCCAAGCAATACTTCATCAGTTCTTGACCATCATTTTTTAGATATTTGTACTTATATTTTCAATTCTGCTTCAGAATAATTGATGATTCATTAAGTTAGAATAATGCTTTAAATAATTGACTTGCCTATAGTAACAGGTTCTGTAATACACATGACCTAACAACCACTCACACCCACATGCTTTTTAAGAGCTACAAGTTTTATTTGTTTCTTTGGAGTAATGTTTCTTCTTAAAACCTACATAATACAAAAACAAAACAATGAAACATTCATTTAAGGCATAAGATCTAGTTCTCATAAGACAAATAGCTATCTATGCAGAAGTGTGAAAACCAATTTAGTCCATTAAACCAGCTTTATTTTGCCAATATTAGATGTTCTGAATTACCTTATAGAATTAAAAATATAATTATAAGATTTGTGATTAACAAAGTTGGCACAACAATTACTGCTTGTCCCAAGAAATTCATTCACAAACATATATATATATATATATATATATATATATATATATATAATATCAATAAATGGAAGGTGTAGGGGGTAATGGGGTGGCTCAGTGGATTGAGACCAGACCTAGAAACAGGAGATCTTGGGTTCATATCTTCACTCACTTTTTAGTTTTTATGTGAATGACATATTGTCAGTTGCTTCAATGAGGGTTATTTTCATAAGGGGATTCTTTATACAACTAAAATTATGTCTTCTCCATCCCTCCTTTAAAAAATCATCTAATTAATTTCCAGATGAGGAATCTGAGAATAAACACACTATAATTATTAAAAATGTAATTCCCTGTAGGGAATAAGAGCCAATACCTATTATTGTTTTTGTTCAATTTTTTCAGTCATGTCTAACTCTTTGTGATCTCATTTAAGGTGTTCTTGGCAAAAATACTGTGTTGGTTTGACATTTCCTTTTCCAGCTTATTTTGCAGATGAGGAAACTGAGACAAAAAAGGGTTAAGTGATATGCCAGAGGTGATCTGAGACCAGGTGTCATCACAGGTCCTCCTGACACCAGGCCCAGGCACTCTATTCACTATGCTACTTGGCTGCCCAAAATGCCTACTAGTGGCCAATGACTACATTTTATATAGTTATACTATGTTCAAAGCTGTTTCCTACTTGATATTTCCTAATTTTATGGGTTCTTGACATCACAAAAAAAAATCCCAATAACAATGATAGCAAAAGCATAAACACAAACATAACTGAAAATGTACATGAGCTCAACAATCTTTGATTTCCCCTAATTTCACCTGATGATTAGAATGATTAATCATCACATTCCACTCAACTAAGAAATAAATCCAGGATGTTTCAACAAATTATACTCAGATTTTCACAAAATCATAAATTGAGCTAATATGCTTTTCTGAAAATGATCACTTGACAAGTTAAAATTAGTTGAAACTAATAGTTTTGCAATTGAACTCATTTTGGTTCCTTTACAATTAATTGTTCATGTGAGTGTACCTCCACCTCTGAAATGATATTGGGCTGCAGAAATGCTATCACTTCAGCAGAATCTTATAGCACCCCAAATTAGGACTTTTAATGAACCAGGTAAGATGAAGTTAATGATGATGTTAAAAGATTTGATCTTAGTAGAAAGCATATTTGTAGAAGGAAAAAAAAACCTAATGGCTTATAGAAGAAGAGATCAGAACGTGGCATTTAAGAATTATAAGGCAGCTTCAAGGTTACTTACTAGAAACAATTTATTTAACAGATGATGAATCTGAGGTTAAGAGAAATACAGTGACTTGCTAAGAATCATACAACTAGTACTTAAGTTATGATTCAAACTGAGGCCTTTTGCCTCAAATTCAGTGTCTAGCCAGCACCCCAAAAGTCATCTATTTCAATTTAGTTGGGAGATATGTCTTTTTAGAAGGGATAAAAAGTAAACTGGGATGTTTGTTGTGGCTGTTCTTTTATTTGATTTAAGCTTCCAATCTAATCAAAGCAAACCAAAATGTTCTTCACATAATAGTTCATCATCTCCCTCTTTGCCTGGGAATGGGAAACATTACAATATTGTTTTAGTCTCCTTTTTAAAATATTGTTTTATTCTCCTTTTTTCTTTGTTTTATTAACCAAAAATTATCTTATGTGATCCAGGACATTTAAAACAAGTTTGGACTCTGTCCTATGATACTTCCATATTTAATTAATTGCTCTAGTAAGAGATTCCTCTGGCTAAGGGGAGTAAAACTTGTTAAATGCTACAAGCCCATCAAAGGTCACATTTTACTATCTCCTTTCATTCAGATACTGCCCTGTCTGCTTCGGTAAATGCTCTACCATCTTCCCTAAATAAATCTTACTGGCTGGCTTTATGCATGATGCTCCATTCAAGTAAATGATATTTCCAGAGAAATAATTAGAATTTTCAAGAACACTGGCTCTTCTCTACAGAATGCTCCAACTGGAAATATTCATGTGTCCTAGATTATTTTTTGTTACACCTATATATACCAGCTGAATCCCATTCCAGTTTTTGCCTAAGGGAAAATTAAAGATTTGGTTAGGTTCTTCTAAGACAATTCTCTAAATATAACATGAATTTAACTCCAACCTGGTCATTATTCTTTATTGGAAATAATTACTAACTATGCTTCTTTGGAAGTGATATTATTCCTTGTGAAGTTGATTGTCTTTTGATATACACTATTGTTGGAGTTGTGAATTGAACCAGAAATTCTAGAAAGCAATATGGAATTCTATGCCAAAAATCACTAGTAACACTGGCACTAGTGGGCCCATGATCCCCTAACAATTTAAAAGAAAGGAAAAGAAAGAGGAAAGAGGAAAAGCACACATATGTACAATTTTTTTTTTTATTTCAGCTGTATTTCACAGTAGCAAAAAAAAATGTGAGGAATATGTATAAAATGCAATATTATTTTACCATAAAAATGAAAATGGACAGTTTCATAAATGAGAACTCTATGTAGTGGTTCAGATCTAAGTGAAGATTATAGCTAATAAAATAATAATGTAAACTAAAATACCTTAGAAACACTTTAGAACTTTGGTCACTGGAATGTCAAACCACAAATTCAGAGGACCAATGATAAAGCTGGCTACTTACCTCCTGAGAAAAAGTTGATAGACTTAAAATGCAAAATAATATGTATAGTTTTATAGATATTTGGGGACCTAATCAATATTAATATATATTGTGCTTTATTGTGTATATTTTTTCATGAGGGAGGAATAAAAATAAAAGTTTTGGGGGGAAATATAAAATTAAATTAATTTTTAAATAAATGTATATATATTTTAAATATAAGTATTATTTATTTAAATCCCCAAACCAGGATTATCTGTAATGAAGCCATTCTAATAAGAGGAGCGGAGAAACAAGTATTTCTATTATCTCTATCTTATTAGTAATGCTAGCTATGGCAATAAGACAAGGAAAAGAAAGTGAAAGAATAAATATAGGCAATGAAGAAATAAAACTATCATTTATTTTCTTGTTAATGATATAATGATATGCTTACAGAACTCTAGAGAGCTAACTAAAAATCTAGTTGGAAAAATGGAAAACTTTAGCAAAGTTGCACAATATAAAATAAAACATTATATATAATCAACTTGTCTAGATAGGCCCAACAAAACCTAGGAGGAAGAGACAGAAAAAGAAATTCCATTTGAAATAACAACACAGTATAAAATACTAGAGAATCTACCTGTCATCTATAGACAGGAACACAATTTAAAAAGAACACTTTTCAAATAGATAATTAAAGATCTAACTAATAATTGAAATATTAGTTGCTCATAGGTAGGATGACCTACTATGATAAAAATAAAGATGTCATCTAAATTATGTATTTAGTGATATAGCAATCAAACTACCAAAGAATGCCTTTATAGAACTAGAAAATGGGATAAAATTTATCTGGAGGAACATAAGGTAAAGAACATAAAGGATTTTTTTTAATATGAAGAAAAGGGATCTAGTAGTATGAGACTTTATACTAACTACAAAGTGCTAATCATTGAAAAATGGTATCAAATATGAAATAGAGTGGTTGCTCAATGGAATAGATTATATTCATGAAATATACATGCAAATGAACACTAACATGTTTTTGGTAAACCTCAAAATCCCACTTCTGGGGCAAGAACTCATTAGTTGAGAAAGATTGCTTGAAAAATACAAAAGAAGTCTGGAAAAAATGAGTTATGAACCAATATCTAACACTATATACCAAGATAAATCTTAAAATAGTAGATGATGTAGACATAAAGAGTGATACTATATTTAACTAGAGGATCATGGAAAAATCAGAACTTTTGAAAGGGGAAGAGTTCATGACAAAATAAGAGATGAGCTCAACTAAGTAAATGGATAATTTTTATCATATTCAAGTAACCAATAAAGTCAAAATTAGGAGAAAAGTGGGAAACTAGAAGGAAGAAATGTGCAGCAAGTTTCTCTGATGAAGGTCTCACTTCTCAAATATATACAAATAAGAGCCATTCCCCAATTGACAAATGGTCAAAGGAAATGAATATATAGTTCCCAGAAGAAGAAATCAAATATATATTTAAATGGAAAAAAATTCCTTAAATCACTAATCATTAGAGAAATGCACATAGAAACAACTCTGAGGTCCTACCTCATATTCATCAAATTCCCTGAGATAGAAAATGAAAATAATAGATGATGATGGGTTTATAAGAAAACATTTACACTAATATCCTGTTGGTAGAACTGTGACTTAAGCATTGTGGAAAACAATTTGTAACTATCCCTAAAGAACTATGAAACTTCAAACTCTGAGCAAAATCACTATTAGATGAATATCCCTAATAAATTAAAGGAAAAGGAAAAGGACCTATATGTAAAAAAAAAATTTATACGAACTCATTTTTGTGGTGGCAAAGAATTGAAAATTGAGATGATACTCTTCAATTGGGGTATGGCTGAACAAATTATGATATAGGATTCTGGTAAGATACTAAGAAATGATGAGAAAAATGTTTTCAGAAAAATCTGGGAAGACTTAGATGAACTGTATCAATTTGAAATTTGAGCAGAAACAGAAAAATAATGTACATCATAATAATTATATAATCAACTGTGACCAATAGTTATTCTGATTAATACAATGATCCATGATAATTCTAAAAGACTCATGATGAAAAATATTATCCATTGTTACAAAGAGAACTGATGAACTGAGTGAAGATCAAAATATTTTTTCTTTATTTTGTTTTTTTGTTTCATAAAATGGTTATTATGAAAATATGTTTTGTGCGACTTTGTATGTATAAGGGGAATTGTATTTCTTGCCTTGTCAAAGGAAAGAAGGAAGAAAAATTTGAACTGAAAATCAAAATAAAAAATAAATGTATACAGAAATCAGAATGAAAAATATCTAAAGCTTTCAAGGGGAAATAATTTTAAAACCCAGGAGGAATTTCTATTGCTAGAAACTCTAAAATAAGTATTAGTTAGGGGTTTCAAATCTCAGTATTTCAAAGTAAAAGTGTTAGAAAGGCTATATGCTAAGACAGGAGGTCGAAGTTACTCAGCCTTCAAAATGCAACCCAAAATTGCCTCAGAAAGACTTCAGTGGTTTCTAGTTGGCTTTTTAGACTTAGTTTCCACATTAATCACAGCACATACCAATCAGCAGGAGAGAGAGAAGACTAAGCTTTAAAACAGATATTTGGCCAAAACATAATTTCTTTCTCTTTCTTTCCTTCTATCCTTCTTTCCTTCTCTCTTTCAATCCTTTCTCTCTCTCCTACCCTCCCGCCCCCTCCCCTCCCTTCTCTCTTTCTCTCTTTCTTTCTGATTAATGGACTCCGCAGCAATAGCTGGCTAGGAAATTTGCTCTTGCCTTCTCAGGTTCTGTTTTATTTATTTGTATTTTTTTCTTTTTATTTCCATTTGCCCCAAATACTAGCCACTATGATAGAGAAGGTATAATAAACCACCTAATTTCTACCAAATTGCTCTCTAAACAACTATAATATAATACTTCAAAATGAATTCTGGAGCAGCATAACCCAAAAAAAGATGAGGCAAAATAACTTTTAACCCCAAAGAAATTATAGATGGAAGCATCAATATATTTTCATTTATATCACAAAGAAGCAGGTATGTGTTCATGTAAATGTAAATTCTTAACACTCATGATGTATCTGATGCCAGAGCCAGTTGCAGGGAAAATTAAAATATATTGCTATGAATTGAATTCAATCAACATATCCCACTATACACATTATCTAGAAACTACCCTATTGTGAGGGCGGTCTTATTAGATAACAGATCCTGCTTAAGTTAGATTAATTGATATTTCATTTCTATATTTAATAAAAATGTGTTTGACTTTTCAGCTAATTCCATTTTATGAGCTTTCCTTTAGGTAAAATGTAAATTGGATTTTAGTTCCTGAAAATATTGAGAACTTTGGATAGGCAATTAAATACCCCCTAATAATGAAATATTAAAATTTAATATTAACATTCTTAATTAGAAATTTTTACTCATTACACTGAGAACCACCCTGAAATAAATCTATGTCATACTCATTGGAAATTCAGATTGTTTAAAACAATCTTATACATGTGAGAAAAAAAACTGTATCCTTATTGCTTTGTATAGAGTAGAAAATCATAAAGGTCTAGTCAAGTTAAATGTGACCATATTATGATTCTCTAGATGGAAATCCTGGTATCATAAGTCTAGAGCAGAAGTACAATAGGCAAGGTAGGTTAAACCTGGTCTATAATTTTGGTATCATACTATGTAGGCTTTTAATATTGTGGTAAGGGGAAAACAATCTAATGGATATAACACATGTATTATATAAATAGGAAAGCTGCATTTAAAAATTGCCAGTTTTGTGAACCATTTGTGTTGTTTTTTCTATAAAAATAATATTTTAAAATTTATATGATGGCATGTTATTTTTTCAATAATAAAAATGGTCTGACTGGTAATATTTTCTCACCTAGTCAGCCAGAGAGCAAACATAATTAATTACATTAACCAATATTAAAAATTGTAACTTTCACCTCTTCAAAACCATGCCCCAATTCCAAAGGACAATGTGGATAAGGGAATCAGCACTTCATACATATATTTGTTTAAATATACATAGATTAGGGGAGGAGTCAAGATGATAGAGAAGGTACACTGAACAACCTAATTTCTACCAAGTGACTCTCCAAATAACTATGATATAATACTTCAAAATGAATTATGGAGCAACATAACCCACAAAAAGATGAGGTAAAATAATTCTCAACCCAAAACAACTTAGAAGGCTCAGCAACAGATCTGGGGGTGCCTAAATCAGCAGTAATGGCCTCTAGTGCTGTTAGTCACCAAAGGAAAGAGAGGGCCGGACAATTGCTCAGAAGAAATTGAAGTAATCCCTTTGTTAGCTCTGAGTATGAGACTCTTGTCACTGGAGCAGGTAGGTGGCTCAGAGGATTGAAAGTTAGGACTAGAAATGGGAAGTCCTGGGTTCAAATATGGTCTCAATCAGGAATAGAAATGAGAGTGAAACAGTATAATGCTGAAGAAAGTTAACAGCTTCATAAAGAAAGAACACCACTATCAAAAAAAAAAAACTGGCACAAATAACACCTTAATAGGACAAAATATGCTAATTGGTAAAAGCAGCATAAAAACCCACTGAAAAGAAATCTTTAAAAAGCAAAATTGACCAAATTTTAAAAGACATACAAAAATTCATTAAAAAGAATAATCCTTTGAAAGGCAGAATAGGCTATATGGGAAAAGAGGCACAAAAATAATTGACTGAGGAAAAGCATTATTTTTTAAAGTAGAATTGGCCAAGTGCATAAGAAAATACAAAAGCTCTCTCAAGAAAATAATTCCTTAAAAATGTGAAATGGGCAAGTGGAAGCTATTGGAAAAACTGATCTAGAAAACAAGAAGAGGTTATCTAAGAATTATTGGACTTCCTGAAAGCTATGATTTTAAAAATATACATAATCTTTCAAAAAATTATCAAGGAAAACTGCTTGGATATTCTAGAACCAGAGGTCAAAATATAAGTAGGAAGTATCCACCAGTCACATCCAGAAATAGATCTCAAAAAGATAACTCCAAGAAATATTATAGCAAAATTCCAGAACTCCCAGGTCAAGGAGAAAACATTTCAAGCAGCCAAAAAGAAATAATTCAAATATCATGGACCAACAATTATAACAAAATGAGATTTAGCAGGTTCTATATTAAAGGATAAGAAGATCTGGAATATAATATACCAGAAGGCAAAGGAGCCATGACTTTAAACAAGAATTTCTTACTCAACAAAATTTAGCATAATCCTGGGGAGGGTGGAGAATAAGTATTCAAAGAAATAGAGAACTTTCAGACATTCCTGTTTGAAAAGCCAGAGCTGAATAGAAAAATAGTCTCTCAAAAAAAAAAAAAGACTTAAAAGAAGGAAAAAATGTAAACAGGAAAGAAAAATCAAAATATCTTCAATAATTTTAAACTAGGTATATCCACATGGTAAGATGATTCTTATAACTTCTGAGAAGTTTTGTAATTATTAGGGCAGTTAAAAGTTACATAGACCAGAGAATAAGGATATGAGCTGAATATGATGAGATGATATCTAAAAGATAAAATTAAGACATGAGAAAGAGAAATGCATTGGAAAGAGGGAGAAGGAAAAATAGAATTGATCAAATTATCTCACACCAGAGTCATGACAGAGTTTTACAGTGAGGAGAAGATAAGGAGGGGAACAGATGAACATTTCATCAGAATTGGCTCATAAAGGGAAGAACATGCAAAATCAATTGAGTATAGAAATCTATCATATGCTAAGAAAAGTAGAAGGGGAAGAAAAAAGAGAAGGGGAAGTTGATTGGGGGGAAAGTACAATTAGGATATGTGGTGGTCAGAAGCTGAGCACTTTTGAGGATGGCAGAATAAAGAGATAGAAAAATCATAAATGAGGGAAATAGGATGGAGAGTAAAATAGTTATCATAATCATAATAAAATATATATGGCAAATCCCTCAAAAAAGCCTCATTTCTTAAAGGTATAGACAAATAAAGTTATAAGAATACAGGGTCATCTCCCCAATTAATAAATGTGTCAAAGGATATAAATAGGCAGTTTTCAAAGTAATTAAAGCGAGTCTCAAAATTCATTCCAAAAATGCTCTAAATCCCTATTAACAAAGGAAATGTAAATTAAAACCACTCTAATTTACCACCTCACACATATCAGATTGGCTATTATGACAGATGAGGAAAATGACAAAACTAAGAGGGGTGTAGGAAAATTGAGACACTGATGCATTGTTGGGGGAGTTGTGAACTGATTCTACCATTTTGGAGAGTATTTGGACCTATGTCCAAAGGTCTATAAACAGCATATATAACCTTTGACCCAGTAATATAATTTCTAGATTTCTGTCCAAAGAGATTTTTAAAAAGAAAGGAACTCTGCATACAAACACAAATAAAATAGTTCTTTTTGTTTGGGCAAAGAATTAGAAAGTGAGGGGATTAGCTGATAAAAATATTGGGGAAAATGGGGAATGACTGAGTCAGTTATAACATATGATTGTAATGGGATACTATTGTACCAAAGAAATGATGAGCAGAGCAGAACCAGATCTTAAACTGTACTATGAAGCAGTAATCATCAAAATAATCTGGTATTGTCTAAAAGATAGAAGGGTGGATCAATGGAACAGATTAGGGTTAAATGACCTCAGTAATTCAGTGTGTTTGATAAACCTAAAGATCCCAGTTTTGGGGATAAGAACTCAGTAGTTGACAAAAACTGCTGGGAAAATTGAAAAATAGAATATCAAAAATTATGTTTAGATCACTATCTCATACCTTTTACTAAGATTTGGTCAAAATGGGTATATGCTTTAAACATAAAAAGTTATATTATAAGTAAATTAGGGGAACATAGA
Organism: Monodelphis domestica; assembly: GCF_027887165.1. NCBI lineage: Eukaryota > Metazoa > Chordata > Mammalia > Didelphimorphia > Didelphidae > Monodelphis > Monodelphis domestica. The sequence goes on along the minus strand of NC_077231.1, from coordinate 222,643,598 downwards.
ATAGTTTGCCTGTCAGATCTATTGAGAAGGGAAGAATTTATGACCAACCAAGAGATAGAGAACACTACAAGATGTAAAAGGAATAATTCATATATTAAAAAAGATTTTTGGGCAAACAAAACCAATGCAACCAAGATTAGAAGGGAAACAACAAAATGGGGTGGGGAAAGGGAATTTTAATTAATTTTTCTGATAAAGATCTTATTTATCTAATATACAAATGATTAAATTAAATTTCTAAGAATCCAAGTTATACCCCAATTGATAAATTATCAAAATATATTAATAGGCAGTTTTCAGATAAAAAATTAAAATTATCAAAAATCATATGAATGTTCTAAATCCTTCTTGATTAGAAAAATACAGATTAAAACAACTTTGAGATACAACCTTACACCTATTGGATTGGCCAATATAACGGTAAAAGAAAATATTAACTGTTGAAGGGAATGTAGCAAAAATGGGACATTAATGCATTGTTGGTTGATTTGGGAACTGATCCAACCATTATGGAGGGCAACTTTGAATTACACCCTAAAGGGTAGAAAAGAATGCATATCTTTTAATCCAGTAATACTACTGCTAATTGTATCCTAAAGAGAGTTTTTTAAAGGGGGGAGTGAGGGAAGGATCTGTTTGAACAAAAAGTTTAAATGGCATAGAATGTGAACCAGAAAATGGAGTGGGAGGGGCACAGGGTGACATTTGAGAATAAAGACCAATTAAAACCAACAAGCTACCAGAGCCTTATTTTTAGAAAGTTGGTCACAAGGCGATGATGATGATGATGACTATATCAATTCATGAATACCATTTACTAAAGTACAAGGGAACTAAAATGCACTGATGGAGAAAGGACACACAATAAGGAAACCATAGATGTTTAGAAGAATAGCTAACATTTATCTACATTTTTATGGTTTGCAAGGCAGTAGTTATCTCATTTGAAAATTTAAGTATAAACAACATTTCTATTTATGGCTTTTGGAGGAGGTAGGTCAAAAATATTTTGATGTTCACAGGATAGAGTAGAAACAAACAAATAATCCCCTCAGAATTTGTAAATCATTTGTTCAAGATTACTTGTCAACTTATTGGCCAAGCTTAGGCTGGGGATCACAATTTCCTAGTCAATTATTAGACTTGTAATGATTCAATTGTTAAAAAAAATCAGCTTACTCAAATCAAAAAATGAAAAAAGGTTATTTTATGTGTAATAATTTGTCTTTAATATTAATGCAACCTAACATTAAGATTTTATTTGTCCTAGCTTCCCACATACATTTAAATTAAGATGAAAATACACATGATCTACAAACTAGTAAAATCATTAAAATATTACTTAGAAAATGAAATTTAGTTCTTTAATTTAATCTAGCATTTTACTATTTTCATGATTCCAATTGCTACTGCTTAACATTTGCTTTGCTAATAATATATGTTATGTCATAATTACTTATTAGAAATGTCTTGGTATAAATGAATTAACATTAAGGAAGATTAATGTTTAGATCAGTGCAGAAGACAAGCTTGGGGTCATGCAAATTTACATTTAAAACCTGAGGCTTTGTAAATTACATTACAATGAAATAATCAAAACCAGAAGAAACAAAATGGATGTAATAGTACTTAGCATTTATGAAAGAAAATCATTCTTTACCCAGATGAGCATTTAGCCATTCAAATAAGTTACAAAATCTAACATGACAAGGAAAACTGGATTCATTTTCTAATTCTCAAGGAGCTAAAACCTTGTGCAAATATTTATGTAAATGTCATTAATATCTCAAAATATACTTACTATGTGTCCTCCCAATTGCTCAGTGACAAATATCTCTTTTGCACATAGCTAGAAAACTCCATATTTATAGGAGGCCTTCTGCATTCAAATGTATACTCTGAGAGCAAGGTTCATGAAGTATTGTTTGTTTTTTGACTGGCACCTTAGTATTCTGGCACACAGTAAGTGCCTAATAAATTCTTATTATCTAAAAAACACACAGAATGGAAGAAACGTGTAGATCTATACTATGTAAAGTAAATTTCTTCCAAGAGAGGCAAAAATAAAATCATACTTGAAGCCTGTTATTAATTGCTAAACTTCACTTACTTTCAACCTTCCTATTCAATGTTACCAATTCCTATTAATACTTACTTAAGACAAACTTTCCATTCGTTTCTTCCCATTTCTCATTATTTCCTCTCTTGACCAATATTTCCTAAATCATAGATTACAATGTAAACCTTTCATCCTATTCATCCTACCTCAATTTATCCTGCTTCCTGTCACAAGAATATCTCCCCAAAACACCATGTTCATCATATACTCACCCTTCTTCCTCAAAATATACAGTGACTTGCTAGATGAACAAGTGCTCAGTCTGCAACTAATAGTACTCTATCAGCAAGGACCACTTCACTTCTCAGAAACATGATCTTCATTCCATTCACGTAAATTTTATTTACCCAGGAAATCCAAGGAAACTATGTTTTCTCTCAGGCTGCTCTCCTAGAATGCTTTGCCACCGTTTTAATTTGCATTTGTTCAATTCTTGCTTCCTTCAAGTTTCACCTCAGTATCTCATTCCCTCCTGGAATCCCTCCTGACTATGCTTATGGAGAAGTTTCTGTCCTGTCCCACTAACTCTCCTTTAAACTTTGTAGCAAAAAAGTCTAGCCCTTGATAAATAGAGGAGTATGTATCTTTTCTTGCAGTTTTGCTACAATAGGACAACTATGATTCCATCGACAACCCCCTAAAGACTTGAACTACATCTCTTATTTCTTTGAATTTTCCATCCATACCTGGAAGATCGATGGTACAGTGGATAGAGTGTGTGGCCTGGAGTCAGGAAAGATCTGAGTTCATGTCTGATTTCAGATATTTACTAGCTGTATGACCCTGGACAAATTTCACTTCACCTTTTTCTATCTCAGTTTCTCAATTTGAAAATGAGGATAATACAGGCAGTTATGTCCCATATATTTTTTTGAAATCAAATGAGGTAATAATTGCAAATTACCTAACATAGTTCCTGACAGATAGTAAGAATTTAATAAATACTTATTCTCTTCTCTTCCCTCCCTATCAAATAAATTCTTTCTGATTTGACTTGAGAGCAAAAAAGCAAGATTTGGGTACCTCTTCTCCACATCTGTACCAGGTACTATTTCCCCATGATAGTTCTGTAAAGATCATTATGTTTTTATTTAAAACCTATTCAATTTATTATGATCATTTTTATTTGTAAAAGTAAAAATAATTGCAAAATGCTAGTAGCCAGAGTTGTATAAAGTGATCCTAAAGCACATAATTAAACACCATTACTTTTAATTGGTATATTGTCTCTTATAGGTAAATATAGCATTTATTTTAAATTGCATTCTATTTGTTTGAAAATATTAGTCCCCTTTCTTGTTTCTCAAAATGATGTTTAACAATCTGGCATTTGTTTTAATATGTAAAATATAAGAAAAAGTAGTCCCAGTTTGAGGAAATGGAGTTTGTGGTTACAACCAACATTTAATACTCTCACTCATATGTGGTCTCATGTGATTAATTCCACTATTATAATTACACATGGGACCTGTGATCTTATTTACTGTGGGCTTTTGTCCAATGATGCAGATTGCAAATCATCCTTCTCTAAGTACACAACCACTATCCATGACTTCCCATAAATTCTGTAAATAAAATCCAAACATCATTTTAGAGGATTCCAACAGCCAAGGTGGGCTATCCATTGTTTATTCTTTATTCTCACTATTCACCTAGGGTGTGTGATCATCAAGTTGCAAGCTTCCTGACTGCTCACTTACTTTATGTCCTTTTGCTCCCTCTGGGTGACCTGAAAATTCAATTTTTCATGGACTGAAACACTCCATGAATTATGGCCATACATCATCAGCAAAAGTAGAATGCTGGAGTTTAAAAAAACGATCAAACTTTTTTTGGGTTAGGGGAGGGCATTGATTGAGTAGAAGAACACTTCAAAGTTACTAAAATATTGTCTTTCCTCACTTGGGAATATTTTTAAAACAAAGCACCTGATGGGGTGTCATTTAACAGTATCTGCTCAGGGAAGCAGTGATAGACTATTGTGAAAAAAAAGCAGAAACTCTAGAGTCACAGGACTTGTGTTCAAGTACTATCTCAGACCATTTACTACATGAGTGACCCTGGGCAAGTTACTGAAATTCATTGGTGCTCAGTTTCTTCATCTATAAAATGAAGAATGAACTAGTTAGTTCTATCCTGGAAGGTCCTTCTTGCTTCAGATCTATGAGTCTAAGATCACTTCCCTGACCTCATCTTCAATGTCTCCTCCAGCTCCTTGTACAAAGAATATTCTAAAATATCCCCATCCTGGATCCTACCTCCCCCAAATCTTCTGTGACCATCTCAGGATCTCATTCCTGTTAGCCTCTTTCACTCTGAAAAAGAGAAGTCTAGTGTGCTAGGATTCTCAAATGTCATGAATTTACAAGTAGGAAAATATATTTCTTTTGTTTTGAAATGAGAAGTGCAGTCTATTTAGGAATGTAACCACTGTGAAACATTAGGCAAGGTATGAATGTGGCAGGAGGAGGAGAGTGGAATGATCTAAACCAGGGAAGAGGTGATGGATGGAAAGAGCATGTAGTGCTTATAGTGATGACAAGAAGACAAAGCTGAGTTCATGATTGTGACTTAGCCATAATCTTGAAAATCCTTCTATTTTTTCCCTCATAGTAAGAATCTTATCATCATCAATATTATCACCTTACAAGTGTATATTGCATGATAGTTTGCAAAGGGTTTTCACATATCTTGGATCCATTGAGAAACACTGTTGAAAACAAATGATATGGAAGACAGGAGAAGGAGTAGAAGCAGAAATGGAACTTAATGAGTTGAATCTATAATAGGTATATGACAATTGTAGAAGTCATTCTTTCAAAACATGAGATTTAAGTCATGTTCTTACTTAGACATATTTAGCTTCTTCTGTTGATTATACCTTTATATCTATGAATATTAAAGTAGAATTAAATAAGTTTAATTAGATTAAAATATTCAATTTATATTTCTCTTCCATTATAAATCATATCCTCAAAGATATTCCCTTTCTCCTCTAACCCCAATATTCAGTAAGTTGGAATATACTCATCTACCTGAAACAAACACATCCAATGTTTCATACAAAAATTATTCCCATGAAAACTTCACAACAATCACCATCCTTAAAGAAGGTGAAGCATTATTTAATTTTATTTTGGTAATAGCATCTGATTTTTATTGATTGGAAATATGGTTTTCTATAAGTCTTCATCTTTAATTTCTCTAAGTCCCCCACTGAATATTTATTTTCTTGGGTCATGATAAGGCAGAGTAGTTCAATTGACATTATGAGGGATCCAGAGTCAAGATTGTGAGTTCATATCTTGTATTTAACACTTTCAACTGTATGACTATGGGTTAATCATACAATCAATCTGAGCCAGTTTTTTCATCTGTAAAATGGAGATTAAAATATGTCGTAATTTTTTCACCAGTAAGTTATATAAAAACTAAATGAGATTATGTGCTTTAAAAATGTTAATCCCTTTAAAGATGATATTTTTCAGCACATTTTGTTTAAAACTATTATTTCTGTTATATGTTAAGAGTGACTTTCTATTTCTTATGCTTCCTAATCCTTTCTTTGTCCTAAATCCCTATACTGTGGGTATTGAATTAGCATGGAGATGAAAACTGCAGAAAAGAAATAGATAGGTAACTATTTTTTTTCCATTACTACACTAGCGGTATATGATTCATAACAGTATGCCTTTAGCCAGCCAACTCGGGTTCTCCACTGGTGCTAAAGTTATCTGGAGGATTCCATCTCAAGTTATTGAAAGATCCTCTTTAGCAGACATTATTCACCACTTATCCCTGTCAGGGTCCGAGAAGCTAAATCAGCATCTATGGCTGTTGCACTAGCAACAGAATCTTCTCAATAGTTATCTTTAATCGCTGCCCATCACTTTGTATTTTACCAGCTAGGCATAATTTTCAGTTGGTAACAGCCCTCTCAGGTGCACTAAATTTGGGTTCTGAATCAGAAAACAGAAAATAGGGGATACTCAGGTCAATGGTAAATGAGGAACATTTCTTTGTATGGGTGGAGAAGTGGATAGAGCATACAACCTAGCATCAGAAAGACTCATCTGAATTCAACTCTGGCCTCAGACTTTATTAGCTATATGACCTGGTCAAGTCAATTAACCTTGCTTACCTTAGTTTTCTATTAAAAAGAGCTGGAAAAGGAAATGGCACAGCAAATCAATATCTTTGCCAATCAAACCTCAAACAGTCACAAAGAGTTAGAAAAAATTGAAATGACTGAACAACAAAAATACCTATTTTAGAGATGAGGAAATTGATAAAGTAACTTGTCCATGGTCACACAGATAGTAAGTATTGAATGCTGTATTTGAACCCTGGTCTTCTTGATGGACTTTATTTTTTTAATTGAAGAAATTTATTTAGTTAAATAATTTAGAATATTTTTCCATAAAATGTTTAGGAAGTCCTTCAAGCCAGAACCAAACTTGATACACTTTAAACACACATGTGTACACACTGTTGCATTTTAAATTACCTACAATTTTACCTGACACAAACATAAGGAAACACAATTGTATGTCTTTAGAATATATTTCCTTGTGCAATGAAACCTAGTATCAATGTTCCCTTTATTCAGATGTCTTATAGGTCTAACTGATAGATTTTTATGTAAGATGTGTTCATTCTTCATCAGTTTAGATACAATAAGATGAGGATGGGAGAGAAATGTATGGAAAGATGTAAGCGATGGGCAGTTTTTACAAATGTTAAAAAATCAAGAGAACAAGGGAGATGAAGAATAGAAATACCTTCCCATAGTCTATGCCTGCTTCTTTGCCAAAGCTGCAAGTTTCACCATTGGGAGCCCCTGGATAACATTTATACTTAATGGTACCTTTAACTTATGAAGCTTCATTCATAAAGGATTCCTGGAGTCAATTCTGAACTTACACTATATTCATCAAATAAACTTCCATTCCCAGCCAACACAGAATCCATGTTTCCCAATTTCTTGGGGTCTACTCTTTTATGAGTAGAGTTATATAAGGCTGATGGTGGGAAATATCTATTTTTTAAAAAGAAAATTAAATAGCCTTCAGCAAGAGAAAATAAAAGCATGCAAAATTCTTGAAGTATCAGAGTAGCCTAACAAAATCAGTTCACATTAATATAATGCTATAAAGTTAGCAAAGTGTTTTACCTTCCATTGTGTCATTTAGTCCTTGAAATTTTTTTGTGAATTAGGTGGTTTTATCCTTACATTATAATCTTGAGGAAGTGTTATAGGAATGCAAATCATTTAGTTCAGAGGAACCTCAGAAGCCATAGGATCTAACCCCATTGTTTACATTTGAGGAAATTGAAGGTTCATGCACATGAACCTTCATGTGCATGAACACATGCAAATCTGTAGTTCAGTTGGCAAAATTTGCACTAAGTCCTATAATTCCATATTTTACCCTTAGTTAAATACTTTGCCAAGGGCCAAAGTATTTCAAAACCAAGACTTTTTGATTCTAAGGTTACAGGTCTTTCTTCTATTCTATATGACCTCTTTTACATAGTATACAGAAAGTTGAACTTTGAACTGAAAAGATCTAAGTTCAAATACTGATTTGGGATCTAAAGCATCTGACTTAGTAAATGTGTGAAAGGAGCTTCAAAACCAAGACATACTGACCATGACAAAATCATTTAACTTTTCTTAGCCTCAGTTTCCTTATCTATGAAATACAGATAATAATAACACCTCCTTAACAGAGTATTTTTAAGGATCAAGGGAAATAATATACATAAAATACTTCTAAACTCTATACCATTGTCCAAATAACACTTATTATTATTATTATTACTATTAATACTTCTTATTATTATTCTACTTCATCCCCAGGACATTGCTTATTTCTAATCCTATTAGTACCAAAAGAGGTTATGTTGTAGGAGAAACCTAGGGAAAAAATTAGACGCAATTTTCTTTTGTGGATTCCTATGACCACAGGTTAGAAATCTGTGCTAGTTATTTGGTGTAAATACCTATCTTCTTTTCCTGGCAGCCTAAATATGAGGACAAATAAGTGTAGCTTAAGTTTGGTAAGAAGAGAGGACATGTCAGGGAAACCATAAAATGTCTTCATTTCAACCAGCAAACAATACTACTCAGATAACTTAAGGGCGAGCAAGTTTGCTTCAGAAATTTTAATTCTCATGATACAATTTGAATTTCAATCAGCAAGAATTTCCTTGGCTATTCTGTGATGCACTATGGAGAAGACTGTCATTGGAATCTTCCTTTTCAGGAAAGATTATTTATGAAGAGATGTGTGTTTGTCTGGCACAAATAATCTATTCATTTGAAGGCATAGCTCATATAAATGTTCAACATATGGGTTAGCATAAGTGCTCAAAAAATGGGTTGACTTACCTACTTTGCCCACAATTAAGTTCATTATCTAAATCATGACCAATTGAACATTCTTCTCACTCCCTCTTCCATTCTCCCTCTCGGTCTCTCCTTTTCCTTCTTCCTCTCCCCCTCCTCAATTTTTCCCTATCCTCTCTCTCAAAATTCCTTAGGTATATGCTTGGATTTCTTTCTCCTTGCTTCTTATAGTATTTGTGTCTCTGGGTACTGTTTTGTGAATATTTTCAGCCAGCGAAGAGCTGAATTTCAGCAAACTGGAAGATCCCTTTTAATTTTCTGCTTAGGTGGACTGTTTTTGTCCCGTTGTTTCAAAAAAATGTGGGGGGGAGATCTTGATAGAGAAATTAAAATGCTTGTGCATTTTATAGTATTCTGCCAAAAGTTTATTAATACCCCTCCCATTCTTCAGAAATCCATGTGACAGCAGGTTTAGATGACTGGAAGTGTAGAGGTAGGGGGGAAAACAGGGCTTATAGGTGTGCACTTTTTCATATGTTAAGCAAAATGCTGGCTCATATTTCTGAGATAAAGGTGGTGAATGGCAATGATACATAGATTTGACATATTTTGTTAACAGGGTACAATCTTTATGAAATATGGAGATTTAAAATATCATTTAACACAAGTCTCATGGTCATACCATGAGACAAATAACTGGGCATATTAACCCCAGCAAAATAATCAACACAATGTGATATGGTGCTGTTGATGGTATGAAAGTTAACTGAGTGTGACTATAAAGTCATTTAGCATTAAACAATAATAATGATATAAATATTTTATTAATCAATGTTAAATAATAATATAATTAATTTACCCACATAAGTAATTAATAATCAGTATAATTTAAAGATTGTGGGCAATAGTTTTTCATTAATGAATTACCATGTCTTATAATAGTTTAACTAAAATGTCATATTTTAAATGATAGTCTTACTCTAGATCCTTCACTATAAGTAAAACTACATTTTAATGTATTCAAATGCATTTTTAGGAGATTATAAAGTTATCATTTATTTTTCTTCCTGTAGTTTCTTTTCAATCTACAATTCACTATTGAATTCTTTTGTCAGAAAACAATATTTTTGTTTCCATTTTGTCATTCATTCACACAAATGTAATAAAAACTTCAGGGACAATAAAAATAAATTTTCTGAAACTTTCAGAGCAATCCTACCTAGGAGCTGGCCAAACTTTTCTGGACATCTACATTGGAGGCATCTTGTACTTTCTGACAAGTTATTAGAGAGTAAAATAATTTTTTGGAGTTTTTTTTCCAGATTACATGTCATGATTGATTTTCAAAAACATTTTATTGGACATATTTTAAAATAAAGATAACCAGCAATGAACTATGAAACTGAATGACTTGTTTGAGAACTTAGTGCAGAAAGATTTATGATATACAATAAATAGGAAGACTGAAAAATATTTACATATCTCAGAACATTATGGTACCTCTATAAAAAGAGACCTCTAATTAGAGAAAATTAGACAAGTTTAAGAAAGAATTACTAAATAACAATTTACAGGTTGTAACATAAAAATAAAATAAATGAGTTATTGTTACAGTTTATACAAACAAAGGATGGAGACTTTAGCAAAGACTTAAAAATAACTAGAATAAAAAATGGGAACAATAACTACAAAATACCAATTAATGGTAAAATAGCAAAAATATATGACAGGTAAAGTTATACTCAGAGAGAAAAAAAACTGCATTCTAAGAATGTACATTAACAAAATATTCAAAAGAAAGAGGATGTTTAACATTCATTTTGACAACAGAAAACAAGTTAACAAACAAAAATAAGAAAATGGCAAAATCATGATGATTCTATAGTAAATAGGACAACTAAAAAATTGGAGAATTGTTAAATATTGTTTTCTTTTACCTTTAAACACTACTTCCATCTTAGAATTAATAGTGTGTTGGTATGAAGGCAGAAGAATGGTAAGTACTAGGCAATAGGGATTAAGCGACTTGTCCAGAGTCCCACAGCTAGGAAATGTCTGAGACAATTTTGAACTCAGGACCTCCTATCTTTTTGCCTGGCTTTCAATCCACTGAGTCACCTAACTATCCCCTAAGTATAATTTTCTTAATAAATTTATGTCATCAGTGATTTATATGAGAGTGTAGATATAAACAAAAAGCAAAGGGACTTAAAGAGATGAAGTTCAGAGTACGGTATAAATCTGAATTAATACAAAGTCAATGGGGATCATTTTCCAAGTTATAAAATAAATTATGCATAAACAGAAAAAGTATTATACAAAAATGATTATAAAAGCATTATAAGATATAAAAAGGATAATCTTGAAATTAAATTGAAAATATTCTGTACAAAAAATAAAGTAGTCAAGATTAGAAGGAAAATATTAAGTCAGGAGGAAATATATAGATATTTTCTTAGAGGTCCCACATTTAAAATATATAATATTGCCAAAACTATAAAACTATAAGCCCTTCCCCAATTGATAAATAGTCAAAAACAGGAAGACAGTTTTGGTATATAGAAATCTAAGCTACATAATAACTTTATTTTTAAAAGTTCTAAATCATTATTGATTAAAGAAATACTCTGAGATATCTAATAGCAAATTTGTTAAAATTATGAAAGGCCAAAATGACATGTGTAGAAGAGGAATGTTTTAGAACAGAAACACTAATACAATGTTGATGGAACTATGAACTCATCCAGCTATTCTGGAAAATAATCTGAAATTATGCCCCAAAAGTAATAAAACTGTATATCTTTTGACTCACCATTGCCACTATTATATTTATTTCTTACGGTGATCAGAGAAAAGGGATAACCTATATGTTATAAAATATTTATAGTAGATTTCTTTTTTTTTTTTTAAATATATTTTATTTGGTCATTTCCAAGCATTATTCGTTAAAGACATAGATCATTTTCTTTTCCTCCCCCCCCCACCCCCCATAGCCGACGCGTAAGTCCACTGGGCATTAGATGTTTTCTTGATTTGAACCCATTGCTTTGTTGATAGTATTTGCATTAGAGTGTTCATTTAGAGTCTATCCTCTGTCATGTCCCCTCAACCTCTGTATTCAGGCAGTTGCTTTTTCTCGGTGTTTCCACTCCCATAGTTTATCCTTTGCTTATGAATGGTGTTTTTTTCTCCTGGATCCCTGCAAGTTGTTCAGGGACATTACACCACCACTAATGGAGAAGTCCATTACGTTCGATGATACCACAGTGTGTTTGTCTCTGTGTACAATGTTCTCCTGGTTCTGCTCCTCTCGCTCTGCATCACTTCCTGGAGGTTGTTCCAGTCTCCATGGAACTTCTCCACTTTATTATTCCTTTTAGCACAATAGTACTCCATCACCAACATATACCACAGTTTGTTCAGCCATTCCCCAATTGATGGGCATCCCCTCATTTTCCAGTTTTGGGCCACCACAAAGAGCGCAGCTATGAATATTTTTGTACAAGTCTTTGTGTCCATTATCTCTTTGGGGTACAGACCCAGCAGTGCTATGGCTGGGTCAAAGGGTAGATATTCTTTTGTCGCCCTTTGGGCATAGTTCCAAATTGCCCTCCAGAATGGTTGGATCAGTTCACAGCTCCACCAGCAATGAATTAATGTCCCTACTTTGCCACATCCCCTCCAGCATTCATTACTTTCCTCTGCTGTTATGTTAGCCAATCTGCTAGGTGTGAGGTGATACCTCAGAGTTGTTTTGATTTGCATCTCTCTGATTATAAGAGATGTAGAACACTTCTTCATGTGCTTGTTAATAGTTTTGATTTCTTTATCTGAGAACTGCCTATCCATTTCCCTTGCCCATTTTTCAATTGGAGAATGGCTTGATTTTGTGTACAATTGATTTAGCTCTTTATAAATATGAGTAATTAAACCTTTGTCAGAGGTTTCTATGAAGATTTTTTCCCAATTTGTTGTTTCCCTTCTGATTTTAGTTATATTGGTTTTGTTTGTACAAAAGCTTTTTAGTTTGATGTAGTCAAAATTATTTATTTTACATTTTGTGATTCTTTCTATATCTTGCTTGGTTTTAAAGCCTTTCCCCTCCCAAAGGTCTGACATGTATACTATTCTGTGTTTACCCAATTTACTTATGGTTTCCTTCTTTATGTTTAAGTCACTCACCCATTTTGAATTTATCTTGGTGTAGGGTGTGAGGTGTTGATCTATTCCTAGTCTCTCCCACACTATCTTCCAATTTTCCCAGCAGTTTTTATCGAATAGTGGATTTTTGTCCCAAAAGCTGGGATCTTTGGGTTTATCGTATACTGTCTTGCTGAGGTCGCTTTCCCCCAGTCTATTCCACTGATCTTCCTTTCTGTTTCTTAGCCAGTACCAAATTGTTTTGATGACTGCTGCTTTGTAATATAGTTTTAGGTCAGGGACTGCAAGGCCCCCATCATATGTGTTTTTTTTTCATTATTTCCCTGGATATCCTTGATCTTTTGTTCTTCCAAATGAACTTTGTTATGGTTTTTTCTAAATCAGTGAAGAAGTATTTTGGTAGTTCAATGGGTATGGCACTAAATAGATAAATAAGTTTGGGTAGGATGGTCATTTTTATTATATTGGCTCGTCCTATCCATGAGCAGTTAATGTTTTTCCATTTGTTCAAGTCTAGTTTTAGTTGTGTGGCGAGTGTTTTGTAGTTGTGTTCATATAGTTCCTGTGTTTGTCTTGGGAGGTAGATTCCTAGGTATTTTATTTTGTCTAAGGTGATTTTGAATGGGATTTCTCTTTCTAGTTCTTGCTGCTGAGCTGTGTTGGAGATATATAGAAAAGCTGATGATTTATGTGGGTTTATTTTGTATCCTGCAACTTTGCTAAAGTTGTTGATTATTTCAATTAGCTTTTTGGTTGAATCTCTAGGATTCTTTAAGTAGACCATCATGTCATCCGCAAAGAGTGATAACTTGGTCTCCTCCTTGCCTATTCTGATGCCTTCAATTTCTCCTAAATTTCTCCTAAATTGGTGTATTTATTGCCATATAATTGGGCAAAGTAATTTCTAATGATTGCCTTAATTTCCTCCTCATTGGAGGTGCTGTCCCCCTTTTCATCTTTAATGCTGTGAATTTGCTTTTCTTCCTTCCTTTTTTTAACTAGATTGACCAGTACCTTGTCTATTTTGTTTGTTTTTTCAAAGTACCAGCTTCTTGTCTCATTTATTAAATCAATAGTTCTATCACTTTCGATTTTATTAATTTCTCCCTTAATTTTTAGGATTTCTAATTTGGTTTTCTGCTGGGGGTTTTTAATTTGATCGCTTTCCAGTTTTTTCATTTGCATTTCCAATTGATTGATCTCTGTTCTCCCTTGTTTGTTAATATAAGCATTCAGGGATATGAATTTACCTCTGATTACCACTTTGGCTGCATCCCAGAAGGTTTGGAAGGATGTTTCGCCATTGTCATTTTCCTCGATGAAATTATTAATTGTTTCTATGATTTCTTCTTTAACTAAACGGTTTTGGAGTATCATATTGTTTAATTTCCAATTGGTTTTAGATTTGGTTTTCCATGTACCATTACTAATCATTATTTTTATTGCCTTGTGATCTGAGAAGGCTGCATTCATTATTTCTGCTTTTCTGCATTTGTGTGTTATGTTTCTGTGACCTAATGTATGGTCAATTTTTGTGAATGTGCCATGTGGTGCTGAGAAGAAGGTGTATTCCTTTTTATCCCTATTTATTTTTCTCCATATGTCTATTAATTCTAATTTTTCTAAGATTTCATTCACTTCTTTTACCTCTTTCTTATTTATTTTTTGATTTGATTTATCTAAATTTGATAATGGTTGGTTTAAGTCTCCCACTAGTATGGTTTTATTGTCTATTTCTTCCTTCAATTCTCCTAGTTTCTCCATTAGAAATTTGGGTGCTATATTATTTGGTGCATACATATTGATTAATGATATTTCCTCATTGTCTAGAGTCCCTTTTAACAAAATATAATTACCTTCCCTATCCCTTTTGATCAGGTCTATTTTTGCATTGGCTTTATCAGATATCATGATTACCACTCCTGCCTTCTTTCTATCAGTTGAAGCCCAGAAGGTCTTACTCCATCCTTTAATTCTGACCTTGTGGGTGTCAACCCGCCTCATGTGTGTTTCTTGAAGACAACATATGGTAGGGTTTTGGATTCTAATCCATTCTGCTATTCGTCTACGTTTTATGGGTGAGTTCATCCCATTCACGTTCAAAGTTATGATTGTCATTTGTGGACTCCCTGGCATTTTGATTGCCTTCCCTAATTCTAACCTTTTCTTCTTCGGCTCTACCTTTTAGTCCAGTGATTTACTTTGAAACAGTCCCCCTTGTCCCCTCCCTTGATGTTTCCCTTTTTAGTCCCTCCCTTTTTGTTCCCTCCCCCTCCCCCCTCTCTTTCCCTCCCTTTTTGTTCTCCCTCTCCCCCTCCCCCCCTTGGTTTTCCCTTCTCCTTACCCTTGTTGGGTAAGATAGAATTCAAGATCCCAATGGATCTGGAGGTTTTTCCCTCTCAGAGCTGATTTCCCTGAGATTGAGGTTTAAGTAACCCCCCCCCCTCTCTTCCTCTCCTTCTTATAGGAGTTTTCTTCCCCTCCCCTTCCCATGTGAATCTTTGTGTGAGAATGATTATTCTATTTGGTCTTTCTTTACCCCCTATTTATACATTACATTTTCCCCACATGTTAGTATACATAGGTTGATATAAATGTAGTCCTTATAGAAGAGAGTTTGAGTTAAAGAAGAAGATAACATTTTCCCCTTTCCTTAATATTTACCTTTTCAGGTATTCCTTGCTCTTTGATTTTCGGTATCAAACTTTCCACAGAGCTCTGGTCTTTTCTTTGCAAAAAGTTGGAAGTCTTCTATTTTGTTGAATGCCCATACTTTCCCTTGGAAGTATATAGTCAGTTTTGCTGGGTAGCTGATTCTTGGTTGGAGACCCAGCTCTCTTGCCTTTCTGAAGATCATGTTCCATGCCTTACGATCATTCAGAGTAGAACTTGCAAGGTCTTGTGTGACCCTGATTGGCATTCCTTTATATCTAAATTGTCTTTTTCTGGCTTCCTGTAGGATTTTTTCTTTTGTTTGATAGCTTTGGAATTTGGCAATTACATTCCTGGGAGTTGTCTTTTGGGGGTTTAGTGTAGAAGGTGTTCTGTGAGCTCTGTCAGTGGCTGTATTGCCCCCTTGTTCTAGAATCTCTGGGCAATTTTCTTTGATTATATCTTGTATCACCATGTCCAGTTTGGTGTTTATTTCTGGCTTATCTGGGAGTCCAATTATTCTTAAATTATCCCTTCTCCCCCTATTTTCCAGATCTATCACCTTGTCGGTGAGATATTTTATGTTCTCTTCTAATTTCTTGGTATTTTGGCTTTGCTTTATTGATTCTTGCTCTTTTACACGATCGTTGTCTTCCAGCTGCCTGATTCTGGCCTTTAAAGCCTGGTTTTCTTTTACAGTTTGGTCAAACTGGTTTTGTAGATGCGTGAATTTCTTTTGCATTATTTCCAACTTTTCCTCCCAGAAGGCTTCCATCTTTTTGGTCATTTCTGATTCAAATTCTTCATAGGTTTGTGGAGAGTTTCCATTTCCTTTGGAAGGTTTTGGAGCATTTTCTTTTATATTATCTTCTGTCTGCTCTGTATTTTGTATTTTGGCTCCATAGAATGTGTCCAAAGTCGCCCCTTTCTTCTTATTTTTCTTGGTATTTTGGGGCTTCTGTGGTTCTGTGGAGTTTGCCATTTCTGAATGTGGAGGATTAGTTTTTCTTGTCTCTTTCTGGTGTTCAGGGGCTTTAGTCCTGGGCAGATAGTTCTATGAGCTTTCCCTGGGTTAAACTGAATATGCCTCACTGGAACTGGAATGGAAGGGTCGGACCACGAGGCCACACTCTCCCCCCGGCTCGCTTTCCGGAAGTTGCCTTCAGAATCGCTGGCCGGGAGGCTGTTTCCTCGGCCTGCGGGGGGATGGGCTGCAGCTTTCCCAAGCTCCGGGCAAGGACTTTCACTGAGACTTGGATAGCAGGATCCAGCCCGTGAGGCTGTCTTGCCCGCCCTGAGGGTTGCTGTTGTTTCGACCAGCTCTCTGCAGCGGAAGCCCCAGGCAGTAACTTTCACCGGGACTGTAGAAGGCCCTGAGGGTTCTGCTCTCTGAGCCCGGCCGGGCTGCGGCTTCCGGGAGCCTTGGACTCTGCGCTCCTACCCCTGAGGTCCGAGGGATCTCGGGTTCTGGCTTTTAAGGGGAGCCGTACCTTTTGAACCGGGTCCAGGTCCAGGAGGAGGGTTCCCAGGGTCTGTGCTGTTGATCGTTTTGAATTTCGGCGCCTTAGGAGCTTATCGTTTGAGATCGGTCGAGAAGGGTTTTCAGGAGATCTGAGCTTTAGCTTTCTCTAAGCCGCCATCTTAACCGGAAGTATATAGTAGATTTCTTTATGGGACCAAAGAATTTGAAATCAAAGGGATGCCATTTCAACTGGGAAATGGCTAAACAAGTTATGGCAAATAAGTGTGATGTAATGCTATTGTGATGTAAGAAATGATGAACAAGTTAATTAAAAACAACAGGAAACACCTATATGAAATTATGAAGAATAAACAGCAGAACTAAGAAAACATTACATATAGCAACAGAAATGTTGTTGAAGAACGATGTGTATGTCCACCTCCAGACAAAGAACTGATAAATAGAAATAAGCAAGATATAATTTTATACATACATATGTCTTTTCTGTCATTAATCTTATATTTTTTCAGACTAATTCTCTTAAGGGGAGAGAGAAAAGAAGGAGGGAGTTACCTGGTTATGTTAATGTAACAAATAAATAAAATTTATGTTAAAAGAATGAGAATGGTACTATTATAAAATAAACCAATTGAAAAGCAATATTCTCTTAACATAATTGTTATTTCTATAAAAAGTGTCAATTCTAATGTAATACATTAATGGTATTCTTCATGAAAGCATGAAAAAGCAATATGAGCTTCACAGAGAGTTTTCCAGACCAGATCGCATTTTCATTTATATACATGACTGAGAATAGTCATGAATATAGAATTCTTCTGTGTGGTGTTATTTGATTACAAAAATAAAAAAACATTGAAATTGGAATAATAAAAAGTAATCTTTTTAGTAGGCTACCTTTAAAGTGTACCTGCAAGGATCTTTCTTAAAGATGATAAAAAACGTGTAATAAGTGATCATAGAAATAATCTCACTTATTCATTCTTTTCTATATGAACATATTTAAGGAGTTAAGAAAGATATATATTCATTGGAAGTCTTTTTATTGATAATAGTTGTAATCAATAAAATCCAAATAGAATTGAGACTACTGACATTTTCCATATGTTTTCTTTCAAATATAATGTTAATTATATCAAGTATTAATAATATCAAGCCATAGCAAAGTCACTCAAAAGGATTTCATCTAATCATCCCCAATGGAAAAAAGGAGGTGGAATTAAAAATACATATTTTCCAGATTAAAATATGCTAACTAAATTGGCATCCTTTGGAGTTGTTTCTATATATAATGCATACATGCATCTATTTATGCATACATATGTATAAATAGGAAGACAGCATAAATTATCATATGGTAGTCATATATATATTTATTTGCAGTCATATATATACATATGAATACTCATGAGTTGGAGTTATACTTAATTGATCAATGAAATTGAGTCCAGAATGTATTAGCTCAATAGCATTTTAAAATTTTATCTCTAATCCTTAAAAAACACATTTCCCTATCACTATGTATGTATATAAAATAAATAATTAGTATCTAATATGTCATTGAGAGTATGCTGATTACTGGAGATAAATAGTAAAAAGTGTAACTATTCCCACAGAGCTTACTTTTTAGTTATGATAGAACATCTAAACAGAAAAGTCTTCCCATAAATCCTCCCTAGCGAATCTACCCAACGTAGTAGACTTTGGATCATTTTCCTTCCTTCAATCTCTTACCATTTCATGGTCATCAGTTCTGCATACATACTGACCATCTGGAATTTTCCTTCATTAAGTGACCAGTGCCCTACTCACACATTTCCCTGATGATACAAAGACAGGACAGAAAGACACACACACACACACCACAAATAGAGAATTTGGTGGAGTAGTGCATACATGTCAACAACAACAACAAGAAATGCATCTTTTTATAAACTACTTGATTTTGTAGTGCCCATGATAAGCATAAGCCAAAAAGACCAACAGGAGGATAACTACAGTTTATGTATCAACATCTGTTGCAGAAGATGCAGGAGATAAATTCTCATAACTTGATCATTTTATTGTAGATTCTATGTTCCCTGACTTTAATATGAAGGAGGATTGACAAGAGAATAGTGAAAAATGATGGCAAATATTTTTTCTGAATTATGAATCTAAAAATTTATAGATTCCCCAGAATGATGATACTTGGATCCATGACTACATTTAAGAAGAAACTTGGATAATTTTTAGAATGCTAAGGATCTAAGAATTGGAGAAAGAAGAAAGGAGTAGAAAGGAGTAGGGGAGAGGGGAGGGGAGAAAAGGGGAAAGAAAGGGAAAAAAGAAGGACTGAGTGAAAGAAAAGAAGGAAGGAATAGAGAGAGGGAGGGAAGGAGGAATGAAAGGAGAAGGGAGGGAAAGGGGAAGGAATGAAGGAGAGAAAGAAAGAAAAAGCAAAATTGTACTCTAACATTCAGTAAATAACTGCGCACAGACATGATAGTGATTTCACAATTTGCCATCTGTTCATAGTCAGGCCATCAACTAGTTAGTGCAAAGGGTCAAAATTAATAACAAATAAGAGGAAATGATAAAGAGGAGGTGACATTGTGTGTCATTAAAACAACTTTAACTGAACTTATTTAAATGTACTCCTGATTCAAAAAAAAATGAGGAATGAACAAGAGGAAGCATATTAACAAAATATTTAAATTTCTTAAAGAACTTTATTGCATGTAAAACCATTTTTTTAAATAAGGAAGCTAAAAGAATCCAGAAACTCCCTTAGTCAACAATCTTTTGTTCTCCTCCCTAAGAGGTAGCCAAAAACAAGGCTAGTTTAGTGTAGAAGCTCATTGACAACGCATTACAAAACCTACAAGATAATGAATACTGTGATCTAACAAAAAACATAAGAAACAAAAAGTAAATCAGTCTACAGTAAACCTGGTAAGAGACTCAACTAAGCTAAATTATCCTAAGCACTAGGTGCAACTGGAAAGAGAAAAATAGGTGTGAGATGAAATAGTTTCACTCTTTGCTGTATGCTGTCAGTTTTGTTAAATATTTCATATATCACCACAGCACCTCATCTAGGGACATATAATTATATCAATTTGATATTTTTTGTGGAAAGAGTCCTTCTGATGTAGCAATAATTATGCCCTCTATTTCTTCTGATTTTTTCTTAATAGAATAAACCATAATTTAATGTTACTTAAAGTTTAAAATCTGTGTAACTTCTTTTGTTAGATTGTCATATAATGCTATAAAAGGTCAATATAGCCATTGGTATATAATTTGACCCATAATTTATTAATGTTATCATTATTATTTACTCCATCACTATGGAACACTGTGATAGAGGCTGACACTAGAGAAAAAGTGCCAGACAGAAGAGTATATGAAATTGATCACCTCAACAGGGGAGGGGCCCCAGGAGTGAATATCCTGAGGAGAGAAGACTCTGGATGGAGAGCAGTGAGGGTCTCTCCATCTTGAGATGTCGAAGAGAGAAGGTGGATAAAGACTTTCTCCTGCGGGTTACCCACTTTTCCTGCTGGCGACTGGAAATCTTTCCCCCCAACACTTCCCAATTGAAGGGACTTTCTGAAGAGAAACCTGAGCAGACTTTACCTCAGCTCCTGTTGCCCAGGGGTGAGTCAACCTGACTTTCTATCAGGGGGTTCAGGCTGCCAAGGCCTGAGTTCCCCCAAAACTCAAGGAGGAAGGAAAAGGGTTTAGATAAAGATAGGGACTCCCTTTTCCCACTTTCCTTTTCCCATTCTTCCCTGCCAGTTATTCCTTTTTTATCACCTGATTGAGTTAACATTAAAGTTATCTGTTCCCCAAGTTGTGTGTGAGTGAACGGATCAAGGGGAGACCTCTAGATCTCGAGTAGTGGAGGGGGGACAAGAGGGAAAAAAGTGAATTGGGGGGAGCAGCTTTAGCTAAGGAGGGAAGTAAGAAGGTCGGAAATCTCAATACCCCCTCTCCTCTCTCTGAGCCAACCCATTACATCAGCTATCTCTCCTGAACCCCACTTTGATAAGGTGTTTTCCTTTCTTTCCCTCCCCTCTTCATACCTTGGGGTCCAAGTCTCCCCTCAGGAGTACATTACCCTTCTCTTTCTTTTATTTTTTTAATAAGTACCAAATGTCTACACCTTATCATCCCCTTTGAATCTTATGTATGCCCTCCCTCACAATACAGTTCTCTTATATTTTTATAGTTAACATTTTCAGATACTGTTGAATTATTTTTTATAGAGCCATATAACATTTTGAAGCAGCAACATAGCAATAGTAAGTAAAGAACTGACCTCCAAACCAAGTGTATATGGCTTCAAGTAACTGTGAAAAGAAAAAGGCTAAAGATTTTATAGATTACAAAGAAAATGTCATGAAAATCTTTCAAGAATAGAATCCCCTTTAGGTATTCCTATTCACTCTTTTCTTCTGTTTAAGAATGAAATTGTCATATTAATGAGATATAATTATGCTAACAACAACAAAAATTGCTAAAAGTTTAAAATCACCTATAATAATAGCATCTAACTCACAGCATTGTGAAAAACAAGTTTTGAGCACATACAACACCTGACACATAGTAGTTGCTTAATAAATGCTTATTTCTCTTTCCAAATTTATGTAGACTAGACTCCCATTCATTAGAGATAAAGACCTAGATAAAGGGCTTTTCTGATATGGTTTGGAAAAGTTTTAGTGTCAGTCATACAAAAACTAAATAAGTGCCTAATTTCTGCCAGGTATTGTTTTAGATGGAAGATGCCTTATACTTCAGATAAAAAATATATTTAACAACATGTAAGGATAATTTTAGGATTGTGACCTAATCTAAATTAATTTTGGTCACCAGGGGATATCCCAAATAAAATACCCAAGTCAGCTGGAAATTTATGGTGATTTTAATTAATATAGAGGAAAGAAATTAAGGAGAAAGGAGAGGGGAAAAGTGTAGGATTTCTCTCACCTGGCCTGTGCCAGGGGGAAGATTAGAGGCTTTCTCTAAGAGGATAGTGTTGGAAGGTAAAGGAGAAAGAATCAGCCTAAACTCTAAGAGAGCTCATCTAAGATGCCTGAACTTGAACTAGCTACTCAGCTTTTCCCAGTATAATATCAAGGAAAATTCACCACCAAACCAAACAATAGCTGCTGCCATGCCAAGATGCCAAAAGGCTCAGCATGCTGCCACCAGCCACCTCTCCACCGCCAAAAAGCCTGGAGAGAGGAAGTGATGCAAAATATATAGACGGTTTTACATCACTTTCCTGCTATTCACATGTACCAATGGTAGTTTAAGCATGACTTAGGACAGCCCAGGGGTCTGACACCTGTTTCTGATTTGTCATTTGCTAGCACATGTCTTTCATAGGCCATCCTCCTAAATACTTGTTAGACTAAGTAGGGTGGAGTGATCTAAAATTCACAAACAATAACCACAATAGTTGCTACTACTACTATTGCTATTGCTATTGCTAGTGCTACAACACCAACTACTACTACTAGTACTACTGACATTATATATATATATGTGTGTGTGTGTATATATATATATATATACTATGCACTTAGAACTATGGTAAGCTTTTTACAATATTTATCTCATTTTATCTTCACAACATCCTAGGACATGATGCCATTGTTATCCCCATTTTAAAGATGAGGGGACTGAAGCAACAAGAGTTTAAATGACATTTCCCAGCATCACATAGTTAGTGATTATTGAAGCCTCATTTCAAACTTAGGTCTTATTGCTATCAAAAAAGCTGCTCTATCCATTGTACCATCTAGCAGCCCCTACAGAGCTTTAGAGATATTCAATCGCTCAAGAAGCATTAAGTGCCTACTGTTTTCCAAGCCCTGAGCTAGGCACATGGAGTTGTAAGCACATTGCATGAGTAGTGTACCATAAGAAAACAACAAGACAATCACAAAAAAAAAGATTTATATAAAATAGTTCAAAGTGAAGTGAACAGAACCAAGAGAATGCTATACATGGTAACAATAATGATATAAGATGTTCAATTGTGAATGACAACTACTATCATCAAGCAAGGATGCAGAATAACTCCCAGGTTCCCATCCAGTTCCACTCATGGCTCCAGGTGTACTCAGTAGGTGTGATGGATAGGTGAAATGAGACACGGAAGGCAGCTCTGTGTGTATGTTTCTGCCAGGGGCATGTTCTACATGAAATGGCTGCTTCACCATGACCAGGCTTGGTATTTATTCTTATACCCATTTTCTTGGCACACAGATACATTACCTAACATACATGTTCAAGTAAAGATAATTGGAAAAGTGCTACATTAAATTCATCAAATTACTTGATTAACATTCTGAGATCATTCTATATTCTTATATTATAACTATTGATTTTGATAGGATGAATAAAAGTTCCACACAAAATAAATGATTTCATCACAAGTGGCTTACTTTTCTCATTAACCTGTGAGAAGTCTAGACTTACAAGGAAAATTTACTCATTACTTTTAAAAAGAAAAAATAATTAATCAGAAATTCTAAGGACAGTCCAACAATCATAACTTCGAGGTTGAGAGATCACAGAGGCATTGAGATCACAATTCAGACTAATTATTAGCCTGATCATTTCTCAGGGCTAGTGGGGAGTTTCTGGTTAGTGAAATCAAGGCATGGTGAAGCTTGGAGTACCTATACATTTTGTATGGGCCTTTGTGATTGATTTATATATTGCCTTTAGGAGAATACGTTTCTATGCAGGGGATTAGGGCCATTCCAGGCTTGGCTTGTGGTTAATTTGCTGGGGTCGATGTACAAGCAAAAGTTAACTCATGATAGTCTTTTTGGGTTTGGATTTTGGAGTCTGGACTTTTGTTGATATTTTTGGTAAAAAAGAGTGCAAGTATTTTGCTCTTATTTAATTCCTTCTGAGGTTAGAGAGGTTTTAACAATCATATCAATTCTATTATTAAGAGATGTTAATGAGAGAAGTCATGCAGAGGGGAATGAGTGGGCAATTCCATCCTGCCAAAGAGCCACTTTGTGACCTCCTGGTTACCACTTGTGACCTAGTCAAGACATCATGGGCCGACGGCTCCCAGAAGGTTCCCATTTAAAAAATAGATATCTACTGCCATAAAAGGAACAGACAGAATGCAAATGCAGATGAAAACATATCATTCTTTACTTTGTTTTCGTTGTAAATCCTTCTATAGTGAGAATGATATAGTTCCTCTTTGACAACATGATGAACATCGAAATACATGTTGTATAATAGTATATGAATAATCTCAGATTCCCAACTCTCTATGGAGGGCAGGGAAGGAGAAAACATGGATTCATGGATCAAAAAATGTCAGAAAATGGTTATTAAATTTGTATTAATGTGTGAAAAAAATTGAAAAAAAAAGGATTAAGAAGAAAAAAATCAAGTACAATGCTTGAAATAATTCCTAAACTCAAAGTCCTTATTTATAATGTGAACATATATATATATATATATATACCTACATATACCCATATATTTGTTTTTGTGTGAATATTTGTATGAATATACATATGTAAAACATACATGTATATGTGTATATACATGTATACACACAATAAATACTTCTAAAGAGACATCCAAAAAATACAAGGAAATTAGGGAAAGAGAGCCCTAGCAGCTGTGGGAAAATCCATAATGACTTCATGGCCTTTGAGATCCCTTCCAACTCTGCTTCTGTTCCTCTGTCATAATGATTGTCTACTCTAGAAAGCAGCAACTCAAAATAGTTGGGTACATTCTAAGAGTTACAGAAGGTATTAGGGAATTCCGCAAGCCAGTCTTTACCTGCAGATGCTATGGAATTTCCCACATTTTCTGAATAGCACAAGTAAGCGTGAATGTCTTATCACTGGTTTGGATGGGGCATATATGTACCATTTCGATCCATCAAGCTTATGTTTCCATGACAACTATCTGAGTTTCCAGGCCAGATTAGACCACACATCGCTTCCATTTGCCCTTGTGATTACTGACCATACATTTTAGATATACAGTAACTTTTCTATCTATAACAGTCCTGTTATTAGTCCTGTTATCTGGGTCAAACACATTTCTGCCACATCTCTAGAGAGATTGCTGACTACATATACAGTACATTTGCAATTGATAAGTACACAGACTGTCATAAAATGAAAAGCACTCATATCACATTACTGTTATTATTATGTCAGGCAACCACACTTCGGTGACAAGTGTTCTTAAAGCATCGGAGGTAGGAGAAGTTACTTTCTCTGCTTTCTGTCAGTTTACATATTTTACTGAGTGTAACCATACTTCAGAGGATATGCCAAAGGACAAATGGAGTTCCTCAGAACCCCTGAAAGACAGTCGGGTGCATAGAGATACTGTACAGTTTATAGTATTACACAAAGACTAACCGAGGCTCAATTTATTTCCTATATTCCTTTATAGTCCTTTAAATTCCATATTAGAGATCAGTTCCTTGGGATATAGGGCCTACCTTTGTAAGTTTCCACATGAGATACATATGAAGTATCAATCAATCATTAGTATCTGGTCATGACTATTGAAAAGAACTTTTTAAAGTTGAAAAATAGACAAAAGGACAGATCTCATTTGTACTATGATAATAACATTTTTAATTTAAATTAAATTTATTTTATTTTATTTATTTATGTTTGTTATTAATATCATCATTATTAAAATAAATTTAAATAAATAAAACCCACAAAGAGCTTTCCTTACAAAAACCCTCTGATCATTGTTGCCTAAATCTATTCATGAGCCCATTTGGGATTTTCTTGGCAAAAATCCCAGAGTAGATTGCTATTTCCTTTCCCAGCATATTCAATAGATCAGGAAATTGAGGTAAATAGATTGAAGTGACTTGGCCAAGGTCACAGGGCTAGTCAGTATCTGAAGTCAGATTTGAAATCAAGAAAATGAGTCTCATTTTGGTGAACATAGAATATTATACCTGTCAGATCTATGAAAAGGAAAGATTTTAAGACCAAGCAAGAGAAAAAGAACATTACAAAATGTAAAATGAATAATTATAATTATCTTAAATTGAAATTTTGTACAAACAAAACCAATGCAACCAAAATTAGAAGGGAAGAACAAATTAGGAAAAAAAACATATTTACAGCAAAAACCTCTATTAAAGGTCTAATTACTCAAATTTACAAGGAGTTAAATCAATTGTACAAAAAATCAAGCCATCCCCCAATTGATAAATGGGCAAGGGACATGAATAGGCAATTTTCAGATAAAAAAATCAAAACTATCAGTAAGCACAAGGAAAAGTGTTGTAAATCTCTTATAATAAGAGAAGTGCAAATTAAAACAACGTTGAAGTACCACCTCACACTTAGCATAATGGTTAATATAGCAAAGCAAAGGAAAGTAATAAATGTTGAAGGGGATATGGCAAAATTGGGACATTAATGCATTGTTGGTGGAATTGTGAATTGATTTAGCCATTCTGGAAGGCAATTTGGAACTATGCCCAAAGGACATTAAAAGACTGACTGCCCTTTGATTCAGCCATACCACTGCTGGGTTTGTACCCCAAAGAGATAATAGGGAAGATATATTTATGAAAATATTCATAGCTGCACTCTTTGTAGTGGCAAAAAATTGAAAAATGAGGGGATGCCCTTCAATTGGGGAATGGCTGAACATATTGTGGTATCTGTTGGTGATGGAATCCTATTGTACTAAAAGGAATAATGAACTGGAGGAATTCCATGTAAACTGGAACAACTTCTAAGAAGTGATGCAGAGCAAAAGGGGTAGAACCAGGAGAACATTGTACATAAAGACTGATACTCTGTGGTACAATCAAATGTAATAGACTTCTCTACTAGCAGCAGTGCAATGACCCAGAACAAATCTGAGGGACTTTTGAGAAATAACATTATCTACATTTAGAGGAAGAACTGTGGGAGTAGAAACACAGAAGAAAAACAATGGCTTGATCACATCGGTTGATGGGGATATGATTGGGGATGTAAATGCTAAATGATCACTCTATTGTAAATATTAATAATATGGAAATAGGTCTTGATCAATGATTCATGTAAAATCCAGTGGAATTGTTCATTGGCTATGGTGGGGGGGTGGAAGAAAGGCAGAGAAAGAACATGAATCATGGAAACATGCAAAAATATTCTAAATTAATTAATTAAATAAATAAACTTTAATAAAGAAAAAATTATATATATATATATATATAAAAGAAAAAAGAAAAGAAAGAAAATGAGTCTCCTTAACTAAAACCCTCATGTTCTATCCACTGTGTTACCTTCATATACATAGTAAATACATATTATTCCTAGTAAAGTATATAGGAAAGAGTTCTGGAATTAGAAGCAGGATAATCTAAGATTTTAATCCCATCTCCCACAGTTTTCTCCAGCCCAATGAGAAAGTGGTTTAACTTCTTTTTTTCAGTCTTAATTTCTTCATCTTTAAATGGAGAGAATAGGATCATAGATTTTGAGGTGGTTGAAATTTGTGAGTTCATGGGATCCAACCCCATCACTTTACCCATGAGAAAAAACAAGACCCTCTGAGGTTAACTGACTTGCCCCGGAATATGGAAGCCCCTCAGGTAACATTTTAACCCAGTTAATTATGACTTCAAATCCAGAACACTAAACCCTTATTTTAATATGGTCTTTCATGTACACTAATAGCTGTTGTAGTTACCACAGAGGCAGGTAAATGATGTGGTAAAAAAGATAGATGGCCCTAGAGTCAGGAAAACCTGAGCTCAGTCCTTCTTCATTGATTCTTTCATGTGTTTTCTGGTGTTTTTGTTTCTTTTTTTTAGATCGTGTCTCCTATCTTGCCCTGGCTGAAATGCAAAGGTGTCTTATAGGTCCAATCCTACTTGAATGAGTACCTGAAGACAAGTGCATTTCCATCATGGGCCAGAGCACCTCTCTAGTGGGCCACAGTTTAAGGAAGCTTGATATCATATTTCACTGTAACCTCAATACAGATATCCTTTAGGCAACACCCCCAACAAACTACAACTCCCTAGCTCAAGAGATCACTCTCAGCATCCCAGGTAACCAGGATTATACATGGCCATCATGTATATTCCTGGCTCCCTGTCCAGCCAGCGAGGCAATATGATGGAGTGTAAACAACACTGGTCTTCGATTTAAAATGGATTCAGATTCACTGCATCCTCTGGATCTTTGTTGTCTCATCTGTGAAATGGAGATAACAACTATACTACTTCACAAGTTTGATGCTATGGAAGTCCTCATCATAAACTATAAGCCATGATTATACCTTATTTTTTCTAGGAAGCGAGACTTGCCTCACAGAGAAGATTGCAAACTTTTTGAGTAGAAAGCTCTATTATTTTCAGAACTTTATTTTTCTTTCCTTTTTTTGCCCTCTCCTCTCTATCTGGTCTCCAGTGTAGTGGGGTCATACATTTAAAGTACATCAATAAGCATTGGTTCAAATAAACCACAGTTAAGCTTCTCCACTGGGGCATGGTGAGGAGTGAGCTCCAGGACAGTACATCTGCTGAAGAGGCACACCCAGATGGGGCACTGCAAAATAACAGGGAAAACCTCAGGAAGGGAGGAAAGAGATCATTAGAGAAATGACAGTGGGAAAGGCTGAAGATGAACATGTACCTCCTTTAGATGTTTTTCCTGAGGCAAACTCTAGTAACAGCAATAACAAAGGATAGAAAAGTGAACTCACACCATCCTTCAGGAAGAAAGAGGTAGCAGTTAAAAGGATGGATTATTGTCCTTTAGTAGGAACAATAACTTCCTCTTTAAGGTGACTATTTGAGCCTTTTAACAAGGTTTTATGATCATAGGCTCCTGTATTATTATACTTTTCAATTCAATAATTCAAAATTATTCAATATTTCAATATACTTTAAATTTTTCACATATTTTATCAAATTTAAATTCTAAAAGTTCTATACATGAGGATTAAAAGCAACCATATATATATATACCAATGTGCATATCCATACATATATGCCTACATTCATATCCATATATATATATATATATATATATATATATATATATATATATAACTTTGGGACTAAGAACTGTAGAGACCATCTCTTCAGAGTCACAACCCAAGAATCTATGAATCTTTTTTAAAGATTTATTTTGATAACTATATTTAAATAAAACACATATTCTTTTCAATTCTTCTCATTTTATTTCATGTATTTAAAACCATTACTCAAAGAACTAGCCAGCTGGTTTCAGCACACTTGACAAGGGGGTGCATGAAACAAGAAAAGTTAAGTTCCTCTCATCTATTTCAAATTCTTGATTTACAGAAATTGAAAGACAGGTTCAAAGAAATAAAATGACTTGCCCAAAGTCATACAAATATCAATTTCAATATTTCAGCCAGAGGCGTGCTAGGAAATATTTAATAACTAGCTCTCTGGGAGAAGAAATTTGTTAAGGGACATACTTTTAACCTGATTACTAGAATTTTCCCTATCACTCTCTTAAATCTATGCAATCAACAAAACAATCAATTAAACCTTAATTTATAGGATTTGCTGATTTCCAAGGCATATTTGTTCAATTTCACTACTCCATTGTATCTGTGTCCTCAAGTGACTCATAAACTCAATAAGGTAAAATTGAAGAAATAGGCATTAAGCATCCATTATATTGCAGCAAACAGAACTACAAAGACAAAATATCAACAGTCTGTAACCCCATAAGATCTTAGCATATACTGAGGAGTACAATAATTATTTCTTATTGTTTTTCAGTCCTGACTCTTTGTGACCCCAGTTAGCATTTTCTTGGCAAAGATACTGGAGTGGACTGTCATTTCCTTCTTCAGTTCATTTTACGGATGAAGAAACTGAGATTAAGTGACTTGCCCAAGATCATATACCTGAAAGTCTGAGCCCAGATTTGAGGTCAAATTCTCCTGCCTTTAAACTTGGCACTTTATCTACTGAGCCACCTAACTACCCACAACAAGTATAACAATAATTTTAGGGCAATGAAAACTAAGGAGGTGGAGAATGCTAAGAACTGGGAGGATTATTGAAGGCTTGAGACAGGAGAAAACCCTGAGAAGAAAAATAGGGATTCTTTGAGCACTAGCAGATGTTACATCTGTAACATCTCCTGTGAATGGTCATACATGAGAGATAGAACATCCCACTTTATCCCTCACTTCCTCTACATTTTTGACAAAGTATTTTACTGCCTCTCCCTCAGACTCTGAAAGTTCTGATTCTTTCACAAAGTCCCAAGCTTCAAAATAGGAAGTTATACTTGCAACTCTTTTTTGACCATCCAAATTTCCCTTTCTTTTTAAATTAATTATATAATTAAAAATAAACTGTAAACTATGTATTTCCCAAAGACTTACAATTGTAACAAGAAATAATTATTTTAAAAATAGAGAAGGAATTTAATCCCAGGTCTCTGAGTTATAATTCAGTGCTATCATATAAATGAACTATAACCCTTACCTTCTATTCTATCTTAGAAACAATACTATGTATTGGTCCCAAGGCAGAACAAAGGTAAAGGCTAGGCAACGAGGGTTAAGTGGCTTGACCAAGGTCACACAGCTAGGAAGTGTCTGAGGACAGGCTTGAAATCAGGACCTCCTGTCTTTATGCCCAACTTTCAATCCACTGAGCCATCTATTTACCCACCCCTCAGTGATGACATTAAGTTGCCAAGTAATTGGGGGGGGGGAGTTTCTAACATTTTCAAGAACTACTTACACCAATTTGATCAAAAGTATGAAATGAAAACAATAACAACAAATACTATTAATGGCTTTGAGAGTAGGACCTCCAAGTTATAAGGAGATTGATCCTACTTCTGAAAGCTTTTCCTTTTCTTAGGAGACATCCTATGTGCCTCTCACATGGCTTTCTTTATAGACAGCTGGATCCAATGTCTTTGACTAGTCAAGTCTCTTTAGTAAGAGATTTAATGTAGAACAGAAAAGAAAGATAATGAGGTACTCTACTTGAGTCATTTACTCTCAGGAGCCTGGAATCCTCAACTTCCAAATTTGTAGACTTTTGTTACTATCTCCACTAGCTTCAGAAGGGCTGCCATATTTATTTTCTTTTGTTGTAAATATGTACTCAAAAAGGTACAGGTTAATCATTAGGGACTAATCAGAAGATGTTTCCTAAATAGTTGAATGTGGTTTTATTCAGTAGGTCAAAAGCTCCAAGGGATCTTTCAAACTGAAGAAAGACTTTTCATACTTCATTACTTTTTAGTATTTGAGTCACTGGAGATGTTTTGGCCTTCTTTAATTTAAATAAACTTTAATAAAGAAAAATATATATAAATATATATATATAAAAGAAAAAAGAAAGAAAACCTTATGCTATACTACTATCTGACACACAGTAGGCACATAAATTTTTGCTGATAAATTAATATGTGTATCAATTTAAATATAAATTCTTACTTTTTAATATGTAACACGCATGTATTGTATAAATTTCAAGATCATATCAGATATTCCAGTATCATAGAATCTCAGAATGGGAAGGAAATACAACACCAGGAAATCTCGACTGAATAGTTTCTTCTTTAAAAAATTCAGTCATCAATATCATCAACAAAAACATGATTATCATCATCAACAAAAACATCATCATCAATAACATCATCAACATCAAGGCTGTCATCATCAATGACATCACCAACAACATCAACACCATCATAATCATCATCAACATCAATAACATCAGTACTAACATCAACATCTACCCATCCATCTTTTCCTAGCCAAGGAAAGATTTTTGCTGAGTGGCCTAGCTTAATACTATGCCAAGCAGAGTAGTGAATGAGAGACCAAATACCTAAACTCTAGGACTGAAGGCCACTATGTGTCCTTCGGGGGTAAAAAGAAGCTTTCTTTTTCCTGGACTCAGTTTCCTCATTTACATATGAGTTAAACTTACCTGGGGGACTCTGCATAATTAAATCAAAGAATAAACCAGGTGTAAACAAGAAAAAATAAAATTCAACAAAGATGATAATGATATGCTGTAACCTTTAAGTTTGAGTTATACTCACATAAAACAGTGACAGTTTAAGTACACCCTTTTCTAATACTCTTGACAAAGGGAGGAAAAAGAAAATTTTTTTTATTGATTGTTACATATACAGATAAATTGAGGGCTTGGAAAGTAAATTAAAAATATTCTAAGTCAAGCCTTTCACTTAAAAAAAATAAAATGGTCAGCTAGGTGGCTAAGTGGATTAAGAGCAAGGTGTAGAGAAAGGAGATCCTGGGTTCAAATCGAGGCTCAAACACTTAACTCTCATTGTCTAGCCCTCACTGCTCTTCTTTCTTAAAACCAATACTATGTATTGCTATTCTAAGTTGGAAGGTATAGGTTTAAAAAAAAAAGGAAAAAAGAAAACAAATGCTATTTAAATTTAATGAAATGATCAAAGTCAGATGAGGAGTTAATGTTAGAAAAAAGATTTTCATATTTCTAGACCTACAACATGTTACTCCAAAGTTCTGTTTAATCCTTTGCATCCTGATGAAAATCATATAGACAAGAACTTTATTCATATGCATTCAATTCTATGTCTATTGCTGGTCATAAGAATTTGTAGGCTATATGAGTTACCATCTGTTTGGTAAAATTAAGCAAATGTTTTGATTAAAAAGCATAACAAGCCCCCCCAAAATTTGTATCCTTAGAACGTGCCGTGCAATTGTTCTGTAAATATTAATAATACTTTTGTTCTATTAAAAATTGGCTGATTTTCCATTTAAAATGTTACTTAATCACAGTCAAAATGATGTCTATGTTTATAACCTTAATAATATCACATCAAGAGCATTATATCAATGATTTATATTGTACATTTATCATTTCATATAAACACCAAAAGGGAATATTCAAATTAGATATCTATTTTTATTTCTTTACCTCCAACATTTAAAATCAGCAGGCCTTATTGGATTAATTGTTGTACAATGAGTGGGGGGAGGCCAGAGTTTAAATCTTCATTCTTGTTAGTTTTCTAATTGGAAAATTTACTTAATCTTTCTCAACCTCAATTTCTTCATCTATGAAATGGGATCATAATAGCAGTTCCATGCAAAGTTGTGTTGATCTAATGTATGAAAAGAACTCTGAAATCAGTAAAGTATGATAATCATCATTATGAAGCTAACATTACATTTTATGGTTTCAAATTTGTATATATCATCTCATTTGTTCAGAAGGGAGAGTGGTACAGCTCTTAAATGTTACATTGGGGATTCAAACTTAGATGTTTTGATCCAAGTTCACTGATAAGTTTTCTCTTACTGTGCCAGGCTACCTCTCAAGAATATAATTAATTTATACCTGTGAGGACAAGAGAACAGAGGATTATCCAAAATTTGTCTAAAATTCATATTTTAAAAACACACTATATTAATCCTTCCTATCTTTAGCACTGGTCACTCAATGGATTCTCATTGTTTATAAAATAAACTCCTAATTCCATAGCCTAATATTTTATGACTCTAGATCTCACAACTTCCTTTCTGGCTTAGTATATATTATTGGTACTCATTCACCCTTTCTCCAAAAGAGACCTAAGTGCTCACCATTTCATGAACATGTCTCTATATTTTATATCAGTATGATAGAATGTAAGGACTACTGCCTTTTTGCTTGTATATTTCCAGTGGACCAAGCATAATTCCTTATTGATTGATTGATTTGTGGCATTGTTCATATTATATTCTTAAAAATGTTCCCTATACTTTCCTTAGAAGGAAAAGAAAAAGGAAAGAAAGAAGGAAAGAAGGAAGGAGGGAGAGAGGTAGGGAGGGAGGGAGAGAAAGAAGGAAGGAAGGAGGGAGGGAGGGAGAGAAGGAAAGAAGGAAGGAAGGAAGGAAGGAAGGAAGGAAGGAAGGAAGGAAGGAAGGAAGGAAGGAAGGAAGGAAGGAAGGAAGGAAGGAAGGAAGGAAGGAAGGAAGGAAGGAAGGAAGGAAGGAAGGAAGGAAGGAAGGAAGGAAGGAAGGAAGCAAAGAAGGAAGCAAGGAAGGAAGCAAGGAAGGAAGGAAGCAAGGAAGGAAGCAAGGAAGGAAGGAAGCAAGGAAGGAAGGAAGGAAGGAAGGAAGCAAGGAAGCAAGGAAGGAAGCAAGGAAGGAAAGAAGGAAAGAAGGAAAGAAGGAAGGAAGGAAGGCAGCAAGGAAGGAAGGAAGCAAGGAAGGAAGGAAGCAAGGAAGGAAGCAAGGAAGGAAGCAAGGAAGGAAGCAAGGAAGGAAGGAAGCAAGGAAGGAAGGAAGGAAGGAAGGAAGCAAGGAAGGAAGGAAGGAAGGAAGGAAGGAAGGAAGGAAGGAAGGAAGGAAGGAAGGAAGGAAGGAAGGAAGGAAGGAAGGAAGGAAGGAAGCAAGGAAGGAAGGAAGGAAGCAAGGAAGGAAGGAAGCAAGGAAGGAAGGAAGCAAGGAAGGAAGGAAGCAAGGAAGGAAGCAAGCAAGCAAGGAAGCAAGCAAGCAAGGAAGCAAGGAAGGGAGCAAGCAAGCAAGCAAGGAAGCAAGGAAGGGAGCAAGCAAGCAAGGAAGCAAGGAAGCAAGGAAGGAAGCAAGCGAGCAAGGAAGGAAGCAAGCAAGCAAGGAAGCAAGGAAGCAAGAAAGCAAGGAAGGAAGCAAGCAAGCAAGGAAGGAAGGAAGCAAGCAAGGAAGGAAGGAAGGAAGGGAGAGAGAAGGAGGGAGAAAGTAAAAACATCTAAATAGCTATTAAAGTCATATCCATTCCTTAAGATTAGTTCAAATACCTTCTTTCCCTTAAAACCTTCATTATATCCTCTTCTTGCAATCAGAATTTATGTCCCTTTCTTCTGACTACTTCTGACTATCTTTGTTTCTTTTTTATGCTCTTAACCTCTTTTGATTTTTTTTTTACTTTGGATTATATTTGATTCTATTTTGTGTCATCTGGAAGATATTAATCTTATTGAGGACAGGGATGATATTTCCTCAATAGTCAGCACAGTGGCATGTATGTAATATGATCTTGATAATTGTTTATTAAATAAATTAATACTTTATTCCTTTAAAGTGATGTTTAAAGTAATTTCTTTGATACTGAATCACTTTTAATTGATCAATTAATAAGCAGTTATTATCTACTTATATGCCAATCCATATGCTATATGTTGCATACCAAACAAAAGTGTGAAAATAGTATCTGAAAGGGTACTTGACATAATGTCTGATGCATACTAAACTCTTTATAAATTCCTATTAATTGTTTGATAGGCATAAATATATACAAAATAAATATCACAAGGCATGGGAAAGTGGTGGTATAGGCATTAGTACCAGGAGGATTAGCAAAGATAAATGACTGGTTTAATTACTAATTTTGAACTTGGAATTAGGAAGAATTAAGTTAAATTCTTGACTCATATTTTATCTGTGTGATTCTAGTCAAGTCAATTAATCTTAAATCCCTCCCTTTTCCTCATCTGTAAAATGGAGGCAATGATAACACTTTTCTCACAATTTTGTAATGATTAAATCAAGTACAATGAACCCTCATCTATCACAGAGGTTACATTACAGAGAACATCGTGAACAAAAATCTGTGAAGTACTGGCATTATATTTATATTTATTTTATTATTTATATATGTTTTAAGACTTTATAAACCCTTCCCATTCTCCTACAAACCTGTTCAACACTCTTATTAACCCACAGTCACTGAGCCAATCAGCACCCAGGTTACAGAACATAGCACTGTGGTTGGTCACCTTTCATTCCATCAGCCAATAGTGTGCCATGTACAATCTCACATTGGCAAATTTGTGCAAGCAGGAGTGGCATACTGCATTTCCATTGTTTACAAGATGGTATTCATCCACAAAATGCCATGATAAAGTAAAAATTCCACAATACCAAATTAGATATATATGTTTTTTTGAAAACTCATGATATAGTGAAGCTGCAATAAGTGTACTGCGATATAGTGAGGGATGACTGTGCCATCTAAAAATAATTTGAAATCCATAAACATATAAATGCCACATATTATTATCACTATTACCATCATCGTGCAGTAAGTGGATTTTGAACTGGCATATAAGGACAGTAGGGATGCACAGAAATAAGAGTGAGGAGAGCTTGTATGCCAGATATGGAGACCATCAAAGGATACAGGGAAACGAGATGGAAAGTCCCAGGTGAGTCACACTACTAAGTAAACTATTTGCACAAAGAATATGTGATTTTCCTTTTTGACCAATTTTCTTGGATTTCCCTATGTGTGTGAGTTTGTACTGTTCGGTTATCACACAGGTCTCTCATTCCATGGTTTAAATGAATGAACAAAGGTAATAAGTACTTACAATATTCAAAGCCCTCTGCCAAGTGCCTGGGATAAAAATAGAAGAGTATATGCTCCCTTCTCTCAAGGTGCTCACATTCTAATGGGAAAGATACATATGGAAGGTTTTAGCTGCAAATCGTATCAATTCATATCTTTCTGGTCAAGTAGTGTTTGCAGCCCAGGGTGTTAAGTAGCCTTAAGAACCCAGCATTCGTATGACATTTAATTTTAAAAGCTCCAATTGGATATCACCTAGAAGTTTATAATGTCTATTAAATATCTTTTATGAAGCTACTGCTGTTTTTATTCACAGAATTAATCATGTCTCTTTCTGCCCCAGAAATTCCTCTCAAAAATGAGGAGGAATGACATAGTGTTAGATGATAACGTCTCAACATGGAACTACTATCACAATTCAATAAAAGTCAAACTGACTTTAAATATTATTTTGTTCTATTAAACCTAATAAGTATTTATTATTTGCCTATTATGTGCTTAGGAGAGTGTTCATGTTTTTAGATGTGGGGGGAGATAATTTACAGAGTTACTCCAAAAGTGATGTTTGCATTAAGTATTTGCTCTGCCTTCAAGTATCACATTTGAAGGTAGGTCCTAAGAGGGATGGGGTGGGGGAGAGATTAAGCATTTGCTGAAGACTGAACCCAGCAGAGCCGCAGGGTAAAAGATATCTTACTCCAGGTAGAAATTATGACAGGAACTAATATTCAGTCCTGGTTCACCATTTTAATTCCTACAACCCCAGCCAGTGATAAACAATTCCATCATGCCTTTTATTTTAATTACTTCTCTAATGGATGGAGCCTTCAATTAATTCCTTTCATTTAACTCTTTAATTTTCATATACAAATACAGTAACATGAAATTTTGAGCCTACACTCTCATTAAATCTTTTAGATAACCGACACCAAATCTTTAACTTCTTTGTTTGAAATTTAGTGGATTTGAAAACTATTGAAGTGAGAACTCACAGTACTAAATTGTGTGCATTAATAATGCAGGATTAGCTCTGATACCCATCAGCAATTCAATTTTTACTGAATGACAATCAAATTATAATCTACTTACACATGATCAACTTTCTCTATCAATTTTTATTTCAGAAAAGAATAACCAGTGTCCACTGGCCCTGCACACTTGGTTCCCCAGAATAATGGCGTTTCAATTGTTTTGCTCTAAGTTGTTCAGTTCTTTGTATAAAAGCTTTACCATTATGAGGAAGAAGTTACCAACTCTAGGGACACAGCTAGAGCAGTTTTTCTTATTTAAATAGTGGCAATCTTAAAGCCCTTTCAAATGCAAACCGAGAGAGAATGATAGTTTTTGAAAGCATTGCATCTTCATAGATTATTTTATTGGAGAAAATGTCTATTTCTATCTAAGAGACTGCATTTCACAAATTTCTCAGTGGTTAGTCTTAAAATTGTTATGTTTGACCATGTAAACTACATCCCTTTACTTACATTCTTTATATTGCTTATGGCTCCCTGTAGTTTATAGGGTATGAAATATTAAATAAGTCTATTTATGACTCCCTGAGGTCTTTGTTGAATTCTAAAGGGGCCTGGAAGTGAAAAGAGAAATATTAATTCCATTGGGACAGGAACAAGGCCCTAGAAAATTGGTCATCATACTTTAGAAGAGGGTTCTGGTAGCAGGAATAAAAAGAAGGAAAAGATTAGGTGAACTGGTGTCATAATGGGGCCAAACAAATATTTATTTTGAATAGCAATGTCCTTAATATAATCCCAACAATATAATGAAGTACAAGAGAAAAATGTTATTTTGTTTGTCCAAAATAATTTTATGTTCAGAAAAAAGGGAGATTCATGTAGTATAATTGGAGACTGGAAAAATCTGTTATCTTTTGAATTCTCCACAAAAATCTTTTTTGGATCTTTCTTTTTGGTATGAAAGTGATCCTTGGTTTTCACTAAGTAATATCATTTGGGCACATATACAGATAGATGCTACCATGATGGGGAAGACTTGGTTAGCACTGAATAACATCACAAAAAAAAAAGCAAAATGGATGTATCAATTAATGAAGAAAACTTAATTGATAGGAAGTGACTCATTACATTGGTAACCAGTAATGGCAGTCATTTCTGAATCAGCTCTCTGTAGATAAAAATTAAAAGTGGCTGAGGAATATCTACTGCACAGATGGTGGAAGGCAGTTAGAGAGATGAGCCATTGATCTATTATGAATATGCATTCCTGGGTAGCTAAATGGTACAATGATAGAGTGCTTGGTCTAGAGTTAAGAGGATCTGAGTTCAAATGTGATTTCAGATACTCCCTAGCTGTGTCACCCTGGACAAATCACTTACCCCTGTTTGCCTCAAATTCCTTATCCATAAACTGAGCTAGTGAAGGAAATGGCAAACTAGTCCAGTATCTTGGACAAGAAAATCTCACATGGGAACACTGATAGGGAAGATTGAAAGTCTCAATAATAACTACAGTTTTAGTGATAGGATTTGTTAATTTTCACAAAATCAGTCTAGACCTGTGAGAAAAGATTCATTATTATTAAACTACCCCTATGCAATAAGGCTGTTTGCCATGGCAGACCAAGAGTAGAAAAAATTTAAATGGATCTTAATTCTATGTAGTTTCTTGTACTTCTTCAGGGATAATTACAGAAGGATGGGATATGTTAAAGAAAATGGTAAAAATAAAATAATTTGTAGACTATGTGAAAGTATTAACTCAACTGTTAGTACTCTAAATATATGTATATATTTCTATCTAATAATATCTAATATTATATCCAATATACAAATATATCTAAATATATATAATATAATAAATATAATATCATTTTCCAAAGACCATCAGTCAACATATAATTGGAGAAAATTACATCAGTATGGACATTCATAGGATAAATGGTTCCACAAGACAAAAGGAATGAAAAGGTATAGGGAGATTTTAGAAAGCCTAATTAAGAAGTGAGTAAAGGTGGCTACTCTGAATTCCCAAAGACAAAAAGGAATATATTTGTGGATAATTTGTTTACCTTGAATTAGAATGTTCTTGCTAAATTTCCAAAAGACGACTGATAATAAGGCAGATGATAACAAATGCATATTATAAACCAATATGTGTTGCCAAAAATAAGGTAGGGAAATACTGTGAGGAATTTGATGAGGTCCATGAAATTAAATCAACATGAACTTTTGCACTTAGTAATTGATGTAAAACTAAATATGGAGAAGCATATGGGGAAAATATATGGAAAAATATGGCTGAGAATAAGGAGAAAAAAGGAAGCCAAACATATTTGATATTTATAAATTCTACAAATCTATATCATTAATGCCTTGTTCCAGATGAGAGTCAGATGTGGTTAGCATTGAATAACATCAAAAAATAGTGAAATTGACATGTCAATTAACACAGAAACCTTAATAGACAGGAAATGACTCATCACGTTGGGAACAAGTAATGGGAGTCATTTCTGAATCATCTCTCTGTAGATGAAAATTAAAAGTGGATGAGGAATGCCTACTGCACAGATGGTGGTAGACAGTTAGATAGATGTGCCATTGATCTCTTATAAATATGCATACACATATACACACCAACACACCTTGGTAAACTACTATAGTTTGAAAGTATGTAGGACTCAAAACAAAAAAAGGAGAAAGAATTCTTGGAATGCATGTGGAAGATTACAGTTCTTTTATTACCCTAAACTTCTTGGAAGAAACTCCATGTTCCCGACATACCATATAACTTCAAATCGTGGAATACTATAAGTTCAGTGTCAACATTATGATATATCAAAAGATTAATGGATAAGTCTGTAATGGATATATGGAAGTATATTATCAAAAATATACAAATCCTACATATCACTCTATGTTGATCTATATGACATTCCAAAAACATAGTGTAAGATTTCAATAATGAAATCGTTTATTTGGCTCTAATCTGATTACAACATTTCTGGCTAGCCTTTATCCCTTAGTTACATTATATTTTTCACCATTTTCTTTTCCTCTAATGACATTCAAGTTGTTTCTATAAATATTAATTCATAAGAAATATTTCTTAAATGCTCAATATTTGCCATCACTGTTTAAGTCCAAGGATGCAAAGAGTAAAGGTGATTTAGTCCCTTCCTTCAAGGAACTCCCATTCTAATTGGAAAACATAAATAGCAAAATTCAGCTGCAAAGTGAATAGAAAAGTTTAGAAGTCCTAAGTGTTCAATGGCAGGGAAGAAGACTGGTCTAAGTACTCTTTCAGATGAATTAGAAGATCACATAGCAGTACACAAGGGTGTAAAGATTTATTCATCTGGATAGATGTAAGATCTGACAAATTTAGGAATTGGTAGCAAAACAGATGCTAAGACCTAAGGATCCTTCATTGAACCAAAAGTATTTTAACTGTTCATTTCCAGATTATCCAAGCAAATATTGTTAGCAGTCATGTTACCCTTCCCACCTGATCCTTTCGAGGGGTTTGGGAACCCTGGAACACCTGGGCAATGCCAAACCAAAATGATGGAGGAAGAGTGCCCCTGCTAGCAGAAGCTCTTCCTTCCTGGACATCTCTGTAAAAATGAAAACCATAACAGTACTGATCTCGACTACAGTGGCTATTATTTCCCTTTTGAGGCTGAAGTCCTCAAAAGAGTTATTATCTTAACATCAATCTGCTGTTTTAAATGAATATTTCTGCTTCTTTCTTCAGGTTTCTATAATATAGCTATCACCAACAATACCACTGAATGCCAAATCCTGACATCTGCTTTAGTAATGAAATTTAGAGCTCTGACATCTTGCAACTCACAATTTCTACTTGGAAATCTTGAGTCCGATTTTCGATAAATAAATTTTAATAATATTTGATGGTTTTGTCTCCAGCATGACAAGCCACTGCATGAACAAAGCAGGTGCTCCAATAATCTGTCTGCATTTGGAATGCATAACCTCACAAAAACATTTTTTAATGTCATAACTCAAGAAAATACTGAAATATTGAGTTTGGCAAGTTTACCTACTAGAGGCATTTCATTATAGCAATTTTTTGCTTCTTAAGCAGAATAGCTGAATGTAATATGGAAAAGTCTAACTTAAACCTTCAAAAAATAATTTCGGGTGGAAAAGAATATTTGTTACACTTACTGAGACATAACATGATATAATAAAATAAATTCTAGTCAGTCAAAAGACCCAGCTTCCCAGTCTTATTGACTCTTACTAGCTGGGTAAATCTTGCAACGTCACCTCTCTGAGTCTCAATATCTTTGTCTTGAATTTGTAGTTGTGACACTTTCATTATCAAATGTTATATGAAAACCCTTTGCCAACCTGAAAGCACTATGTAAATGTGAGTCAAGCATATTATAGGATCTACTTTATGAAGATATAAAGATTTCCATTGATACCACCATGTATAGGGGAATGGGAATTATTATTATTTATATATGAAGTCAGCTAGGTGTCACAATGGATGATATCTGTCCTAGAATCAGAAAAAAACAAAGTTCAAATTCAGCCTCAGACACCTAATCACTGTTTGACCTTGGGCTAGTCACTTAACTATCTTTGCCTCAATTTTCCTACCAGTAAAATGATCTAGAGAAGGAATCTCTACTCCAAGATACTCCAGTATCTTTTGCCAAGAAGTCTCAAGTGGGGTCACAAAGTATCAGAAAAGACTGAAATAATTGAACAACAACAAAAATCACTTATATATCAGATAACTGAAGGAAAGTAATCTATGGCCAGCTGAGCAGACAGACAAAGGTCTATTGTTAAAAAGGCAGTTGCCCTAGAGCACAAAAGAATATATAATATGTTTTATTTTCCTAACAATAACTCAATTATTTGACTGCTTGGCTTAATTAGTAAAGGTGAAAAAGAGCAAAATAGGTAAATACTACTTTCCATTCATACAGAAAAAAGTTATCTTTAATTTAGATGCTAGTGTAGTTTTTATGTGTTTGTGTGTCTGTGTTTAACACACAGATATAGGCATTACTGTTTTGGAAAACCAACACCTGTGCAAATGGAAGCCCAAGATCAATGACCTGCTGGGAATCAGAAGCTGTATGAACTGGAAATCTGGGAGGATCTATTACTTCCCCAGAGAAATTAACGCTTATGACCTGTAAAGGAAAGTTGCCTGACTAAAATTTTTACACACAATGAAAATGGTTTAGCATTTAAATGGAATAACTTCACAAAAGTTAATTTTATCCCTGAAAGAAGATAAAATAGGAGGAAAGGTAGAAACAGACACAAAGGAAAAGAAAATCCTTGATATCTACGTGGCTGTGGTTAGGTTAAACAGGACTTATATCAAAAGTAGAAGACAGTCCAATAAATAAATTACCACAAAACAATAGGCATTACTCCGGTATATGAAAGAAATATGAAAATGAACTATGAAAAGTAGTAATCAAATAAGAATATGTTTAGTATGTTTTATATACCTTAAAATACTAAAAATACAACTCCTTATTAGGATGAGGAGTAATATTATGTATAGTAGTAATATAATAATATTCTTATATTATATTATATAATGGTATATTTTAAATAAAAGAATATTAGTAATATTATTGTTAATACTAGTCATGAGAAATAGGTAATGAAATATACATCCTTCCAGTTGAGAGGCATTACTTTCTACCTAGAGCCACTAGGAAAGGCAGAAGATCTGAGTTCAAGTTCCTTCTCTAACACATATTGGTTGCATGACTGAGCAAGTCACTTAATGTCATAATGCCCCCAGAAAATTTTTCTAAGATGATAAATCTCAGAGAATTTGATAACCTTCATTGTCAGAGAGAATCTGCTCATAAGGAAGTGCTTTCTGACAAAGAAAACTCAAATTCAAACATCCATTGCTATCTTTTCTAACAGAGAATATCTGAGTTCAAAGAGTTAGTAATAAAAATTCACATTTGAATCTAAGGATCACTCCCCATCTTTTCTCAGTAATATGAGTCTACTTCTCAACTTCCATATCTCTTTGAGATATAATTACAGTGAAGGAATCTTATATATATCAACAGATACATTTACTGTATGTCATTTTTGTTAACTTTGCTGTTAGACAGAAAGTCAAGAAGATTTGAGTTCAAATATGACCACAGACAGTATCTACATGACCCTAGAAAGTGCATTTAAACTCTGCCTCCATATCCACATTTGACAAAAATGAGGATATAACAGAACCCATCTCATAGGTCATTTTGAATAAAAAAATGAGACAATATTTGTGAATTCCTTTGCAAACCTTACATGCTATATAAATGCTGTTGCTGCTGTCACTGATATTGTTAAGTGGGAGTGAGGGAAATTAGATGGTATAAGCATAGTGATGCATAAAACTAGATCACATCATGGAAAAGAACTTCTGTAGGAGTTCATGGGAAGAAGTGATCATAGAAAGAAAGGGTGGTTTGGAAACAGCTTCCCCAAAGATGAGGACATGATTTGATCATTTAATGACTAGTAAGAATTACAGAAATGGAGAAAAGATAAGAAGCCATTTTAGTGAAGAGAAAAAAATGGAGAAACAATGAGATAAATCAGGGGAATTATAAGTAATCCATTTTGGAAAGATTGGAAAGTTCTCGTAAAGGGGAAGTGAGGAAATAAGATTGGAGAGGTAGAGAAGGTGTCAGATTTTGAAAGATATTGAATGCCAATCAAAATGATAGAAAGGAGTCATCAAATTTTTTTTTGTTCTAGGGGTGACCAATTAAAGGTCTTTTAGACATTAACTGATTTATCTCATTGTTTCTCCAACAAAATGGGTATGATTATAATATTATAATATTTGTCTAATTTGCTATGAAGATTATGGGAATACAAGGATAATAGACCAAATCCAGAGGAGAGTGAGAGGCTGTCTTGGCCTTTTCTCTTATTTTACTGATGAGGAAATTAAACACCAAGTCCAGTAAAGTTCAGCAACTTGTTCAAGGTCATACAAATAACCAAATGACATAATGGCTATAAGAATGCATTACAGACCTCAACTGCCTTATGACTTGGCAGACATCATTATTGATGCTGCAGAAGTCATTATTGTTATCCTTACAAATGCCCAGTTTTGTGAAGAATTTAATGAAAAATTTAAATTCCATATAAAAATTAAGGAATTCATTTTGGAGGCGATTTTTGGAACTCATATTTGGCTTATAAACTGAGAATACTTCTAAATGAATTAACTCTCAAATTCTAACTTCTCTTCTAAGGTAAGGACCACATATCTAATTATGTAGTATATATTATGACTTAATGATTACTCAAAAAAAAAACATGTCTAAAGGTACATCATTATTGTGAAAGAGAAACTTCCCCCAGTGACTTCCCATTTTACCTCAAAATCACCATTATCCATTCTTCCAATTACTCAGCCCTCGTATTAACTCTATATATGAGAAGAATTTAACTATTGTTAACCTGAACTTCCTTATCAATAAAAATGAGAGATTACAACTAGATGATCTGCAATATCATTTCTAGTCCTTTAATTCTATTATTTTTCTTCATCTGTTACCATACCTTGGCCTCCACTAAGCAAGCATATACTGATGGATTCATTATGAACAACTGA
This sequence comes from Monodelphis domestica, assembly GCF_027887165.1. Classification (NCBI taxonomy): domain Eukaryota; kingdom Metazoa; phylum Chordata; class Mammalia; order Didelphimorphia; family Didelphidae; genus Monodelphis; species Monodelphis domestica. The sequence goes on along the minus strand of NC_077231.1, from coordinate 222,598,870 downwards.
TGCTACATTGAGCAACTAGAGTGCACAATATATAAAGAGGAGACTGAAAAATTCATCTTTTTATATTGAAATCTGACAGCAGAAACTTACTGGCGATATGTCTTTGGACAAATCACTTAATCAAGTTTGCCTCAGTTTCCTCATTTGTAAAATAAGCTGCAGAAGGAAATGGCAAACCACTCTTATATCTTTACTGGAAAACCCCAACATATGGTCATAAAGAATCAAACACAACTGAACAACCACAGCATTACTATACTAATCAATGAAGACAAAAATTCAACAAATAAAACAATTCTTCCTTTTAAGGAATTGATGTTCTATTTGGAAAATTGCAGGTACCTAGATAAATATATAAAGAATACATGCACTATGGTTAAACATGAAGTAGTTATGCATGGAAGACTATCAGTTTGGAGAACCGAAGAAAAACATCATTTAGAAGATGGTTCTTGAAGAACATGAGAGATTTAATGAGGTAAAGATTCCAGGAATCCATGAGGAATGGGCTAGTGAAAAGATACAGGTACAGGAGTGGGAAGAGAGGGAGAGGGAGAGACAGACAGACAGAGATAGAGATAGTCAGAGGCAGAAATAGAGGCAGGAACAGAGGGAGAGATTAGTTTGTTGAGAAGATGAAAAAAGAAGTGGTTTAAAAACCCATATAGATGAGCTGGCCTTGGGAAGAAAACAAAGTCAACCTTATTATCAGTTGGAAGAAAGGAAACTATAGAGGGTGAAGTTTTGAGAAGAAGAAAACTGAGGAAAAAAGAGCATGTGCCATATGATGACAATTTTGTCAGTAAAGAGAGATGAAGTCCACAGTGGAAGGGATAGGGAAGTATGGATGGCAAAGGAAAAAAGCTTCAATGTAACATGAGATGGGAAATCAGTTCCAGAGGAATAAAAGAACTTTCTACCTACTGTAGGTACTTAGTTAAGATTACAGTACTTAAATATATATCCAGTCACCAGGGTTGTATGATTTCCTCTAGTTCATTCAAGCAGGTATTAATTAACTTATACCAACAATCCCTTCTTGAAAATATCTTTAACTGATAACTCCTTTCCTTTGCCAATGTGGAGGCAAAGTGATGAGTACCATATTTTCTCTTTCTTTCCATTAGAAACTCCATTTTAGAACTGGACATCACATCACTATCTATGACACATCATTCATTTCCATAAAATCAGGTCAGTCCTATTTCTTGTTTGTCTTAAAGAATAACTGTAGGTTAAAAAATAAATATTTTTAGATGTTACAAGTTAATTATAGAGAAAACAAATTTGTTTATCCTCATTTGCAAAAAAAAACAGCTTTAGATGGTTTCAAAATGCATTGATTTTCTCAACTTACACAAAACTCTTGTAAATAACTTATTTAGGGGCAAGTGAGAGAGATGGGTCTTTTCTTTAGAATCTTTCCCTTATGTAGGTGTCTCTGAAAGATTTTTTTCTTTTATATTTTCTTCTCTAGCTACATGTTCTTGAATAAAAACTTTAGAAATCTAAAATAAGACTGTTAAATTGTAAGGTTTTCCTTAATATTATTTGCAACATTGGTTCTGCTGTCTCTCTCTCTTCTACTTCTCCCTTATCTCTAACTATTGTAGTTTTCCTCTTAGAGGGTAAAAGTTTGTATGCACCTGCAGTTAGAAATTTTTGGGGTGAAGGACGCTTATATATAGTGATCGATTGGGGAGACTAGTCCCCCAAACATCATCAGGCGGATTGTGACTTTTAGATTCTCTCCATCTTGCTTGGTCTAGCACCCAGGAATGTGCACACCCACATTACATGGGCATGTGCTAGCAAATGACAAATCAGAAACAGTGGACAAGCCCCTGGGTTGTCCTATGTCAAGCTAAGCTATCATTGGTACAGATGAGATGCAGGAAAGTAGACCTAAAACCATCTATATAAGGCATGTCACTTCCTCTCTCTCCCTTTTTCCTCAGAGAGGCAACTCTGGCTGGCAGCATGCTAAGTGTTCCAACATCTTGGCGAGGTGGCAGCTATTTGTCTGGGTTTGGCGGTGAGTTTGCCCTTGAGCTGATTCAGGTTCAGGAATTTTGGTTGAGCCCTTTTGGAGTTCAGGCTGATTCCTTCCTCCTTACTTTCTAGAGTCTCTGGTCTTCCTTCAGGCACTAGCCAGGTCTGAGAAATCCTACTCCCTTTCTTTCTTCCTTCATAATCTCTTTCCACTATCTCAATTAAATCACCATAAATTTCCAACTGACTTGGGTATTTCATTATTTGGGATTTCAATTAAATTTAGATTTTAAATCACAAGATTAAAATTATCTTTACAACCTGACTACTTCAGAAGTTACACACTGGAAATGCATCATCATTTTCATTATTATAGATTGCCTGGACTTCTTCAATAACTAATTAGTCTCCTTATTTTCATTTGGTTTCTTCTCAAGTCCTCTTGTATATCACTACTTAGTGGATTCTGCTAAAATCCAGATTTCATCATTACAATCATTTAATTAAAATAAAAAAGTAACAAAATCATTTATCATTTTTCTAGTGTATCAGTATCAACACCTTAGGATAAAAATAAAGGAGATCCTACCACCTATCCCTAATCTGCTATATACTGTATTCTATTCCCAAACACAATGATTCAGGCTCTTCATTATCTCTTCATTATCATCTAAAAACTATAGCAATATTTTTCCACATGCCCCACCCAAGCACCCCTCAACTTGGGCTCACAATATTCATCTCATCTGAAAAATAATTCCCCCTCCATTTTATTCATCCTTCAATCTGAGCTAAATTCTATTTATTTCATTTTATCTTCCCTGTCCCTTTAAGCCAACCAGGATTTCTAATTTTTTTTTGATCCTCTACTCACCTTGATTATTTTTATCAGTACTTTAGCATTTAATTCTAATGTTGATATTTAACTCTCCACATTTATATGTCTTGTCTAACCTAATGGACTGGAGATTTGTTAAAACCAAGTGTTATGTCTTCAGTTTCATTGTATTTTCCACAACACTTACCCAGTGGTCTGCTCATAGCTTGTCCTCTAATGATCACACCAATTGATTGGTTAAATAAAAACAGTTGAAACCTTATTTGACACTAACTCCTTTTAACTCTTCGATGTATACAAAATATTTTCAAAGAAATAACTTTGTTTATGTCTCTTCTTATGACCAAAATGTTGACATTTAGAGACACATAAATATTTTCTTTTAATAATTTGTTTTTTCATGAAAAAGTTGCTTTATGCAGAACTAAGCATTTCCCCCAAATTAAGCATCTGCCAGGTTATTTTCCACATGTGAGATTCCCAGAAGATTTAAGTGATTCAGTATAAATTTTAACATGTTAATGAATACTGAAAGTTAATAATAAACATAAAAATGAACAACCTCTTGAAAAATGTACACTGTAGATGACTTTACATTTTAAGCTGAGCTCTGAATTCCTCAGCAAAGTTTTCATTGGGTGAAGTAGTTAGGGAAGATCAGATAGAAGGAGAATACATGCCCCACCCCCACTCTCACTTTTTATGGAGGCGCTCCAAGAAGCCTGGCTGCCAGTCAGCTGTAATCCTGGCATGTTTTGTTTGATTTGTTTTGTTTTCTGTTACTTGTATTGGGTAATTCTTGGAAATGGTCATTCTCGAACTGCAGCCTCAGTCTCCAAAGTGGGGCAAAGGAGGCCGATCTGTGATTGGCCAGAGGAGCGGTGAAGTCCCAGGAGGCTGGAGGACTAGGCTCTTTTTCCCTAGCTGTGAAAACAAAAACTCTACAGAATAAGTCTGGGCTTCCAGCTACAAAGTTACCACCCAGTGCATCCAAACAGATCTGCTGCGCCTGCGCACCGTGAGGTATCCTGGGAAACATTGTCTTCCATATTTATATTTTTAAATACCATTAATTGCACTTTAAAAATTTACAAGATTCATCACATAACATTAATTCAAAGAAAAATTCACTTACAAATGGCTATGGTAGAGGGGAAAAAAGTAGAATGGGGCCAAACACTTTACATTGGATGATATTTTGTCTTGTTTATACTCTAATTTTTTCAGATCAGAACTATGTTTTTTTTTGCCCTTTCTCCCTCACCTACATCTTGATAAATACTAGCTATGGTCTTCAGGAACAATTCTTAAGCATAAAAATAACTTCACATTTAATAAAAACCAAATCTTTCCCTCTGATATTAATTAGGCTAACCAATAGTTTAGATGAAGAAATCTACTAAAATGTTAACTCCCTCATTCTCATTTAAATTATGCCTTTTTATATATCTTATGTAACCTGGGACAAGGAGAAGAAATTCCTTCACTGCCTAAACTGCATGATATGATAGCAAAAGTTAAATATATAAAAAAGATATAATGCAATCTGATATTAATTATGAGTTCTTGAAACGTACAGATTCTACATATGAGTTACTTACCATGTTGAATGGCAGTGGCTTTAGCCACTGGGTAAAAAATAATAAAAATGGCTGAGGATACATAATACTATCTTATTTTCCTATTATGCACAAAAATGAGACAATCTGGGGTACACAAGGACAAAACTGACCAACTTAAATTTCCATCTGATTTAGCAATGTTCAATCTGATTCACTTGCTTCCCTTCTCCCATTATTTCCTTTGTCTCTCATTTAGCCATACATAAACTGCTATCTCAGTTTAATGAGAGCCAAGTTGCCAAAAGATGTTTTCGTTATGGTCCCAAGTACTAACACACAAATTATTGGAAGTATATGGAACCAGATTAAGAGAATGAGTATTGGCATAAATACCAAGGATACTTAAAGTAGAAATTAAAGGGAAGTTGCATTAGCTTCCACAGTCTGCACAGAATGATTTCCTGAAACACTGAACTCAGAATTAAAATGCCTCACAGTGTAGGTATTTATAAAATTGGATATAATCATACATGTGGTTCACAATGTGCTATCATAAATGGATTAGGTCAATAATTCTTGAACTTTTATGGCTTGAACTTCTATTACCTTATTCACTTAGAGGTGTTTCAGGCTGAAGTTAAAACTAGGTTTAAAAAATAAATATTTTTAGACTTTACAAGCCTAATTATAGAGAAAACAAATTTGTTTATCCTCATTTGCAAAAAACAGCTTTAGATAGTTTCAAAATGCATTGCTTTTCTCAACTTATACAAAACTCTTGTAAATAAATTATTTAGGGGTTATACTTATTGGTCCCACACCCTGCTACAACCTGCCCATGGTTTATATAAATTTTAACATTTATATTTCCAAAAGGTTCTTTCCAACATGTATTTTATTTGTATATGCTTGTGTGAAACTATAGCCCTGAGTCTGGACTGTGGGAATCATTTATAACATAATTTCTTAACCTTTTTTTTCTATATCAGAATTTTTGAAATCTATGGAACACTTCTCAGACTTAAGTTTTTTAAGAGAAAAAAAGCACTTAGGATTACAAAGGTAAACATGGAAATAGTTATCAAATACTGTCAGAAAAACCCAAGTTCGTGGACTTTACTTTGTGAACCCTTGCATAACTTTAGATAGGTATGGAAAATATCTGGGCATATAATATGAAACTAAAGTTGCCCTTTCTACAACCTTTCAATTCCTCAAAACTATGGGGAACTTAAGATGTATGAATGCCAAAAATATATATCTACTTGAATCATAACCTATTTGATTTTGAAAATAATATACGTCTCTGTCATCAAGAGGCTAATATTATACTATGAGAACAATGACAGAATTAAAACTTCCTTTTAATGTGTGCTTTTATGCATATGCTATAGCTTCCTTGTTTATAATATGTTCAATTAATATTTGTTGATTTAACATTCTGTGTAAAATCTTTTTTATTCATATCCATATCATCAGATGTCTATACCTTTGTCTTTACTCCAATAATTGTGAAAGTTTACAATAATGGAAATCCTAAGATTTATAAATAAAATATTTGTATAGTTTGGAGAACTAAGAAAAGGATGTTCCCTCCAACAATGAAGATTGAAAACCATCTATTCCTGTGCCTTCCGTGTGATTTGTTTCTATATCTTTCTATAAGGTTTTCATAATATGTCCAGTCACTGTGTTAGAAGCCTTCTTTACTTTCTCTGATATCACAAAAAAACAAAACAAAACAAAAAACGTAGAAATAATACTTTGTCCTGTGAGATTTAAAATGGTTGGGGTCTTAAACTGTAGTGGTTAAAATAGTGGAAGATATAAATTGTGATAGATATAAGAGAGGGTGAGTAAGTTTGACTGCAGAAATATGTTTCACTACAGTGTCTTGGGTTTAAAATCAAATATAAGGTGGTCGCCAGGGAAATATTCCCAATTATTCAAATACCCAAGTCAATTGGGTTTTATAGAGATTTTAATTAACAATACAATGAGTAATCAAAGAAAGAGAGAGAGTAAGAAAGGAATAAGTATGAAGAGCCTCAAGCCAATATGGCCTAGACCTGAGTCTTAAAAGAGAAATCAGTCAGTTTTTTATAACTCACCATAAGATCTAAGTAAGGAATTCTAATGACACCAGGCCAGCAGCATCTCAGCTGCTTTCACCAGCTCCCTCCTCCATCTGAATGTTTCAGAATCACCTCCTCAGAATGAGTCTGTCCAATCTGAATGTTTCAGAATGACTTCTCAGCTCTTCCCTGAGCTCTTATTTTTAAGGGCAAAATCTTCTCTGTCACCTCCCCTAAGTCCTTACATCTACCAATCACTGTAGATGTTTCTAAAGGACCACCCATTCTGAATTCACAGCTGAGTAGTTTTAATCTCTTTAGTAAGTCAGGAAAAAAATGCTGTTGTGTCAACAAATTTCATTAAGAAAAAACCTCTGAATAAGTTATCACCCTTTTAGGCTTAAGTAGTTTACAAGTTGCCCCACCTTTTTAGGTACTTAGTATCCCATTGTATCAATTCTAAAACAGTCATGACTCAAAGAACTTCCTGTCCCTTCCATAAGCATGGATCAAAGTACTTCCATTGTTCTCAAGGAGATCTCTGTCCTAAAGCAGTCCCAAGTAGGGTGGAGTAGGGATATTCCCAAGGCAAGGAGCCCCCACACTCAAGTAGAGTTCTCACCATCTGCTAGGGAATTTTTTAAGTAGAAGATTCCCCAATGGGGGAAATTTCCAACATTAATAAGTCTGAGAAATTTTGAGGTTTACAGTCCTTCCCTTATCATTTGTTCTTCCCATTTGCTCACTCTACCTTCTTCTCTCATGGATACATTTGACAATATCCTTTATTCTTGTATTTCTTGGGAATCCATTGTCTGTAAAGCATGGCAACCTGATCACACCCAAGGTCAACATCTCCTCTGCCTTCTGGGCAATACAAAAACATTTTTTAAAAAGGGTTCTCAAAACCAGGAAAATAATATATAAAATAGCTAGGACAATGTAATATATATGGCTAGGAAAATATAAATAAAAACAAATGTCAAGATCAAAAGGTAAAAATAATAATGTTAAAGTTATACCCCAAAGACGAAATCAGAAAATAAAATTATTTTCCTCATTCTGAGGGAAGGAAGCATTAATAAGGAAGAATAACATGCATATGTAAGCATATACAACTTTATAAGAATAGATTGTAAAATTTTCAGTGGGTACATTTACACCACAAAATTTGATAAGAATTAAATATCAGGGCTTGATTTCTTATTATTTATTCTGTAATTGATTTCTTGATTTAAGAAAGTACTGGAGAGATATTAGTAATGCTGATTAGACTTATAAGTACACTAGGTACTTTTATCATCCTTCAGAAAGACAGTTGTTAAATATTTTCCATCATGTGTATGGGTGTGTGTGTGTACGTGGAGTGTGTGTGTATGTATGTGTGTGTGCATGGAAATCAAAGTGTAATTATAACAAAAATATAAATTAATAAAAAGTTCTTACTAATATCTAAGAACACTAGGCTTTGAAAATTATAATTTTAAAAATTAGTATGGTCTTCAGAGCTCATTCTGTCCAGTTAGCACTTTTTATTTATAAGGAAACCAAGATCCAGAATATTTGGATGAGCTGTTCAAGTTGACAAGATTTACTTCTCAGACTTGTTCTTAAAGACTTAAACACTTAAAGTCTTAAAGACTTAAGTCTCCCAATTCTCTTTTATTATTTGATGCTGTATAACAATGCTCAAAGTTGGTGGAGAGATGTGAAAGCTAGATGTGTAAAAAATCCTTAATTCTTTCCCTGATATTATTTAATGAAAATGAAGATGTGACTAAAGTAATAACATCTCCTTCTTGGATCCACAGTTGGGTTGAGCATAGCACTCAGCAGCCATATAAAGAAATTCTTTTATTTATTCTTTAGATAAAAAGAAGAAAATAGCTTATTTGATTCTGCCAACAGTGAAAGACTGGGGAAAGAGAAGAACCAATTTAGAAAATTAGAGTTTTTAAAAAGAAAGGAAGTCATTTTCAGAATCACATGGATGGCATTTCCTCTTAGCCAAGACACTACATCTGTGAAAAATTCAGCATCAAAGCCTTATTTGAGGAACAGTCTGATACTAAAACAAGAAGAAATAAATGAATGGAATCAGTAAGCACTGACATCCCCACTTTTAGGAGAGCAGTGTTGGCTTGTTAGCATTTGTATGAAAGTGGGGTTGGAGAAGGGATACTTGAGAGTTTGACATAAAAAGGAGCAGCAAGCATGCACTGCATTAAAAAAAATGAAACTTTAACAATGTGACATCTTACATCATCTTTCCTCATCCTGCACTTCAGCAGCTCTTGTGTGGTTGGATTAGAAATTAATGTCTTGAGATTTTTCAGCGGGGCTGCTGTGGGAAATGTGTTTCTGTGCTAACTATTTTCTCCACTCTAACTTGAAATATGATACAGTCAATGGAATGAAGTCAGTTTTCTTTTTCGGAGGAACAGATAATATAATTCATTTCTGAAGGAAGTCTCAAATAGCAACACAGCTAACAAACCTCTGTCTACATCTTTAGCTTTTGGTTCTTTTTTTCTGATGGATGATCCAATGCAAATGAGGAAGAATGAATATAGCTGAGGATCTGGAGAAAAAAAGCTGTGAAGGAGGGGAATTGAAGTCTGAGCATTTAAATAAATAGAAACTAAAGATTTTCCTTCATAAAAGTTTAGACCAATACAGTCAAGGAGATTATATGTGATAATAGGAATGGTCACTGAAGAATGCATTTCTTCAAAATTTATATGTCTCAAGGATCTTCAAGTTGTATCATGAGCCATGAAGCAAATCAGTTTGGATTAAAATGGTCATATTTAATGGTGCAGAAAGTGAAGGAGTAGCTGAGATGTCTGGGAATAATTTCTATTAAAAATAAGTATGTAAATAAATTGGTTATTTTCCCTGAATGAAAAAACTTAAAATAATTATATTTTTGTTTCAGAGTTAACTTGTGGAATGAATGGAAAGACCCTCAAACTTCATGGACGATTTTAAGACTATGAATAAGTGCCTCTTTAACCTAAAATGTCTTCTTCAAAAGACAAGAATGCCTAGAATTCAAATAATAGAGATTATGTAATTCCTGTAGGTTACTGTAATATGAGTTCTATGTATCCTATTTTTAAAATGCTAATTTTATCAGTAGGAGTGACACATTCTGCTACCAATCACCAGAATCTCTTGGTGAATTATTAAATTTATAAGAAGAAAGCTATCTGGGCTAAAGACATGGTGGATTTGTGTGATTTGGGAATAAAAGAGAAAGATAATTTTCAGATATGAGGCATTGCATTGGAATACAAGCTATAATGGGGAACTGCACAATCAGGATAGAATTTGAGGACTGAAGATACCTGAAGAAATTTTTACAGGAATAGTGCATATATTTATATTTCTCCCTCGTTCTCTTCCCCATCTGTCTCTGTCTGCCTCTGTCTCTGTCTGTCTCTGTGACTCTGTGACTCTCTGTGACTCTCTGTGACTCTCTCTCTCTCTCTCTCTCTCTCTCTCTCTCTCTTTCTCTCTCCAAAGAAAGATAAATAGATTAATGGATAGATGGATAGATATTTTTATCTATATAAAATCCACATCTCACAAATATATGTGTGTATATATATATATGTACACATACATATATATGCCAGAATTTGACAAGATTTTCTTAAACAAATAAATCATACCGATTATAAAGTAATTGCTTATCACTTCCTCATTGCATCCATCAGAATACAAATTCAAATGGTTAAAAGAAACATTCAAAATAGTGGAAAAATAGAATATTATAAAAATGTATCTTTAAGTTTACAATATGTTAAGAATCTATTTCCAATTAATTTTATATTTATAATGAAATTATAAACCTGTGATTTAAACTTAATATTAAAAACTGAAAGGGAAAATAGATGTTTTTAAAAATTGGAAAAAAACTTAGAAAATAAGAAAATCATACTGAGTACACTAACTCTTCATTTCAAATAGGTACACATACTGCCCTGAGTTGTTGGAGAAAAAAGCATTATATGTGAAATATAGTTCATATAGATGAGAATTTGACAGAAACATTGATGTTTCCTCCATTCAGAATTTTCAGACTATAACATACGATGTATTCTTTAAGGATATAATATTCAAAAAAGTATCAAAATGATTCTAAATATCTGAAGAATTTGGGTATAAATTAGAACATGGCATGTCTGGAGCCAGACACAGTAAAAATGTTGAAATTAAGATTGTGAAAAATATACTTTTAGTATTCAGTTTCTAACATGTCTGTATTCTATATTCTGACAATACTCTGTATTGGTTCCAAAGCAGTAAGGGCTGCGCCATAAGGGTTATGTCCTGTCCAAGGACACACAGCTATGGAAGTGTTTGACCACCTCTTGCTTTCAACCAAGTTAATTTCCAAAGTGACTGGAATTAAAAATGAATGACTTGAAACCCTGGGTGTGATGGAAATATACACTGAGTACCACATAATATCTTTTAGTAGCATGATCAGAAGATACTCCTATTGTGTTTTGCTGATGGGGATCTTAAAAACAGTTATAAGGTCATGTGTATAAAAAGAGATCTGAAAGGGAATTATCCTAAGGCATACTTCCAAATATACTTCCAAACCATCTATTTCTTAACTCTTTTATTTACTGGCAGACTGAGATTAAGTGTAGAGAATATATAAATTAGTCGCTATTGGTTTTTGTTTTTAATATTTCCAGATTTTTAAAACAATTCTAAATGTAATTTTAAAATGTCTGCTCTAGCAGATTTTCTGTATTATCTGTGGCCTTAGGTTTATTAGTCTTTTGTGAACAACTTTTAATACTTAGTTCTATTAGAACCCCAGTGCTGCTTTGTTAAATTTATTCTTTATATTCCTTTAGGGTAAGGTACCTAATCCATTATGGTAAGTCAAATATATTTGGCTGATTTGACATGTGGAGACTCTCAGAAACAAAGAAAACAATTGCATTTAGTCTGCCATGTATGGTCCATTCAACTAAATTTCTCCTTACATTAATACTTCTGCTTCCATAAACTATATTTTATGTGAAAAAAATATACAAAAAAGGCCATGGGTAGGAAGAGTTATAACACTGGTGGTGGTAGGGTAACTTAATGAATTTATAGCAATATTTGTGAACTTCATAGACAAAAGATGATTCATAAAGGGAAGCTACAAATAAGACAATTCAAAATTCATAGACTTAGGCAGAAGTCATGGCCAGAGAAAACTCAGGCTTCAGATTAAAACTTGCATTTTTCTAATCAAAGAGCTGCTTTATTATTCATTCTTTCAATTACATATGACTAATACAACCTTATGGGAATTGGTGATCAGAATTGGTAGGGGGAATTAAATCACCAAAGAGCATCTAATACTAATAAAGTTGAAGATCCAGATAAAATAAAAGTATTAATGATGCTATTCTTGGTACTTAATTAGGTATGGCAATGAAGAAGAAATTATCTCTAATGAATCTATAATCTAGTAGAAAGACCATTTACTTATATAAATATAATTCCAAATAATTTTCAATATTGAATATAATATATATATATTTACACGTAATACAGAATACTTAGCAGAATTGTACTTGACAATATTGTAAATTCATAAGAAGAGAGGCATTTTGATCTAGTATACAGTGTCAGCCAGATTCAGTGTATTGAGGAAGAGCTCATTTCATGTGTTACCTCTGACACTTTGCTTCTCTCTACCTCACTTTTTTTTAATCCAGTAAGTGAGTCCCTTATAGAATGAAATGGTAAAATTCCAAAACAATAAAAATCCTGCCATTTCGCTATAAATATCCAAAAACAGATTTTTGTATAATACACATAATACTATATTATTTTCACTGAATTGAAAACCAGGAATATGATTTGTGGAATAAAAAGAATAATAGTTTTTTTAAAATTCTGAACCTGTAGGATTTAAATATATGAGACCACCAGATCCTGGAAATGTTACCTATTAGGGGTCACAGAATCAGGGGTCTTAATTTGCCAGGGTAGCAGGCAAGATTGCTGACAAGACAACATGGCTTGATTGTGCCTGGATGGCAGAACACATGACTCAGAAGTAGGTGTAAGTTGTCAACAAGGTAAAAGAGCCAGGAGAAGTGGGAAGGCTCAGTCTGCCATTTTGGGGACTTGTAAAAGAAGTTTTCTCAAAAATCTCCTGGACCTTATCTGTGTAAGCCATCTCTGTGGCAAGCTGTGCAGTAGGTGGCCAACCATTGGGGACCACATGAGGCTGGGAATTTGGGAACTTGGTCTCTTGGCCTCAGGTCCCTTCCAGAACTCAAGGCAGCTCCATGACTGCCCTTAATATGTGTGCTCTGACCAAGTGGTTAGCTGGGCCAGTGGGTTAATCTTAGGACCTGATAAAGCAGAAGTAACACAGTTAACGATTTTCAAATATTTAGCCTGGTGAAATTTACTTTTTTTTCTCTCTCTTTACTAATGAATACTTATAAATTTAGAATAAAATTTCCCAGTTTAATTTTTATACAAACCTATAGTTTTAAAGTCCATCTCTAACTCAGCCAAGAGAGAAAATCACGAGAATCAAGAGAGAAAATAAGTGAGAAAATTATATAATTAACACTTTCAGTTTCTTTATCTATTAAAATATGGTTATAATACCCACATTACCTTCTCCCAAATGTTGATGTGGAAAAAGTCCTTAGCTTGATTATTTACATTAAATTCTTCATATTTTGTAATATAAATCATCCATGGGTCTTCAACTTTAAAAAATTATGTTTCATAACTTTATAGAAAAGAAACAAAATGTCAGTTGTTGTCATTCTGAGAAAGCTGGTTGTGAATCAAGAAAGAGACACTATTGAAAAGTTCTGAACATATATATAAATATATATATATATATATGTAGTCAGTTTCTTAATATTATAAAAAGAAAATAATTTGTCAGTCCAAGAGAACTATCCTACTACTTGGGAATCAGAGAGTAGCCCTACTGAAAAGTCCTCAACATATTTACCTATATATATATATATATATATATATATATGTCACTTTCTTAATTTCATAATATTCTTTATTTCCTTTTTGGGAAGTAAGGTACCAATTAATTGTCATTCTGAGGGAGCTGTCCCACCGGTTGGGGATCAGAGAGAGGCCTTATGAAGAACTTGTCATGGTGAGTAACTAGTGTCTTCTAGCAGCTGACCCTGCCTAACAGCTTTACAGGTGTACTGCAGGTTTGACAACCTTGATCATAATTTTATCAAGCGACACTCTATTGCTGGGCAGCCCAGAGCATTGCCTTCAATTTAATCACTTGTAAAACTCTGTGCTTCAGCTTTAACTGACTATAAATTGATTTTATCCTCTGGTAGTTGGGAAGCACTAATCTTGTTTAGCCTTTGCTGCTAGAAGGAGTTAGATACAGTTTGATATATATGAAGGAGTTGAATACTGGACATAGTTTAAAACTATGAATTTACAGCCTACACCAAGATGAATCACTCACTTTCTTGTGAATGAAAAGGGAAGACCAAAGATAAAATAAAATAAAGGAAAAAGAAGAAAAGAAACAGTTCTGTTGAAATGAGATCTTTTGTAGAGGACATTTTGCTAAAATGTTAACCAAAATGTGGGTATGTACAAATACCAATTAGCATTAATAATTTAAATCATCAACCCAGCTAAATTAAGCACATACTAGAATCCTTAAGATTAAATAAATAAAGCATAAGCTTTACTCAAAGTGATGGATAGATAGATAGATAGATGGATGTGGGTATATAGGATAGATATTCTATATAAAGCTATATTACCTATATTTATGTATATATAGATAAATAATAACTATCTCCATGTATATCTGTTTTAGAGATGGGGTGGATATTATACATTTCTATATATATTGACCTTATTGGCTTAAATATTCTGACCCAGAGTTATCTCTAAGTGTGTGAATATGTGAATGTATATTCTAGTAAGTGGGGTGTATGGAGTATTCAGGGAGGGGTAGCATCTTTGGTATGGAGGGCTTGTCGAGCCCTCCTAGGGAAGCTCTCCAGCCTCTGACCCCCACCTGACACCCAGCTCTCACTTGTGACTCCCAGTAGCTGTTAGCATGCGGCAGTGGCCACACCCCGGACAATGGCTTCGACAGGCTGGCCAAACCTTGTGAGGGTAGCCATTGGGTCATCGACCCCTGATGAACCAGGGCTTTGCTCACCCAACATGTGAGGACTGCTTTGGCGGAAGAGGCAGAAGAAACCAATAAGAAGGTTCAATGGCTGAGAGGGTGACGCAGCAAAGCACTGTGGAGTGCTTAGGACGTATTGGAGCACAAAAGACAACACAGCCATCCAATGCAGCTGAGGAAGTCTCCAGGTATAACGACTTTTTGTGCCACTGAACCCAGGCTTCCAACGCCGACAGAGTGGGACTGTCTCTCTGCATCGACTTTTCCACTTAAATCTTCACACACAAGTGCCTTTGTGCACACTCATCTATCCTAACCCCGTCCACCCTCTTCAAGACCTGCAGCGATGGGGGAGTGACGACACAACAGGTGAAGGTGACCAATGGCAATTGTAGTCACGATCCTGCACGTAGGAGGCCCACGGACCAGTGGTCGCTCGGCCCTGTGGGCAGCAGGGACTTTTGGCAGCATCCTGGGCGACCGAGCAGCCCTCTCTAGGACAGCACTGCTCACCCTAATCAAGGGAGGGGACTAGAAAAGGTGTCCCAAACATGGCCTGCCCTACAAACACCCGGTCAGCACACCGCGGGTCATCCCCTTTAAGTGGTCCAAATCAAAGAAAAAATACAAAGAAACTCCTACTAGGAGCATGGAACATCAGTACATTACTTGTTAGAGAGAATACCCCAAGACCTGAGAGAAGAACAGCTCTAATCGGTAAAGAACTGGCGCAATATAACATCGCAGCCTTAAGCGAAACACACTTACCAGAAGAGGGATCACTCAGCGAACCCACCACTGGATACACCTTCTTCTGGAAAGGTAGAGCCTCAAATGAAGACAGAATCCATAGTGTTGACCTGGCCATCAAGACCAGTTTTGCTCAAACAGCTGCCAGACTTGCCTGTGGGCATCAGCGAGAGGCTCATGAAGATCCATTTGCCTCTCAGCAAAGACCGGTATGCCACAATCATCAGTGCATATGCCCCAACACTGACCAGCACAGAGGAGACCATCAAATAGTTCTACTCTGACCTGAGTGCCATCCTGCACTCAGTGCCCACAAATGACAAGCTGATACTATTGGGAGACTTCAACGCCCGTGTTGGCCAGGACCATGAAAGATGGAAAGGAGTGCTCACCAAACGCGGCGTGGGCAAAATGAACAACAATGGCCTACTGCTACTCAGCAAATGCTCAGAGTTTGAACTCACCATCACGAACACTGTGTTCAGAATGGCAAACAAATATAAAACAACGTGGATGCACCCAAGATCAAAACAGTGGCATCTCATTGACTACATCATTGTACGCCGGCGAGACATCCAGGATGTAAAGATCACCAGAGCCATGAGAGGAGCTGAATGCTGGACAGACCATGGATTGGTTAGAGCAACTCTTCAAATGCACATAGCGCCTCGCCATCCAAAACGCGCCCAGACACTTTGCACATTTTACAATGTGAGTCATCTTAGAGATCCATCTTATTTGCAAACATTCCAGTCCTGCCTGGACAACAAGCTGTCTGCCAAGGGACCACTTACTGGAAGTTCAACCGAGAAATGGAACCAGTTCAGAGACGCTGTGAAGGAAACATCAAAGGCAGTCCTAGGCCCAAAACAACGCAACCACCAGGACTAGTTCAATGAGAACAACACTGCTATTGAAGACCTATTGAGCAAAAAGAACAAAGCCTTTATGGAGTGGCAAAATAATCCAAACTCTGCTCCTAAAAAGGACAGATTCAAGTCTCTCCAAGCCACGGCGCAGTATGAGATCAGGAAGATGCAAGACCAATGGTGGGAAAAAAGGCAGAAGAAATCCAGCACTTTGCTGATACAAAAAACTACAAACAATTTTTCAGTGCCCTCAAGACTGTCTATGGGCCATTAAACCCACCACCACCCCCTTGCTATCCTCTGACTGTGACACTCTCATAAAAGATAAAAAAGGTATCAGCAACAGGTGGAAAGAACACTTAAGTCAGCTTCTCAACTGACCCTCTTCAGTCGACCAAAGCACCCTTGACCAGATCCCCAAAAACCACACCATTGAACAACTTGACGTCCCTCCTTCAATAGAGGAAGTCCAAAACGCCATTAAACAAATGAGTGCAGGCAAGGCACCCGGTAAAGTCGGGATCCCAAGCGAGGTGTACAAGGCCTTAAATGGAAAGGCTCTCCAGGCATTCCACATAGTGCTGACCAGCATATGGGAAGAGGAAGACATGTCCCCAGAACTCAGAGATGCCTCCATCGTAGCCCTATACAAGAACAAAGGCACAAGAGCAGCCTATGACAACTACAGAGGCATCTCACTACTCTCCACTGCCAGAAAGATCCTTGCCCATGTTATACTCAACAGACTCCTGTCATCTGTTTCAGAGCAGAACCTACCTGAATCACAATGTGGCTTCCGACCAGATCGCAGCACCATCGACATGGTCTTCACGGTGAGGCAAATGCAGGAAAAACACCTTGAGCAGAACCCGAGTCTCTTCATTGTCTTCATAGACCTGACAAAGGCGTTCGACACAGTGAACAGGGACGCATTGTGGGTGATCCTCAGCAAGCTCGGTTGCCCAGCAAAATTCGTCAAACTGATCCAGCTCTTTCATGTCGACATGACAGGGGAAGTCCTATCTGGTGGAGAGACTTACGATCACTTCAACATCTCCAATGGCGTGAAACAAGGCTGTGTCCTCGCTCCGGTACTATTCAACCTATCCTTCACCCAAGTATTACGACATGCTGTGATGGATCTAGACCTGGGCGTCTACATGAAATACCGACCGGATGGCTCACTATTCAACCTTTGCTGCCTGACTGCAAAAACAAAGACAACAGAGAGACTCATCCTGGAAGCTCTCTTCGCAGATGACTGTACTCTCATGGCCCACCAAGAAAATCATCTCCAAACCATTGTGGACAGGTTTTCCACAGCAACAAAAGTATTTGGCCTGACTATCAGCCTCAGCAAAACAGAGGTGCTGCTCCAACCTGCACCAGGGAGGCCAACTAACCAGCCATGTATTACAATCGACGGCACGCAGCTTTCTAACGTCAACACTTTCAAGTACCTGGGCAGCACCATCGCCAATGACGAGTCCCTAGACAACGAGATTAATGCCAGGATCCAAAAGGCCAGCCAGGCACTCGGCAGCTGCGCTGCAAAGTCCTCCAATACAGCCGTGTAAGCACTGCGACGAAGCTCAAAGTATACAACGCAGTGGTCCTCTGCTCACTCCTGTAGGGTTGTGAGATGTGGACACTGTACCGGAAGCACATGAAACACATGAAATAGCTGGAGCAATTCCACCAATGCTCTCTCTGGTCAATCTCAGTCTTTGGACTTCAAAGCCACATGAGGGTACATCAATAGATGATAATGCACAAAGACAATTGTCATTCTCGGTCATGAGAGACTACCAATACTACTACTACTATATTCTAGTAAGTACTTTCTATAATCCAGGATATCTACTCTTTGAATGTATGTAAACGTGAGTACTTAGCTAGAGATATGGATTATATTTTCTATTTTTTGTAAGCATAACAACTCATACTTTAGGAATGTTCTATTTGTAAATTTTCTAAATCCAATCTACAATTTCATTGCTACTCAGTCAAATACAATGGCTCACAATTACCTCACAGACAAATTATAAGCTCTTAAATTTTTTTTAGTTTAAAGTCCTCCAACAGTCTCATCCTAAATTTTGTTTCTAACCTCAATAGGAATTACAATTCCATTTCTATCCATTGGCAGAAAGTCAACCACATTTGAACCCAGGACCTCCCATCTCTGGACCTGACTGTCAACCCACTAAGCTACCCACCTGCTCCCACAAACACCATCTTTTTTTTATAAAACCACTTGATATCCCTCCTTCCTAAATTACCTTTTGTTCATCTACTTGGTTTTCTCTAAATTTATTTTTCTGTTTTTATACTGAATATATTTCTATTTGTATTTGCCACTCTTTGAACCAACCGAATTGATCTTGAGTTCCCAACTAGTGGTAACTTTTATTTCTATTTCCAATCCCTGATCCCAGCATCGTTCCTGGTACCCAGCAAGTACTTAATGGTACTTAATGAATGATTGCTGATTGAGTATATACAATTAAAAAAAAAACAGACAAGCGATCTCTTTGCTGTAGGGAACAACTTCTCTACTAATGGAGATCATCTCCTTTTCTGCCTCTCTGAAGCCTTAGAGAGTTGTTTGTTGTTTAGAAGACTAAAAAAATTAAATGATTTACTCAGGCGTGTAGTCTCTATGTATTTGAAGCAACACTTGAATCTCAAACTTCCTAACAAAGAAGAAAGCTCTTTATCTACTAATTCATGTTGCATAAGTACACATATGTATATGTACAGAAATAGCATGTCTCTCATCATTATAAATTTATTATATATAGCATATAATTATATATGTAATTTATGTGTGTTTGTATATATATGCATATATATATATATACGTACTATATGGACAGATTAGAGGAAGTATGCTATAGAAACTAAGAGTAGGAAAAAGCTGTGTTCATGTCGTGAAATATAACAGTTTTGTGATCATGAGAAAATTATAAAACCTACAAGAACTATCAAACAACTCTCTATAGCTCTGTAATAGACGAGTTACAGATATATATATATATATATATATATATATATATATATATATATATATATATATATATATATAATCGGTAGATACATGGGAGAAATAAATCTAGACCCAATCAACAAAAAGACATGCATTAGTGCACACAAGCACCCATACGTTGTTGTTGTTGAGTAGTTTCAGTCATGTTCAACTCTTTGTGACCCTATTAGGGGTTTTCTCGGCAGAGATACTGGAATGATACACCATTTTTTTCTCCAGTTCATTTTACAGTTGAGGACCTGAGGCAAAGGGTTAAGTGACTTCTATACATGTGTACCTATTTATTCTAATTTATCAGTCTCATGTATTTGAAGTTCCATTTTAAGGAACTCAACAATATACAAGAATGTTTCATGAAATTAGAAATAAATTTAAATTTGTGGTCTTGCTATAAGGTACAAAAAGTGAAATTGTTGCACCATAAGACATACCTTTGCTAATCTTTAGTGACTTTTCTAAAAAAAAATCGTAGATTTTTTTAAAATTAATTTTGTTCTCTAATTATTTTCCTTCTTTAATAATGAGTGGTTTAGCATTTGGAGCCTACCAGCAAGAGTATTTGACAATTGGTAGATTAGAAAAGGGACCAATTGGAGTAAAATAAAAAGATATTTTCAGGAAGCTTAAGGCTCCCACTTTTCCTTGCCATTTTCTTTCTTTTCTTTGCTTCCACATTTTTTTCTTCAATCTCCTGAACTGTTGACTCTGGACTTTCTTTCCTAGGTGTCCTCATGCCCCTTACTTCACCTCTTCCTCTACCCTGCAAACTATTCCTTGCCAAGATTTCTCCAGATTCTGGCAGAAAAAACAACAGTGCACAGAAGCTCATTCACAATCATTTCCAAAACCTGTCATACTTTATTTTGGAAATTATACCCAATGATTAAATACAGCCACAATACAAATATAACCATGCAAGCAACATTTTCATTTTAGAGATTGACTGCTGTAGGGATTTGGGCTTGCATCTGTTCTATAGGATGTTTCATCTTCTAGAATTGGTTGAATCTATGCTATTTCAGCTATGTGACTATGGGCCATCTGGCAGGACACAGAAATAGTATCACAAAACAAAACCAGTGTTTGCATGTTGGGTTTTTGTTTGTTTATTTGTTTACTTTTAAAGCAGCATGATATTTGTATATAGATAGAAATAGGAACTAGACCAGTGATTTCATTGTTAAAGAGATTACTTTCTCAGTCAATACAGACCAGCACCTTCTCTGTAAATTCTATTTTCAGAGAACTAACTAAAGAATTGACAGGTTAAGCAAATTACTCTGCATCACACAACCAGCAGGTGTTAGTAATAAGAGTTTAAACTCATGTTTTCCTAGCTTTGAGGAGAGCTCTCAATCTATTTGTTAACTGTCTCTCTCATGTTTTTGAGTCAATGTGACTCAAAAAACTGTTTTGTGTGCATATACCATCATATCTACCCACATATTACATACACATACCTGTATAAATACATATAAGTATAGATTAATGTATACACCACACATACATATATTTGCATATGATTTGTTTTGAACAAATATGACTCACTAATACCCATGGAAAGGAAGATCAATTAATAAATTATTAAATTATGCCCTTATTTTTATATTTATTCCCAGGGCCATTATTCGAGAATTTATCAAAAGATATTAATGAACTATTCTAGATAGCTAGCAGAGAGGATCAAGATTCCAGGAAGAACTCTGATATCTTTCTTGCACTTCCTTTTCTGAAGGTAACCTCTTAATCAAGACTTCTTATTAACAATGGTAAGTCATTATTGACAACATTTATATAGCAATAGCCTCTGTTTTGGCATTTGTGTCTCCTCAGTAAACTGAGAAATAGGCTTGCCCTGTCATCTGTTAGACTATTGTTGTTTAAAGGTAACTAAATCTTGTTTAGTATAACCTAAGCTTAGATTTGGCTTTTAAAATGTAAACTAGAGAATAGGAAAAGTCAAGGAAAGGGGGGCAGCTGGGTAGCTCAGTGGATTGAGAGCCAGGCCTAGAGATGGGAAGTCCTAGGTTCAATTCTAGCCTCAGACACTTCCCAGCTGTGTGACCCTGGGAAGTCACTTGACCCCCATTGCCTAGCCCTTACCACTTTTCTGCCTTGGAGCCAATACACAGTATTGACTCCAAGACGGAAGGTAAGGGTTTTAAAAAAAAAAAGTCAAGCAAAGGACAAAGACTCAACTATAATTGGTTCTTTGAGAATCTGGTTCTCTAGAAAGAAACCAAGATAATCATATGGTTAGAGGGTGTAGCAAAGTGGCAGAAAAGTCTTAGACCCACCTAAGATCTGCAAAATCATGAACTTTTGAGAGTGGAGTGATAGTAATGAGTTTCTGGATGATAGAAGTAATTTCTTAATTGGATATTTGGGATTCAGAGGAACAAAACCTAGGTAACATTAAGTTTGGTTTTTTGTTTGTTTGAAAGTAATCTCTGGGCAAATAGCAATTAGAGAAAAATAGCTATAGGAAAGAGTAAAAATCTTGAGAAAAAAATAAGTGTACCTTTTAATTTGTATTTTGGCAAAAGCCAAAAAGAGCTCTCAATGAAAGCTCTCAATGTTGTATCTATATATAACATACATAAATATCAAAAGATTTATATTTAACAGGTAGAGGTCAAGAAGACATTTTCATAGGCGAACAACTTTGATAAGTCAGAATTATTACAAAGTCATCATTATAATATCTAACATTTATTTATCACTTGAAGGTTTTTAAAGTACTTTACGTGTATCATTTCATTTGATGTTTACAACAGTCCAGTGAAACAAGTGGTATTACCTTCATTTTACATATGCTGCAACTGAGGCAAAGGGATGTTTAGTGATATATCTAGGGTCACAAAGCTAGTGACTATCTGAGGCACCATTGGAATTCCTGCCTTCCTGACCCTAAGAAGCCTGGCAAATAGGTGTGAAATCAGAAACATCATTAATCTGATCATTTCTTTATCTGAGACATTAATTTGGACCTTTAGTACTAGTATATTTCTGTTTTGGGGGGACTTGAGGTGAACCCCAGGTTCAGGACAGGCATCCTTTACAAGAATCCAAGACCACCTAACAGCTGAGAAATAAAAAGGGAAATTTATTAATTTGGCAGTCTTGTTGAATCTGGCTGGGTTGACAGTTTAGGTGGATCACTGCCTCCTAGAGGGGATGGATACTGGGCTTTATATACCCTTTTGACAGCAAGAGCTTGGAATGGTGGTTGGAGAAAGATGGGAGATGTTTATTATCTGACTGGGGCTGTATCCTGAAGATACAGGGGGTAACCTGGCATAGTTCAGGAGACAAATAAATGTCCTACATTACAGTCTGATGGTATCAGAGTATAACCAGAAGCTGTGTCCATCTCATAATCTAGTAGGGGGGGAATCCAAGGGGAATAATTCCTTCACAGGTCTTTCCTTATCATGAGTCTCTGATGCCCAGAAGCTTTTCCTTAGTGTTCACAAGAATGCAAGGAAGGAAAGGAATTTTCCTGCTTTCTGTTTGACCTGAAACACTTCTGGAGTTTGGGTGTCCAAAGGAAACCCAGGATCCTCTACCATTTCCATACAACAATATTCATAGTCAGGTAAATACAAATGGAATAATTGTAGCAATAAATATCTAGCTATCTCATGATTATTTATAATACACTTTACTAACACATTAGTTTCACAACAGACTAATAGAAGGTCTGACAAGGTTTCATAATTTGCATTGAGAATAAATGCATCAAAGACAGAACCAGAGACCTGAGTCAACCTCCACATTCCTACTGATTAAAATGGAAACCAAAGGCAAAATGAGTTAAAATCTACTTAGAAATGAGATAATGTTATGAAGTCTGAATGAATATTCTTGTGTAACTCAAACAAATGAGAAAGAGGAATACAAAATTTAGAAAGGTTATAACTGAATTGACAAAAAGGGCCCATAACAGTACTGGAGAGGCAGTTGGTTAAAGATGGTAGGAGATAAGACAAACTGAGGAAATCCTCGGTTCAGTTCTGACTTTGTTATTACTCAGCTATGACAATTTGGTCAAATTGCCTTAACCACCCTGAGGCAAGGTTTTCTCACAAAATGAGAAGCTTAATAATTTTAAGTCTACTATTTAGACTTATTTTGCAAAAAACAAAATAAAACATTTTTTAAATTTGTTCAATTGTTTAATCTTGTCTGATTCTTTGTAACTCCATTTGTAGTTTTCTTGGCAAAGATACAAAAATGGTTTGCCATTTCCTTCTCTAGATCATTTTAAAAATGAGAAAACTGAAGCAAAAAGGATTAAGTGAGCTGCTCAGGGTCACATAACTAGATAGTAGGTGAGGCAAGAGTTGAACTTGGGTCATCCTGACTCATGTCCAGCTCTTTCTCCACTAATGTATAAATGGAGATTTTGAACCCTAGACTTCAATCCACAGAAATCCTTGGTATTTCCCAGAAGTCCCTATAATCTCAGCTGAGTGAGTCTCGACATTGGCCAGATCACAATTGGTATTTAACTGGCAGTAATGCCTCCCACACTCTCTTTCTTTGCAATGATGTAGCAAGTATAGTGGTAAGCTAAGTGCCGGGATTTTGAATGGGCTAATCAGCCATGAGCACACAGTTATTATTTTGTATCTTCTTTATTCCTTGATTTCTAATAATCCTTAATAAGCCTCATAAAATATAATATTTTTATTAGTAAAGCTACAATTTGATTTTTACACTAACCACCTAGCTGCCCTACTTTGCCAATTAAAAAGCTTTAGAAATGAGGCTTTTATTATCTGATTTTCTAGCTGTGAATTTATGAACTCTGCTCTCTAGCCCATAATATAATGTTGAAAAGTTAGATGATGCTAGCTTGTCTCCTCTGCATTCTCAGAGTTAACATGCTGCACCGACAAATGTTTTTACAAGTCAAACATGATAATAATTCTACACGTTTTTCTGTATGCCTTTCCTTTGCTATGTTTTTGTTTGTTCCTGTCCAAGAAAGACGTTTTCAGTGTCTACTCCCACTGGCAAGGAGTATACTCACCCAAAATGAGTTCAGGGGAGCATCATGGGTAAATGCGCTATAGACTGTGATTAAATTCAGAAGTTGTGTTGTGCTTCTTCTACTTATCACTATTGATGCCACATCTTTATGCCTCTGGGGTTATGTCTTCCAGGTCTGAATGTGATGTGATTCTGAATATCCTTTTATAACACACATCACTTCTAGAAATATAATGAAAAAGGACAAATGTGTCTTCCTGGCAATTTAGGAAATCTTTATTCAGTGATAATCCTGAATGAGACAGCAGAAGTTTTAATGCTCATTTGGAAAAAAAAGAGCCAATATTATATCTTTTCTCCCTTTTAATGCACAGATAAAAAGGTAAGATTCCCTTTCCATTTAAGAATTCACTGAGAGGTAAATAGGGGCAAAGCCTGAGGGAGAGAAATGCTCTAGAGGATACTTGACCTGACTGGCAGGTTCCACAAATTACAGAGCTGAATGAGCCTTTCACATACATCACTCTAGTCACTGTTCCTCATCCCTTAGGGTATTCAATTGTTAGCACTTAAGTAGAGATATGAATTTTAAAACATGCTAATCAAGGCTGAAAATGCCCCCCTAGAGGAGTCAATGAAAGATGTTAAAGAGAAGAAAGGCACACCTTGTGATTTCTAATATTTGGGGATACTTTTTTTAATCCCCGAGGGGAATAAAAAAATTTGATGGACATCTCCCAAGCACAGTATTACCTTTTAATATAAACAGGTTATCAAAACTACCCCTAAGAGAGGTTACCATAGATCGATGGGAAAAGGTATCCGGTGTTAATATATTAGGTTCTCTCTGAGAACCAATTAGATAGAAATACAGTATGCAGCTTTGTGTCCATGACTTTTTCTGATCTTTATGGATCATTTCTTTACATTAGTAAGTGATTTAAATACATAATTCAATATGTTTCCTCTTAGTTATCTCTTCCTTTTCTGAAATCATTTTCCCAAGTTGATAATCCATGAATTACACATTATCCAAAAGTGTGAAAAAAAGATTTTAACAGCATCTGTTATAGATATACATAAGCATACAGGTAAGTAAATATTCTATTCCAACCTAAAGCACATTTTATTCTGTTGGGGAAAATATATGGGTTCTTGACAACAGTTATTACATGTATAAATATTGATTTGTAACTATTGTATTTTGGCATACCCAAAGATATGGGCCAATGACAAAGAGTAGTACTATACTTTTATTTTGTTTTTTTTACATTTATTCATTTAATTAATTTAGAATATTTTTCCATGGTTACATGATTTATGTTCTTTCCCTCCCTTCCTCTCTCCCCCTTCTGAGCCAATGAGCAATTCCACTGGGTTTTATATGTGGCATTGTTCAAAACATATTTCCATATTATTACTATTTGCACAAGGGTGATTATTTATAGTCTACATCCCCAATCATATCCCTATCAAGTAGTTGTTTTTCTTCTGTGTTTCTGCTCCCACAGTTCTTTCTCTGACTGTGGATGGTGTTCTTTCTCATAGGTCTCTCAGAATTGTCCTGGATCATGGCACTGCTGCTGATAGAGAAGTTCATTACATTCAATTGTGCCACAGTGTATCAGTCTGTGTACAATGTTCTCCTGGTTCTGCTCCTCTCACTCTGCATCACTTCCTGGAGGTTATTCCAGTTCACATGAAATTCCTCTAGTTCATTATTCCTTTGAGCACAATAGTATTCCATCACAAACAGATACCACAATTTGTTCAGCCATTCCCAATTCAGGGACATTCCTTAATTTTCCAATTTTGCCACCACAAAAGCATGGCTATAAAAATTTTTGTACACATATTTTTTCCTTATGATGTCTTTGGGGTACAGACCCAGCAGTGCTATGGCTGGATCAAAGAGCATAAAGTCTTTTAGTGCCCTTTGGGCAAAGTTCCAGATTGCCCCCCAGAATGGTTGGATCAATTCACAACTCCGCCAGCAATACATTAGTGTCCCAGTACTATACTTTTAAAGAGAAAGCCGTGGTATAATTAAAAAAAAAACAACAACAACAATGCTTGATTTTTACCCAAAAGACATAAATCTGAATTCTGGTGATTTAGGGAACTTTATAGCACTTATTAAGCAACTATTAAGTTTTAAAGCATTGTGCTAGGGTTAGGATTAAAAAGATAAATTGAAATCACACTCAACACTATGTATTTTGGAAGATATGTCATGTATGTCGACAAGTATCATACCACCCAGAGAGTGGAAAGGACAAAGGAGAACTCTGTCATAATACTCCTAGGACAGTTTGGGGCAGAAGGGAAGGGAAAAAACAAAACAAAACAAAACAAAATTTTATAACCACAAAAGTGTAAAAGAAGGCTTTGTTAGAGGAGGTAGAACTTGGACTTGGTTTTGAATGAAGAT
This sequence comes from Monodelphis domestica, assembly GCF_027887165.1. Lineage (NCBI taxonomy): Eukaryota > Metazoa > Chordata > Mammalia > Didelphimorphia > Didelphidae > Monodelphis > Monodelphis domestica. The sequence goes on along the minus strand of NC_077231.1, from coordinate 222,572,124 downwards.
CAAGATTCTGAGAAACAAAGATGAGGTATATAGCAATGGCTTCTATAAGTTGGGATAAAACTGTGTGTTGAAAGACCACCTACTCATTCACTCAGTCTAGAATGTAACAGAGTTGTCAAATTCAAAGCTTTCCAAGTCACCTGCAAAATGTCCAAGTACAGCCAGAATTAGATTAAAATGTAATTGATATAATTGGGAAATGTTTAACAACATGAATAAAAATATAAAATAACACTGAAAATATACATTTGTGGTTTTCAAAATATTGGAAAATTTGTCCTGTAGGGATCCCTTTTGATATTAATTTGACATCACTGTTGTAGAGTGTGTGAAAGACAGTAGTGTGAAAAAAAATAGAATTAAAATGGTAAGTAGTTTAGAGAGAGACTGTAGAAGACCCAAATCACTAGGTGAAGAGTTTGTGTTACATTCTAGATACAATAGGGACCTACAGAGGGTTTTTTAACCCCTTACCTTCCATCTTGGAGTCAATACTGTGTATTGGTTCCAAGGCAGAAGAGTGGTAAGGGCTAGGCAATGGGGGTCAAGTGACTTGGCCAAGGTCACACAGCTGGGAAGTGTCTGAGGCCAGATTTGAACCTAGGACCTCTTGTCTCTAAGCCTGGCTCTCAATCCACTGAGCCATCCAGCTGCCCACTATGAAGGATTTTTTGCAAGTTGTCATAATCAGACTTGTACTGTAGGAAGATTATTTGGGTAAAAATAGATAGAATTGAAATAAGATAGGAAACCCTCATTTAGGCATTTCAGTTGTCAAATACTGGAGTGATTTGACAATTCCTAAGCTCATTTTATAGATGAGGAAACTGCAGCAAATTGGGTTAAATGACTTGCCCAGCATCACAAAGCTATAAGTTTCTGAGGTCTGATTTGAACTCAAATATTACTGATGTCAGACTCAATGCTCTATCTACTCACTAACCAAAAGATAGAAAAGTGGAGGCTAATCAAGAGACTTAAAATCACTTAAAATTTCTCTTTGGCCTTCAGTTTTTTTTCTAAAAATTCTAAAAATCAGTAGACCTCTCTGAGACCCCTACCAGCTCAATATCTTATGGCAATGCCTGTAGGATTTTTATTTTGCTACTCACAGTGGAAGGGCATCATGATTATAAAGTAATAATGCAGTGCACATATATGTCAGATTACATTGCATCTTCTGTAAAAAAAAGAGACCTAATCTCTATTTCCATTTCATAGTGAGCATTACTTAGATCATCTCCCTTTATTCAAATATGATGAAGCCATAGGACAAGGTGAAAGACTTGGATTAGATCCAGAAGATTAGGGTCAGGTTAAGTTGCTTTTCTACCATTTACTAGCGGATGGATTTCCAAATAAGGAAATATTAAATCTCAGTTTTATCATTTGTAAAATGCAAAAAACAATAACACCTGTGTGCATGTCTTATAAAGATCAAAGCAGAGAAGGGATATGAAAGCTAAGGTCTGATGACATCAACTCTTGCTCAAAAACCACCAGAAGTTTCTCATTGCCTGTGCAATGAAATGTGACAGAGTGTTATTATTTTTACATTCATTTTTTAATTTCAGTTTTTCTCAATTACATGTAAACATAAAATTTACCTTTAAAAAACAAAACAAAATTTCAGTTCCAAATTCTCTCTCCTTCTCTCTCCTCCCTCTACCCTGAGAAGGCAAGCAATTTATATAGATAATACATGTGCAGTTATGCAAAACACTTTCATATTAGCCATGTTGCAAAAGTCAATGCAGACCAAAAAAAAAACAGGAATAATAAGGTTGTGTTTTTTTTAAGTATGCTTTAATCTGAATTTAGACACTATCAGCTCTTTTTTGTCATGCTTTCCAAGCATTAAATCACTTAACATTTTAGTGCCCCAGGAAATTTGATAAAATTACCAAGTTCAACAAATTGGATATAAAGAGTTTGCATAAATGTAAAGGAAAGAAAAGAAGAAAGAAAGAAAGAAAAGAGGAAGGACAGAAGGAAGAAAGGGCAGACGAAGGGGAAAAAGTGAGAATTAATTATACTTTTGGAAATTTGGAATTATATAAAATTATTCCTCACTGGTCAGGGTGATTCCAACTGCTCAATGGTTTTATTTTGTTAATAACAATAACATATGTATATGGGGTTTTAAATTTAACAAAACCTTTCCCAAACATCATCTTATTTGATCCTCAGAACTGAAAAATGGATATTGCAAACCTTTGCATCCCTCTTTTTACTGATTAGGAATTTCTGAAGCTGAGAGAGCTGAAATAAGTTATTCAAGACAACAGGACCAAGAAATCACTCAATTGGAATTGATACTTAAGTTTGCTGGTTCCAAATCCAGGACTCTTTCCACTACCAAGCATTGATAGTTTGATATCCAGATGTAATGGAAAGAGAGCTCGATTATTTTCAAAAGGAGTGGGTTCAAGTCCTACCTCTCATACTTATTGCCTTAAACCTCTCATCTGTAAAATGGGTAGATTTATGGGGAGGGAATGAAATATATGGCCAATGAAGTCCCCTCCCCTTCTTAATGTATAATCCAATGCTCCTAAGGACCAAATGAATGGTGTGTGTAATATATACAAAGGTAGGATGGTAGTTCTCAAGTGGAGTCAAGGGTCATGATGAAGATCTGTACTGAAAATGCCGGGTCAGAAGAAGGAGTTAATCGAATTAAGTATCATTCCAAGATGTTGAGCCTTGGAGAATTATGGTAACTTTTATTAAAAAATGGCTAACTAAATGGGGAATTGCTTTTTCTTTCCCAGAAGGGAGGTGAAGATACTGATTTCAATTTTAGAGATCAGAGTAATGTGGACACATTTTTCAAAACTGCTTCTTTTAGGACCAATGAAAATTAAGTAAACAAACTATTATGTAAATTAAAATGATGTTGTTTTTGCACATGCTAGAAATACATATTCCTGACAGGCAGGTTTTGCTCCAAGCCATTTTAAAATAGGAAAAGTTTGTCTTTCCCCTCTAGCTGTATCCTTTTCAATATTCCCCTGGGCACCTCCTGTCCCTTTAACTCCTGAGAGATAAATTAACTCCTGCTACTTCAGTGACTACCTGTAATTCCTAATCTGAGTTCTGGTGATATTCTTGGAGGTTTTATCCTCTGTGCCACTGAAGGTTTTCTGTGGTCTCCTGGTTCTTCAGATTTCAGCTTCCTAATTAGGACTTTGGATTCTAGTGAGATTTGCTTTCAGATTCAAATTTGCAGTCTGGAGACATTAGGATTAAACTCAGGGTATTGGTAGCTAGGCAGTACATTCTGTCTCTTCATCCATACCACATACAATCACTCTTTCCACCTCTTTGTAAATAAAACTCCTAAAAGTCATTTTGACTTAAGCAGCAATATTTGTAAATCTGCCACCACAATATTACTTTAGAATTCTTAATATTTAGTATAAAACCTAAATTTAAATTTTTATAGCACATTACAAAAATCTATCCTACTATTAGTTGTTTCTTGAAAATAGCTGATCTCACCAAGTAGTGAGAAAGAAGCATCAGAGATAAGAATAAGTAAGTTGGAAATATCGACTAAACTGCCTGATCTTTTAGTCCTCTGGAGAGGACATCCAAACATTTTTAAAACCTTACTGGTATAGAGAAAATAAAAACGAAATTGTTAGATTATAGCAGAGATTTTGTTAGTCATGAAATCCTTCTAAAAGCCTTTTTTAAATTAATTAAATAAATAAACTTAAATTATTTAAACAAAAAGCATTTTTTTAAAAATGAGTCAAACCCTACTGTATGTGAACTGGTTAATAAGCTGTTTTGTGACAAATTTAAATCTCATATATTATTATGCCTTGGTAAAATTTGAAATTTGCATTTGACTTTTCTATAATGCACATAATCCTTTCAAATTTTTGAAAAATGATTTTCAGATTCATCTAAACATATCCTATGAATACTGATTAATTAAAAAAGAAATTGTTATACTTAACTACTAAAAGAATATGAGTCACAGAAATGAATATTTAATCTAATAAATAATATAACCAGAATTTTAAAAACATGTATGGACAATTTAGTTCTATGACAGAAGCAATAGAAAATATCTCTTCCATTTTTGTTTTCACTTATCTTACTGTGTCAAATTTGAGTCAGTGTGAAGTGCATAGCACAGCTTGAATAGAGATGATGCTTCCCAAGAGGAAATACTAACAAATCTAGGAAAGAAGAATGCATAGAAAGAGTTGGAATGAGGAAGAAGACACTGAGGGAACCAAAAATATTCACAAAAGCTCTGGAGAGGTGATGCTTCACTCTGGGGGCCTGGCATGAAATTCATCTAGAGAAGTACTCTCACTTGATCTTTCCAATTTACCATTCTCCCAGCTCTCACATTTTTCCAAAGAAAGTTCTGGAATCATTTCAAATTCATATTTGCTCCCCTAAACTTCCTCTGGGTATCATTTTGGCACTAGGCTCTGATTCCTTTTCAGTTCTTAGTTTTCACTCCTTTATCTAGGGAGCACTATTGACTCACAACATTTTCCCCCATGTTTATTCCTGTTCTACTCTAAACACGCCACACAAAATTGCAAATGTATTTTGAAAATAGATTTTTTTCAATAGGAAATTTCATACCACTCTCATTTATTAAATATTGGGGAATGAATGAATATATTATATATTATATCATTATTATAATTAGTTGCTGTTATTGCTGTCATAGAAGGAACAACAACAATAATAATGCCCTATGTTACTATTATTAATATTTATTATTGGATTAGGAGGAAAAATGATAATAATGCCCCGAAAACCCTAAGACTAAATTGTTGTCCATGCAATGAGATTTGAGGAGGAAGGTTCTAAAAAATGTCAAAGTAAGGCACGGGTCTCTTTATATCTTTGGACTATTAAAATAGCAGCAAAACAGAATATTATAAGATAAAATAGACTTTTCTTGCTTTATTCAAGTGGACTGTTGCACAGACTTCTACATAGAGAATACAGAGGTTGTGGAGAGAGAGGTCCATCACACTGTACAAGGATATGTAGAGGACCAGGACAGGGACAGAGAAGGGAGAGAAGGAAGGAAGGAAGGAAGGAAGGAAGGAAGGAAGGAAGGAAGGAAGGAAGGAAGGAAGGAAGGAAGGAAGGAAGGAAGGAAGGAAGGAAGGAAGGAAGGAAGGAAGGAAGGAAGGAAGGAAGGAAGGAAGGAAGGAAGGAAGGAAGGAAGGAAGGAAGGAAGGAAGGAAGGGTCAGGGCCAGACACAGGGGCCTGATCAGAACTGAAAGGGGAAGAACATGGGTTGTGACTTGTGGCAAAAGACATAGAAACAAGACAGGAGAAGAAAGATAACAGACACACTGTACTCAGCTAAATGAGGACAGAGAGAAGACAGACACTGGACAGACACCTGGACAGGTAGGCAGATTGAGGTAAAGGTCTCTTCCCTTCTAGCTGGAGGTCTCCAGACAAACCATAGGTCTTTTCTTAGTAGTAGTGGTTATCTCTTCATAAGTTCTTTCTTCTGCTTTTACTTAGATGGTTGTTTAATTTTGGGGGTTAGTTTCATTCATTAGCTTATTTATTCATTCATTCATTTATTGATTGATTCATTTTTTTGTTTATTTATTTGACTGTTTATTCATTAGTTGGAGACAGGATTCCACAAGCATCAAATTTAGAATCTACTTTGCATTTATGTAAAGTAAGAACTAGATATAAGTACAATTATATATTTATTTATGGTGCATAAAGTACATTTCCTATAATAATGTAGTAATGTGGATAATATGATTATAATAATTTTTTGTTAGTTTATAAATCAGGGGACAGGGTAACAAACTTTAAAGTTCTATGTCTAGGAACAAATATTTATAGGAATCATAATTGACATTCAAATTCATGTCTCTCCTCTAAATTTAGCAATCATTCTAGTATAAAATACTGTTAGGATAAGAAATTTGTTCACTAAAAAAATCATATGGCTTATGAATTTATGTGGGGGGTTTTTCATTGTGGTTGCTTCTTTCCCTTAAATGGGAGAATGGGGAGTATTTGTTCTAAGCTGAAGTAAGAAGAAAAAGGATTCTCATGATATCTTGCAGATAGGATTTAGATCAAGCATTTATTAATCACCCTCTAATATAATAAAGTACTGTAATCAGGAACTATGTGAAATTGTATAAATTTTTTTTAAAAAGGGAAAAATGCCCCTTTTATCTCAAGGAGCTCACATTCTAAAGAGAGAGAACATAAAAACAATTATACACAAAGGTTCTATTCAGTACAAATTATAGGTCAGCTGAGAGGGAAGGCACTACTAGTATTAACTATCTTGTATTGTACAAGTTCCTTGGTCCTCTTCTCTACTCTAAGAATTGAAGAAGCAAAGAGGGTCACCATGATAGCTCATCTGAAAATGGCTTCCTTTGAAAAGTCAAAGTTCATTTCAGTTTGTTTGCTGAGATGATTTGCAAATGAATGTTTCATATCATCCTTTCGATGAAAATGAAAATCATGATGGAATAGTATGAGCAGCACAAACCAAAAGAGGCATTCTCTTAGATATCTATATCTTGGGAATCGGGGCATTGCATTTCCATGCTTCTTCCCTACCATGACCAAAATCCCCACATCTCACCTTGAAGTCCCCTGAATTGGTCCCTGGGCCACCACTTCTTCTAGAACAACTGGAGGTGTTATATATTCAAAAGCCCCAATTGCTTTTTTCAAGTGAGTGATCCATGTTGTGTGTCACATTCTATTTTACACTTTCTGTTCAGTTAAATTAAAATGGATATTTGGCAACTTTACTATGAAATATATACATTATTTGACTATATAAATCAGGTCAGAAGTACCTATTCAGAGGTGAGAGTCTTATTTATTCCTTCAAACTTAAGAGTATCATTTTAGAACCAGAATGTATGTTCAAAAATATGTAAGTTTTTTAGTTAACTATAAATTATCCAGACAAATAGTTGCTTTGTGTTCATCTCCATCATGAAAAATGCCTAGATTTCTTAGTTCAAATAGTGGTAAAACTGGTAGAAGTAATCTTATTCATCAAATTCTACCTGTGTGCCTCCAATTCATTTTTTTTCCTAGTAGACAGTATTCTGATTGCCATTGCATACTCTTGTACCTGAATCAAAAAGGGTAAAGAATATTTCTAAAGAAGTGCCTTTTGTGGAGACCTGGGGATCCTAAAGAAACTAATGATGTCAAGATACATACATAAGACCACATATTACAATTCTTTCAAACCCAACCCCATGACAAAAATTGAAGGAAGAAAGATTTTCAAGCTAAAAATTACTTCAATTTTAGAATAATATATCAACCAAATATAGCAGTGAAAACACAATAAGAAATCAAATTCCATGTCAGTATGAGATATTAAAGCAGGCAGCATTATTTTCATATGGAGACAGGTGCCCCGAAAATGTACTCTCTTTTTGCCTCAAAAAGTATTAACTAACTCTAGATTGATAAATGAGGTATTCTCTTTTTTTCTTTTGTAAATGGTTTCAAATAGAAATTGTCTACCACTTACTTACCTGTAAGACCTACATCAAAGGGCCATTGAGAAATAATGAGATATGTTCAAATCATTTTGTCAAGTTTTTATTATAGATACACATATTTATTTCTAAATCACACTCTTTCCATTATTATAGAGATTCAGAATATGCCTCTGTTTAAAAACATAGAATACTGGGAAAATGTCAATCTATTACATTAGTCTATCAGTATGTTAGAAAAAAAAGTCAGATAACTTAGCTGATTTATTTTTTTATAGAATAGTGGCTTTTTTGACTACATAAACTAGTCATTCTCATTAAAATAAACTATTAGTAGAGAGTCATAGACTCCATAGATTATATCATGGAATTATTTGGTTTAGTTAATTTTGAAGAAAAAAAAGTCTTAAAGTAGATTGGTATAAACAGAGCAAGAGAGAAATAGTTGAATCAGTAATCACATGTAACAACAATCATTGCATGTGTTGAGGGGAAATGATCTTTTCAGATTGCTTTCTATTTAATAATGCAGGGTAATTATGTCTGGTTGCAAATCAAGAAAGATGATTGAGTTGTTCTTTGCAATAGTTCAATGATGCTTTGTTTATTTCCAAGAAGCAATATAGGGGACCTAATCACTGGCAATCATTCAGATACTTTAACTATGGCTCTAGAAGTAAATTTAGATGAATTCATGCTCATTTATAACTTTCTTTCTGAGTTAGAAATAAATAAGATTGAAATATATTATCCAAAGAGTTGGGAACAATTAAATCACTAAATTTCTTATTCTAAGAAAGAGGAAAAAGCACATCATCTAGTTCATTTTTTTTTCTGATTTCCATAGTATTGTAAGCAACTTAATCATCCTATATTTTATTCTCTGAAATGTACTCCTCAAATCCAGTGACACTGACCTGTTTGTTTGCTAAACAAGACATTATATTCCTTAGTTCTGGCATTTTCTGTAGTTATCTTCTATGTTTGGAATGTTCTTCCTCCTCTAACTACTTACTGATCTACCTAATATTCCTTTAAGTCTCAACAAAATCTCCATAGAAGTCTTTTCTCTCTCCCTCTCTCTCTATTTCTCTCTCTCTGTCTCTCTCTTGCTGTCTCTGTCTGTCTCTTTCTCTGTCTCTGTCTGTCTCACTCTCTGTCTCTGTCTGTCTCACTCTCTGTCTCCTCTCTCTGTCTTCTTTCATATATGTGTGTGCAACTGATTTCCAAATTCTTTCTTTCCTTCCCATACCTCCTCTCCCCACTGAGAAGTTAAGCAATATAGCAATTATTTGTGTGATGTTACATGAAGCAGATTTCCATGTCAGCACCCCTGTTGCTTTGCAACTATAGGTGCTTCTCTCTGCCCTGGAATTGCGACCAGGGAGTGGTTACAGGCAATACAGTTGCCACACAACATGCTGCCAAATTCTAGCAGGAGACTCCTCTACATTATCTTTCTGACTAGCCACCAGATCCTCTTATCTTCTCTGACTTTGTCAACTCCCAAAGCTGCTGCTGCAGTTGTTGCCACATCTTGGTTTGGCTAGAAAAAAAATGCTTCATCAAAACCTTTTTGGTTCAGTCTCTCCAGAATTTAATTTTAAGGGTTATTTTAAACTTGTCTGGAAAGGAATACTTATATGCTGCCATCTTGACTCTACTCCAGACGTCTCCTCCCATTCTATCATTTTTTTTTCATTTTTTAGTTACATGTAGAAACATTTTGACAATTGATTTTTGACATTTTAGAATTTGAATTTTCACCTTCCATCCCTTCCCACACTCCCTGATATGGTGAGCAGTGTGATATATGTTAGATCTATACTTTCCTATAATATATATTTACATATTGCTCATCTGGTGGTAGAAGCAACATTTCATGCATACAATAGAAGTCTCATGAAGGAAATATAGTGGAAAATGGCAAGCTTTGCTCTCCACTCAGACTCCAACAGTTCCTTCTTTGGTTGGGGAAAACATTTTCATCCTGAACTACTTTTGATTAACTTAAAGACTTCACTGATAAAGCTTAATCTTTCATAGTTAATCATAGTATAATATTTCTATACATTGTTCTCCTGGTTCTGCTCACTTCATTTTGCATGTTTATATGTGCTTCCAGGTTTTTCTGAACTCATCCTCTTCATCATTCCTTATGGTGCAATAGTACTCCATTACAACCAGATGCCACAACTTGTTCATTCATCTCCTAAGGGATGAACAACCCCTCAGTTTCCAGTTCTTTGCCATTAAAGAAAGAACTGCTAGAAATATTTTGGCACAGGTAGGTCTTTTTGCCTTACCTCTGATTTCTTTGAGATATAGATTCAGTAGTGGTATAATTTTGGGGTCAAAAGTTATACATAAAGTTGTGGCCCTTTGAATTTTGTTCCATATTGCTCTCCAGAATGGTTTTATCAGTTCCCATCCAGTCTTGATTCCATGGTCTTCTCTCTGTTATTTCCTTTTCATCCCATACACAGCTATCTTTGTATATATATATATATATATATATATATATATATATATATATATATATATATATCTTTTTTAATGTTGTCTTCCACATTAAAGTATAAGCTCCTTGAGGACTGGGACTTTTTTTTGGCTTTTTATTTTTCCAGTGTTTTACAGAATACCTGGCACATAGGTGCTTATATTTTATTGATTAGATGTTTTCAATAGGAATGTTCTTACACTATTTCAGGATACATCAACTTAATTCAATTTGAGATATGTTTTTAAAATATCTACTATATTTAAGACAGTGTGGAAGTTCTGTCTTTGACATATATGTTGACAACTTTGTTTATGAAACCCTCAGGCACCACTGAATCACCCAAGATAGGATTAGTAGGTTTGTCATGGACTGAACAATAAACTTTCATGGACCCAATGATCTCAGCCTAGATAGGAGTGGTAGATATACTCTAATATTAAGTACCCTTTGTCTTAGAAGTTTCTCCCTTTGTATTAGACATCTGCAAGGTAGTTCAGCCCCTGTCTGAACTCTTCCTTCACTAGCCTCCATGTAAATCAATCTGTTGTCTTTCCTTTCCTTTATTCCCCATAATGTATATAAGACCCCAAGTCATTCAGTTCAATGGAAATTTCCATGATGGAGATTCTCCTTCATGGTGCCTTTTCCCAGAGACATTTTTCCCAGTGTCTCAGAGCTTAGTTCAGTGTAGTATTGTTTTTGTTATGTGTGTGTATTATTCTTTGTGGTGGTCATAAGAACTCTGCCTACCTTATCTTCATTAAATGCTTGTTCTTCTTAACTTTTTTAGTAGTTCTGTGTTTTTCAAGTTTGACAATGAATATGTGACAGTGGAAAGTCACTTAACCTTTCACTGTAGCAAGCAATTCTCTGGGATTATGAATTGCAAAACAGGGACTGATCTGTATTAGCAGAGGATTTCCTAACTGAGAGTTCTTTAAATTAGTAAATTTAAAAATTCAATATGTCTTCAAAAACCTTACAAAAAAGAAATTATGAAAAAACAATTAAAATGCAATAATATATACATTAATAAAATATTTTGATTGTTTCATAAGAAGAGACAACATAGAGCAACTTTTTTTATTATGTGGATAAATACATGGACATCTAGAGATACAACGATTTAAGCAATATATTCAGCTTGTGTGTACATTGTAGACTCCTAAAGCACACAAACTGTCTTTTTCTCTGTATCTCTAGTGCTTATCACAGTCCCTAGCATATATTTTGTCTTTAATAAATGCTTGTTGGCTGTCTGACAAGCAGCATAAATGATACTTTTTTTTCAAATGTATGCATCCAAAAATAAGTATTCCATTTATCAAATATGAGGGATTAGTGGGACTATCTTTGACCTCTTTGATACTCAGAATATCAAAAGAATGGGATAATGACCCATAACCCATAAAGTATACCCTATCTAGCAAAATAATAGAAAACTCAGAAAAGAGTCACATAGATTGGGGAGCCATTTGTTACCTTTTGTACTGTGAAGATAGGATTAACTCTCCCCTAGTCTATTTTAGCTAATCAAATCAAGAACTTAAAGTACCCCTACATACCATTAAACATGAGAGTTCACAAGTCACTTAGAGTAAGTGACAGCTCCAAAGGCCATTGCCCTTCTCCTCTTGGGCAGTGTTAGGCAAATTGAAAGGCTGCCACTGGTTTCTATGGAGAAGGAGAAGTGCCAGGAAGTGATGTGGAAAAAAGAGGTATACAAAGAGAGCAACATGGTCTAGCATTCATTCCCTTCCTGGTGTTTGGAGAGATTGGTTCCGGAGATCCCTGCCTTGGCTTGAAGGAGATCTTCCCCCTGGATCTTGCATTGACTTTCTGGGTGAGTGACTGAGATTCCAGCCTTGGCTTTGGAGGAGGCTTCATTGGTGGAATGCTGGCTGAAGACACCACCAGGACTTCTGGCTGAGGATTACCAGGAAATCCAAGTGGAGACAGAGTCTTAGGGAACCCCTGTCAGGGCTGAGCCTGGCTTCTCAGGAGAAGGGCTGGAAGGCTTATTAGAATATGTCTCTTTATCTACATTTTTTCACTTTCACTCTTTCCACCTATTTGTAAATAAATCTGTTAAAAGTCATTTTGACTAATACTAAGTTTAAATCCATAACTATGATATTACTTTAGAATTCTCATATTTAGCATAAAACCTAAATTTAAACTCATAGAATTATTGAAAGGCATACACATTTCAATGAGATCACAGATTAAATTTTTAAATGATTTTTAAAATATCTGATGAATTCTTCATTAAATTTGAATATACAAATTTGGGTGGGGAAAGAGAGAAGTATTTGTTGAAATGCTATGGTTTGAGAAGTGTTCAGTCTTTCAATTTATATCACTAGCAGGTCATAACAATCCTTGAATATATCAGATGAGCATTTTTGAAGACCAGAATGGTAATTTACTTTGCTCCTGCACTTTGTTCCTGTGTTTATACTTACATTAGATGGGATGATCAATTATTTATCCCCTGGTGGTTGTTCTCCACCCCTTCCAAACCTAAATGTTACTAATAATATCTATGGGTCTCATAATTGAATGACTCTAAAACTTGGATCAATCACATTGATCCATTAAAATAGTCAACATGATATAGTCATGATCTGGTCATTTCTTTCTCCAAATCTAGATTTTATCCAGAAATAAAGATAAGTATTGAATAATTCTTTCCCTGAAGCTGCAGTTCTGATTTACAACAGAAGAATATAATTGCTCTTTTATTTTAGAATAAATGAAAATAGTAAGATTTGCTTAGAATGACCCTTAGAAAAATGTTGCCTAAACAACTTTGATTTCAAAGTTTTTTAAATGACTGCAGATTAACAAAGAAGATAGCAATGTTAAAAATCAATGTCACTGTAATTTTTTATTATTGAAAATCGGGCTTTGAAATATTTAGATTCACTATTGCATTACTGAGAAGTGATAATTGCAAGAGAAAATATCAAAGTCCTAGCCCTTGTGAAAGTTTATTTACTCTTGCTATTTACTAGTGTGTGTTGTTGTCATTGATATTGCTGTTCTTCTTCAGTAGTTTTAGTTGTGTCAAGATCTTTGTGACCTCATTTGGGCTTTACTTGGCAAAGATGTTGGAGTGATTTGCTATTTATGAAATAATCAATGTAAAATACGATAAAATCTTTAAGTCCTCTATAAACATCAGCTTATTATTACTATTCTTTTTGCTCAACTAATACTGAACTTTTTTTACCAATCAATAAATGAAAGCCATACGTTTATCACAAAATATAGTTTTTTTAATAAAGTTTGTGTTTAATTATGCAGCTATATCTCTATTATCTGTTTCATCTTGTATGAGTAGACATTGGCTAACACTAATAATTGAAAACTGTCATGAAACTATTTGCAGATAGCAAACTGTATGGAATTAGGACCAAAGGAATCCTAGGAATCATGGTCAACTAATGTCCCAGAATTGGAGATTCAAGCCAATTCAGAGCATATGACATTTCCATAGGAACCTATGTGGCAATTTCTCAGTATTCACAGAGCATCCACAATAGACTTGGCAAAGCAGTTGAAAATGGACACAAACTAAGTGAAATGAATGCTCTCAGGGGTGTCCTGTTTTGGGGTAACATTATAAAGATTTTATATGGCTCAATTTAGCATCCCTACATTATGTTCATTGTGTAAGTGTGCCATTTCATGGGCCACTGTTCTCTACTCTATTTCAGGTAATTCTGTTTCACAATGAGCAGATAAGACCACACTGTTCCACATCAATATATTTATACCTGGTGAAGGGGACGTGAAGGGCTGTACTATATACATGGCTCATGAATCAATGAAAAATGAGGCCACATTCATGCACCATTTGCAGTGCAGTTTTGTATATCCTGCATCCAAAATAATTACAACTATTATGCTCCATGTTTTAAAGAAAAATCACATCTTTTCTACTAGAGAAAATTGCTTTCTAAGTAGATAACAGATTTCTGAACCAAACATAATATACAGTAGAAAAGTTAAAGCAAAACACTTATTTTTCACTTGGATAACCATCACCTTTTTCCTCTCAATGGAACATAATAGCTCTAATTGATTTTTTGCAGCAGATTATCTGTACACCATTAATCTAAAATGCATTATGAATCAAAACTCATTATGTCCATCAAAACATTATAATGAATGGGAAAAATACCTTCACAATTCACCTATTAAAAAGATGAATAAACAAATATAAATAGTATATCAATGTCCTGACCTTAAATCAATACCTAGTCTTACAGATTCTGCAATCATTTCACAATGGATCTTTCTGGGTGTTTTTTTAATGGCATCTTCTTCACAGGAAAATAACAAATGAAAGCTTTTTAAAAAGCCCTCAGCCAACATTTCCTCTTTTGATCTCACATAATTGACTTTCTCATAAATAAATCAATCAAGTGACCAGCTAGATTAGGCCACACTTTTGTGACCTAATGTAGGTGTGGTTATGTTGCCTGATGCCTCTCAAGAATGGGGCTTTCTAATATTATAGTATGTTTATATCCAAAATTTTGTCTGCAAAGAATAAAAAATGGTGCCCCTGTACAGAGTAGAAAAGAGACTATATACCCTTAAATGTAGAAACTGGGTAAGAAGCAAAGCTAAAAACCACACATAGGTTTGAAACTTTCAACTCTAAAACTAACTGTTTCGGTGTTGAACCACAGGATTCTGATGGTTCTATTTTAGACAATGTCTTTTTTTTTTATTTTGAAAGAAGATATTAGTCATTCTCTGTATATGCATTCTTAGTATAATTTGCCAAGCAAGGAGACATTACTTTCTACAATAGAGATTTACTCTCTTTTTTTCCATTCATTTATAGTATTATTATATTGATTTAAACATACAAAGACAGCATGGTACATCAGAAAATCCTCTCAATATGGAGTTTCGAAACCTGAGTTTGAATACTACTTCCTACTTAAAAGTTAATCTACAGTGGTGTTGCATGACTTTGGATAAATCACTTCTCTCTGAGCCTCAATTTCATCATTGATGAAGAGAATTGTTAAAAAGGTAATTTCCCAAGTGCCTTCCAGTTTTAAATATTTGTCATTAAATCTATAGGGATAATACATTGTAGCTAAGCGGGAATGCCTCACCATGCCTAGGGGGGGAAATGATGTTAACCCCCCTCTTCTGTCTTTTTGTAAAACTGTGACTTTGTTAGACAAATTGAGATTTGTCTCAATAATGAGAATTATCCTCCCCTTGACTCTTAAATGGAATACTACTTCGAATTTTGTTCTTCGGTAGTACATATATAATTCTAACATTAGAATTTAGCAAGGTGGCACTGTCGACAGAGTGCCAGACCTAGAGCCAGGAAGATTGATTTTCCTGAGTTCAAATCTGGCCTTAGACAATGACTAGCTTTGTGACCCTGGGTAAGTCATTTAGTCCTGTTTGCCTCCATACCTCATTAGTTAAAATGAGCTGAAGAAGGAAATGGTAAGCCATCCCAGTATCTTTGGCAAGTAAAGCCCAAGAGGTGATAATGAATAATCTGAAAAGAGAGAATCAACAATGCTAACTGTTTTGCCTTTTAAAATTTTACATGTATTATCCAATATGATCTTTGTTCTTGAATTAGTCTTATAAAAGAAGGTCAGAAGTTGAAAAAAGAAAGAGATCATAGAGATGTCCAAAATGGGCTCCACAATCAATGAGAGGTTCTCTAAGTAAAAGGATGGAAAGGGAAGGGGAGAGAAGAAAGAAAGCCAGAACTAATGGAGCCACTTGGTGATGATGATGTAATCCTTAGAAGAGATAATGGGTTTAGGTTCTTAGCCTTTTTTGTATTTAGGGACTCTGTAAGTATGATGAAGTCTATGGTCTCAGGTTAATATTTTGAAATGCACAAAATAAAATTCAAAGGATCTTTAAGGTAATCTAATATTGAAATATAATTGTAAAAATATGCTTTTAAAATGTTGGAGATGGTATTTCCTTTTTCTCAGTAGAGGCCAGAGCTATAGAGTTTTGATTTTGGAGCTTAGAAGAGGAAGATTTGTGAAAACTTTCAGGTGGAAGGAGAATTTAAGGCCTTTTTGATTGAGTTTAAATTTCTCAATGCATATTGTAAAAGATTAACTGATTTTTGGCCTAAGCATCTTATTTTCTAAATGGTAGTTATTGATTCACTGTGCTATATCATCCAAGAAAGTAAATTATTTTGGAGAAAATAAAATATGAAAAAAATGACAAAGATTAATGACTTTGTTCACTTTTATTACCCATTAATTTGTCCCATAGAAGAGTGCAGAAAGAATAGGCTGAAGGGATAAAGAATGAAAAGAGACAGAAAGGCTAGATACAGTGGCTTCTCCTACCCTTTTAGTTATGGAGTTCTACACATAGTGCCAGAGTATGTAATGCCCTGGATTAGATCTAGTTTTAATAGAAGTAATAAATATTTGTGTATCAATATAATCTCAAAATGAAGGAAAGAGGAGATGTGGTTCTTGCACATGGAAAATTTTATCTTTTTTCTATGGGAAGATTAAAACTGTAAAAATATGTCTATACAATTTTATGAAAGAGTTATATTCATATAAGAGTTCTTGATCATTTAAAGTAATGGTTAGAGTTTAGAATATTGACTATTTAAAATATGTATATATATGTTTTTATATAGTTCTCTTCTACTTTATCTCATCTATATTACTACTTCTTATTTTCTACATGAAATTTGTGCTGATAGAGATAAATGCAATTGTCACAAGCTTAAAAATGTCTCTATATCTATCTGTGTATATATACATGCATTAAATACATTTTTAACTTCATACTCTGAATATTTTGATTTTACTTGTAGAAGAAAGAGCAATCAATATGCTTTGAAACTCAAATTTTACTCTTTTTCAAATTTCATTTTTTTAATATAGTGACTCTTTATCATGCATTAATAACTAAAGAAAATGTTGTTAAAATTTTGGAACAGAGACAGCTGGGTAGCTCAGTGGATTGAGAGCCAGACCTAGAAACAGGAGGTCCTAATTTCAAAATCTGGCCTCAGACACTTTCTAGCTGTGTGAATCCTGTGCAAATCACTTAACCCCCATTGCCTAGCCCTTACCATTCTTCTGCAATAGGGTTTAAAAAATTGAATCCAAAAATTTCATGATCAAAAATTTTAACTGGTTCTTTCTGATTAAATATTTAATCATTTTCAACATTTTGAGGATGTAACATTTAATGAAATTGACAGTCATTTTTTTCTCACTAGTCTTCAGTTTCTTTATCTACAAATGAGATGACTCAACTAGATGATCTAGTATTTTCCTTTCAATAATAAATATATGGTCCTATTAAAATCTAAGTTTCTTATGGAGAATCAATACTGTGTATTGGTTCTAAGACAGAAGAGTGGTAAGGGCTTTCATTGTCCATTAGTGAATTCTTGCATCTTGATGTTTCTCCCTTATAATCTCCTTTTTTGCTTGTATATCTCTCTCCCATTTAAAATTTTTGGTTCTGGATACTCCAGATTACTTTTATATTCTTCCTAATTACATAAATATTTCCTTGTCTTTCTTTCTATCTCTTTACTTATTTTTTGATTCTCTCTTTTTGCCCTTCTTTCCACTAAATGTTTCCTTTTCACTTACCAGGGCATGATACAGAAATCAAATCTATTTATAGTTGCTATGTGTTACTAATATTTAGAAGTGTTTTTTTAAAGCAAGTGAATTGAACTGCCTATATTCCTGTCTCAAAAATTTAAAACAATTAATAATAATTTCTATAAGTTGCATTTTCCTTGTGTGTGTGTAATCCTTGGTTGGTTCTTATTTATAATATGACAGTGACCTTGGTGTGAAAAAAATATTTCTTTACACCTAGTCTTATATGACTTATTTATTTCTTTATTGAGCCTAGATCGATATCCCAACCTATGTCAAAATTTAAAAAAAAAATGAATCTTAGAAATGAAGGGTCAGAAATTACTTTGCCCAATTATATGGCAATAAATACACCAATTTAGGTGATATGGATGAATATATACAAAAATACAAACTGTCTAGACTAACAGAAGAGGAAATAGAATTCTTAAATAATCCCATATCAGAAATTGAAATCCCACAAGCCATCAAAGAACTTCCTAAGAAAAAATCCCCAGGGCCTGATGGATTCACCTGTGAATTCTATCAAACATTCAGAGAACAGTTAATCCCAATACTATACAAACTATTTGACATAATAAGCAAAGAGGGAGTTCTACCAAACTCCTTTTATGACACAAACATGGTACTGATTCCAAAACCAGGCAGGTCAAAAACAGAGAAAGAAAACTATAGACCAATCTCCCTAATGAATATAGATACAAAAATCTTAAATAGGATACTAGCAAAAAGACTCCAGCAAGTGATCAGAAGGGTCATCCACCATGATCAAGAAGGATTTATACCAGGGATGTAGAGCTGGTTCAATATTAGGAAAACCATCCACATAATTGACCACATCAACAAACAAACCAACAAGGACCACATGATTATCTCAATAGACACAGAAAAAGCCTTTGATAAAATACAACACCCATTCCTATTAAAAACACTAGAAAGCATAGGAATAGAAGGGTCGTTCCTAAAAATAATAAACAGTATATATCTAAAACCATCAGCTAATATCATCTGCAATGGGGATAAACTAATTGCATTCTCAATAAGATCAGGAGTGAAACAAGGATGCCCATTATCATCTCTACTATTTGACATTATACTAGAAACACTAGCAGTAGCAATTAGAGAAGAAAAAGAAATTGAAGGCATCAGAATAGGCAAGGAGGAAACCAAGTTATCACTCTTTGCAGATGACATGATGGTCTACTTAAAGAATCCTAGAGATTCAACCAAAAAGCTAATTGAAATAATCAACAACTTTAGCAAAGTTGCAAGATACAAAATAAACCCACATAAGTCATCAGCTTTTCTATATATCTCCAACACAGCTCAGCAGCAAAAACTAGAAAGAGAAATCCCATTCAAAATCACCTTAGACAAAATAAAATACCTAGGAATCTACCTCCCAAGACAAACACAGGAACTATATGAACACAACTACAAAACACTCGCCACACAACTAAAACTAGACTTGAGCAATTGGAAAAACATTAACTTCTCATGGATAGGACGAGCCAATATAATAAAAATGACCATCCTACCCAAACTTATTTATCTGTTTAGTGCCATACCCATGGAACTCCCAAAATGTTTCTTTACTGATTTAGAAAAAAACATAACAAAATTCATCTGGAATAACAAAAGATCAAGGATATCCAGGGAAATAATGAAAAAAACACATATGATGGGGACCTTACAGTCCCAGACCTTCAACTATATTACAAAGCAGCAGTCATCAAAACAATTTGGTACTGGCTAAGAGACAGAAAGGAAGATCAGTGGAATAGACTGGGGGAAAGCGACCTCAGCAAGACAGTATACGATAAACTCAAAGATCCCAGCTTTTGGGAAAAAAATCCACTATTCGATAAGAACTGCTGGGAAAATTGGAAGACAGTATGGGAGAGACTAGGAATAGATCAACACCTCACACCCTACACCAAGATAAATTCAAAATGGGTGAGTGACTTAAACATAAAGAAGGAAACCATAAGTAAATTGGGTAAACACAGAATAGTATACATGTCAGACCTTTGGGAGGGGAAAGACTTTAAAACCAAACAATACATAGAAAGAATCACAAAATGTAAAATAAATAATTTTGACTACATCAAATTAAAAAGCTTTTGTACAAACAAAACCAATGTAACTAAAATCAGAAGGAAAACAACAAATTGGGAAAAAATCTTCATAGAAACCTCTGACAAAGGTTTAATTACTCAAATTTATAAAGAGCTAAATCAATTGTACAAAAAATCAAGCCATTCTCCAATTGATAAATGGGCAAGGGACATGGATAGGCAGTTCTCAGATGAAGAAATCAAAACTATTAATAAGCACATGAAGAAGTGTTCTACATCTCTTATAATCAGAGAGATGCAAATCAAAACAACTCTGAGGTATCACCTCACACCAAGCAGATTGGCTAACATGACAGCAGAGGAAAGCAGTGAATGCTGGAGGGGATGAGGCAAAGTCAGGACACTAATTCATTGCTGGTGGAGTTGTGAACTGATCCAACCATTCTGGAGGGCAATTTGGAACTATGCCCAAAGGGTGATAAAAGACTGTCTGCCCTTTGATCCAGCCATAACACTGCTGGGTTTGTACCCCAAAGAGATAATGGACAAAATGACTTGTACAAGAATATTTATAGCTGCGCTCTTTGTGGTGGCCAAAAACTGGAAAACGAGGGGATGCCCATCAATTGGGGAATGGCTGAACAAACTGTGGTATATTTTGGTGATGGAACAATAAAGTAGAGGAATTCTATGGAGACTGGAACAACCTCCAGAAAGTGATGCAGAGCGAGAGGAGCAGAACCAGGAGAACATTGTACAGAGACTGATAGACTGTGGTATAATTGAACGTAATGGACTTCTCCATTAGTGGCAGTGTAATATCCCTGAACAATCTGCAGGGATCTAGGAGAAATAAAACAATATTCATAAGCAAAGGATAAACTATGGGAATAGAAACACCGAGGAAAAGCAACTGCCTGACTACAAGAGGTTGAAGGGACATGACAGAGGAGAGACTCTAAACAAAACTCTAATGCAAATATTAACAACATAGAAATGGGTTCGAATCAAGAACACATGTGACACCCAATGGAATCATGCATCGGCTATGGGGGTGGGGGGAAGGAAAAGAAAATGATCTTTGTCTTTAATGAATAATGCTTGGAAATGATCAAATAAAATATTATTTATAAAAATAAAGAAATGAAGGGTCATAGGAACCTCTAAAGACTCAGCCGTTATAGCAGTTCTCTTAACATCCTTGGACTTTAGATCACCCAGTATAAAATATACCTCATCGTACCCACCAAAAAAAAAAAAAACAAACAAACACAAAAAACCCTACTTGAAATGGGGTGTTTAGAAGTCCAAATGAGATAATGTAGGTAAATCATTCTTTCCATCCTTTAAATGTGAGCTATCATTGGTATTATGAAGCTTTGCTCTCAGATTTATAACAAAATCCAGTTAGTAATTTGCCTTTAATTTGAAGTTCATATGAGACAACAAAAAGTTTTAGGACATTATTCATTAATTTTTCCTATAAAAATCTTTAATATAAATTCAAGTCAATATGTACATATTACACATTTCCTATTTTCTAGATGCTATGCTATGTATTGGGAATAGAAAAATAATAGAGCATCTTTTCCCTCTAGTACCTTACCTTCTAATGGGAAAAAATAAGCCATTAAAGGGAGTTGTAAAGCAAATGGTGGGACTGGAAAGTATAGAGCATGATAGAAAATTCCAGATAGGTTTATCAGTAGGAAAGAAGTGAAAGACTGAGTATTGTTGGCCTTTGTCATGGATGGATATTGTATATCAAAATGAATATAAAGGAGAAACTTCACAACAGAGAGGGAAGCAAAAAGAAGGAAAGATCTAGGTTGAGAAAGCTGATTTTCTCTATGGAAGAGATATTTGAAGAGTTAGGAGCAGAGCCCAAAGAGGAATGAAGCAAGATAAAACAAATTCAAAAAGGGAAAATGAGATACCCTGTCACATATTTTCCCATCACTGTGAGCAAGAAACAAAAATACATTACAAAGCTATTTAAACCAAGGAAGCACTTTCTTTTAAAATGCCCTAATTATTCCCAGTACAACATATTGAACAGGCAGTTCGAGGAGATGGATGGATAATGTGGAAAAAATGCAGAATGATCAATTGAAATGACAACCACATTTAACTTTATCAGAAATGACCTGAAAACCCATTTACCATAGTCATCTTTTGCACTGAGCTGTGTAATAGTGCTTTTAATGAAAGAGACAAGCATAACTTAACTAATTACCTAGAGACACCAAAATCAGTCATGTCAGTGACTCCCTCATGCACATTTTCTTGGACCTTTTCCTTTTCCTCAATAATGGGGTGGGAGGATGAAAACCAGCACTGATATCAGACAATGCTGAGATTAAAACAATATCAAGATATTTTATCACAATTAAACATGTACTAGAACATTCTCATTGAATATTTATCTAATTTAGAAAAATAATTTTCAAACATCTTGGGAATTGAAACATTTTACAAGTATTATTTAAGCTATTTGAATAATGAATTCTTTGATTGAAAAATAACATGTTAGCATGGAATTGTTATTAGTTATTTAACTGTAAATAGACAAACCAGTCAGTATACTCATCAATGGTCAGCCAATATGAGTCTTACTAATAACCAAAAAGAATTAGACTTGGTTCTTTTTGTCTTTATAATGATTCAATGATTGACATTTTTTCCCATTGCCTTAAAATTATGAGGACTGCATGCAGTAATTTGACTCCAAATGAGATTTGTGTTGAGGGATATCTACTTATTACCCGATGGGAGATGTTATGAAGCAAGTTCTCCTAAGGAATTTAGGTATGTATAAAATCATATAATCAGATGAAATCTTAGATATCTTATTTTTCTCTTGATCATAAATTTCATCCTATCTCATATTGTTTTCTTCATTTCCTTCTCTTATTTTTTATCCATCTCCCTCCTTCATCCTTCCCATTCTTTTTCATCTTCATGTTTTTCCCCTTTCTGTATTATCTTCCTGCCACTTCTGGGAGAATAAGAAGTTCATAATCTGACATACTTAGAACTATTATGACCATCCACCTCCCCATATCTTTCTCTTTCTACCTTTTTCTGTCTTCATTGAATGCCTTTCCTCTAGGTGAACCAATGGAATTAAAAAGAAAAAGAAAAAAATAATAAGCCCTTAAGGTCTTTAAAATATATTAGTGAATTATATGATTTTCCTAATATCTTAAGTCATTACACAATAAGAAAGAGGTATTTGGAATTGCCTGGAGGAAAAATTATGTTTAAATTTAAATTTAAATAGTTACTGAGAAACATATTTTTAAAAAGGGAATAAGATGTTCACTAAACTTTAATGGGGCTGTATAAATTAAAAATGCATTATATTTAGGAAGATATAAATTTAATTCCCATCTCTGATGTATAATGACTGTTGACCTAGAGAAGCTCTAATTTATACAATCAATTATTCAATAAACAAGCAATTACTAAGTACCTACTAGGTTCCAGGTACTGTGCTGGGTCCTAGTGATAAAAATACAATACATGAAACAATAATCAAGTAATTTTCTAAGGTGCTAAGTTGCAAATGAAATATACATTTGAATTGCTGGAAAGATTTCTCAACAGGAGATTTTGACATAAATTAATTAATTATTTCATGAAAAAGTACTCATTAATCACTTATTATGTGCAAATCATTGGCCTAAATGTTGGGGATAGAATGAGAATAGTGACTTAATGTGCTTAATGTCAAGAAGCTCACATTCCAGGGAGAGAAATGACATGATTTTTAGCTGAAAAACAAATTAAAAAATTCCGTGATCATGAGTGCATCAGCATCCATGTACTCAATAAATACAATTAAAATAATATCTATTATTAAAATATAAATCGATGAATTTATATCTAACTAAAATTTATCTAATTCATGTTGAGGCAGCTAGGGAGTATAGTAGATATCATATCACACTTGGAGTCAGGAAGTCTCATCTTACTGAGTTTAAACCTAGTCTCATACACTTACTAACTGTGTAAACTCGGGCAAGTCAGTGAATTTTGCCTCAGTTTCCTCATATATTGAGTGAATGGGAGAAGGAAATGCCAAATCACTACAGAATCTTTACCAAGAAAACCCCAAATAGGGTCATTTGAATCAGACAAAACTGAAAAAATCAAACCAATTTTTAAAATCATATCATGCTCTTTTTTACATATAATTATTAAATCATAAAGGACTTTTAAAAGTGGCTCCAAAAACATTAGTAGTTATGGCTAGATCTTCAACTCCAAACTCATTTTTTTCCCCTGCATGTTATATGAGGGTTTTTGTAATCCAAGAAGATATCATTAAATTTGTATTTTTGGAGGAAAAAATATTTATTGAAAGAATTTTCTCAATAAAACATATTATTTTCACCTACAAATGAAGGGCTAGCTCAAATTAATTGTTGATTAGCATCTGTGGACACTGTAACAGGACACAATTGAACTAGCAAACAATTTGAAAATGAAAAAAATAATTTTTGGATAAGAGGTATTGGTATATCCCCAAGGCAGAAGTGTACAGGTGATGAAATGAGGTAAAGGTGATTAACAGCACTCAAAATATGAATCAATGAAACTACAATATTTATTTTTATTCCAATCTTTTCTCTAAGAAAAGGGAAATTAATGATAGAGAAGCTAAAACAAAAGAAAGATAAAGGAGAAGGCTGATGAATTTCTAAATAAGGTGATGCTATGGAATTGAGGCTGAAGGTGAATGGTTGGTGAAATCCTGAGGAGTATTAATGACTTCCAAGAAATGATATTTGATGTGATTCTCCCTATGACTTAGTTAAAGCTAACCTCTATGGAAGCTACATGGTCCTTCTAGGCCATGAATCCCCAGAGCAGAGATTTACCCCCTCCAATATGCTAAACAGTTGTATCTTAACAGAAGCTAACATGGGAAAGTTTTATTTTAAAGGATAGAATTAACATTTTCAGAAAATAAAATGGAGGAATGTGTTTTCCAACGAGAAGACGAAAAGGGTTTATGTTTAGGGTGATTTTCCCCTTAAGAGATGATGAATGGCTTTTGTTAAAGAATAGGTGATAAAACATTGATCTCTGAGAAGGGACTCATATAAGATATTATCTGTATGTCACAACCTAGCCCTTTATTAGGTGCATTGCTATTGATTTCTAACACAAAGGATTTGTGAGAAAGAGAACATAGATATTATGTACACCAACCCCCTCATTTTGCAAATGAGAAAGCTCATGAGGGATAGAGAAGAATAGCCACCATTTGCCAAAACTAGGGTTTCTGGCTCCAAGTCTAGTTTTCTTTCCACAACTGCATATTAACTTTTTTTCAGCAGAATAAATAAAATCTCCTCAACAATATTTCAAACTCTTTGAGAAAAGCAATCATGTCATATATTGTTGTTACATTCCCATTTTACCCCAAAATAGTAGCAATAAAAATAAATGACAATATAATTGCTTCCCATTAATGTTTTCTTTGCATGTACTATCTCATTTGAAACTTTCTTTTAAGCACTATTGTCCTGGTAATGATGATGATGATGATGATGATGATGATGATGATGATGATGATGATGATGATACTATTAATAACAACAACAACATAGCATTTTAAGGTTTGTAAAACATTTTTCATCTTTCATCCCATTGGGTATTCACAACCCTAGGAGTTTGGTGCTATCATTATCACCATTTTACATTTGAGGAAACAAAGGTTTGTAGAAATTAAGTTACTGTCCCCAAATCATCACTTTTGAACTCTCAACTTCCAAAATCCAAGTCCATCACATTATGCACTGTACTATTTCTATGCTTATGAATTACAGAAATGCTATTATCTCCAACAGTTGTTGAGGATTATCCAAATGTCAATGGGACATTATGTAGTATGTATAAGGGTGCTTCAGCACATTTCCAATAATCACTTTCCCAGTAGAATCAATTTAGGGATATTGGCAGAGAGAAATAAATCTAAATGGGAAAAAAACATGGAAAAAAAAGAACAGTGTTCTTTCTTTGCTGACATTCATGTAATATCAAGACATCTAGAACATGAGGTATAGATACCTTTCATCCATCCCATGGAAGACTTATAGGGCATGAATCACAAAGGATGTGCAAGGATAGAGGGATTATGATATGCATCACTGGAATGAATATTCCTTATTAAAGTATCAATAGTTCTGTGAGATAGCTATAGGGAATAAGGTATTATTCCCATTAAAATGCCAATTATTATTTTACATATAAGGAAACTAAGGCGCATAAATATTAAGTAGCTTCATTAACTGATATATACTGATATATAAAATAATAATTAACAAAAACTAAAAAGTCAATTTGACTAATACCTAATTCATATTATTTCCATTGTAGAATGCTGTTATACAAGACAAATTATCAACTTTGAATCACTACTTGTTGAATCAAAATTATTTCAAATAACTAGTTAATTAATTTACTTATGCATAATGAATTTTATTTCTAAAGGTATCCATAAAAGGGCTTAGGGATTATATTTTATTTAACCTGAAATTTTGGGAGTAGCAGCCAGGATCCAACAAAGAGGCTTTATTCATAAATCTCTAGTGTTCTGATCAGTTTTTTTATTTGCTGTTATACCCCTTGAAACTATTATCTTATTTACATTTGACCTGAAAACTACATTTTACACTGATCCACAAAAATTTAATCATCCATCTCCACTTTGAATGCTTACTTAGATGGGAATTTCAAGTCAGAGAAATATATAGCTTGCTTCCAAGCTAGCTCAAAGCATAGTAGGGATTCTTCTGTTTGTAGAAAGGATAATTTTAAAAGCTGGAAACAAACTCTATTTGGATAGTGGCACTAGCTTTTGGTTCCAACTAAAAGCTCTCTTAGAACCCCATACATGGAGTTAGAAGAGGCTTATTTTAATCTAAAATCTGATGGTTACTTATAGAGGCAAGGAATCTAAAATTAGATGAGAGAGAGAGAGACTTGCAGAGACAGAGAGACAGAGAAACTCACAGAGACAGAAACAGAGACAGAGAAAGAAATATATTTTGTGGATCCATTTTGGTAAAACTATGGACCCTTTCTCAGAATAATGCTTTTAACTGTATAACATAAGATAAACAGGATTATGAAGAAAACCAAATATAGTAATCATTCAAAAAACTTTATGAACCCTATGTTAATAATCTTCATCTAATGGAAAAATCACTTTTCTTTGTCTATTCTATATAGTAGTGATAATAATATTTGTACTGTTTTCATTTGTAATATTTAAATTAAGAATCATAGGGTTGTCCTCCCAATTCCAAATCCAGTTCATCACTCAGGTGCCCTTTGAATATAATATTTTTTTAAGAATGCTTATTAATAGACATAGTTCTCCCTTACCTTGTGATACTAATGACAGAATCACTGATGTCAGAAATAAGCATATATCAGTCTATAAATGAATGACAAGCTTCTGAACTTCCAGTAGCCTCCACTAGTGATAATTTACTAGTAATTATTTTTGGAGGGGTAAGGATCAAAATAAGATAAATGTTATAAAGCTTTTTTTTCTAATATTAAACCAATACATGCATTTTGACTGATATTTTTACAATTTCATATCTTCCTCTGGTGACTGGAACAAGACTTTCAGATGGCACTTTATGAATGTCTTCTGATTTTAAAGTTTAACAATTCAAAATTAAATTTCAATAAATCTTCATTATGCATATAGTATACAATGCATAAAGCACTGTGCTAATTATTAGGGTGAAAACAAAAATGAAATGGGCCCAGCCTTCAACTGAGAAGACACCCAACTTGTAATTTAAAGAGTGCAATATCTGAATAATGGATGTTGGAGAGAGTACTAACAAATGAGCGAATCCTCTTGGAGAGGGCAGCAAAAGTAAAATAGAGGGAATACTCTGAGAAACAAGCTGAAGACAAAACATGTTACTCGTCTATGCAATAGCTTTTGCAAATGAATGAATAAAGGAAATACTGATATCATGTTCTGAAAACTATTAGTAGTCCATTTTGATGAGAAACCAGTTGATAACAGAAGGGATCACTTGCTTCTTGGTTACAATAGTTTCCATTAAATTATGACCCTTTTAAATTCTGACCTGCCCTCCAAATTCAAAGGGAAATCCTTCATTTCATATTATTTAGAGTATATACACATACATAAATATATATTAATAATGTTGAATATATTGAACATCATTTCCTTTTAGAGATGTTAAAAGTGAGTATGGGGAATAAATATTATTTTGATTTATTTCTAGCATCAAAAATCCAGGTATTATCATAAATCTTGAGATTTTAAGATCTTCATTCACTGATGAATTTTTCAAGCCATTAGCTTTATTCATCATGTTAACTCCCTTGGTAACACGGCATTTTAACTCCAACTTCTAAAAAAATTATAACAAGCTTTGTTTTCATTCCATAATACATTCATTACTTCCTTTATAGATCACAGAAATGGTAGAGAATATGAAATCTAATTCCAACACTGCTAAAAATACATTCATAATTACATAGTTGTCTTTAATGCATTTATCTAGAATAATGTCTTGACACTGCATTTAGCAAATGACAAATGATGATTTCAAGTAGCTTGGACCTGATTCCAAAGCACACTCAGATCACTAAAACATTAATCTGAATAAGGTCAAAAGAACAAAATCCTTAAAGTCATGGTTTGGGAGAATATATTTAAATTATATTTAAAGAATGTGAAATGTTTTGCAAGAGCAAGATATGGTTGGTTTTTATTCCATAAGGAGTTAGTTATTTTTTTAAATAATCTCTCCCCAGCAAATATATTCATACAATTTTATGATCTTCTCCCTATCCTATAAAACCAAAAGGATTAATGGACTATTACAAACACCAAACATATGTCATCCATGTTGGGAAGAATATTAAGGAGGAACATATCCTTTAAATGAAAACCAGAAGATTTGGTTTAAATACCTCTACTTTTATATCCCCAACTAGATGGACTGAACTTATTCTGTTTATTCCTGAAGTAGAAAACTGGATATGAAGGGTAAAACTTGCAGAGAGAAAATTTTAGGCAAAAATTTAGGCATGAAGTAAGGAAAATCTCCTTAATAATTAGGACTATATATAAGCCTATTAGGACTTCCTAGTGGAAAGTAGGGAAGATAGGCAAAGTCTAAATGAAACTTTTGATTCAGAGATATATGGTATTTCCAGGATCCTCTACCCCAATACTGTATCTTTAGAGATGGGGAAACAGATGCCCAAGAAAAATGATTTGCCCATGCTCACAAAATAACAGGCTTAAGATATAGGGTTTGAGCAAAGAGAGACATGGAATGTTATTTTTACTCTACCACATTGGATTCTCTGAGTGGACCTTCAAGCAAAAATTGTGAGACCTCAGGTAAGGGAGGTTGTAAAGGATTATTTTGAAGTAAGGAAAGGGCATGCATTGGACTAGTGGTTACTCAGGTTCTTTTCAACTCTAACATCCTGAGATTCTGAAATTAATGTTATTTCAAATGAATAAACAAAATTATTATGAACCTGTAACAGGATCCTTTAAAATTCATAAAGTTTATATAATATTCTAAATTTCTTCTAGATCAATATAACTAGCATTTTGTTAGAACCAATAATTCTTAGTTTTATTATGTTTTCAAAATTGTAACAAAAAACGTACAACCTATTATCCTCCCAGTGAGATTTAGTGAAATGGAGGGTTCAGCCATATATTTGATCAGATCATATGGTTATTTGAAAATTCCTTCAAATACCTCAAGTCAGACCTAAAGAAGATCTGAGAGGAGATCATTTACACCATATCATTCATTTTGTAAAACTGGTTGTTAATTAGTGTTTCCTGAGTCTATGAATGAATGCATAAATAAATAAATAAATGAATGGTGAAAAATTGACCAGATGGGGCCCTGATGAATCTTTTCAATAAGGCTTTGGTCTGTGTACATCTTTTTGGTTTTACTTTTACATTTGTAGCAAATATTTTTAAGAATACATATAAGGTGTTAACATTTGTAATATATTACATTATGTCTGTTTCAAGAGACACAAATAATATTTTGTGTGTGGGAAAGGGAGGAATTTAAGACCAAGTAAGAGATGGAGGATGTTATATAATGTAAAATGAATGATTTTGATTATATCTAATTAAAAATTTTTGTACAAACAAAACCAATGTAACCAAAATTAGAAGAACATTTTTTATAACAAAACTCTCTGAAATAAGATTAAATTTCCCAAATATATGAGGAACTAAATAAAATTTACAAAAATTCAAGCCATTCTTAAATCAACAAAATGGTCAAGGGATATGAATAGCCAGTTCTCAGATTAAATAATCAAAATTATCAATAATCACATGAAAAGTGTTCTAACTCCCGCCTGATTGGAGAAATGCAAATAAAAACAATTCTGAGGTACTACCTCACACTTAGCAGATTGGCCAATAGGACAGCAAAGGAAAGGGATTAATGTTGGAGGGGATGTGCTAAAACTGGAACACTAATGCTAAAACTGGTGGATTTGTGAATTAATCCAAACATTCTGGAGGGCAATTTGGAATTATGCCCAATGGGATTTAAAAGAATGTTTGCCCTTTGATCCAGCCATGATTCTATTGGGTTTGTACCTCACAGAGATAATAAGGAAAAATACATGTACAAAAATATTCTTAGCTGCACTTTTTGTGGTGGCAAATGTTGGAAAATGAGGGAATGTCCTTTGATTGGGGAATGGCTGAACAAAATGTGATATCTGATGGTGATGGAATATTATTATGCTGAAAGAAATAATGAACTGGAGTAATTACATCTGAACTGGAAAATCCTCCAGGAATTGATGCAGAACAAAAGGAGCAGAACCAGGAGAACATTGTACACAGAGACTGATATACTATGGCACAATCAAATTTTCTACTTTTCTACTAGTAGCAATGCATTGATCCAGGGCAACACCAAGGAACTTATGAGAAAGAATACTATCCACATCCAAAGAAAATACTGGGAGTACAAATGCAGAAGAAAAATATATATGATCAATCACATGGTTGGGGTGGAGATACGATTGTGGTTTTGGCATTAAAAGATCACTCTATTGCAAACATTAATAATATGGAAATAGGTTTTGAACAATGATAAATGTATAACCCAGTAGAATTGCTTGTTAGCTCTTGGAGGCAGGAGGGAAAAATCACAAATCATGTAACCATGGAAATTATTCTAAATAAATAACATAACAAAAATTAAAAAATAAAATGATTTAGAACATTTAAAAATAATATTTAGGTGAATATGTAAATGTTAACTACTTTTAATAATCCTTATTTGCTATTGTGTGAACATATTTTATAACTTTGGATGTTCCAAGATTAAAATAGTTACTAAAATGAGGTAGAAAATAATTGCTTAACAGACTGACTGATTATTTCAGCTTAATGAGGAGGTAAAGATGATTGGGTAGCCATTTTCAATGAGAGGATTTTCAATGGTGCACACTCAACTAGGAACACATAAAGTATAAAATATTGCTGAAATTGGTCCTATGGCCAATTCTTTAACAATTAACATTTTACTTTAATATTATAAGCAAGAATATTCCCATTAAACTCAATGAATCTGAAATGATGTTAGTATTTTAAAAATTAACAAATTGAAGTGTGTAGATACAAGTATGATCAAACTAAGGTGACAGTGTGGTAAAGAGGTAACTAGGGAATTTGTCACTTAAACTTTCCCTTGCCATTAACCATATTTGTAACCAAGTAAAGAACATAATCTCTTGGACTCTTAACTATCTTGCCTTCAAAAGTTTGAACTAGGTGATCTAGATGGTCAATTACAGTGCTGAATTTAAAAATGGATTGTAAAAATAAAGCAATCCATTTGTTGCTTCATTGTTGTTCAACCCTTTTTTATTTTTGTTTGACTCCACAACCTGATTTGGGATTGTTTTGAATAAAATACTGGAATGGTTTGCCATTTCCTTCTCTAGCTGATTTTATAGATGAGGAAAATGAGGCAAACAATGTTATGTGACTTGCCTAAGGTCATATAGCTAATAAATGTCTGAAACAATATTTAAATTCAGAAAGATAAGCCAGGTAGCTGCTTCATAAAGCAGTTCATACACAATGAAAATGCTACATTAGGAGGTATCAATTATAACTGGATAGAGAAAATGAAATTAAAATAAAATTTAGCTAAAATGTATATTTCAACTTCATTTCAGCCTAAAGTGTTAAGTGTTAATCATGCTTTTGTTTTTTTTTAATAAATGTTATTTACAAAAACAAAATGAAAGAAAAAAAATTATGACACAAAATGCATACTTCAGTGACTTTTAGAAATAAACAAGCTAGTCTGGCTTTCTTTGTAAACAAAACTTATAATGGGAGGTAGTGTCCATATATATATATATATATATATATATATATGTATGTATGTATATGGGATCTTTCAAATAATATTGGGGAAGAATCTCAAGTATCTAAGCATTCTGAGATAGTGGGTACAAGTAAGATATGGATTATATTTTGCAATTTTTGTTATTGCTGTTTTATGTTATTAGGCAAGGTAGATGGTTGTGCTTTAAGGATGGTTTGGCTAAAATCATGCCTGGTGACAGGGAAATAGATGGGATAATGGACCAAGATGCCATTTTAACTTATGATTCTATATATTCAGAGACTATGTGAATCTGGGCTGCTAGACTATGCAGTGGTTAGAGTGCTAGACCTAAAGTCAGGAGGAATCATCCTTTTGAGTTCAAATTTGGCTTTAATCATTTATAGTATGATCCTGATTAAGCCACTTAGCCCTGTTTGCCTTAGTTTCGTCATCTGTAAAAATGGTCTAGAGAAGGAAATGGAAAACCAGTTCAGTATCTTTGCCAAAAAAACCCGAATGAGGTCACAAAAAGCAGGACAGGAATGAAAAACTATCACATTATATATATTATTAAGAAAGCTAAAGCATCAGGCATACTATTTTGTCATTAGTGGAAAAAACTGCTTCACTGCTATAACTTTATAGCAAACAATTAATCATAACATAAATAATCAATAAAAACAATTACATCTGTTATAAGATAATTAAAGCATGAACATAGTCAAAAGAGTACATATATTTTTAACATTCAAGAAAGTCAAAGCAATACTTAAAAGGATTCATATCTAAAATAGCCACAATTGCTATTAAAACTTTATAGCTCTTTAATAATTACTATAATGAATAAGACTGAAGAAATAGCATAAAATGACCTTCCTATGTGAAAATAGGAAAAATGGAATCTGTAGTTCTCTCTAATGTTTCTCTCAAAATTATTGATCATTGAGTCTTTTGATTCAAACTCAGGACTGTCTTTAGTGTTCTAGGTCCCTTTGGTTCCATTCAGGGTTTAATTCTGAAGGAATAAGTTATTCCTACTTTCAATAACAATCTTCTCATCTCATGGAGCTGAATCCAAGAATAAAAAAGAACTATAAACTTGGAGTGGGAAAAAAAAAATTGAGGAAGATAGCAGCAATCCAGTTCAAGCTCAAAGCTTAGCTAAAGCAAAATTTTTAGGGAAGACCATGGTTCTCCTTTTTAAGACATATCATTTTTTTAATTTCTCCTTGATTTTAAACTCCTACCTATTTCCTTGTAATTACTAGAAGCAGAAATCCTAAAAATGATAATAGATTCATTTCAGAGTTAACTGGTAATTGGAGAAAATGGAAAGTGATCTCTATTTCTGTTAAATAATAATAATAA
This sequence comes from Monodelphis domestica, assembly GCF_027887165.1. Taxonomy (NCBI): domain Eukaryota; kingdom Metazoa; phylum Chordata; class Mammalia; order Didelphimorphia; family Didelphidae; genus Monodelphis; species Monodelphis domestica. Next base: position 222,538,580 of record NC_077231.1, on the reverse strand, counting down.
TAATAATAATATCATGCCTTCCAAAGTACAAGGTTGGGAGCACAACTTGAATTGGAAGAAGGAAAAAAAAGTGGGGAAAGGAAAGGTAATACTTAGATTAGAAACCAGAAAATATTTTCTATCCTCCTAGATCCTATCTCTCCATGGACTTTAATCTATAGTTTAAAATTTCTAAGAAAAGCTATGCTCTCCAAACTATTTGTTAAGCATTTTGCACAAGATTCATATTTAAGGTATAATGTAATGTAAGAAAGGTCATCATTCAGATCAGATCCAGATTTCAAAATCCAAGTGCTGACTGCAATCTCTAACCAGGTTAGATTGTATGTCAGTGCTACATAGAAGAAAGGCAGCTTGTATATCACTGCCACATGCAATCTTTATTCATCTAGGTACAATGTGTAGAGCTACAAACTGACAAGGGAGCCTGGGCCATAAATCATGAGAGATTGTAATCTGTGATGAGGCTGATTTTATATCATTGCAACTGATGCTGGTCTTCAGGTTGAAGGCATAGCAATTGGGTTTAGAAAAAGCAAATTGGTCAAAGTTTGCCTTGGCTATGTCCACATATATCCTCCCTGACTCCCCCCCCTCCCTCTGTCAGCACATACATGCCCACAGCTTTGCTAGCAGAGCATCCAAACTGTACTCCAGGTGGAAATGAAAGAACACAAGGGATAAAAGAAAGAAAGCTGAACTCAGGAGGAGTCCTGGGATACTGGCCCTTTAGGAGATCTTAACCACTCATCAATTCCATCTTAAAGATGACCCTGAGAAAGCTGTGATTGATTAAGGGTCATTCAATCATTTTATGTTGTAGCTGAGAACAGAACTGATATTAGAGGCTCCTAATGTGGTGGTCTTTCCACTTGATCTAACTGATCTGGATAAGTACATGATGGTAGACTTCATTCGGTACCTCCTTTTAGTGTGACCATCTTTATGTGTAAAATAAAGGCTATCTTAGATCTTCCTGGGATCAGTTCTTGATCTTACTTCCTCCAACTAGTGTGGCTAGTCTATTGTCACATCTGCATTTTGCAGATTAGGAATCTGAAGCCCAGAGATTACAAATCTTTTTTTTTAGGTCACATCAGTGATAAAATAAACAATTTTGAAACTAGATTTGAGTCCAGATATAGCACTCTAGCTATTTCTTTTCTTCTATGACTAAGAATTTGATTTACATTTAGCAAATTATTGCCTCATTTTACTAATAACCTAACACTCTGCACTAGTTAAGCCATTTTCTAAATGTCCCAACTTAGATTTTTTTCCTTATTTTTAAAAACTAGGGAAAATCTTTTTTATTGTGATTTCATTTTGAAAGCAGACTCAATAACAGAAAATTCCAAATTAACAACCTAAATGAATTAGCTACATATAATGCCATAAAAATTCAAGAGTATGATCTAAAAAAGAAAAAGAAAAGGAAGAAAGGAGAGAATGGGTATAGAGACTTTATATGAAAGAAATGAATTTATAGAAAATGGTACAAATGTATTTCCTATGTTGATTAGTGAGCCATATTGATATTCTTTCTGTTATAAATAATTCATTTGGGAAAGTTTATGAACTCTAGCAGACTTCAGTTTGGCACTTGAAACTATTAAAACAAACATTTCTGTGATTATTGCAATTTGAAATATTACTTTGTCAAACTGTTAAAGCTGAATTTATAGCACAGGTGTTAATGAGGCATGAAAGCTTTTCCAACATAATTTGCAAGTGTAAGACTCTCATTTTTTATGACAGCACAATAGGATAAAGAAGTTTAGATAATGCCAAAGAAAAGAGCCTCATTGGGGTCTGGTTTATGCCCCTCTTGGATTATCAAATTAATAAGAATTCAGTGACTGTTTGAAAATGGGAAATCAGTTCCAAAATAAATGGGATACTTTGGGGAAAATTAAAACCTCATGCCCTTTGCAACTTCTTTGCATAATGTGGCAAAGACAGGCATTACTTTAGAGTTTAAACTTCAGGGATGCATAGCACTCCCTCCATCATCAAGAAAAAAGATAGTATTTTACTGAAGCATTAAAAGATACTTTCCCCTGCACTAACAGTAAATTTGTGGCAGAATTGTGCAGGGGTGTGTACATACCCAATTAAGCAATGAAAGTTAAGAATGGAGTAGCATTTGGAGAGCTGTTAAAGTCATGATAATGCACTCATTTGTCCCCAAACTTTCAGATTCAGCATAAATCTAATAGAAGCACACACCTTTAGAATGTGACTTGAATAAGAGAACAAGCAGTTATTTCCTTGGAGAAATTTACAAATTGATTCATCTTTATGCTTTATACTTGAAAGTTCACTCTTTTTACAAATGCCCAAGTTTTCAAAAATAGGTTTTATACAAAAATTTTCAAATGAATTATTCAATTTAAAAACAAATCATCCTTATATAAATTTAATCATAAAATACAACTTGCATGGATTAGCATACTATGAGTCATTTTAAAACTTAGGTGCCGAGCTCATATCTTCTGAAAAGGTCAAGAGCCAAGTCAAAACTAAAATATAATAAAAGGCTACTTCCATGATAAAAGTATCATGGTGTTTTTTTTTAAACAAGAAAGTATAATAGTGAAATATTGTTTTGCTGAGTGAAACACTGAGGTTATTATATGACATATTTCAACTAGCTCTTTTGACAGGCACCTAAACAATAACCTTGAAAGTCTGTAAATTATTTGAAAGAAATCAGTACACAGTCAAATAGAACTGTTATCACCATTTCCTCAACCTCAAATTCACGGAATTCATTTCTCATTTTCTATGACCCTATCAAGAATTATATACAATATAGTTTTTTTTTTCTCTTTGACTCAGAAGCTACCAAAGGAAAGAACACAAAAAAGGCATTTTAATATCAATAGTGTATGACTATAGAAACACATCACACATCATTAATAAATGATAAGACCCAAGATCAATGATTTGTATCTCTTAAGATATTCTTGGTCTGTATCTTTGGTATGTGGGCATGAGTATAGAGTGGATATCAAAGCATATGCCAAAATGCCACAGTCACATTCTCCCTGTATGCGGATCAGAAAATTCTTTGGGACCTTCAGTTCATTAACTTGAACCTCACAGTGACAAATGTGCTAATCTTTTATCATTTTGCTTGTGATTGGGATGGCATAAATAAATAATTCTGACTTAAAAAAACACAACTGACACAACTGCTTCTACTAATTTTAGAGTCCACTGAGAGAGAAAGAGAAAGAAAAATAATTTAAAAGATTATATCTATATCTATATATAACTATGGACATATATAAATATCTGTCTATATAAATATATATGTATATGCATTTATTTATGCATGTATGTATCTCAACTGGTTCTATTCCTGAAAATGATCTGGAAACTTTAAAAAGATAATTTAAACACACCTTGGTCACACTAATCACTAATTCCCTTATTCCATTTCCTGTAGCTGAGATTTAAACTTCAAACTCTATGAAAAATTAAAGTTCTTCCTCCTCTCCTTTACATCTAGAAATTAAATGGTCCTTGGGAAGGGTGACAGTCTTCTTAGTTTTTGCAGGCAAAAGTGGAACATTAACATTTGGAACACTAAAGAGAAGAGATTTAAACCCAAATACAGGTAAATCAATGCAATTTATCCTCAAATACCTACCTTCCTTTTTAAAAGAAAAACTCAAATGTCTCTTGTTTTTGAGTATTCTAAAACACAAAATTGAAACAATATAAATGGCTATACAACACTGACCTCTAATTATTTTGTACTATGTTAATTTTTTTTGCTGTTGTTTTCTTAAAACTGCAATTCTTTGTTAGTAACAAAAGGCTAGAAATTTCAATTGCCATGCTTTTCCTTTTATTTTATAGGTTGATTCAATAATATTTGGGCATTATCTGGAAGGATCCAGTGTGGGAAGATTGGCACAGTACACTTTGAGCACTGAGCTTGTTCTTAGATTAGAAAACATAAGCCACTATTTGAGGGGTCTATTACTACCATTGCCGGTGGGAGACCAAAATGGATTGGGCACTAGATGAGAAAGAAGGAAATCTCTGATCTTTTTTTAACAACATTTTCCACTGTTATCTGCCAGTACAATTTTAATAATAATTTCCAACATTTTGCCCTCCATGTTCTCTCCCTCCTTGCCCAAAGCACTAGATAACATGATGTAGATTATACTTGTGTTATCCTACAATATATATTTCCAAGTTCAACATGTTGTGAAAGACAACATATATCACTTATACTAGAGAAAAACTCACAAATGAAATAAAGTGAAAAATGACAAATTTCATTTTGTATCCAGACTCCATAGGTTCATTCTCCAGCATTGGATAGCCCCTTAAGGCATGAGCCCCTTGGACTGGTTTTGGATCCTTGCATTGCTGATAATAATTAAATCACTGAATTCATTAAATGATGATGAAATCATTAAATCACTTCATATGTCTTTTTTATGATTGTCCTGTTCTTCATTTCCTGGTACAATAATATTCCATTATAATCATATACCACAACTTGTTCAGCCATTCCCTAGATGGTGGACATTCCTTCCATTTCCATTTCCTCAGCAACAGAAAAAATACTATTATAAATATTTTGGTAAAAGTAGGCCTTTCCCTTTATCTTGACTTTGCGAGATAGACCTGGTAGTGGTAGTGGTATTGCTGGTTCACAATTTGATGGCCTTTTAGGAATGTTTCCTGATGGCTCTCCAGAATGGTTGTATTGGTTCACAGCTCCACTAACAATGTACTAGTGTCTCAATTTTTTCATATTCCTCCAACATTTAATATTTTCCTTTTTTGTCATATTAGGCAGGTTGACAAAGTGGTATCTCAGAATTGCTTTAATTTGCATTTCTCTAATTAATAGTTATTTGGAGTGATTTTTTTTTTAATATGGCTAGACAGTTTTAACTTCATTATGTGAGAATTTATTGTTCCTATCCTTTGACCATTTGTCAACTGGGGCATGCTTTGTGTGTATGTGTGTGTATATATATATATATATATATATATATATATATCAATTAATTCTATATATATTAGAAAAATGAAGCCTTGGTCAAAATCACTTGATATAATTATAGTTTATCATACTTTTTCAAATCTTGGCTGCATTGGTTTTGTTTGGGCAAAACTTTTTCAATTTAATATAGTCAAAGTTACCTATTTTACACCTTATAATGTTCTATAGGTCTTCCTTTAACATAAATTTTTCCATTATTCATTGAGAAACACTTCATTTCTAAGTTCACATGCCATGATACTACATGTTTTTACTCAAAATCAATAAGGCCATCCTTTAGAACAATTGAAACTATTGTATTTGTTACTCAAGTCTAATAAATGACATAGTCTTTCCAAAGTGACACATGTCTGATACCTGTCATTTGACCTCCAGATCAAGAGTAATCATTTAAAGAAATTCACAAAATATAATCCCAGAATCACAAAATTCAGAAAGCTCTTTACAACTCATTGAGTCTAAACCAAGTCTGAAGAATGAATCATTTTTATAGCATTTATAGTGGAAATCTAGCCTCATTTTTCAATTCAAATTTTAATATCATATCTAAAATAATTGTAGTTAAACCTATAATATATACAATATTTTAGAACATTTTTATCCCCTTACCTTTTTATCTTAGTATCAATATTGTGTATTGGTTCCAAGGCAGAAAAGTGGTAAGGATTAGGTAATGGGGGTTAACAAGATTTAAAATCAAGACTTTCTTCAACCCCTGAGTCAACTAGCTGCCCACAATAATTTTTTAACAAAAATTTTAGTGTGATATTGTGAAAAGAAAGAGAAAGTTTTGAGTCAGATGAATTAGGTTTTGAACCTGACTTTGTTATGTAGTTTCTCTGCAAACTTAGATAAATCATTGAAACTCTTTGAGCCTCAGTTTCCTCATTCATTAAGGAAAGGAATTTGGAAAAAAAAAAGTAATCTCTCATATCCCTTCTGGCTCTAATTTATGATCCTATCCGTTCTTCTAAAATTTGAAGAATAACTTCCTTTTTTAAAAATTTCACGTTTCATGAAAACAAATAATTCTTTTTTAAATGTATCTTACAAAAAGTAGGAAATTTAATGAAAAACAGTATGGTTTACTTTCATTATATGTAACCAGCTGTATCATTTTTTGTATTATTAACAATAAAAGCTAAGCTGTATTGAAGTAAATTAAGTGTTATGGTTCATATTTATTTTTTCTATCCTGTGATTCACAAATAGGCAAGTAAATTATTTTAAATCACTAGAAAAAATAGCAATCTCTCCCTTATCTTCGAAACTTTGAAGCAGAAGGCACTTTATTTTTATAGAGCTTCATTACTTCAAGCTGAATTCCTTGTGGCAAGCTTGCCTTTGGCAATATTTTTCAATTTGCATTTAAGATCAATTAATTTAGTAGGAAAGATGTATTATACTCTTCCTTTTTAGACTTAATGGTATTATTGTTATTCACTACCTACAAGTAAGCAGGAGACAGGTCAGTCAGGATCTTTCTACACTAGGACATTTCATTATTTTGAGGTCTTTTTAGAGAATTTTAAAAGTGATTTAAATAGAAACAAATTTCACAAAATTTTCTCAACTATTATTGTTTTCTCTGTTGAATATGCTACATTCTTATTAGAGATATACAAATAATGCAAGCTGTAATTTCAACTTCTTTATAAGATTCCTATATTTAACACCTATAAAAACTCCAAAGTGAAAGCAAAATAGAGCATTGTGCAGTTATCAATATAGTTCCCAGAAAAGAAGGAAAAAAGAAACAGAACCACAGAATATCTGATGAGAAAACATTTTCTCAGCTTAAACACTGTAATTGTCTCCACTCTAATTTCACACTGTTAATAGAGGTCAAAATCGCTTACAGGAATTATTTTTTCACATGAGACTCAGGAACTAGCTTATGATGCATTCTCAGAAATGCTTCTTTTCTCTTTCTCTGTGTATATGTGTGTGTATGTGTGTGTGTGTTCATGTTCTTATGGTTTCCTAATTGGATTTCATCTGGACAACAGACAAAGGTATATGAATTAAACATTTAATTATAGATAGATACATATATACATACATATATATGGAACCTATGACTCTGCCACAAATAATATTGCTGATAACCTTTATATTTAGCTATTAAATTTTTCCAAAATTTTTGTCTATAAAGATAGAATTTATAAGAACACAGTTATATATAACTATCAACCCCCCCACTCCCACCTGAAAGGAACAAATCTGTATTATATAAATGTAACCAGGTAAACTTAGTAAAATGTAAAAATCACATTACAGAAGTTTACTAGCATCCATCAAAGATGGCATAGAGAGAGCTTGTGATTGATGATAATCAATCGAAAGAATGCTCAAAATTAAGAAATCAGATATTATATAACATACTAAGATCAGAGTACAATGAAAAGCTAGTCCTGTAACCAGACATTCATGTTGAAAGTAAACGATTTTCCTAAATTGTATTACCATCTTTCCAATTCCTACCCAAAAAGTAATCTGTTCCTCAAATTTTGTAAATGACAAAGGATAATAAAAATGCACTATGTGTTGTCATTTAATAGCAGGTCATTTCAGACCCTTCTTGGATATGCCAAAACTCATGAGAGAGCCTTACAACATACATGTTAAGACTATTTATGGATTACTTCCTCAGACTGTACTATTAGGCAGGGGTTCTTAACCTTTGATTAAAGGACCCCTTGGAGGTTAACATATAGACTTCAAGGGACCTGTGAACATGGATGGAAAGGAAATTGCATCCTTATTTTCATTAACCAATAATTAAAATGTTGCATTTCTTTAAATTATTTAAAACATGATTCTGAGAATGGGTCCATGGAACAAAAAAAATGGACAAGCACCTCTGGTGGAAGGTCTCTGGGGATCTGTTGCATTATGGCTCACTGTCACTGTTCTGGTACAAGTGGAGTTTGCCACTGATAGGGTTTACTTGGGTCAGAAATCTCCATAGTAAAATCCACAGCTTTCCTTGCCTCTGCTAAGGGGTTATTTAAGTCTCAAAAAGTAGACAAAACATATTTAAGGTGGTCACTTGTTTATCAAAACCTTCATCTATAAAATAGAGGGCTGAGATATAATTAATTAATGGATGAGACAATTGTGGTTGTCTAGTCTGAAGACCTTATTTTATACATCACTGAGATGAGATCCATCATTGAGATGAGAACAATTAAGTGATTCACCTAAGTAGATAAGGATATGAGGATGCAAATGACTCATCTAAGGAGATAAAGCTAGTAAGAAGTAGAGGAACATTAAGTCAGATACTCTAACTTAGAACTCATCCTGATTTTTCATAAACTATCATATTAAATATTCCTTCTGGTTCTTGTATTCTGTGTAAATCTAGGTTAACTTTCTCAAAACAAAACAAAACATCTCTGTTCCCCAGCCTGGTTCAAAACATTGACTCATAAGGACCACCTTGTCCAATCTTCTCATTTTATATATAAGGAAACAGATTTAGAGAGGTTATCTAATTTGCCCAAGGTCATATAAGTAGTAATTCACTATTCTAAGAAGAAACTTTAATTCCTTTTACTACAAATTATATCCTTTTCCTTTAACAATTCTCTGAACAATTCTATTCAGCTCATAAATCACATGTAAAATAGTGTTGTGTTAAAAATATTTTTTTAAAAAAGGTGAGAGGTTAACAAATAAGGAAGGTTGGTTAGTTGTCTTTTTTAAGTCAAGTAAGTTTTGATTAGACTGAAGAATAAAATGGACAATAAAATGGACTTTCTGGTGTCATTCAACAACAGCTTACTTCACTTAAAGACAATAACTACCCAACCCCCATTATTGCTTTGCATTCTTTCCTGTCCAATCAAGAGGGGACTCTTAAGAACATGAGAATTTTTGAAGCATACTCTTTTTGTCTTCCTTGTTTCTCCTTTCCTATTTACTATCGTACCTTTTAAAAATTGTTATATAAAAATACTCATATTGCTGAATCAAAAGGTATACAGAGTCCAACAAAATTCAGCAGCAAGAGTTAGAAAGAGAAACTATTTAAAAATCACTCTAGACAACATACAATATTTAGAAATCTATCTGTCAAATCAAACAGGAATTATATGAACACAACTAAAAAACACTTTTCACACAATTAAAATTAGATCTAAACAATTGGAAAAACATTAACTGCTCCTGGGTAAGAGGAGCTAATATCATAAAAATGACAACCCCACCCAAATGCATCTACTTATTCAGTGCTAAACTTATCAAACTACTAAAACAACCTCATTCATAGATTTATAAAAAGTTATATCAAAGTTCATCTGGAAGAACAAAAGATCAAGAATATCAAGGGAAATCATGAAAAAAATGTGAAGGATGGGGGCTTAGAAGCAACAGATCATAAACAGTACTATAAAGCAGTGGTCATCAAAACAATATGGTACTTGCTAAGAGACAGAAGGGAGGATCAATGGAACAGATTAGGAGTAAATGAGCTCAGTAATCTAGTGTTCCATAATCCCAAAGATCCCAGGATTTGAGACAAGAATTCACTATTTGACAAAAAATGCTGGGAAAATTAGAAAACAGTATGAGAAAGACTAAGATTAGATCAACATCTCACACCATATACCAAGACAAATTCAAAATGGGTAAATGACTTGAATATAAAGAGGGAAATTACAAGTAAATTAGGTGAATATAGAAGAGTATATCTGTCAGATCTATGGGAAAGGAAAGAATTTGAGACCAAGCAAGAGATAGAGAACATTACAAACTGTAAAATGAATGATTTTAATTATGTTAAATGAAAAGATTTTTGTACAAACAAAACTAATGCAATCAAAATTAAAAGGAAAGCAACAAACAATGAAAAAATTTTTAGCAAAAATCTCTGACAAATGTTTTAATTCTATTTCTTAAATTTATAAGGAACTAATCAAGTGTACAAGAAATCAAACCATTCTCCAATTGATGAATGGTCAAGGGACATGAATAGGCAGTTTTCACAAGATGAAATCAAAACTATCAATAAGCAAAAGAAAAAGTGTTCTAAATCCCTCTGGATTAGAGAAATGAAAATTAAAACAACTCTGAGTTACCACCTCACAACTAGTATATAGGCCAATAGGACATCAATGTTGGAGGGGATGTAGCATAATTGGGAAACTAATACACTGCTGGTGGAATTGTGAGTTGGTCCAACCATTCTGGAGGGCAATTTGGAAATATGCACAAAGGGCTTTAAATGAATACCTGCCCTTTGATCCAGCCATACCATTTCTGGGTTTGTACCCCAAAGGGTTAATAAGGGAAAAAGACTTGTACAAAAATATTCATAGCCATGCTCTTTGTAGGGGCAAAAAAAAATTGAAAATGAAAGGGTATCCATCAATTTGGGAATGGCTCAATAATTTGTGGCATATGTTGGTGAAGGAATACTATTGTGCTGAAAGGAATGAAGAAATGGAGAAATTCCATGTGAACTGGAAAGACGTCCAGAAATTGATGCAGAGTGAAAGGAGCAGAACCAGAAGAACTTTGTACATGGAGACTGATACATTATGGCACAATTAAATGTAACAGATTTTTCTTCCAGTAGCAATGCAATGATCCAGGACAATCCAGATGTAAAGTTTAAAATTAATACCTAATACTCCAAGTATTATATTCAATACTATTTATAAAAATTGAACTTGAATCAAAGGAAAAGTGACAAGCTAGAGAAACCAATTGAGCTGCTCCCCTCCTCCACATGGGTCCAGCCAAAAAGCCTGGAGAGTTAGATGGATAGGTTGGCAGAAATGAAACTTAAACCTCAATCAACATAATAAAGCACAAACAGGAAAGGGAAAAGAGAATTGTGGGAAATGTAGTCGGGGCACACATTCTAATTAATACACAGAGGAACTTAGAAGAAAGAAAGCTATCCATATCCAGAGAAAGAACTACAGGAACCAGAAATTTATTAAAAAATATATGATAAACCACATAGTACAATAGTGATGTATGTGATTAGTGTTTTGATGTTAAAGAATCACTCTACTGCAAATATGAATAACATGGAAATAGATTTTGAACAATGATACTAGTATAACCCAGTGAAATTGCTTATCAACTCTGGGAGTGGGGAGGAGAAAGTCAAGGTGGTGAGGGATCATGAATCATGTAACCATGGAAAAATATTCCAAATAAAAATTTTTTTAAATGAAAAAAAAAAAAGGTAAACAGAGATTTGTAACTCTTTGAGCTCATATCAAGGCTGTTTTCCAACATGATTGAATCAGTTCAGTTTTACCAATAGTGTATTAGTGTCACCTTTTTTCCACATCCCTCCAACATTTCTTGTACTCCCCTTTTATCATTTTAGACAATCTGATAGATATGAGGTGAGGATATTTCAGAGTTGTTTTGATTTGCATTTCTCTATTTGATAATGATTTAGATAATTTTTTTCACATAACTTTGATTTTTTTCATAAAAAAACCTGTTCTTATGTTTTGACCATTTATCCACTGGAAAATGACATTCTTAAATATATAACAAAGTTCTCTCTATATTTTTGGATATGAAACTCTGAGAAACTGTCTATAAAACTTTATCTTTACTACTTTCCTTCTAATATTCACTATAGTTGTATTTTTTACAAAATCTTTTATTTTAATGTATTAAAATTATCCTTTTGACATCTCACCATGCTTTCTATACCTTTTTATTCATAAATTATTTTCCTATCACTAAATCTGATAGGTAATATGTTACCTGTTCTTCAAATTTCTTTATATATGCCTTTATGCATAGATCATATATACATGTTGATATTATCTTGGTTAATTGCATAACATATTACTCCATCTCCAATTTCTGACAGATTGCTTCCTACTTTTTCTGATAACTTTGACCAAACATTGAATTCTTATTTCAAAAATTTGGATCTTTATTTTGTCAAACACAAGATTAATATAATATTTTTACAAGTGCATATTTACTGTCTGTTCTGTTCCACTGGTTTACCTTTTTTAAATGTATTAGTGCTAGATAGTTTTAATTATTATTGCTTCATAATATAGTACTAAATTCAGTACTACTAGACTTCTTTCCTTCACATTTTAATTAATTACTTTGATTTCCTTGACTTTCTGTTTTTCTAAATAAACTTTGATATTTTTCAGTTGAATAAGATAATATTTTAATAATTTAATTGGTATGCATTTAATTAGTATATTAATTTAATTAGCATTGTCTTTAATTATATTGGCTCTGTCAATGCATAAAAAAGAAATTTATCTATATAAATTTGATTTTATTTTTATAAAAAGTATTTTATAATTGTGTTGATGTAGTTTCTGAGGTTCTTTCAACAGTTATACTCCTACAGATGTATTTTATGATATGTACAATTATTTTAAATGGATTATCTCCTAATATCTCTTCTGGCAGGAAATTATTGGAGATATATAGAAATACTGATTATTTTTATGAGTTTATTTTATGTCTTGCTACTTTGATAAAATTATTGATAGTTTCAACTAACTTTTTATTTGAATCTCTAGAATTATATCTATATATATGTGTGTGTGCACATATGTATATAACAGCATGTTGCCTGTGAAAGAGATAGTTTTATTACATCTTTGCCTGATGACTCCTTCAATTTCTTTTTCTTTTCTTACTACTCTTGCTTGTACTTCTAAATACAAGATTAAATAATATTGTTGATAATGGGTATCCTCTTTTCACTCATGATCTAGGCATCTAACTTATTCCCATTAAAGATAGCATTTGCTGAAGAATTAAATTCATATTTCTTATTATTCTAAGGGGGAAAATCCACTTACTTATGCTTTCAAGTGTTTTTAATAGGAGTGAGTATTATAATTGTCAATTTTTTTCTTTATATATAGGTATATTCCTATGCTTTTTGTAACTTTTTTGGTTGATATAATCTTTTATGTCATTAGTTTTTAAACCATCCCTGCATGTCCATTAGAAATCCTGTTGGGCCATAATGTCTAATCTTAGCTATATATTTTTGTATTCACTTAGCTAATATCTTACCTTCTTTAAAAATACAATGGGATTTGAAGAGAAAGTGAGAAAAGGAACTATTTACCCCAAACCTGATGCTTAGATAAGGCCAAATTTAAGGAAATTCACCAAGAATTTGTCTCTTCTGTGCTATTAGTTTGTTTGGGTTTTTTTGTTCATCAAGCTACCTTTAAATGTGAATTTCCTAGTGGGTATGCTCAGTATGCCTTGAGACCCTGACATTCCCTCTTGTTTGTACTTTAACGTTCTCTTCCTAATTATACATTCTTTTCCCTTGCCTCCTTCCTCGTCTTAGTCTTCTTTTCTTTTCTATTCCTTCTGTCTTATAACTGTCCAAGAGATAAAACTGAATTATTCAGCAATAAACTTGGGTTCCTATTTTACATCTGATATTTACTACCACAATTTACTTCAACCTTAGTTTCCTCATCTGTAAACCTCAAGATAGGATGATATAACCTCCAAATTCCCTTCACATTCAAATCTATGATTCTATAATCATTTTTATACTTCCATAATTATGCTATTTTTATTTTTATTTATCTTTTTTTAAATTTAGTCAATTTTGAACATTATTCCTTGGTTACAAGAATTATATAGTTTTCCTTCCATCCCTCCCCCACCCTTCCTGTAGACTATCTGCAATTTCACTGGGTAATACATGTGTCCTTGATCAGAGCCTATTTCCATGTTGTTGATGTTTGCACTAGGATGTTCACCCAGGGTCTACATCCCAATATGATTCTATAATCTTAAAGCATGTACAAATAAACTATTGTCTTTAGTTTATTTTAATAGTATTCTATTTTGAAAACATCTAACTGGAATTTTTAAAAATAAAAATATTATTACTTGAATTTTGTTCTTTGTTACTTTGTAGATCCTCAAATACTTTATCGCTCCCTAAAAGTTACTACTTTTTAATAGAAAGAAAAATAACCCTACATATTCCTGCGGGAAGGAAAGAAAATTTTCCTTCTGTTTTGTTTCTGTGAAACTAACTAATATCACCTCAGGTCTTAGTCATTTTTATAGATTGATGAATTCTGGGAGACTAGCACCAAGGGTATACATCAGAATTAACTAACGGTTCAGAAATGTTAAATAATTATAAACTACTTATCCACACTTATTATACTAGCAATATTAAAGAACTGGACCAAATCTAGTCATGCTTATTAAATCGAAGGTCCAGAGGAAACATAAAGACTTTGGAATGAAATATATAGTAAAAAAACATATGAACTCCTTAAAATAATCTGTTCAGTTCTATTACTTATACTAATATTTTGTCCCTTCCTCGCTGATAATGGAAAATCAAAGTCAGTATGAGCTAAATCTTACCTCAACCTCAAGGTCACTATAAGAATTCTTTTCTTTTATTGAGATTTCATGCATTTCTAAAGTCCCTCAGTCCATAAAATTCTATTTCTACAATGATCAATTTTCTATTTTTAAAAAAGTAGGACATTATCTAGGACTTGTGTTTTTTTGCTGTTACAGATTTATGATTTGGGTGAATTAATTAGGCATGAATGTGTCCTATAACATAATATCTCTACTGGGCTGCTAATAGGTTTTCTGTTTCTGGAAGTCAAAACTACCTGAGAGCACCATGCTTAATTTTGGAACTTTTTGCCCAGGAATGTATCAGCATTGCCTATCAGGAACCTAGCAGAATGCCAATGGACAAATTCTACCTCCTGACACTGAAGAAGGGCAAAGTCAAGCAGGAAGAAGAAGGAAAAGTCTTGTCTGTTATCTCTCAACTCCCCCTCAGAACAAAGTTTAAATAATGTCCCCAGATATTCCTGGAATGGCAGAACAACAACAACAAAAAAAGGATGGGATGAAATGATTTTCCTGCCTAATACAACTTAGAAGATTGGAAGGAAAAGTTTGTCTCATTGGAGTGAGAATGAAAAAGTCAAACATAAGACCAAGCTGACAGCAAGATTGGGGCAACTGAATCAGTGGGGTTGGAAACTTCTGGACCTCTCAGCCCACTGATATTAAAGGGGTTAGATTGGTCCGAATGAGAATACTAAGGATTTTTTTCTATCACTAGGTTCAGGACTCTGTTGCATTACCCATATATGTTTCAGGGTTGCAGTTCCAGGGTACGGAGGAACCTTTGCACATATAGCAGCTCCCATCTGCCAGGAATCTGGAACTCTGGTCATAGTTCCAGGGCAAAAAAGAGTGCTTTTGGTCCTTCACAGACAAGAGCACAGACCAGGAGAGCAGCAGCCACACTTCTCCTTAGATCATTCCACTCTGGAAGATCTGAAAACTAAGACTCCCAGAACTAGTTCTGAAAAGAACATGAAAAACCTCAAATTTGGGTGTAGAGTCCATGCTGGGAGCAGATTCCAAATGTAATATGCCCATTATTACCACCACTATTCATTTTTGAACTAGACATTTTGGCTATAACAAGAAAAGAAAAGAAAAAGATATTGAAAAAAATTAGAATTGGCAATGAGGGGAAAAAACTAGCCCTATTTGTAGACAATATGATGGTAAGCGTGGAGAATCCTAGCAAATCAAAGAACTAGTTGAAATAATTAACAACTGTAGCAAAACTTCAGGATATAAAATAAATCCATAAAATAATTAGAATTTGTACATATTGCCAATATCACCTAACAGCAAGAAATAGAATTAGAAATCCCATTCAAAACAACTGTAGAAAAGAAAAAAATACTGAGTAGCCTACCTACCAAAAAAATCCCAGCAGCTATATGAACACAATTGCAAAACACTTTTCACACAAATAATTTCAAATCTAAACAATTAGAGAAACAAACTAATATAATAAAATGAAAATTATTCCTAAATAAATTTATTTATTCAATGACATACCAATCAAATGATAAAAAATAATTTTAGAGAGCTAGAAAAATAATTACAAAATTGATCTGGAAAAATAATAGATCAAGAATATCAAGGAAATCAATGATAAATAATGTGTAGGGGAGAGACAACTTCAAATTCAAAAAATTTTTAAATGTTAAAAATTTTAAGATAATGGAAAAATGTTTTAAAAATGAAGTAAGTAAAAAAACTTGGGTAAATTATGTGGGAAAATGGGACACAAAATATTTTAAATAACTTTCAAATATAACTTTATTTAGTTCAACAACTTTGTTCAAACAAAATAAAAAAAAAGAAAGAGCTTTTTATAAAAAAGAAAAAGAGGCTTAGAAATGTAAAAGGTAGCTTTCCTTAGAATTCTTGGATAATTAAGATATATTGAATGACAGAGATAGTGAAGATATGTCCCCTATTTTATGCAGCATAAGATAACTGACTACCATGCCATTATCTTCAGGCCTTCAATATCTAGAAGTTTAATTTTGTAGGGGGTGGTGGAGGAGTTATGAAAGTACCCTCTCTATAATAAACAAGGTCTGTGAATTGACAACAATCAATCAATCAATAAGTATCAATATACCACCTTAAATTTAACAAATAATTTTATTCATTCAATCTTTATAACAACCTTAGAGGCAGGCATTTACATAATGAAGAAACTGAGACAAAGATAGATTAAGTTATTTGCTTTTTTTCACTTCACTGAGTATTCTGAGACAGGGTATAAATTTGGAGGCGCCATATCTTCCCCAATTCCATGAGCAACATTTTATGTTCTTTGGCACATTCTATTTCCATGGAAAAGGGAAGAGATACCTAGAAGAGATGCCATTTGATTTGAATCTTGTGATAAGTGAGAGTTTCAAAGCAATACAGATGCAGAGGGAGAATAATCCAGTTCAAAAGGAGAGTATCTGGACAAAGGTATAGAGATGAGAAAAGTCAAGCCATGTACAGGAAGGAATAAGTCAGACACTTTAGCTGGTATGTGAGTTGTTCTTGAACGTATAGAACTATACTGAGCCACAGATAATGAGGAATAAACTTTAAGTGGGAGGTTCTGTAGATAGAAAACCAGGTCTGGAGATGGGATATCCTGGGTTCAAATACGGTTTCAGACAATTTTTAGCTATGGTCAAGTCACTTAACCTCAACTGCCTAGCCTTTAGTGCTCTTCTGCTTCATAGTGATACTAAATCAGATTATAAGGATTTATCAAAAGAGTAAACTTTATGATAATTCTTGTCCTATTGCTGCAATATTTTTTCCCTTTTTTCTTCTCTATAATTGTCGACTTGGTTTTGTTTCTTTTAAAAGACTTCCCTTTCTCCCTCTCTCCCACAAACTTCATTAGATCAGGATATTCTACTTACATGATTTGGCAAGTATGGCAATGAAGTCCAACCTTCTTGGCCACCACATCTAAAGATAAATGAAGTCTGACAAATAACGGAGTTTATGAAGCCTCTGTAATCAGAGCTCATTTCTGGACTTTCCAGCCTAACACTTAAATTAGTCCACTGGGCCACAGCCTCCCACATCACTGGCATGCACACAAGATAGTCTAAGATCTTACAAAATACCATTTTAAGCTGTTGTGCTACTAATAAATAAGAAAACTAATAAGATTGCCTCTTAGAATTCCCATTGACTAGTTGGATTCTGATTTTTATGCCACTTTATTGAGTAGAACCAATCCAAATGTAACCTCACAGACTAATTCCTTTGTGAATAGCTCCTGTCGATTTAGATTGAAATGGTATCTAGTCATAAAAAAGCAGTATAATGCTACAATGAACACAATTCACTAATCCTCATGTATCGTTTGCGAAATTCAGAGCTTGTTTGGCCAAAAAAAAGAAAAGAGAGAGAGATGCCCTCTTGCCCTTAAATTCTTTCTCTGTGAAGAAAGTCTAAAAATGAACCACAGTATTATGCTGCTTCTGGAATAATGGGAACATGAGCTGAAATGAGCAAAAAAAATCATTTTCTTTGAAGCAAAGTACATGCAAATTAAGTTCCTATAGGGAGAAAGGGAAAGATTTTTGAAAAGGTACTTTACTACAGTTACATTTATTATTGATCTTTGGCCGTGGAACCATATTTAGAGTGACTGAATCTTTTATGCAGGATTACTGCAAATCAAAAACAATATAAAATAGAATCCTAGAATCAAAAGAGATAGTTGAAATCAATTAAGTAGATAGCTGTCAATGTACAGATAAGGCATCCTGGGCACAGACAAGCAAAGGGATTACTTTAAAGTCTTACAAAGCAAAAGGTAATTATTGAAGCATTAGACACAGGTACACACACAGGCAAATAGCCAAACACTTATAGTAGGGCTATGATGCTAGCCAACTTAGCACTGATCATTAGATGAGTTTTGAAATCTTAAAATATAACACTAATTGGAGTTATAACAAGGGTAGGACAAATAGAACACTGGCTGAGGATAACTAAATTTAGAAGGCATGGACAATATTTGAATTCTCCCAACAACAAAGAAATAAGTGATCTCAGCATTTATTGAATTAGTAGGAATATTAAGTTAAAGAGGAAGGATTGGGGGCTGAAACCTCAACTTCTTTTGTTTGCTTGCTTTTTCTTTTTTCCATTTTTTGTTCTTTTTTTGTTTTTCCCATTAAAAAGCTTAATTCCCTAAACTTTTGAAACAAACAACTCATTAATGATCTTTGTGATCATTCCCAATAAAAACACCATCCTTATGATCCTTCTTATTGAGTGATCCAAATCATAATCATCCCCATCACTGTCATTCCAATAATAATCCTTTTCATCAACAATGTTAATCATGACAGAAAAACCTTTTCTCCGCTGTCATTGTCCTGTTTTTCTGTGTTAAAAAATTCTACTGGAGAGTATGATAATTTATAATTTAATAGCATTTGAACTTTACAACAGTCTTAGGTGACATTAATTCAAGTATTCTAAGCTCAGAATTGAGGTATAGAAAGTAAGACTCTGGGAGTGAGGACTCATTACTTCATTCTTTGACCACTATGGAGTCTCTAGACATTTTTCTCTCCTTCTTATCCCCTCTGTCTCTCCATTACTCATCCCTCTACACCAACTATGCCAGCTTCTTTTTGTGTATTCTTTTCTCCTTTTAGAATGGAAGGATCTTGAGGCCAAGGACTGTCTTCTTTTTTGCTTATGTATGTATTTCCAGCACAGAGCTCAGCATCTGAAGGGAAGTGTGAATTTAATATATGTTGATTAGTTTGATTATTAGAAGTGAAGTAACTTATTTTCTTGCCTTGAGGATCAAATGCAAAACATTCTGCCTATAAAACTATTCATAATCTGGCTCCAATACAACTTTCCAGGCTCATTATACATTATTCCTCTTTATTCACTCTTCAGCATGATTATACTATCTTTTACCTGTTCCTTCTGCATCATTTTATCTCCTATCACCATGGTTTTATACCATCTGTGTGTCTGACATGTTGAAAAAACTCCTTTATGACTATGAACTCTTAGAATTTTCACCTTTTTGAGGACCTTCCTGAGCCTCTCAGATGACAGTCCCTTTCCCATATCCCCTGAAATTTGTATTTGACACACGAGGGACACAAATAATTGAGTCAAGCCAATGCAAAATATATGAGGAACAGTTAAAATGTCAAAATATTAAAATGACATACGTGTATCCACATATATGCAATGCATACATATATTTATGTTTGTATGCACACACATCTTATAATTATATTTAGATATGCATGTACATCCATACATAATATCCATATCAATACATATAGATAGACATTTATAATGACTGCTCCATTTTTATTTTTCCATTACCAGGGCCTAGGTCATAACTGCATGGTTCATGAGTATTTGTAATAAAAGAAATCAAGGATCCTAAATCCAGGCCAAGATGGTTTACATTGTGCGATGCTGCTTCTGAATTTTGTTATTCAATTCTTTTCCTTCCTTATGAATGTCCTGGTTGTAAGCATTCCAGACCCAATTTAGTAGAGAGGGCTGGATAGTTGAGATCATTAATCACCCTACTTTCTAATTCTGCCAAAAAGTTAACAGTTGGAGCAAAGGCAACTACAAGAGAATACTGATGACTTTCCAAGATGTGATTTTTTTTTGGTTTAGTTTTTTTTTTTTTATTTCAAAGGGAGAAACTAAAAGGTCCAAAAAAAACCCTTTCTTCAAAGCAAGCCAAACTCTGCTCCTAAAAGTACTATATTCTATTAGTCATTTTTCTTTTTAAACAATGAGCAATAATATTGTATTGGTTTTTTATGATACAGTCCTTAAAATTCATTCAGCAAATAAAATATATTGAATCCCATGCTGGCTCTTTGAATAGCTTTTAAAAGAAATACATAAAGATTCTGTGTGCATTGTTCAATAAGTTTTCTATTAACTAAAACCCAACTAATTAAAAGACTATTTTTTCACCATTTTTTTAAAGAAAGGGGTACATACCCAAATATATATATATATATATATATATATATATATATATTTGGAGATACACATGCTAATCCATAGAACTACTAAGCTAAGAGGAATTTTAAATATCATACAATAAATATCTCAAATATTACAGAAAAATGTTAAAGAAAGCATATTAGAATGGGAATAAGAATCAGAAGACAGGGAGGGAAGGAGGGAGGAAGGGAGAAAGAAAGGGAGAGAGGGAGGGAGGAAGGAATAATTATAGTCACTAAAAGAGTTATATTCTTCCTCCCTGTATATCAAAAATCATTTAATAATCAATTTCTATATAGGAGGCATTTGCTGATGACTGAGGATACAAAGAAAGACACTCCATGAAAGTAAGTTCTTTTTGAGAGTCATAGTTCTATCAGCACACTGAAAATCACTGAAAATTTAGTTTCATAGTTATGTAAGTTACATCATTATCATTACATGTGGATGAAAAAAAAGTGTCACTATTCAAAAGGACCTACTATGTACAATTCAAAATCTGTGTAGAGCATTGAAAGGTTCCAAAACTTAAATAAGACATGGTTCCTGTGCTAAAGGAACTTAGAATCAAGTAATTGGGATATGAAGGAGGTACAAATAAAATATAAATCAAATATAAGTGCCTAACAGAAGTATAAATTACCAAAAGTCCAAAAGAGAAGTAAAGCTCTTCCCCTAGGGGCAGGGAGGAAGAAATCCAGTCAATAAATCAGTTAATAAGAAATGATTAAAGACCTGTTATGTACCAGACACTGTGCTAAGTACTGAGGATATAAAGAGTCAATAAAGGTTTAATGGAGGATATGCCAGAACATAAAATAAATTATTCTAGAGTTTAGTAATTTTGTAAACTTTACTATAGTATTTAGATATAGGAGAAACTCTTTGAGATCATGCAGATCAATTCCATATTTTAAATTAGGAAACTTATATTTGACTTGAAAAGCAACAACTTTGAATTTGAAAGTTAACAAATATTATAAATGCATTTATTGTGTTGTCATTTCCGTTGTGTCCAGCTTTTTGTGATCCCATTTGAGGTTGTATTGACAAAGATCCAAGAGTAGTTTTCCATTTCATTCTCCAGATCATTTTACAGATGAGGAACTGAGGCAAACAGGATTAAATGACTTGCTCAGGGTCACAGAACTAGAAAGTGTCAGAGATCAGACTTGAACTCATAAAGAAGAGTCTTCCTGACTTCAGGCCCAATCCTCTAGCCGATGCCCAATTAGGTACATTTCTACTATTGGCATCGCTAAAATAAAAGAAAATATAATTTTAAAAAATTGACATATTATATACATGGCAACAAAACAATTGTTTTTCTTTAATTTCCAAAACTTTTTAAAACTTCTTTTCTTTCCATTCAACTTGATTTTAGCCCTATTTTTGCTTTACTTAAATTGTTGTAATCCTCATCTATATTATTCTTTTGATTTTGCTTTCTTTAACCTGCATAAAGTCCAGGTTACAGTTCCCTTAATATTTCCTCTATAGAATATTTTTTCATATAATTACTTTTGTTGCATTTCACTCCATAAAACTAACAAATCAAATTGCAAATGTTAAATTATTCAAAATTTCTACTTTTCTGATTTGTTTAGAATTTTTTATGGGCTAAAAAGTTCATTTATGGAAAAATTATGTCAACATTTGAGAAACAAAGGAAATTTCATTCTATCACTTATTTCTTGTTCCAAGACTATCAAATGTTTAGATCAGCATTCTCTTTAACTCTATTATTTTATTTTTAATCTTTATTCAATTTGCCACATTCCATTATTGAGCTAGTGAAGCCTCCTATTATCATATTTTTTTTTATTTCATGTTTTGCTATTCAGTTAAAATGTATGATTTTGTTTCAATGTCATTAGGAGCACATACATTTGATACCCAAAGTATTTATCAATAATATTATTAAAAGTATTATGTAATTACCAATTTTTCTTTTAATATTTCCTAACTGAAATTTATCTGTATCCAAATATTTTCAATACAGCCTCAGATTTTTGGGAGAAGGCTAAAGTAAAATATTTGATTTAATACTATTTTTTCATTATCTCTGTGATATTTAGATACATTTTCTGAAGATAATTCTATGCTGTGATTTGTTATTCAATACATTTTCCCTCTTTTATGGTTAATTCCTATCCATTTGTGATCAAGATTAAAATTATTTATTTTTCTTATTCCATAAATCTAACACATCTCTGGATTTTCCTTTTCCAGTTAAATACTAAATTCAGGTTCATATCATTCAGATCCACAAGATTAAATTTATTATTCTTATTCTCAATTTTATTCAGGTCCTATATCTAAGCACTTGACAGGTTTTGTTTCTAAATTCCCATAATCTCTCATTTCTTCTCCTTAATCTCTAATCATACACCCATCACTGTAATATAGGACTTCATCACCTCTTGATTGAATGTCTTTAACAGCCTCCTAATTAGTTGTTTTCCTTCTAACATCCCATCATTCATTCTGAGAACTTGTCATTTATCCTGGGTATGAACAATTAAATTCACCTGAGCATGGCATTTGAGTTAGATGTAAATATGATTAAAAACTGCTAGGGGCAACTAGGTGACTCAGGGAATTGAGTCAGGCCTAATGATGGGAGGTCCTGGGTTCAAAACTGGCCTCAGTCACTTCTTAGCTGTGTGATCCTGGGCAAATCACGTAACCCCAATTGCCTAGCCCTTACTACTCTTATGCCTTGGAACCAATACACAGTATTGGCGCTAAGATCGAAGGTAAGGATCTTTTAAAATTTTTAATTTTTTAAACTTTTTTTAACTTTTGTTTTTGTTTTTATAAACTGTTAGCCTTTTTCCATATGACTATAAAAAGTATAATGATGACTCATGAAAGACTCACTTAAAAAATTCTTACAGTAAAGTTTCTTAGGCCATGGAGGGGGAAGAGGCAGTGTTTACCCCATTTCATAGTTCTTCTCTACAACCAAATTTGTCATGTGTAAATTCAAGTTTTAGAACAAAAAAAGTCACCTATATATACAAAAATAAAAACATGGAAAGGATGTGTAAATATAACATGCAGAAAATTCAATGATTATATTCCTAGTATCTAGGGAAAATATCCTCCATAATCACTCTCTTTCTCTATCCTTATTTATTTCTTCTTTGGGACTCTATGTTTCACTTTCTTTTAAAACACATATGTGCTTCTCAAAAAGGAAGGGGAGTATTTTTTTAATCTTCTCATTCCCTTTTTTTGCCTTCTCTCCTAGTCCATTCACCATGAAGAGTTACCCCTTTGACTTAATAACAATTCATTATGTTTAAAGAATTCTAGAATTTAAAAAAGATGACTAATGTAACTAAAGACCACAGAATCTTCATGGGAATGAACTGTATTACTCACTTATCAGAGAAAATAAATCAGACAAATGAAAAAAATTTTCTAAGTTAGGAGGGGGTGTAGATTGACTGAAAACAACTAACATGGATAGGGCTCTATTTTAAAATGCAATTCTTGCAGTGTTATTTCATTTAGATGTACTTGGTTTTCATCTACAAAGAGATTGATCATAAAAACAGAAGTTTATTTGATGAGAGAGTGATAAAAAGGGACAAATGATATGTCCATTAAAAGTACATTTAAAGACATTAAATAATGTTATTGTATTACTAACATTGCTCTGTGTACAAGGGGAAAATAATACAAAAATACAAACAACACAAAAAAAGTACAAAAGGGGAAAACAGCATAATAACGTTGTGTTATCTACAATTGCTAGGTACAAGTGACCTTTATTTATAGCCCATCCATTTCAATACACATTAAAAGGAACTAATTCAGATATATTATGTCCTAAACAATCACTTAAGGCATGATGAAAATGACTGCTTTGTCAAATTACCATATTATAAAAACCTCCAGAAAAGATCCCTGCTAATGGGCTTTTCATTTTGCAATATAGCACAATTTACTTTCATACACTCCCTGTCAGCTATCTTACCAAAAAGACTGTAGAAATCCCATCATAACGTAGATGTGTAAAATATTAAGTTTATGCCTCAGGATTGATAGCTTTGAGAAAAGCGAAAATAGAAGAAAGGTCTTGAACCAGGAGGCTAGAGAAGACAGGTCAGAGGACAAGGCTAAGATTAAGGTATTGGTGGAACAGAATATTTAATTACATCAGAAATGTGAATTGCCTTCACTGAGCTGTGAACATTTGAACTGATTTAAATAGATTCTGAGGTGAAGTTGCACAGTCGACTTGGAAGGTGTTAATAAAAATGTTGATTTCATTCTGTTTCATTGAGCAAGTAGCAGATGCCTGAGATAAGAAGGCCAAAGTGATCAGGACCTTTCAGAGTTCACAATGAAGAGATTTAGTAAAACTCTTTTGCAAATCAAATGCAGAGGAAGATTGAGACAGGAAAAAGTTTTATAGAAAGAAGGTCATTTACAAAGATCAAGGTAAGGGCTTTGGAAGCAATATGATAAGAGAATATAAATCTAGACCAAATTTTATTCTGGTTAATCTTTAGAGAGTTTTCAAACTCTATTTGCATTGTGTTATAAGAGAAGCATCCTAAAAGAGTGGATAAGAGACCAGATTTGAAGTTAATAAGATGTGGGTTTAAATCTTGCCTCTATGTATAGGAGCTGATTGATCAGTGACAAGTCATTCTCACTCAGGGATTCAAAATAACTCTCTAACTTTAAACTGCAGGAAAATTGTTTCATCGGGGAAGTTTCTAAAATGGAATTCTCTCATCCCAGTGAAATCAGAAATGTGACTACACACACACACACACACACACACACACACACACACACACACACATCAATCAATCTGCATTACATGGGAAAGAGAGTATAAGGGATGTCTTAGCTTTGAAAAGTTATTTTCAGTATGAGAAGTCTATCAGTTGAGATTAGGAATGGGTTGAAACTATTACTGAAATATTTGTTTGCTTGTCCCTTATAATTATCCAGCATCAGTTTGATATGGTTCTTTTAAATGTTGCAAGCATCCTTATAATATAAAATCTCAGCCAGACTGGATCACTGAGAAAATGATAAAGAATTTTCCTTTTACATCCCTTTAATAAGTCTATTAAAGAAAGAAAATTAATTCAGTCTAGAAGGACTTTTTTTTTCCTTAATGAGGCCATGTTTGACTCTTGGTGATCACTATATTCCTTGTAAACACTGTCAAACTATTGCTTTAATAATATATTCTAGATTTTCCAAGGCTTCCTCCTGCATAATTTAAGGCCATAGAATCCCACTGTCTTGCTCTGAATTATTTGAAATATGCTCTACTTTTCTATAGACTGTCAAACTCAACCTAAGGATTTCCGTTTTAGTAATGATAAAGGCTAAGAGGATGATATATCTGACTTCTGAGTCTACAATCCAATTTGATTCTGCAATTAATTTATCAGATCAAAGTTGAATTGGATTTGGAATAAGAGTTTTCCTTGCTACTTCCACTTTTTAGGATAAAATGATCATCCAATCAGAAAATTCTCATCAATTCTACTTTTAGCAAAGGTCATCTCTGACCATTACAAAGCATTCTTTCCATCAATCAATGAATTATTTATTAAACAAATGCTATAGTCTGGATTTTCAGATCACTGATTTTATAAGTAAAGAAGGAAAAACCATGAGTCTTTTTTAATAAATAAAACTTCGCCCCTTATTCATTAGTTCATACCTTTATACTTTGGCTATTCTTGGAATTCTTTTTCTACTTCCACCATTGTCTATCCATAGGCCTTGTGTAAAGAATTTAGATTCTAACTGTGTGTTTGATCTGCTTTCTTCCTAGATATACAGAAAGTAGGGAATCCAATAATGATTGAGAGGGATGGGGAGAGTGATATCTCTGACACAATGGCCACCTTTAAGAAAGTACCCCACTGACCCCAGAAGAATGAAGCATGTCTGCAATCACTGAGTAAATCTAGGTATCTTCTCATTTTTCCCACCAGTATGCTATCTCTGAGATATAGACTTTTTAAATTTAAATTTATTTATTTAGAATATTTTTCCACAGTTACTTGACTTATCATTTTCCTACCTCTCTTCCCTCCCTCCTCCCAGAGCTGACAAGCAATTCCACTAGGTTATAAATGTATCATTGTTCAAAATCGATTTCCATATTATTAATATTTTCATTAGAGTGATCTTTTAATGCTAAAAACCTAATCATATCCCTATAGAACCCCATGATTTATCATATGGTTTTCTTCTGAGTTTCTATTGCCACAGTATTTTCTCTGGATGTAGATATAGACTTTTCTAAACATTTTTAATCTGAGTCAAGCAACATTTTTTAGCAGATGAAACTAAATTATTTCTGCTCTACTTGCTTTCAGAAAATAAATGCTATTGTACCAATGGGACTCGGTTTACCTATATTGGTTCTTTTGGGTTATTCAGATCCATGTGAGTTAATGTCTTCAAATTAACAATATTCTGATATCATAATTATGCCAACAACTATTGTATGAAAAAATGGAAAGCAGGTCTGAAAGTGTACAGAAGGCAATTAAACTAATTTATTTTCCATTTAATATGCAATTTTCATAACTAATAATGTCATTTATAAACTAACTACCACACTATACAGAGCTTTATCCGTTAATTAAATAGGCTAGGGTACCTCATTCAAGAGATTATTTACTGTGTTCTTACATTCTACATTGACATGTAGGACAAATAAAGGTAGGAAGTGAGTTGCCCTCTTCTTTCATCTTGACTTTAAATTAAAAATCTCAGTAAGATGTTAGAATAGAA
This sequence comes from Monodelphis domestica, assembly GCF_027887165.1. NCBI lineage: Eukaryota > Metazoa > Chordata > Mammalia > Didelphimorphia > Didelphidae > Monodelphis > Monodelphis domestica. Next base: position 222,511,366 of record NC_077231.1, on the reverse strand, counting down.
AACAAAACTTACTTCCAATGAAACACTGACTTGCAAATAGTATTTGTTTTTTTTTTCCAAATAGTCATATTTTCATATTCTTCCTCTATAATTTTCCAATCTCTCCATTAGGAAAAGGGAAAACATCATAAAGCAAGAATTTTTAGAATAAGATATGGACCATTTTAGCATAGTACAGATTCCTTTTAATTAGTTTTAAAGCAGTTCATCAAGAGTTAGAACAATAATAACAATAATGGCATGCTATGTTTATATAGAACTTTAAGATTTTTAAAACACTTTTATAATATTCTCTCATTTGATTCTCACATCAATCCTGGAAGAAAGTATTACTATTTTTCTCTTTCTGAAATAGAAATAGAATGGGAAGTGGGAAGAGAAACAGAAGAAAAAAACAACTGCTTGATCACATGGTGTGATGGGGATATGATTGGAGATGTAGACTCTAATACTTGCACTGTAGTGCAAGTATCAATAATATAGAAATAGGTCTTGATCAATGACTCATGTAAAACCCAGTGGAATGGCTCATTGACTACAGGAGGGGGATGGGAGGAGGGGAGGGAAAGAACATGAATCTTGTAACCATGGGAAAATATTCTAAATTAATTAATTAAATTTTTCTAAATTAAAAAAAAATTTCCTCTTTCTATCAAAATAAAAAAAAAGCAAAAGAGGGTAAATGACTTGGCCAAGATCACACAACTTTGAAGTGACTGAAAAAGAATTGGCACTCAGGTCTTCTTGACTTCAGGTCTAACTCTTTATCTTCATTGCCTTTTGATACAGAGTTTGAAGATTTCGAAGTACTTTGCATATTAGAGCCTCTCCATAATACAGCTATGATTACTTTCATAGGGATTTATAGGGATATATTCATGGTCATTTAATTAGTAATTGTCAGAGTTGGAACTTCATCTTCCTGACCATGGGGCTTACACTCTAGCCAATAAACCATCCTGTCTCCCACAGAAAAATGAAGAAAACCTAAAACTTAGGAAGCCACCAGTTAAGTGTTTCGGGGGTTTATTAGGATTATAGCAGGCTATAATTTGGGAGTAAATTCAAATGGTTAGTATTCTATTGTAGATTAGTATTTAAGATGAAGAAAAATAAAAGTGGGTTGAAATTTTTTAAAAAGTTAACTTTACTAGAAGAGAAGAAAGAACAGGCTCCCTATTGTCCAGTATAGTTAGCATTAATATAACCTTTTAATTTGCCATTTATTGGAATCATTTTTTTGGTAGACCTGCCATCAGGCTTTGCTAGAAAAATCATGGATCTCAGTCACCTATGAACTGTTAGATCTCGATTAAAATTAAACATCTCTGAGTCCACCTCTGAGCTTTTAGGAGGAATAGTGCTCTAATTTAACAGATTTATTTTGTTTATAGCAACTCCAGTTAAGTCCACAAATTTATCTTAAATGACATCTATCCTACTACTACGCACCCCCATGGTTATCTGTCAAAGGGATTTTAAAACATACATTCTTGCACTTGGTGTAATTGTCATCTATTGGGGCCATTACGAAGAACAACTATTAGATTGTCCTTATTGTTTTGCTTTTATTATGTAGTAACTCAATTCCCAGTAGAAGGATGTGATGGATGAGATAGAAGCTATGGTAGAATTATGGTCAGAGGCATTTGTCTACCACTGATAGGTCCTCACAACTACTGAGAAAGATCTTAGGCTATGAGAAATTCCACTAAGCCTGCTTGGCATCAAAGAAGCGTACTTTTTGAGCTGAGAGGGACAGCAGAGATTATCTAGTTCAATCATTGTGTTACATCTAAAATACTTAGTCCTTAAGAGACTAGAGAGTTTTTCTGCTATACTACCTTGTTCTACTGAATGTTAGCCTTCTCTGTAACCAGCCTCTTCCCTAGTATACTATAAATAGTATGGGATACGGGGATTTTTAGATCATTCTCCCACAAGAGGAGGCAGAGGGATTTCAAGAGAAACAGAAAGACAGACAGAGACAGAGAGATAGACATCTAAGGAGGGAGAGAGAGAGAGAGAAAGAGAGAGAGACAGAGAAAGAGAGAGAGAGAGAGAGAGAGAGAGAGAGAGAGAGAGAGAGAGAGAGAGAGAGAGAGAGACAGAGACAGAGACAGAGACAGAGACAGAGACAGAGACAGAGACAGAGACAGAGAGAACACTAGCTCAGTAAAACTAGTTAACCTATTTTAAAAGTCTAACACTGTATACAGGTCGCAGTTCTGTAAGGAGATGGGAAAAGGTTCCTTTTCCCATCACTGCTATCTTTTTTTTTAATGAAGAAACTAAGATCCATATACATTATGCAGTCAAGATATTTGATTTGATAAATTTTACAGAGAAAATAAGTAGCAGAAAATTTGAGAATGATAAAAAGTAAATGACCTCTGAGATGCTTTTCACTTCTGGATTTCTTTGATTCTAATATCCTCAATAGGCTAATCCATGTGTTCTCTACCCTGTTTGTAATGCACTTAAAGCTCTAAATTTTTTCCCCCATTTTTGCACTCTCATCAAGCTATGCCCTCCACATCCTGCATTTAAATAGGTCGCTTTTTTCTGAGTTTGATTTTTTATTTTATTATATTTTTTTTCTAAATTACATGTAGATACAATTTTAACAATTGTTTTTGGACATTTTGTGATCTATGTTCTTTCCCTCCCATCCCTTGTTCTTCCCTAGGTAATAGGATAGAAGTTGTATATCTGCTATCATGAAATACATATTTCCATATTCATCATATTGTGAAATATGATACATATCATTTATACTTAAGAAAACCTCATGAAGGAAACAAAGTGAAAATGGTATATTTCAATCTATATTCAGACACCATCATCTTTTTTTCTTCAGGAGTCACTTGGAGTTGTCTTGGAGACTTCTATTATTGATACTTAACTCATTCACAGTCGACCATCATATGTTATTGCTGTTACTGTGTACAATGTTCTTCTTGTTCGACTTATTTCACTTTGCATCATTTCATATGAGTCTTTCCAGAATTTTTCTGGTTTCCCTGTTCATCATAATTTATGGGAAAATAGTATTCCATTGTCTGGATTGGATTATAGGATTTTATGTTTACAATATAAAATTTGTAATGTAAATTTTACACTAGGTTCAGAAAATTAAAATAATCTTATCCAATAAGTAGTCATGGCTATCTTCATTTCACAGATGAGAAGAATCAGACCCCAAGCCTTAAAAAGGTTGTCCAAGGGTACCTGAATAGGAAGCAAAGAGATCATGGACTAGAACCCAGGACTAATGGCTCCTAGTTCAATTTTCTTCCCAATAAATGCAGCCTTTTTCCTCATTTTTTGCATTATTCTCTTCTGAATACAGTTAAAAAGGATATACTTTGTTATAGACAACTGTATGGCATGCTTAAATATAGGTCTATCATGGGTATTGTCTTGATGGCTTTTTAAAGTCCCCTCTAATCTTGTGACTTTTACTTTTTCTCAAGGGATGAATTTCCTCCAGTAAAATAACAGAAACTAATTGGCAAGTTGAAGAGAAGGCAAATGAGGAATGATTGAGAATGCTTTTGGATCATCCCACTAATAGCTGTCAACTGACATAAGATAGCCCCAATGGCAACTAAAAGGCATCCTCCATATTTGACTTAAGACAAAGATCTAAAATTATCTGTGTGTTTAACTTGGGCTTGCTTTAGCGTTCCCATTTAAACACAAATGGCAGCATAAACATGCTGTCTTTGAGAGCTACTTTTACCAGTGAGGCACTTAACATGCAAATCTATGACATAAATTTAGTTTACAAATGGCATTGTGCAAAGATTACTGCTACATCTCATCCTCTAGTCAGAATCTATGTGAAAAGGATAACTAGTTAGAGAAATAACTATAATTCATGAATAAAACTGACAAAATCCCATAAGCTTAGCAAGAGTGCCTTTACTTTTTGAGGGTATAGAGCACTTTATACAGATATATTCTTTGGAAGGGTGACAGTTTTACTGGAGTAAAAGATGGACCAAAAAAAACCCAAAAAATAACAACAGAGGGCCTGAGGGAAGCTAAACAGAACTAGACAGAGAATTCTTCCCCTTCTGCTATCCCAGTAGGGAATTAATGGGGTATACCAGTAAGGCAAAGGACCTGCAATTAAGAAGAACTGAAGCTCAGATATTTACTGTTTGTAAGGCTAGATTAGTCACTTAACCCTGCCTCAATTTCTAAAACTGTAAATCAGAGATCATAATAGCACCATTCTCCTATGTTTCGTGTGAGAATTAGATGCAATATTTGTAAAAAAGCACTTAGCACTTGTTTCTCTCCTTTTCTCCTTTCCTTTATCCCTTCAGTCTATTTTCTCTCTCCTTCCTTCCTGACTGTTCACATGCCTTCTTGCTTTCCTTCCTTCTTTCCTTCTCCCCCTTCCTTCATCTTTTCTTCCCGTCCCCAAATTCTTGTAAAATTGAAAACAAATTATGCACAGGAAAAGGACATGGAAGAGAAATGACTAGACTTATGATTGCATTAATACAAAGAACAATATGGTGAAACTTTACCTTCAATCAATACAAGCAAGTATCTTCTCTGTAATTTACAGTCTTTTATAAAGGGCATAGTTTAAGTGACTTGCTCAGGGCCACCAAGCCAGTTTGTGCCAGAAGTAGGATTTGTACTTAGATCTTTTGGGATTTAAGGCCAGCTCTCCATACACAATACTGTACTGTCTCTATTCTATCTGCTATATCAGAAATGATTCCAAGTTTTTCTTACTTAGCTCTTCTAAAACAGGGGGAGAAAAATGCAATGCTATATAGAGAAATCATTTGTTCTATGTTAAAAGTGCCCTAGGAGACATTTTAACACATTGACTCTTTTGGATTGCACTTTGTATGTTTTTAAAATGGGCTATAAATTGATTGGATATGTCTGGATTGTGGAGAAAAATAAATATGATCATAAACGGACAGCATTTCAACAACTCAACCAGGAAGACAATCAGGTCAGAACAAAAACAATTCATAGAATAACTGCAAAAAGTACTTAACCACAACAGGCCAAAGCAAAATCCAACATTTTCTATTTCTTATTGTTCTGAAAGCAATGATAGATAACTCAAAGGGGTCACCTTGGATGAATTCTTTCTTGCAAAAGATTTTGTAGCTAAGGATTCTGAATATGCTGACAATTCCTTGGAAACTGAGTTTCGTAAGAAAAACAATTCTAAAAAGAAACAATATGGAACTATGCTTTCTCTTCCCAAATTTTATTAGACTTTTGAAATAATATTGTAGAATTCTAGAACTGAAAGGGATCCTATCTTTCAAGTCCATTAGTTTAAAATGTCTTTAATTTGTTGTTGGTTGTATGTATAATTTTTGAGTCTTAAGTGTGAAAGAATAAAGATATATTATTCAATGGTAACTTTATGTAGTGGTGAGTAAGCACAACTTTATGTTGGCTATCTTCTTTGTAACTTTTTTCAGGAGACAAAAAAGTGAAGCTAATTTTCCTTATGAGACTTCTATGCAACCAACTAATGCACACAACAAAAAGGAGTACCTTGAAATCCAATATCATGTAAGTTACAACCTAAGAGAGACCTTCCCTTATTTGCTCATGGGATTTCTTCCTTGAAGGAAAACCATTTTGAAGAAAATTTCTCATCTAATGCATATTAGCAATTATTCTGCAATTTAAAGTCTTAAGAGTTACCTGGGAGATTGAGCAATTAAGAGGCTAAACCCAGGTGTCATTAGCTAGTCAGGACTGATGCAGAACAAGAACACTATGACCCAACCAAACATATTTGTGCAAAGTACTACATACTAAGCCTGGTTTCCAGCTATTATGCCATAACTCTATATATCTTCTCTTGGCATAGTTTCTCCAATGGCCAATTCTTGATCTGGGAATATGGTAATCAAATTAATATATCATTGCTGAAAAGTGTTTTTTTTTTCAAATTATTTGCTCTCAGGATTTACTCAACAGTCTTTTGCCAATCCAATTCAATATCATTCTCCCTAATCACTACTTTCACAATGTGGCTTGTTTTCCCTAATTAGAACATAAGTCTCTTGAAGGCAGTGACTGTGATTTTTTTATTTCTATCTAACATTTAGCACAGTACTTTACATATAGAAATTGCATAATGAAATTTTTATTCATTCAATTCACTCAAGAACTTATTATTTTTAAATGGATTTAAAACTGTGTTGATTATATAAATTAATCGATATATTATCAAATGAGACAACTATTATATTGCATTGTCACAGACTAATAAGACTAATATCCAATTATGCTAGAAAGGTTGGTCCTACAATCACACACTCACACATGCACAAACTCCAGAATGCATTAGTCAACAGTTCCTGGTTTTGAACATTTTTCTTTATCAATTTGAAAATATAGGACTAATTCTATCTAATTCTTTTTAATGTAACAAGGTAAATAAGAAGTTTTGAACTGACAAAGGGTGGTAAATATTTAAAAGATGATTCTCTAGAAGAGAGAAAAATAAAAGAGCACCTGAATTTTAAGCTTAAATGTTTAAATTAGTCAGCACTTAATATTTCCTCCATCAGTTTAAGTATCAATAATCAACAAAAAATTAGACCCTTGTTTGTAGAATTTTCATGTCTCCAAGGCATATGCAATCATATTAAATTTTTATGAGCATTTATTTGCATACCACTTAATTAAGAAAAAAAAAGGTTTTCTTGGCTGTTGCAGGAATTAAGGGATAACTCATTTCCTCTCCTCTGGTATCCTGTCTTTGGAATGGGAGCATCAACAAATTGTTTAACAACTCTTCCTCTTTCTCCATCATTTTACCTATCTAGATTTCCTGTAGTTCCACTTTTATGTGGGGCTTAATTGAATGGAGTCTAATAATAGAAAAGAAAAAGTGATCCCATAATATAATCTTCCGAGCCCTGCCCCCTACTCCACACATGACACATAGCCAATTGCTTTTCAAAAAGCATATTTCTTTTACCATAGGAAAGCATAAAAAAAAACTGAATCCATGTTTTATTTACCCAGTGCTGGAAAATTTGCAAACATACAGTTAAGACTCTCATACAAATAAGGATCTTCTAGTTTGATGATTTAGACTAAGAATCTATGCTCATTGTGTCTTTGCTTTCATTTGTATGCTTTGCTACACTGCCCCTTTCTTTAACTTCCTATTCACAAATAATTAATTATACAGATCAGAAGCAATTATGATTTAATAAACTTTATTTAGTTGTCATTCAAATCACTGAAAGAGAAATTATAAAGGTGACTTTTAAAAATAGAAATAAACTTAGTCAGTTACTCTCTGAGATGAGAAGAGAAAGATAAGTTGTATTATTTTCCTTTTCACTAATTTCAAGTAGCTATAACATCTCTTATCTTATTCCTAGGTGGCATTAACATAGTCTTCTTCCCACATCCCTGCAAATGCTGATAGCTGCAGCAGCTGCTGTAGCAGAGAGCACTCCCTCAATTTCTGCAGCTTCATGAAAAGGGAAAAGTAAAACTGAAATGAAGACTATGAGGACACATTGATAATCCTTCCAATACTCCACTTTTCGCACACATTACCAAGTCCATGGAATTTTTTTTCACCAAAGTAAGAGGGGAAAAAAAAAACCTGTCTTCTTAACACTCATGGCCCCACCTCCATCTGTGGCTCATAGAAAACTGATGAATTTTAATCCTGACCATTAGAATTCAATTTCCCACCCTTTATATGCCCTTGGCAGAGGGAGGTCACAGAATTTATATATGAAATGGGAATATTAAAGAGCATTAAGGAGAAGAATAATAGTATCCTGTGCCTGATGAAAGAAATAAAAAGAATGCCTTGGTATGTTATTTCCAATTCTAAGAGTTCACATGACAATCTTTTTCTAGAAAAGTATACTAATACATGGGTTTAAATTAGATAGGAAAAAAGCAAAAGGTCAATAGAAATTTGAATGATTTTCATTAAGGTAATGTTATATTTTTTTCTAGAAGGAGTTCATTTAGTGTAATAAATAAAATTTTCACTGCTATAAAAAGGCATGGGTTTTCAATATTATAGCTTGTAATATTTTAATGTTTAATAAAGCCAACTTTGGAACTAAATGGATTCAAAGGAGTTTCAAATTAGGGAGAGAGTGACAGAAAGAATGGACAAAAGAAAAGAAAAATGGAGGAAACCAGTAAATGAATGGAAGGAAGGAGGTGAAAGAGAGACAGTGAGAAAGACAGGGAATAATAAGAGAGACTAAGTATGTGCATGTGTATATTCATTTTTGTTTTTCTATAGTCATGGCATCCAAATGAATGATCCTGGTTTCTAGAACTAGTGAAACGGAAGCCACCCTCAATTTTCTTCAGAGACTAATTTTTTATTTTGTATCCATACCACTTAGCATAGTAGTTCTAGGTAGATAATAAGAGCTTAATAAATGCCTTTTAAGTCTAACTGAACCAAAGCTCTAAAAACTCTTTTAAAGCTTAAACGCTTTTGATGATGGACATGGGAACAAATGGATTACTTAAGATCTTCTGAGTAAAACTGAAAGAGGTTCATTAATAGTGTGTAGAACCCAAGTAATTTTCCCCCCATCATAACAATATCATTAAACAACTGTTTAGTCAGGAACAAGAAAGAAAGGATAGAATAAGTAGAGAATGCACCCATGGGCAAGGAATCACAAAACATTTTACTAAAGTAACAATATATTTATAAATATTATTGACAGAATTCTGTTTATAGTGCCATGTACGGTCATAATGAAATACTATTGGGCTATAAGAAATGATGAACAGGATGAGTTCAGAAAAATCTAGAAAGTCATATATGAACCAATTCAAAGTGAAATAAGCAGAACTGGGAAAATAAAGTAACAGAAATACTTTATGATTTTCAACTGTGAAGGACAAAACCATTATCAGCAAAGCTAGTCTCCAAGATAACCTCAAAGGATTCATTATCAAAATGTTATCAACAGTCTAGGAAGGAAATGTTGGCATCTGACTGTAAATCAAAGGATACCATCTTCCATTGTGTTCCCTTCATATGCTTAGTTTTTATGTGAGATGTCCTCTATCATGACATGAGCAATATGGAAATGTGTATTATGTGAAAGTACAGTTATAACTATGTCAGATTATTTACCACCTAAGGAAGGAAGGAAAAAAATCTGAATTATAATATTACATGTAACTGAATAAATAAAAAAGTTGATTAATTAAGAAGAAAGAAGAGTAGCATATCATTGCTTTAGAATCCTAAAAACAGAATAGAATGGTGAAATTACTATGTGCTATTATAGGAACATACAGAAAAAGCATTAGTATATACTTGGTCCAAAAAGAAGTTTCTATCAGAAATGTGGAACTATGAAGGGAAATTCACTGAAATTTCCCAACAGATTCCTGCATTGTGATGATCTTTTTTTTTCTGATTTTCCTTCTTAAAGAGGAGGTGCAGCATATTTGCAGGACTTAGAATAAGGAAAGTCAGGGTTCAAATTGTCTCAGATATTGACTATTTAAGTGACTCTGGGAAAATCACTAAGAGACCCTGTAAAATAGAGATAATAAAATCAAACATTTCACAGGGCTGTTACACAGATCAAATGGCATAATCTATGTACAGAACATTGAAAACTTTAAAGACTATATAAATATTAATCAGTAGGCATGAATGTATTTAAAACCTACTATGTGCCAGGAGCTATGCTAAACATAAGGCATATGAAGAAAAGCAAAGTAATTCCTTGATCTTAAGCAACTAACTACCTAATGGAGGAAGTGGTGCGTAAATAACTGTATATACCTTTACTTAGAGTGAATGGAAGATAATGTATATTTAAGTTACTAAAGTGACAATGCTGATGACATATTTTCTCAGGCAGTTAATTTCATCATAAACACTGTGGTGCTCTATGCTCTAACAAATACAACTAATAGGTGTGATTTTTTCCTCTTGAAGCTCTCTTTCCAGACAAACTCTTTCAGTGGATCCAGGGAACTTGAAATATGTAGGTTCCAGCATCCTTTATTGCCAGAATACACTAAATCTTATATCATCATCTAAAAATATTAGGCATTCTGAAACATTGCCTGAGATACTTTTAGAATTATTCTCTTCTCCTGGTCTCATTGCCTTTCTTATTCCTTCCTCTTTCTCCTGAGTGGAAACAAAACAAAACACCCCCCCCCCAAAAAAAAGCCCAACATATCCTGTGATTTACATAGTCAGTCAATTTACCCAAATCCACAAAACCTGGTATAGTCTTAAAAAAAAAACCACAACCCTTTAGCTTCATTCTTAGAGTCACTGCTAAGTATTGGTAACAAATGAAGTGATAAGGAATATGCAATTAGTACTAAATGACTTGCCCAGGGTCACACAGCTAGGAAGCATCTGAGGTTAGATTTGAAGCCAAGAACTCCTGTCTCCAGTTCTGGCTTTCTATCCACTGAGCAACCCAGCTGCTCCTTAGAAATGTCTGTAGAAAAGAAAGCCAGCTTCTTCTTAGCTTCTACATAATATTGATCATTCAGAAGCATGAGACAAGAGAGCAAACATAATTCTATTCACTTTTGGAGTAGGGTCTGGACAAGACTAAGAGAGCAAGATTTGATTATTCACCTCAGGAAATAGCTTGCTTGCGCTGACCAGTTCTGACAGCTGTGCATTCATTCCTAGACTTGAAGAAACTTTAGTTGCCCTTAGTGGCCACTGACAACAGGTAAACTGATCCACAGCAAAACTGGTCCAGAGTAGGAGGGAGGAGAAAGCTTTTTCCTGCCTCCAAGACTCCACAAGGAAAGATGAAAAGAAAACCAAATACACTTTGCCTCTGCTTTGTTAAGCTTTAGCAGGAATTTCTGTTTGTGGAAGATCTAAGTCTCTCTTCTCCAGACAGAAATGCTCCTTGGGCTATGAATATGCAGAACTCTAAGGAGAGAGAAGAGTGTAAAAGAAAATGAGAGGATCTTACAGACTTCAACAAATGCAAATCTGCCAGCAAGATGATTGATTGTAGATCTTTGATATAGAGTATCTTTCCATAGAAGTCACAGACAGAGCTAGACATAATCTTAGAAATAAGTTAGTACAGGACTTTTTTCGTTTGTTTTTTAACCTTTTTGTGTGCAATGGACTCCCTTGGAAGCCTGATCAACCTTGTGGACCCTTTTAAGAATGTTTTAAATTTATAAAATGCCAAAAGATTGCAAATAAAAAAAAAGTTACCTTGAAATACATTTATCAATTAAAAAAAAAGACATTCATAAATATCAGGTACAGTTTTGTCTAATCTAATAATTCAATTCCTTCCCTTTAACAATAAGGAATATACAATTCAAAGAGATTGAGTTATTTTTTTTTTTTTGTGGATTTTGTCTAAGGTCACACAGTTTACAAATGCCACTACTTAGAAAACTAATATTTCTAACAGTATAAACCATAGATTTTGTTTCATAAATACCAGCTTTCCCTCTTGTTTCTCTAGATCTGTGATCCCATTGATGCATTTTTCCCCAAAGAAGAAATCCCTCTGGTCAATTGAGATGGTGCCTTTTCTACTACTTATAGTCTTATGATCATCTTAGAATTGCCAAGAATACTAAAAGACTGCATGACGTGCCAAGGTCTAACAGATAGTATCTAACAAATTAGGAATTGAGCCTAGATCTCAAGTCTAAGGCCACCTATCTCTCCAGTATCCTCAGATGTCAACTCTCTCTCGTCCTTCCCCAAAAAGGATTCATATGGTCCTCTTCCATAACTCTAAAAATATTTATGAAAACTTTCTCATACATGCCAACATAATATACCACAAAGATGGTACAACAAGAAAAAAAAAGAGGGAGAGAGATGCTTGGTCCTTGGTGAGTTAGGCCTTAATGGTAGCCATCTTTTCCTAGCTTAGCATCTCCCTCCTTACAGATATCCATTCCCTAAAACAAACAAAATAGATTCAAATAATAGCTGCTCTGACATCTGTGAAAGTTAGTCAGTCAATAAACATTTATTAATCCTCTACATAATGTATTTGTGATATGTTCCAGAGATTAACAAAAGCAAAAGCCAGTCCCTGCTCTCAAGGAACTCATAATTCAACAGAGGAAGATAGGAAGCAAACAAAGACAGTCAATCCTCAACACTGTTCATTTAACTTTCACACCATCAGGCTTTTGTGTAATTTTATTAGGAACCTCATTTTCACTTTTGCATCAGCAGCCTTGCACATTCAGGACTATGTTCAGTAGAGAAAAGAATGAAAGGCATAATGAGCTAGTTTATATCTATCCCCCAAAGGAAAAAAAAAAGTGAAAGAGTTTGTGAATCTGCTGTAAAATGTGCAAAGTAAGCTCTTAAGCACAAAGTAGGCAATGAAATAAATGGAAAAGTGGCTAAATATGTGGATAAATGAGATGGTGGGTCACCTGCACTTTCTCACTGGCCTGCTCTGTTCCTGAGCATACTGACTGATGAGATCCAGAGTGGCAGAGCAACACAGAGCACCAGGAACCAGGAAAGCCTCAGAAGGTCAAGCCAGGCCAAGGTAGATGGTGTTACCAGGGCATGTGCTGAGATCTCATTGGGACCAGGAACTCCCCCTGAGGCATGTGTTTTCCTAGGTGAACAGTTCAAACATGGGAGATTACACATGGCGGGTTGTCCTTTTCCCTGGGTTCTCCTGATTTCATTGCCCCTGTCCCTTCCCATGTTTTGGTGTTATCTCTCTTCTCCCCTTCATTTTATGGATTATTTAAGGGTTACTGTTGAAGGAAAAGTGGATATTATCAGAATTAATGTTTTTGTATAGAGAATTATATGTAGAAAAGTATATCTTCATCAATCTGTAGCAAAAAATTACAATGACCAATGGCTGCAAGAACTTAAGCCCCTATTTCCCATAGATTCAATATATCAGCATTTGTGGTTTTTACTTTTCTTGCCATTTTTTATGAATTTTATCCCAGAGAAAGTTGATAATTGACTGTACTTACAAACAATAATTACATACAGACAAATAATAAAATGAAATAATCAACATCTGGAAGGCACCAGAATTAAGAGAAGCACCCATTATAAATAGCACTTTCAAGAAGTTTAGCTACAAAGCACAGAAGAAATATAAGATATAGAATATACTAAGAATGGTTAGAGGTATGGAAGTATTAAATGAAAGTCTTTTGAGTATGGAAGAAAAATGGACATATTTGTAGGCAGTTGAATTAAAAACCTGAGGGGTTGGGAGAATGGAATTGGGTAGACAGCTATGGGAAAAATTAGAAGGGAAGAAACAATTCATGGGGAAGAATTAAAAAAAAAACAGTTTTATATATGTTGAATTAAATTTTTTACAGCATATCTAATTCTACATGTCTGAAAGGGAGTATGAGAGATGGCATCAGAATTGAGGATAAAGCAAGATGAGTAAATTTCTGACATCAACAGAAAGATAGTAATAACATCTATCAAAACTAATGAAATCAACAAAACAGTAAAGAGGGAGAAGAGGACCAAAGAGAGAACTCTGTTGGATACCTATACCAGATATAGGATCTGGAGGAAGATCTAGCAAAACAGACTAAGAAGGAATGGTCTGAAAGAATCTACAGAGAAGAGAGTGTCAAGAAGAAGGTGATTAACAATCTAATGCAAATATTAATAATATGGAAATAGGTTTTGATCAAGGACACATGTAAAACCCAGTGGAATTGCTCATTGGCTATGGGATGGGGGTGGGAGAAGGGGAGGGAAAGAACATGAATCATATAAACATGGAAATATATTTTAAACTAATTAATTAATTAAATTTTTTAATTCAAAAGAAAAAGAAAAAGATAATAAATAGAATAAAATAAAATAAAAAGAAGAGAGTGATTAACAATGTCAAAGGCTACAGAGTTTGAGGAAAATGAGGATGGAGAAAAAGCCTACAGATTTGGCAATTAAAAGATCACTGTAAACTGTTCTCCAAAGATCATTGACTAAAATAGAGCAATTTTTGGTGGAAAGATAAAGTCTGAAGCCAGAATGTAAGGTGTTATGAAATTAGAAATAAGAATTAGAAGAGAGAAAATAAAAGTACTCATTATAAATGGCCTTTTCAAGTTTAGCTATAAAGTTAAGAGATAAAGAGAAAGCAAAAGAGATAAAGGGAATTCAGAAGAGACTTAGTATGTTAGTTAGGGGGATAAAAGGATCAAAAGAGGGCTTTTTAAGTAAGGGAAAATATGAACATATTTGTAAACAGTAGGGAGGAAGTCAGTAGACAGGGAGAATTTGAAGTTTGTGGTGTATAAATGACAGAGGAGGAATCTTCTAGAAGAGATGATATGGAATGAAAGGATTTAAGTTTGATTTGTAACCCATTCCTTTCCTCTTCAGAGTTTGGCATTCTACTACTTTGTCTTCTTGTAATAGGAATTTTTACTTAAAACATCATTTGTGCAACTGCAAAGGATTGACTCATTAGTAGCAGACAAAATTTAGGTATCCATAGGTATTATGTCCTACGTTTTATATTGGTGAGATTTGAAGCTTAATCATCCTGTCTAGAATATAGGAAATCATTCTATTTTCATTATATTCATATTTTTTCTCATTCATCATAAAAATGTTCACTTTATTCTATAACTAACCTGAAATACTTTTCATAAATGTATTCAAGTTTCACAGCAGGGAAGAACTATTAACATGCTGGAGCATATAGGGGCACTGCTCTATTTGAGTATGGATCCAGATCAAACTGAAATAATTTCTTGTCTTGAATAAGTGGAGGGGAGGGTGAGGAAGATGTCCCTTTTACCATGTGTAGTAGTATCCTATGGTCACTATCCTCTATCATCCCTGAATCCCCTGTAAGTGGCTACTCAAAATTTCAATCAGAATAAGGTTATAAAAGATGGTATAATAACATATTTTTGTGGTTCATGGTGGATATCATATTCTCAGAGAGCTTAGAAAAATGAAATATTGAAGAGTAGAGATGACAGCCTACTCATCCTTCACCTTTTTATCTTTCCTAACTATTTAATGGTGTCAGAAATAAAAAAAAAATATTACTTCTAGCCCTGCGATAATTTAAGAAAACCTGAAACACAAATAATTGTAAGTACCAACTGTAACAAACTAGTGATTCAGTAGATAAATATTTATTAAACAACTACACTGTGCTAAATACTAGTAATACAGGACAGTCCAGGCTCTTGAGGAGCTCACTGTAATGGGGGAAAGCAAAGCACCAAGAGCTTTTTTTCCAGATATATTACAGAGACAAAGAACTGTTAATATTCATCTTAAAGAAATGAACGTAGTTTAACTTCTCTGTGAAGCATCTTTTGTTCTTTGAAGGAATGAGGTATAAGTCTCTCTCTCCCCTCTCTCTTTTTTATCTCTCCCCCTTTCTGTCTGTTTCCCCCCTCTCTTTCTCTCCACCCTCTCTCTTCCCCTTCTTTTTCTCTCTCCCCCTTTTTGTCTGTCTGTCTCCCCCTCTCTCTCTTTCTCTCTCTCTCTCCCTCTCTCTCTTCCCCCCTCTCCTTTTTCTGTCTGTCTTCCTCTCTTTATTTCTGTCTCTGTCTCATATATATATATATATATATATATATATATATGAAAGAATTAACAAATGCAATAATAAGCACATGATCATAGTTTAGGATCGTTCCCAACATAAAGAAACAACCAGAGCCATTCAGGCAATCCAACTCAATTTTGCTTCTGAGTATGGTACTTTGCTTCAGAAAGTTGGCTCTGGCCCTGCAGTATAAAATCACTCATAGAGTCAGTCTCACTCTCTCTCTACCTAAGAATATCCCCTATACTTTGGATAAAAAGAATAATTACTATTGTTACAAAACAAAGCCATTTACATGGTAGCCACTTAAAATTATGTCTAAACTGAAGTGAATGTCTTGAATTCCTAGAGCACTTTATAATTTTCAGAGTGTTTTCACCTACTTAATACTCAGAACATCTTGGGTAGGTAACAAGGACAGCTATCAAATTGCCCTTTTTGTAATTGTCAGGAAATTGTGGTCCAGAGAAGCTGAATTGGTTATTTAAGGTCACAGAACTAGGAAATAACAGAATTCATTAAGGTTTTAAAAATATAAACACAGATCACTTTTTGACTATAACTTTGAGGATTTTCTAGCCTAGGCTAAAATGGACAATAGAAGGGAGCTAATAGGTCCTAAACATTTCCTCATAATTTAAAAAGAGTCATCACATTGAAATCTGGACAAATAAATTCACTTTAATAATCATTTTTGAAATGCCTGTGTATAAAGCACCAGGGGAAAATGTTTATAGATTAAACAATTTCTTAAAATACACTTTTTATGGTTTCTTTCCTAATGAGGCTGTATTCAAATAACGCTTATGCAGAGCCTCCAAACAGGGACACAGTTTGATTGGCACACTGCAATGTATGATGAAATTATTGAAGGATGAACTATAATACAGCCTAAACAAATGCCATGAAAGGAATATATCTAAGGTTCCAAAGACACCCACTCACAATCTGCACACTGATCTGAAGCTCAAAGATTTGTCATAAACATGCATCAAATTTGATTCATGGGCCATTTGGGTTTCTCTAGGGAATGGAATGAATAGAAGTATAAAAAAACTAAGAGGAAAGTGAATATGGCGATTTAAGAGGGCAAATGGGGGAAATGTAAATAGGAGTGGAAAGATTGAGGTAGCATGAGAGAAATCTGAAGAATGGAATGCAATAACAATAAATGATAATAATAACTGGAATCTGCATAATACTTTAAAGTTTATATAGTACTATATATACTTACATATACATGTATGCAGATTGTTAATTTTATCACATTTGAGTCTCAGAAAAATGTTTTGAAGGAGAAGCTATTTTTTTGTTCTATTTTATATATGAGGAAATAAACTAAACACAATTTAGTGACTTTCCCAGGGTCAAATCCCTAGTAAATATTTGAGACAGAATTCAAAATCAGAGCTTCCAGGTACCATGTTTGGCACTCTATCCACTATATCATCCAGTTGCTCTAATAGAGGTGTGATCAGGAAAATAGTAAATCATTGTACAGGGTTCTAGAGGGAAGCCAGAATCATTGTTGAAAAAGGTTAATTTTTAAAATATGTGTGGGGCAGCTAAGTAGTTCAGTGAATTGAGAGCCAGAACTAGAGATGGGAAGTACTGGATTCAAATCTGTCTTTGAATATTGCTGGGCAAGTCACTCAACCCCTATTGCCTAGCCCTCATTGCTCTTCTGCCTTTGAATTAATGCACAGTACTGAATTGATGAAGGAACATAAGAGTAATTTTAAAATAAATAAGGAAGGAAAAACAAGAAACTACCTACAAAATTGATTTATACAAGGCAGTACTCAGGTTTCTAAGAAGAAATTGAAATGATGAGTTCAAAACATGATTTTGGAGATATATTCTAAAGATGAAGAAAAGAAAACCCAAAAAACCCTAAACATCTGAATTGTCTACTTTTTATGCTAAAAATGCAATTTAAGTTTGTCACACCTAGTACTTTAAAAAACAAGAAATGTGACTGAAGCATTATACTACAACTATTCTAAATTATAAAATAGTTTCACTTCTATATCCTGAATTCTTCAATTACTTGATTATGTTGGTCTGCAAGGACTATGCATTGTTGACTTTTTCATTTATTAGCTTTTCAGCCACAGGAAACAAGTTACTACTTATTTTGAATTGAAATTGCTAGTAAATGTAGCTAAATTATATTTCCTTTCTTTCCTATGTTACAAGAATCCAATTAATTTGAAACATTAGCAAAATTGTACTTAACAGAATTCCATTTTATGGGTTTGCTTCAAGGCATTCAAAGGAACCTGACTACTGGGCAAAGATGTCAGAGTCTTTCAAAGGATGGTAACTTTATAGGTGAGAACATCAGAGGTCTCCTAGTCTAACTGGCTTATTTCAAAAATGAGGAAACAGAGGCTAGAGAAAAAAAAGAATCTTCTTTAAGATCAGAGGAAATAAGACGACACAGAGCCAACTACTTTGACTATGGATTACAAAGCCAGTGTTTTGGGGTTTTTCCCCCATTCTGCTGTGCTGCCTTCATGGAACTATTTCATATTTAATAAAAGAATCTCAAAATAACATAGTGGAATATCTGTAAATCTTTGAACAAGTCTCTAACCTTTCAGACCTCACTTTCCCCATCTCTATAATGAGGTTAGTGGAATAGATGACCTCTGGGGTTACTACTACCTTTAAATCCATAATTTAATGTTATCTTTTATTGAGGAACTATAAAAATGACTTTGAGTGTACCCAATTCTTTTTCTATGATTGGGAATAAAGTTAGACTCAACTATCCATTTTCTAATAAGTAGATTTCCAAGCCTATATATCAGACTTAACAACTTACTTCATGAGTTGGTTTTGAGAAAGGTTCATTGGATTCTATCCAGTTCATCCAAAGTTTCAAAATGTTTTCATGATTTTTTTTTACATTTGATACAGTTCAGATGGGCCAGCTGATATGATGAAAGCCATAAGTATATGGTGATGACACTTGCCATTATTTCTCTATAAGAGGCTTCAAATTATGAATCCATGAAAAAGCTTTCTGATTTACACATAGTGGTTTTATGCCTATTTTCTGGTCAAAATCTGCATAGAAGATCCAAGGAACAAAGAACAAGAAAATACCCCTTATATTTGGGTTTTCTACCAGGAAAGAGATAAGCATGTAAGATGCTTTTGAAGCCCAGAAGAGAATTTGAAGAAAATGTGTAAAATATTCAGGACCCATTGTGTAAGTTTAGCATGCATTATCCTCAATTCTGATTGCTTTTCATGTCCCAGTCAAAACCAACATTGTTGTTTTTTTTTTCCTTAAGCCCTCATTTAATAGATTCTTTTCATTGTGAATTCCTTCCTCTTATTTCAACTTGGCTTTCCCTTTAAGACTTCAGTATACCTATGTTGAGTTTGGCTTTAATGGGATTGAATGGGCACAGGCAGGATTTGTTCTTTTACTCTTCTTCATGGCATTGGTCATTCAAGAAATATTTATTATGCATCCACTATCTTCTAGGTACTTTGCTACCTAGAGATACCATTACAAAGATTCAATCAGTGCCAACTTTCAAGAATGCTTACATTCTAACCAATGCATTCTGTGTGCTAAAGTATGTATTATATAACATAAATGTAGTCCATCCCTAATCCAAGCTCTTCCTTTTATAGAAAAGAAACAAACACTTAAGAGATATTAAGTCACTTACCCAAGGTCATATAGCTAAATGGTATCAGAGTTAGCTTTTATAAATAAAATCTTTCTTTCTTTTAAGTTGGGCACATCATTCACTGTACCATACTATGCTATAAAGAATGATAAACATGGTGTATACAGAGATGTATGGGAAGACTTCAAAGAACTGAGGCAATTTATCTGCTAGTATAGAGACTGATGCAAATGAAATGGAGCAAATCAGGAAAGTGACATGCATAATTACCACAGCATGGTAGATGAAAATAATCAATACATTTTCAAAAAAGGAAAGTGAAGCTCATGTCTTCAACTAGAAATTTAATCCAAGAGAAAATGTACCTTCCTCACGTCCTTGCAGAGTTAGAGGAATACAGGTATGATAGCCTCCTTGGTTGGTCTTAACTGAACTTTTGGTGAATTTTGCTTAACTATTTTATTTATTTGTTTAACATTTTGTTATGAGTTACAGTTCACTGGATAGAGGAGGGGAGAGAGAATTATTTGGAAAGAAAGGTGATATATAAGCAAAAGGCCCCAGTAACTTTAAAAATATAACCGATAGAGTCATATTAGTGTCTAAAGGACTAACCATTCATTAATCACTGCCATCTTGAGCTGCACTTGGAAGACTCTTCAGCCAGTCAGTGGTGTAAAGCAACCAAATACTAGCTTAGAAATCTCTCTTAGAAGTCTCTATGAGACCCCTAACCTATTTCCTGAGAATCAGAGGCAGCTCATTTCAATCAATATCAATAGATATTTTTGTCCAGTCTGTATCAGACTTTATAGTGGGTGCTGAGGCTACAAAGACTAAAAAAAATTCTCTGAATACTTACATTCTCCTGAAGGAGGGAGGGGAAAATACAATGAGAATAAATAAAGCAGGAAATGAGGGGGGGGAATGAAGAGACTTAGAAAAAGTATTCTCAGGAAATTAGAGGAAAAGAATATTTTGATACAAATATGAAAAACATTAATATCATCCTTTTCCTAAGTAATTAATGTTACTAATCTCCAACCTTAAGAATTTGACCCTGAACCACCTGATAAATGGCATGAATTTGGCTAAAGCTATTACTTTCATATAATTAAAAGGCATTTAAATCCTGAAATCCCAACATCAGGAGAAGTAAGGTTAACTTCTGAGATTATTGCCAAATTCTCACATTCTGAAGTGTCACCATATCTTCCTCATTGCTATGTTTTAACTTTCTCCATTCAGGGCTTTTTGAAGTTTTTAATCTATCTCTTGGCTTGATTCTCTTTAAACCTAACATCCCAAGAATCATACTATAACCATTATTTTCTCTCTCCTTCAGGTTATATTTCCAATATTGAACCTAAGAGCTCAAAACTTGAGAACTCAGACTCTAGCACCTCCTAAAATGTAACCAACTTGTTAGTCAGTCATTTTGGTTGTGTCTGACTCTTTGTGATCTAATTTGGGTTTTCTTATCAATGACAGTGGAATGGTTTGTCATTTCCTTCTCTAGCTCATTTTATGAGGAAACTGAAGCAAACAGGGTTAAGGTCACAGAAGTAGTAAGTATCTGAGACTGAATTTGAACTCATGTCTTTCTGACTCCAGGCTTGGCATCCTATACATTGTGCCAGCTAGTTGTCCTATTACGGCAAATAAAGTTATAAAACTCCATTGCAGAATGGAGCAATGTGTGGATCCTCCTAGGGGTATTTTGAATACATTACATTTTACACATACAAAGTTTTTGCACATATAAAACTAATGTATCCAAGATTAGAAGTAAATTAATAAGTTGGGAAGAACATTAATAGACATTTTCTAGGATAGAAGTCTCATATACAAAACAAATGGAGAACTTTGTCAAACATATAAGAATATGAGTCATTTGCAAACTGGCAAATGGTCAAAAGATATAAGCATACAGTTTTTGGATAATTAAATCAAAGTTAA
Source organism: Monodelphis domestica (assembly GCF_027887165.1). NCBI lineage: Eukaryota > Metazoa > Chordata > Mammalia > Didelphimorphia > Didelphidae > Monodelphis > Monodelphis domestica. Next base: position 222,490,179 of record NC_077231.1, on the reverse strand, counting down.
ATTTAACTCTGAAAAATACTCTAAATCACTATACTTAGAGAAATGCAACTCAAAACAACTCTGAGGTAACACATCTATCAGACTGGTTAAAAGAATAACAGGACAAAATGAAAAACATAATGAGGGAAAATAAAGACTAATACATTATTGTTGAAACTGTGAACTGATTCAACCATTTTGGAAAGCAATCTAGAATTAAACTCAAAACTTATGTAAGTATATATATATATATATATATATATATATATATATATATACCTTTTGACCCAGCAATATGACTATTAGATTTATTTCCTCAGGTTATCAATGAAAAAATAAAAGAAACAATGTGTTCTAAAATATTTATATCATTTTTTGTAGTGGCAAAGAACTAAAAAACAAAAGGGAATTGGGGAATGGCTGAACCAATTGTGGTATATGATTGTAATGGTATACTATTGTGCCAAAGGAAAGGATGAACAAGAAATTTACAAAGAAATGTAGATTTATATGAAATGATATAAAGTGAAGTGAGTAAAACCAGGAATATGTTGTACACAGTAACAACAATGGTGTACAATGATCAACTGTGAATGGCTGAACCATTATCAACAAAGCAAGGATACAGAACAACTCCCAAAGAACTCATGATGTAAAAGGCTATCCATTGTAATAGAAGGTGCAGAGAGAAAACAAATACAATGAGAAACATATTCTTCACTTTATTTCCTCCATTAATTTTTCTCTCATGTAAGAAGTAAATCTTATTTCACAACATTATGAACAGGACAATATGTGGGATATGATACTACATGAATAACCTCTATCATGTTACCAGTGGGAGAGGTAGGAAAGAGAGAGAGAACATTGATTTCAAAATGTCGAAAAATGAATATTAAATATTTTAATGCAATTAATATGTAAACTGGAAAAAATTAAATGGCTTTAAAAAGAAGAGTATACTGATAACTCAAAGGTTAGGATTTCAGGCAGTGGAGAAAGAAGTTTGCTGATATCTTTCATGGAGCTCTTTTGTTTTTCCTTAGCTTGAAACAACAATAAGTAGGTAAGTACAAGTGATACTTATTCTCTGCTCTAAGTGAAGCTGACTTTGAAAGTTATCATAATAACAAGAGATGTAAACAATAAAAGTTGAAGTCTATAATCAGATTGAGTAAAAGCTATTGTAGCCTTGACATATCTATGCAATTTCTTCCAATTTTATGTGACCTATATTTATGGATTAGGTTTTGTTGTTAAAATAATTTTATTTTAGAGGCCATTGGGGGGGGGAGAATAACAATTAAAAAGAAAAACTGAAAAATGGTCAAAGGTACTTTGAACATTTTCTCAAATTCCATCTAAATATAAGTGTTCTGGAGCTCCAATAAAGTTTTACTTTTCTTCCCAAACAGTGTTATATATTTCACTATAATAAACTCTAGATTGTGAATCTAAAGAAATGAGTACAAATCCCAGTTCTGACACTTTACCAACTATATGATCATGAGCAAATCACATAAATTTGTTATCTCTTAGTGTACTGTATGGTATTTTGCAATCTTCTTCATAAGAGGTTCATAATACTTTTAATATATTCCTCCTAAGGTTATTATATACTAATTGTTTTAGGAAACTTAAAGGGCTATATAGATATGATTTCTTCATAAGTAATGTCCTGATTCTTTAAAAAAATGCATGCCCTTTGCTCTAACAATAGCATTATTGGGTTTGTACCCCAATGAGATAATAAAAAAAAGGGTTTTTCAAAAACATTCATAGCTGCACTCTTTGCAGTGGCAAAAAATTGGAAAATAAAGGGGTGTCCTTTCCACTGGGGAATGGCTGAACAAATTGTAGTATATGATGGTGATGGAATACCAATGTGTTATAAGGAATGATGAACTGGAGGAATTCCATGTGAACTGGAAGAATCTCCAAAAGTGATGCAAAGTGAAATGAGCAGAACCAAGAGAACATTGTACACATAAAGTGAAACTTATACAGTGTAATAGATTTTTCTACAATCAGCAATGCAATGATCCAGGACAATTTTGAGGGATTTATGAGAAAGAAGGCTATCCACATCCAGAGAAAGAACTGTAGGAATAGAAATGTAGAAGAAAAACATATGCTATCACTTTTTTACATGGGTATATGATTTGGAGTTTTGGTTTTTGAAGATTGCTCTATTGAAAAAATGAATATGGAAATAGGTATTAAATTATAACATTTATACAACCCGATGGCATTGCTTTTTGGCTCTGGGCAGGAGATGGGAAGAGGAGAGGAAAAGAAAATCAATCACGTAAATGTGAAAAAAATATTTTTAAAAAATAAATAATTTTAAAAATAGTCTTGATTTCATTTTCTTTTTTTTTAAAGAAATACTGATGATTACTCTCTGACCTGAGGTAGAAAGAAGTGGCACCAGGAGTTGGTGGGGAGAATCACAGATACTTCATTATATATCATGTTTATTCTTGGTATGAAATATATGCAATATAAATTAATTCTATGTGTTTATATATTAAGGAAATAATATAAGCAAAGCAAAATTCTTGTCTCTTTACAAAGAGCTTGGAGGAACAAAAAGGAATTAAGTAAAACTCCTATCTTTATCAACCAAGTTCTTATACTGTACTTGGGAGATATTCTAGCCCAGAAATAACCTTATTTTTCATAATCAGAATATATGAACTAGTTGTCTCTATTAAATCTGTTCCCTTCCATTTTCCAAATGTCATTGGGTGTCAGTGTCAGAAAAACTACCCTGTTGAATTGAGTGCCCAGCTTTCTAAGAGCCTTAGATTTGGAATCCAAAAGATAAGCTTTTTCATTCCAATTCCTAGGGTTTTAAACCTAAATTCAGAGAATGGGGCTTGAAGGTCCCAGGGACACAGCAGCATTCCTAGGACACCTTTCACACTGATTATGCTAATTTCTAAAGGAGACAGACAACACTCAGGTGGGTGACAGGAAGCACTGTTTAAATTGCATAAATTATTTTTAAATAGCTGCTATGCAAAACCTCTTTTAGAACCAATTCAAATAGAACCTTGTTGTTAAATGTCTGGATAAAGTAATTTTATAATTTTCTCAATGTTTAATAAATTTCTAGTGAACTGAAAATATAGCCTACAAAAAAGATTTTACAACCAAATATTTACCTTCTAAAGAACATTTAATCTCCACATAAATTTGTAATAATAATTATATGTTATACAATATATTTAGAATACAAAATAGGAAATACCTGCCTCTTGGCACTTTCTCCTTTTATACATTATTTTCCTAAACTGTAGAAACTTTCTTCTCAAGTTTCAATTTTTATTTGTTGCTCAATGCATTATATTACAAAAATTATTAATAATTAATAGCAATATTTTAAAACTATGAAATAGTACTAGATAGGGTTATTTGTTAGCATTAATAGCATAGAAGTTTAGAGATATTTGGGGGAGAGAAGCACCAATTGGATAAACTGTATCTCCTGTTTTTTTAAGAATGACTGAGAGGGGCATCTGGGTGGCTCAGTGGATTGAGAGCCAGGCCCAGAGATGGGAGGTCCTAGGTTCAAATCTGACCTCAGACACTTCACAGCTGTGTGACCCTGGGCAAGTCACTTAACCCCCATTGCCTAGCCCTTACCACTTTTCTGCCTTAGAGCCAATACACAGTATTGACTCCAAGATGGAAGGTAAGGGTTTAAAAAAAAAAAGAATGACTGAGAATGAGGGTAAGAAGAATTAAAGAGTCTGAAGGAAAGAGACTTTCATACAAAGAATTTTGTGGATGGTAAATTACAAGTCCAAACCAAAAGAACAACAAGAAAACACTACATATGCAAATTCTTCCTCAGGATAAAAATGATATCAGTCTATTAATCAAAGCTTAGTTCAAACTAAAGCGATAAAAATGCTATTAGAGTCCCATACTCAGTTTCTTGAGAAATACACACATTTTCAGTACTATTATCTGCACTAAAAATGTCTATAAGAAACAATGGCAAGTACAAGATATATAAATTATCAAATTAATGGACTAATTATAAATTATCCCATAGGTTAAATCATTCCTTTTTATGTCTTTTTCATCCATCTAGTTGACAGAAAAAAAAATTTTTTTTCTCTTCTCTGAATTCTCTTTCAAAAAACAAAAACCACCAAAACAAAGCAGATTATTTCCATGCCAAAAGGGCAGGAGCTCTTACCTTGGAGACCCATGGACTTGTTATTAAAATACAATTGATTTCCTTTGTAATTTTACATAATGCTATTTTATGAATTTAAAATATTATTTTGCAAAGGAGTCCATGGGCTTCACCATAGTGCTACATGGGTTCCTGACACAACATGAAATTTAAGTCTCTGCTTTACTGTCACACACTTTTTCTAAAAGAAGTGTCGGATTTACTCTGAGATTCTCACTTTAAAGGTATATAAAGCAGAGGATAGTTTGGCTCTCAAAGTATAGCCTGTTCCAGTTCTAAATAATATCATTTATGAAAAGGGTTTGGAAGTAACTGGATGCTGCTCAAGGATGGAGCAATAAGTGGACTTAATTGGAACACTCAGTTATATAGATCTTAGTTGAATTGGGAACAAAGGTTATCAAAGTCCAGCTCTCTTCAAATAGTAATTTGTGTTTGGACTCTGCTCTCAGCCAATCTGTGTTTCTTCTGTTATGTGTCTCTTTATGTTTTGTGAATCACTCACAGAATCATAGTATTTAGCTTTAGATGGAATGTCAAAGGCTATCTAGTCTAACCCATACAAGAAAGAGAATTTCTTTGATAATCCTGCCTGGCAGCAATCCAGCTTATGCTTCAATAACCTGGAAGAATGAGAGAGAACCAATACCTCCTGAAGCAGCCCATACTATTTATTGATCGTGTTAGATGTTAGGATGCTGGGATTTTGGATATTGCTTCTTTGCAACTTCTCCCTACTGCTTTTGATAATAATAAGAGCTAATACTGTTAATACAGTGCTTTAACACTTGCAAAATTTTTTGCAAATACACAATTTTATTCTACTAACACCCTTGCATTTTATACCTCATTTTCTATATGAAGACATTGAAGTAGAGAGAAGATAACTGACTTTTCCAGGATTACATATTTAGTAAGTATCTAAGTCTGAATTTGAATTCAAGTCTTCCTCATTCCAAAGCCTGTGGACACTGAGTTATCTAGCTGCTAAACAGAAATGAGAAGAGACAAACAGAAATGAGTGAAATTCCTCTTCTTGAGGAAAACCCTTCAAGTATTTGAAAACAGCCAAGATATTGTCTTTGTCTTTTCTGCAGGCTAAATATTCCCTATTCCATAAACACATCTTTACATAGTGTAGAATCAAGAATCTACATAATGGCTGTTAACCCATTTGAAATAAAAGTAAAGTGATTCAGAGAAATGATTTAAAACAGTTCTCAAAGTTTGATCAAGGATCTCTCGGGGTCCCTGACATCCTCTGGGGAGGGTTGTCTGTGAGATAAAATATTTTCACAATTTTACTAAGATTTTAAAATTTCTAAATATTGATAAATATAATCCACATAGACCAAATCTTTTTAGTGCATCTTCATATTTTTTGGAATATAAGGAATTCTGATACCAAAAAATTTAAAATCTGCTGATTTTAAGGAATTATTAATTTCCTAAAATAGTTTGTAGTTAGACCAAGATAATAAATATCCTGTTTCTTTTTACATTAACAGAAAAACAGAACAAAAGAAATACTATAAGTGAGTTTTAGTATACCATTTGTTTTATGAAGGGGTGACTATCCATATCAACAAGATGGAAAAAAAGTAATATAACTGGATTAGATAAGACTGTACAGGACATAAGCAACAGTTAAATCAAACTAAAAGTCTTAAGGAGAGTATCTCAAGGATCTTCTTTGATTCATCAGATTTTTATCAGTGATTCTGAGGATGCCATTAATGACATAGTTATAAAATTACAAAAGACACAGAGACAGAGGGATAGCTAACATAAATAAAAATGGTATAAATAGCTTTTTGTGGGATAGAATGAAGAATGAAAAATGATAATAGAGACCTCAGAGATCATTCTATCTCTAATAATTTTCTACAAATTAAGAAACAAGTCTAGAGACATTGCATAATTCCCCTGAGGTCAATCAAGTAATAAGAATCAGAGTTGGGATTCATGTCCAGGTCCTCTGATTGCAAATCTGGAAAGGTAGATCTTGTTCCCAATTTATCCAAGAACAACAAGAAGCTTGAGATTCATCTTTCTCCTCCAGAAAAGAAACAGTAAAACAAAATGAATTGTTGGTCATCTCTTTCTAAGAATTTCTGCTTTCTAAGAATTTCTGCTTTCTAAGAATTTCCATTTGGGAACGGCTAGTAGAATACTTTAGATTGAATAGAACAAACAAATACAAAATATATTTTGAAAGGTGGATTAGAATCAAATTGTAGAATAATTTAAAATTTGGAAATTACATAGATCTTACATAGATGAGGAAACTAAGGAAGATTGAAATTAAATGACTTGCCCAGCCTCACACAGATAACAAGGGTCTGAGGCCAGATTTGAACTCTTCCTGAGTCTAAATTCAAAATTTTATCCATCCTCCAGCTGTTCTTCTGAACTTGAGAGACTGGAAACAGGGTGGTGAATTAAAATGTTAATACAACAGTTTAACTGAGAGGCGATATGGGCCTAAACCAGAATGTTAGCAGTGTTACTGCAAAGGTATACCCACATCCAATCTAATAATTATGGATGGATTTAAGAGTTATTATAAAGATAGACTAAAAGACTTGACAATTGACTAGATATGAGATTGAATGAGAAGGAAGATCTAAAGAATTTATATTTTAAAAATCCATAAACCATTTAAAAACAATCTATTAAATAATGACTACAATCTGCCTCAGACATTATGCTAGGTCCAGGAAATTCATAGATTAAAAATTAAAAAGTCCATCTAATAACAGAAAAATCATTTTGAATAATATGTAATGAGCAGCAGTGTGAGGCAATTAGCAACATCTTTAATAAGAAAGGAAAAATCAATTAGACTACAAGGGGCTTTGTCCAAATATCACTATTAACTAGCTGTATTATTTTCAGCAAGTCACTGCCTACAGGTGTAAACAAGATACATGGGCTTGATTAAATTGGAAGGTCCCTTCCAGATTTAATTATCTATAAAGCTGATTTTTAAATAAATATCCATGTAGAAAATGCCCAAGGATTAATGTTGCCATTACCAGAATTTGCAGTATGTTAATGAAATATTTCTTCATATTTGGAGAAAATGATAAATAATAAAAAATAAAAACTAAAAAAAGGAGAGAAGACAGGACAGGAGAGATAAGGCATTAAAGCTTTAAGAATTTATAAATGAAAAAGAAAGTTCACTACTTTGGCAGATGCTAAAATATATGTAAATATGTTTGTATTTAAATAAATAATATATATCATATATAAATAATTATTAATAAAATATATTTAAACAGAGGAATATCTTAGCATGTTATTCAAGTCAAATAGTTTATAATGAAAATTAATGCATTGAGAAAGTAGGGCATCATACTTTAAACTGGAGAAGTTATAAGTGCCATTGAACTGAAACACCTAATCAAATCTAATGAATTTTTACTATGTATGTGGTATGGTGCTAGATCCTGGAAATTAAAAATAAAAAATTGAATATAGTCCCTATTTGATGAAACTCAGATATTAGGAGGAATACGGAAAGGAGGGACACAATAAGTAAGCAGATTTATGCTATGACATTTTGAAGAAGGAAAGAATACAATATATAGAAATAGGGAATCTGAGAAGCTTACAAATCAGTTGAAGCTGGAGGAAACTTAGGAGACTCCGTTATCATATACTAATTCCCCCCAAAAGAGGCAGATATTAATTTATTATTTTTATTATTCTTTAAAAAGAAAACTCTCCATTTTCATTTTGTATTTGCATATGAAAAATACTGCCCAAATTAAAATATTATTATTCACAACTAATTTAGCAAGTTAATGAAGTTGACTTATTATGTGACTCCTTCTAAAAACACTCTCTGAAACTAAATTGCATATTTGAGGAGTCCCAAATATTATCTTTCCCTACCATTTAGACATGGCTATATTGAATTAATTATTGACTTAAACTATTTTAAAGGCCTATTAATTTATAGTTTACTTCTTTTCTACATATTGACATCAATGAATCAAACTATGGAAAAGATGTTAATAAAATACCAAGTTTCAAAAATAAGCCATTTTTGCATTATAAATGTGCTAATCTTTCTTGAGTGATTCTTTTATCACATTTGTTCCACAAACCAGTTTGACTTCATTGTTCACAAACACATAGAAAACCTGTTCATCTATTTATAATTGCCTAATCAAGTGAATCTTAATTGCATTATACTATGAGTGCCTTTGATGAAGCCTAATAACTCTGAATTAGAACTGATAATTTGAGAACTCTAATTATTTGAAATAAAAATCATGAGTTTTTTTTAAACCTGAATAGCATAAGCTATGATCTCACCTCTGCAATTTTATTTGAAAATCAAATATCTGGATTTATTATTCTTATTTTAGGTTAAAAAGTTGAATAATAAGACGATAATGTAGGGCTCCTGAAGAGAGTGATAGTAATAACCATTACCTACAATTTAGTGACATTTGTGATAAAATGGTGATATTGCTTTGAAATAACATCCAGAAGCATCCATGACATGTTTAAACACAAAAGCAAATGTAGCATAGGGTAATTTAAAGCATCCTAGTAAAAAGCATTGAGGCAAAGGGTAACAAGGTAGTAAAAATCCAGAAAGCAATGAAAATTGAGTCAAGAGTATCAAAAACAGAAAAAAACAGATCATAGATGTGAGTGAAAGTATCAATCGGTCAAGTAACATTGCTCATGTAACTTCATTTATGAAGCTTACCTCCTGGGCAAAATACCAATTGTAAGAACTAAGGCATAAAACTATATATATGCATATATATAATTATATATGACAGTAGAATATATGATGAGTCCTCTGGATTTGAACATTTTGTATTCAAAGTTTGGCAATTAAAATAATTTTGCTTATAACTCATGCAAATTCATCTTACTCTTTTGGATCACTATTAGATAGTCCTCATGAATGCATGAGAGTCCTTACTTACTAACACCCAGCTCCAAATTCTGCTTTTTCCATTACTAACTCTCTCCTCTTTTCTCAATTTTCCATTGCTTGGACAATCACATGCTTAAACTATATTGTATATAGTTGGAAATTCTTGAACCCCCCAAAACTACATTACCCAAAATTCCTTTCTGTATTACCTAGAATCCTTTTCCCTTTTCCTGCATCCTCACATTTGCATGGTTGCTTATAAGTTGGCTGTAACTCCTTCCTCACTCTCTCTTCTTTCCCAAGCAGGCTGGGTTGACACCTTTTTTAGCTAGTTCTTTTTTTTTACTTTCATTATTATTAATAAAACTTTTAAAATATAATACTCAAGTGATCGAATATTAATTTGAAAACCCACCTTTATTTTAAGTATACCTTCTATGATCACTGTGGCAATTACTCTTTCTGACAGTGTGACATTTCCCAATTGATAATATAATCAAATTCAAATAGAGAATGGTTGCCTTAGAAGTTTACTCCTTTATTTTATATCCAAATAAAAGTTCCATGGACATTCATTAAGATAACTGTTTTATAAATACATCCATCAATAAGCATTTATTGAGTACCTTCTATGTCCCAGGCATATATGTTTTTTCTATCTCCCCCTACAACTGGTATTCATGTGGCTAGTTCATAGACTTAGCTGTCTCCTTGAGCCTTCATATTTTATTTAGTGGCTTCCCATTCAAAGTGTCTCAGCCATCACTGCCTTTATTATGAGGTTAAATGATAATGTAGTTGAATATTAATCTAATTCGTATATTTTCAGCTCTATATTGGCAGAGAAGTTCTCCAGAGAATCCCATGGCTTGTAATAGAATCTTGCTTCTCTCTTAATGACCCCTCACCTGAGACCTTCAGATGCACTGGAGTGTTGCAGGGACTGCTGGTGACAGCAGCCCGAGATGGCTATGATGAGAGGTGACTCTATCAAGGGAATTCCCAAAGTAAAAGAACATATTTCTGGATAACTCCACAGACAAATTGAATATGACATAGCTGAACGGCCATGCATGCTTCACTCTTACAGATACATTCTTTGATTGCTTCAGTGTTCCTCTCTTGGGGAGATAGCCATCAAAAATATGTTGACAGACTCCTTATCAAGGTCCCTCATTCCAAAAGTGAATCCTATAATTTAGCTAGTTCTTTTCTCAAAAAAAAAAAAAAGGAATTCTTTTCTGCTACTTACTGCCTCTCTACTATGTGCTAGAAGAAGACATCATTGATACCACATGTATCAAACATATGGGTCACCTACAGACCACAACACTCCCATGTACAGATAGAATGAGATTAAAATATAATTGGGAACTATTTTTTAAATGAAAATACAATAAACTATAGGCAATATTAGCAGTTGGTTTTCTAACTCAGTATGTAGCCCACAGGAATAACTAGATACAATTTAGGGGTCCTCATTTTAATTGAATTTGAAATCACTGATCTATTCTATACAAAAGTCACTATTGCAATACAATGATCAATGTAAAGAACTCCTGCTAATATCACTGTATATTGTAAAGATTAAAGTTAATATTCAATAATTATTATATTTTAAAGTTTTATTAATAACTAAATTTAAATTTTTTTTAATTTTAAAATAAAATTTAAAATAACTAAAAGTAAAAAAGTACCTAAACCCAGTTCAATCAAGAGAGAAGAGAAAGAGGGAGGAGTTACAGCAAATTTAAATACAATTACGTAACTGTGGTGGAGAGAGGAGAAGAATTCTGGGAAATACTGAAGGACTTCTGGGGGATGAAATCCAAGGATTCAAAATTCTAACTATTCAATGTGACAGTCCTGGAGAATTGAGTAAGGAATAAAGAGTTTAAGTGATTTGCTTCGGTTCACATAGCTAAGAAGTTTCATCAATGGGGTTTGAACCTACTTCTTCCTAATTCTAAACTATCCCTCCACTGTTCATACATTACAATATGCTGCCTCTAAAGAGAACACTTAAGGAATAAACAATACTTATGATTTCCTAGATTTCCAGGCATATTATATGAAATTCTACTTCATGGACACAAAGGTTCACCCAGGATGGTATTCTTGGTTTTCCTCCCACACAGAATTCCATAACCATCGCTTTACATTTGTATTAACTGTCCCCAACACCTAGAATGTAATCTCTCCTTGTTTCTGTGGATTAGAATCACTAATACTTCAAAGCTCAGCTCACATGCTTTCCTTTAATATCTGCCCACCTGTGATAGGCCCTTCTCATCACAAAACTAGATGGTTGCAATAGTTTTGTGGTCTGACTCTCCTACTCAATAAAATTCAAGTGGCTCCCTTTTACTTTTGGATCAAATATAAAATTCTACTGCACAAACTTTTCATTCTGTTTAAATGTTTAGTAGCAATGGCTTCCTTCCCAAAAAAGTGATTCCTAAATGTCTCTGAACAAAGTCACAAGCCAGTCTACTCCCACTCCAAAATGTTTTTCTCTCAGTGGAAAACACGGCAAGCAAATTTCAGGTATATTACTGAGGAATATGGGCTAAAAGAAGATAATAAACATTACAAGTATTATGATGAAGTGAAAGCTTAAAAAGGGCAGAAATATCTTTCCACTGTGAGATACTGTTCTACCAACTTTAGATGAATGTCCAAATTAATCCATTTCTGTGGAAATTCCCAAGAAATACTAAAATTTTTCTTTATTATCTATGCCTCTGTGCTTCTAATCTCTTAAAAATATAATTTTCTTCTTTTTTTTTGGTGTGGGGAAAAAGTGGATTTTTAATGGGTCAAAGGAAATTTAATATAAATTAAGTTAGAATAATATGTACTGCTCACATTTTCACTTAAGATAATTTCTTTTGTTTTCTCTATAGGTATTGGATATTCAATGCAATACCCATATATTGTGCCCTAAACAATATAGTGGTTTAAATATAATAAATGCATTCTAAAACTTTAATGATGAACTATACTCTAGAAGTGATGTAAAGACTTTCAGTAAAGAAAAAGCATGATAAAAAGTAGTTGGAAAATTTTGTGTTGAAAAATGGAGATAAGAAATGTATAAGGAGGGTAGTGCCCTGCTACCTGCATAATATAAGGAGACTGAAAGAAGACTTACCATATCTTGGGTGGTTTCTCTGTGGAAAATCTATGCAATAAAATGGAAAAGATCCAAACCAGAAGAAAAGATATGGATGGGATTTAGTTTTTACCAAGATAGATTAGCAGTACCCAAGGTGATAAGATCATGGATTTTTAAAGTATTATCAATCAAATCTATATTGTGCACTTACTTTGCATCAAACACTCTTTTTTACTAGTATTTCCCTATATTTTTAAGTACCAATTTTAAGGCAGAAAATTATACTGCCCGTAAGCTAACTCTTTATCTGACAACTCCAACTTATGGATTAATGCTGACAGTAAATAAGGAAAATGACATACTACAAAAAAGACTTTCAGAAGTCCCCAATGAATTAAAAAAAGTAATGGCAGTATTATATAGTATTTAAAGACTTTCAGAAGTCCCCAATGAATTAAAAAAAGTAATGGCAGTATTATATAGTATTTATTTTTAATTTTTTGTTTCTAACATTTTGTAATAAATTGAACATTTGTAATTATCAAAGTAACATATTTCTAAAAATAGGCAAGAGAAATAAAATTTACTTTTTCCCAGCTAGAAGGGGTAAGACATAAGATAGGTTTCTATAACTTAAACCAGTTTTTCTTTACTCCAGGCAGTTTTGTGAACTAACCTAATATGTTAATTAAGCAGTTTAGACCATAATGATTAAATGCAATATTATTGTGTCCAGCAGTTGACACTCAGTTGTTTCTGGTATTATCCCAAGAAGAACAAGCTGACCTATTTTAGAATGTACCTTTTTTCTTCACTGTTGGTAGACTGGATGATAAAAATTGATGCAAATAGAAGCTGTCAGTAGTGTAATGAAATCTGGTGGCCAAGTGATAGGAGAGAATTTGGGGAATCAGAGATCACCAGGTTCAGATGCAGTATTTAAACTGCTGGTTTTGCCATTTACCAGGAGTTAATGAAATGGATACTGATAAGACTTTTATAAAAAAAATGATAGGAAATGGTATACATTCTACAATCTTTTTACTAAGTGTTTGTTGCTCTTAATTACTCAGAAAATGGAAAATCAGGGGTCCCACTCAGCTTGGTTTCTGCTTCTGCTTTCAACTGTATTAGCTATGTCAAGGTTTCTAATGCAAACATTTTCACCGATACAGGTTTTGCTTCACTGAACTTGTCACTTTTTACATCACTAAGCAAAATATTATTTCTGTGCTGTATTTTACTCTATTAGCATAGATTTTAAAGGAAATTAACTACCTGTTAATTAGCCCAAGAGGAAAAGGGACAAACAATTAACTTCATATGCAATGCTTGCACTGTTTTACCTTTTTTTTGTAAAATATATTCCTTGGTTGTTTTCCTCAGAGATGCTCAAGTAATTTTTAAAGGCTCAGCAGGAGAATCCACATGCTTTGGAGTTTCACCTGCAGACCACCTGTGTAAGCCATCTGGGCTCAAGCCAAACCTTTACTGTAAAAAAAATGCAACTTCTTTTTCAAACAACACACAGAATGGTAATCAGCGTTTCTACATTCTTTGCTAGAAGATTAAATACATTTTATTGGTTACCCTCATTGTACCCCAGAACAAGTAAAAACTTAGAGAAAATAGATAACCTGGATCATGGATTGTGATGGTGAGATCCATAACCCTAAAGAGAGTAGCCCAGAATTACAACACATTCAACAAAATACTTCATCTAGCTTTTATTATAATTTTAGAATACATTTAGACTTTGAAATAAAAATGGTCTTTAGATGGTATTCCTATATTTCTCAAAATTCATGGTAACTAACTAGGATGTTACTTAAAATATCAATTTCCATCACACTGATAATAATTGCTCAAATATCTTCTTTCAATGTAGGCCTAATATAGAGACTGACACCTTGTGGATTACTCAATTTCTACTTTTAAGAATTACATACAGCAGCTACTTCCATAGCCAGCATTACTACAACACACTTAAATGTCACCTAGTAGTTATATTCATCAAATTACTAGGTAGGGAAGTATTAAAAGCAATAAAATTTTGTAGTTCATTTCCCCAATGAAAAAAATAATCTATCATTTAAATTTCAAGAGGACATAAATATTGAGATATTCATTAAGGAAGGTAATAATGTTGCCTTGGATTCAAAAGGTTAGGTTACATACATTTATTTATTCAATAAATACTCATTTCTAGTGTGACTACTGTGAGGTACTTTTAGATTCGATGGGGAAAATGATGTTTTTCTAAATATTATTTTATGTTCACAGAACCCTTTACTTGAATATCAAAGATGATTATGATCAGACACAAATTCATTTTGGTTCTAGGAGACAGATGAGTGGATTTTGAGGGGATGGGGGGGAGGGAAGAGCATTAGATAGGAGGAGACTGGTTGGGAGGAAAGAAAAAAGGAAAATATGGAAATCAGTAGAGATTGGAGCAAAACATAGCATTTCTTAGATGAAGGTTTCTTAGAAGATGAAACATTTCTTAGAAGAAGAGGAAGAAGATGATGATGTTGATGATGATAATGATGATGAAGAAGATGATGATGAAGATGATGAAGAAAAGAAGAAGAAAAAGAGAGAGAGAGAGTGAGAGAGAGAGAGAGAGAGAGAGAGAGAGAGAGAGAGAGAGAGAGAGAGAGTATTCCATTATGGTATCTACAAAATAGTATTAAGGTGCAGTGATGCAGTTTTCTTTTTCTTTCAAATTTTCCCCCTTTTTATACTCAAATTAATTGTTTCCAATATATACTGTTATGGAGATTTCTGTTTCTGTACTAACAGGTAAGTTTTGCCAAAGTTACCAAGTATCATAAGGAAATAAAAAAGCCTTTGATTTAATTATTTGTATAATAAAATATTTTCCCTCAGGAAACTGACATATTATTATTATGACAATAATATTATATTAATATTATGACAATATTATTGTATAAGAAAATTAAAGCAATTGAAATAAATATTTGCTTTAGTTTTTAAAAAGAATTAAACTTTCATCTGGATTATTTTGTTTAATATATGGGAAATTCAGTCACTAAAATTTTTTTCTTTCAATTCAATTCAACAAAAGTAGACTAAGTGCCTATAAATGTGAATACAAATTCAAGAATGAAAAATATCACACGAAATTTATATTCTACCAGGAACCTGCCATATATATACCAAGTAATTAAAAAGCAAATATAAAAAATAAATAATATTTAAAGGTGATAGATATCTATAACTAAGTATTCCCAGAATCTTCAAACAGGATTGGAAGAAACTTGCAGAAGTAATTTTCTACACTTTTCTCCTTTTAAAGGAGATATTATCCTAGAGATTATTATTATATTCTTATAATACATTATACAAGAGATAGAGGCATTTTGTGTATTCTGAAACTCCATTATACTGCTTACATTTACCTATATTTTACTAAGCTCCTTTGTAGAATTGAAAATTATAGCTAATATTTACAAAAACTTTTAAAACAGACAAAAACCTTACTAGATAGTAATTAAGTACAGTGCATCATTATTTTTTATTGCAACTACAGGCAGTTTGCATGAATTATTTGGAAGATATAGGGATATACTTCACTTAAAAAAAGCAAAGTCATTATAATACTGAGTAGACTAACTTTTTTTTTCTTTCTAAGCTAGAATTTAGTACTTTTTCTTTCACTCCAGAGGTTAGCATTCTCAGGAAATGTATTAAGTGAAATGTATTCTGCTATTTTCAAATGATCCACGAAGGGAAGAGAATGCACTTCTGCGTTCTACAAAAATTGCAAACATTCTGTACAATTCAAAAAGAGCTTACATTTATAACTTGAGATTTTCTAAGTGTTGTCTATTCAATTGGAGATGAATGCTTAACTAAATTTTGAAAATACCGAAAAGGACATCTAATATTAAAATGGACATCTAATATTAAAATATTTTTAAATGTCTGATTCTTGCCTTCATTTTAGACACTGGTTCTCTACCTGTGCTCACAACAAGATTTGGGTGCCAAATATACATATGACTTAAACATTGCTAGGAGGTTCAAACTGGTGGTTGTATTTAATATCAACAAGGCTGTTGTTTTCACAAGTTTCAACAAATGTCAACGATTGAGTCATTACATATCTAAGGGTTCCGGAATTCTAAGATCCTCAAGTGGCAGCATCCTTCTTAACACACACCCTAACATCTGAATGAATTAACAAAAGGATGAATGAATAATTTAATTAATGAATAGAAATGCATTTATTAAGCACATATTATATGATAGACTATGTGTTAACCAATGGGTATACAAATAGACAAGCAAGCCAACAAGAGAGTTTTTACTCTTAAGGGACTTACTTTGTTTTCTTGTTGTTGTTGTTGTTGTTTTAATTTGTTTAATTGATTAATTTGGAACATTTTTTCCAGGATTACAAAAATCATGTTCTTTCCCTCCCCTCACCCCAACCCCATCCCATATCCTATGCACAATTCCACTGGGTTTTACATGTCACTGGTCAAGACCTATTTCCATATTATTGATATTTGCACTAGGGTGATCACTTAGAGTCTAGATCCCCAATCATATCAAGGAATGGAGGAAAATGCTATAAAAAAAGGGAGTGATAGGCAGGAAGGAGGATTTTGAGCAACTGACTATAACATTGTTTTTCAACACTAACAATGTGGATTGTGTTATTGTATAGAGCTTAAGGTTGGGGTGGGGGGGTTCAGGCATTAAACTCTCTATGAAATTTTCCAGAAAAAGCAGAGTGGGATGATGAATCAGTTAGAAAAGTTGAAATTTCAAATGTCAGAACCCCAGAAACCCATGTTAGTTCATGGGAATATCTGATAGGAAAAGGAATCTAGAACAAAAAAAGAGAATCAGCTTAAAGATGTCTTGGGAAAAGTGAGATTGGCATACCATCTCATTTTGCAATTCCTGCAAAATATCATTTATCTTCATGTGCTAACATTTCTAGTTCAATGCATTTGTTCTTCACACTGGTATCTCAATATCTAAGGTTATAATTATACTGTCTAATCAAATTTCCCTCTGAGAAATGTCTGTGTAACACATCAACCATCTATCTTCTTCCAAAGTGACCTACATTACCCCATATGTTATCTGTCAATTATTTTTTTTCATTTTAATGTTAAATGGGCTTTTTTAGCTTCCTTTTCCTGCAAAATGTTTATTAAAGTTAGTGTGATCAGACCAGATTCTTACCAAAAAGATTTTCTCTAGTCTTCATGAAGTACACTAAATCCCTCTATAGGAATCCATCTTTATTGTATCACAGTTGATTTATTTTTATTCGATATACATCTTAGTCCTCAAATCGAATGACACAGAAGTCCTGCAGGTCACCCAAGAGATTTCAGTTCTTTCTTTGCCTTGTCAATGTCCAGTGACATCACAATGTGCTCCAAACAAGATCCCTATGCCCCTAATAGGAGAGCAGTAACATTTATTATATTCTGCAAAACCAACCCATGCTGTCAGCAGCTGGCTCACTAAGCTGCCACTAGAGACTTTCTATGCCACTGGCTTGAACTGCCCTTACTCTCTGCTACATTACAAGAGTCACTTGCCTCAGGCTTCCCTCAGGCATCACCAGGGAACATTTTGGCAGTGAGCCACAGATCTAGGGAGCACAAATGGTGCCTAAATGAAAAACAAAACAAAGTCTCTCCTTTGGAAAAGGAGAAGTCAGAGCAAGTTTAATAGAATCCTTAGGAGTTGGCCTACCATCAATATTATTTTTTTTTAAAGAAGAAACAATGCAATTGAAACCCTTTTTCCTCCCCCAAAGGTTTTAGATGTATATCCAGTCCTGTTTTTTTTTTCAAAATCACTTAAATAAATTATCCAAATTTTTATTTTATGTTTTTAATTGAGATTCTGTTCATCATGGGAATAAGATTCATTTACTTGTAACATTTCTAAAATACTCAAATTATTTCTATTCTATTATGCCCTTCTATGTTTGCCACAACACCAAATCATTTTTTTCAAACTATAAAGACATATATTTATTAGTAAGAATTAACCAGCAAACATGAGAAGAAATGAGATTTTATTTAAGACAGGCACACACCTTAAAAAAGATCTGGATATTTTTTAAAAATGAAGGGAAACACTTTACATAAAGATTTGGCCAAGACATTCATAATTGGAATCTTAATTCATCCAAATAGTACTGCTTTGAAGAGGAAATTTGAAAGTTGCCCTGTCTGATCATTTTTATTCTTTTAAAACAAAAGCAAACCCAGAAATCAAACATTATTGCCTTCCCCACATCTTCATGTGACTGCCTAAAAGAAGCTCGTCTCATCTGTCTGTTTTGTAAGCATGAATTCAAATGGTTCAGGTTACATTAATTATAGCCTTATCTGGATGCATCAAAGGCTTCATACTAACTACATGATCTTCCCTTAAATCCTTCCTTGCAGCTATGATGAATTTTTAATGATAAGATAGCCTCTTGTTTTCATCACTCATGTGGTCTCTTTTGGAGAGCATTTGTGCAAGTTAATGGATCATTTGGTCTTTTGGAAAAAAAGCAGAATTTATAATTCCAATACACCATCCCCCTAAATTTAAGCAAGAACAGCTGCCATACTATTATGAATGATGAGCTGAGGATGAGATATTAATGAATATTGTGTACATATTTTATAATTTGTGGTTAGGTTATTCTAAAACAAATAGAAAACATTCTAACTTTTAGGTGCTCTCTGTTAAGAAGAGACAGTAGCATAGGAGCAATTTCAAACACAGATTGTGCAACCTATTTAATGATATCTCTGTCTTTTAAAATATATAGAAAAATCATTAGGGCTTGACTAAGGCATGCAGGTTAGAGATCTAGACTTCAGAGACAATATGCCTCAGTTTAAGCCCTGTCTCTGACAGGTAGAGGCTAAATGTGATCCTGGGCAAGTCAAAGACTTTCAGTGTAAAAGGTAGCTAAGACATTTAGTTGAAGAGCAGTTATTGCTTTCCATTGGTAGACGGAGTTTCCTCTCCATTAATTCTCAGTCTCATGAAATTACATATAAAGATCCCTTCAAGAAAAAGTGTGAATATGTATATGTATATACATTCATACCATGAAATCAATAAATCAGCATTTATTAATTGCATATTATGTGCCATATTTGTGTTAAATGCTAGAGTTTTAAAGAAACGTATATGTTCCATTGGGGGAGAGCAATTACATATATAAACTGGATAAATATGAGAAAATAAAAGATAGATTTTTAAAAAGAGTACATCAGTAGCTATGGAGTGGGGTTCAGGAAAAAAATTTATATATAAAGAGGTAATTAAGGTTGGTCTTAAAATAAGTGAGATATTTGAAGTGACATATTAATATCACAGACCTTGTTATAGACAGTCCTATTAATAATACCTGACATTTATTTTAATGTTTGTGATTTACATGGATCATTTCATTTCACAGTCACAACAACCCAGTAAGTTAAATGCTGTAGATATTATAATCCCTATTTAAAAAATAAGCAAACAGAGGCTCTGAAGGGCTAAGTGGCCTGTGTTAGGTCATTTACCTAGTACTAATGGAGGCAGAATTCAAATAAGTATAACTCCTAATTCAAAATACTTTCCATTAAATGCAGTAACTCTACAGTTGAGCTAATCTTTCTTGAAAACAATTGCTCATTCAGGCAAACTTTTCTAACATTTATGTTAAGTATTTTATCTTTGACTATTTTCATTTCATATTACTCAGAATATTTAGTCATCAAAAATTTTTGAATTATCTTCCTCCAACTCCTAGGTTAATTAAAATCAGTTTGTAGTTTTCAAAGTAGCCTTTTTTCTCTAAAACATTAATTACAGAGTCAGATCAAAGGATAGGAAAAGCCACATTTACTTGTGGTAAATAATAAGTTATTTAAATGACCAAGTTATTTAACTTCTATGTACCTCAAGTTCCTGACATATAAATTGTGGATAATAGTATCTATCTCCAGAATTATTGTGAGAAGAAAATGAACTATTATATATATAATATATATGCATATATATTATATATATATAATATATATATTAAGTGCTTTGCAAACTTTAAAGAGCTATATAAACTCCTGTAGATGTATCTTTTTAAGAAATATAAAATTTTGTTCCAGAAAATGTCATTTTTCAAAAGGTATAAGTATTTACTCTGGATAAGTAAAGTTACATGTATTTATGATAAAATTTCAAAGCTACAGGTAAGAAACAGCATATCTAGACTTTCCAGAATTAAAACTATATGTCTCCATTCAGTGGAAGAAGCATGAAGGATTCAGTACTAAAATTCTAATCCTTGATTAGCAGGAAAGCTTTCTTCTTAAAAAGACGCACCAGAGGGACTTCCGGGTAAACATGCCTGCAATCTAGAAGTGACTCGCTTCCCCTCCCTGGCACCTAATGAAATAGACTACCTCAAAAGAGCATAAAAATCACCTTTGGAAGGATGGAGGGACTCTCCAGTACCCCACAGAAAAGAAGGTACGTGGGGTTTGAACATTTCCACACTATAAGGAGGAGTAAAACTCGCATAAAAACTGGAACTGAGCCACCCCTTCCCCCCACACCACCAAACCAGAGTAAGCTATCAGAGCTCTCACTGGGACAGCAAGTGAGTGAAGAGCTTCTCTGTCTGGGGGGGCACACCAGGGTCCTTGGGATCTAAAGACTGCAAGGAAATGACCTCTCAGGGTGGTTTCACAGGAGAATCCTGCGCTGATCACAGGGGGCTGCGGAGCTGAACTCCGGGGTGGTTACGATGAGCAACTGGGCAGAGCTGAACACCTGGGTGGGCTGAGCTGATCACCTGGGCAGTTGGGCTGAATACAGGTGCCCCGCGCTCTAAGAAACCTCCAAGGCTAGGAAGAACTAGTCTGAGGCAACCTAAATTCACAGAAAACCCACCCATATCACCCAGACCCCAGACCAAAAAAAAGAAAATGGAATAAAACCACCAAAGGGATGGTGCACATGTCCCAAAATCAAGCCTCCAAGAAGAAAGGGGGTAAAAAAAGTGACTATTGAAAACTTTTATGGAGGGAGTACCCAAGGAAAAGAAGAGAATGAGGATGAAATCCAAACAAAATCAGAATATGCCTCCCAAAATGGAAACTATTCACAAGCTCTGGAAGATCTCAAGCTGGAGCTTACCCAAAAGATGGAAAACTTTTAGAAAGAAAAATGGGAGAAAGAGATCAGCAGTCTGATAGATAAGACTTCACAATTGGAGAAAGAGCTAGAAGCATCTAATAGAAGGGCAGACAAAGCTGAAAAGCAAAAGCAGCCCCTAACGACCAGAATTAAGCAAATGGAAGACAGTGAGATTACAAAAGAGCAAGAATCAATAAAGCAAAGCCAAAAAATTAATGAATTAGAAGAAAACATGAAATATCTCACTGAAAAAGTCACAGACTTAGAAAACAGAGGAAGAAAAGTGTTACAAGGGAATCACTTTAAAAGACTGATATATATATATATTAATTTAAGGTCGCCAAGGAATCAGCAATGTAATTCCTTAATGAAAACTTAAGTCAGCCGTCAATCTTTTATGGAGTTTAATTACAATAGGAGGAAGTAATTAGAGATAGAGAGAGAGAAAAGGGAGAGAAGGGAATAGGACTTAAATACCCCTTCTGTTTAGGCTGGGCCAAAAGGCCCAAGCCCTTAGATAGCTGGGGCAAAGAAAAGAGATCAGTCCCTATTACTCACGTGACCAAAATGGAGAAACAGTCTCAGAGGCCCCCACCTTCAGCTTCCTCCAGCGCAAGCTTCTCCGAGCCCACACGAACCACACCGACCAACTACCCCCCCCCCTTGTAGTCTTCAGACCCCCTATCTTTAAGGAAACCCTCCAAGTTGCCTCCCCTCAGTCCTCACATCTACCAATCACTGTTCATCAATTTTCCTGTGCCAATGGAGGCTCTAGCTTAACCCAGGACCGCCCAGAGGTTTCTGGCTTTTGCACATGTCTGTTGAAGGTCATATTTTCAAATGATTAAATCTTTGCTCCTTTGCTACAGCCCTTTCTAAATCCTGTTAACCTGAGTAGGGTAGAGATTGGAATAATTAAATTTTGATCTAGGCTGCAGCCCTTATTCAATCCTGTTAGGACTGAATAGGGTGGAGATTTATTCCAAGTATCTCCATTGTATCAATTCTAAAATCAATCATGACTCAAAGAAATTCCTGTTCTATGCTTAAGCATAGGTCAAAGTCCTTTCCATTGTTCAGCAAAGGGTTTCTGTCCTAAAGTAATCTTAAGAAGGGAAGAGAAGGAACCTCCCATGCCAATGGGGTTCCCATTCCAATAGACTATCAGTAAGAAATTTTCCAAGTATGAAATATCCCAATGGTGAAATTTCCAACATTTATAAGTCTAAGGAAATTTGAGGTTTACAATCCCCCCTGATGATCATTGGGAGACTAGTCTCCCCATTGATCATTTAACATAATCATTTTGTAGTTCTAAATTCACTTCTAACTAAAGATATACACAATATTCAATTTTCTAGGAGAAATTAGAATAGTGAAAGAGGAAATAGAAAAGAAAAGAAAGCAAAACCAATGTTTTCTAGGCGCATTGACAGAAAGCCAAATTAGGGGCAGTCCCTTTTGGCATAAATGTTACAATAAATGTTCAATCAAAAGTTCAGTCCAATCAATCACATCCAAAGTTCATTCTTGATCTTCTTGATGAAGTGTAGGTTTTTGGCATCTTTCTGCAACAGTCCATTCTCTGGATATAAAAGTTTCAAGCTTCTTTCTTGAAGATCTTTTCTTGAACAAAATCAAAATCTTTGAAATTTTTTATAACAGTAAAATCTTAAACAAAAGTCTTGGATTTTTATAAAAATACAATCTCAAAAGACAACCTCAGAATTATTGGTCTCCCCGAAAAAACCAGAGATAAACAAAACCTCGATGCTATTCTATGGGAGATTATAGAAGAAAATTGCCCATATGTTCTGGAGCAAGGGGTCAAAATAGAAATAGAAAGGGTTCATAGAACACCCTCTATACTAAATCCCCAAAAGACAACCCCAGGAATGTAATCGCCAAATTCAAGAGCTTCCAAGAAAAGGAGAAAATCCTACAAGAAGCCAAGAAGAGGAGCTTCAGATAACGGGGGGCTCCCATGAGGATCACACAGGACTTAGCGGCTAACACACTAAGAAACTGCAAAGCATGGAACACGATATTTAGAAAGGCAAGAGAGCTGGGTCTCCAACCAAGAATCAACTACCCAGCAAAACTGACTATATACTTCCAGGGGAAAGTATGGGCATTCAACAAAATAGAAGATTTCCAAGCATTTGCTAAGAAAAGACCAGAACTTAGTGGAAAATTTGACATCAATCACAGAAAGCAAGAGAAACATGAAAAGGTAAATATGAAAGAAAGGGAAAAGGAGATAAATCTTATCTTTTTCTTTAAGTCAAACTCTCTTCTATAAGGACTACATTTATATCAAATTATATATATATATATATATATATATTAATATGTGGGGAAAATGTATTGTGTAACTCTCAAAAATTGTATGCATCATAAGAGTAGTTAGAAGAATCATGCATAGGGAAAGATTGGGGTGTCAAAAAGATTTGGTGAAGGGTAGGGCAAAGAAAGAAAAAGGGAGGGGGGAATCATCAATAATACTAACATTTACTTCAAGAAATGGGGGGGGGGACTAAATAGAATAATCGTTCCCATACAAACATACACATGGGAAAGGGAGGGGAAGAACTCTCATATGAGAAAGAGAGGAAGAGAGCATGAAGTAGAACTACTTATCAAATCTGAGATTGAAGAATATCTAGATCCAGTGGGATCCTGAATTCTCTTATCCAACAGGGTAAGAAAGAAAGGAAATCAAGTAGGGGGAGGGGAGAGGGAGTATAAATAGGGAGGGAAGGAGAGGGGGGAGGGGAAGGGAGCATCAAAAGGGAGAGGTTAGAAAGGGAAGCATATCAAGGGAGGGGACTAGGGGGACAGACCTAAAGTAAATCACTGGTTAAAAAGGATCTTGCTAAAAAAGAAAGGTCAGAACTAGGGGAAGATATCAAAATGCCAGGGAATCCAAAAGTGACAATCATAAGTTTGAAAGTGAATGGGATGAACTCACCCATAAAAAGTAGACAAATAGCAGATTGAATTAGAACCCAAAACCCTACCATTTGTTGTCTTCAAGAAACACATATGAGGTGGGTTGACACTCACAAGGTTAGAATTAAAGGATGGAGTAAGAACTTTTGGGCCTCAACTGATAGAAAGGAGGCAGGAGTTGCAATCATGATATCTGACAAAGCCAAAGCACAAATAGACCTGATCAAAAGGGATAGGGAAGGTAAATATATTCTGCTAAAAGGGAGTATAGACAATGAGGAAATATCACTAATCAATATGTATGCACCAAATGGTATAGCATCCAAATTTTTAATAGAGAAAGTAGGAGAATTAAAGGAGGAAACAGACAGTAAAACCATATTAGTGGGAGACTTGAACCAACCACTATCAAATTTAGATAAATCAAACCAAAAAATAAATAAGAAAGAAGTAAAAGAGGTGAATGAAATCTTGGAAAAATTAGAGTTAATAGACATATGGAGAAAAATAAATAGGGACAAAAAGGAATACACTTTCTTTTCAGCACCACATGGCACATTCACAAAATTGATCATACACTAGGTCACAGAAACATGGCACTCAAATGCAGAAAAGCAGAAATAATAAATGCAAACTTTTCAGATCATAAAGCAATAAAAATATTGATCAGAAAGGGTACATGGAGAGCCAAATAAAAAATTAATTGGAAATTAAATAATATGATACTCCAAAATCATTTAGTTAGAGAAGAAATCATAGAAACAATTAATAATTTCATTGAAGAAAATGACAATGGTGAGACATCCTTTCAAACCCTATGGAATGCAGCCAAAGCAGTACTTAGAGGAAAATTCATATCCCTGAGTGCATATATTAACAAATTAGGGAGGGCAGAGATCAATGAATTGGAAATGCAAATCAAAAAACTTGAGAACAAACAAATTAAAAACCCACAGAAGAAAACCAAACTAGAAATCCTAAAAATTAAGGGAGAAATTAATAAAATAGAAAGTCAAAAAATATTGACCTAAAAAACAAGACTAGAAGCTGGTAATTTGAAAAAAAAACAGACAAAATAGACAAAGTACTGGTTAATCTAATTTAAAAAAGGAAAGAAGAATGGCAAATTAACAGCATCAAGGATGAAAAGGGAGACCTCACCTCCAACGAAGAGGAAATTAAGGCAATCATTAAAAGCTACTTTGCCCAAATATATGGCAATAAATATATCAAGCTAGGTGATATGGATGGATATCTACAAAAATATAAATTGCCTAGACTAAAAGAAGAAGAAATAGATTTCTTAAACAATCCCATGACAGAAACAGAAATCCAACAGGCCATCAAAAAACTTCCTAAGAAAAAATCCCCAGGGCCTGATGGATTCACCAGTGAATTCTATCAAACATTCAAAGAACAGCTAACTCCAACACTATACAAACTATTTGACATAATAAGCAAAGAGGGAGTTCTACCAAATTCCTTTTATGACACAAACATGGTATAAATTCCAAAGCCAGGCAGGCCAAAAACAGAAAAAGAAAATTAGAGACCAATATCCCTACTGAATATAGATGCAAAAATATTATATAGGATACTAGCAAAAACACTCCAGCAAGTGATCAGAAGAGTCATTCACCATGATCAAGTAGGACTTATACCAGGATTATACCAAGGGCTGGTTCAATATTAGGAAAACCATCCACATAATTGACCACATCAACAAGCCAACAAACAAAATTCACATGATTATTTCAATAGATGCAGAAAAAGCCTTTGATAAAATACAACACCCATTCCTATTAAAAACACTAGAAAGCATAGGAATAGAAGGGTCGTTCCTAAAAATAATAAAAAGTATATATCTAAAACCATCAACTAATATCATCTTCAATGGGGATAAACTAGATGCATTCCCATTAAGATCAGGAGTGAAACAAGGATGCCCATTATCACCTCTACTATTTGACATTGTACTAGAAACACTAGCAGTAGCAATTAGAGAAGATAAAGAAATTGAAGGCATTAAAACTGGCAATGAGGAGACCAAGTTATCACTCTTTGTGGATGACATGATGGTCTACTTAAAAAATCCTAGAGATTCAACCAAAAAGCTAATTGAAATAATCAACAACTTTAGCAAAGTTGCAGGATACAAAATAAACCCACATAAGTCATCAGTATTTCTATATATTTCCAACACAGCTCAGCAGCAAGAACTAGAAAGAGAAATCCCATTCAAAATTACCTTAGACAAAATAAAATACTTAGGAATCTATCTCCTGAGACAAACACAGGAATTTCATGAACACAACTACAAAACACTCTCCACACAACTAAAACTAGACTTGAGCAATTGGAAAAACATTAACTGCTCATGGGTAGGACGAGCCAATATAATAAGAATGACCATCCTACCCAAACTCATCTATCTATTTAGTGCCATACCCATGGAACTTCCAAAATTTTTTTTTTACTGATCTAGAAAAAAAACATAACAAAGTTCATTTGGAAGAACAAAGGATCAAGGATATCCAGGGAAATAATGAAAAAAAAAAATACAAAGGAAGGGGGCCTTGCAGTCCCAAATCTCAAACTATATTATAAAGCAGAGGTCATCAAAACAATTTGGTACTGGCTAAGAGACAGAAAGAAGGATCATTAGAATAGACTCGGGGTAAGTGACCGCAGCAAGACAGTATATGACAAACTCAAAGATCCCAGCTTTTGGGACAAAAATCCACTATTTGATAAAAACTGCTGGTAAAATTGGAGGACAGTGTGGGAAAGATTAGGTTTAGATCAACACCTTACACCCTACACCAAGATAAATTCAAAATGGGTGAATGACTTGAACAGAAGAAAACTATAAGAAAATTAGGCAAACACAGAATAGTATACATGTCAGACCTTTGGGAAGGGAAAGGCTTTAAAACCAAGCAAGACGTAGAAAGAGTCACAAAATGCAAAATAAATAATCTGGAATACATCAAATTCAAAATGTTTTGTACAAACAAAACCAATGTAACTAAAATCAGAAGGGAAGCAACAAATTGGGAAACAATCTTCATAAAAACCTCTGACAAAGTTTTAATTACTCAAATTTACAAAGAGCTACATCAATTGTACAAATAATCAAGCCATTCTCCAATTGATAAATGGGCAAGGGACATGAACAGGCAGTTCTCAGCCAAAGAAATCAAAACTATTAATAAGCACCTGAAAAAGTGCTCTACATCTCTTATAATCAGAGAGATGCAAATCAAAACAACTCTGAGGTATCACCTCACACCTAGCAGATTGGCTAACATGACAGCTATGGAAACTAATGAATGCTGGAGGGGATGCGGCAAAGTAGGGACATTAATTCATTGCTGGTGGAGTTGTGAATTGATTCAACCATTCTGGAGAACAATTTGGAACTATGCCCAAAGGGTGATAAAAGACTGTCTGCCCTTTGATCCAGCTATAGCACTGCTGGGTTTGTACCCCAAAGAGACAATAAGTAAAAAAGACTTGTACAAGAATATTCATAGCTGCACTCTTTGTGGTGGCCAAAAATTGGAAAATGAGGGGATGCCCTTCAATTGGGGAATAGCTGAACAAATTGTGGTATATGTTGGTGATGGAATACTATTGTGCTAAAAGGAATAATAAAGTGGAGGAATTCCATGGAGACTGGAACAACCTCCAGGAAGTGATGCAGAGCAAAAGGAGCAGAACCAGGAAAACATTGTACACAGAGACTGATACACTCTGGTACAATCGAAGGTGATGGACTTCTCCATTAGTGTCAATGCAATGTCCCTGCACAGTCTGCAGGGATCTAAAAAACACTATCCACAAGCAGAAGATAAACTGTGGGAGTAAAAACACTGAGGAAAAGCAACTGCTTGACTACAGGGGTGGAGGGGATATGACTGAGGAGAGACTCTAAATGAACACTCTACTCCAAATACCAACAACATGGAAATGGGTTCGAACCAAGAACACATATGATACCCAGTGGAATTGCGCCGTCGGCTATGGGAGAGGTGGTTGGAAGGGGGTAGGGGGTAGGAAAAGAAAATGATCTTTGTTTCCAATAAATAATGTTTGGAAATGACCAAATAAAAAAATGTTTAATAAAAAAAAGACATACGAGAGACAATATAATAATAAAAACAATATAAAATATATTTATGCCAAATGGTATACCATCCAAGTTCTTAAATGAAAAGTTAAATGAATTACTGAAGGAAATAATAAAACTACAAGTGGGACACCACAGATTTTCCGTGTCAGAGCTATATATATATGATATTTTGATATAATCTTAGAAAAATTAAATGATAGATCCCCCCAGAGAAAACAGTACACCAAAAATCCTGATCATAAAAACTCACAAAAAACTAATATATTAAATATATATATTTTAGAACACACACAGGTAAAAATTACATTCAATAAAGGGTTATAGGAGCATTGATAAATTATTAACTGGAAACAATTATCTATTTTAAAGAATCAGAGAGAAAAGAAGAAATCATACAATCAATAGTTTCAATAAAGAAATGATAGCAATGTGACAATATTTAAAAATTTGTGTTATGAAGCAAAAGGATTACTTAGAAGAAATTTTGTTTAAATGTTTGAAATAATTCATGAGAGAAAGAACTAGGCATGATACTAAAATTTAAAAAAATATATAAAATAATGAATGAAACATCCACAAATAACTAACAAAATGGAAATTCTAAATATCAAATGAAGGATTAATAAAATTTAAAGCAAAAAAAATCATTGAGCTAATAAATATAATTAGGAACAGCTTTTGGGTAAAGAACCCAACTTTTATCAAAAATTGCTTGGAGCAAAAAAAGTTGTTTGGCAGAAATTAGGCACTGAACAACTTGTCATAACATAAATCAAGACAAAATCAAAATGGATAAATGATTTAATACATAGTGATAGCATAAGTAAAATAGAGGATCCTAGAAAAAATATACCCAGCAGATTCATTTATTAATGAAGAAGGTATAATGAAATAAGAGATAAAGAGGATCTTGGGAAGTAAAATAGATAATTTAGACTACTAGAAATTAAAATTCTTTTTCACAAACAAAACTAATGTACTTAAAACTAAAAGGAAAATAAGAAACTTGGAAAATTTTATTGCAAGTTAATCTATTAGAGGCCTCATTTCACAAATATATAGGAAACTGAGACAAATTTAGGAAAATAACCATAAGTGGTCAAAGAATCAGTATTCAGAAATAGAAAGCAAAGCTATTGATAGTCTAATTTTTTTCTCTAAACCACTATATATAATAGAAATACAAATTAAAACACCTTTGAGATATTACCTCATACATATCATATTGATTAAAAGAACAGAAGTTTAAAAGGACAAATGCAAGAGCTAATGGGGAAAAATTAGGATACTAATGCACACTTGGTAGAATATAACAACTTGGAAGTACTTCCAAAGACTATGCTTCCCTTTTGACCTAGCAATACCGCCACAATATCTGTATGCAAAAAATATCATCTTTTTGTGTTAGCAAATATTAGAAATCAAGAGGATTTCCATTAAATGACTGAGGAAGAGTTGAACAATTTACAGGTTATTATCTAATTGCCACATTCAAATATTATCTACTAATAGTATCTTATATTTGAAAGGATATTCAAAGGTTATAAGATTTTTTTTTCTTTAAAACTCTCAGAAAGGGAGAACTTTCTACTACCCAAAGCCTCCATTTCACTTTTGGATAGATTTAATTTTAAGGAATAAAATAAAATTTTCCATGTACGGCTTCCAACTTTTGTTTTAAGTTCTGTCCTCTTGGACCAGACAGAACAAGTCGTCCACACTATAACTCATCAGTGCTTAATGATTACTATCATATGTTGACTAAGTCATTCTTCCACCAGGTTTTATATATATATATATATATATATATATATATATATATATATATATATATATATATATATATGTCCAGTTTCTTCAGTTGTCTACAAGGATAGAAATTTGAAGTCAGTTACTCATATAACTGCCACATGTTGATTGTGTTCTTTACGTGATATTTACCAACCCCTGCATCTTCCATGAATGCAATTAAAGAGATCTATGAACTTGGACAGAATTTTTTGTTCAAAAATATTTGGTTTCTATGCAATCTAATTACTCAGGTAACTTCCTTAGAAATGTGGGTGCTATGCCACTTGATGAATATATGTTTATATTGATATTACTTTATTGTTTATATCTTTTTATCAAGATGTTTTTTCTATCCTTATGGTTTTTAATTAGATCAATTTTCCCTTTTGCTTTGTCTGAGATCATAATTACTTCCTCTGCTTTTATAAAAACTGTACCTGAAACTTTACTCTGAATATATTTCCCTGCTTTAAATGTGTTTTTAACAGAAAGAATATTTTGTGTGAATATGTGTTTCTGTGTGGGCACCTTTGAACATAGGTGGTGGGAAAGGGTGTTCTGGATTTTAATCCATTCCTCTTCCATTCTGTAATTGAGTTCATCACATTCACAATTATTACTGTTTTCTGCCATCTTATTTTTCTCTATTTAGCCTTCTCTTCCTCTCTTTCCAGTCTTTCCCAGTTCATGTTCTTTTTGCCTCTGACTACCACCTCCCTGAGTTCACTCTCACTTTTTTTCTTTCCCCCTTTTATTACCACCTCCATTTCTTACTTTCCTATAGGGGAAGGTAGGTTTATATAGTTAACTAAATATTCTTCCTTTGTGATAGGTACAATGGGAGTAAGATTCAAAGGCTGTCTACTCCCCTCATCTTCCTTTCTCCTGTATTGATTCTTACATGCCTCTTAATGTATGATAATTCATTCTTCTTTACAGGTGTATTCCACTTTCTTATGCCTTGAATTTTTTGCTTGATATCATCTCATTATATTCAACTTACTCCCTGATTTCTGTTTATGTATGATCCTATTCACTTCATTAAGTATCCTAAGTGGTATAGATACCTTAGAAACCTCAAGCATCACAGATATACTAATTATTTTAGTTAGCACCTTCTAATGTAATATAATCAGTTTAACACCATTGTTTCCCTTGAGAAACTTAAGTACATTAGGTATTTTGAGGATTTATAGCATCACAGAAATTTCAAGTATCCTGTTTATTTCTTTCCACGAAGAAATATGTTTGACCCCACTGTTTCCCTTGAGTATCTTAAGTGTCTTAGATACATTTTGAATCATAGACATCTTACACATAACTTTCCCATTTGGAAATGTGATTTTCTGTATATGCTGGACTGCTCCTCATGCTGTTGGTTCCACTGCTCTCACCTTTTTCAAAAGAATTATAGGTCTTTCCTGCTATGCCTCTCTGCTTGCTTTGACTGAAACCCTGCTTCACTTTGTCTTTTGTTGGTTCTGTCTCTCCCAAATTTCTTTTGAGCCATTTTTCATGGTTCTTTGAAAGTGGGTATGAGGGATTCAGAGTGTTCTTTATTTCACCATAATGGGTATAAGAAGCATGAGCAGGTCTTTGAACTTGGACAGGAAATATTTATATTTTTTCAATAATATTTGGATTCCAACATATAGTATGCATCTCATTTTTCTTTGCATTTAAAACTATGATTCTGAAAATGGTCACATGAATTTCAGAAGACAGTCAAAAGTGTCTATAAATGACACAAAAAAGGTTAAGAGCCCCTGATCTTTATGCTCTCCCGGTTAAAAATAGTCTTAAAATAGGGTGACAATAAATAAACACCATTCTTCAGATAGAATGTGACTATCACAGACATCAATGAGTTTATTATTTTTTGTCCTTGACACTGATTCTTTTAATGTGACTTAAGATTGCATGAGTTTTTTATTTGCTTGTTAGATATTCTGTTACACTCATATTAAAATCATGGTTAAACAAATATCTTGATTTATTTTTCCAGAGAAATTATTTACTAGCCTCATTTCTCCCATTCTGCATCTGAAAATTTATTTTTAACTAAGTTTAAGAGTTTGTACTTACTGATAACAAAAAAAAATCTTAGTGTTAAGGATAACAACTCACTCTTTGGTAAAAGTTGCTTGTTAAATAGGAAAGTAGTCTGGCAGAAACTACATATCAACCAGTATCTCACATCTTTTACTAAGATAAAGTGAAAATATATATGGAACCTAGATATAAAGGGAGAAATACAGGCAATATGTAAATTATTAGACCATGGAAATAACTATTAGATTTATGGATAGAGGAAGAATTTGTGAAGAAAAAAAGAAATAGATTTTCAGGTCAAAAAATAGATAATTTCATTACATCAAATTTTTAAAAAATGATACAAATAAAGTCCATTTAGTCAAGATTAGAAGCAAAGTAGAGTATTAATATAGATCAAAACATATCATTTTTGACATTCTTTAATGAGGTTTTTTCTTGTGTGTTTAATATCTTCTTTCAAAGTAGGAGGAATATGGAAATGTGTGTTAAGTGATAACATTAATTATATCAAACAATTTACCTTCTTTGGAGTAGGGATTGAAAAGAGAGAAAGAGTATCTGGATCACAAAGTCAAGTAACAATTGTTAAAAATTGTTTCTACATGTAACTTATAGAAAATAAAAATTAAAAACATTCTTCCCGTGTAATTTGAACAATAAAATATTAATGAAAAGAATAACTGTCAGTGACTGAGATATTCTGAGTATTATGAACTTTCAAATCAACTCGTAAGGATTAATGAAAAAAAGCTATCCACTTCCAAAGAAAAAGTAATATACTAAATTATGTATTATGTGGTAAGTGTATAAAAATTCATATATAGAATATATGTATATGTTGTAAATATATATGTAAGCATATAGGGTAAAGGTGTATATGTATATATATATATATACATGCATAACATACAAATACATTCACATATCACTATATCTACAAATATATACATACAGGTACATGTATCAAATGTTGGTCTGATGTTGGGTTGGGAGGTAGGGAGATAATTTTTTAACATACTGGGAAATTTTTTATTTATGACTATTAAACTCATTAGATTCTATTTAATGTTCTAGCTTATTAAAATTATTTTCTATTCTGATTCTGTCATACATGTAACTCGTCCTGTTTAGCTTTTTGTCATCTGTAAAATTGCTTAGCATTTTATCTGTGCCTTTATACAATCAACTGATTTTATTAAAAAAAAAACAGGATAAACACAAAAGGATTTCTTTCCAAGTTAATAGTAAATTGTTACTGACTGTATTTGAGAATTGATATGTCATAATCTTTTCAACAAGAATAACATGAGAGACTTTGTCAAATACTTTAAAGAAACTTGGGCAAAATGATCACCATTCTTCTGGTGGAGAATCTATATCATAAAAGAAAATGAGGCTTTACTGGCCTGACCTGTTATTTGATTGCCTCCTTCCCTCTCCTCTTCTCCCTTGCCTTTCTTTTCACTCTTCTTCCTCTGCCTTCTCCTTCTTGCTCTGTCTGTCTCTCTCCATTCAACCTTCTCTAATCATGAAGTAGTAATACTGAAATTCACTAAGAATTTCCAAAGGATTGACTGGAACTAAACAATCATATATAACATCTATAACAATCCACCACTTAATCGTAAGTGATCTGTGCCTAGTATTTGCATTCAAAAAGTCTTTTGGTTCAGTTACAATATCCTTTTCTACTTACTGCCTTTTTGATGAATATTGACATTCTGGGTGCCATTCTAAGCATCATCTCTTTTTCTAAACTGTGCTGGCTGTGCCATCCCAGAAGGCTGGGGTGAGAAACATTTTGTTTTAAAAGGTATTTGCTAAGAGCTAAGCCTTGGGAAATCTCAAAATTCCTTCCCTGCCAGCTCCTGCTGGGCTGCAATGAAGAGGAAGAGTAATCAAAGCTGTTGTGGGTATCAACCAAGAAAGTGAATAAGCATAATTTGGAAACTATTACTGGGGTATGTAGAATCTTAATAGAAATTCTAGGAAGCCTAGAGGCTTTTGAGCAGCTTGTGAGAACTGAAGAGGAAATAACTACTCCATCTACTGGGAAAGTCACCATTATGTAGAGATGACTTTTTAAATTATATGTTAATGAGGTGTCAAGATAAGCCAACTGGATTTAAATAGAGATCCATTTTCACTTATTCTCCCCGGAGCTAATAAAAATTAAATGGGGAAGAGTCTTTTCTCTACTTCCCTTTCCAAACTCATTCAATTCAATAAACACCAGATTCAAAGAGAGGAAACCAACATAGTGCTGGAACTCAGGGAGCTTAAAATCTACTATGGGAATTTTTATACAGTGAATACCACACAAATATAAGGTAAGAGGGAAAATGTGATAAGGGCAGCAGAGAGATCCAGGTAGAGTCCTCTTAACAAAATTTGAGGAGAAAATAAAACTTCTAGCAGAAAAAATCAAGGAAGTCTTTATGTTGGAAGTAGAGAAATTTTCAACAGATGGAGATAAGGAAAGAACATATAAACTGAATGAGGACAGCCCTTATGAATGTGTGGAGATTTCATGGAAATATCAAGTGGCAGCTAATTTAACTGGAACACAGAAAACATGAATGAGATTAATTTGCAATAAGGCTAGGAATTAGGTTGGTGCTAGATTACAGAGAGACATAAATATCAAAGCCCTTACATAAAAACTCTACATCATCTATTTTCTCTGCCTTCCTTTTAAGCCCTGTACTTCACTACTTTTTTTTGTGTTTCTAGAGAATATTTGCATTCTTTCAGTCATCAAAATGTAACACTTTTGGACTAACTTCTCTTTACTCCTCTCATAAGCCCAAAGTTTGTTAAAATCTATGCCCTCCTTATGTCCATCCATGTTCTTGGTTTTTGATAGTTTTTTTAATTTTTAATTTTCACATGCAAATCTTGGGATTTTTACATAAATACAGTTGCTGAAGCTTATGGACTTACTGTAAAAATCATTTTAGATTTTGGATACTTTTTTCTCAGTCTATGAAAGAAATTATTTGACAAAGTATATGATAAATAGTATATGATGATCAATTATGAATTATTAACTATTATCAA
This sequence comes from Monodelphis domestica, assembly GCF_027887165.1. NCBI lineage: Eukaryota > Metazoa > Chordata > Mammalia > Didelphimorphia > Didelphidae > Monodelphis > Monodelphis domestica. The sequence goes on along the minus strand of NC_077231.1, from coordinate 222,454,781 downwards.
CAATGCAAGGATCTAGGAAAATTCCAAGGGACTCAATTAAAAAGGCTATTCACCACAATAAAAGGAAATGACAGAGTCTGAATGCAGACTGATGCATACCATTGTTCACTTTATGTCCACTATGACTTTTTCTCTAGTGTGTGATGTGTCTTTTTTCACAATGTAATTAATATAGAAATAGGTATACTATGATAACACAATAAATAAATAGCTATTGACTCAGAGAAAAAGAAAGAAAGAAATGATTCTGAAATAGACTCTATTTATAATATGGGGTGTGACTCTAAAGCAAGGAGTCTGCAAGTCAAATTATTTTAATCACCTTAGAAATATACCTTCTACTTTCACTCCATAATCCAAGAACCACAAGCCTAAATTGATCCCCTTATTGGAATAATATATTTATACACACTTGTTAAGTATTATATAGGAAGTAGGGTAAGGACTTATGAGAGTTACAAATCACAAACTCTTATCCCTATGATTCAGATCATAACTGTGTAGAAAATACATTAAGAAGCAGAAGAGATCAAAGAATGCTAACAAATACTTTAAAGTTTTATTTCCTGTCAATAAACCATTATATAAACTTTCCACTTGACATTTGCTAAAAGATGTTTTTAAAGTTAAAAATGATCACATTTCAGTGTATGACATCTCTTTGTAAGGACAATTATATTAATGGTAGGGTATGTAGGACAGCTTTTAATCTCCATATCAATGTCTGGCTAGTCAATAAACTGAAAAATTCTGCATGTTTACCTCAAAGTAATTAGAAGCCACAGGATTTCCAAGTCTTAAGGGATCTCTAAACAGGAGCTTCTTATATTTAACGTTTATTTCCTTCTTTGTATTTGTATACTCCCCATCTATCACATAACATAAAAATCCTTAATAAAATTTTATTGATCAGTTGATTGGTCATCTAAGCCAATCTATACCTAAGAATCTCGTCCATAACATCACTCAGAGACTATGTGAATATGTTACGAAGATCTCTAATGACCAGAAACATACCACGTTCTAAGGAATTCAACTTTTAGACAGCTCTAATTATAGGAAAGGTTTTTAACTTCATAAAATCAAAATTTACAACTATGACTTCAACTCATTCTCCTTTATTTCACTCATCTGGAGTTAAGAACAATGTAAATCTTTTCTTCACATGATAATCATTCAAATATTTAATAACTGCATCCCTTCTAAGCCAGGGATGTTGCTTCATTTTTCTCATATACAGAGTGAAAATAATAATAGCACCTACCTCTTTGGGGTTTTTGGAAAGATAATGAGATATTTGTAAAGAGTTTTGCAAATGTTAAAGTGATATCTAAATTCTAGGTAATATTATCAGCCAAGTCCTTTTTTTTTTCCTTCAAGCTAAACAATTTAAGTCTTTTCAACCATTTTTTCCATTATCTACATTCCTTTTGCCATCCTCAGTCTGTCTGCACAACCTCTATTTGTCAATGCCCTGAATACACTGTGGTAACCAGAACTGAACATGATAAGTGGTTGGAACAAACCACTTATGATGAAGTGGAGATATAATCTTCCTATTCTGGACATTGGTTTTGCCATGATGACCTAAATTTGATTTAGCTTTTTGGTTACCATATTGCACTGCCAATTAATACTGAGTACTAACCACTAGCTATATGCAGAAAGATGTCAGGTGTTTGAGAAAATGGAAAGACAAGCCTCATTTCTGGTCCTTAGGAAGTTTATTATTTGGCATTGTGGGGAATAGAGATAGAATGGACTCCTCTCCAGGAAGTGCATCTGGCTGATGAGATAAGAAGTGACAGATAAGAAGTGTCATGTAGAAACTGAAACTTAAGAGCCCTGTATATAACCTTCTCCTCCTCTGACTTGCTGAAGAAAATCAGATAAGTAGGATTGAAAATATGCTGTACTCTGATTGGCTAACATCAAATGAATATTTAGTATAATTAGATGTTGCAGGTCTACGTTCTCATTAGCTAGCTTTCCTTTATAGTGACCAGCCAGTCGTGAATGAGGGGAGGGATCATCTTTCCACAGGGACCAAGATAAAAGAGGCTCTGAGAACCCACATATTGCACAGTTCAGTGATTGCAACACCTGTAACACTGACTTATGAGTGCCCATTCTCCAGAGAATGAAATAAAAGAACTGGTGCCAAAAAAAAGAGACTTCCCCAAACTGCAAGAGTGTCCAAAGATTTATTTGAATCAGTGGTTGCTCCACTCAGCATGAGGGAATAATCAGAGGCAATGAAAAATAGAAAATGTATACTTCAAACAGATGAACTGGGTGATTTAATGAAAATATTACTGGATTTTAGATCATAAGATTTAGGTTTGACTCCTAATTCTACTACTGACTACATGTTGACATTGAGCTAATTGCTTAATATCTTGAGACCTCAGTTCTCTTATCTGTAAACTAAAGTGACTAAACTAGTTGACAGAAGATCATTTTTTATCTTAAATCATCCGATCCTTTACATGTATAAAAGAAGTAAAACATTAAGTTAAAAAATGATTTGTTAATAGAGACACCAAAAGACATCACTTAGGAGCAAGCATTTGAGCAAATCTTTGAATTTAGGATTTCAAGAAGCAGAGGCTAGAGTTAAGGAATGGGAAGGAAAAAGATCTCTCACATTTTCAAAACAAAGGCATGATGTTGAGAAGTCCAGGAATTGGTTACGGAATTATGAAAAATTCAACTTGGTTGGAATATTGTGTATAATTCCAAAAAGATACAATAGCACCAAATATAGGAGACCCTTAAAAACTAGAATAAATAATCCTTAACTAGGACAAATGATATTTCCCTTTATGTTTTCTCTCTTGGCTCTCTCTTTAAGGCACATAATTTGTTTTTATTTTTTGTGCCTTTAAAAAATGGACTCAAATAGTCATTTTGAGGTGAGTTGTTTACAATTTAAATGATGTCATTTACTAATTCCAAAAGCTATGGAGAGAGACTGTTTTTTATCCAGTATGGGTGAATATTTCTACAAGGTCAGGATTTAGCACAGTGATTTATATACAATTGGTGCTTAATAATTGCTAGTTGAATTTAGTATAATGTTTTGAATATTTTCTAAATAAATTTATTCCAATGCTCTAGGAGACAAAATTCAAACTAATACATTAGCTTGAGTAATTATTGTACTTGGGATATGATAATGAGTTGAAGGAATTAGTATTTATATGAATCCTTTTTAAGTCATCTCTTGTTTTGTTTTTGTTGTTTTGGGGATATAGGATGATCATAGGAACTTATTCAAAAGAATTTGAAAAAAATAGCTGTTTTATTTTCTGTTGAAACAATGTGAATGATATGATTAAAAGTAGTTTAGACTGACTTTTATAGCCATATGGCTCTGGAATAAGCTAACAGTTTTGTAGCAAGAATCCACTGCCTTATGAAGCAACAATGACAAAGGACAGAATACATTTTTTTTCATATTATTATATAAGGTTATTGATGATATATTCTCAAGTATTTAAATAACTTCCCCATTATATGCTTCAAATAATAAAATATAACCCAACCCCTTGAAATCTATGCCTAAAAATTTAAGATTTTATTGTGAATAAGTATAAATAAAACTATTCATGAATGAAATAAGAAAGAAAGGGATGAAAATTTGGCCACAAAGTTACTGAAAGGTGTTAATATTCTAGATTTTAATCTAGGTGAATGCTTTACCTTACATGTAGAAATATATTTATAACCATAAATGAGTGAGAAGTTGTATATACCAGGAATTTTTCATTTTTGTCATTCTATACAACCACCACACCTACAATAGTGCTAACACATAGAACATATTTAATATGTTTGTTGAAAATAATTACTGATAGAACTAAATTGATATACCAAATAAATAACATGAATTAATGGGGATGAATGATATTGGAAATTTGTGTTGCCTACTTATGACTATGAGGTTGTAATATGTTGTTTAGGTCATACAGGGAGTTCAGGCAAGACTAGGACCTCTGATGTAAAGGCTTACTGCTTCCTTTTGAAACCGGCTTTACCCTTCTGGTATCTACTTGTCACTCAGCTCTCACCAATAGTGCCAAGAAGTTGCAGATGCATAGTGGACACACTTTATAAAATATCCTCAGGAGGCAGGTTTTAAACCAACTTGATGGTAAGTGATAGATGTTAAGCCCATTCATGAGTTAGGAGGGTGTCCACTCCAAGCAGGTGAAAACTTCCTTTGGTCAAAGGGGAGGAAAATAATTTGTTTCAATACCCATGAAGTAGGTGGCATGTAGTCCTTAGAGCTTGGTTAAATATTAAAGAAGATAAGATCATCTGCAGCATACTGAGCCATCACCAGTCAAAGTGACTTTTATCTTGCCACTGGACTTTAATGACTCTGGAAAAGAGCAGGAGGCTGAGGACCTTGTACAACTCTGTCTTTTATAAATCCAATTTATGGATTTAAAAACATCACTAGTGATATCATTTTGGTTGTATGTGAGTATGAAGGACAATAGCCAACCAAACAATACATGGGGTAGTAACACAATCCTACCACAAATTATATATTTCCACCAATAATCCTCATATAGCTCATTGAAAGTTAAATCAATTCTGTTATTTATGGAGGAATACAACAAAAAGAGGAAACATCAGTTTTGGCTATACAATTTAACCATACCAAAATCTTGATATCTCTGTTTGAAAACTCACTGGGGATTGTCCCGTGAATTTCCTCTCATTCTACAAAAGTAGATCTGAGTTGCTACACTGAAGATTCCTGTAAAGTACAACTTCTTTCTGAAAAAAAGGATGTATCTTGGCCCCAAATTGCTTACCTTCAGAACCTGACTAAAATGAAGATCATCTCTGACTCAAGGCTGGCTCTTTGCAGATAAATAAATGATGTGTCATATCTCCTAGGCAGTGTAGCCCTACATAGATGGATAAATTTCATACATAAACCCACAAAAATTATTGATATCATCTGCCATCCCCAAACATCTCACAGACTCCATCTTATAATGTTAAGGATGTTTCCTTACATTCTGACATGTCTCTTGACAATATTTATCTATAATGTTTACAGGTATTGGTAATGTTGCTTCCTTATGTGTGATGTCTAACAACAGTTTAGAAAGAATAATTCCAATTATATTTAGAAAAGTGATTAAGTGTATTTTTAAGTCTCATTGATACCTTTTATCTATCACATACTTTTAACCCCTGATGTCTCTGATGTAGAAACATACACACACACACATGCACACATGCACTTTTGTAAGAAAACCAAGTAACCAAAAACATCTGACAAAGTGAACACATCTGACAAGATATGCCAAGTTCTGTCCTAGAATTTCTGTCTCTCTTATGTATAGAGGAAAGTTGAATCAAGGATTACATAGTATTTTATAGAGAATTAATGGATAACTATATGATAACAATAATTGGTTAGGAATAGAATTTATCCACACATCTTATCAAGGGAATTAGTTTATTGAAATAAAGGCTAGCTCTCTTCTTCACTGTTGGATGACTGTTTAATTAAATCCTGGCATTCCCATTGAGGGAGAGGTATTTATTTTTATTTTTCCATTTATTTTCCAATAAATGCCAATAATTAATTGGTTGTTATAGTGGCACACATGGTCAGATTTTTGTTCTACCTTAATTTTAAGGACTTTTAGCAAAGATAGTATAAGAGTTATGTTTGAGTGATCAAGAATTATTTGGTGTCAAACAATACACAATAATTCTTTATAGTCAAATAATTCATTATGAAAATTATGTAATGAATCACATAATATATGATGATTTCAACACTTTAAACTCCATTGACAACCTGTGAAATCAAAGATATCAGCTAAATATAAAACTGTGAACTTGAAAGAAAACTCTAGCTGTCCATAGCTACAGAATTAATGATTCATAGCCATAGAATAAGGATCTAAATAGGAGTATTTTTGATCATTATATATTATATGACTAATTCCTATTTTACAATGTATTATTTAACCATACCATATCATTATACATGGTGGTATATACAGGAACATCACATGTGCATATATATATATATATATATATATATATATATATTTGAGTATTATATTAAATAGGGGCAGCTAGTGGCTCAGCAGATAGAATGCTGGACCTGGAGTTAGGAAAGCACATCTTTCTAAATTCAAAACCAGCCTTCAGACAATCTCTAGAGATATGACTCTAGAGAAGGCACCTAACTCTCTTTACCTCATCTATAAACTTAGCTAGAGGCAGAAATAAAAAAACATTCCATTTTCTTTGCTAAAAAAATGGGTCACAGTCAGACATGATTGAAACAACTGAAAGACAATAACAACAATGACCATGGGGAAGTCACATAATTTTTATGCAATTTGAGCAAAGTGGAAGATTCATGGAAGGAATTCCATACCATGAGTAACCTAAATACATCAAGAAAAAAGATATAACTTAATTATTAATATCTCTATCGTTTTTAATATGTGACTTTTTATTAATCTATCAGCAATAATATGCTATCTGCAGTTTACAGAGCTTACTACATTGTAATGTGTTGAAATACCATTTATTTCAGAGGATTTGGGGGAGAATTCAATGATGATTATATATGTTGAATACTTGGTAAAGCTTAAAGTACTAAATAAATATCATCGATTGTTGCTGTTATCACTGATACCTCTTTCTATTCATCTTATGCTCCTTGAGGCCAGGGACTGTTTTGGTTCTTTATTGTATCCCGAGAGCTTACTTAACAGCATCTGCCACATAGGAAACATGTAGCAAATGGTTGTTGAGTAACAAGTTATTGCTATTATCCTCATGATGCCACAGTTATTTACAGATGTCCAGATGGATATTGCAGATTGAAATTATCACAAGATGAGATACTGAGCTCTAAGTATCCCAAATGGCACCAGTATATGACTGATGAATTCTATTTAGCAGTTAGTCTATAAGCACTTCCTATTTTTGTTGTTTTATAGCTCCCATTTATGAAATCTCTGAGTCAAACTCACTCAATTAAATTGTACTATTACCAATTCCTGATTAGAACAGAGAAGCAGAGAGTATGCCTCACCCATAATCACAGGGTATCAGTGATTGAGCTGCTAGTAGAAAACAACAGATCTGTGGGTCTGGAAAACTCTGACACTGAGTCCAATCAGGGGTCTACTCTCCAGATACTCAGCAGAGAAAAGGGAAGTATCTTAAAGCTTAATAAGTACTATGTAGAAATGATTAATTCATTTCAAGGCTTATGTTTATTTTTGACACAGCCTCAAACATAATTCCTTTATAAGCTTCCTCTCACTCCTACTTCTTGTGAAAAGAGTGCCTTTGATGTAACACCGATTTATTAAACTAATAGACCCTTTTTCACAGCTGATGTCAACCTTAGAAAAGGGATTGGCTCTGACCCAAGAGACTTACCAATGTGAAGAGCCAGTTGATTGTATGATTTAGCTGAGCAATGAAACACACCAGGCATGTGTTACACTGTGATAACACATGCTTAGTGCCTATTTGTGAAGAATAAAGTGAATCTTGGAACCTTCAGGAACTTGAAAAATATTTTATCTCAAAGGCACATAGGCCTTGATATAAACTGTTATAAAACATATAATTTTATTTTTTTAATGAAGCAAGATACATTTTTGGCACATGGGAACCAGGGAGTAAGGACAAGACTATTTGTACTTTGTGCTTTTGAAGATACTGAATCTAATTATCTTCAGCAAACAAATAATATTTCAAGATGCCACATTTACAACCATAGAATGAAATCTATGCAATAGATAACAAGATTTAATATTAAAAATATACAGTTTTCCTAGAACATGAAATAAAACAAACCCTTTTTAGTACTTTACAGTAATAACCTTGTAAGCTGAGACAGCTATTGTATTTAGAAAAAAATGTCATGTTAAAAGAGCTAAAACTCAGACTGTATTATTTGGAAAGAAATATTTTATGCAACTGTACCCCTTTGGAAATTGCCAATGTGTGAAAGCAAATTTTTTTAATCAAATCTGTTAAATAAAGGGTGATAAAATGTCTTCTAATGTATTACTTTTGTTGAGTTATTGTAGTGCATACGTGGATGAAAGCAATAGAAAATACAGCATAAAATCAATCAAGTAATAATTTTTTCTTCATTGCTAACTTCCTTGTTTTATAGTAAACTCCCATCATTTCAGAATTATTATTAAGAGTGAATCAAGAGTTCAGGAAATTCTTTTCTATCACCTAATTAATGAATACATTCTGAGTTCTCATGCTAAGTATTTTTGATCATTTACAGTATTATTTGAAGCTTTTCCATCTAAGACAAAAAGTGCAGAGTTCCCAAAATACTAGTTTCATTTTAACCTTGGAGTCAGCAGCCATTAAAAAGTATTCCATTAATGAGAATTTCAATTAAAACAAGTGTTATTCACATTAAAATGTCTTTAGTTCATTGCTTAAAATTGAGTCATGAAGTTCTGGGTGGAAATATTATCTCTGAAGGGTTCAAGTTTGACCTGGGGCAAATCTATAGTATTTACATGCTAAGCTAAGATAGGAAGCAAGATTGGTTGATGAAAGGGATTTTTTTCACAGGACACCTCTCATTCTAACAGGATCACAGAACCTTCACATATTCAGGTATTTTATTTCATCTCTAAGCTAAGGGAGCAAAATGGTATCATGGAAAGCAATTTCAATGGGGAGTCAGTTTCCTAGTTTTCAGTCTAAGACACTATTTATTTCTCCTTGCTTATTGTCAGTTTCCTTGTGTGTAAAATGTTACTTGGATTGGCTTAGATGATCTCGAACATCTTTTCTAGCTTTAAAGTTTTATGTATTCAATGAAAGGGCATTCAAAGTAGCCTGAGATTATCATTATGGAAAGTGGAATAAGTGAAGTTGCTTCATGGTAGAAATGTTACAGATATATTTGTGAAAGAGTAAACAAGATATTTTGCAAAATAATATATAAATTATTTATTTGTTTAATGGCAGAATTGATTTGACCATAGAAACACTCCACTGTGTGTCAAAATACTGTCTTTGAAGTAATCTGCTTTGCTCTATTGAGGTTCAGCTCTAATGGCTTGTTGAAAATCCTTATTCTGCTGAATTTCAAATAGGTTGATTTTCTTCATGAATAAAAAACAACACATTTCCCCACCCCAGCACACCCCCTATTCATTCATTTGCCATAAGAAACTAAAATGCATTGCATTAATGCTTATATACTCTGCCAGTTGCTCTCAGTGGATAAATAATTCAGGTGTAGCCACATAACTCTCCCAGTCCATGAGGGTATTGGGTTATAAATAATCATAGTCACAAAAATGTAGCATCTTAACAATGGAAAGAAACGTACAAGTCTTCTAGGAAAATATTTCATTCAGTACAGGAGGATGCTGTTCTCTAGTATCTCAAACACAAGATCGTGAAGCCTCTATTTGAATATTTCTAGTGTCAGATTGCTGACTACTTTGTGGCAAAGTTTTAGTTCTTATTTTTCTACTCTTATATTTAGCTCATCTATGCATCTGTACTCCCAAATATTAACCAAAATTTTACTTCTGATACTTTGAATAAGATAATGATTAAACACTCTCATTAACATGATGCATGGTACAATATAAAGAAATGTACTAATATATGGGGGGAAATTGAATGTTGAAAGGGCTGTACAACAATAATCATTCTTATTGCCTACTTATATGGGTTCAATTATTCTTGAATATAATTTGGAATTGTGCAAGGAAAGGTACAAATTTTCCATATCTAGCAAGCCGTTTAATGGAGGAATAGTTAAAAAAATACAGTGTAGGAAAGGAATTGAATATTCTTAGATCAAAAGAAATAGTAAATTTCAAGAATTTAAGGGAACTTTGTAAAGATTTGATGAAGTGATAGAGTACACAAGTCTCTTCCAAAAGAAAATGTATACAATAACTAAAATAATGTAGATGAACACCCAAAGACCTCATAGAAAATATTAAGGAAAACATCGGATGAAATTATTATACTTAGATGTTATAATTTCTTCATAAACAATAAACAAGGAAAGTGAAATGTGACATATACCATCTAATACAACCACTCTTTTTGTGGGCTATGTATTTTGTGTATGGGCAAAGGCATTCAGAGGATAACAGAATCATAGGCAGACTTGCAAATGACTTTATAGGACAACTAGTTCAACATTACTAAGTTTATAGATGAAGAAGCTGGGACACAGAAGAGTTAAGTTACTTCTAAAGTCATACAGCTATTCAGTGGCAAGGCAGACCTTTTTTTTTTTTTGAAGAGATTTTGTGACCAAAAAAATGTGAAATTACAGATTTGAAAATGTAAAGAGTTGAGCTCTATTCCACTTTATGCTCCTGTCATATAAGTCTGAATATTTTCCTCTTCCACAAACTTCAATCATTTTATTTCTAAAGAGATTTTGAAGGTATACATGTTCTTATGTAATGAGAAGATTGAAAGGACAGAAATTCAAAGGTTGATTTTTTTCTGCCTTATTTGTATCCATTTCAGTAGAAAGTTCCTAGAGATAGCAAGAATTCCTTATAGGTTCTATAAAGTATGCTGAAAAAACTAGAGTACAAAGAAGATGAAGACCAGGTGGTAATGATCTCTCTTATTGATACTATGATGTTAATGATGCTTACTTTGAAATTGCATGCATTAGCTAAAATTAAAGATGTTTCTTTTTAAAATCAAGTACATAATCCTTTAAAGGTGTCTAATATACTTTGAATGGTAAGCATTTCTATTTGTTCGTTGTATTTCCAGCACTCATCCAAGGAGATTTTATATCTTGTGATCTCCTAAGCATGAATATTCTATGGTACATTTGGGATGCCACAGCTCACTGATCAGATGGAATCTAATTTCCAATTTTAAATTGGACCTTGTCCTATGGAGAATCATTAGGAGTAATCTACTCTCTACAAGGGAGCCAGTGGACCATTTGCAGAAAATTCAGTACTGCAGGACAGCAGGATACCACTGAATAATTTGCCTCCTCCAGGGCATTAATTGGTACCTTGGTGCCCTAGAAGAGTTCATTTACCTCATATGGTGAATGTTTTATTCCCAAGGCATTCCACTTAGGTTAGTTAAAAACAGAACAGGATCAAGTCACAAATTTAAGGTTGCATAATAACTTATGTGTAAAAATGTTATCTTTTACTTTCAGGAAACATTATTTTATCTGAGACATTTTATTTTACACACTTTTACATTTTTGGCAGTTAATTATAATAGTTTGGCTTGGATTTAGCCCCTTGATTTGGATAGTATGATTTCCCATTAACTCGTGGAACTACAGATGATGAGCTATTCCAGTTCTCTACAGTCACTATTATACTCTCTCCCAAGTGAATGAACAAGTAATTAATTAAAAGTATTTATTAAGTACTTGCTGTGTTCTGGGAGCCATAATAAGTGCTGAGGATAGAGATGTATGCATCCAAGGCATTATATCTTTCAAGGACTTTATGTCCTAATAGAGACAAAAAAAAATAAATAAAAACTAGAGTATGAAAAAAGGTAGTTGGAGTGGTTTCAAAGCAGCAATCTTAGGAAATAGTCATGAAGTAGCCTGGTGATCTGCTTCTGGCAGCACAACAAAGGAAAAATACAAATTCTGATATGCAAGAAGAGAGTCAGAAAACAGGTAATATAATTTGGCAATGTTCTAGAAGATAAAATAGCCTTCTATGCAACTTGCTTAAACTAAAAAGAAGGAAGAGAAAGAGTCCATTTGACATGGGTAAAGAATCAGGGAATGATTGACCTCCTGGAAAGCATCTTTCAAATAATCCAATATAATAAAGAAATAAGAGACACAGGCCTGGATATGGGAGGTCCTGTGTTCAAATCTAGCATCAGATACTTTCTTGCTGTGTGATCTGGGGCAAGTCACTTAACCCCCATTGCCTAGCCCTTACAGCTCTTCTACCTTGGAACCAGTACACAATATTGATTCTAAGAAAGAAAATGAGTTGTATGACTTTTTTAATAAAGGAAATGAGGATCTGAGAGACTAAATTATTTTAATGTCCTTTTATTTTTACCCAATCACACATAAAAACAACTTTTAACACTCGTTTTCTTGAAAATTTCAAGTTTCAAATTCTCTCTTTCCTTTTCAGCTTCTCTCACTGTTTCCTACTCTTTTCTCCTTCCTTGGATGATAGGCAATCTTATAGATTTTATATGCAATCATGTAAAATATTTTTACATATTGGTCATTCTGTGGAGACTAAATTATTTTCAAGCAGCAGTATTTAACCCATCAGACCTATCCCCTTTCTGCTACAATTTCTAATCCATAATGTTTCTAATAATGTCCCAATTTCTTACATAATGCATGTTAATACAAATAAATGATTTATTGGTTCCCAACAATGACTTAAGAATATACAATATTATCCCTGCAATAGTTTATTTAGTAATATGCTGATACTAACATCAAAAATAATTCTAGAAGTCAAATATTTATCTTAAGATGCCAATAGTAATGTCATTAGTCAAAACTGATTTTATCATTCTACAAAATATACTATTTCTATTATAAGCTATTAATTCTTGAAGGATAGAAAATAATACCAAAAATAGAGACAAATTTTATCTCTCAGTAGGCAATATTAAAAAAAAAACTATGTTTCAGGAAGTTTTGAGCAGTCATTAGGAGGTTTAGAATTTTACCTGACCTCTCAATAATCTATAATTGTGAGAAATCTAATAATTTTATTTATGTTTATTAAAGACCAAGGCACCACAATGATAAATATCAGAATTAGAAAGACCAAAAAAGAAACAGTTCCTGAATGTGAGGAAAATAAAGCAGGAAACTCAAGATTTTTAAAAGAAACTTCTTTTGAGGTATTTTCCCCTTTTCTTCATTATATTTGCATTAATAAAGACATTTTTGTTGGGTGTTCTGGAAGGTATTTGACAAGTATTTCATTATTTTTAAATGAAGGGAAGGAGTTGTTTAGCTCTGTCTTCATGACCAGGAAGGGAAAAGTAATGTTTTATATGACTGAATAAAAGACTGTACCTATAGATCCATGGGTTCCTACTGTACTACAGGAAGCTTCTGTCAGTTTCTAAACAACATTTGAATGACACCTGTATTTATATAGGTTGTTCTGTCAAAGGAGAAGTGCTGGCCTAAGATAATTTAAGTGACAATATGTTACTAGTAACTCTGTGTACTGCATGGTAACAAAGAAAATCTCCTTAATTCTCTTATCCTTGGTCTAGAGAGTTGTTCTGGGAAGAGAACACCCTCTAGGCTACCTATAGTCAATGAGACCAACTCACTGGTCAGGAGAATTTTTACTTAAATTCCCTGGGCTCACAACAAAGTACTAAGACCTTCTTCCAAGACTTAGAAGCACTTCCATTTTCTAGATTATTATTTTCCTCATATTAATAAGGCATCATTCTATACTTATATTATTGATTTAAATACTTAAAACGAACAATTCAAATGCACCATAACAAGTGACAAAAAAGATGATCACAAAAATAACCTAGAAAGACATGAAATGATGCAAAGTGAAGTGAGCAGAACCAGGAGAATAGTGTAAACAGTAAAAGCAATAATGTGTGATGATGGTCAACTCTGAATAACACAACTATTATTAACAAGGCAAGGATCCAGGACAACTACAAGGGATTCTTGACAAAAAAGATATATCCATCACTATGGAAGGTATGAAGTTCAAATTTATATTAAAGCATACCATTCTTCACCTTCTTACCACCATAAATTTTTCCCTGCTGTAAGCAAGGTGTTGATTCACAACACCAAGAATATGTAAATGTATATTATATGAAAATAGATATAGCCTGTATCATTTTACAGACTTTTTTAGGGAAGGAAAAGATGGTGGGAGGGAGAGAAAGAACATGAATTATAAAATATCAGAAAATGGATATTAAAGAATGTTTTGACATGTAATCTGGAAAAATTAAAATAAATTAACAATGGTAGAGCAAAATAAAGAAACCTCATGTATAAGAAATAGTATTTATATTAACATAAATAATTGTACCTGCCTCTTTTGAACATTTTTTAAGTAAGAAGAAAGCTCTGAAGGAATCAGGCCTCTTTATCTATCGGCCACATACTTTAAACAAAATGAAATGAAATGCTCCTTACTAGATTCAAATTCAAATATTGCAAAAAAAATGTTTAATTCCTATCAAGCAGCTACTTTATGCTGGGTATTTAGAAAGAGATACAATGTTTAGCCATGACACGATGCCTCTATTCATGTTGCTTATGGTCTACAGTAGTGATACAGCAGATATAAAAATAAACTCTAATATAAAATAAAATGCATAAGTGCATAGCGAAAGAATGAAGTGCCATGAGCTGATAATAGCTAGTATTTATAAAGTGTATTAAGGTTTTCAAAGAATTTTATCAATATTATCTCATTTTCCCCTCACAACAACTTTGGAGTAGGTGTTATTATTATCCCCATTTTATGTATAAGGAAATTGAAGTGGACCAAGATGAGTGAAATGCCCACAGTTGCTCTATGGCTAGAACTGAATTTAGGTCTTCTTGATTCCAGTTCTAGTGGTCTATCCATGTACTACTTACCTGTCTTCTCCAAACAAAGAAAGGTCATTATTAAATCAAGGCACTCCATTCTCCAGAAAATGTAGGAGCTATGATAGATCCACAGAGGTTCAATCAATTGATAAACATTTATTAAATGCCTACTATATGTCAGACCCTGATCTAAACACTTGGGATACTGTGGGTTTTAAAAATATCACCAGCATGTCTCAGGGGTCCCTCCCCCCTACTACCTGGTGTGGAATTAATCTTGAATTGGACCAATTCGGTGCTAGGGAGAGACCATGCCCCCCCACCTCTTCCTAGCATGTGATTGGTCTATATAAGGACCAATCCCATACAAAGGAAGGACCTTTGAATCTGAATAGTTTCAGGGGTTTAACAGGGATAATCAATTTCAGGCTAGGGGAACTCCAGTATTTTTTCTTTAAATAAAGTTTTTTGAGACATTAGAGTGATAGAGTTTTCTCTCAGCTTTACAATACAAAAAAGGTGCAAAAGAAAGTCCCTGTCCTCAAGGAATTTACAATCTAATGAATCATAGGATCATAGATTTTGAGCAAGATAAAACTGTAAAGACCATCTGCCCATCCTCATTTTTTTTAAATAAAGAAACTGTTGATGTGTCACTTTGGGAATATATAAACGTAACAAAGTACTGTTTCCCAAAGATTGAACAGTAGACAATAAAAGTAGAAAAGAGTTGGAAATTATATATACATACATATATATAAGCATATATATGTAAGAGAGAGAGAGAGTGAGAGGAAGATAAAAATCACAGCAGCTGAGCCAATGAACTCTTAATTTACAAAATCTAATGAACTCATGGAGTCCTCATTCTTTTAGATCACTATGCGGTATATGACAGTGAATTCTCTTTCCCCTCTGGCTTTTCATGACACATCCTGATTTACTCATTGACTTCCAAGATATAATCTTGGAAAAAGGTGCTGAGAAATATCATCTCATTCCACCCTCACTGTGTATGAATAAATTAAAATTTTCAAGGCAGATTACATTATATTTTCTTTTTCCTCAAATTCAACTGTCTTCAAATTTCCCCTATTGTGTTGATGACACCAACATTCTTTTGACCAATCAGGGCACTTGTCTGAAACATAATCCTAACTCACTTCTCTTTTCACCCACAGCCACCTGATACTCCCCTGCTCAAGTCTCTAGTACCACTCTGAAAGTTCTCATTCTCAAACCTCCCACTTCAGACATTTCCTCTCAAGTTCTTTATTACCTAATCATGACCAGTAAATCATTATCAGCAGCAAACTTCTCCCAAATCCCAGCAAAACAACATGCTGCCTCTCAGATCACCTTCTGGCCTTGATAGACATCTTTTAGTGCTAATCTCTGTTCCTGGACAGTGAACCCCTTATCAAGTTTCCCATGAACATGCTTTCATTTTCAAAAGCAAAAGATGGAGTCTCAAAGCATGAACAGGCTTGAATGAGTTGTAATTTGCAAGTAATATTTTTTTATATTATCTTTTCCTTCAAACCTATCCCTCTTCAAATTTCTCATTCCTTTTGATGGCACCATCACTCTTTTGACCACCAAGGCTGACACCTCCCTAGGTGTATCTGTACATTAAATTATCTGACAGAATGTGACATTTACATTAAAATAGCTGGAAATTTTGACTTTTTTCCTCCCAAGACTTATAAACATCTACTGCCTTGATACAGGCACTTATCATGTCCTACTACATTATGATAATATCTTCTTAATTGATCTCCCTGCTTAAATCTCTCTCCACTCTGATCCATTCTTCAGAAAAATGTCAAAATCATATTCTCCAAGCATGGGTCTGACCATGTCACTTCACTCCCCTCCTTATTAAAGTCCACTGACTCCCAAGGGTCTATAACCCAGAATTAAATGCATATTAATTGCTGAGAAATTACTTATTTCCTTCTTCCCTCTCTGTCTTCTCTTTTCTTTGATCATTCATTGATTTATTCCTTCCTTCTTTCCTTTTTCATTCCTAAAGAATCAAATATTACATTTTATCTCAAACTTTTAAATATGTTTTCTAATTTTCTTTAAATTTTATTATAGATTTTTAAATAAGCGCAGTAGTATATATATATATATATATATAGTATGATTTCTAAACAAGAAAAAGGAAATATATTGAGAGTATGTGTTCAAAGATATTTTACTGTTATGAACAAGTAACTTAAAAGGTTTTGAAACCACTACTCTAGTATAAGGAATTTCAAACAGAAAACTTTAGCTTGCTAGTCTTAAAATACTGCACCTATAACTACACATGCACATGTGTGTATTCATGTGTGCATACATACAAATATATTAACTTGATCTATCCATGATGTTCACAATACTACTGAAATGACTACTGCATTTTCTTATTAGACCCTGAAATGTTATTATAATGAACCTATATTTACACATAAATACATATACCTGTATCATTTCTGAAAATATATGTAAATAACCACATCTCTAAGGATGTATCTTAAATACTATTAAGTTTCTAACCTGAACCAGAGTGTCTCATCTTTTTTAAATGTAATTTAATTATAATAAGTAAATTGTTAAAATTACCTCTATCAGACCAATTGGGTCATATTGTCTTTGGCAGTACAAAAGTGTGCTTGACAGGATGAAAAGAGAAAAATAAATAAATGATAAAATGTTTCCTACCCAGGAATTTTCTATCCATAATCAATGATCTGTAGAAAGAAAGATACTTAATGTGTATTTTAACCAAGTAATACTTAGAAAATGTAATCTCATATGAATACCATATTTTATTAGAATTCTGTCTACTCCACAGCATGTGTGTGTGTTTAAAATGCAGGTCAGAGTTCATCTAAAACAAGCCCCTTATTTTATAAGTGAGGAAACTTAGATTCAGAAGTTGCCCAAACTATGATAGGCAGGCAAGAAGCATCAGAAACAATATTCAAAATTGGTCCTGGTTGCATAAGCAATGCTTTTGTCCTCTGTTTCCATAGACATTGATATATAAAAATGTAATAGCCAAATCCATTCAAAAATGATGATATGAATCATTTTTGCATTTCATTTTTATGCCACATCTACTATCCAAACTATATATAATCAAATGAACAAATATTCTAACACTTTCAATGAAAAAAAAGAGGATACAAATTATTTTTGAATGGATTTTTAGAAGCAATTCATTCCTCCAAGTTACTAGATTATTTCAAAGACCTAAAAGTTCAACTAAATGAACCTTGAATATTCTAGCATCAGTTAATAATTTGCAATTGTTTAGGCAGCTTTTACATTTAATTACTGTTAAATCTGTATTCTATGATAGGGGAGGAGGGGAAGGGGGGATGTGAATACGACCTCTTCGTGCAAGGGTCTTTCTCTATGAGTGTTATATTAGTGCAGCTAGAGACTTTTGACCTGATAATTAAATAGATAGATTATTTTAGTATAAAAATTACTGTCTAAAAGTGATGTCTATTAGGAAGGCCCATTAACCCTATCAGGATCTGACTGAAAAAGGAAATATTTCCCTGAAGGTATGAAAGGTTCCTATCAAAGTACTAGGGTAGAAGTAAATGTGCTTGCGCTCTCTCTCTCTCTCTCTCTCTCTCTCTCTCTCTCTCTCTCTCTCTCTCTCTCTCTCTCTCTCTCTCTCTCTCTCTCTCTCTCTCTCTCTCTCTTTCTCTCTCCCCCAACAACACACACACATCTGTCTTTGTCTCTTTCTGACTCTTACTCAGTCCCTGATTCACAGATAGAGATCAGTAACTTCATATTTTTCTTCTTTTCTTATAAAAGTTTTATTTGGGATTATTATTATTTTTTAATTCAATACAGCACAAGTAGAAGGGGATAGAGTACACCCAGCCCCATTCAGCCTCAGGAAAAAAAAGAGTATAAACTAATATAATACAGAACAATACAATAATAGGCACCAGTGGGAGGAAGGTGGGCCCATATAGACCAGCTGGAACAGAGGCTGGGTGCAATGTAGCACTGGGAGGAACTCAGCCCCATGAGGTCCAGAATCTATGGAACTGGACAGAAACCATCTCAACCTAGTGGAAACAGAATCAGAATAGAGAAGTTACAAACCTCTCCCCAGCAGGCCAAGTAGGACTCCTCTGCAGAGTGCTCAATTTGGGACAAAGGCAACTAAGCTCACCCCAGGCATACTACAAGAGTGATAGAGTACTATGTCCACTCTAGGAACAGTTAAGCTTCAATATATAGACCAAATTGAGGGGGAAATAACCCCCAAATGAGCAAAAGACAGAGAAAAGCTTGATGTGTTAATATTATTTATTGCCAAGAATTTTACAAATAAGAATGTTGCAAATAAGAATAGCCAGGAATGTTAATATAGAAATGTTAAGGTGCAGTGAGGAATTCAATACAATATCTTTTACTGCTTGTAATGGATCTGTCAGGAGCCTAATAGCTTGTGGCTACTGAAGCTCCTTGTAACTGTTGTGAGCCTACACAAGGATAACTGTGGGAGACAGAAGTAAAAAACCTCTATTTAATAAATATTGTAAAAGGTTTGCGGAAAGGTAGGGAAAGGTAACAAAGATTGAGGATTAGGATTGGTTCCCTAGTCTTAAAGGGGATTTAAAATTTTACCCAATACTCCTTTCTAGTTTGTAAGAACTTGCTTCTTTCTCGAGAAACTGGAGCCTCCTTAAAACCCTCCTTAACACTATCACTAAAAATCCAGGGGTCTATACTAAATGAGATATGCTAATTACTAATTCTCTCCATTATATAAGTAAGTTTATTTGTCCACTTAGATCTCTTTCAGCTTTAAATCAGTTTGGTTATTCACTCTCTCTGCCCACTGCTAACCCTTCTGGACCTCACTATGCTTTTTTGGTCTAAGCAGACCTCAAAATGTCTTGGCCCTCTCAGCTGCCACACAGAAGAAAAATAGTCTCTCTCTTTCTCTTTTCTGTTGATTTCCCCCACAAACTTATTACAAAAACTCTAACCTGTTCTCCTCCTTCACCTACCACTGGTTTTTTTCAGTGTTCCAGGGAAAAGAAAACCAGCACTCCTCCTAGGAAAAAAATACTCCAGGAGTTCTCGATAGTTGGAAAACCAACTGACTTAGGATACCCAGAATTCCCACAGGCAACCTTCCCAGGATTCTGTCTGGCCTTAAAGAAACTTTATCCACTATCCTTCACCCTGTCCTTAGATGCTAAGATTCCAATTACTCCAAATAGTACTCATTAGACCTATGGATTAATTAGTCCTAATGGATACTAGAAAAAATGTTTCAGCAAGAGAGAGAACCAAAATGGGAGCTTAGAAGAGGACAGTAATACAAAAATGAAAATATGGGAAGCCTCAAAAACATGTGGAAGAATGTTAAGTCCAAAATGAACTCCTAGAAGAGCTATAAAAATTAAATAAGCAAATAATAATAAACTTAGAAGAAAAAATCAGAAAAGAAAAAGATAGTAAAATAAACAATTTAGAAGAAAAAGGAAATACAACACCTTAAATAGGAAATTAACTTCCTATGAAAGGAAATATAAAGTCTCAGAGAAGAAAAGGGTTCCCTAAAAATTAGAATTGGACAAATGGAAGCTAATTACTTAATAAGACAGCAAGAAATAATAAAACATGTTCAAAATAATGAAAAAATATTGAAGGAAACCTGAAATATCTCATTAGAAAAGTGACTGGAAAATAGATCGAGGAGAGAAATCTAAGAATCATTCAATTGCCTGAAAGACATGATCAAAAAACAAACAAACAAAAAAGAACCTGGACACCATAATAAAATAAATCATTGGAGAAAACTGCTCTCATATTGTTGAATAAGAAGTAAAAATAGAAATTGGGGGGATAATCCACCAATTCCTCCCGAAAAAAATACCAAATTTAAAAATTACAAAATAATTATAGAACCCCCAAGTCAAAGAGGGAATTCTACAAGCAACTGAAAAAAATGCAAATATTATAAACCATAAACAAGATTATATAGGAGCTAACAGCTTCTTAATTCAATGTTTGGGAGGCACAGAATAATATTCTGCAAGGCAAAAGATCTAAACCAACAGGAAAAATCACCTCCCCAGTGAAGGTGTGTATAATACTACTGAGAAAGAAATGGATTCTTTAATGAAATAGAGGACTTCCTGGCATTCCTGATGAAATAATCAGAATCAAAAAGAAAATGCAATGGTCAAATTTAATACTCAAGAGAAGCACAAAAATGTAAACAGAAAAAAATCACAAGGGAATCAGATTAATCTAATTACATCTATGCATGGGAAAGTAGTAACTAAAATATAAGAGAAATAATGTACTGAACTAAAGAATCTTATTACTATTATGGCAATGAAAACATAACAATAGAATTCAGGGGGAAAAGTTGAATATTATGGGATGACATAAAATTAAGAATTGAATGTCATAATTTAAAAAATCTCAACACCTCACACCTAGCAGATTGGTTAACATGACAGCAACAGAAAGTAATGAATGCTGGAGGGGATGTGGCAAAGTCGGGACATTAATTCATTACTGGTGGAGTTGTGAATTGATCCAACCATTCTGGAGGGCAATTTGGAACTATGCCCAAAGGGAGATAAAAGACTGCCTGCCCTTTGATCCAGCCATAGCACTGCTGGGTTTGTACCCCAAAGAGATAATAAGGAAAAAGACTTGTACAAGAATATTCATAGCTGTGCTCTTTGTGGTGGCCAAAAATTGGAAAATGAGGGGATGCCCTTCAATTGGGGAATGGCTGAACAAATTGTGGTATCTGTTGGTGATGGAATATTATTGTGCTAAAAGGAATAATAAAGTGGATGAATTCCATGGAGACTGGAACAACCTCCAGGAAGTGATGCAGAGTGAAAGGAGCAGAACCAGGAGAACATTATACACAGAGACTGATACACTGTGGTACAATCGAAGGTAATGGACTTCTCCATTAGTGTCAATGCAATGTCCCTGCACAATCTGCAGGGATCTAGGAGAAAAAAACACTATCCACAAGCACAAGACAAACTGTGGGAGTAAAAACACTGAGGAAAAGCAATTGCTTGACTACAGGGGTTGAGGGGATATGACTGAGGAGAGACTCTAAATGAACACTCTAATGCAAATACCAACAACATGGAAATGGGTTAGAATCAAGGACACATGTGATACCCAGTGGAATTGCAGTTGGCTATGGGAGAGGTGGTGGGAGGTGGGGGAGGAAAAGAAAATGATCTTTGTTTCCAATGAATAATGTTTGGAAATGACCAAATAAAATAATGTTAAAAAAATAAAAAAATCTCAATAGTCTTTTTATGAATGAGTAAGGATAAAAAAAAATTTACTCTGAAAATATGCCCAATACATCAAAGACTATATCTATTTTGTTTTCCATTAGGCTACATAAGAGATAGTACTGAACATAATATCTATTGTTTTTCTTTTCTTTTTCCCAAAGTCCTGAGGAATAAAAAGAAATCTTGAATATTCTATAAACTTCACTCTTTGGGGAAAGGATGGAGATATATATAATATATTTAAATAATGCTGGTAAACTGTAGAATTTGTTGTAAAAATAAGTGCTTTAATTTCTATTTTAATTTTCAAAACTCTGCATAGGTTCTTGAAATCCTCACTTCCTAAAATCCTACAGGAATCCTTATCATGACTAAACATCAATGAGCCTTAATTTCTAAATTAGGGGATGATATGTGCATTTTTAACCTAAAGGAATTTTGAGATAAAGGTGCTAGGTAAATTTTAAAATATTATGTAAATATAATTTAATATTTTCACTTTATACAAAATGCACATACAAATGGACATATTTAGACAAGAAAATACAAGATCAAATATAAGCAGCTATGCCATGAATAACTTTCTTGATTTTTTTAAAATTTGCCTTTTCTCCATATCTCAGCAATTTGCCTTAAATCCTACAAATTTTGCTTAAGGGTAACTATCAAATATGGTATACTACTCTTAAATTTACTGATACATGAATTATCATTGACCAAAATCCAGCTACAATGGTGAAAAGTATTGTTAATTCAGATTCTATTCTCCCTGAAGTGAACAACAAAGTTGTGATTTCATAAACAGTTTCTGCTTCAATTCTGATATTTATTAACTAAATGAACTTGTGCAAGTTATTTAGTTCTCTGTATCTCATTTTCCTCTTCTATAAAATGGGAATAATACCATTCCATCAAATAGGGTGAAGAAAGAATTCAATAATCATTAAATATGAGTTGGAATTGTAATATTAAGTCCATAATAATGTTTGAGTTTTAGTGCTTTGGTTTTGTCAACCACTTTAAATTAAGCTCCAGTCACAAAGAACGTCTAAACATAAATGGGTTGCCATTGCATTTATGATGCTCAGAAATGCCTGAGGAAAAACCAGTAACCTTTCCAAACGAACTTTGAAGACAATGTAATAAATGAGGAGGCAGACTACTTGATTCAGGTAAGATTTCACAAATAGAGATCTCAATATCCCCAGATACTGAACCATACTCTGAAGGAGTAGAGTGTGCATGTGTATGTCCTATTTTAATAAGTGCTTTCTGATATATACAATATTTCCAGAGGTGATGATTATCTAACATGTGAATGAAGGAGATTGGCTTCACACTGAGTAGGTGTTTAAGTAGTGAATAGTAGCTTAGCTCCTTTGATTATAGGTAGAATATGCAGGGGAAAATGAACTGAGTTTGAAATGTCATTTTTTCAAATATTTGTACTTTCACTTGATTTTTGATAATGATTTAGATTTCATTTTAACTATAAGTGCTAATTTTAATTATTGACTTTAAATTGACCATTTCCAATCTAGTTTGAAGCGAATAGGTATATGTACAAGTTGTGCTGGTATGCCTAGGCATATGGTAATGACTCCCACACACAAAATGGTTTTGTGACTTCATTTAATTTATTTGTTCCCTTAGTTTTAAATATGTTATTCATGTGCCTGCATTTAATTAAATTCTATTTTGTTCAGCTTAAAAAACAAAGTCTTTTCAAATTAGGTCTGTAACTGATGATAGCCTTAAAATTCATCTTCTTTTTTAACATCCTACACAAATATCCTAATTAAATATGCATTTCATGGCTCTACTAAAGCGGTACAGTGGATGTGGTGTTGTATTTAGAGTCAGTTGACTTGAGTTCAACTCAGAGTTTTGCACCTTACTCACTGTGTGACTTCAGGCAAGTGTGTCTTAAACTGTTTATGCCTTAGTTCATTATCTAACAAAAAAGAGTTAACTTAAATGTTTTCTAAGGTGCCTTCTGCCACTAAACCTATAAAATATATAATTGTTAAATAGGACTCTATTCTTAATTTGACTTACACATCCAGAAAGATTGTTTTGTGTCCTTTGTCTAAATGTGAGCAAGCCCTAGTAGTTAAATGGTGCTTATAGCAAAAGAGGAAAAACAACTCAAGAAGGGGATGACCCTGGTTTCCTTTTTCATTACTATTTGTCCACAGTGTACCCATATACCAGAGGGAGTTTATTGAAAGAAAAGTGATTCAGGAAATTGTAAAATTCAATTTAAAGAAACTGTAGTCTTTTGGATATGACAGAAATATTTCAGGCTAATTATATGCAAATATGCACTGAAAGGGAAGGAGGTGCTTATTGCATTCCTTTCTAATTTGTATCATTAAGCATCTTCTGCCTTAGTTTTACTGATTATGGGAAGGATTTATCATCGCAGTGCAGGGACAAATAGCTCATCATCAGAGGCATTTTTGAAAGGTGTCCAATTCCTTAGGGAAGCATGATTAACTGATTTTAAATGATGTAGTGCTGACACTGCAGGGTACTTCATGGTCTTGGATGAAATGATGCCTACAAGGTTACTTTTCCAATATTGAGGCCCCATGCTGTTAAATGGCATTGACTTCAGTTATCTGGTACTATTAACATTACCTCCTGTTGGTTGGCTAATTAGACATAAATCTATTAAACAAAAATGAATTTGATCTACTTGCTAATGCTTAAATCTTGTTTGCACATAGTTATATCACTATCTTGTTTTGTTTTCCTAAGAATGAATGTGTTTCCTTTTTATTTATAGACCTAGGAAAGTTGAAAAATGTATTAAATTATTACATAGCTAAACATTTCAATATTCCAGGAACTTGAACAATTATGAAAAGTAGGCAAGTTCCTTAATATCAAGGCTCCATCTTTAAAATAAAGAGATCTGATTAGTGGTTTAGTGGAAAATAGATATATGGAATGACCAGGGCCCAAGGCACATCTCTGTCATCTATATGAACAAGGGCAAATGATTCAACTCTTCTTGGACTCAGTTTTCTCATCTTAAAAATAGAGGATGGATGATGATTGGCCTTTAATAGCATTTCCATCTCTAAATTTATTATTGATTCTAAGGTTAGATTATCTCAGTTCACTTCTAGTTTAATATGACAAGATGACATAGCAATTTAGGGAAAATGTTTACTAGAAACAAAATTTATTCAGTTTTCACTAAATATTTTAAATTCTTACATATCTCCATATACTCTATATACTCTATATATTATGCTATATACACTGAAGTATTTTCCCCAATTGTTCTCATAGCAAATTGAAATAATGTGTACTGATGCTCCATTTTTAAGTATATGGAGATTTTATCTCACTTAAAGTTTTCATTGTCTCAATGGAACATAAACTCCTTAAAAGGCAGAAAATTTTTCATTTTTGTCCTTGAATCCTCAGCACCTGGCATATCATCGGTACCTAATAAATGCATGTTCATAGATTAATTAGTCAATGACTCTAACTGGCATTTAATGTCCTCCACATTCTAGCCATTCAAATCTAAACTCTCTGTACTATACAGAAACTTTTCATCAAAAAAAAATATATCCTTGGAATATATCTTAAGTTTCCCAACCTTTGATCATGTTTTCTCATTTTTTAATAAATATCCTTTATGATTCTATGTCTTCAAAGCTTTCAAGAGCCTATTCAAATATCATTTCCTCCATGAAGCCTTATTTGATGAATATGAGACTAAGACTTTTTCAATGTTGCACAACCTAGTAAATGCCAAAGCTACTTATTGAAACCAGATAGTATGACATTTTTTCCCACAGTGATTTTTCCACAACAACTGACTTAGTGCTTTGTACAAAGTAACACTCAAAAGGCTTTTGCTACTATACATATATAACAAGTATGTTTAATTGATATAGACTGTCCATTTTAAAGATGTTTCCAGTGGGATAAAGTTTGGTTCAAGTGACACCTGGGAAAATGTATCTGATTCATTAGAATGAGATTACTCTGACTATTTTCTTACTTCAAATATTGAAACTTCTCTGATGTAATATGTGGGCACTTTGCATTGGCCATGGTGAGAAATGTTTGTTAGAACCCATTATTTGTTTGCAAAAAAAGTATAGAAGAAACTGAGATGTTCTTTTCATTTGGGGACACCATTTAAAACTTTTAATCATAATAAATCCTTGAAAATTTGGGGAACTGGAAAAAAAGATATTCTCTGTAGTCATATGCTCATATCCATCACATATAGCAAATTCTGAATCAATACATGGCAACCAAAGTCTCTATCATATGATACTATTATACTGTCGCCTGGTATCTGATGGAGTTTTACTCTTATTTCCTGATATTAACTTGGAAAATGAGAATCAACATGATATAGTGGTTAAAAGGTTGGTTTGAGATTCAAGGATATATGGGTCTAAGTTCTGCTTCTCACATATTCTTGTGTGACCCTGAGCAAGCCATTTTAGAATAAGCAAAGCTCTAAAACATTAATTTGGAGAGAAGGTCAGAATCTGTATCGAAAGAAGTTCCTCATCAGTGGCTTCCTACAATGATGAAATCACATATCCAGTTCAAAAACAAAAAGAATAGAAACTAGATAACAATATGTTTTCCACAATTAAAAGAAAAGGGAAATATCATCTTATTTAGATGGTAGTCCTCTGAACAACAGTAAATAATTTATTAGTACAATTTAATTAACGTTTATAAAAGATGAGTTCATTTACAACTCAAATGCCTAATGATATAATGAAACTTGTCTCATTGTTTGCCATCTTGTAAAAATATGCAAGAAAGTATGGATGATATGCTGTCCTGATTCTGTCAGAATAAAGCTGTTGGAGGTCTTATTATTAATATTTTATGCCACTCCCATCTTGGGCTTTATTGATCAGCTGAGGGCCCTCATGTGGCAACCTCGAGCAGGCCTTCCACTGGGAAGGTGAACTGAATTTTCTCATGAGGTCTGTGGAAGCAAGAGAAAAGTGATCAAATCAAGGAGTGTGTTATGACATATTTCCACTTGCAAATGCAATACCTTCAAGGTTGGCCAGCCAGCCTTGATGTAGCAGCTGTGCTAACAAAAGTGTTCACTGATTCATGCCACTGTAAAGAACTGACTATAATTTAAAAGAAAGAATTAATATAAAAATTGAGTATAAGCAGTTTTCTCTATGAGATACTTTAAATGAAACTAAAGAAGATAAAATCAAGGAAGACAAAGTCATTTTAACTAGAAGAAACATATTAAGGAGGTCATGATGATTCACAAAATGATCATCTATCAAACAAAGGATAAATCAATCAGCAAATATTTATGAAGTCTCTGTTGTGCTCCAAGCACTATATTTGGATGTCAGGGACACAAAGTCTCAAAAAGCTTACAGTCCAAAGGGTGGAGACCCCAATATATGTTAATATGCATCATAATGTCATATCTAGATATACATATACATATATATCTATATAAGGAGTGGGGAAGATCCACAAGAAGCTAGATTCTGAAAGGGACCTAAAAAAGTTTGATGTAGAACAATTCCAAAGAAAAAAAGAGATAAATCCCATGATGTATTAAATGATTGGATTAGCTTGATCTCATTGGCAGTCCAAAGTATGGGGTAGCATTTTCCAATATCTACACCAGGCAACTCTTTAACACTGTTTAGTTGTAAAGTGCTGACCCTCATTGGTAAAGTGAATTTTCTTACCCATAAGTTTCCTATTCCAATGAAATTACATGTCCTTTTCCCATCTCTTGCCCTATTTTCCCAATAGTGGATACAGAATAAAAGATGAAAAATAATGAGACTTAAAAATATGAAATATGCCATTAAAGACATATATGAAGACATATATAGCATTTAGAAATATAAATTAATAAGATTTTCTCCTATAACCAGGTAGAGGTTCAAAGGTATGATATCTGTTATTTAATTAACCATAATTGAATGCTGTGTTGAATATGAAGTAATCTTGTTGTCCAGAACATCTTGCCAGCTGATAGAAGGAAAAAATTAACAACTCCCATAAGCAGGTGGTTTATAAAAGATGGGTTGATTCTATCTGTAATGCCAGTTTGGGGAATGTCATATTCTTTGGCCTTCTTTCTCTAATCACCAGGGACTCTATTGCTGCAATTTTCATTACCCATAATTTTTTAAATTTCAGGTGATGATTAGAAATTTAGTATACAGCATTTTGAGTAATCAAAATGACCAAATCTTATAGACCTATGTGAGAAAATAAAATGTTTTTTTAAAATATGTGGAAATTCACGAGTCATTCCATGCAGCTCTGCCAAGACTTATATGATACGATGCATAGCAAAGCAATATGTAGAACCATGAAAACAAACAACTGAAATAGCATAAATAGAAAGAGCACCGACAACAGAACTGACAATTTTGAATCACAACGTAATTATAATGACAAACTTTGGGCCTAAGGATGAAGTAGAAAGAAGTACATTCCTCACCTTTAATGTAGAAAAGGGGACATATGGGTATGCAAATCTACATATTTTTAAATTTGTCTTGGTTTTGCTGACCTTTTTTTCTCTTTTTTGGTTAACTGAAAAGAAAAGGGGTAGGAATATACTGGGACCTGAAGGTGATGTAATAGATAGGTGATGTAGGTAATATAATTGGAATATGAAAGAGATGTAAATGTAGGTGATGAAATAATAGTATATCCACAAATACTTTGTAAAATAAAAATATTCAATTCTTTTTCTTAGCTTTGGAGAGACAGCATAGGTAAACCTTCATTAAATACACAACCTCAATATCTTATTTGCTTCAAAGGTATATATTATATCATTTATGTATTGTTAGTATGTACTCTCTGGGGAAAAATATATATATATATAGTCTAACTGTTGTAAGAGCTAATACACAGAAGAGACAATACCCTATCTCAAAACCATGAAAACTTTAATAAATCAAGGAGCAAAACCCAAATACTCAAAAGTTCAAGTAAAAGGGTATCTCAGATATTCAGCATGAAGCTAGAAGTATGCTAGATTTAATACACTGAGGGTGCAAGGGAGGAAAACTGGGGATGCCACTATGGGGAGGAAAATAAAATAAGTGAGGGGTATCGCGGGGATTCTCTAAACCCCAGAGACAAAGTAACAAAATAACAAACTCCACCAAAGACCCACTAGCTACAGAGCAGGTTCATATATCAACATCAAAAGAACAAGAGAAGCTGGAGGAGAATGTAAATAGATCAAAATTAAACCAAACAGCAAAAGATTTTTACCCACAACATCCAGAAATCAATGACCCTAAACCATCTAAACACACCATTGAAAACAAATATGGGGAAGGGATAAGCACAAGTCAAAAATTATTCCATGATGACAAGGTATCCCTTGAACCAGACACTTTGAAACAATCTAGGGATATGATTAAGGAAAAAAAGAATAGAGAGTTAACAGATGAGCAATTCTAAGCAGTTTTGAGTTTCAGAATTCCAACACACTAAATGCAGGAACTCTCTGACCCACCTGTCACAGCCTGCCAACATGTTGCTGACCAAGGTTCTGAAGGCTGTCACTACTTAGCAGAGCTAAGCTCACATGCTGAGAATCAAATGGAAAAGAATCAAACTATCAAACTTCCACAAAAAGGGGTAGAGAATCAGACATGAATACAAGGGGAATAAAATATATCAATAGATAAAAAGAATTATAGCATATCATGGGGCAGGAGATGGGAAAAGAAATGGGAAAATAGAACAATTAAACACAATGATACCAGTTTTGCAAGAAGAACAAACACATGAACTTTATGTGTGGATAACAGTTGGGGAACAAAACTATAAAGCTCTCATTGATACTGAGTCAATAAGACCCGTTTATAAATCATTCCCAGGGGACAGTAACATAGAAGGATCAGTCACAGTGGCTGAAGAAACCAGGGAAATACAGCAAGTTCCTAAACTTGAACCTAATTTGGTGAAGTTAGATCCATTATCTATAGATCACACATTCCTACTGATACCCAGGTGTCCAGACAACCTTCTGGGGAGAGAATTCCTTTGTAAAATTGGGGCAGCCATTCATTGTGAGTGGTCAGGGAAAATTTATCTACACTTACCAAAGCATTCCTTGAAATACTACCCATTATTATTATTCTTAGGGCAACTAGATGAAACACCTGACCAGCTGCACACAGAATCACCAATGTTCTATATCCCCAAAGATATTCCACAGTGCATATGGGATATACATCTAAATGATGTAGGTAAGATAAAATCAGCAACACTAGTAAAAATTCAAGTAAAGGAAGGAACACCTCCTATGATCCCTCAATATAAGCTAAGCAAAGAGGCAATAAAGGGCATAACACCTATCATCAACAGTTTGCTGGAGCAGGGCATATTAAGACCCACTATCTTTGAATTTAAAAGTCCTATACTGTCTATCAAAAAGAACAAAAGGAACCCTGATGGGTCAATCTCATAGAGATTTGTGCAAGATCTGAGGGTGATCAATGACTTCATGAAGAAAATTTATATGATCACTCCATTCCCCAAGTGCCATCATATCCAAGATACCTAGCACCAAGAACTGGTATATGGTTATTGACCTCTCAAATGCCTATTTTATGGTTCCCCTCCATCCCAATATCCAAAATATTTTTGCATTCCATGAACTCTGTTGGGCTTGGTTAGTCTAAGGTTGCTGCAAAAGTGCCTCAATATTTTGTCAACTATTAAAGAGAGATCTAGAATCCATCAAGTTCAAGCACAATAAGGTAGTACACTATGTAGATGATTTGCTTCTTGCATCCCCAGACACTAGAACATGCTTGCAAGACTCAAAACTCTACTCATAGAATTATACACGAGAGGGCATAAGGTCTCAAAGAAGAAATTACAATGGGTCTCATCAAGAGTAAAATATCTCAGTTTCATCTTAGAAAAGGGCACCAGGAGAATCTCTAATTGAAGGACAGCTGACATCCAAAAGCTGGGAATCCCTAGAACAAAAAGAAAACTCAGGGTGTTTCTTGGGATTTGTGTGTTTTGAAGACAGTTATAGATTATTTCAACATTTCCAAATATTTCATTTATTTAACAAAATATGAAGTAGAAGAATCCCTGCAATTCACAAAGGAGAATTTGCATGCTTTATCACAACTAAAGCAAGCAATTTTGTAGGCTCCAGCTTTAGGAATACCTAATTATTCAAAAAATGTCTATCTATTCATCCATGAAGCAAAGGGGATAGCTTTGGAGTCCTATCCCAGAATTTTGGACTGTAAATGAGACTGATAGCTTATTATAGTACTATTCTAGAATCAATAGCCCAGGGCATAGTCCATTTTCTGAGGAGCATAGCTACTACTGCTCTTATAGTCAAGAAGTCAAATGAATTAGTGTTGGGATGCAGATTACAAATCCATTCTGGCACCAAATTGAAAAACTGTTAAAATTGAAGGACATGCATGCATTCACACCTGCAAGATTATCCCAGTATGAGATTATATTGCTAGGAAATGAAAATCTATCTTTACATCAATGTGATCCATTAAACCCAGCAACCCTGATACCTGACTTGCCCTTAGGAGAGGAGCCATTGCACAAGTATACACAAGTACACAAGTTATACATAAATCTAGGCAAGATTTGAAAGACACTCTAATCATCAATTCTGAAGTAGAGCTATTTTCAGATGGATTCTCCTACATACTTGAAGGCAAAAGAGTTACAGGTGCATCTGTGGTCACACAAGATAAAACACTCTGGCATGCCACTCTGCCTAACCATGTCAGTGTTCAAGGAGCAAAACTTAAAGCCCTTATCATGCCTCTCAAATTGGGAAAAGATAAGAGAATCAACATTTATTATGACTTGCAATATGCATTTTCTGTGGTTCATGAAACAGCAGACATATGGAAGAACAGGGGGTTTATTACAATAGCTGAGAAGATAATTACATATGGAGACCTTATATCCCAACTCTTAGAAGCAGTATTATTGCCAAGAGAAGTAGCAATCATACATTGTAGAACTCACTCGTATGGCAAAGATAGAATAGTCTAGGGTAACAACAGAGCCGATGTTACAGCAAAATATGCCACTAGATTTGGTCTCATACACATGCTGAACTTCTCTAGTTGAAAAGCACGATATCACACAAGCTTACAATGAAGAGGAAGTTCAGTTATGGAAACAACAACTAGGAGCAAAATTAGTAAATAGAATATGGATAGCAGAAGGGGGGAAACTCATTTTGCCCAAGATATTGTACCAAAATCTCTGCAATGTCATACACTCCAGAGCACATTATGGGGTGAAGGCATGGTTAGACAAAATCAGATGATTTTGGACATCACCAGGGATATCCACACATGCAATAAGAGTGTGTCAGGCATGTGACCTTTGCAGACAATTCAATCATGATTATTTCAAAAGCAAGGCATTAGGGGAGCTTGAATACCCTTTGAATGCTTGCAGATAGATTACATCAAAATGCCTAATGGCAGAGGATATAAATATGCATTAGTGGTAGTAGATAGACTAACATGGTGGACAGAGGCATATCTGACTAAAAAGAATAATACAGACTTCGTAGTGAATACACTCATGAGAAAAATAATCCCTAGATATGGCATTCCAAATAGTATCGACTCAGATAGAGGACCTCACTTTACA
Source organism: Monodelphis domestica (assembly GCF_027887165.1). Classification (NCBI taxonomy): domain Eukaryota; kingdom Metazoa; phylum Chordata; class Mammalia; order Didelphimorphia; family Didelphidae; genus Monodelphis; species Monodelphis domestica. Next base: position 222,422,180 of record NC_077231.1, on the reverse strand, counting down.
TCCAAGATCCTGCAAGAAATCTATCAAAACCTGTGTATAAAAGGGAATCTGTACAATATCTATCAACCAGAAAGTTCAGGGTAAGTCAAGAGGATGAACAGAACTAAAAACTGCAGTGAGAAAAGTATGTGCACAAACACACCTAAAGAGGATAGAAGTTCTCCCACTTGCACTGTTCCATCTCAGAATGAAACCCAGAGGAGATTCATTCATATCTCTGTACAAGATACTTTTTGGAGAACCTCTTTAGCATGGATGGACTGCAAAACCATCTTACATTTCCATGCTAGGAGGAGAATGCCAATTGCACACCTATCTGACAGAGATACAAGATAGGCTAAAAGAACTGAGAATCATAGGATCATTAGTGAAAAGGCTACCACTGGATTTTTCACTATATAACATCAGTCCAAGAGATAAGGTGTATGTGAAAAACTTCACCAGAAGCACACCAACAGAACCAAAGTAGAATGGTCCATTCCAAGTCGTTTTTACCACTCACATTTTAATCAGAGTTATAGGGAAAGAACCATGTTTCCAACCTTCTCATGTAAAATACCACTTTGACCAAACTGCCCCACATGAAACTGATATAGAGATTGCCCCAGATCCCATTCAAGAAGCTCAAACTCAAAGAGAAAGTGACCAAGAAGAAGATAGCCCCATAGAAAGTGATGATGAAATTAAATAGTGCATAAAGACAGACAGATCATAACACAAACAGAATGGCATCCATCTAACTCTCTATCTCAACCCTATATTGACCTAAATAGCAACACAAGAAGACCATAACATACATTCATACACATAAAACAAACCAGATAAACTTCAAAAAACTCTGAGTTACACTCACCCAATCTGAATCACTCACTCACACACACACACACACACACACACACACACACACACACACTCAAATGATGGCAATCATTCTACACACATGCACAATCCTGTAAGATACGGTAAAAGACAGAAAAACATCTAAAATAAAGGTGAGACAACAGGAAAAATGGGTCGCTGAATAGAGGAAGAGAACCAGATGTGAGAAGCTTCCAGAGAAACACCTGAGACTGAAAAGGACATACAGAACATAGGAAAGGACTGCTAACCAAGGATTATATAGGAAAAGAACTTCTATAAAGTGTATCACATAAGATGAATTTTCATACACATTAACATCACACTAGGGAAATGCACACACATGCACACAATTCCTACATAAGAAGAAAGGAAACAGACTCAACAGGCAGCATGTGAAGAGGAGACATTAGCAATGGTGTGAGTATATGCATCCATCAGCACATGGGTAGTACACAAACACAAATAATAAACTGATTTAGGGACCATTGCCATATCACGGTCCATGAGAAAATGTTTATTATGTAAATATTGTCCATGCGGAACTCAAACAGGCAGAAAGACAATACCTTTCTGTCTGCTTGACTCCAAAGTAGAATTTATGTATATATGTAATATGTATATATCGTATGTTATAATCGTAGAGCAAACATACTTTGGCATAATGTAAATTTTACTAACAGACTAATAGACTAACTTAGAGTAGGAAGGAACTAACATATTTAATCCTTAACAAATAGGGACAGAGATAGTTAAGGTGGAAAAGGGAAGTTTTATAACCCAGATAGTTAGCTATAGGGAAAGGATGAATTAACCTTAAACATACAATATTTTACATAGTTATACAATTGTGAGAGCTAAAACCTTAAATAAGCATTAGATATATAATGACTTGAGAAAACTTCCTGTTAGTTAAAATTTCCAGAAGACGTTGTTATTAGTTACAGAAATTGTTGCATACTGTTAGAGATATTGTTAATCCCTAAATCAGAAATTATTTCATTGTATTGAACCTTTGTACCTGTACACTTAACCTAAATTACCTTTCCTAAAACCCATATCTTAGCTTAGGAATTACCCAAGATAAAATAGGCTTAAGAATGAGGACATAGGTAAGGTTAAGATTTTTTTTTTTTAATTTTAGGAGGGGGTATAAAAAGAATAGTATGTAGATAGACAGAACAGCATATAGGTAGAGATAAGGTAAGTAAGATATAACTCACCACTAAAGATCAAGTTGACAACTTTGTGAAATCCAAAAGGGGGATTTGTAAGAGATTTGTAAGATTTGAAGAGAGAAGCTGACTTGGAAGGCTGGAGAACTCTGCTGGAATGGGATAGGGCAGGAAGGAGAGAGAATTCTGAAGGGAGGAGAGGAAGTAAACTGATCTGGACAGTTGGAGAGAACCTTCTCTGTGGGGCACCCATCAAGAAGGTTGATCCAAGCAGATCTCTCATCCTGTACCATCTTTCTGTGACTCATTTTTTTCTTCATATTTTCAGCACTTAGTCAGTCTTGGGTTTTAAGAAATATTTGTTGATTATGCAAAAATTAACTCATTATTTTTCCTAATATCATATAAACTTATATGAGAGTGAATTCTTATACTATAATTTCTCTGGAATTTATGAAAATCTTTGTATTTGGAGTCAGTGGACATTATTTTGAATGTTGAACCTGACACCTTTTAGTGGTGGTATTACGTAGGATAAGTCATTTAATGGTAAGTGGATTTCAGCTTCTTCATCTATAAAGGAAGTGGTTAGAGCATAACTCCACTTCTCCCCTTCTCACTCTAATTCCTATGAAATGGATACTATTTCACTAATACAAATTACCTATGTACTTCAAAAAAGACACTATAATTTATGGCTTGAATTTAGATTTCTTTCTTTAAGAGCCTTCCTCTGAATATGACAGAGATCCTGCTATTTGTTTAGACAGGTACTTCCTTTCACTGAATGTCTTTATTATATCTTGACTCTAACAACAGTGTTCTATTGGTCTAAAGCATAACACTTACTTTCTAATGGGCTATCAAAAGCTATGCAAAGTGTCCATAAGGAGATAGGAGATATATATAATTTCCTCTGCCAAAACATAGTTTAAAAATTTGAAATAGCCTCTAAGACTGTCTGTGATAATTGCTTCATTGCAAATTTCAAATTGGCTTAATGAGATACTATTAAAAAAAACCTAGCATCTTGCAAGGAATCACAGACTTACATTTCTCCTAAACTACTTGGAAATTTACACAACCTGTCTCAAGTCTGTGTCCAATAATAAAAAACTAATGAAATAGAGGTCAGTTTTTTTGTTTCTCATGTTAAACATTATTCAATCCCTTTAATTGCCAATGCTAAAGATCACTGCAACAAAAATAAATATATCTGATTAATTAAATTGATTTGGGGTTTAAGACTTTAAATCTGATATTTAAATCTATATTTTCCTTAGAAATGTTTCACTAAATATGAAGAGAAAGGGAAATATTTATGAAATTAAGCTGAACATGGTTGGAAAAATATCCTTCAGATTTTATGATAACTGAAATATAATAAATATAAATATAATAAAATAATAAATATAAAAAATACAAATAATGAGTTAATGAGAGAAAAACTTTATACATTGAAACTTTACAAAATTCAATTTTAAAAACTGAAATCATTCTAAAATATGATAGCAGTATGGGACAATGAAAACATTGGACTTGGAGTAAGAAACAAACAAGATTCAAATTCCACTTTTACATTTACTGGTTTTGTGACCCTGGACAGATCATTTAACCTCTTTGAACCCAATTTCCTATTCTGTGAAATGAGTCACTTCTAGCCATAGATATATATGATCTTATGATCCCTTCCAAAGAAGAAAGAAAATATTGAGTTTGTTTTAGTATATTTTGATGTCCTATAATCATGATTAATATTCATCACCGTACAGTTCTGTAACTACAGATGGTTGTAACAGAGGGTTTACACATAAGAAAAATTACATGGTATAGGATCTAAGTCTGAATAAGCATTGGTCTCAGGATAAGGTTTTAATCTTCTTTTTTGAAAATGTCCCTAAAATAATTCTTTTTGTTCTTGTTATAACTCTTCGTTTCTTATCAAAGCAATATGCCCTTTGCCACATGTATGACTTTCTGGGCAGAGCAAAGTTACTCTCTTTCTATAAACTTATTTAGGGTAATACAAGCTGAAAGAGACTGTTCCTAATTTTTTCACTTGCTGCAATACTTCTTTTAGCATTGTCATTTTTAATGGTCAATAATATTTTGTGTTTTTTTTCTGCATCAAGGACATAATTTTAATTTGCTTCCATATATCACTTAATGGTTTGCAAGGTGCTTTCTTAAAAAGTCCTGTGATGTAGTTTTTATTATTGGTGTTGTTAATTATAGCAAAGTGGCTCAGAGAAGTTGTATCTTACACACAGAGTAAGTCTATTATAGAATTAATTCTTGAACCCAAGTCTTTTAAAATCAAGTTTATGGTCATTTCTTCTCCACTATTTGTAACTTTCAGTTATCTCCTATTGATTAGGGTCATCAATTTTATAGGAAAGTCTTTACTTCAAGATTTTTTGCTAGCGCATCTTTGTGATGCATTGATTTATAATCCCAAATAGAAAACCATCAGAAGTCCATTATTCAAATATTGCATAAGGCCCCAATTTTCTTTGATATAATGATAACAATATGAATTAGTTCTGCATTGAATATTTTCTGTGATGTATATTATGAATATCCATGTCTATGAATTAAACAAATTCCTCCAGTAGGAAGATATTAAAAAATATTTCCTGATACTAATTTTGCTCCATCAGTCATTACTTCATTATTCTAGAATAACTTTTATTATCATTGA